>NC_066365.1:12805949-14061949 GCF_013377495.2 Cygnus atratus | reverse complement strand
CCATAGACATTGCTAATGGCCCTAGCAAAAGTGCCCTCAGTATGATTCCTCCAGATGCTGCTGTTGCTGGGTTAATTCACCTCCCTCCTGCATAACCAAAAGGCCTATGCTTCACTAAATACGTGCACTGTATACAAATAAATGGCACAGGCTGTCTTGGTTCATGACACAAGCCATCCAACAGCAAAGAGTGTATTGACAGAAGAAGCTGCAGAGTTGAAGACTAGTGCTCCCAGACTGGACCGTGAAAAGGCAGCTTAAAACAAACAGTGGTGTAGTAGCACTACCGCCTGGCTTTGCTCCCTCTAATCATCTCAACTAGTGGCCATGTCCAATGGTAACAGCCATCAGATAATGATCCCTTCTGAAGACAGCAAGCTGTGCATATATTATCTGCCACTGTAAAGATGGAAAGCATCACAGTTCTCCCACTCCTAAAGCAATGGGCTCAGATGTGCAAGAGTGGAAATCCCTCAAACAAACAAAAAAACCAGCCAAACAAAAAAACAACCCACACCTGAAGTTCAACTCATTATCCTGGTGAAAAAAAATGAAACAATATAAGGCAGCAAGAATGCTTACAACAATGATTCAGAATTATAATAATTTAAACATTTATCCAGTGTTTTTAGTATTCTGTGAGAAGTCAGGGAATTGTATATGGATTTTTAATCTTCTAATCATTTCCACATTCCAAAAGAAGATAATCCCCATGACACTCCAGTGGATAAGGCACTAAATTATGGGTAAGCATGCGATACTGCGGCGTAGGCAATTTAAAGCCTTTCTTTAAAGAAATGATCCTTGATTGAAGCATCTGTGATTTCGTTTACGCAGGTGATACTAAGAACATTTTCCTGATGAACATAGCTCCTTGCACAATTATTTATTTCAAAGAAGCTGTATATCTGAACTGGGTTTCAAAGGGGACTGGGTTAAACACGCATTAAAGCTTTTGACTCATTCTTAAAAGATCGTTTTTTTACCTATACTGAATTGAAATACCATTGGAAAAGAAAAAAAAAAAACATTACTCAAGCTAGAAGCATGTTTTCTGCTTTAAAGAAACCTACTAGGAAAAAGACCCCTCTTTTGAAGTACAGACTATATTATACACACCATACCTCACGTCAATAACTAATTACACGTGTGTTTAAGAGCTTTGTTTAAAGACAGCCCTGTTTAGTAAAGGCAGAAGAGTCTCACCGAATTGAAGAGTATAATGTTAAGCATACACTTCAATGCTCTGAAGAACTGCTTTTGATTTGATGGAGAAAAAAATCAGAGGGAAGCGAAAAATACAGTTTCCCTGAGTTCTTAAACTGAACTCTATTTGTGATTTCTGATTTACTGGAAAAGAGTCCATCTGCAGCACTTAATTTCTAACAAAAGAGCTCTGTAATTACCTCTTGGAGGTTGCCAGTGTAAACACAACAGAACCCAAGAAGCCACTTTGCAGATGAGGGTTAATTCAGTATATGATACATCATATAGGACTGGACAGCATTAAACAAAGGTTAATCCTCAGCAGCAAAAGATATTAAATGTACTTTCTATTGAACACCCTATCAGCAAAGGAGGTAAAGAAAAAAACTTGCCTTAGATACTTAATTATCTGCATTGTATATGCAAATATCCAGAATTTGATAAGGTCTTTACTAAGCACCACATTAGTAATTCATGAAGCCACTACTAACATTGCATGTTGAGCGCAAGCAACAGTGAAAATTAAGCACTAATGACTTCAAAGGCAGAGTGTCCATAAAATGAGCAGATACTTCTGAGGTCATCCATACCATTTAAACGTAAGTGATGGGAGACTGTGCATCAGCCCGCTGTTTCAGCAGCTGCACATTTCTAAAAAAGCCACCACTAATGCCAAGGGTGGTTACAGAGGCAGCAGGTGACTGGCTATAAACAAGAGTTCACACCACCATTACCAAGAAGATCCTCACGCGCTTCCTGGCCCTAAAAGCCATCAGCTTACGAGATGGCATGTCAATAAGGTCAGAGAAGCAAAACAGCACACTTGTGAATCAATGTATTGGGGAGGTGTGGCTGACAAGTAAGAAAACTGTGGCCACTTTGGCTTCACAACCTTTCCAGAGGACAGGAGAAATCAAGTGAGCTGCAGAATTGTTTCTGTAGTCACTGGGCTTTTCAGGGCCACTTGTGAAAGTCTGAGCCTTGGTCATCTGAAGAGTTAATCTATGACAAACCACACTGCAGCAAATATGTCAATAATTAACGTGTCTGCTAAGAAGCTGCAAGGAGTCCACTAGACTTTCAAGCTATCCACACATTGGATGCAGTTATTATAGTAAGCTTAATCCTGAGAACTAGCAATGTGTTTTACACAATTTTAAATAATAGCAAGTATTGAATTTACAATACAAAAATTACAAAATAAAATCTTTTTCAAAGTGAACGATACGTTAATAAACTAATATAGCTGCCCCACCAAAACAGTGATTAAGCTGCCTATGAAGATGTTTCAGTACAACTGATTTCCATCTTACTGCACTTTTAACATTTCACCCCCCAAAAAAATATTGGAGGAAAAAGTATGCAGAAACTACTTCAAGGAACAGGACAAACTGATGGGTAAAGTGTTTCCCCACTCTTGAACTTAAGTACTTTTAGAGCTGCATTACTGCAACAGATGTCAGAAAATGTGCTACTCTGGAAGATCACAGCCCCTGCTGGTGTCCATTTGGATAGCCCCATGGAGCTGTAACAATTTACACCTGTGCAGGATCTGCTCTAGACTATGAATAGAGAGAGGTGATATGAGATTTTTAGAGCGATACCTCCATTAAAAGCTGGGTTTCTGGACTAGAGATGCAACTGACTGCTTTGATTTTTGACAATGAGCATGAAGACTAGTGGAATGCATATTTAGAATCAATAAACCTGAATCTTAGCATGGCTGGGTGGTAAAGGCACACAAATTGATGTGCATCAGAAACAGTGAAATCTGTTCATTAAAAGTAGAAGGACAAGAGAGGAAAAATTACATTTTCCAGAGCCACAGAGCACCTTTTTTTGTAGGTTCACAATATAAAAGATGACAGGTAAAAAAAAAAAATCCAAATACAGATGCTGTGCTATTAGATCAAACAGTATGTATTTTATTGCAGACAAAAGAAACAGGTAGCTGCACCCTTTGCTACATACTGAGATTAATCATGCATTATGGGCCTGGCAGAAAATGAGAAGAACAGGATAAAAGACTGCTGCCATCAGAGTGGCACTCCCTGAATTTAACAAGGTAAACCTCCTGTTCAGCTGGAATGGTGAAATTATCAAGGTCTGGGAAGAACAGGACTGAGAAAGCATAAATGATTTAAAACAGATTGAGGATTCCACCGTAGGTGAATTCATAGCTCTGAGATGCATGCTTGCTCTTTCCATCTCTCCCCTGACCAGGCAGGATGCCAAAGGTACATGGGAATCTCAGGGAAGAACACAGGACCCATTTAAGCATGGTTCAGTCTATTTGGCTTTTAGAGAGCTATTTTCTGCTTTACCTAGTGTATATGAGACCTGCAAAGATTTGCCAGTTCTTTGCAAAAATTATTCTAGTGCTCCCCCACAGCTGCGGTGGATCTTGTTCGTTTACTACTATGCCAGTCTTCCTACCATCGTGCATCAAAGGCTGAAGAAATGGCATGGAAAAAGGTATGACGGTGCCCAGGAGCTGGGAGCATCTGTCTTTCAGCAGGGCCCTGCACTTGGAAGAGCACTGCAAGCAAAGACATGCCACCAGCAGCCCAGCAGAGCAAGTCCTCCCACCCCTGGCAAGCAGCACACCTATCACACCGGGTGAGAGATGCTTACAAACAAAATGCAGTTTCCACACCGAGGAGTATTTGCAATAGTGCCCCACAGTGCCTCCGGAAGAAGATTTACCATTAGAGACGTGAGAACCATGGAGAAAGGGATCAAGAAATTAAGATAGCCATGGCTAAACCGGTCCCTTATTCAGGATCAGGAGCATCTGGACTTAGCATACTAGGCGGCCAAGTTACAGCAATCAATTCCTGTTGTCCGAGTTGTAAACCTGAGCACTGCGGGGCTGGCACATACCCCTGAACCTGTGCAACACGATTACAGCTGAGCTGACCGTATTCAAAAAGAATACGACAGACACAGCAACAGACCTGGCATAGAAATGCTAGAAAACAACAACAAAAAATGTTGGTGTTGTTGGAAATTCTCAAACTTGGATGTATAACAGACAGTCCTTGGTTATGGGGCTTTAGGTAGGTTATATCATAATTGCTAACCGCAGGATTTCTTTTCTTGAGGCAGACAGCTCTGCCAGGTGTCAGCCCCATGTTGTCACTCCGCTTCCAGCCAGTCTTGCTCAGCAAGCACAGGAAGATGCCTGCTCAGTGGTCGAGCTACGTGAACAGTGCCATGCCCCTGCCTCTGCCTCCTCACAAAAGGAGATTTGTGGCTGTTTAAAATGAAAATACTGCTTTCCAGCATGAGAACTCCACTCGCTGTTGGGGATCTTATGCAAAAGAAAAATAATATACATTAACATAAGTAAAACTGAAAGAAAAAGCCCTTTGGGAAGTGCATGTAACCAACTGGGGAACAACCCCTGAGAAAATTATTATACAGTGGTTAGTGAATTACCTTTTCCATAGCGGCAGCAGCTAAATTATCAATATCCAGTAAGTGGCTTTCTTGATTACAGTGAAACCTAAAGGCAATACAGCCCCTTCAATGGAAGAACCAACTGCACTGCTATTTGCAGAAGAAATCCACTTATTTCATGTCAAGTCTTTGATTTCTACATGCTTCTTCTGAACTTTGAAGGTCACGTTGTACATTCAAATCAATGACCCACAAAGTCTTCTCTGTCTCAAATAGGAGAAAGTTTAAATTGTGATGGTAAAGGGGGAATAATGTGAAAATTGGTATGGAAAGACCTGCACAGCCAGCCACAGTTTATAATTCCAGGTTGACCATGGAGACTCGGCAAAATTCCTGACTGAGCTTCAGTTTTCATGAAAGCAGAAGGATGAAGCAGTGTTAACCAGGGGAAAACAACAATCAACCAGAACACCTATACCAAACCCAAGAACTAAAACGCATCTTCGTTGTGGCCTTATTTGTCCATGAAGCCTCATTTAATCCATCTCAATCAACACACCTGAGCTTTCACTATTTATAGGGTTGTCTTGTTCCAATCCGTATTTACTGTGCTCTGTTAAAACAAATTTTAAGACAGGAAGTCTCAAGGCTGTGTCTGACATTAAAACAATTTGCTCATTTTAATGACACAACCTCAAGCTTACCACTGTCAGCAGAAGCCTTCACAGTATCCCCTGTTGTTCAGTCATTTAATTTTGTTGGATTTCTGGGAGAGACCTTGAATAAGCAAACCCGTGCAAAAAGAAAAGGGCAGTTTGGAGTTCTTCACACCACTCTTCTGTTCTTTCTCACTTATCAAAGATGTCTTTAAGAAGCCTTAATTTTATTTGAAGATGGGATTTTCAGACAGAAACCAGATAATTGATTATAATTGGTCCTTGAGTTTTGTATAACACTAGGATGCCAAACTCCAAATGTCACTTCCAGATTAGGGTTGTTTCCCCTAGCTGAACACAGCTTCCTGAGAAAGTCTACCTTCTGGGAAATTAATCTGGGAGACTCATATTTGGGGACTAAGCAACGTCATATTAACTCAGGTCTCAAAAACAGCAAGGAAACTAGGGACTACCTAAGTTCAGAGACCCCAGGAGAAGAAAAAGACAAAGGAACCTAAACCTTTCAGGGAAGGCACCAGATGAGATAAAACCTGTCAAGACAAAAGGAAATGAGATACTGTGTTTTACCAGTACCACAAATCACACAGATGGAGTGGAGTTTATTGATGTTCAGGAGATGCAATACATTTTCCTTGAGGAACGACAGTCACCTTGTGATGAAGCCTGACGTTAGTAAATAATGTTTGCCTTACACTTCACTATTTAAATATATTTACATTCAGTATCTTCTTGGGGTGCAGCACAACCCAGAACTCACCAGTCTTCTTAGCCTTCCATCTGCAAAGCAGGCTTTGGCATTAAGAGGGGATAGGTAAGTATACTTATCCCACCCTGATTTCTATTTTTTGATAGGATATCCTCTGAAATCTTGTCATTACTTCAGACCAGAAAACTGAAAAAAGCAACAGCTTGTTTCTAAATATAGATATGCAGGAGAGAATCTTACCCAACACTAAACAGCTAGAAGTTGGTCATATAGGTTAAACTAGTTGTCTTAAAGAAATCAAATTCTGCTCAGAGGCAACCCTATCATACTGTAGAGAGCTTAAAGCATTTCTTAGATATTGCCCTGCAGATAGGCAAATTAATCCTTCCCCATGAGTCCTTCTTTACATAGTGCAGCCTTCGCTTTTCTGCCAAAGTTGAAATCACAAAATGGTAGTGACAATTGTCTATTTACAATCAATACACGTCAGCTACTAAACAGTAACAGTACCTGGATGGCTTCAACACAAGTTTTCACTCGCCCATTGTGAAAGATGCTGGTTTCTTCCAGAAGAATTATGACGATTTTTTTTTTTTTATACCTGTAGTGTGACCTAATCACCTTGAATGTTTTGAAAGAAGTACTTATGAAGGCTGCACACATGCAATAACTCTATCACTACTCATCAAAAGTGTTGAGGCATTTTACAGCATTTGTTACTGACACGAGAGATGGAACCATGCTGGTCTATAATATCAACAATCAATGAGATTGAGTGCAGCAGTAAACCAGAGCTATAACAAGTGACCAGAAAAAGCATCTTTGCAGCTAGTCTTTTGTGCCTACACCTTCTTCACAGCATCAGGATGAAAACAGTTCAAAATATGCTCAGAACTCGTAACAAGGGGGCCTATGAATGAGTATGAATGAAGCCCCTTGTGGACCTAAACCACAGAACTATTTGTAAAAACAAATGACTGTGGGTTTGATTTGACTGTTTCTCACACACAGTGGATTTCCTTGTTGTCCCACAGATTAGCTTACACCCAGTGCTGCAGAGAATTTGGAGCTGGTCCTTCCTCCTCCAAAAAAACAAGCAATATCCCTCCAGCACGACGCCAGTGGATTTAGTAACACATGGAGGCAGTGACAGACCTTCACAGCAGTCCAGCTTTCCAACAAAAAGATGTTAAGACATGCACTGACAGAAAACCTGCAACACAGAACACCATGTTAAAAACAAACAAAAACCCCCCACAAAATCAGCAGATGCCAATTCAGAGGAAGAATTCACAGAGAAAGAGAAACAATGAGAAGTAAACCACAAAAAGACTGGCACAAGAGCTCAATTCTTGACCTTTATAAAGCCCTCTGTGCACACAAAGCCCAGCTGTTCTTTTTGGTTCAAGTCTGAACAGGATTTCTTTCCAGCCTTCAAACGTGCAGGTGCAGCTGAGCAGACAGAAGGCCAGGGACAAGGACAGCACTGATGGAGTAACCAGAGGCTGGTTAGGCCTCTGGCTGTTACATCAGTTTAGACTTCACTGGAGGTTTCATGCTTACAGTGTGTGCAGGCTGGATGTCAGAAGCTGGGTGTTTCCCAAAGGTGGTGGACAAAGACAGCCTGCCTGCCAGCTGAGCATCTCCTTCGTGCACCGTGTGGTACCTCCTTCAAGCATCCCCTTTAGTACCCTGACCCTCTTTCACTGCAAAAGTGTTCTGCACAGGATAGGTAGGTACCTTAGCTCACTCATGGTCATCATCAAACGAGCATGAGTGACGCACTTGTGTCTGAAAAGTGGAGGGGAAAAGATACACAGGCCAAACCACCTTTGTTCCTGGCTTGCCTGTATGCAGGAGCAATTGATGTTCCACAACACAAAGCCAAGAACCCAATGACCCTTTTTCACTGCAGTTGACAAAAATTGTCTTTAAAACTCTGAGCATCACACCAGCTCAGAAAAATTCACTTCCCCTTGGAATAGCAATGTAGACTTTAATTCATCTAAGAAACATACAAACAAAAAAACAAACAAACAGCTCACTCAGTCCTCTTCCTCCCACCTCAAGACATACATAGCATAGCTCCATTTATCCAGATACTTCATGGAATACCCCAAAATACTAGTTAGATTTGGGAGCTACCACCCTCAAAGAGCACATCAGAGGGTTCCCTGCAGCCAGCTGGCCCTGATAACAAGCAGGTGCTCAGGCAAGAAACACCAAGAGAACAGAAAGTCGATGCCAGACATCTGGCTTAAGAGTGTGGCACAGGGAGTTTAACTGTCTCCTCTGTTCATCTATCCAATTTACCTAGCTAGATTCACTTATCTGGTACTCATCAGCAAAGTATCTGTCTCCCTATGGCATATGCTCTTTGCTCCCAAAAATATACCAAGCATCACAAAACCAATGCCGTGACTAGCACTGGATTATATTTAAATAGGAAAAGAACAGAACTAGCTATAGACTTAGTTATTTTACATGCAAACCAACATACAACACTTTAGTTTTCTTCAAAAATATTCAACACGATGGTTCACCAAGCCCAACAGCCCCCATTTTGTCACTAATAAGGTGATGTTCATCTACTTCCCCTTGCTTTAACTAGCAGGTCTGTTATCAGCATCCCTGACAACAGAATGATTTCTTACATATGTACATTGTCCCTTGCCACTAACACACTCTTTTCCTTCGGGCAAGTTTAGGTTACAAATTACAGTAGAGTGAAGCATAACTAAGTTTTGTAGGAGCAGCATTCCTTTGAGACAATAACACTTCTCTTTCTAAACAATGCTAGTTAGGGTTTATATATATATATGTATGTATGTATGTACGTATAAAACAAAGCCTTATTTCATTGAAACAAGCTCTCTACATATAAAGCTTGTATTAAAGATAATTTCACCAGAATGCATACAGGTCCAGGCAGGATTTCCAATAAAATGAGTGTTTTGAGGGGGGAGAGAACATTTACTGAAGGAAAAGAAAAAAAATCATCTGCTGAAAGAATGATTTTATTAATATGAGAAAATGCATTATGAATTTGGAGTGACATGTAAAATGTTTTTATTTTATATACTCTATACATATAAATAATAAGCAAGAGTTAAATATGGAAGGGGACATCTAACACACCTTAAACAAGTTTGGTTTTGGAGTTCCATTTCATGAAAGCACATCAAAAACCACCACCTTATTCCAAGGACAAAGTGAGATCCCTAAGACGCTGTGCGCTCATGTCACACTCCACCATGGGATAGTCACTTCTGGGGAGGAAACTTAAGTGATAAAACAGTTTGTTGGTAGTTAATGGTATAAGTGAACAAAATTTGCAACCACATTCCAGTTCTGACAAAGCTTCAGCCTTGTCTTCCACAAGTTGCCTGTCTTAAAGATATCCCCCAAGAGCTGTTTATGAGGCATGAAAGACCAGAAGACTATATACACTGCTGCTCTTATAAAAGCTTTTCACAAGTATAGGCACACAAACTTGTTTGAAACGTCATGAAACAAAACTCCACATTTACTGCAATTTCTCTTACAGCTTTGCACACAGATGAAAAGGGAATTTTATTTCACTCCAAAAGTGAAGCTCATGAACAGCAACAAATTGACACTGTTGGGTTTTGTTTGTTTTGATTTTTTTTTTAAAGGCTTGGGGAAAGCACATGAAGTGACCTTGTTGCTATCTAGTAAGAAGGCAGCAGTAACCTAACAGAAAAATGCTTTTCTTCCACCCAGATGGGAATTCTAACTTCAGAGAAAAATCCCTCAAAGGCTGAAACACTACACCTGAAATACTTTTATTCTGAAATACTGCAGCAAAGCCTCACAGGAGCTATAACCATCTTGAAGAGTTTGTGTATGTCACATGAATCCAGTCTGCTCTTACCGGACTACATCTCCTGCAGACCTTCACAAGGTTGCTTCCTTCCTGGGGTGGAGATGAACAACAATTCTTGGCTTGCCATCTGAATGCATCCTGCAGCCTAACGCATCACAAGCACCTTTCTGGTAGTAGATATTGGCTGCATCAAGCCATCATCTGTGCTCTACTTTGGAGCTGAAGACCTAGCTCTCTTCATATGTGAAAGTAACAGAAATAAAGTTCTGATCAAAGTATTTTGAGCCAAAACAAACTCCAGCCCTCCTAGTGTTTTTCCTTTACCAGTTGCAAAAAAGATCAGATGAGGTACGATACACCCTTTATAGGAGACTTTTTGAGGCCCTCAAGTGCTCTGCATACTAAATTCCATTGTTGAGACTGTGATCAAAAATCCCAATATGGGACAAATATCAAAGTGAGAAAAGAGCTAAGAAATGTTAGCAGTATGCCTTTAATAGCATGCTGGCTCTTCATCACAAGGTAAACGTCTAGCTTGAGCTGCAGTTGTACTACAATAACAGTTTGCCAAAATGAATGCAGCAGCATTGTCAAGGCTCAACTACTATTATGATCTTAAGTGTGCATGACTTACTTTTAGCAGAACGGCTCAGTTCAGATTTGTTACACAGACAATAGCAGCACTTTGGAAGAGGGTAAAAAAAACTTTCAAGTCTCCAGAGACATGTTTAATGTGTCAGTAATTCACAGGGTGTTCAAAGCTCACTTTCAACAAAAAAATAGTCTCTTCCAGTAATGCAGAGAAGGCCTCCTTCCTCCCCCAGCCACCTTTTCTAAAATAGTTGCTCCATTTGTAATCTGAAAGTTGAAGTAATAGCAAGAATTTTACAACCACTCCTAAAAACATATGAAAAAAATCTAAAACCATCATAAAGTTAATCCATTTAAGCTGCACACGTATCTAGAGAAAATAAATTTCACTGGGCAGGAAAAAAAATATCATTTATCAGTGTGCAACAGTCCATTGTTTACTGAGGTAGACAGAGGGAGCTGTTGCTATTCAAACGAGAGATGATGGTCTTGGACAGAGACACATGATGATATATAATCAAGTAGTTTGAAAGATGACTGGCACTGAAAACCTCATTTATTAAGGTCAAAGAGAAAATGCATCTGTAATCGCCCCTCTCCCCCCATTTGCTTGTATAGTTTTCATTATCTTTTGCAAAAAAAAAGCACCAACAGTAACGCAGAAGTGTTATATAATACCAAAAAAATAGTTTTTCAAGTCCGCCTCAATTACAGCCTGTTATCAAAGCCAAGTCTATTTGAAAGCATTTATCCCCAGATGTGCCTTACGCCAGCCTGATGGTTGCACTCATCAGGCAGTGATAGTGTGGGCTGACCAGTGAAAGGACTGAGAGGCACATCCTCTTCTGGCTCAGGACACCAGACCCAGACCCACTGTGACTGCTGCAGGCTGGCCACATGCCCCTGGCCAAGTCATGGTGCTCTGGTCACCCTCCCTCCCTGCAGCTCCATGGGACAAACCCTGCCCATGTAACACAACCACAAACCAACACCCAGAAAGGCTTCACTGTCCCAACACCAGCTCTTCCTTCTTCCGCTCTGACTCCAGAGCTTTTGGACAAGCACCCTCTGGCTCAGCCTCTAATTTAACAGCAGCAACCAAATCAAGAGGAAGTTTTGGTAGCACTTCTAGGTAGGTGCCAGCTCCAGTTTTCAAGGCTCAGGCTACTTAGCACACATCTAAAGGCTGTCACCTAAATTGTTAAGGAACAACACTGCCTAAGCTCTCATCAAAACATAGGAATGGGAAACGAAAAGGATCAGACTGAAGCCCAGCTAGCTGTTATCTTCTACTTAGCAATTATTTAGAGCAAGAATCAGTGCAGATCTTGACCCCGCTACATACTTCCAGTCTGACATGTAAGAGATGAGTGTTCCCAAGCAACAGTGTTTTCTAGACCATTAACTCTATTAATGAATATTCAACATGTTCATTAACTTGCCTAACCCTTTTTGAAGTTATCCTAAGACCTTCCACAGCACTCCATGGCAGTGAGGTCCGTAGGCTAATTAAGCACAACAAAGGAAAAAAGTTTTAAACTCTCCACCCAGTGACTTCATTTGCTGCCTATTCTCATCCTGTGGGAAGCTTAAGTCTCCACCCCACATCACTCATGAGAAAGATGAAACTGAAGCACAGACCCAAAGCCACGATACACCTAACTATGGAACTAACTACCTGCCATCACCGCTGTCCTTCCAGGACAAGGGCTCAACAGAGAATAGAGGAGAAAGCCAAAGCCTCAGACACAGCCAGCAGACTCGCATTAAAGTCACTAAACACCCCAATTGCCTGAAATACTTAGCCAGAATTAGTCTACGTGTGTAATTGACAGTTTTCTTTGCACTTCTTTGCTTTTGCTTTCTAGCAGCTTCATACGATTCATTAACAGATTCCTCTACATAGTGCAGCACTGCCCTTGGCCTCAAAAACTGATGGGACTAACAACAATTAGCTTAAACTGGGTATCAGAAGACCTTTCATTAGCAGGGTCTGTAGCAAATAGTCCACAATCCTCTTAAAGCACAGATCTGAATGAATGGGAAATTTTAGGAATACAGAAAACACAGCATTATCCTGCTATATTGCTTTTACTCTTATTGACAAGAGCATTGTGTTGTATGGAGTTCAATATTCACACACACAAAAAAAAGCCTCACAAAAATTAATGGCATTTTAACTAGAGCTGAGTGAAACAACCAATAGAACAAGAAAGCACAGGAAGCCACCTTGACTTTCTGATCCATTGCCAGCACAATATCCTTGCTAGGCTTTACTCAAGCAGCAAAGCAGAGGACAATCGGAGGACAGAAACTCTCTACCATGTGTAGAAGACATCCACTGGAAGATTACTAGAGGGATTATTTATTCCTTTTTGCCATGTCTCAGCTTTAACAGAGACGCACCCTAGTTATTAGACAGAGAACATCCCCGAATGCTGCTATGGAATTTAATGACCAACACCTACACAGTATCAGAGCACAGGCTTCCTGCAGCGTACTTTATGCTGAAATCCTTCAGGTGCAATTTCCCAGAGCATAGGCTAAAATCCAACTTGTTGCAGCTGTTAGCATAAAGCCTCCTGTACAAGGAGAGAGTTCAGCAATGTATTATCTCACCTTTAAGTTTTGTCTCCCTGCCGCCAGTTTCATTGATGCCAGTCAAGTTGTTAAACCCCATCTCATGCAAGTGCATGGAAGAGATATGCATCATTATTCTTCTGAGCAAAGCCTGAAGGTATCCACTCCACAGGGGAATTTGATTTCAGAATGTAGTCAAAAATTGTACTTTCTATCATGTTTAATACTTTGATTTATATCCTCATTAGCATGGGATAATAGTTCCTATTAAAACTATTAAAGATAATTTTAGCAATAATATCAAAGGATGAGTAGGTATAATGATAGTACTAACGATAAAAATTAATAACCATTCATTATTTTTAATCATATGTACAGTTGAAATGAATAATCAAGAAAATAAACAAGACATTTTATATGAACCAAAAACTAAACGAAAGTGAAAACACTAAATTACACTCTAAATTATCAGTTGTCCACTCAAAGTTTAATACTGCACTTCTGCAGATATTCTGCAGGTAGGCCAGACAGCTGGGACCCAGTTAGTGGCATAACACCATGGAAATGCCAGTTCACCTCTTCCATACCTACATCCTGTGAGCACCCATTCACTCTGATACACAGGGGCATTTAGCATCTTACTTCCAGGTATATGAAGGACCACTAGATGAGGACATCATTAATGTCGAAAAGCATCAATTATAACATTTCTTCCGTTAGTCTCTACAGCTGTTTCTTCACCACCCTATTGGCCATGTCCTTTCAGATCATTAGGTCTTCTGTCCCTCTGAGAAACGGTGCCACGCTGCAGTATGCAGACGCTGCCTCTGTAGTCTTCAGCAACAGCACATCTTGTGTTCAAGCTCAGCTGTCAACACAAGCAACCAAGAGAAAACCCCATTCGACCTTGCAGAACTCATTTATCACTCTCAATCTGATCACTGCCTACCCCAGCTAAGCACAACAGCTCTCAGCAGTGCATGTAAGAAGGCTCAGCTGACTTAAAGCAAGGCTTCTCACGAGGACTTTCCTGCCAGACTGACATGCACAGCACTTGATTCTCCCAACCATATTCCCTTCCAGCTACAGACCAGCTCCGAAAAACAAAAACCATATTAATTCCAAGTATTGCAAACTAAAGTGTGTGAGGCTCACTGCCAGCAAACAACAAGCTACAGTACTTCTGAACCCATTTCAAAGCTCTGAAAACACTGCTCATGTTAAGCACTACCTCCAAAGTACATACTTTAATGATTCTTGCACCTTTAAGTCTTAAAGGAGGAAAGATTTCTTCTCTTCTCGGAAGGCGGACTGTCATTCACTTTTTGTTTAAGGACAAAAGGGCCAGGGGAGCAAAACTGGGCAAGAAATAGACCTCCTAACTGATCAAGTTATTTTCAACAATAGAACCACAATCTTGTTTTTCATTACAGGTCACCTTAAAGGTTTTGCAAGAGCCTTTGCTAGATATTAAATTCCCCGGTGAAAGTTACAACAGCCATTTGAAAGTTGAGGTGATTTTATCTTAAGAATCAAATGTAAGCTCTGCTGCTGTCAAAAGCTCTGTGCTCGAGTCATCTAAAACACGTCCTATCTTAATTGTGAAATAGCTAATACAGCTCGTGGGCTGCAGACAGGTTATGTTTTTTGAAGCATGCTTTTCCTTCTCCCCAAATGAGGTTCTTAGACACTGAGAAAACAGTGCCAGCAAAAGGCTACCAGAAAGTGAGCACTGCATGCTCATAAAACCCCTTCTCCAGGTGAAGGACTGAAGTCCCACACACTAATTGTCATCTCAGTGACTGGTTGTGACGTGCAAACCTTTCCAAACTTGATTAAGGCTGCCGCAAGTACCGACTGCTCCCATAGCAAGAGTTTCTACATTAGGAATTACAGAAGTAGTTCCCGAAAGCAGAAAGTCTCCCAGGCCACTAGACAGGACAACTCTGTGAGAAGAATCCAGAAGCTACTCCCTGTTAGATAAACGCCAGTTTCAGCCAGCTCCAAAGGGACCTGTCACTGCCCAGAGCCCAGCCAATAAGTGATGTTGTTTGCACCTCTGTGAGAGCACATTTAAGAAAGGGGAAAATCAACAAAAACTGCACACCAGCAGCTGGGAGAACAAGGAGTGAGAACCAGCCCTGCAGACACTGAGGTCAGTGCAGCAGGAGGGCAGGAGTTGCTCCAGGCACGCAGCAGCAGTTCCCCTGCGGCCTGTGGAGAGGCCCCTGGTGGAGCAGGCTGTCCCCCTGCAGCCCATGGGTCCCACATGGAGCAGATCTCCACGCTGCAGCCCCTGGAGGAGCCCCCGGTGGAGCAGGTGGATGTGGCCTGGAGGAGGCTGCGGCCCATGGAGAGCCCCCGCAGGAGCAGGCCCCGGGCCGGAGCTGCAGCCCGTGGAGAGGAGCCCACGCAGGAGCAGGGGGTCTGGGGGGAGCTGCCGCCCGTGGGGGACCCGTGCTGGAGCAGTGTGATCCTGGGGGATGGACCCCATGGTACAGACCCATATGGGAGCTCTTTGCATTGTATTTTTCTCCCCCTTTCCCTTTGAGGAGGGTGAGTGAGAGTGGTTGTGGTGGAGCTCAGCAGCCCACTTGAGTAAAACCACCACAATCATCCAGTCCTCACACATCTGTGGGTCTGGGACACAGCAAGTTTGGCAGGATATTGGTCATGAGACCTGCAGCCTGTATTTGGCAGGGAGAAGTCTTTACAAACAGTCTGGAGGAAAAAAAGAAAAAAAAAACAAAAAAAAAACACACGGAGGAAAAGCAACATAAGTTTTGTTCCAGCTCTTCACAAACACAAAAGAACTACAGTTGTAGGTTTAGCAATTAGATCAGAGAGCACAACCACTCTCCAGTGCATACAGTGTTTTCATATACTGTGCAGCTGACGCATTTGGAAGCTTTTCCCCTCATATTTTCTCATCCACAAATCTTGTATTCTGACAACAGCACCAAGAGAGTTCATGAAGATCAATGCTGCCCTGACAGCACATAGAGATGTGGAGCACCCCAATTTCACAGAGAACCACAGATTGTTATACAGGACTTGCAGAGACAAGATATGCAAACGAGTATATGTTAATACAAGAAATTCAAGTTTGCAGGTTCAATCTATCATGAAATTCAACAGCAGCCAGTTCCAATTCGTGAAGTTGGCTCCTTAATTCAGTGGGAGGAAAGAGCCTTTACAGCCTATTACAGGCTAGGATGAACTGAGGCTCTCGAAGCTGAAGCAGCCCAAGGTGACCTGTCACAGAGCCCTTGCCAAGCCCTATCTGTCTGCACCCATTTCCCTATCAGCAAATCACTGGTGAGAAGCCCCAGTAGCCCCACCAGAGGAGCCGAATTGCTCACAATTTCTCCCTGAGGATGCAAGAGGCAAGAGAAAGGTCCCAGGCAGCCTCAGCTACCATTTACCTGCTCCCAGAGGTGCTGACCCCTGAGCTGTGGCTGGACATCAGGGCAGAGAGAGGTGCCACCTGTAACCCAAGGAGATCCAGCACAGGGTAGAGGAGGAGTAGTCAGGAAGGTGTACAAGGCATGCAAGCAACCTGTACTCACTCACATGTTCTTGAATTGCTCCTCAGAAGCATCTAGCAGCTGAGCGCAGGCCTACAATGTCTTCTCCTGCTCCTTGAAGAAGTTGAGCTAATACTGTAGGACATTGAGAAAGGCAAATCTATCTCACCATGGGCACCTTTCGCTCCCTGACATCCCTCTCCATTACCAGCACCTTCCCTAAAGGCCTGCCATTTTCATCTATGTGACCTCCAACACATAACCGTGTGTTAACTTACATGAGGGATGGCACCACCTTGCTGTGCAGGGATGCCTGTTGTCTGCAATAGCACTCTGCTTACAATGGTCCCCAAACGACAACCCAGAGCAAATAAATATGGTTTTGGTGCTACAGTCCAAACATTACTCCATACTCAAATAATACCTCAAGCCATCTTCAGGAGCTAACATATCGTTAACAACTGTTAGGGAGCCAGAGAAATGAACTACATTTAACTACAAGCCTCACTTCCCACACACCTCAATCCCTCAGAGATTCTGGAGTGTAGGAAGTGCCCCAGAACTCTGCACAGCTCCAACCCGTTAAGGATCTCCTACACCATTTGCAGTTTGACCCATGACTCCAGGTCAGCCCCCAACAATCCCATGATAGGAAAACAAAACAAAAAAAAACAAACAACAACACCAAGAACAAGTACCCTACAGCCATCGACCTCACAGACTAGGCCCACCTCCCACAGCACCCAAGCAGAGGAAGCAGAACCGAGCTGGAAGCAGCAGCAGGCTCAGCCAAAGACCCAACACACAAAAAGCAAGTACAAGGTGATGAAATTGAGACACCCAGGAAAAGATACCAAGCTTAGCATGGACCAGCCTAGGGAAAGAAATAAGAGCATCTCAGATGGAGCTTAAATGTAGACAATGCTGGTGAGTGCGTGTGGGATGATCAACTGTGAGGCTGTTCAGGGCAATTAGGGCCTATTAGCATCACCAGATCCTGCAGGACTGTTCCCCATTGCTGTCTGAGTGTTGGAAGTGTCTCTAGGAGAAACAGCGAAAACAGACAATTAGCTTAGACAAAATCCCAGACATTTTGGGATGCCTTCCTCCACACTCCTTGTGTCGTTCCTGGAGAGACACGCAGCCCCTAAAGCATCTTCTCTTCCCTAAGCTGTTCTCAGCCAGGGAGGAGATCTGCCAAAGACAATAAACAAATTAGTTCAATGCCTAGTTAGGGAGGAGAGATGAGAGTTTTAGGTCCTAATAAGATGATAATCTCCTGCCCCCTGAAATTTGTGAGAAATGACTTCTACATCCAGACTTCTGCCCCCTCCTCAGGGAGCAGCATCTGCGCTGTCTGCACTGAGGAATTTGTGGGGAGGTTTGCTCCCTCCCAGAGATGCTGGTGCCTGGTGCAGGACCTGGGGACACAGCAGCTGGGAGCAGACGCCTGTGGCTGCTGGGACCCCACAGCCCCAAAACAGCTCCAGGGGAAGGAGGGCTCTGTGCAGCCTGGGATGTGTCAGCCACGGAGCCGGGCTGGTGGCATCCTGCCACAGGTGGGTTGGGAGGGCCCTGGAGAGAAAGGCACATCAAGGAAACAACCAAACAACATCTTCAATTTCACATGATACATTTTATAATACTTGCTGTATTTACTAACTAATTATTAAATGTTTATTAATCAGTCAATACTTGGAGACTAATAATTCATTATTAAATATTTGTAAACTGATTACTCAACACGCACTCAATGTTAAACTATGATACTTATATTCAAGTGATGACAGGGACTGATTTACAACTGTGTCAAGAGGCTCCCTGGTACTACAGTGAGCTGGAGCTGCGCTCCCACCCCCATGCAGGTGGCAGGAGCCAGCAGCGCAGCCCTTTCCCCTCAGCATTGGGCAGAAGGTGGCCTTATGTGAGGGAGCGGAGGAGTTTTGTCCCCAATGAATCAGGCCCTGAACACTGCTCTGTCATGCCCATGGGTCTCTGCAGTTCTCCCTCCCCCCAGCAGCGATGCCACAGCCTGGTGCTACCTTGCTCCTGGTGGCTGAGCCCCGAGTCACTGCCCTGACAGGGGCATGTAGTTGGCCAGAGCTCAGTGAGGTAGCGGGGCAGAAGCAGGTCAGGGTTTCACCATCCCATGGGGCTGGAAAGATGCCTTCCTCCATGCCCACATGGTCAGGATCCGTCTCAGATCCTTTGAGGGGGAGATTGGTGGAAGATAGCCTTCAGCAAGGGAGAAGAGAGCTGGAGATTTAGGCCCAGGCGCTGCTCTGGCATGGCTGTGGGTCCTGCTCATGCTCTTAGTGGTGCTGTGGTCTGGTGCCTGATTCCCCATGGGCAATTTCCATCACAGGCGAAACAGACAGGACCCAGGGAAAATTTGATTTATTGCCAATTAAAATAAAAATGTAATTACTAGATCATGTAGTGAGAAACAAGATGACAAACACTTTGCGCCTCTTCCGCTGAGGCCACCATCAGCAGGACCAGGCTGGCAACCACCTGGCAACCAGGCTGGGTGGGCCATAGTGAAGTTAGTCACAATGATGACCAAAAGGATGTGGTGGTGCCCCAGGTATAGGTACTGGTGTGCAAGGGATGTTGGCAGCTGTAGCTCTGTGCTGGGGTAGTCCCCGTCCTAACCCTCTCCACAGAAACTTGTATATTGCTCTGGGGACACAGCTGGCTTCTGTTGAGAAGCATCATTTGCCTTTCTCTCATATAACTAAAACAGCTTTAAGAAACAGCTCCCCATGGCAGGTTGCTTCTGCTAAAGCATCCATTAAACTTTGGTTAACAACAATTGCTGTGGTCTAGGGTGAACAAGAGCTGTTGCTCTGACCTTCAGAAGCTGACTGCAGAAACACATGAATGAACAGTAAAACCAACAATCGCCTCCTCCCACCACCCCTGCAAAAAACAACCATCCAACCAAAAAAAACAACAACCAGATTTGTAGGAATTTGTGGTGTGTTTGATTTTTATATGTATTTTTATGTTTATATATATATCATAGAA
This sequence comes from Cygnus atratus, assembly GCF_013377495.2. NCBI lineage: Eukaryota > Metazoa > Chordata > Aves > Anseriformes > Anatidae > Cygnus > Cygnus atratus. The sequence continues at coordinate 14,042,383 of NC_066365.1, read as the reverse complement.
TCACAGAATGGCTTGGGTTGGAAGAGACCTCAAAGATCATCTAGTTCCACCCCACCTGCCATAGGCAAGGACGCCCCACACTAGATCAGGTTTCCCAGGGCCTCATCTAAACTGGTCTTGAACACCTCCAGGGATGGGGCATCCACAACCTCTCTGGGCAACCTGTTCCAGTGCCTCACCACCCACTGAGCGAAGAATTTCCTCCTAATCTCTAATCTAAATCTCCCCTCTTTTAGTTTAAAACTATTCCCACGTGTTGCACTCCATCTTTTTTTTTTTTAAATAAGTCCCCTTCAAGTACTGAAAGGTTGCAATGAGGACACCCTGGAGCCTTCTCTTTAGGCTGAACGGCCCCAGCTCTCTCAGCCTTTCTTCATAGGAGAGGTGCTCCAGCCCCTTGATCATCTTTGTGGCCCTCCTCTGGACCTGTTCTAACAGCTTCACATCCTTCTTGTGGTGGGGACCCCAAACCTTGAAGCAGTACTCCAGGTGGGGCCTGATGAGGGCAGAATAGAGGGGGACAACCACCTCCCTCCACCTGCTGATCACTCTTTTGATGCAACCCAGGATGCAGTTGGCCTTCTGGGCTGCAAGCGCACACTGCCAGCTCATGTCTAGCTTTTCTTTCATCAGAACCCCCAAGTCCTTCAATGAGTTCTTCACCCAGTCTGTACTCAATATATATGTACTGTACTCAGTATATATATATATATATATATATATATATATATATATATATACACACACACACACACTTACCAATGTGACTTCCTAGTATCCTTAAAAATAGTGAGATGGTAAATTATTAGAAGAAGGAATGGCAGTAAACTCATTAGTTTTTCTGTTACTCAGGTTTTTTTAGTTTGCAGTTTCGTCGCGTTTAACAAACAAAGTTTACATAAACTAATACTACTTTGGTTCCGTAGGACACTGGTGCACTTATCAATATTATGTAGAAACTTCAGGGAGGTGCAGGCTGTAATGAATGCCATTCAAATAACTACTCTTAAATACAGGATGAAATGCCACAGCATTTATTATAGGGATAACCAAGAGTGGGAGAAGCTGAATATGTGAGTAGAATATATCAAAGACTATGTGAAAACACTAATTGGTAATGCTGGCCTGCTACAGAGGCTAATCACAAAAATGAGAACCAGATAATGGCCCAGAAAGGACAGTTAAAAAGCAGAAACAGCCCTCAAGTTCAAGAAATAAATACTATCTTCGGCTGAAAAAAAACTACTGGAAAACAAAGGACAGGGTTGCCCAAATTATGAAGTAAATGAAGATACTGACAAACCGTTTATACTTCAGGAATAGATAGTCTTAAAAAGCAGTTCTGTCTCAACCAGTTACCAGGAAAATGCTACAGAATCAAGTACCTTAATGGGCTTGTGGTAGGGCTCCCAGATTTGTTGTACAGGGTGATCCTTCTAAACGAGAAGAGCTTAAAGATGCAGCTGAACCTACTAATGGAATTGCTGATTTCAGTCATGTTCTTTCAAGCAAGTATGTCTAAGTATAGGAGAAATCTCAAGGGAGAGAATAATGAATAGTAAAATGTTAATTCTACCAGAATAGAAGTAACACTGAAGAAAGATGGCATAGATTAGTAGAGGATAATCATAACTGGGGCTTAACTGCTACATTCCATGTTTCCTGAAGTTAACGCTAAAGTGCATGATTGTAAGTTATATGTTGAAACCTTTCCTGTAAAGGAAAAAAGATAGTGAAATTTATAGCTAAACTTAACAGCTGGAACTTTAAGCTATAAACTTTCTCTCTTGTAGGCAAGAGATGGAATTTAGAAATAACATACAAACAATCTGGTGAACAGCTTTTTAAGAAGAATAGCCAATAAATTGAATAAAAAGAAAAAAAATCTGAATAGGATGCTAGAATCAGACTCCTACAGAGAAAGATGTTCTAATTAAGATAATCACTAACACCAATTTTATGTTAATTTTTAAATCTTTCATAAATATTACAGAACAGCAAGCTATTCATTCTACCCCATAGATACTGATAACTACTTGCTGCCTAACTTTGCTTTAATTATTTTCTATTATCACATATGAGAAGAAAAAGATACCATACTTAACTCACGGCCATGACCACAATTATAGGAAAGAAAATACGGAACCCAAGTGGCACAAATTCAAAGGTGTCTCTCGAGTCCGAGCAAGAGAAACTCTGTCTCCCTCCTACTGCTAAATGTGATCAGAATGACCTGATTATGAATATATTTATGTACAAATTGTGAAATGTGTATACAAGTATGTATAGAAATAATTACGTGTATTTGCAAATGATACTTCAGCTGGAAGAAACAAGTGATTCAATTAAGTCCAAATGTTTCCCACATGCAATCTGGCAAAGTATAATTTGTTATCATTAAGCTATCTCTACAACTTCAGAAGTGAGAACTATACTTTCATGTCTTTCAGAAAACCATTACAGAAATCAATGGTCCTTGAAGAGGTAAAAAGTAGGTTAAAAAAAGCTGAAAGTACTACTTGGTAGATTCCAGAGCTTTCTTGATTAGAGATGTCAAAACACTGTGTCTGTAGTAGGTAGGTACGTGGCAGCTTGGAAAGCCACGGAAAGGTTTATTATTAAATGACTAACCAAGTAGCTGTAAAAATATGGATCATAGAATCACAGAATATCCTGCGTTGGAAGGGAACCTCAAGGATCACTGAGTCCAACTCCTGGCTCCACACAGGACCATCCAAAAATCAGACCGTATATCCAAGAGTGTTGTACAGACACTTTTTGAACTCTGACAGGCTCAGTGCTGTGACCACTGCCCTGGGGAGCCTGTCCCAGTGTCCAACCACCTCTGGGTGCAGAACCTTTCCCTAACACCCAGCCTGACCCTCCCCTGTCCCAGCTCTATGCTGTTACCTCAGGTCCTGTCGCTGTCCCCAGAGAGCAGAGCTCAGCACCTGCCCCTCTGCTCCCCTTGTGAGGGAGCTGCAGGCCGCCATGAGGCCTCCCCTCAGCCTGTTCTGCTCTGGGCTGAACAAACCAAGGGGCCTCAGCCACTCCTCATATGTCTTGCCCTTTTTGAAGGCTAGCTATTTTCCTACTGAAGTCCTTTCAGCAGATCTGTAAAACATGTAGCGTGTTACCTTAGCAGTAAGACCACACTTCAAAGTTGCACTCGCACTGCACCCGTAGTAGAACACAATCCACCAGCAACAGAGCTAGACCCAGTGGGGGTTCATAGACACAAGGAGAGCAGCCAGCGCTGTGCACTCATGGATAAAAATTGCTTCTAGCAAGTTGCTCTGTGATTTCTGAATAAACTGCATTACCAGCATATAACCGCATTTCAGGTTATCCACCATGCCAAAATACATCTCTACAGCCTGCCAGTTAGGAGACATGGTAGCCTCCTAATATACGACTGGTTCAGGCCCCCTCAGCCCTGGAACTGTTGCATTTGGCCATATGATCCACTATAAAGTACCGTTAGCATCTGTTATTGTGCCAAGTGCACACTGATGCCTGTGTTACAGCACACTGGCAACTGGGCACATACGGTGAAAGCTTTCATCCCAGCAGCAGGCAAGAAGAGGTCAGTGAGTGGGCTGCAGTGCTTCCTGCTGACAGAGCTGTGTCCAGGGCAAGTAAGCTGTGCTATGGCGCTGCCTGCTGGGGACTGAAGGGTTGGTGAGCTGTGCAGGGCTTCGACCTGTGTCCTCTTGGAGCCCCATAACCTTGTACTGGCAGATCATGAAGCCTGCGTGCCTGCTAGCATACAAAACAATTGTCTCTAATGAATGCATCGTCCTTTCTTCCAGCTCTTGGCTGATACAGAGTTTAGACCTTTATGCTAAGAAGCAAATAGAGCTTGGAAGATACACTAGCAGCTAACAGTCATTTAGGTAGCCAGTAATTACTTCCCAGTAATGCACCTGCAGAAAGCTTAACAGCCAATTAGTGCTGCAACTTCTGTGCTGATCAAGCATGCTCCCTCCAGTCAGCATTGTTAGCATTGCAGGTGGGAGAGACTGACAGGGAGATTGAGCAGAGCCTGATGAAACCAGGATGCCTTTCAGAAGCCTGGGTACCTGGTTTTCAGTTTACAAAGATTTCTAACAGCATGTGGTCAGTTCTGTTTTGTGTGCATGTCCCCCTGATTTGTATCGAATCTAACAGCAGAATGCTGTAGTTGGAGGAACCTGAGCATAGTCAGCACAGGCTAGAAAATGTTCTTCAATAAAAACTGTTTCCCTACAGCATGGTGAGAGTGAATTTTCTGCATTTGAGGCACTAAGTCCAGAACAGCTCCAAAATTCAAATGTGAGGATCTGATGAACCTGACCAGAAGTCCCACAGGATGTGTAGGTAGTGCTTGATCATGAACTGAAGCAGAACTGTCTGGGCTCTTGTAGAGCACAGACAAACTAGAAGAAAATGGAAGCAAATGATAGGAAACAAAACAAAAAGCCTTCACTCATGTAATGTTCTTTGGATGTAGTAAAGGCACTAAGAATAAAAATTTCCTTAGGCTGCTTACTCAGGAGCTGCCTCCAACTTTCTGCGTAGCAGGATCAGGAAGTATGTACAAAGGACAATTGTCAAATTACCAGGGACAGGAAAACCTCCTGCAGCTTTTCCATGTAAAAAATGTTTCTCAACTTCACTTGAAAGAAGCATAAAGAGTGTTTCAAAAGAGTCTGTTGGTTATTAGTACATTTGCCAACATTTCTGAATTCAATTTTTGTACAGTGGCCCATTAAGTGCTACTGTGCCAGGCTTTTATCCTGGAGGGAAAAAAAAAAAAAAAAAAAAACACCCAGAGGAGATTAAAGATGAGCATACGCTTAGAAAGGCTAAGCAGATGGATCAGTGGACATTGGCACAAACTGTATGAAAAGTTTATGGTAAGCTTCCCACATACTTGGCTTTAAGGACCTGAGAAAACTAACACTTGTGTTCAGGGAGAACTTTATGGGGAGAAAGAATAACACATTTAGGTGAAGTGCCCCAGATAATATTCTCCAGCTGGACTTATGAGTCCTCCTGTCATTTGGGCTATGGTCAGCCAGACATTGCCTTCCTGCAAACATTTTTAGGAATAAGTATTTCAACTCTGAATTGAAAGCCACACGTTCTGTCAACACACATCTATCACCTGGTCTTCATAAGATTTCTTTGTGGGCTCCAAACCAACCTCAGCAAGATCTCTTTACTTATTTTTACTACCTTAAAATAACACCTCCAAAGAAAAACTTCAGGAGATACCCAGAGCCTCATTTCGTAATGTTTATTGTGACTAGGCTTAGGTATTCCCTCCTGATTTACTGGTAGCTCTCCTGCCATAACAATGTTACTGATGTTATTCTTCAAAACACAGAAAACCTGAGCATCTTTTCCTGCCTGCTTTGTATTTCACAGAGTTGTTAATCTACTGCACGCAGTCTGTGTATGCAAAAGCATCAGGTAGCTTCTGTCATTAGCTGGTATGTGATTAATTCCCTTTTCAAAGGGATGAGCTGCCTCAGTGCCACTGGTGTTGCTGAAGGAGGTAAATACCTCTGCAAAACCAAAAAAAGTCCCACCAAAATATGATAAGTAGCAGTGAGACAAGAAGATGGCTGAAAGTGGCCAATTACAGCCCAAGCAGCTAACTGCAGCTTTAGTTTCACTGGAATTGGACTGGAAAACCCATATAATAAGGATTTTGGCAGTCAAGAGGGATGGAGAGAATGCTTATCCCAGGTGTCACATCTCCTGCAAACCTTAGCTGACTAGAGCTTCAAGGGCAATCCAGGAAAAACAGTACCAGTGTCCTTCTCTCAAGAGTTTCATAAGAAAGAAAAATGAAACCTTTTTCTGCTACTGTAATGCTACTGGCAAAGATGGCAAAAAATATCATCCACAAGCCTTTACCTGGAAATTCTGATATAAAAGACCTCCTCTGAACAGCAGAAGATGGTGCAGAAGTGAAGAGGTGGCCCTAAACCCGAAAGCTGGAACACATCTACTACGGAAGTCTTCCAAGATTGGAACACTGTTCTGCTGCGAGGTGCCTGCCACAATGGAAATGCAATCAGAAATAATCGACTAGCCAAAAAAAATGAGAAAAGTCACTCCATGTACCACAGAAGTGAAGAGCTGACTCCCTGCAGAGTTAGATTTGGTGCACACCTCATGCTGCTACAGCATGGTCTCAGAGGTAAACAGGGACTATGCAATTACAGGTGCATATAAACAATTTCCCCCAGGAGTTGTGGAGTCAAAGGGGCTGCCAAGCCAAGACCACATCCTTAAACACGGGGACGACCAGACAGCTTCCATCACCTTCCCTCCAGTTAAATACTGATCTGCATGCCCACAGTCCATCCCGAACTACCTAGGGTTACTGGTGCTGCCATTTGTAACAACACACAACTCTCCAGTAGGGACGAGGACAGAAATGGTGTCTCTGTACAATTTCTGGGACTAGTGGGAACGCACCCCTTAGGACTTGGCTGCCCTGCACACACCATGTCAGCCAACTTCCAAAGCAGAAGGAGAAAAGGAAACGGCTGCCAACTTGTACCCCTGTGGAAAGTAAAGCTGTTTACAGCAGTAGGTGAGAAGCATAGGCTTTTATGATTGAGAATATAATGCTTGTATTATTGGCATAACAAACTTGCACTCAGAATACTTAAATCACAAGATTGCAGACTTCATCAGGATAGCACCAGAAAGGGCTTGCTCTGAGTTGCCCTCCCTATGATGGCTCTCTGATTTGATCAAAGTAAATTAAACAATACTGATCAAAATGTGCACGTGCACTAAGTTAGATTAATGCAGCCACATATCATCCTGTCCCAGTGCTACAGAAATCTCACTTCCCAGTATTATTTTGTTAAAGGAACTGTACAAATGCAGAGATCTATAACCCTTTTATTTAATTCACAAAACATAATTTTGCACAACAGAAAATGAACTTCTAAGCCTTAACTTGCATTACACTTCCTATTATTAAAAATCTGATCTTATGTACAAGAAACAAGCAAATCACAGGAAATTAACTTATGTGGATACTTCATACCTGCCCAAAATAAAATCAGCAAAATCTGTAACAGAAAAAGCACTGAGTCAATAATGTGACTGATGAACAGATAAGACTTTGGAGGCACTCAATTTAAGCGTGCATCAGTTATACCAAATATTAGTCCAGTGGGGTAATCAAGCACGGCAAGTTCTGCAGGCGTTTCAGTTTTCCTTCGGCAAGGAACAGTTGAGATCATTATAATCAAGGCGAAACGAGTGGTTCCTGCACTTTTTTTGTGGGCATTGCATTTCAGGGGTCTCAGGATAGCAGAAGGATTTGGGAATAAGGTCAATTTGGTTCACTCTCCTGTGTTTCATGAAAATCTGCGTAACTATTTTAACACTTGTATACCTTGGTTATCATTATGCACTGAGAACACCGACAAACTCAGTCCTTTAGGGACTCAGAATTAGGCTATTTCATTGCTGCACTGTGGAGCTGACAGTCTCAGAGACTCCATAATGGGAGCAGCCTGTCTGTAATTCAGGGAAAAGAGTCTACTGTAAATATTGATGCTGAATAATCAAATTGTACCTTCATCAGTAACAGTATGCCATATATTATGTATATGTATGTCATCCATTCACCACTAAGTAAAAAAAGACAAAGGGGAAGGGAGAGGAGGGGAACCCAAGCCAAGTGTGTACAAATAGAGGAGAAATATCAATCAGTGTTTTGTTTTTTTGTTTGTTTTGTTTTTTCTTCCAAGTAAAAATGGGAAAGCTAAAGAAGATCCTGAGCTCCTGGAAAGGGAATCTCACGGGATGCATCCAGCATGCACCACAGAAGGAAAAATAAAGATGAGGAAGCATAGGCAAACGTTCCATTTGTAGCCAGTGATGTGGTGAGTTGTACAAACTAGTGCTTGAGGCATACTGAAGACAGATGATGAAAACGGTGCCCATATTCTGTATCTAACCAAGCAGTGGGCTACCTCTCCCTGAAAAATATTTGCCTCCCACAGGTCGTATTTCCTATCTGCTCTGGGACATTAGGCATCCAGATTTAGGCAAACAACGTCTAAATTTGTTCTATGTGGAACTATTTCTATGTGTAGGGTGCAGAGAATTACAAAGCACCACATTTGCAAGTTGCTTGATTATACGGTTTACTCTCCCCTTACAAACACCAACTAACCACACCTTTGGAACAGACTTGTTGAAGAACCTAGGTCAGGATCTAAGTCCTCTACTATGTGTACTTAAAAAGGCATCATCTGTTTACTGCATAATTAGATAGCTGATCTGAGTTACCTACACTAATTATTTTTGTTTCTGGTTTTGTGCACCATTTTAAAACTCTTTAATTATTTTGTTGTATGAGACATGACATGGAAGATACTTGTCACACTTCCCCTCTTTCCAGAGGAATGCCTGGGTGGCTTCTGGTTTACATAGGCAACTGTTTTCTTGTTTGCAAGACCTGAACAAGATGTTGAACTTTGATGACAGGTTGCTGGAAGAAGTGTACGACTTGTAGAGCGTCATGGCAGTTTAATTCCCAATGTCAAGGGGATTTTCCTGTTAGCAAAACCTGCTTTCTTGCCTGACATACAGGGTCTATGGACTTCCTGCCAAAGACATGGAGTCATATTCTCAAAAGAGCTTATGTTACTGGTAGGAATTATTTCTCCTAATGATTTAAGTGCCTAAATTCCATTTTTGAAGTAATTTGGGCCAGATTCAGGAAAGTATTTTGGAACCCAGAGTTACAAAGTAGCTCAACAGAGGAATTATCAAAATAGCTCATAAATGCTTCAAAATCTGCACCGTGGGACCATTCTGGGGAAATGCATGTGCCAATACCCTTGAGTTCTCTTTAATTTTCAGAAATACAACAGTTCCTGAGTGAGGAAGGGATGGTGTTTGAATATAAAGCTAATTTCAAAGCACTGGGTTGTTTAAAATGCAAGCTTCCACTAGACACAGCGGAATATGCTTATGATTTCAAAAGGGGAGGGGAAATGAGTTTAGTTTTTTTTTTTTTTTAAACAAAAACATGAAAACTTTCACACAAAATAGAAGTGAAAATGAATCTCTGAAACAGGTAATCATGCCTCTATTCTTATCTTCCCCTCCCATGGACTCTTGGGTGGGAAAAATGACTGATATCTAGGCAGGGAGCAGCCCCCACCAGGACTGTGTGCTCAGGGATGCAAGTTAGCCTCTGAAACCAGGCAGAGTTTGACTATGGCATGTTATTGCCAAGACCAGATGCACAGTAAGCACCATCCTTGCAGATTCTATAAGCACCATCCTGCAGCTTTCAATACACCACACTTACAAGAGAGAGTAAAAGAGACAGCCAGGCAATGACTAGCTGTCCCAGCCTGGTGTCACTGTATAGTACGACGCTTCTGTGCCGTCTGACGTTCCCTGCACCGAGTGCTTCAACAGTGCTACCTCACACAAGCATTTGGTTGTAGCATTTGGACACGACTTCTGTTCTCTGCTTCAGGTTTGTGCCACTGAAAGCCCCAGTCTGACCTGCTAGCAGCAACTCTGAATTGCTTGTGCATGCATTAATGGAAATACCTATCAGCTATGATAGGTTCAAGTGCTGTGCTAAGTGCTGAGGCAGAGGAGCCAGCAAAAACATGCCCACGTATTTTTAGTTACCCTGGGATTAATTCCAGGCAGGTCTTTGTTTTCAGGGCTGCATTTACATGGAACAGACGTATATAATAGGGATACTCTTTCTGACAGCTGCTCTGAGCAATGGAGGGAAGGACCCCTTCAAAATAACAAGTGCCATATTTCTGTCTCCCCCCAATCACCACCATCCAGGTGCATACAAGTGCAAAGAAAACGACTGCCCCAGTGCAACCCCTCGGCTTCCCACAGCTCACAGAGAAGCTGGGGATACATCTTGCCGTCTCCTGCTGGGAATGCCCCAGACCCAGATCTCAACTCCCATCCCAGGGGAGGCTGGTCAGGATCTCAGCCCCTCCCTCACCTCTCAGTACAACAAGGCTGACAGATAGTGTCTGAACAACAAAGATGCTTGCTCCTTCATTTGTCTGAGGGAAGCCACTCATTTTAAGGTATCCTTATCGGTCTGGCCATTCTCTTCACCATGTTTGTTCAGCACGTTACATTTCCTAGGACAGAAGACAAATTAAACAAACTGTATCAGTGATAACCAAGACATCTGTGACTGCTGGCTGTACCTTATGTACGTGATTTTTTTTTTTTTTTATTTAAGAACAGACAATATTTGAGAACCTCATGAAGTTCAACAAGGCCAACTGCAAGGTCCTGCATCTAGGCCAGGGCAATCCCAAGCATCAGTACAAAGTGGGGGATGAGTGGATGGAGAGCAGTTATGAGAAGGATTTGGGGTGTGGGTTGATGAGAAGCTCAACACGAGCTGGCAACGTGCACTTGCAGCCCAGAAGACCAACTGTATCCTGGGCAGCATCATAAAAATCATGGACAGCAGGGCAAGGGAGGGGATTGTCCCCCTCTTCTTTGCTCTCATGAGACCCCACCAGGAGTCCTGCGCTCAGTTCTGGGGCCCCCAGCATAAAAAGGACATAGTCCTATCAGAGTGAGTCCAGAGGAGGGCTAGAAGGATGATCAGAGGGCTGGAGCACTTCTTCTATGAAGAAGGTTGAGGGAGTTGGGGTTGTTCAGCCTAGAGAAGAGAATGGTCTGGGGAGATCTTATAGCAGCCTTCTAGTACCTAAAGGGGGCCTACAAGAAAGCAGGAGAGAGGCTCTTTGTCAGGGAGTGTAGCATTTGAACAAGGAGTAATGACCTTCAACTAAAAGAGGGAAGATTTAGATTAGATATGAAGAAGAAATTCTTTACTGAGAGGGTGGTGAGACATTGGCACAGGCTGCCCAGAGAAGCTGTGGATGCCCCATCCCTGGAGCTGCTCAAGGCCAGGCTGGATGGAGCCTCCAGCAACCTGGTGTACTGGGAGGTGACCCTGTCTGTGGCAGGGGTGTTGGAACTAGATGATCTTTAAGGTCCCTTCCAACCCAAACCATTCTATGGTCTCAGTTCTAGAGGGGCAAAACTACTTGGGGTCAGACTTTCACTAGGCACCCATGAATATTTTAGCCCTATACTGAGGAGTCTAGGTCTTCAGAAGTGTCTGACACCTGTGGCTTCTTCGAAGGTGGTGAAAAAGATTCTGCTGCTGTCATTTTTGGCATGAACTTAGAAAACTTCCCCTTGCAGGACCAACCACCATGCCAGCTACTTTTATAAGACCTCAGCTAAAACACTGTCATTCAGATCAGTGCAGTGGCTGCATGAGGAGTTGCTGAAGAACTGATGAGCATGGAATGTGCCACATGGAGTTTTCCTATTGCATTCTTCTGTGCAAGACTGCTACAAGGCAAGGAGAGAGTGGTTGGGCAGTGCTGGATTCTCATTAAAGTGAGACGAAAAGCAAAGCCTCATTATAACATGCCCCGTTGTCACAGTGCTGTGAGAACAAGAGGACTGAGCGCTTTGTTTCTTTGGAGAAACCCACGAAGCACTACAATGACAGAAATACATGCAATTGCCTAAAAGGAGGCAGGTACTCCTGAGAGGTGACTGATTCCCTTCTGTTGTTGTCACCCTGCATTTACTTCACGCTAGGGTAACTGACAACACGAGGCAGAGACATACCACCTGCAATCACAGACCATATTGTATGGTCTTTGTACAAGATTCCTCACAAAGGAATTTTCCTTTCTTTTGCCAACACGAGCTTGCAAGCCAAATCTTCATTCTCATTCTAAAAAGCCTGACATCTGACCCTACTGAAAAGTTACCTTTTTTTTTTCCCCACGCTTTTCCAGCAAGTTATGCTGAACTGCATAACAGAGGGGACATTGTCATAGAAATGGGGAAGGAAAGCAAAAATGATCGCAAAGAAAAAGGACAGATACCATCAGAGGTTGTAAAGTACTGTCCCATATCCTGCAGAGCAGGATGAAGTGACCCTAAACCTCAGAAGATTCTGGCAGCTTAAAGAAATGCAAAGCAAACATGGAAAATCTCTGAAACTTGAGAAATGAATCTGCCTCTTGAGAAACGAGTCTGCAAACAGGTTAACATTACATTATTCACAGAACTAGCTGCCTGAAGTTAGGCTTCCCCCTCCACAATGGGGTTCTCTCAAGGAAAAATTTTCCCTAATTTACTGGATGGAACCACATCTACTTCCCTTGATTTAAATGGGCTTCAAAAGTATTCTCTCCATTGAGATGAGCAGAAAAACTTGGGTCAGCAGTCTACATATGGAGTTTGGAGAAACACCTCTCTAATCAGCCAGGCCCAACAAGTTGTTGACCATAAATTTTCTGAAGTGGTCCCCAAGCAATTGCTACAGGCTAAACATCTAACACAGGAAATCATTGTCTAGCTGTTCTGCAGGTGACTTCGCAGATGATACAAGTGATTGCAGTACAGATTCATGAAGTAACTTGACACAGGGATCATCATCTTAGTTCAGGTCACTGAATCTGCACAGGAAAATTCTCAATTCCTTTTCATGTAGTGCTGGGACCATTGCAGCCCACCGGCTTCTATGCTCATTTCTTGAAAATTCTAACAAATTGTCTTAGCCTCCTACAGATACAAAGGAAAAGATGACATTTTCTAGAAGTAAACACCTTAGCACTTTCCACTTCTGCTGTCCCTAGGAGCAAATCAGCATATATAGCAGCATCAGGTGCCTGGCTTTCAGGTAAGCCATACACAGGATAGTAAACGTTCAGCAGCCACTTGTATATACTGCTTACCTGCATTTCTAGGTTTCCTGCCATTCTCCAGTTTTTAAATTCTGTGCACTACCACATTTCAGGAAAAGTATTAAGCTATTCCTAATGTAACTTGAAAAATAAAGCAAAGTAAAATGATGCTAGGAAATCATAAGCACTTTTGCTCTTAAATATATTTCCCACAAGCAGATTTTACTAAGTACTGAATGCATTATTCTGGCTATGTGATTTAATAAATGCTCCACATATTGTTTTCAGTTTGCTTGCTCTTCTCCTAAAGGACTGTGCTGCCATTGCCTGTAGTTGAACACAATTTCAGCGATTCTAGTGCAGAGCTGAACTCTAAAGCTGTTTTTTGCTGATAGCAGAAGATCTGTAGTTCTCCGTGTGCCCACCTGCAACTTCAGATGGATGTCACATGCTCCTGGACAAGTACTATGTAAAGCGCTTTTTTTCTATCAAAGAATGTTTTGGGGGAAAATGGTGATCTAGTAATATTACAGTATTTTAGAAAAAAGAACCTGTCAGTTTACCTCCACTTCTTTTCTTCATGCCAGTGAGAATGGGGAGGGAACGAGATATAAGATGGTAATAATCTAGATATCTCAGGTTGGTATTTACATTTTTTTCTTTAAACAAAGCACTCCTGTCACTCAATTGACAGTGACTGTTCCTTTTCAGAAGTTTCTTCTTTCCATCTTACTTTAAAAAAAATCTTAAAAGCTCAGTGAAAAAAAAAAATACATAAAGCTGGGGAATGTTTGCTCTGAAAAATTTGAGTTAACTAAAGCTTTGAATTTTGTGTTTATTTTTCATCAAACTGAAAAAGAGATTTTCTTACTTTTTAATACTGAGTAGCATGGAGCAGGTGCATAGGTATTGATTGCTCAATTTCTTTCACAAAAGCTTAAGGGGTATCAGATAAAACTAAAAGAATCATACAGCAAGACCGACCCTTAAAAGGCCAAAAACCATCAGCAGATAATAACAAGCAACACTATGAATTTTCAGGGAAACCTAATGAGAGTGAGAGAGAAAGATCTTGCCCTCAGGAGGGCACACGGGTATTCATCAAGAAGACGATGAGCCAGTTTAAAGAATGTTTCATTGCCTGCATTTGGCACTGGGACTTTGGTAACATTTGACAGGTCATTTTTTGCCAGATTTCCTCAAATCATTGTCAGACTAGTTCATTTCCATTGTGGGAAGACACAAGAGCACACAACTATTTCCACATGTTGCATTCATAATACTTTTCCCAAAGGAAAAATGTGGAAGAGTGTAAGGTTTTTGTAATTTGGTTTTCCAGTTTGGTCACAACTTCTGACGTTGTCAGAAGTGTAAAGCAGAACTTCCCAAGCTTCAACAATTTCTTTTTTATTACCACTCTTCCTGGAGACATACTATGTGAGAGGGCAAGGGAACTCTGTACTGAAGATCAATTCAGAAATACCCTCAGTGTCTACAGCGTACACAAACCAAGACAGTGTGACTTGTAGTCAGGTAGTTATCATCACACTAGGAGATGGCTTCCCCCTACTTGTTCTACTTAAGCATGTGTCCAAGGAAAATGGAGTACTGAAAAGCAACAACGCTCAGGAAACAATGCTCAGGAAACCAAGTGCTGAGAAATTTCAGTTAACACTGGTGACATAAGTGTTAGTTTGGGAGAGGAAATAGATTCAGTTTTAGAGGAAAAATAAAAGAATATTATCATCTGCACAAGTTTTTCTCTTTTTTAATTTTTTTTTTCTGTTCAGAGCAGACTGCAGGGCAAATTCTTTATCCCCAAAGGCCTGGCGATTCACAAAAACTAACATCCTTCCCTCGAACCTCAGCTCCAGACAGAGATCAAGAAACAACTAAATCCAGACAGCAGCACTTGCCTATACGCTATTGATTCTCAGACCTACATCTGCTTTAAGTGCAGATCAGTTTAATCTAGGCAGACAGAAAGGAAACCCAAGGGAAAAAAACTCTCAACCTCTTGCTCGTGGAGAGTTGCTTTCTACCCAGCTTCAAATAGGCAGCCCACAACCTACCTCACGGGACCGAGGAGTGTAGGCCTGCTGCCTCACAGGAGGCCTTGTGCTCTCAAATCTCTGGAGAGCTTTGGAAAAATCGCCTACAGAAACATTAAGCCTGTGCTTTTGAAACCGCTTCCTAAGAGATCTGAATGCTCACTTCCTATTAATTTTCATTCGTTTCAAAGCCTCCGGAAAGCCAGCAAACCGAGTTTCCTGAGGAATCCCCTGAGCACGAAGAACTTTACGCAAACTGCCTCTGAAAGCCATTTGTCAGCTGCCACCTATGTCTGCAGGACATTGCCTGTGCAGCCACGACCAGCTTGGTTTTAGAGAGACCCCAGGCACTACAGAAACAACAGAAGAATCATAATACTGAGTATTTCTGACTATCTGGTCAATTAACTTTCAGAGGTGACTAATGAGAGATAAGCCTTTTGATGTTTTCCCTCCAGCTGTAGGCACTGAAGTTTTGGGAAACTGATGCCTCGGAAATGGTTATCCCCTAGCCCATGCTGCAGCATCCATCTGGATAGATGGACAGACAACCCCACCTTCACTCTGACAAACAGCAACACCCCACAGCATCATGTATGGCAGCAAAGCCTGAGGCAGCTCTGAAAGTACCCCACAACAAGCCCTGAAGCCTTGCTGCAATGCCATGTTAACCTGCGACCCTGCCTCTATATCCATCTGCAGGGCAGGAATTATTAAGGGAGGCTGCGGTCATGTTCCACCAAGAGGAAAAGTCCTATTCAGGGTCAAAGGCAAAACTGTCTGTGATACCTCAATAATGGGTTCAACTTTATTCCCAGGATGGAAAAGAGCCATTTCGCACGGTGCTGAATCATGTGGAGTCAGTGAGTGTGCTTCAGAGAGCCTTGTAGTAACAATCACAGAAAATACAAAACCTAGTAAAAACATGGTCAAGAATTTTGGTATCTGTTAGCCCAATAGCAGTTGAATTGAAGAAGGTACTTTTCGGTGCTTTTGAAAAGATCTGTATATATGAAAAAATACAGAAATAAAAGTTTAGTAATTAAAACAGCTAAGAAGCAAGGCTCATTGATCTAAACGCTTGCCAAACTGTGAAATAAGTTTCTCTTTACCCCTTTGCCTTGTATTTCGTACACTTTATAGCTATAATTTGTAGCAGAGATACAGTAGATGAAGTTGTACTAGTTGATACTTGAAACATAGTATTATCACTAGATAAAATACATTTGAAAGGAGTCAATTAAGATTTTTAGAAACCATAGCTTTAATTTTGGGCCATCTAAACATGTTCTGTTACAGATCCCTCCAATTTGAGGAATTTTGTTGCCCAGGCAACCTGGTCACAGTATGTCTCAGTTCAGAGCACGCTTGCTCTTTTAAATAGAAACACCATCCATTTAATGCACAGCTGATTTTTAGTAAAAGGTATGTATGTGTAATACATACCAACAGACCATGCATTTGTTTTGCATTAAAGAGCCAATACACTCATGCAGTATTTTCGGAGGCAAACATGAAGTGTAAATCTAAGGATGAGCAAGCAAAACCATAACAATGTCTAAACAGCAGCAAAGCCTGACGAGCTGGGTGGGACTGGCAGCCGCGTAGAGAGCCCCGCATGTATGAAAAGGTCATGCTCTTCTTATCACAGAGAGGGAAGAGATCATCAAGCAATGTTAAAGGGACTGCATACAGCTGTTTCACACTGCTTCATTATATCCAATTAGAGACTGACCAAGCAAGGGATTCAAATGACTTTAAATTGCCACTTGGAAAGCTACCCGTCAAAGACAGAACCATGCAGGTGTATGAGAAGATCTCCCCATAAAAATTGTCTCCCAAGCTCAGACCCAATGTTTTCTTTAGGAGTCAGGAGTGCTAGCAAATGGTGTGGTGTTACACATTGTTGTATCTCTTGGCAAAGGCATCTCTAGAAAACCTACTGGCATTGGCCAAGCAGCAAGAAAGTAGGTGTTCAATGCAGTGTTCATACCTTCTGTGTAGGCAGACACTGATTTCTATGCAGGTATTAAAATTCCTTGGGTAAAGTTACCAGAATGCATACAGCAGCTACACTGTTTTCCTACAGGATTGCAAGAAAGTATGTAACACCCAGCTTGGGCTAAACGTTTCAAATCTTGGCCTGTTTTGAACAAGAGGTTCTTTCCTGTTGATCCAAAATGGCCCTGTCAGAAAGAGAAACAGAGCTCAGCAGAAGATGTATACGATGCCTCGTATTACTTAGTCATATGGATGATACATTTCATGTTGCATTACTGGACCAAAAAAATAAGTCATTTTTTGGTTGAAGTCTTGTCACTGCTATCATCAAGTTCATCCTCTGGAGAAGTTGCAACAGAGGGACCACAAGACCTCTACAAGGAGAGTGGGACACAACAACTAGTAGGTAGGAATTTAATCAATGGATACCATCTACATTGAAAAACCAGTCAATGAGACAATTGAGGTGACAAGGGACCTGCTTTTGTGCAGGTTTCTGCGTATCAAAGTAGGCAACTGTTCTTTGCAAATATATCATTTAGCCAAGTGATGCCAAGCTAAATACCTCTGAAAAGGTATGTACCTGTTCAGCCATTCAAATCACTACCAAATCCCATATTGTCCACGTGCAAGTGGAGGCCAGTCACATGATGACAGGAAGAAATGGATAGTACTGAGGCAGGAGAATGTCCTTAGCCTAATTCCAGCTGGTGTGGTTTTTAAATGGGAAATTCTGACTGCTTACAGCCAAAGTTAGTTGTGGGAAGCCCTGTGTATCTCAAAAGATGTCAAGGGACTCCAAGCTGTTGTAGACAGAACGAGGCAGAAAGCACAGAGAGTGTACCCCTCAGTTAAATGCAGCATAAGTCCTCACAAGAGTGATAACATCCCAGAAATACTCATTATTTTCCAGTTATGTTCCTATATTGTTATACATTTTTGCCTGATACTTGGATAACGTATAGTCATTACACAGGTTTAAGTGACTGGGCTTAGCTGCAAGCGTCATTTCAGCAATTAAGCTATTTCTCCAAATCTATAAATTCTACTTCAGAGTTGTTTGGGTGACAGGGCACCATTGATTCTCCCGTCCACAGAAAGCTTGCAAAGCAAATCAATAGGAATGTACATTTGGAGGTCCCTCTCTCTTTTCACACACAGACAGAATTAATCACTTGCCATAAATACTATCATGCTAAGATAGAAGTTTGCTTTGGAACAAGATTTTGCTAAGACACTGAATTAATTGAACAGATTTATTATCACTTGAAACAGGTAGTAAATGATAGCGACTTCAGCTTTTACCCCCCACAAACACCATTCTCTAACCATCTTTATTTTCCTTCTTGTAATCTTCTATTTGGTTAAAAGCCTTATTTTCTAATGACACTCATACATATATAACAATCTTCCTATCACACACTGAAGGTAAGGAGTACAGGCACAAGGGGTATTGAGAAATTTAGTAGAGGTAAGTAACTAATTTGATTATGACATACACGTTGGTTAAATTTACAATCCTCAGAGTACAGATAAGCAAACTGTTCATTTCAAATAATGGAGCTCTAACTTTCATTCCTCCTTTGATCTGAACAGAATACTTCCAAAGATTATTTATCAGTTGATTGAATCTTGTAGGGAGATGGGGGTTTTGACCTCTCCTTATTTATTCCATTTTGCTATTTAACTTCAGTTTGCTAGAAAAAACAAGGACAAGGCTGTGACAGTTCACAGAGATGCAATTTGTCTATTGAACTTAGCTTGGCATCTGTTAGACACACAAAGAAACAAAAGAAACTGCATAAATATTCATCAGCAAAGAAGTCAACCACGATACTGGATTTGAAGTATTATGCATTATTTTTGTAATGATAATAGTGATTCATCAGCCCTAATGATATCTCAGTACATTGCCTGACTGATCTTTTACTTGTGTGAGTATAATTTATTTTTCCATTTTATGTCCTGCCTATCATTTGTTCCCAAAATATGGAAGTAGATTTACATAATAGAATTCTGCTTGGTTGTGCTGGACAGGTTGGGCTTTTTTGTTTCAGGTAATGACAGCAGTATCAGCTTGTTCTTCCCTTTGCAACTCATTTGAATAAAGCCTATAATGTGACAAGCGAAAGATGGCACTGCCTTACAACCCGCTAATTGGGAGAAGAATTATGGTGTAGGCATTAAGTAGCACGGACTCATCTTTGAAACCTATCATCACCTCCTTAGAAAAAAATACTCTTTCAGCCTAGTTTCAAAAGCCAGCTTTATTTGTCAACTCTGTTTATTCTTATAAATGTATCTTATAATGACTTGTTTTTCTGGACTGTAAATCTGCCAGAACACAGAAAAACTATCCTGTCTTAAAAAAGGAACAATTCAACTTCACACCTTATTGCTACAGCAATCCCAGCTGGGATTTTTAACACATTATAAAAAAGTTACATTTTTGAAAGCACAGTAAGAGCCCTGTGCCCCAGTGCCTTCTGGTGGAAAGCAGACACCTAAATTACTCAGCATCTTTTCCTGAGACCCTTAGAAAGCTGAGAGGAGAAGGACATCTAATTCTTTTAGACCGAAGGAGAAATCAACCTGTGCTCATAAACCTACAGATATTCTGCAATATATAACAGAAGTGCCTACAGATAATTCAGGTTCAGTTTAAAATGGGAACTGAGGGCTTACGTGATTTACGGGAAGGTAAAAGGGAGGAACACACATTCTTTGTTGTAGTTTCTCTCTGGTCAAAGCACTGCAAAAAGACTTGGACAGACTTTATTCAAAACAAAGGTGTCCTTCCTCCTCCTCACAAAAGGAAGGGGAGATCTTATTTGAAATTGCTAAAAATGCAAGAAAAAAAGCTCTTTAACCCAAGAGGGAATGGACAAGTGAAGGTGACAACTGGAGCACCAAAATACCTGCAAAGAGCTGAGTTATAGCTGCTCCTTCTCCCTGAAGGTCTCAGGAAACCTGCAGGCCTTCCTCCGGCAACCCTGGTCCTGGAAGCAGATGAAGGATCTGCCGGACTCATGGCCGGCGTTTTATGGCTCCTTGTATGATTAAATTGTGCTCTCTGGGAGGGCAGTCAAGGAAAGGGAAAGAGACCCAGAGAGGCTGCAGGATTCAAACCCTAGTATTGCCAGTTTGTGTTGAGTGATTTTGGTAACACTTCCTCTCAACACATGTTCTTTACAGTCTCACGCTTTCATCCTCAACGTACGTCGGCAACACTGCTGGAGGGGTCACAGGGGTCCCCAGCAAATCCTGTCCTCTGGGCTCCTCTCACCTGCCCTTTGATGAACTTCGTCTGGTGCCAGCTACATTGCTTTGAACTGGATTGAGCATCTTGCATAATTAATACACATCCCCTTCCCTCTGCTCATTTCAGAAAACATTTTTGCTTATTGCTTGCTTGGTTAGGAACCATGAAACCAAACAAAGTAGGTCTGGAAGGGACCCCAAGGGATCATCTCATCCATTACCCTTTCCCTAAGGTCTACAGAGTTAATAACGGAACGACAAGCTTGCAAACTCCAGCTGCCAGGCTTTGAAGGTTTGGCTACTTCTAAAGAAGTATGTTGCTCTTGTCAACATGGGAGAGTGAGCGTGTGCTTGCTGATCTGTGCAGAGATTAATTTTAAAGTGTACATTCTGCTCAGACGGCCCTCTGCTAACATTATATGCATCACTAAGTTTCATATTATGCAACCACCAGCATTTATGTTCAAAGAAAGCACTTTTTACTCATGACAAAAGGTAGCTGCTATGCTCTCATTAAAACACAAAAGCAATGAAAGATTGGTCCTTGTGCAGCATCATCTTCTGCCTATTCTGTTAAGAAATATTTATTATATTCAGGAATGCATCGTTAATTTTCTGTACCTTTTTCATGTAGCATAGCTGATTTCTAACACGTCTTTATTGGATTAGACTGCTCAGTGAGTTTTAGCTATTACCAAATACTCTCTACAGTTTCTCTACAGGTCATTCCTCTAAAGAGACAACCATACATGAAAAAAACTGTTGCCTTTTCTCTCCTCCTTATTTCATTACTATTAATATTCTGGTCATTCCCATCCCTGCAAAGCTGAATTTAGGGACATTATGTAATGAGGAGCTCTAATATCTAAGGATATCCTAATATCTTAGGATATCTAAGACTAAACTGGATCTGTTCCTTCCCAAGAAGGCAACACGTTTTTAAGTCTAATCCCAGGATCCCTGGGATAGTCAGAGCAATCACAAAACTGTTTTAATCCAGAATGTAGATACCAAAATCCTACAGTATGTCAGCAGCCAAAGCAACTGGTCAAAGATTACAGGCAAACTGCAACGTGACAGAGCTATCTTTAGGTAGCTCAATTTGTACACACAGAGTCATGCACCAGCTGAGTCGGATTAGCAATGCAGACTCAGGCATTAGCCAGTATGACCTAAAACATCATGGAAGCAGATGTGAGCTTCATGGGCCCCAGGGGCTGGTTGCCCACACCTTGTAGCTAGCTGTGCCCCTAAACTTATGAAAAAAAATACTTGACACTAAGGTAGGCAAAGGCATATCCATCACTTCATCTAACTGGAGAGCACTGTCAGGGACTGAAGAGGCGTACAGCACAACAGCATTTCTGTACCCACAGTACCACCCGCAACATCCTTCGGGACTTTTTCCAATCATACTCAACTCACAAAGCTGAGATTTCTTGTACATAAAAGCAGGCGTGGATCTCACATGATTAGGAGTGAATTCCTTGCAAGGGTTCTACAAAATCCGAAGCTGGAAAATGCCCAGGGCTCACCAGACTGGGGCATCTGAAACTCTCCAGCTGCATTTTCTGCTCTTGCCTGTTCATCTGTGGCAGCAGCGATGCACAGCTATACGTAGGTGGCTGTACCCCCCTATACAGAACATTGACACACTTGTGTAAATGCATAGACACCTCCTGCCACACACACATCCCACAACAAATAGGCTACAAACCACCCTCTGTGTTGGGAACATGGTGTAGGAGAAGGTTACATGGATGGTGTCTGCATTCATGCAGCTAGGAAGCAAGACACACAGAATGTTTTCAGGGTGAAAACATTGATTCTCATTAAGAGCATTTCATTGTTCCATTATTTCCAGCATATAGCATTGAATATATCATTGATTACATCTTCCATTATTTTAAAAATGTGCAAAAATCATGTGTGATCCTCCCAAAGGTTTGAATTTTGGCCAAAACAGTGGATTTTTCTTTTTTTTTTTTTAAAGTTATTTTTTCCTTATTATTACAAATAACAATGTTTTGCTGCCTCGTAACATTATGGAAACTTTTTACTATAGACAAAAGTTTGTTTTGAAAGCATCTACCCCAACAAAAACCTCTTGTTCTGAAAGTACCTATAACACACTACAATATTCCACAGTTTTAAACCACAAGTTTCATACCGTGGTTTCTAGAAGAATTAAGAATCACTAGTAAAATTCTTCCAGGACTCTTCTAAAAAATAGAGGGGGTGAAAGAGTATGGATAAATATGCAGGGTACAAGAAGAAAACTACTGGTACTATACATATACCAGTATATAATATATATATACACTACCAGTTTTATATATATATATATATATATATATATATATATATATATATAACTGGTAGTGTGTGTGTGTGTATTATATATATATATAAAAAAATAACTGGTGTGTGTGTGTGTATATATATATATAAAATATATAATCCATATCTATATAATATATATATACACTATAAATATAAAATATAAATATATAAAAATAATAATATATAAAAATAAATTAAAAATAATAAATTAATACATAAATTAGTAAATTAAAAATAGATAATAAATAATATAAATATATAAATATATATAATATATATAATCTTCTATATACAATTATATATAATTGCATATATAAAGGCAGCTTTCATTGCAATTGAAGGATATTCCTACTTAATACTGAATGCCAACCTCCCATCTTTTCCTTTTTTCCATCGGACTGCAATACAAAATTATCCATTATGGCTAAGTATCCTCAAGCCTTGCCTAATGTGTAGACAATGCTAAGATCTAGACGTAATAATAGAGCTGTAGTACACCAAGGTGTGATCATCAGCAGCAGATAGTCTTTACAGAACCTCTCCTCAAACAAGAGATCGTGATTTCCAGCCTGTAAAATCTTTCACACAGGTACAGCATGAAAAAAAAGAGTATAGAGTTGTGACAAAAAGGATACACTGAAATAGCCTGAGTAGCAAAATCCTTGTCATTTCCATGGAAATGCTGACAATTGATCAGAAAAATCCTGTATTTTACTGAACTCTATCTGCTCATTTGTATGAGCTGATAAGTATGATTTTAGCAGGTTAGTCATTCTGCTTGGGAAGAGCTGTTAAGAGCATATCATTGCCAGAACTGACTCCTGCACCGATATATATTTTGAACCACATGCTACCTTTTACAGAGGTGGATTTTATGAGTTCAAAGGATATTTTGTTTCAAATCCTCATTTAAAATATAGTTAAACTTTTAAATAATAGAAGAAAGTAGTTCCTCAAACTAAAGCCAGAAGAGTTACAGAAAGACCACTGCATTATATTTGCAATAAGTTTCTTTCATGGATGCTTAAGGTTAGTTTTAAAGCTTATAAGCTAGTCTTAGGCTGCACATCCAACCAGTGATGGAGAAGAATTGAAGAGAAACAACTTTTACCAGCGTTAACCAACAGCACGCTACCAGCCTTGAAAACAAAGAGGAAGCAATGGAAAGACTCACAGACTACAAAACAGAGATATGCATTTTGATGGAATGGTGAATACACATTCCCTGCACAGATTTCATATCTAAGAAGTAGACTGAGAACTACTCTGAACCTGCAAAGAAAACTTATACTGCTTAATCTGGAAGCACAGATTTATTTTGACCCCTGTAGTAGAAGTTCTTGTAATAGTTCCTTGCTGACTGCAAAGCAGAGAAACAGCGTTTTCTTTAGGCTTTGCTATAGCTGAGGTAGCCACATTATGTACACAGACTTCATTTTGCCTAAACGAACAGGGTGTCTACAGCATTGTCTCCCTTCCTTTTTTCCCCCCACTCCTGTCATTTCGAGGTGATGTGAATTCAGTCACACCCTTGATTACTGCAGATGGCATGCTGCAAATGCAGAGGTGTGAGACAACGTAAAATAAAGCTGTGAGCGATACAGCAATAAATGAAAGACAGGGCATCATAGAGAGAAACTTTCTTAGGAATTAAAATTAGAAGAAGAACAGAAGCTTGTTTCTTTTGCAGACTTCCATGGCAAGAATACTTAACTAAATTGTCGTGAACAATGTTGTGATTTAGAAGCACAAAACCTGATGGAAAAGGAGGCTGAAGACAAGTGATGTGGACAGTGAAGAACCACTGAGTAACAGTCCCCCTCACCTTGTGACTAGTCCATGAAGTTGTGAACAAGGATCTGTGCAGCCCTGCAGTAACGTATTATTTTCCTATTATTTTATTTTAGGGAAACCGATGCCGTGTTAGTAGCATGCCTTTTAGGACTAGAACAGCCTTGCTCCAGTTAGATCAGAAAGGCAATTTTTTTTTTTTCCAGAGGTATCAAAATCTAATTTTCCAAGAAAAGTCAATAGGAACATGGATCTAGTTCTTATAAAGTGCCTTGGGAAATTTTCCTTAGTAAAACTGCAATCTAGTCCAATCCTCAGCAGCAACAAATCCCATGCTCTGTGAGGTTTCTGATTTCTGTACAGTTTCTAAGGACCTCAGCCAAAGGAGCAACAGCAGCAGGAATCTTCCCACTGGTTTGAATGATGTCCTCCTCCATCCCTGGGATCATGTCCCAAAGGACAACCTAGATTAACACATAATTTGGCCACTGCTATCAAATACAGAAACCTCTAGTTAGATTATAAATCCATCAGGATCTCATTGTGACCTCTACAACTTATGTTCAGCACTCGGAAAAAAAAAAAAATCTAGCCACCACATAAAGAACAAATAGGGATTTACAAGCTTTGATGGGGATAAGGAATTACCTGCTGGAATTATTAGCTGGAATGCGTAGAAACTTCTACAGGGATTTGATCCTCCAAAATGTTTAAACTGCTGTATTTAAATCACTTAGATGGCTCTGAAGCAAGTATCACCCAATCATCCATAAATACCAGTTCTAGTGCTACTGAGTCAGCACAAAGAGGCAGCCACAGAGTGTTCTCAGATTAAACGTAATGTGTTGATTCAAAGCAGAGGGTCACTCGCTGCACAACAATTAACCTGGGAGGTTATCAGCAGCAATTTGTTCTGATACCGTATCACACAGAATTGCATGCATTTCTTACGAGTCTTCCTTTTCCCTTCCTCTAAAACTGTATTCCATTAAACACGTAGTTAAATGTATACTGCTCTGTGGATAGAAAAATCCTGCTACTTTACTGTAAAGGGTTTTTGTTGTTGTTGTTTGTTTATTTTTACTTTATTCATTTGGAGACCTATGTCATTTTGGAAGACAGCTGCAGATGAATGGATACATAAACAAGAACCTCCAGAAAAAAGGCTTCTTTATTTGTGAAGTGAGTATTTCTGTGGCCCAGTTTCTCTACAAACGCAGTTCCTTCACTGTCACTGCAAGTTCAAAGACCTTATTCAAGTCCTTGTGCTGAAAAAAAGATCTTGCCAAGTGCTAAAGAAACCATTTCCATCAACAAATATCTTTTGCTTAGTACATTTATACTGTGAATAAAAACACACTTCTGTCTAGATTGCCTCCCTTAGGTGAGGCTCTATATTCACCATGTGCTTCCATACGAACATCATAGGGCACTGCTGGGAACCCCAGTCTGCTGCCACACCAGACTAGACAGCCAATGCTGAGTTTGGAGGCAGCCTTTAACGTGGCCTGCTCCCAGAACCCACAAACTTTTTAACAGGAGAAATCATGAACTTTCTAAGAAAAAGTGTCAAGGAAGGAAAAATAACAGAGCCATGGGTTTGGAACAGGACCTGTCCACAATACAGGTGCTGGTGTTTTTGGAAATGTCACAGGCTTTCTGCTTACAACAGGATCATAGAATCATTAAGGTTCGAAAAGACCTCCAGGATCATCTGGTCCAACCATCACCCTACTACCAATGTCACCCACTAAACCATGTCCCTAAGCACCACGTCCAACTTCTTTAATACCCCCAGGGATGGTGACTCCACCACCTCCCTGGGCAACCCGTCCCAATGCCTGACTGCTCTTTCTGAGAAGAAATGTCTCCTCATTTCCAACTTAAACCTCCCCGGCACAACTTGAGGCCATTCCCTCTAGTCCTGTCACTAGTTACCTGTGAGAAGAGGCCGACCCCCAGCTCCCCACACCTTCCTTTCAGGTAGCTGTAGAGAGCAATAAGGTCTCCCCTGAGCCTCCTCTTCTCCAGACTAAGTGACCCCAGCTCCTTCAGCCGCTCCTCACAGGACTTGTGTTCCAGGCCCTTCACCAGCTTCGTAGCCCTTCTCTGGGCATGCTCCAGGGCCTCGATGTCCTTCTTGTACTTATTTTCCTGAAGAATTCAGTTTAAAAGAATACTGCCAACTCTAGACAAGAAAATGAGGCAGACCAGTAATTGTAACTGGACCGAGAAAGAAATTATCACATGGGCTGAAAGACAAAACAAGGCAAAGGACTCACCAAGTGGAAACAAGGAGAAGAGAGAAGCGTATTTAGATAAATAGCTCAACCTTGCTATTCACTCTTCACTAGTTATTCTGCATGACCATCTGGAAATTCCTCTGTGGCAATTCCTTTTTAACAGTTCTATAATCACATCTTAATTCGTAATTTCTTAGAAGGATTAAAAGAAATGTGTCACCTCTGCCAGCCCCATCTGTGCCCATGCACATACAGATCACGTATGGGCAAGGCACACACAAACACTGTGGACAGTCACAATCAGCCTGCTAAGGACAGCACCGGCTGAGAGAAACTCTCCTTGAGAGTCTGCTTGCTGCACCTACAATCTCATATCAGACGGCTTCCGTATAAGTAGTGTTTTATCTTCAAGAAAACAGACATCAACATCAAGGACTCCCAAGGCTTGGAGAGACCCAGGAGCTCATCCAGCACTCAGGCAGGACAAGGCCTTCCTGTTATCCTGACCGGTGCCTGTCTTCAAGAACAGGTTTGGGATCTCTTGGTGGAGATCTCCTGTCGGGCAGTCTTCTACAAGAGCTGTCCTTCCAAAAGGACATTTTCCTAATGCTTAGCTTGATTTTTTTTTTTCCCCACTCTGCTACTGGAGTCCCATTACTTTTTCTTATATCCCCCATGAACATGGAAAGCAGATTTATTGCCTTCCTCACTGCAGCAGCCTTTTATTTATTTGGAGAGATATCCTTCATCATCTTCTCTCCTTTAGACTAAGTAATCCAATTTGATCTCTCCTCCAAACTAAATAAACCCCTTCCTCACAGCAACAAAACCAAAATGTTTCGATTTTAAGCTTCTAGAAGAGCTATTTTAAACTGAAAGTCCAGATGTTTCAGCTAACATAATGTTGAAATTCAGTGCCTCAAATTTCAGGTATTTTAATGCATCAAAACAAAAAGGATGTGCCCACAAAATGCTCTGCCATTGACAGCTTTATAGCATTTTTCACAGAGATTTTTGCTATGAAAGTTTGAGGGACTATTTTGTTAAAAGTATACAAGCAACCCCAGTGAGTGTATCTCCATGAAGCATGGTCCATCTCACCAGGGAGAGGGAATAGGAGAGATGTGGTTTATTTTGAACTGCACGCGAAGCTCACGGCATTACCAGGACAAGCTGTAAAGGACACAGCGATATCTTGCACAACCCAGTTCAGTGATGACAGCTTTGCTGAACTGCTCAAGATACCCTCCGAAACTTGGTGTAGAAATATATCGGCCTAGATACATGGCACTTATTTTGGGAGGGCCTTCATGGCCAACAAAGAGAGACAGGCATCTCCAAAAAGTAACGAAACTGTAGGTAGGCAGTTGTTCACTCTCCTATGCCAACTAGGCTTCTAATTCAAAGCATCCGGGATATAGGAGGATAAATCTAGGGGTGCCCACATCTTCTGGGATGTATTTTTGTCTCAAGTGGTACTCTGAAAAGGACTGCTGTGGTGGATTTCCCTCTTTAATACAAAATGCAAAAAAATATTTTCCATTATGCATCCCAGAGTCCTGAGGGAATTGGCTGATGTTGTCGCCATGCCACTCCCCATCATATTTGAAAAATCATGGCAGTCAGGCGAAGCCCCTGGCAACTGGAAAAAGAGAAACATCACTTCCATTTTTAAAAAGGGTAGGATGGAAGACCTGAGGAACTAAAGACCAATGAAGCCTCACCTCTGTGCCTAGGAGGGTCATGGAACAAATCCTCCTGGAGGCAATGTTAAGGCACATGCAGGACAAGGAGGTGATCCAGGACAGCTAAATTTATGTACATCAGATTTCTGTTAGAAATGTCATATGTATATCTTCTGTCCCAGTGTTTCCCTAATGTATCTGGTACTAACTTTGCTGCTTTCATAGTTCATTCCTAACCACTCTAATTATACTTATTGATTGCTTTAGAGGAAAGATGTGGAGGGAATAGGAATGCCTTTTACCTTACTTCTATCTCCAGACACTGTGAACAGCTGCTCCTCAGAAATAAACTTACCCTTTTAATTACTTGCATAAAATTTAGGTCAGGTGTGACCTAGAGATGATGTTAGTTAACGATGCAACAACGGATGCTTTTGGAATCTGTATTTATGGCATTTTAGTATTGAGTGTCGTGTGCTGGGAGGCTGTACAGGAGGATCTAGTTAGCTTGCAGCTCAGCGTAAATATCTGGGCTACTACAGACTTGCCAGAAGCTGCAAAACCTACCCAGGAATCTGGAAGCTCTCAGAGGATGAGCAAATCTTTGTCACAGGTAGACAGGAGGACCAGATGTGTGTACAAAATCTATTTTGTGGTCTCTTTTCCCCTTCGTTTTACCATCTTAGGAAGTTCTGCAGAACAGTTTTCCACTTGCATGACCATAAGCATGAACTCCTTGCATCTTCCTCCTAGCAAAGGTTCCATCCCACCTAGGGATATATCCAGAGCCTCACTGACACCTGTATCGTGGCTGTCCCTCAGCTTGGCACCCCCACCCAGCTGCCAGCACCCTCTCAAAACAGAGGTCAGAGCAGCCAGGCTGTCCTGGCACAGGAGAGCTGGGTAGTATGCTGGGGACTGTCACAGCCCTGATACATGTGGTGACAAGATATATTAGTACCCTGATAGGTAAATCGTTACAAGTCAGGAAAAAGAACAGCTAAAGATGGGAAGTAGGGAGAATAAAACCATTTTGCTTGGAAAATGGAAGTCCAAAGCAGAAATAATGTATTTCAATGATCATATATCCCAGTTTAAAGCTAATGTATCCTCCTTGCAAAAGTTGCAACTTAACACTGAGCCATATTATTTGATATTCTTCGACATAATAGAATACATATATTTATGTATGGCTGTAAAACTGTATTATTTTAAAAAGTTATTTCATTGAAGTGATTGACCTTTTTATGTTTCATGGCTACATTTCTTATACAGTAATAGAAAAAAATGACTGTAAACCATTCTATTTTAAAGTACCTGTTCATTTAAATATTATAACCTGGATGATTAAATAAAGACCACTATGCAATATTTGAGGTTGCCAAGAAAAAAAGAAATGGTCCATAAAAAAAAGAACCTGAACCTTCTGCTTAGAATTCCCCTGCTATTTGTTTGCACTTATATTTGATTTTCTTGTTTTTAATTTTATACTCCTGGGTTTTAAAATGTTCAGCAATTACCTGATTTGTAGCTACAACTGCAGCATGTTTACTTGTAAAATGTCTTTCAAATTAAGATCATTATTTGTCCTCTTAGATTTCTCCTTAACTTTGCAACTGAACGTTCACAGCTCAACAACAAGAAGCAGTATTTTTTACATTCCAAACGGCTCTAACGCCAAAGCATTTTGCTGATTTAATGGCTGGTTTTGCAGGATAGAAAAATCCTAATAATTCTCAGCAAGCAGAAAATCAACAGCTATCATTTTTAAAATAGGATTTCTATAGCTCTGTCAAGTGCCCCATATTGTACAAAGGCAAGGCAATTCAATCCAGCATTTGATTTTACCTCCAGAGACGAAAGCTTGAGACACTTTTTCCTGGGAACCAAAACGCCAAATAAAACACAGCCTAAAGGTGGTTGAGGGCCTTTAGCACAAGACTTCTGTGCTAGGAGTGCCTGAATCACTTGGGCCCAAATATACAGTAACACATTCAACACTAAGGAACCGCTGCCAAATAGATACTTGCCATCAATGTCTCGGTTATAGCTGTACTCAAGATCTAGCACTGAAAACCATCTTGGAAGCCCTAAGCAAACTGAGCAGCTCACCTACGCTGTAATCCAGTGGATAGAGTCTTCTCTCAAAACACAAGTGCCTTGCAACAAACCCAGCTGGTGCACACAGTGGGCATCCTGGGCATACTCCTGCGCTATGGCAGAGCTGGGTGCTTAGCATTCAGGTTACACTAACGAGCACGAACCATGTAAGTTTACCCTTTTCCATATAGCTGGGCTCTGATGTCTGGCGGGCTAGTTTCCACATCTCTTCTTTCCTTGCCCACAAACAGAAAAAGTGTCTTATGCCCAACATTTCAGGACAGTCAAAGCAATGGAAAATCCCAGTGAAAGCGTGTTTTCCTGGCTTGGTCAGCTGTGTGGGTTCCTGACTTGTATCCTCCCCTCTTTATTTCCTGCCCATACACCTTTGGCAGTTGCTCAAACAACTGGTTTCAGAAGAGGAACCCATTTGCAGACTCCTTGATGTTTACACTGCAGTTGGGTGCAGCCCATGTGCCTGATGGCACCAGCCACGTCTCAAGCTGCCGTAGGTGCAAAAGCAGCCCTGCCATTACGTTGGTGTGTGCTGGGAATCCCAGGCTCTCAGCTAGCTCGGGTGTACCTGCACATGCTGCCATCACACCTCTGGATGGCAGTGTACACATTGGCGCGGGGAGAGGGATACGGCACAGCACCACGCACATCTGAGCCGCAGCTGTAGGCACAAAAGCGCGAGCTCTCGAGAGCAGGCTAGCTGTGAGCGCATCTGTATGCACAGAGGACGTTCTGCAATCCACGGTAAAAAGCAGTGGTTAGGGAAAATAATTTAAACACAAAATCCCAGAATCTTAATTTTTCACTCAAGCTTTTTCCTGAGCGCTCAGGGTGCGATTGACATTCATCACACACAGCGGCTGCCGTGGCTACTCCGAAAGCAGTGTGGGGCTGGGGATGCAGCCGCGCACGCTGCGAGAGTTTCAATGTATTCGAGAGCCTTCACGCCAGAGCCAAAAGGGATTGCACAGGCGGTTTTCAATACCTGAATATCTGCTCCTTTGAATGCCTCTCGCAACTGGCTAATTCCCAGGGGGAGCTGCGTGTTTCAGCCCAATAATGCTTTTGGCTTAGAAAAAGAGGATGCAGAAGCCTCCTTCTCTTTTTCCCAAGCAAAACTCCTATGGAAAGGGGACTTATTATTCAACAACAGTGGAAATGCTCAGCCAAACCTACAACAACATCCCCCAGCAACCTGCACTGCTGCCATACGAGCACAAACCTGCAAGCTCAGCTTCCCCAACCTGCTGAAACAAGGGATCAGCTGCTGCACGTCACGGCTGAGCTGCACCTGCCCCCACCATGTGGAAAGCATTCCTCTCCTGATTCCCTTGGAAGTTTGGGGGGGGTGTATTTTTCTTTTCCCGACAGAAATATCAGGTATTGTACAGCCCTGACATTTTTTCCTAAGCCAACTGCATCTGCAACTCTTGGAAGTTTTTACAGGTCAAAGACAAGGCAGTGAAATCCCTGGAGATAACAGGGGGGATTCTTGTACGACATTTAAATGCAATGACTGTTAAGAAGGAACGTGAGAGAGCCTGAAGAGCAACGTACAGGACACCACACTCCATAAGCTGCACTTTCTACGCTGGAAGGCTGGGGAGGCCAGCAGAGCTCCCATACACAAACCAGAGATGTGGGGGAGAGGAACAAGGAGGGACAGGCAAAGGCAAAAAGGTACCAAGCACTGCAATAGATGGCAAGAAACCTGAGGTGTTGGGAGGATACCTTTAGTTTATCACGTTGGGAAAAACAGGCTGGTTCGGCACAAAAGGAAGGGGTAATTATATAAATATAATTATATAATAAAGGTATTCAGGGCAAATGCTGTATATCTATTTAAGCCAGAGAATCTACAAGCATACCCCACGCTAAATAGCCCCAAAGGCCTCCTCTAATTGAGGGACACCTCAGCGGTCAGCTGCTTCCACCTAGCTCCCATACATTTCTCATGACTATTCTGGAAACAAAATCAGCAAAGGCTCGGTGCGATCAGACATACTTTGAAAAAAATAACTCCGCTTTTAAACAGTGTTGTTAGTGCAGCTTGATGAAATGCTAGCTATCCCCCTCCCTCGTCCCACACGCGCACACCACCTCCTGCCATCCATCCATTGGCTTGACAAAGCAGGTAGTCACACACACTCCACATGAATGCACCCGTGGCCAGGTTGCCTTGGAAACCTCCGCTGCTACCTAATATTGTTATAATTGTCAAGAAAATATAGGTTTTCTCCAATGACTCGCAGCATGCTTCCATTTTACATAAATGCAAGCTTTCCATCTGCAGTTTTTTCTAAAGGTTTGCTTTGCTTTCCCCACAGAAATTTTAGAGAAATTTCCTTCCTCAAAAAATTAAACTGTTGTTTAAACATTAAAAATGCAATTGCATTAGTTGAGGGGGCTGTGCAGCAATTCCAGCTTCCCTGTATCTGTCAGGAGGGATTTCAACATTCAGGAAAAGGAGCTCTGCCATCCACTAAGCTCATTTTATTCTGTGCATGACTCTGAGGCTAAAATTCAGCTCCAACAGAAAGGTCAGCCCAAGTGGCCCCACCTCACAACCTTGCTTAGGCTGCACACTTGCTGCAACACCTTATACCTCACAGTGGTGGGTCCAACATGACTAGCAGAAACCCTGAGTTGCTTTATTATATGATAATTACCAGCACGTATCAAGTCTGTTACTGGATGTACTCACCCAACACATAGTCTTCAGGGCAGCTCTGCAGAAGATCCTTACATGCTTGCCCAAAGGAGGTCAGTAGATGCGACATAAAAGCTTTGGTGTGTCCCAAACTCTTGGTACTGTGGTGCTGATAGATCCTAAATCCTATGCTCCTTCAGCAGGCAGTATCCTGCAGCTACTTTTCCAGACCAAGGACCAGCTCGTGGCGAATGGGAAGATCAAGTTCTTGTTGTCTGATGAACAGTTTTGCCTAGAGAAGAGGCAGGTGAAAATAAGACACACTAGTGCACTGTAAGCTGATAGACTCAATAAGAAATATTTGGACAAAGCACTTGAAAAAGGCACAGCCTAAAGCAGTAACCCCCAAACGAGCAACCTGAAACACTTGGTGGTGATTGAACAGAATGCCTTAAGCCAAGCTGAAATGAAATTTTGCTTGGGAAAAAAAAAAAAAAAAAAAAAGTAAACCATTTCCAGTTAGCTCCAGCTGAATGTTGTGTTTCTCCCAAATAACTGCAATACCTGATTTCACCCAGCTGTAATCCTGCAAGTTTGAAGTTCCCCGGCCCCCTACCAGGCAGCGTGGGGATTTCTGAGCAAGTCCTGGGGCTGGCTCAGCTGCAGCTGGGCCGGCTGACGGAGCACCTTGAGCACTCTCTCCTGGGACTGCAGCCCCAGCTGGGTATCGAGCCCAGGTAGCAACTACCGCTGCAGAGCTGGAAAGCTCCTCACCCTGTCACCCTGCTGTTGGAGAAGGAGAGAACCCACCTTTAGCCAAAATCAAGCTGTGCAAGAAAGGGGAGTTTTAGTAAATCAAAAGCAATGTAAGCCTCTGACATACAACTTTAGATTGTCAAGTTAAAACTGCAGTAAATCAACTGTAGCAAGTCCAGAAACTATGACTTCTCCACGTACTTAGAGTTTCCATCATGTGCCTGTGTAATACAGCTGTTTAGTAGTTTTGCTTACAGCCTCAAGCAAACCTCTCGAAACTGAACTGGCGTTTTTACATGCAAAAGCATTGACGTGTATCTTAGGAAACAAAAAAGTTCTCAACAATTTGTTTCAATATTTTAAAAATTGTACCTGAACCTTTCTTGGGGAGACATCCTTTCAGCAAAAATGTCTGCTTCAGCCAAATGCAATTAAGCTTTTCAAGGCAATGCTAACTGACATTTTTCCACATTCACCTGCACACAAGTAGGCAGAGTTTAGGAGATGCCATGGTTGCCTTAACTTGATCCAAACGGGCTGCAGACCCATGTTTCCAAAAAGAACCGAAAGCCTACTATTTCAATGCTCAGCCTGCATATGTGGAGTTCTATTTTTCAAAAGATCTCAGGGCTTTTCAGTAGAGGTGGAGATACAGATGCTAGGCTTTGAAAAGAGCTAACAGCTCTGAGTGAGATATTCAGGTTCCAGCATTTCCGCTCTTCAGAACACAAAGATATTTATTTTGGCTTCCAGATTAGCGTTGGCAAATTTGGCAAGTCTCCCTCAAAAAACCTTAGTAGTGATCAAGCAGAGCCGCTGCAGAAGAAAATCATCTAAACTAGTGGATCTGCATTTGAGATCACAAGATATTTAGCAGAAAAAAAAAAAAGATTATAAAATGAACACAGTAAAGGTTAGTAACTCAGCAGGTGCCACCTAGTACTCATCCTTTCGGGATACCTTGTTATTTATTAAGGAGCCTACTGAAGACTTCAAACCCCAACATAAAATATCAATGTACATACAATTGTTGCAAACGCAGCTACTCTCCAATACAGCGAACCCTGAATTTTTATTTTTTAATTTCTTGTGCTGTGGAAAATCAGAAAGCTTTATAGCAATCTCCAAGACTATTTGTGTTCTGTTACTAATTTGAAGTACTGATGATCTGGCTTCATATAACCTGAAAGAAATTATGAGAGTCAGGGCATTGTAGTTTCTCCTGCTGAAAATGTAAATGCTCGATTTATCAGTGAGGTTCTTTTATACTGCTATGACTGCTTTGAGTTGCTGTATTGTTGTTTAGGGGCACAAGAGGAATTTTTTTTCCTTCAGGCCTTGCTCTGTGCTCATGTTCTTTACCTTTCTGATCAGAACAAAACGCTGGGCTGATGAGACACAGCAGCAGCAAAATGTTCTGATGGACCAGCTGTTTTCTTAAATGATATTGTTTTGGGAAATATGCCAGTTTAGATAGAAAAGAAACTGTCTGACATGAAATAATATACTGAATGCTTTATCGCTGATTTTTCCTGGTCTGAATTTCTTATTTCACTCCCACTTTTATATTCATCAGTTTGAGTCCTGCATCTCATATATATATATACAACATATCTTTATTTATTGTTCTCCTTCAACCCCCGAATCACTTCAGTGATTCCAATGAGGCAATTTCACTAACCTCCATCTAAAAGCTACATTTAGGAAGCAAAAGTAGCCAAACACCAACATCTCTAGTGAAAGGGCATCTAGGAATTAGGGCTTTTGTCCTGACCAGTTTTAAATAGCTAAAGAAATGTCCTATTACACTCACAAATAGCAAGGTAGAGTTTATAACTGTACAAATACAAAGCACACATTAACTTTCCTCTGTGTAATACTCTCCCTCTCTCCTTTTTTTGTAGTAAATGCTAGCAAGGTGCTAACCCAAGCTGGCTATGTACTGCAGTGATTTGAGAAGAAAAGCAGCAGCCAGCTGCAGGAGGTTCTGCAGGATGGGGAGCAGAAGAAGGCTTCAAACTCAGCAGATGGCATGCATAGGCGCTGTGCCAGCCTACTGGGGCACTACCTGGTGTGCCTAAGGGACCACTTGCTGCATTTGTTATCAAGCTGAGAATGAGAGACATTTTGTTTTATGATCCTTTCTCTCCTCTCTTTATGTGATTTTGCTTTTAGCCACCAGACAACAGCAGTGCTCTTCTCCAGAGTGCAAAAGATTCAGCAATAATAGGAGTCCAGGAGAAAGAAAAAAAAAAAAAAAAGGAGGAATCTGTTGTTTTTCTGTAACAACTGGTCAGCTCAAACCTGCAACCTGCCAGCCTCCTGTGATTGCTAATAGCTCTGTTTACTTGGAGCCAGACCACAGTGGCGTATTTGGACCACAAACTGGGCTGGCATCATGTAAGTGTGTAAAGAAGCAGTATTTATCATTGTCATGATTTTGTTGCTTTCCCCCACACTTGTAAGAATTGATAACAAGTGACTCAGAGACAGCACAGCTGGCCTGCGAGATGTCTCTGCATGAGCAAAGGAATGGCTCTGTTCAGAGAACAGGAGCAAGTTATTCCTCTCAATCTATAAACAAGTGCCATGATAATGGAAAAACAGCGTTTGGTCTTGCACCTTTTCCCTTTGTGTGGGCTCAGGGCTTTGCCTTTCCATATGCTCCCTGGGGCAGATCTGGGGTAAGTGATCACGACAGTATGGTTTGAATGGCAGAGAAGTCCTGTGTCCCATCCTATCCCTCCACATCTGTACATCTGGACTGTCCTGAGCAAGGGCAGAGAAGAAGGCTGGACATTTATCCTACCAACATGGCAGCCAACATGTAAGGCTCTACTATCTGCAGTTAAGTGGGTGCAGAAAAGTCTCTTTCACTTTGAAAATGAGGAATAAACCAAGTGATACTTACTAATAAGGGCACTTGATACAAAAAAAATCCTTACAGGTTTCTTGACTGAGTCTGATGTGAATTTTACTTATGTCGTAATTGACATCCATCACCCTCAGGTTGAATATGTGGACAAATAAATAAATAACCCTCTTCTCCTTCCTTTTGTGGTTCAATCAATGTAGCATTTTTCCCTTCCATTTTATTCAGGTGTAACATAGGACACCAACAAAACCACCCTCTACTCAAATCCAGCTCAGCAAGAGTAAATCTTTTCTCCTGGGAAGCTTTGCAGCAAAGCAATAGAGAATTTCACTGCAAGTCTAAGGTAAATTGACTCAAGCTGCCTCAGAGACACTTACCTAAATCACCCTTCTTGTAGTGCAGGCACAACTATCCTTCATTTTCACAAGCACTAAAAATAAAACAGAACCATTGAATTCATTTCTTCCCAAATAAAGAGATGTTGGAAAGCAAACTCAAGTTAACCACTTGAAAAATACTTTTGTAGTGTTGTAATTCAAAATTACAAGGAAAAGAAAAAGGAAAAGAAAAAAAAAAGGAAAAGAAAGATTTAATATTAAATTGCATTGGCCAATAATCTGATAATCAGTCGATTGAAGTTCTTTGTGAATAATACCCTCCTACATAATGGCAGCCCAAATACATTACCTTGACACTTTGCAGTAAGTGGGTCTTTGCCCTCTCATTACAAAATAAAACCTATAGTATTTTAATGTAAAGGATAATTTCAGGTTTGATAACATCAGGCAGTTAGTAGCTACATTCTAATACTACAACAGTATCATTCAGGTTTCCTCTCTTGAAAAAAAGAAATCTTTTTGTCACACAAGGCAATATAAGTTGTTTCAATGCTTTTGTGAGAAAAATGATACAGACATTAAGTCAGAGGCACGAAAGATTACTCGTGTTCAACTTTAAAACCAGGCACATCCAAAATATTCTCTTTCAATTTGCATTTCTTTTGATCCACTAGACTTTGGCTAAGACAAGACAGGAAATTAAGTCAAAGACAGATTCTCTTCCAATTAAAATCTAGTAGGGACAGGAGGATTAATCTTCTGCCCTGCTTTGTCCAAGCTGTCTGCCCTGTGGCTGCTGGGTTCAATGCTGTGGGGTGATGAATTGCACCCACAGACTCACGGGGAGAGGGTGGCCCTCAAGGTCACAGCGCTGATCGTGGCTGCTGTGTGCAGGTCCCCAGGGGTGAATTTCTCTCGGGCATCACCCTGCTTTTGCTCAAAAGCCCCCACCCCCAACAGAGATAGAAAAGATATGCCCAGATATTTTGGGCTTTGCACTTTGCTGAAAGGGTCATCAGGGAGGGGGGAAAAGTAGCTTCTGCGAACACATCCCTTTGAGTGGGAACTTCTGGTGCATCTGCCAGTGCCAGCAGGCTGTGGGGTGAGGAGCTCTGAGTCTTCCCTTCATCCCCCCCAGCATCCAGGCTGAGTGCATCACTTACTATCAGCATTATTAACTGATTTTGGATGGTAGGACTCGAAGTTAGGGATGGTTTATCGATGGAGACCTCTCCACAGAGTGTGACACACTGCATCCCACCCTCCTCTTTGCAAAAAGAAAACTATTGTCTTCTGCTGAAGCCAAGAAGGGGTTAAGCTGCCTATGCAGCTGATACATGGTAGGATTTAAAACTGTCAGCAGTAAAGCCCACATCATTCATATGTGTATGTACATTAGGGTTTAAATATGGATGCCAAAAATGAAAATGCAGCTTACTGAAGAAAGGAAGAACATATTTCCTAATATAGATCAATTTTCCCATTTCTGGAAGAAAATGGGTGAATTAGCAGCACCTGCAAAGGCAGAAAAACAAGAAAAGTAAAAGAATCATGGATAATTAATACTCTGAAGGCAAAGACATCTTTTATGGAAAAACATAATGGGCCAGAAATTCAGCTGCTGTATATTAGCTGATTTACATCAGCTGAGGAATCTGGTTCAGTATGATTTAACAGTTTTCTTATGTTACCTGGGAGATACGTGATTTAAAATATTATAGAAAGCTTAACATGCATTGTCTGTCATGTTTTGTCGATTAATAAATTCAGATATTGTTACTATTATTTAATATAGAGAGTCATTACACAGTAAATTAGAATACAACAAAACATTAAATGCAGCAAAGCATTACTTAAGCATAATCTCTTAAAACCAAAGCAAATGAAGCAAATCAATTTTAAAGGTCATTAAGGGTAGCTGAAGTCATAAGATTGAAATTACCGAATTATCTCGGGTTCCATGCTGCTCCTAGGACAGCCAGTGGACAGGGCAGAGATAGAGGCAGCGTTTCCATTTTTTCTCTCACAGGACACCCTGCACCCCTCTGTTGGGGTGAGCTGATCCTATTATGTTCTTACTCTTTAGCTGGAATGGGATGGGAAGTTTCTGGCCCTGGTTTTCTAAAGGCATGAGTTTGCATGGTTGCACTATGAATGTCTGAGGCAGAAATCTCCAAGATGAGTCCCAGGAAGCTGTGAAAACTGGGGTAAGCGGAAGGTTCTTGCGGTCTCTCATGACGTGCATCCTGCCAGGTGGCTGAGCAGGGCAGGGCAGCTCAGAGCGAGCCTCAAACCATGCTGTCTCCAGCCTGGGCATCCATTAGCAGATGGCAGAGGGATGGACTCAGGGACAGGGAGCTGAAGATGAGGGAGAACGGAGGCCAGGTTGATGAGGGCAGATTGGAACAAGTGGGTAGAGGAGAGAGGGA
Source organism: Cygnus atratus (assembly GCF_013377495.2). Taxonomy (NCBI): domain Eukaryota; kingdom Metazoa; phylum Chordata; class Aves; order Anseriformes; family Anatidae; genus Cygnus; species Cygnus atratus. Next base: position 14,003,093 of record NC_066365.1, on the reverse strand, counting down.
GGTAGTGGAGAGAATCTCCTTCAGCACTGAGAAACATTAACAGTTGGATTTTTCCAAATAAAGAAAATAAGGGATGTTGCACGGTAACTGAAACATGCTCCCCTATTGCATTTTCCTTGGCAGGACAGTGGCCTGCAAGAGACAGCTGCAAGTTGGCCAAATTTCCTTGGAGTACCCTATTTTGCCTTCAGGGTAATGTTTCCCCAGAGCTAGGGTGGCAGCTGGGGAATTAGGGTCCAGCCTTAATGCTGGTTCTTCCAAGAGCAGGAATCAAAACACCTCTTTGCAAAACAGCAACAGACTCAAAGCTTTCACCCCACATCACAAAGATCACTGCGGGAAAGGAAAACACTATGAAATGTAAAGTGCATCCCAGACGAATCTTACCAATGCGGGTGATATAATCCCTCTGTAAATGAGTTTTCCCAATGTGAAATATACAGCTGCCAAAACAATTCATCTCACTAAAAGGACTGTTATTTTTTTATTGACTAAATGGCTAAAATAAAAGATACACGTGCTCTCTTTTGCATCAAGCACAGATACAAAGGATCATGGGCTATTGAACAAGGGCCATATTCTGCCCTGTGATGTGGAAGCTTGATGCAGCTTTTTAAAGGAGGGATTGCCACAGATTTAAAAGGACCATCAATCGCCAGTTTGTTTTGCAAGCAAACTTTCCCCCATTAACTGCTGCACTTACAGCTGCTCCCTTCAAAAAGCCAGCAATGACTGCTTCTGTAGGAGCCCATGCTTTATAGCAACATCATTAGGAAAATGCACATCCTGAAATTTTCCCACTGTGCTCAGGCACAAGTCCTTCTCTCTACCTCCCTTTCATAGAAGAAGGGCCACATTCTAAAAGGAGGAGAAACTAAACCTGAGGTACATAGCCCATTCTGTCAAGAGGGACACAACCAAACACAAAAATTTCATTAAACGCTGGGGAACAGAAGAGCATCTGGCTGAGCATCCAATATAAACCCCTTCGATTTCCTACATTTGCTTGATGGCTAGGAGGAAGCTATGATAAATAAAAGGTTCAGCTTTAGTTCAGTAAAATCGATGACTAAAATCCTCATTTTATGGCTCAGACTGCAAACTAAAGATGTGGTTAATACCTGCTGGCTCCTGCCTGTGCACACACTCTCAGTAGCTCGCAGTCGTTTGCTGTGTTCTGGCATCTTAGGGCCACCACTCATGCAGTGTCCTGTGGACTGGACTTCTGCCCTTGGTGAAGATGGCCTAGAACAATGAACTCCTCGGACTTTGTGAAGACCGTGGTGGTAGGCTCAGAAAACTTTCTGGGTACTTCACTGCAGTGAGAATCAGTAAGACTGAAAAAGATAGGATGGGTTGGCAAAGTAATTCCTTACAGCACAGGAGAAAATAGGATTGTGGTTAACACATGCAATAGGCAATGGATCTAGCTTTACATAGCTTTCTGCAGAAGTACAGCTGTCCAGGTGGTGATTTCCACGTCTTTCAGAACCCTTTGGAACGTAATGGAAAAGGACCTTCTGCCTGGCCTTAAAGCTAGGATTAAAACATGGGCCATCGGTGAACAGAAAACATTTGCTTATGCCTGGATCACAGACGAATTTCTGCAGTGGCGCTTTCTTCTAATACAGTAGGACTTGGATACACTTTTTTTCTAGGATAATACAGGCACTTCCCAATGCAAACCACAGTGGGTTCCCTCTTCCCACTGGCATTTGACAAACAGCATCTTTAACAGGTGAAAATTTCTTCAAAGGGAGAACTGAATCCCAACCTTTTGTGCACACCCAAAACCGAACAGCACCTACAGGTGCTGAGCATGTTGTCCAGCCAAGTGAGGCTCACGTACATTAAGGACTGCAATACACACGCATGTATGCCAGTATGTACACAAGCAATTTACTAAAATCAGTGTATCCGAATGATCACATTTTCCTGCTTTCTGAGCTGAATTCTCAAGTTCCTATTGAATCTGGGAAAGACACAGGAAGATCAGGCCATAGGAAGAAGTGGACTTCTAATTACCTTACACAGTGGTGTGAAAGGTTCTGGGGGGAGGATAAACAGTCACCTGCCTGCCTCCCTCCCTCCTCAATAAGCGTGCCAAATCATGATACGAACAGTGCCTGGAATATGATGCCAGTGCACATCTTCATTGTGGATTACAGCAGATCTGAAAAGCCCAGGAGCTACCTTGAGCCTCATTCCCCCACAAAGGGTAGTGCCTGCCTTAGCCAGCAAGAAAAGCTGAATGCAAAAATAATTAGAGATAACATAAAATGGCTTCTCCCTGTGAACAGCAGGACAACATGCACAGCAAGTAGAGCTGCATGACTAATTGATTCGGGGGGGTTGCTGGCAATCTAAAAATCAAACACACCCAACAGGTTGTTTTTTTTGAGTTCAACAGAGTTAACGTAACCTGCTACCCAACAAGCTCCACTCTTTGGCTTCCATGAGGTCTAATATGGCATGAATTTGGAAGTTCTCCCCTAGACGGGGTATTTCTTTTCCATCTGGACACTCATTTTCACAAAATTCACAGAAGCACCTGTAAGACTTCAAGGTTGCACCCATACAGTGAGTAATGAAGTATATAATTAAGGGGGGACAGACAGACACACACACATTCACATAAATGTGGGACAAGATGGGGCACAGTAAGTGCCAGTTCATCTCTGTACACAGAGTTTTATATATTTTTATATATGTTTTATATGTTTATATGTTTTATATGTTTTTATATGTTTTTATATGTTTGATGTTTTTATATAGTCTTCATTGGTACCAGGAGGCAAAACTGAATCACTACATTGCCAGACACATGTTTTAAGCTTGCATGCCCCAAACCTTCAAACATCTGAGCACCAAAACTCTTTCCATCCATCCACCCATCCATCCATCCATCCATCCATCCATCCATCCATCCATCCACCCATCCATCTCATGCAGTAAGGGTTAAATTCCCTTGAGGAAAAAATTATCCTGACACTGTCCTGTTGCATCACCTCTGTATCTTCTAAACAGAATTGCTTTCTCCTTGGAGGAATAAATGAGAGGGTTAGGGGAACAGGGGAAAAAACACTATCCTTTGCATCTAAGCTTGCAACAAAGCATCATTGGTTAAATACCAGGTCCCATCCTTTCTGAGCACAGCAACTGTGGACACTAGCGGACAACACCTGATTGTGTCAAGGCATTTTGGGAAAGTTTCCCAAATACTGTGCTGTTCTGGTGGTCTAGTGGTCACAGAAAAAAAAAAAAAAAAAAAAGAAAAAAAAAAGAAAACTTTTTTCATAAGAGGGAGAGAGATTGGAAAGGTGACTTCTTTATTTTTCCCCTGAAAGCACTGTGAAACAGGCTTTCTGTTTATTTATCAGTTTACAAGTGGAGCCCCTTCCTAAAACAGCTGATCTCTCCAGTTATTATGGCATTTGTCATAATAGCAAGTTTTCATGGTGAGATGATATTATTACCAGAGCTGCTTAGACAGAGTGGAGCATACAGACACAGAAATATAAAATGTCATTACTTGCTCATTACGAGAGAAAGCTGTTGCACAGAGACTGGTGTTCAGCCACCCTCCTGCAAGGTGCAAACTTGCAAGGAAAAAAAAGAAAGAACACACAAAAGCCCCTTGGTTGGGACAACAACTGTTCAAAGATGATGAGATATCACCAGTTCTGTAGCTACAACACTGATATTTCCAGAGAGAATGCAGACTTTATATGAATTTTTATGGTAGCCATTCCTTTTCTCCCTGCTATACAAATTTCCAGTGTCTAATCCAACCACAGTTTAATGTAAGGATGAATTACCTTCTTCCTTGGAACAAAAGAACTTGGGCCAAAAAAATCAATACCCTGAATGCTCTCTGCATCTGTGCTTTGAAGAACAGTATCACTTTTATCTCAGTAAGACACAAACACATGCAAGTATCTTCTATTTTGTGATGAACTTTGCAGAGAGATGGAACAACATGTTCTTCCCTTCCTAGGGACATGCATGACATTTATTCCTCATTTCTGGGCCTGGCAAAGAATTCAAGTAGCTACTTCGCAGAAATGAACCATTACAGCTATGACAGCTCAGTCCATGACCATGGAATGGCACAACCTCTGACCATGTTCGAGAGCACAGCTAAAGGCATGTGGATAAGGCAGGCTTTTTAACAAGAGTAGCAAAAAAATAAGTTAGCTATTAGATTTTACACATCCAAAGGATTTTTTTCCAAATAAGTTCAGCCCAAGAAAAAAAAAAAAAAAAAGATGTCACTGCCCTTAGGAGGGCTGAAAAGAAAGACTGAATGGGGAGAAAAAAAGGCTGGTGACAAGGGATCTTGAGACACTGCACAGCTGCTGAATTTTCTTTACTTGCAGTGTGAAATGTCATAATGCAAGTGGGAGCCACATTCAGCCATCAATATTTATAAATCCCCAAAACTACCAACTTGCTTTTGAGAGCAGATTTTTGTATACAGTGCAACTCCAGCAGACTGAAAGAAAAGCTCGATACCAAACTAATGAAAAATGAGATGAAGTTAATACACTGTAAGCCCTGGTAAAATCTGTTTATCCTATTTATTCATTGCCTTGTTGATCTGGAACCTTTAAAGAAGAATTCTGGCCTGTTCACAATTATTGCTTAATTAATCCTCAAAAGGTCTATGCATAATGAGACAAAAATAACGTTGCCCGTTGTAGAAAGAAGGAATATAAATAGAGATGAAATATTTTGTCTGAAGCAGTACTTGTAGAACAAATATCCCCACTTCTCCTTTAGCAAATGTAACAAATCTGTTCCTTAAGAAATGAAAAGGCTGCAAGCATAAACAAGCCGATCATATTCTATCCTGAGATAAAAAGTACTCTTGTTTATGCAGAAATATCTTCGCTTGTAGCAGCTGCTTGTCATCTCCCATGGCCAGGCCATAGCCTGGGCAGTGATATACTGAGATGAAGCTCAGCGTCTCCTTGTTCATGGAAGCTACTCAATGCAGGATCTGTCCTCTTCTTGTGCAGTACTGAATTCATCATTCTCATACATTTGCCTAGCAAGGCAACACATTAATGCCTGTTTCAGAATGAGGAAACATAAACAAAGAGTGATTAAGTGTTCCTGCCTTTACTGCAGGAAAAAAGTCATGCAGAAGAGATACTGAGGAAACAGATCTCATTTCACCAGCTTACTAGAAAAAAAATGAACTCACCAGTTCTCTAGGTGAAACTTTTAGGTGAAAATTTTCTAGAAGAGCACTTGGACAGTAATAAAAAATATCAAAAATTGGGGCTTGAATGAATGACCCTACAGCTGAAACACCATAGTGTCCAGCTAATGCTACATCCTGTCTTGTCTTGGCTTCATACACTTTTATATGGTGTGAGTCTTGGTCTGGAAAAAAATCTCATTTACACACATCACATACTAACTCCTGCAAATGGAGCCTGGAGGACTGATGTTTCAGCCAGGAATTACTATAAAACTTACTAGAGATTCCCAAAGCAAAGCAGGCAGTCTCAGGTCGGCAAAAATGTGTCTTTGTGCTTGAAAGGAAAGAGTCTATTGCAGCGGTCATCAGGACACTTTATTTCTTTGCTTGCAAAAATATATTGCCTCCTTTCAGGAAAGATCCCAAGCTGTTCAGTGCTTATTAAAGTTTTGAAGTAACCCCCTTGTTCTGGACTAAGAATAAGCCCATGTAGTACAGGCTACACACACATGAGAAAGAGAAGTGAAATTTGCTGTAACCTTCTGAAGAACGTGGTGATGTATTTACCTAGAAATTCTCCATCAATGCTCTTCCTCTGCCTTGTCTAACAACATCACACATCTGAACTCCTCTTGTAAGGCTACCATGAAGTGAAGTAGAGTGATCCCTAGTGAGAAAAGAATCTGCGGGGGGGGAAAAAAAAAAAAAAAAAAAAAAAAAAAAAACAGGGAAGAAGGAAAGACCCCCATGGCAAAAGACAGGGGTCAAACCACCAAGCTGATCTGGAGATGGAGTACTTTATCTTTGTGACACAACAGGCAGTGGGCACTGCCCAGCTAGCTGGGACACAAACTTTAGCTCTTCTCAGCCTTTGGTTTTTCTAGAAAAGCAAAGAGTCCAGCACATTTCTGTGTTTTACACAGGAGAGTGCTGTTCACGCAAAGCATGCCAATGGAAAAGCTCCTATGTTGCTGAATTAACACATACCACAAATACATACATACATACATACATATATATTATTTCCCCACAAGACAAGGCTGTATGAACTGCAAAAAGGAACAGCGCCAGCAATGTTTCCACCCAGGGCACCATGGCAGTACCATGGAACAACACACCTCCTTGCGTGGATGCACAATTCAGTGGCCACTCGGATGGGATACACAACTGGCTAACGTGTTTATATACAGAGGGGGGGAACTGAACTGCTTTGCTGCTAAAGATCCCCATGTTTGAAGCCTACTCCACAGACCAGTGAGTATCACCCAAGTAAACTCCCAGTACGCAGTATATCAAGCACTGATCGCTGCATTTGGTGATTCCAGGTGAGAGCTGAGAATTAGCTCAAAAAAAACCCACATTTTGACTATGCTTCCTGATTTACTTCTCCATCTTTCTGAAGCAAGTCTCTTCCAGAAACAACAGATGTACTATCCACTGCTGGGGGCTCAAATCTCCATCCAAGCCAGGAGCAAAGATCTCGGGAGGCAGAACATCTGCTAGGTGTGATCAGACAGGCTCCAGAGACACTGCCTCTGCTCAGAGCTGGTTCTGCAAAAGCTTACACGACTCGGGCACTGCCACTCTGTATAAACCAAATACCCTGACCACACACACGCCCTGAGTACTCAGGAAGGCTGGCCAGCTGCCAAAAAAAGCTGTCAGTGTGATAACAAACTGTTTAGTTATAGAATCACAGATTCACAGAATATCCCAGCTGGGAAGGGACCCACAAGGATCATCGAGTCCAACTCCTGGCTCCACACAGGTCTACACAAAAATTCAGACCTATGACTAAGAGCACAGTCCAAACGCGTCTTAAACTCTGACAGGCTTGGTGCCATGACTGCATCCCTGGGGAGCCTGTTCCAGTGCGTGACAGCCCTCTCAGTGAAGAACCTCTTCCTGATATCCAGCCTGAACCTCCCCTGTCACAGCTTGACACCGTTCCCTCGGGTCCCGTCACTGGTGACTAAAGAGAACAGATCGGCGCCTGCCCCTCCCCTCCCCGTCGTGAGGAAGCTGTAGGCCGCCATGAGGTCTCCCCTCAGCCTCCTCTTTCCAGGCTGAACAGGCCAAGTGACCTCAGCCACTCCTCGTACATCTTTCCCTCTACACCCTTCACCATCTTTGTAGCCCTTCTCTGGACACTCTCCAGCAGTTTCACGTCCTTTTTGTACTGTGGTGCCCAAAACTGCACACAGTGCTCGAGGTGAGGCCGCACCAGCGCAGAGCAGAGCGGGACAATCCCTTTCCTTGACCGACTAGCGATGCTGTGCTTGGTGCACCCCAGAGTACGGCTGGCCCTCCTGGCTGCCAGGGCACGCTGCTGGCTCATGTTCAGCTTGCTGTCAACCACAGCCCCCAAATCCCTCTCTGCGGGGCTGCTCTCCAGCGTCTCGTCGCCCAGTCTGTACGTGTAGCCAGGATTGCCCCAACCCAGGTGCAGGACCCGGCACTTGCTCTTGTTAAACTTCATGCGGTTGGTGATCGCCCAGCTCTCCAGTCTGTCCAGATCTCTCTGCAAGGCCTTTCCACCCTCAACAGAGTCAACAACTCCTCCCAGTTTGGTATCATCAGCAAATTTGCTCACAACACCTTCTAGTCCTACATCCAAATCCTTTATAAAAACGTTAAAGAGAACTGGCCCTCAAATGGAGCCTTGGGGGACCCCACTGGTGACCGTCTGCCAGCCTGATGCAGCCCCATTTACCATAATGCTTTGAGCCCTACCCATCAGCCATCATATGATGTTTTTGTCCAGCTGGATGCTGGACATTTGGTCCAGTAGCATCCTATGGGAAGCTGTGTCAAAAGCTTTACTGAAATCCAAAAAGATCACATCAGCTGGTTTCCCTTGATCAACTAGACGGGTGATCTTATCATAAAAGGAAATCTAATTTGTTTAACAGGACCTACCCCTCGTGAACCCCTGTTGGCTGGGACAAATGACACCAAAGAAGAGAGGAAAGCAGTTTTAATGGTTGTTGTTTATTATTATTGTTTTTTTTTGTTGTTCTTGTTGTAATGTATTTATTTATTTTTAATAATTTATTAATTATTTAATTAATTAATTTATTTATTTATTTGTTTTTCTTATGATTATTCTATCAGTTTGTTGCCCCATCTTGGGAAGAACTGGTAACCAAGCATCTTGAAGGGACTTAACGCTGCACTCCCGCGCTTCTTCCAGGCAGACCTGAAGACTTCTGCTTCTTCAGAGGAGCAGCTGTCTGTGTCACCGTTTTGAGGGATCTGCTGCTCTTCTCTGTGCACCGCCATGCAGGGCGCGGCTTCGTCTTCAGGCACCTCTTGGGCAGCCTTCTCGTCCTCAGGCCGAGACACCCCATGCCCAGCGTGGCCTTTGGAAGGGTTCTCCTGTCGCCCCAGTGCAGCAGCCCAGAGGAAGCCGAGTGCGCTCTTGCCCACTGCTTGGGACTCCGTGCAGAAGAGGTGACACCTCTACAGGAGAGGCGGGGATGGGGGAAGGGGCGGGGAGGGGCGGGGGGAAGAGGCCATCCTATAGGCAAGCCTGCATGATGGTAAATGGATGGCCTCTCCCCTCTATTTGTGGAGGCGGAGGCATGGCCGGGAATATGGAGCAGTCCGGGCGCTTCTGCGAAGATGGTGGTGTGGTCTCGCTGGTGGGAGCCCTGGCACGATGCCGCTGTGCCATGTCAGATAGGGTGGAGGTGGATCCACCTCCATCAGCTCTTCCTCCGCAGGTGGATCCACCTCCATGGGCTCCACACCATCCGCCGTGGCTGCTCTGTCTCGGCCGGCACTCCTCCGCCTCCACTTTGTCTCTGGTTCTGCGAACCACTTGCTCCCACAAAGGGGTGGGCAACCATCAGCCCAGGACCTCTTAATTCCAACCATGGTTGGTGCTCGCCAGAGGGCCTGGGAGATGAGTGAGTGGGGGGCCAGGCACAGGGGCTTTTATAGGCCCCAGGACAAAGCGGGGGGGGGGGGCAGATGCCACTGTGACATCAGGAGGCCTCTGTGATGGCCGCTGTGATGGCGCACCACGCCCCAGGCCCAACATGGCCGTGTTGGGAGGGGGCTTGTGCGGCCTGAAAGAGGCCCTCGTGTGGAAGGAGGAGGAGGATTGGGGGGCTGAGGGCCCCTTTCCTGAGGGTGCCTCTTTCAGGACGTTTTGCTTGCCAGAGAGACAGGCTGCCACTTGGGCACAAGGACTGCCCTCCGCCTCCCCTCCTGTGCCCTGGCCTCCAGACTCCTCCTCATCTCATTCCTGGGGTCCCTGTGTCACCAGAGGGTGGCAACAATGTTTTGGGAGGGTTGGGGGTCTTCCATTACCCCAAACCTCTCACAGACTTGGCTCCCTGCAAGAGGTGCAGCCCCCTGTGCCTGACAGGAGCTGGGATGGGGCGAAGCATGCAGATATCCCACCTGTGGGAAAGGGTGGCGTGGCCGGCTTGCAGTAGGCCTGCCAGCAGTCGATCAAAGCCTTGCTGGTGTTTGAGTGGTGTGCCAGCCCTTCCTTGCTGTCCCCAGCACCTTCCCCTGCCCTTGGAGCATGAGGAGGTGCCATCTCTTGTGCCCTCAGCCCCAAGGGGTGTCTCGGTCTGAGGACAGGAAGGCTGCCCAACAGGTGCTTGAAGATGAAGCTGCAACACGAACAACAACAAGAACAATGATAATAATAAACAACAACCAGTAAAACCACTTTCCTCTCTTCTTTGGTGTCATTGGTCCCAGCCAACAGGGGTTCACTAGACCTGTAGACTTCTGCTTCTTTTGAGGAGCAGCTGTCTGCATCACCCTTTTGAGGGATCTGCTGCTGCTCTCTGTGCACCGCCATGCAGCTCTGCAGAAGAAACAGCCCCAGGCTCACACGTTTCCTTTCCCACAAGCTGGGCTGGTTTGGAACAACCTGCTGTGCGTGCGCAGTGTAGCCACGTGCCATGCAGAGATACCAGCCGAGCGCCCTGAGCAGCGGTGGCATAGCAACGTGCTGGCACTACTGGCTTCTTAACTCTGCACGCACGTGCCCTGCTTCCAGTCCTGCAGCAAGGCTGCTGGTGGCACAAAACTGGGAGGAGCGGCTGATCCACCACAAGGCTGTGCTGCCGTTCAGAGAGACCTGGACAGGCTGGAGAGTTGGGCAGAGAGGAACCTCACAAAGCTCAACAGAGGCAAATGCAGGGTCCTGCACCTAGGGAGGAATCATGCCATGCACCGGGGCAGGCTGGGGGATGGCCTGCTTGAAAGCAGCCCTGTGGAAATGGACCTAGGAGTCCTGGTGGACAAAAGGTTAACCATGAGCTGTCCCTGGGGAGCCTGTTCCAGTGTGTGACAACCCTCTCAGTGAAGAACGTCTTCCTGATATCCAGCCTGAACCTCCCCTGTCACAGCTTGACACCGTTCCCTCGGGTCCCGTCACTGGTGACTAAAGAGAACAGATCGGCGCCTGCCCCTCCCCTCCCCCTCATGAGGAAGCTGTAGGCCGCCATGAGGTCTCCCCTCAGCCTCCTCTTTTCCAGGCTGAACAGGCCAAGTGACCTCAGCCACTCCTCGTACATCTTTCCCTCTAGGTCTTTCACCATCTTTGTAGCCCTAAGCCCTTTGTAGTTCTTTTGTTTGACACCATGGTGTGGGCCCTCAGGAATACAGGTGTTCTTCAGCTGTACCTTTTGCTGTAGCTCCTATTGCCTCCTAGTTTTCAGACAGTGCGTCCTCTCTCTTTATGGGCTGAATTGTCCCAGTGCCCCATCAGAAAAAAGGGCTGCCCCGCGGTTCTCTGCATCCGCAGTCAAAGTCGTACAAATGCCAAAGTGGGAGAACATTCCTTATTCTGAGATAAAAATAACAGACAGTGGATAGACTGAAGACAAAATAAGACATGAACCACATCTGCCTTCTTAAGACCGGTCATCTTCTAGTGAAAAACAAAGCCGGCACGTTTGTTTTTTTTCTTTTCCTACTGCATTGGTGCATTTCCCTTTTTAAGTAATCCCTGCTCTCTCTCTTCATGAACTCACATTTCCTCTCCCTCTGAAAGGAAGGGCTTTCAGGATTTTAATTCAGCAAGAGAAGAAAGGTTGCAATCATTAAAAACCCACCCACAAAGAGCCAAACACCCAGGACCACCCTACTCAAGCCTGGCGTGTAGAAATGAGCCTGTCTGTCATGAAGCAACTGAAGGTTTGAGCCCTATTTCCCTCAGACTATTGACAAAAACAAACCCAGGCAGGATCAGGCTGTCAAACAAAAAGGCCACTCTTTCAACCCAGATATTTAAACCAGTTAAAAAATAAACATAGAGCCTGGCTGAATGCTTTCAGGGCTTTAAGACAAGTAATGACAATGCTGTGTGGCATTAAACTATGTGACACAATGAAGAGTCAGAGGCCTAAGCAGATTTGCAACAAGGGGCAGTATGGATTAAGATGTAAAGGGAATTCAGTCCCAAAACGTCCTAGTACAACTCCAGCTGCCTTGGTTGGAGATTAAAGGAGGGAGCACTCTATACCCTGCAGTTAAAGTAAAGCGGCTTTTCTGTGCTTCAGTCTGCAGCCCTGGATCAATGAGCTGGACGGGATCTCCTTAGGAGCTGTGTTTTAGGGATCAGGTGCCAGAGTCTGTGAACACCACACCGAGTCTGTCAGATTCTCTGCAGCTGGAATTGCTGAAACTCCTGTGATGAAAAGCTAAGCAAATACCAAAGTGATTAAATGAGTTGCCCCAGGGAGAAGACTTTCAAAGAGGCATCAAATGGGAACACCAGACAGCACATGCCTTACTCTGGGGTTGCTTCCCCAAGTCTTAGCAGCACCTTTTAGGTCAGTATTTTCTTTTTCTCTTGGTGCCTGTGACACATTCAACCCCAGAAAGTTCCTAACATTTTGTAGAGTAGTGTGCAGGAGAAAATTGCTCTTCGTCTATCCCTTTTGGGGCCAGTCTGCCTTGTTCTCCCAGTTGCCCTTAAACTTCCTCCATCTCTTGTCATCCTCCAGAACTTTGTGTTCCAACACACCCCTTCCCATTACAGCCAGAACACTGCATTGGCAGATGATAAATGAAGATAACTAACTGTCCTGCTGGAATACAGGAAGCTCAGGTATGTTTTCCCCCATAAAGAGTGAACTTTTTATGAATGAGCTCAGAGTAAATTAGGTGTTTATTACCATCTGCCTTAAACACCACCCGAGCGTAGAATTAGCGAAGAAATGTAGGTTGGACTATATGAACTTAAGAGGTCTTTTCCAGCTTGAATGATTCTATGATTAAACTAGTTTCTTTCCAGACAGCTGAGCAATTCAAGTCCAGACCTGACACTGTTGAACAGTATCCAAACAAGCAGCAACACTCAAACTAGTCAATAAAAAGCACTGCTAACAGTCGCTCTTCTCCTCCAAGCCAAGTGGTGCCACATTGCTGCTGAGCATGTATTTTGCAGCCTAGGATTATCTCAATAAAACACACACATTTCTCAGTTAAGAAATGCAGTCCCAGCAAGGCTAAGCACAGATCTCATGGAGCTGCGTTCCACACTGGTATGAGCTCAGTGCTGGGCAGGTCTTGTATAAAGCCAATTGCTACACCCAGCTGTGTCTCAGTGCCCCCAAACCAAAACTCAAATACTCAACTAATTAGCAGTACACTAGTGCTTTTATACATCCCCTGCAACCAGCAGGATAAAAAATAAATAAGTTGTTAGCCTCTCCTAAAGGCTTCCAGACAATTTATTTATAGACTCATTTATAGGTGCCCTTCACAGAAGCATCTGACCTTTTCATAATGATTACTGAACCTCTCCCATAAAGTCTGTGCATAATGAGACAGCATTATAGTGCCCATTTTAAAGAGATGAGAACATGGACTGAAAGCAAGTAAATGAAATAATCTGGTTGCAGAAGCAATCTGTTCCACAGACATGTACCAAACAGAGATGCTATTGCTCTATCACATCTCCTTTGAAGAAGGCCCAGACTGCTCCGCTGCTGCTGGAAGGACTTTGCAAGAGTGGAGCAGCTACAGGTTGGTATTGGACCCAGAAACATCAAGAATAAAGGTGCTCACAGTCAAAGCATCCCTCCAAACACCTGCAGGACCTTCTGATTACTCTATCTCTACATGGACCTGTGAGTGACAAAACCACCACGTTTTGAGGGTGGCTTTCCTTCTGGTCTCCTAAGCTGCTGTTGGTGCATGTCTCAAGGTGGCCAAGGATTTCCTCTGCCTGGAAATTAAGACATGTTGGAGTGTTAGAGTAAAACTTAATTTCAGCCCTCCAGGATACCCTCTCAATCAGCCCCTGCCTCTACCTTGCTTGCAGGAGCCCAGAAGGATTACTCTTGCCACGTAAGCACCAGAGATTAAATCCTGGGCATACCTTACCAATACTGCACCACCCACAATATTTACCTTTCATTTGCTGCCAGTGAGATGCAGATTGTTATACCTTTACCTGTCTAGAAGTACCGACCATCAATTCAATTCCTTTTTGTGCTACCATGCTGGAAAGTTTCCAGACTGTCTTTCACAGGCAAAGATGCCATCTCGTCACCAAAGCAAACAGAAAAAAATCTTGCTAGGGCTGCGTCTGGGGGATGAACTGAAGCTCTCTGCTGCTAGACAGCTAACAATTTGAAGCCTGCATCCCAGAGCATGGAGAATCACCTGGTGACACCAAAGACACGTGGAAACTCACTGAATTTCATTACCAGAAAGGAGACACCAAAGATCAGATGCAAATCAAGCACTGTGACATCCTAGCTTTCTGCTGTTTTGCTGCAGAAGCAGCTGATGTCTCTGCTAAAAGATGTACAAGAAAAGAAAAAAAAAAAAACATAGGCAACTCCCACCCCACTTCTGCCTAAGCCCTTCCCAGGTTGACGTTTATGCCAGGGTACTTTTTGTACAAATCCAGAAGAAAAAAAATCACACCTGGAATCTTCTTCACTGGTCAGAACAGGAGGGTGGGCACACACATCTCTCCCCTGATGGCTAAGTTTTTAGTGAGTCCCTGGAAACATCCTCAATTTTACACTTGCCTGATGTTGAAGGGCTGTACTACTGAGAAACATTTTCTCTCTTTAGCTGTGCTATCAACATCCTCTTGTCCTAACACAGGATCATAAAAACGTGGAGATGGGTAAATCTGGCCCATTTCTTCTCACCTAGAAGTGTGTGATACATCCCCTCTCAACTCACCCTCCCCTTTCATGTCCCAGAGCTCTATGTCTGCGGCACCCAGGGAGTCAGCAGGAAGGATGCTGCTGCAGAGACTTACCCAGACAGCAAAGAACAACCCCCAAAAAAACACATTAGGCAGCTTGTAGGCAAACTCTTTTTTTTAGGAAGGATTTCATGACCCCATGGGAAGTTACAGCTCTGTCCCTGTGCAGAGCGTACAAGTTATTAATGAATATTTAGCTTTCAAAGGAAAGAACAAGAAGAGTACATGTGCGGTGTAAGAAACTAAGAAATGAATGAATTTTTAAGTATGTCCAGGTGATCACAAGCAGTTGAATTAGCAGTTTTTAAAGGACATCTTCTGAGACTGCCATCCTTTACCTAAAAAGAGCCTATCACATGTGCCCCAGATAGCAAATGAAGCAAACTCATGGTGATGCTGACAAAAACAAGGGGAGGAGGAGGAGGAAAAGAGGAATGGGTGAATTCTGGAAGTGCCCAGAAGTAAAGACAATACTTCTGATCAACACAAGTATCATTTAAATTTCAAGATAAATGCTATGCTTGAAACTCTGAATTTCAGTGACTTGGGTCAAATAAGTTCTTTCAACACACTGGGCTTTTGTTTCTTTCAGCTAGGACAACCAGAGTTTTTTAATTACTTTTTTCCTTATTTCACCCATGAAAAAAAAAAAGGTATTCACACCATTCTGTTCTGCATTAAGGTTTTGTGCTAATTGTATTAATGAACTATGTAGGAACTGGGATTTCCATCCCAAACAGTTAAAATACTACAGCATAAAACCAAATCATTAATTGAAACAACCTAAAAGGGGATCACTATACCAGTAACTCTAGACATCTGTACCACATTAACTAAGCCAAATTCTC
This sequence comes from Cygnus atratus, assembly GCF_013377495.2. Taxonomy (NCBI): domain Eukaryota; kingdom Metazoa; phylum Chordata; class Aves; order Anseriformes; family Anatidae; genus Cygnus; species Cygnus atratus. The sequence goes on along the minus strand of NC_066365.1, from coordinate 13,987,834 downwards.
AAGTAGCAGCTCAAAAGCTACACAGAGGACACAGCCCTCACCTTACATTTCAGCAGGGCTTCAGCAAGGGAAACAGCACCATCATATTGTGTTAGATTATATGGCTACTTCTTTAAAGCACTGCAGTTCAGAGGTTACCATGCTATAAAGTATTTGTTTTTATTGCCTTCCTCTTTAGATACTTTGAAGAAAGATAAGGGTAAGAGAGGGACACATATAAAGCAATTTTATTGTCTGTGTACCCACCAGGTTACAGAAAGATTCAGTGCTTGCTTTCAGCTCCTTTATTATTTTTTTTTTTAATAAGAAAAACCTTGCAGGATACACGGAAGCTGTTAAGATTATTTGTTCAATTGACATGATGGCTCTTAGGCTAGTTTCTAGTTTTAAACTACCATTTTGGCAAATAAAGATTAGACTGTTTCCAGACCAAGGTGGACATGCTAAGCCCCTTGCAATGCCTGCAAAAATTACGTGAAATGAAGGAACTAATGAAGGAAAAAAATGGCTTTGAAATCTAGACCCGGGCACGAGCGTACCCTTGCCAGGGACCTTCATGAATATTTTAGCTAAAACATTTTTAATGGGTCCTACAAGCAATCTGTTTTGCAAAGAAAGATTTTACTGTACTTCTAAATCTTACTTTTTTAGTTTAAAGATACGATGTTTTGCTCCAACTGAGAGAACAGCCTGGCTGTGGAAAGCAGTGGGGAAGAGGGAGAAAAGCAAAACAAACCCAGGCTTTTTCTCCTTACAGGCTTCCCAGTGAAAACCACTGAATAGCAATAGCTGTAATCCCACTAAATAGCAATAGCTGCTCCCCTGAGCCAAACAGGTCCAGGTTAAACCTTTACTGAATGGAGCTGACTTGAGCTGCTGTGTAACAGCAGCACCGCAAGCAGCACATCTGCAGGCAGCCAGCTGTATGGTCTGCATTTGGTACACGGTGCTAAATTCCCCTGTGACCGTACCCTTACCTCCACGCTAGCCAGCATCACAGCAAAGCGTCGAGTTGCCTTTGCTGTGCCCTTGAGAGACAGGCTCCCAAGCTGGACACAAGAGCTGGGGATGCCTGGGCTCACCTTGGGAAACAGGGACTGGCACTGTGCAAAACCAGAGTTGAGACCTGCTGATGACAGTGTAAGACACACACCTCTCACATTAAATGCACGGGACTTAAAAAGGGGTGAATGAAGCTTAAATTGGGTCCCACAGCACAGCAGCAGACACAGCGCCAACCCAGGCTTGGTAACCTGCAGGACTGTTTGCCTGTGCTGAAAGGCCAGGTGAAAAGCCCCAGACTGAACTGAAGTGCTACTAAACCTAGTCTGAAGTTTCAGGCGGCATTTAAGTGGTGAACAAGGTTTGTTCTAGACCCCGTATTTCACCCACACCCGAGCAGTACAGTATTTCTTACTTCTATGACTGTCTCTCTCTGATTGACTTTGGGTAGCAGGGAGCTGAAGTAATGCCAGACCTGTTTCATTCTGACATTTATTTGTGCAATGAAATCCAAGGATCTTTTCTCTTTTTTTTCCCGCTATGTGCTTCACTCAGTACTCTCTCTGTGACATTAAAATCCATCATGCTGCTGGCCCCGTAGTACCCATTAGACTGTACGTGCCAACAGCACTTGAGCTCTGTAATGGGGGAAAGACCACGTAAAGAAAACAAACAAATATATGTGGCCTGAGGAAGTCAATTTTAATTTCTTCCTAAGCTTTCTTTGATTTAGGGCAAGATTCTGTTGCCCTTAATCATGTTGCAATACACTAACCTTCCCCTCGAGGAGGAGGCAAAGAATAAATGCAGTGCAGGCAGAGGCACTTCTCCCATTCATTCCACTACTGCACAAAATGCCCGAAGCAGCTTTTGGGAGTGTTAGCCTGCCCAGTGGAGAGAAATTTCTACAAAAAGTGTCGTTCCCTCGATTAAAGAAAATTAAAGAGACCATTAGAGAGAAGCGATGCGTCCCCTCTCCTGATTATTGACAAACACACAAAACCTCACAGCTCCAGGGTCTGGAATAGAAGCTGTCCAGTCCTCTACCATTTCCAGAACAAACTCTTGTGTTATGTTTTTTTTTACTGTCATGCCCCTTCCCCTCCCGAAACTGGTCTAAGTGGAGTCCCTGGGGCAGATGCCTATAATTTCCAAGCCCTCCTGCACTGCTGCCAAGAAGCCAGTGAAAGAAGCCGCTCTCCTCCAGCAATGGCAAAGGTCGCTTGAAGGACAATGCAGAAGAGCCTCCCGATTGCTACCTGCATGCTGTCGGAGCCATAACAGACATCAGTCCCCGCCATCAAACCTTTAGAGGTCAGCTGGCATGCTCACAAAATGCCAAAATGCAGGAAGGCAAAGCATACAGCAGCAGTCAAGCACTGCCGAGGCTTTGTGCTCCCAGCCGTAAAGCAGTACAGAGGCAGGACGAGTGGTGCTGACATTTAGGGGCAGGTAGGCAATGCTGACTCACCTGAGCTGCACGAGGCTAGCGGCTCCTCTGCTAATTTCATCGGAGACCTTTTACTTGCGGTTCTCAGTGGCGCATGTGCAATTTGGCTTGAACTTGATTCATGGCCAATGGTCCAAAATAATAGCAAACCGAGATGGCTGAGAGCCAGAGCTCATTTTCATTGTCTCTCTTGGATGCGAGCATCATTAGCGGCCCCAGGTTCACCCTACTGCAAATCCAATACCTGTGTGTCAAATGACCCTGGGTAACTGGCCAGAAAATTCAGGCCACGATCAGGGGAGGACATGGCATTGTTCTAATAAGAATAAAGATGCTCAAGCTTGGTCTTTAGTGGGTCCCCATCAAACCTAGGAAAGCTTGCCTCGGTACTGAACATATGCTCCATGTGATGGGGATCCACACGAGTCACAGTGTTTGAATTAAGACAGTGCCAGCAGCGACAATAGTGATGAAATACAGAGGAAGAAAAGTCTCTGGAAGTCTCTCAGCTTCCCTTTTTCAGCTAAATGCACCATATGAACATTGAAAATTACTAATATTACCACCAAACACGATGCAACTGCAGATGAAGCAAAGCCTTTGTGGGACAGCATTGTTGCTACAAATTACAGAGATTGTTCTGCAAATTCTTGGCACTCGTAAAGGCCTACACCCTCGGTCACATCCTTACATACGCTGTTTTTTCTAAACATACAACCTTTCCTTGAGTTTATTCCCTTTTGGCAGGTATCATCTTTTCCCTGTAGAACCTTCCTAAAACACACAAAATCTCTGCTAGCACATGGCCAGGAACTGACTGCTTTCAAAGGTGTTGCTGGGCTTCATCTCAGATGCAGCTGCTGGAGTTACACTCTACAACACTTCCCGAAAAGTGGGATCCTACAGCTCTACACAGACTGAGTGCTACTTCTCCCCAAAGCCAAGCACAGTGTCCTATAAGACACAGTCGTACCGACTTTGGAAACACAATCTGTATATTTCAACAGCGGCTACAACATCCTAAGAAGCAGGACAAAATCAAGCACAGCTTGTAATATGCACGACTACTTATTTGGTGTCAAATTAGCCTGATGCTCCAAAGAGACCTGAAAAGCCAAGAGCTAATCCAGACTCTTCAGGTTTTCAGGATGAATCTGATATTATCTTGGTTGGCCTCAATGCCATGTCCTGCAATTCCCACTGTGCTGGGAAAAGTCACCACTCCACAGGACTGGAAAACGCATGTCACATCTGTGCCTCTCCGATACTGGCCCCATCTCTGAAGCGACACTTCTGGGTTGCTGGACCCATGACATGGAAATAAAACACAGCTTTCAAAAAGCAAGATAACAAAGGTAGGTAGGTGTCTGTCTGTCCTTGGGGAATTTGGGCACCTTCAAACACAGTGTTTTAAAATCTACATTTCAGGGCAAAACAAACCTCTTTGCTTGTGTCTATTAACACTGTAAACAAGTCACAACACAGACAGGTTTCAGAGCACACAGTATTTTTGCATGATCATGTTGCTAGATCCCTTTGCAACTTGCTTCATTGAGCAATGCAACTTCCAGACAGCAGAGCCCCATGTTGCCCTCCTTTTCTAGTAATTACTGATCTTATCCATCAAGGCATAGTTGCAAGGTATATTCGCCTTCCCAAGTAACTTTTATTTACTTTGTCACTTTTGCAAAATGTTTCCTCTGGGAAAAGACGGAGGTATGATGGAGAGTACCTGAAAGGCAGGTTTTGAGCCATCTTTTCCTAAGGACCTCAGCCGATTAAGGAGAAAACCCACTGTGAAGCTCTTCCTTCACTTGTGGTCTTTACAGGAACACTCATCCTTGTGCAATCTCTGCTCCTTTTTTTGCTGAGTTCAGACATTGTCCTTCCTTGCTGGAGACACTAACAAGACTCTCTTTTATACATGGCTAGATAAAATGTGTAAGGACTAACATACTTGTCACCTTTGTTTAAACTTGGTCAGAGGAAGAATTACTGAGGATGAAAAAACAACAGAAGAGGGTTACTGCAGACACACTACTTTCACTGGAAACAGCTAAAAGCATTACAGATAGGCTTAGAAAATAGTTACACCCATTAATCGTTGATTCCCCTTCCTGATGCTATCAAAACCAAGAGCAGCGAACCATGTGTTTTCCATTTGATTTGCCATGTTCTTGGTTCAAGAGGTTAAAAGCTAGGACACGTTCTGAAAGACAACTGTTTGACTCCAGAATCAGGCTGCCTGATGATGCTCCTTCCACACTACTACCTGCGAGCTTTCCCTTTTTTGATAGGAAGAAGCTGTTAGCTCCAAAGGGTCACAGCTCCGTGACACGTCTGACTTGCAAAACATCAGTTGTCACTACTGCAAAGCAACTTCCACCCTCCCAGCTCTGTAGGCACCTCATGTCATTAACAAGACTAATGAGGATTTGCCTAAGTCAGGTTCAGAAAGTCAGGGAAAAGTTTAAGGTATTTTCAAACACTAAGTGCTTCTTGCAACATGCCAGATTTCTGACTATATGATAACTGGGATCTCTGAAATAACAGGCTGGCTGAATAAATACAAGTATCCAGAGGCAGACAGGCAGGTTGGAGCTGCACAAGTCAAAAATACAGTGCCAGGAAACACTTCTGGACACTGGAGCCTAACCATCAGCTCCTACATCTGCAGAACAGCTCCAGCACACTTTAGCCTATGCGAACAAGGCATTTCCCAAATTCTGCCATTACCACAGCCCAGAAACTACATCCAGTATCCAATTTCCATGTCCAAGGAGTTCAGCCACGTGGACGAGACCAAGTCCTGCCAGCTGGCCAAAGAGCCCAAATCCACTCTCTGCTACTGTTTAATTTACTCACCACAGCTGATGGGAGCTCTGACAGAACTCAGATACCAGCCACCTTTTGCTTTCTCCAACTTGAATCCTATCCAGCCATTTAGGGATTACGGTCCTCTAACATCCTACCTCTCCAACAGAGAGATAAAAGTACCCCCAGAAAGAACTCTAACGGAAAGACCCACCTCTAGATGGTAACTACCAACCCTTTTCCAGGTCTTTCCTTTCCAAAAAAGGTACGGAACATTTTAGAGAGATGAAGCTGTTTTGTCTCCTGTCATGCTCACCTAGATGCTTCCAAATATTTTTTATCCTTTCAGAGGACACTAAGCACTTAGTAATTGTACCAAATGAAACACGAAATATTTTGGTATATTTAACAGCCATTTCACAAGTCACGCAGCTGTACTTGAGGGGTGACATGAATGAGAAAGAACAAGGCTAGATTTCAGATTGGACTGTGTGTGACATCATTGTGCAAGCATGTGGATAAGACATCACTCCACTGAGCTCATGCTATTTGTTACACTGCCTATGCATGCACGAGCAATTGCTAATTATACTTCAGGTATGTGGCTGGCTGTATAGCATGGATGGGATCACTATCAGAAAAAAAAATTTAAACATTCAAGGAATGGAAATTCAAGACAATAATGAATAAGCTGATTATAACACCTTTCCGTGAGCTGTATGTATAACGTACACCCAATGGCACCAGCTTGCTCCACTGGCAAACAGCACATTTTTATAGCTAGAAACAGGAATTAAGCAGAAACATGCATGCTGAGGATGTTCCCACAAATCTCTCAAGTTCTTTATAAAATGGCATTTAATATAAAAACAAGTCTATTTCAGAAGAAATTCTATGTTACTTCCTTAAGTGAATGCCTGGCTTCATAGTTCACTTGGTAAAAATGCTTTCAGAGTGTATAACTTCATAGGCATTGTATTGTCACAGGTGACATATACTATTATTTCATTTAAGATGTTTTTTTTCTTTAATTATTTCTTCTGAAAGTGAGTCACTCATATAGAACTATTACTGAAAATCTGCATTCCTGAGTAGTTCCATCGTTTTGGCTGACTTTGCTGATGTCTACAAACTTCTCCTGCTGTCAGGACACCTTTCTACAACACTGCTTCGCTGCAACTGGTGGTGGTGCGTGCCCTTTTGGCAAGATATACAATACTGTATCTCACCTTCCCATGTCTGACCAACCTTATCACAGAAGCTTCATTACTTCTGTGCTTTATACCCTTGTGTTATTTGTGGTTACAAGTGGAAAACAAATTCAGAAGTTATCTACGAAAGGTAGAACCAAGAAAACAAGAGGACGAATGAAGAAATAGCAGCACAGTGTGCCTGAGCTCACGTCTCTAAGAAATCAGCAAAAAAAATACTGACAGCAGCAGTGCTTATTCCTCTCCTTAATTCCTAAATGAACTGTCAGAATGGTAGTGACTTATCTGGGCTCTTTAATTTTGGTAGAACTGCTTAGAAAATGTTTCTCAACCTCCAGACGAACTTACTCAAAAAAACCTCCTGAATCTCACAGCAGGTGATAGTGTGGTGCACGAGGTCCTTACCCTGCCTGCAGGAGCCCTGTACAACTTTTGGCTTTGTCCAGGTTGTTCTGCATGTCCCAGCTACCAGATTTCTGATTTGCAGCGGCTTTCAAAGTCACCAGTCTTTAAGTTCGTTTATGGCATGAACTGACTTGATTTTGAAAACACCACGTAGAGCAGCTCCACCTTGTAGCTGGAGAATCCATATGGCCCCAGCCACCTGAGTAACAGCAGACGTTGAGAGATGTAAAGGAGGACTTTGCAGCGGCCTTAGCTCCAGCTGAGACCAAAGTGACAAAGCGTTGACATCCTGAACATTTTTAGAGATGGGAGATCATTTCGCAGCTAGCTTGTTTTTCAGATCCAGGCTTGTTTATCTCGGTGCTAACAGGAGGTGTGAAAATGAGGTGTGTACTTACCCAGTCTTAGTCAACCAGCTTGTCAGCCTCATACTCCACGCTAACCCAGAAAACTCGGCAGGATGCAAATCTGCCTTACTGCCATTTAATACCCTTGTCCAGAGTATTATAGCAGTTCAGCCATTGGAGCAAAAGCCCCTTTTCTGTGTCCTCAGAGACTGAAGGGCTCTTGGATTTTGTCTTCCAAAGAAGGAAAACAAACAGACAAACTGCTGTTCAGGCTGCTGTGGATACTGCACTTCAAAACATTCTGCAAGACCAAAACCTGTAGAAATTGTATGGAGAAAATTACTTTTGTTGGGTCTGCAGCCTGAGCTACAACACTATTTCAAGGCTGATAGACCACATGAGAGCGAGATGCTCCTGGACTGTTTTGGCATTAAAGATGTGGCCAAGATAAAAAGCCAAGCTCTACAGAAGAGTGTTTTCACAGCTTACCCACAGTCTGGCAGCTGGTTCTCACTAAACCCCAAAGAATAAAATATTGGCTCGTGCCACCTGTCCAATCCAAAATTCAAACAGTGGAACTATCCAATGCAATTAAAGAGATGCACACTGTCAGGCAAAGCCTGGGTGCTGCATTCATGTTGTGAAGAGAAACCCAGCATTGTAATTAGAGTATCTATAACATGATATTAATTTGTGGGGGGGGAATCTGCGTAATCAACTTAGCAAAGACAGAGAGACTCAGCACACAGCAGTTGCCATAGATCTTAATAACATGAGGAAGATGGGATTTCTCCCGTGTCGTCACGAGTAGGGGCTGCAAAGGATTCTGGCAGATGAGCAAAATTTCTCTATTTGAATATTTTTAAAGAAATTTCCCCCTCATTAACACTCCCCCATAATTCATGTGCCAGTGCTGCTGAATTCATTCAGATTCAAGATCCTAAGATCAAGAGTCAAATTCAATATTTTGCAAAAGGAAGTGCTGTTGTTTTGCTTTGTTGTTTTTCTTGTTTGCTTGTTTTTAGTTTGAAATGATTTTATTTTTGGTAAAATTAACTATTCAGTGTACGCTTTAAAATATGTAAAAATTAAAACCCAAATCAAACAACTAGACTACTTTCTTTTATCCTTGGTTTGGGGATTGAGTCCACAAAACAAAAGAGAGGGAGATGTGCTATTACTAGGGTCAGACCAGCAGTCCATCTAGGTTATCTTAAGACAGCAGGCATCTTTGGCACTTTAATTTCAGTGTCATCTCTTGCATCATGAGAAAGGAATTCTCACCCTCATTATTACCGCATATCTATTTTTAAAAATATTTTCTATTCCCCCCATTTGGGCAAACTGTGGTGGGCCCAACTACAGGAAAAATGAGCTGTGGCAGGCAACCACATCTCACTGCAAACAGCGGATGACAAGGAACAGCAGCTGGACTATAACAACAGACCCTGAGGTTGTCAGCCATGCCCCAGGTCACCCAGTAAAGGACTATCTTCAGAAAGGATAAGTTGGGTTTTCTCCTCTGTACGGGATCGCAGGCTGCAGCAGATGAGCCCTCTGTAGCCACTGCAATGCTTGGAGCCGACAGCAAAGCAGCAGCTCATAGATCCTCACGTAATCTCTGGCTGGCTACTTACACTTAAAACCTGATTCATCTACATCTGGTGCTGGCACAGCACTCCAGAAAGCTCTGGGTAGAAAGGGAAGTGTTTACAGAAACGAGGCACCGCCAACTCAGATGCCTTTTCATGTGCACTTTGCGAAATTTTAAAGCCCACTCGTTGCACCTCGGCACATGCACCCTCCTGGGGGAAGGCTTAAGACAGAAGCCAGTACCTCACCTTCTTGCTAATGAAGCAAAACCACCTTCCAAATTCATTTAGCCATTCAGAATGGCCATGTTCATCAAGGCAGCCGTGACTGTGACTAAGATCCGAGCTGAAGCAACTGTGTTCAAAGCCTTTTAGCATCTTTAGCCAATGGAGAGACAGGGATACCAGGCTGCAGTTCAGACCTTAGGGTAAACAAATCATGCTCTGGATCTCCAATCTCTCTCTCCAAGGTTTAAGACAGAGGTTATAGTGTCTGATTAAAGGACCTCAACTAGGTATCTGAGACTAAATGAGATAGGCAATGGTCTCTGGCTTTTGGCTTTAGAAAGCTCAAAGAGCTTTGTGGTTGTCAGCCTGAAGTGAGCCCTAGAGAGGAGCAGGTGCTTGCTTAGCCTGTGATGGTGCTAACATTGACCTGACCACTGCTGCAGTTGTGGCCTGCTACCCTGTAACATCACCAGAGTCAGTCCTTGTGCTCATGTAAGGAATCACAGGATTCAACACACCTCACAGAAAAAGTTTTGTGTTTTCCATCAATAACAAGTGGGAGGCAACATGCTGGAAACTGCTACGTAGAGCTGAAGCTTCTCTCTAGTTGAGCATGATGTAAATGTTTTAGGCTTTCTCCTCTTGCAGGCTTCCTCCAAAACCAGAGAGGAACTCCTCGTCAGCGCTGTTTAAGGTGGTGGGGATCAGCTCCCTTAGCAGCAGCTGTTCTGATTTTCTGTCTACTCCTGTATTTTTTCTAAAGGGCCAGGTAATTACTCAGGACTGAAAAATCTATGTCAAAGCAATCAGTAGTGTCACCTCGTTGACTTCAGAGAAATTGCAGTGGGAATTAATCTGACTCCACAATTCTTCCTTTCCCTGTAGCAAACAGTAATAACCTGTGTAATCCTGCCTGTAGGCAGCACCAAGCAAGAGGCCACTCCAACCACATCTGTAGGGCTTTATCACTTAAAATGCCATTTTTCTCCTTGAATCCAAACCTGGTGGCTAATGCCAGCAGTTGGACTGAAGCAGCAAGACACTGAGACACCCCTCATTTTGGGCAAGGGGAGAGCCGATTCACTGCTCATTCTCCTCCTTCCGTGTCCATAGGCTGAGACAGGCATCGAGGGTCATTGCTGGAATTAGGGTGAACAGAGAAAGTACACAAGAGAAATTTTATTTCTGAGCTCGTGGAGGTGCACATAGCCTGCCTTGCTGTCTAGACTGTATACAGAGGAGTGGCGAGGGATTTTAGCAGAAAGCTTTAAAGCGTATGTAAATAGATCTGTAACCTTGCTCTAAATGCTATTTCATTTTTGCACTTTCTGTTCCCCAGAGCTCCTTATCCTTAGCAAAAATCACTCCCCTGAAAGAAAGCGAACAGAAAACGAACTGCAGTGGTGGATGTTGGTTTGCAGAACAAGCCACGAAACAACGTGCAAAGCAAAAGATTTTCTCCTGGAGCAGGGGGGCTTGTTCATCATTTGCCTCATGTGCTTACCCTTGGGCTATCATTATATTAGCAACATTTCCCAACTGAGCCGGAGCACCTGGTAACTATAGTAACCACATTTTCATATCTGCCCATAAATTCCCTCGGTTCTAATTAGGGCACTCATTTATAACAGTGATGACAATGTGGGAGAAGCAGCAGCAGACTCAGCTCAGACAGTCACCTCTCTCTCCCTCACGTCACAGAAATGACCCTGACCAGAGTTGTTCTTGCACCACAAGATCTTCCTCATGGCATAAAGCTTACCTCACCTGCCATGTCAACTACTTTGCGTCCAGCTTACTTTCTAAAAAGTCTGTTCATCAGCCGTCCAGTTCAAACAAAAGCCTGACTTGTCTCCTTGCCAGCAAGCTTCACACCAGACTGCATAAACGTGTTTTTCTTGATAGAAGGAAGAATTCACACCTAGCCTACGACAAAATCACGCACACGGCACTACCACAAATTTTACAAACAGGGGGTGGATGCTATTGCAAGCAGAGAGGCTGTGCAGTTCAACTTACAAATTTACCTATGCAATTTAGGTAGCTACGAAGAGAGAATAAACCATGCCACCTAAAACAAATGACAGGGAAATGATGAAGAGGGAATGTGCAAGAAATCAAGACCAAGTAATAAACAATTGCAAAGTTCAATGGCTCAGTGTATTTCACCACAAATTATTTCCTTCTTTACAAAACAATAAAACTTGGGGAACAATTTGAAGTCCTCTGACATGATTTAAAAAGATGGATGGGTTGGTAGGTAGTTGAGAGTGTTTGCTTTATTGTTCACAGAGTCACTGTTCAGAAGTACATTTGTTTTAGAGTCTATGTGAATTATTGTCAAAAAATGACAAATCTCTTTCTCACTTTAGGCTACACTGTGCAAGGCCTTACATGAATTTCTTGCTAGAAGTAAAAAAGACATCACATTTGTGTATTGGCATAGATAAGGTAGCAAAGCCTATCTCGGCAGAGATCAAGAAAGCAGGACTGCTTTGGCTTCAGGTTTTTGGGAACATGTTACCATCGGAAAATTTTCACTTGCCAGAAGAGCACGGCAATTAGTGTAACCTAAACATAGCTGTCAACAAGAATCTCTCATATTGAACCTCTCTCCACTTTCCCTCCATGTCCCCTGAAGGCTGAGGGAACCGGGCAAGCAAACATACTGGAGAGATTTTGCTACTGCTGTTGGCCATTTCCATTTCAGATTACTAAATACTCCACCAGCTACCTGATTGCACAGCAGGAAGACCTTCCACTGGGTCATCTATGGCTGTGGATTCTCTGTCTAAGGACAAAGGTGCACTGAGAAAGCCTCATGGATTCAGCAGAGCCACAAGTTGCTATCTAGCCACTTATCTAATGGTCAATCTTAACGCTTGGACAAACATGGAAAGCGTTCATGTTGATTACTGCAGGAGCAGGAATATTCTTTGTGGGTAGGGTTTGCTCACTGCATGCTATTTTATTGCTGTATCAGTTCTTCACACCAAAGTTAACAGCGCTGTGATGAGAAATTGTAAACTTTAATGAATTGCCAAAGAGAAATTCCAGTTATTTGCCAGCTTAGTCATCAAGCACCGTTTAGAAGTGGGGATGGAAAACATGTTGATGATCACATTCTAATACAACCACAAAAATTAACTTAAGATGCTGCTAAACGTGGAGCACAGTAACACTTGATACCACATATCAACTATTTCAAAAAATTAGTGAAAAGCAATTTCAAAGCCAGGCTGAATTATATTTTTGAAGCCTCACTCTGTTCACGAGATGCTGTTTGGGGCTTGGGAAAGACAGTAACCTGTTGCAAGTTGGTTTACTCATTACTGTACCCTCAATGCTCTGTCAGTCCTTTATTGATTTAGACTGTAGCCTGTTAAAACAGATGACCATGCGCAGTGCACACGATGCATGATGAGACTCCAGTCTCTCTGGGAGCCTCTGGAATTCCACTTTGCCTACTGGCTCTTCCCATTTTTGTTACAAGGGAACTCTCTCAAACTGTCCACATCTTTCCAAATGACCCCACAGTACCTCCTGTAGCCTACAGTATTTCTCAGCTGATTAAATATAACCAGAATGCAAAAAAATATAACCTTTTACTTGATTCTCCTAGTTAAGCAAAGCAAGTCTTTGACAGAAAAATAATTGCTCGGAAAAAAACAGGAAAAATGCTAATTAAAACTAAGATTAAATAAACACTTTCTGCTTGCTCTCTCAAGCTAGTTTCATTGTAAAGCCATCCGTTACCTGCTTTAATGTGTGGCTTGCGAGACCCCCACGTAAGGTTAAGCATTTCTTGGTAGTTGCCTGGAAACGATGCCAACGACGGTTTGTTCTCATTAAAGGCAAATAATGCAGAGACACTTGCTACCATTATATGCCTGAGCGTTTATATCAATTCCTTTTGGAGATGTGTTCTCGCTTCCTCTAAAGATGCAAGTTCGGAAATTTTCTCAGAAGTGCTGGCAGGAAATACATTTCAACTTATATGCAGGAGTATACACCCAAACTAATTCGATAGGAGCACTATTGGTATACTTTACCCTAATTCGTGCTGAAGGAAACAATCATCCTGGTTTGGGGGAGTTTTTGAAGTTTTAGTATTTTTTCTTCCTGCCCTGTACCAATGTGAAACGGTGCTTTTTAAAAAGGTCCCCTAAAAATAGGAGAAACACCTTTCAAATCTGCTGCTTGGAAAATGAATGGGAAAGGCATCATTCCACCCCAAAATAGTTACCAGCCTGGGAACTGAGCAAGTCCTTCTCAGAAAGGGAAGCCCACAAGTCTAGCACTTGTCCCACATTTAGCTGAAACCACACCACTGCACTGGACACGAACCAGGGATGCCTGAGCTCAGCTGGGGACACGCTCTGGGACTTCACGCTCAGGCAGGGCTGTGATGCCCAAAGTCTTCTGACACATGCTTTTTCCCCCTAAGATTCAGCTACTGAAAACGTTAACACTCTAACCTAGTTCAGAATTCTCTGAACCAAATGTAAGAGCAGCCTGTGCAAATTTGATCATTTTGGTCCTCTGTGGTGCCCACCATCTCTGCTTTAACTTGGCCCAGTTAGCAAAGCTGTCACCCCAACCCATCTCCCTCTGCTCTCCATCCAGCAGAACTTCCCTACCAGAGGAAGCCATGGTCAATAACAGGAAGGTTCCTTGCCTCTGTGCTTCTTTACAGAAATCAATGACAGCATGAAAACACCGCAGCTTCAATTAGAACAGTTTTCACTGTTTCAAGCTGCAGGTCAATGAAAAGAAAAAACCACGATACATCTCAGATTGTGAGGGAATCTATTCTAAGTGTATTCCAGCCACTTCCTTTGGGAAATGATCAGCTGGAGAGGTGGGAATATTTGTAATACTTAAATGCCACAGCTGGCAATCCTGCAGGCCTGTTTAGCATTTTATCTGCAGCTTGCCTGCTAGGTCAGATTTGCCTTAGATTTGTATAATCAATTTTGAACTGATTTGAGGGAGGGAAGGACTGCAGCGTTACATGTATCAGATGTCTTACTATGGCCAGATGCAGAAAATGCCTGTTCCCATCAAGAGATTCAGAGGCTTTCACTGGAAGGCACCACTGTAGTTACTACCCGTACTAAAATTCAGCACAGTCCATTCCATCATGTGAAACTTTCTACCTTTTTTACAAGAGAAACACAGCAGATAAGGAGAATCAATTAACTAAGAATAAGAGGGGAAAAAAAAAAAACGAACAGTTAATTTTGCTTTAGCTGTTGCTTTTTTGTTTTCTCAAATGGAAAACCACCACTAAAGATGATGAATGGCAGGGAAACATCTTCCCAGATCTCCCTCTCCTTGAAAATGGCAGGAATTGCACAAGGTTGCCGTGAAGCTAGATTCGTGACCTGTATTTCTACAAAAACAGGGAATTCATTCATTTTATTTCCTAAAGCAAGAAACACTCCACTTTACAGAGAACTTTACAAATACCTGGATCAGCCAGCCAGACAAGTAGATACCACCAGCCAACAAGCAGATTTAATAAACAGCTGCAGAAGTTCACCTCCTCTTGATGCGGGAAAGAAGGGGTGAGTACAAATCCCATCCCACTAAGGAAAGCAAAGACAAAGACTTGTGCCAGACCACGAAGAAAGCACACAAGATAGCCACTGGCAACAAAGTTATACAAAGGAGGTTGTTTCTCTTCTCCACTCACTGCAAAATCAGTTTACTAGCAAACAAATGGAAGCTGCTTAAAGAGTGAACACAAGATATTAGAACAGAACAGAGCAGTTCGAAGGGACCTACAAAGATCAAGTCCGACTGCCTGACCAGTTCAGGGCTAATCAGCCCTGCTATTTTCCACGTCTTCAGAAGCTTTATGTTTTCAAAAAGCATGGAGCAGAAAGGGAAATGTACGTATGAGAACCTTATGGATATAAACCAGCACATACAGAAACCAGCTCATGCTTATGAGCTTGAGGGCTGCTGGAACAAACACTAGTTGGTATATACAAGCTCAACTTGAATTATTCATGGAAAATAGCATGTTAAATTTTGCTGTACATTTGTCTCCTTTCTCTCACTGACCATTGGAGATCAGAATATATTTTCAAGCCCAATTCCGTGCATGCTTGTCAGATGGCTACAAGGACGTTTTTTGCCACATTGTGGAGTTTCAGACATTTTCAAAGCAATCATTTGTACTCACAATGTGTTACATCTCACTTGCATCTGTCTTACATGTCTGTGTCTCTCCTCTCCCACTGGAAGACTGAAACTTCCCAGACAGAGAGATAGTAAGAAAATGAATAAACAACATGTTGCCATGACATGCTATCGGGCTAGGTACTAATATTCTTCCTGTTCCACCACTATGTTTTCTATTATAAATTCTACCCTCATGTGAAGACTCAGCACAAAGTCTCACTAAGATTTGAATCTGCATAATTTTGCACTGGCTCGCTGCCAAAAGGGAAATTTTACCTGTGGCAAGTTAAAAGCAGACCCAGGTGCAGGCGAAATGAACTGCAATTGAAGTGCAATGTGTATATGCAAATGCCATTTTGTGAGATTTGACCCCCTCCAGCAATAATACTCCAGTGCCTTGTGCAAGACAAACCAACAAACCTGCTCTAAGAAAAGAGTCCTTTTGACAATTTAAAAGGATTTTTAGTTATAAATTAAAATGTTAAGATTGACTAAGAAAAGCTTGAAAAACGTGTTCTAAAGTCCATTAAGTACATTTTACAGCCTGGTTTTAACTCTGGTTCCTTCCACACAGGGACAAGTGTGTCTGCAGCTTAATCTGGCTAACAATTAGTGGTTTTAGCCCTGTGCATCACCACTTGTAATCTTTTTACTTACAAACATAAAAAGCAGACTTTTAAGTAAAATAACTAACGCACAGCACCTTCCTCGGATGCAAAGTCATAAGGCAGATGGATGGACATATGCATAACCGCAGATAACTGCTAATGCAGCCATTAGCACTCAACAATGTGACACTGGTTTGGGATGTTTTCTGGAAGAATTTATTTTTACAAATAAAATGCTAGCATCCCAAGACTGATATAATCCTGCTGCCATGCAATACGTGTAAGATGTTTAAAGAGACACTGACTTTACTCTCCTCCCTTCACACTTCTCTTCTGAAGTTTCCATAATGCCCCTTCCTCTCATCATGAAAATTGACATGAAAATTTGCTATATGATTCAAACTCAAAACCCGCTTTCTTTTAATTTCCAATTTCAACACAAGAGGACTGACACATGATGGAAGCATTTAGGTTTTACTCAAGAGAATTCCTACATTGGCCAGAAATGAGTTAAAATAGGCAAAAGTGAGTGAGAAAGGACTACAGCACTAAAAGTATTCTTCCAAAATATGTGTCTCCATAGCAGCTTTGGCCATCAGCATGCATCTACCCAGGTATTTAATTCAAGGTCTGTCACTATGACATCAGAATTTTCCATGTGTAAGGACTATGAAATGTAGACTAGGATAAAGAAATCCTCCCATTCCTTACAGCATGACAAATTTCAGGGCAACTGAGTAATCATGTCATGAAAGACAGTTTGGTCCAAATTTCAGGGCAACTGAGTAATCATGTCATGAAAGACAGTTTGGTCCTGGAATGCTACAACTCAAGTGGGCAGATCAGTGAAGCGGTGCTGCAAGAAAACAAACAACTTAACTGGCAGCTGGTTTGTTTTTACATCATATTGATGAGGTCTTCCCCAAGGGTTTACCTATAATAAAGAAGGTAGGTTAAGACCGTCAATGCGTTACTAAACTTTCAAAGAATTGCCCTTACCTTCTGCAGATAAAGCCTTCTCTTTAATGTGCCAGTTACATCGTTCCATGCTGTTCACATATGCACACACAAATACAGAAAGACAAAGAGCTCCTTTCCAGTCTACCATGTAAACACTTGCAGCCTCATTGCTCCTGAAAAAAAAAACACACACAAAAATGTTATTGTAAAAAATATATGTTATTCATAAATATTTTTGGATTTTTCAACACTTACCTAGCCCTATAAATAAATAAACAAGAAGGCTTTCCACCATAAAATCAGTCAATTTACAAGATTTATAATACAGTTTTAACTTATTTTTTCCATCCTTTGCTTTTTTAATAGATTATTTACTTCTCCCTGGTGAAGCCAAAACATAGCTATAGGGGGAAAACGGAGCACACAAGGAAAAGACTCTTTCAGTCATTAGGTCTTTTTTATTGGCAACTTTCCCTGTGTTTTCATCTGTGAACTTTCTAAGGTAATGACCAATCTCAAACCATGTGCTAAAGTAATAATTTCATGATAAAACTAATCTTTCCAATAAATAGCTCTCTGAAACACTCAATTTTTCATTTTCAAAGACCCAGAAAGATTATGCTAGTGATTTGGATATCTATTTCTCTAAAATTGCCCTCCAAGTCTTCTTTATTCTAATGTAATGCTCAGAATCCTTAGCAAATAGGAATTGCATCTAGAAGAGGAGAAAAAGAAACAGCAAAAACAAATGTAACCTTAGAAAATCACCAATGTAAGTAGTTTCATTCCTTGTACTAAAAACCATTTGAAAACTAATCTACTGCATATTCTTTCCTTTCAGAAAATGTAAATTGATTTTTCAGTTTGAATACCTGTCAAAGCACAACCACTATAACATTGATAAGTAATTCTGCTCATCAGTTGATAACTTCTAATACACTGCATCCTTACACGCAGTTCTGCAGGAACCTTTGCACCAGACTGCACCCAAACCAGAGTGGAAGATGTTCTCCCTCGGAGAATTTGGCAACAGTATGAGTGATAAGCGTATTTCTCCCACCAGAACTTCCCAAAATAGTACGAAAATACATCACAGATAATGTCGATTAAGGAATTACATTGAAACAAAGATGGGTCATATTTTATTTGTTTTTCAGCATAAGGCAATTGCCTCCATTTAATAAGTGTGCTCACAATTGAGAATAAGAACAGAAGTGATGAATATCTCTCCATACTCCAGAGGTACATGGCTCCACGAAGTCCAAGCAAATCAGCACGTACACCTTTAAGAATCACAAAAACTTAACAGATTTCTCTTTTCTTATGTACCTACTATATTAAATCAGGTTATGATCACTCCCAAAACAGATCTTGTTCATTAGTCTTCACAAACTGTTGCCATGCCCTTTCCATGCAGTGAGTAGGGGGTGGTATTACCAGATGCCAAGAACAAAAGACTGGGTAAATCTGCAAAGAAAGAGGTAGAAAAGTGGCAGCCGGTGTTACTGGGATGAGCTGGACAAGCTCACAATGGCTACACTGAGACCTAACTTTTATTACCACAATATTTAATACCTGTTCCAGAAAACTGGCTGACTCCATGCCCTTGGAAGATCGTACTCAGATTTCTTTAGAATATTATCTTTAATTTTAATTTATTATTATTGAATTTTATTATTTTAATTTTGTTTTATTTATTTTTGTTTATTCTTATTATTAACTATTAATTTTGATTTATTTAGAATATTATCTTTAGATAGTTCAGTGTCTCTAAAGTTAAATGTACCCCAGCAGGAGCTGAAGACTGCAAGCTTTGCTCACAGACCCAGTTCTCAATGTGCCATATTTGCCCAAACTGGCCTACTAATTCCTAACTATTTCTGGCTTTCCTGCTGCTTCCCATCTATGACATAAACCACTCCATCCCTTGTGCATGTCTGACTTTTAATTTCTGCCTGAGGCCAGTAGGTTGCCTCAGTGTCCTCCAGCTGAGCCACCTTTCAGTCCCTCTTTGTTCTTTTGGAGAAATGGCCGCTTCCTCCAGAAAACCTCCAGTCACAGTAACTAATTGCTTCCTTTTGCTTAAGAGAAATGCTCATCCTTGAAAGGTAGAAGCCACAGGTCAAGTAACAACACTGTAATAAATCTTCATTTCCTGCAGAATACCCTGAAGGTGATCAGTAAGTCACACTAAAGCAACTCCATGGGCAGGTCTTCACTGGAAAACTAATTTAAAATTTAACTCCAGAGTTACTGCTCACTTCATTCCCATATACAAGCATCTGGACTGAATATAGCAAGGTGCTCGCAAACCTTGTGATTGGTGCAAAAAGAGCTAAGATTTATCTTCAGTGAGCAGAATTTCTCCCCAGCTAACATGTGCAGCCTTGGGTTCCTGGAATCTGGCAGCATCCCACCTCTCACCCCACTTCTTTCTCTAATCCCAAACAGTAAAATGCATGCAGACACCAGCAGCTAACTTTCTGGTAGAGATGAAGGAAGATTCGTTTGTACCAGGTATGTGAAATGCTTAGAGGAAATGTATAAATAAAGGCAAAACTTTGCAACACAGCAAGTGGTGTAAAGAGGCAGTCAAAGAAAATTCACAGCTTCTTGAATGATCAGCAAGCAAACTTTAATAACATCAATCTAAGTGATAATCTCAAAGAATTTGATGGTGTTTATTCTATAATCAGCATTGCATTGAGGGGAGTCTGTCACCTTTGCTGTTTGGCAGAGAAAGGGATAGTGGGTTTTCATTTGGGTAAGCAGAGGATCTTGCATCTGTTTGGCTGTGCTCAGCACAGTGCAGACACAAAGCTTCTTAATGCAAATGCTAAAGAAAATGCCTGAGGTGACTGCAATTCAGTTGTTGGATTGTATGTCAAAGGTTTTACTTGTAGGTTTACTTAAAAAGTCTGTTTCAGGTTGTATCTAATGACCTTTTCAGTGATATTGCCCACTGTGGAAGGAAAAAAGGGAAGCTTCAGCCAATGTTTCTGTCTTCCTATCTATTGTCCTCTTTGCTTGTTTCTAAACTTCAGGTTTGGCACTCAGCCTACCCTCTAGTTTTGTACCTTCACTCACAGCAAGGTGAAAAAAGTCCACCCCAAATCCATTTCCAGATTTCAGACCTTTTTTTTCCTGGTTTGCAAATTGTTCACCACTCCTGTTTCTCACAACTGCATATATTCTTCATAAGCACTCACCATTCATGAAAAATGACTGTTAGCCTATGAACCGGCTCTGAATGCTTCATCTCAATTATTTGTTATTTGTGTAGTGCAATTGGTCTGCTTAATTACTCGCTTCTGTCTTCTTGTGCCCTCAACAGATGGTTGAACACAGTTAAATCAAGAGAATAACTGAGTTGAAAAATAACAAATGCTTTTTAGCTGAAGAAAGACGGATAGCACACTTTGCAGGATTTTCACAAATTGACGCTATTTAAGTATTTGTGAGTAGGTTATATGCTCAAATGGCAGCTTTGCATGTGCTCATCGCATTCATGAAAGCAGCTGCTGCGTATACAAATCCCTTCTGTTTAGCCAGGTTTATCCCCATTAAATTCTGAGCAGAAAGAGATGCCCAGCTATGGGCAGGAAGAATATGGAGAGTTTTGGGGGTGGCATTTCTCAGAGAGGACTAGGAAAGCATATAAAGCTACAGGCATTTTTAACCTTGGGCTGATATAATGAATCAAGGTACATGTTGTAGCCCTGAAGTTTCATCTTTCAGCTCTAAAAAAAAAAAAAAAAAAAAAAAAAAAAAAAAGCCCTTGCAGGTGTTACTCAGCCCTAAGCAGATGCTGCAGCTCCAGCCATAGCTCAGGCATGACCATCTCTGCAAACACAGCCTGGTGTTCCCACACACTCTACAGCGCTGAGGAGCCACTTGAAAGGCAACATATTACTCATTTCTGACCAAAAAAAACCAACAACTTTTTTTCCATCTCTTCCTATGCAACTTTCCTTGAGTGGTACTTAACTTTCAGGCATTTATCTGAAAGCAAAATTTCCCTCCCTCTTTCTGAGAGAAGAGGGAAGAGCTTCATTGCAAAGTTGGCTGTCTCCTTTTTGAGAAATCACAAAAACCTCCTAAAAAGTAACCACAACCACCCAGGACAAGTAAACGTGCAAATTTTGCTCTAGCTTAAAGCAGCACCAAAACCACAAACCTCCCACGACCGGAGCAATAGAAGTCAGCACTATCACAGTGGATGCACTTGCACAAACAATGTCCCACTGCCGATGCAAAGCAGTTGTTTAGAATCTCAACCTTCAATTTTCAGCTGAGTGATGTCCTGCCTGAAGTCAGGGCTGAGTCTGCTCAGCCAGTTATTTCATGAGGGTTGCGTTCAGTTGTCTGGACCTTCATTCCACAACTCACATGGCTCCGCACTGGCTCCTTACCCTCATTTATTCACCTGAATGACGGATGCAAAGCAGGTGTCATTTGCTGCCATGCTGATGGCTTTTGTTCAGCATCACCCAGCCAAGTGGGCTCTGCTTAACGATCTGTGCTACATTTTTGGTGTTTGGCACAGAGGCCTAGCTTTCAATATAGTTTTATTTAGGTTTCCCTTGGCCTCCTCAGGTGCCTGCTGCCTTTTCTAACTGCATACGATAAAGAATTCCTTTAAGGAACTCCCTTTATTTCCTCCTCTTTTATCAGGCACAACTGAGATAAGGTTATCTCTAAGCGTCTCTCTGCTTTCAAACACAGTTTCACACTTTCTGTCTCAATTCTGTTACATGCCTGTCAATCCCATTTGCTCCTCAGCGTGGATAAGACCAGACTGGCTCTGCTTAGAAACAACAGGCTTTGCTGAGAGTTAGAGTATTTCCTGAATATTGTTCAGATTTCCTGCAGAGTGAATTAACTACAGAAGACACATATCTATTTTTAAATCCTCTATTTTTTTTCTTCTCATCTGCCCCAGATTAAAACTCAAAGGGATTTAGAATAGATGCTCCCAACTCATCACGGTCTCTCATACATTAATACCTAAGGTGATCAATATAAGAAGCTTGAAATGCTCTATAATTCATGGTGCAAGTTTCACTTCATTTTTAATTCTTCTGAACTTAAAAAAAGTTAATTGTTTATCCTTGTGAATCTAAAATTTCTCAGATGCAGAGCTTGAAACACTCCAATGGGAACAGAACTCCCAGGATATGTGGTCTCTTGTAAGATACCAGGTACTTTGAGAGTAGAATCCATCAAAATAGATCATTAGGAAACGAGTCTTTGGGGTGTTTGGTTACCCTAAATTTTGAGAGCATTGGTCCATTGCAAGACTGGCTGACATGATTATCATCTCTTTTAGTGAAGAAAATGCATCAGTTCTTCAGTACCTTTGCAGACGCTGAGTCACACCCAGAAACAAATCCCCAGAAAATTCCAAAGCATAGAAAAAAACACTCCAACACAAAAATTATACCAACTGTGCAAAAGACAGTATGTGTGTGCATGAGCATATGCACACACATGGGAGTGGGTGTGTGACACGACCGTGCATCACAGCACACTGGGGTGTGGGGGGGTGAATACGGCCTAGCGAGTGAATGTAGTCGTTCTCACCAAGCAAGGTGCACTGAAGGTGTGAAGGAACAGAAGGAAGTGTCCTTGCAGTGAGCAGACAGACCTAGGAACTGATTCGTCCATAACTTTCCTATGTTTAAATACTCGAGCAACATGGTGCCAGCGCTAATGTACTTGTTCTGTGGGATGCTGGAGAGCCACAGGGCCTTTACACAAGCAGGTAAAAGTGTTAATGTACTAACTCAGGAGGAAGGTGTCCTCAAGTTCAAAGCTTCTTTAAGCTACCGGAGGTGAGGTGCATATGCAGTAACACATTATTAGGTAGTAGCTGACAGCTGCTTCTTGCCATTACCAGGGAGAAGGCTAAACACGTAACTCCACGTGGTGCAACAGAGAAGGCAATTCTAAGACTTCTCCTTGTTACCTGCAGGAAAGATGAGAGAGAAGAAACCATAGTGAGTCAAACTCCATAGGTTAGTACCTGAAATCAGATGCCTTGCAGAGGTTCCCCCCTGCACAGTGGGGATACATTCAGAGCACGTAGCAGCAAGAGGCAATCCCTCTTACCTGAAGGAGGCCAGAGGTAGAGGGAGGCATGAAAAGCCGGGTACCTGGCTGAGCTGAATAGGAACACCAAGCCAGCACAGGGCACAGCCTCAGTGGGATGAGCTGCCACGAAAAATGCAGTGCTTGAAGTTTTTTTTGTTTGTTTTTGTCCTGGAGTTTTACTCTGCCTGTCAGCTCCAGGGGAAAAAGGAATGGGCAGACTGCATGGAGAGGAGGAAGAGTATGGTGGAAACAGTGAGCTTGGATTTTCTCCAAGTGTGGCCAGGGATGATGCTGCAAGAATTTCTCCAAGCAGCATGATGTTAAAATAAATAAATAAATAAATCTAGTTTTATGCAACTGAAACTGCTTGGGTCAAACAGGGCAGGTAGTTAAGGCCAAAAGACAGTATTGGAAGCAGAAGGAAAATAAAAGTATGAGTTCTACAAGTAAAATTTATTTCCCTGTTTTACATATAAAGGCAGTCAACATCTCATTTTGGAGCAACATTTCTTTTTAAAATTGAAATAATTACAAAACAAAGCATTAAAAAATAGAACAGATGAAATGTTAAGATTGATAAAGTGTATTTTTCTATTGTTTTCCCCTCCATTCTCCTAAAAGAAACCAAAACCAAGTTGTCTGGGACACCCGTTTTGATTGCTGAACCAAAATTCCATTTTCTCAACAGCTCTTCCCTGAATCTGCCAGTCCGTTACCACCTCCCAAGGCCAGGTATTTTAAGAGCTATCATTACCTGGCTAGTGTTGACTGAGAGGCACCAGAGTGGTGGTCTTAGACTACACCAGCTTTCATTCATCTTTACAATAAGGATAGTTAACTAGAGTCTGGCCATACAAATAGCAAGGGTTTCTTCAATTTCTCTACTTACGTCACTTTTTACACTGCCAGGTAGCAAAAATGAGGAAAGTCACGTCTTTCTCTTCCCAGACTGGAACCTTTTTTGATTCTGGGTTGAGTGTTTTCAGGGAGAATTCCAGAAGGGAGAAATGCCATGAAATAATGCCTGGGAAAGTCCTTCGGGAACATCAGGTGCTGACTCATATTTCAGAGATAATCCATATTTTACCCAAGCATGAAGGGAAGAGCTGTTTGTCAGATATGTTGCTCGTTGCAAACCACTGTGTGCTCAGGCATCGCAGGAGGCCTTGTGACAGGCCTCAAACTCAATGCCCGGACAATTTTCAGCAGAACATGACAAAGCTCCTCCGAATCTACCTCATGCGGATGTCCCTGAAGCAGAAGTACATTTCTAGCAGTTTAGTGCTTGAACACCACTGCCTACTTACCTTAAATCTTCATTACATTGAATATTTAGCTACAAACTGTGATAGTGCAGTCTAGCCAGTGTGTGAACTCTGCCTTCCCAGCTCTGGGCTAGGTGACCTCAGGCAAATCACTCAACCTCTCCTCCATAGCTTATTTTCCTACAAATGAAGCAAAAAGAAATTTTACTTTGGTCCCCCTCTATTTTGCCTCATTGTTAGCAGATGTTTGAAGACAGGGACTGCCTTTTATATATTTACGCCTCATCTCATGTAGGCCTAAGTCATAAACATAAACACCTGGGTCTAACTTTTTTAAAGGGTACATTTCTCCTGAATTCTGTCACACACATCAGGCTTTCTTGAAGGTCAAGATTTTGTTTGTTGTCTTTGTCATGAGCAAAGAAAGGTAAATTGGAAAAAGCGAATGTGCCCCAAACAAGAAACTGTTGAACCTTCTGTATAAGTGTTTCCATTTAGTCTGAGTTGTCTATGGATTTCCTTTATTTAATCTTTTATAGCTATATAAACAAAAAGATGAATCCAACTGCTTCACATTTCTAAACGAAAAAGAGAAAGCCAAAATGTGGTAGTCACAGTGTCCTGTCCTGTCAATGTCAGTTTTAAGAGAACGAATCTTACATGAAACCTGTGAAAAGTCACCATCCCTGGAGGTCTTTAAGAGACGTTTAGATGTTGAGCTTAGTGATACGGTTTAGTGGAGGACTTGTTAGTATTAAGTAAGAGGTTGGACTGGGTGATCTTGGAGGTCTCTTCCAACCTAGACGATTCTGTGATTCTGTGAAATTATGAAACAAGGAAATCAAGTGATAATAATTGTGTTTTTTTTTTTCCCCTTAGTGAGAGCTATGGTCTTAAGACCTTATGCTCCTTTCTGCTAAGTGCTGCATCAACACCGAGTGGAAAACAAACAGTCCAATTGGACTAGAAAGGTATGACAGATGGTGATGGAAATGAAAAATCATTTCTGTTTTACACAATAGTTTCATAGCCTTGGTCCCTATCTAATGTACCCAAGGCTAGCAAAGTAGCTTGTGCCAGAGCTAGGACTTGAAGTCAGTCCTTCAATATCATCATGTAGGTATTTGGTTCTTCTTCCTGAAGTAGACAGTGTATATATATATATGTGTGTGTGTGTGTGTGTGTGTGTGTGTATATTAACACTGATGGGGGTGGGAGAGGGTTGGGGCGGAATCCATCAACAAAAAAATACAATATTAAATTTATATTAAATATACAATACTAAATATACTAAATACCAGGCTAAGAAGCACAAGCTTCCAGTGAATTCTTGAACACAGACTGTTCTTTCTGATACCTGAATAAAAAACACTAATGGGCATGGGAAAAGGTAAAGGGGTTCTGAACAAGGTATAATCTCAATACCTCATGTAGAACTTGATGAGAAAAGGCACAGCTGGCAGAGAAAAGGACTTTGTTTCATCTTTGCTCAAAAACGAAATGAGATAAGTTGCCAGTGTAGTCCTTTTCCTGTACTTCTTTTTCCCCTCCCACTAACAGGAACATTGGGGTCACCCTTCAATCAATAAGTCCTGTCCCTGAACACAATAGTCCCCTCTTGCCCCTGTCCTAGGGCTTTCTATCAGTGGCTGGTGGCCCTACAGCAATTCCCTGGTGTTACTTGCTCTCCCTGAGGAACAGCAGTTTACTTGAAAGCATCTTACCACATTGCAAATTAAAAGCGACCTGAATGGTGGCCTGTAATAGCAGGGAGATGGCATTTGTGGCCCTTTTTCCTGTTATGAGATATATAAAGAAGACACTCAGAAGAACAGGGGCTGATGTAATGCAGCACAGCTTCACTAAAAATCACTGAAACAAAGTCAAATGGGATTGACTGAGAATCCAACCCACTTCCAGTGATTTTTTTTTTTTTTTTGATAATTTGCTTGTAAAACAACTGCAACAAAAGTAAAATATAGCCTGAATACAGGTCAGCCACTAAGCTAATACAGACTTCCCATAAATGACTGGAAGGCTTTACAGACATAATCCACATACAGCAGAACTCAGCATTGCCATGGAAACAATTACATTCAAAGAACAAAACACAATTGATATCAAGCCATTCAGAAGGCATTTAAAACTTGTTATGCACTTAAAGTACAAGGAAATTAGTTTGCTAATTAACACACTGTTCCCAACCATTGTGATTTCTTTCTTTAATGGTGAGAGTAGTATTTTCTGCCTTGCTTTTTTTCCTAATGCTCCCTCCAACAAACACACTTAGTTTAAATACAATATTTCAGTATTTGTTTCAAGCCACGTAATAAAAGCTCAAACTGCAACCAGTCTTTATCCTTTCTTTTTCAGCCAATGCCTTCAATAGATCCTTTTTAATCTCCTCTAATGTCTCTAATGTAATGAATCCCATATATAATGACATTATAATGGTTAGAAAGTGCTTAGGCAAGCCTTCCAAAAAGAAATAGACTTCAAACTCTTTAAACAAAAAGCCAAAACAACAACAAAAACCCCTCCAATAAAAACACCTTTTAATTAACTGCAGTGCTCAGAGCGCTGTTTAATTATGAGTTATGAGTTCTAATATCCCAGCCCTACTTTTGCAGGAGGTCAGTCACCATTTTCCCCAAGTTTGCAGCAGAAAAAGCTACCTAATGACCCGAAATGACACCTAGCACTTGGAAATGCAATGCTGGGTGCATGTCAATAGAAAAAAAATATCTTATGCTAAAATTGTCGTAAAGAAGACTCCAGAAGTGAAAGAGATTAACCATGTCTAGGCACCAGGGACCTTAGAGAGAGGGGACTTTCGGATATTATACTTGGAAAATTCCTTTATAGCCAATAAAAATATTTCGGACAGTTTAAATCTGGTAACATCTGTAGCCCTCAAGTTCTTGATTCATTCCACTTTCCTGCAGGCATTTAATCAAGAAGCCTGAAAAGGACGTGCAGTTCCAGCCACTGGACAGAGACAAAACCCCAGGGAGCAATTCAGATCTCAGTTGGGCTCATTTCCTCTCTTTTTTATTTCTATTATATTCTGTGTTACGGAGGTTAAATCCAACCCCAAATACCACATAATATTGTTTTCCCTTTATTTTGTAAGGAACTGAGGCACTGAAAGATGCTGTGATCTGATGCTTATTATTCAACAAATCAAAAGAAGCATACACTTCAAAATCTCTCATCCTAATGCCTTTTTCAGGAATATATGATCTGCTATTGCTCATTCACTGATTTTGGCACCAGCCAAAATGAATCTACTTTTATTCCTGTTTTTTCAGACTGCCACGTCCCATCCTGGGTAGAACAGTCTGCAGCAGCTTTTTCATCTCTGTGCAAAGCAACCACATGTTTTTTTCTTTCTTTCTTTCTACTCTCAGTGCTTCTGTCTAGGCATAAAACATTTTCAAGCTCCTCTCATTCATTCACCAGTGAGCTTGAGACAGCTGCATTAGCAGCACTGCCAGTAAACAGCATGGTTAGGGAGAGCAGCACACTTTAATCCTAAATATTGTAGGCAGCCTGCAAGAATAACACATCTCCTAGTTAAAATCATGTTCCAATCCTCATCTTCAGGGAAAGAAAACGTAGACCAACATTGCCACACACGGCCAAATACACCCATGGCTTACTCAGTAGGTATACTACTGGCCCCAAAGCGTGGCTGAACAGCCTCAGGTCCACAAAAGTCCTTTTTGCATGAAGGCAATTAGAGCACATGTTCCAAGTTAAACCTACTCCTAAGAGGCTTGCTGGACTGAGATGTTGGTGCTTAGGCCACTAAAGTAGTCTTCCAGCAATTCCCAAACCAATTTGGGCTTGTAGCCTCTAGAAAATGTGCCAAACAACAACCACCACAAACCATCAACCGCCAAAACAACAACAAAAATCAACTTTGGGCACTGAGGAGCACTGCTATGTCACAAGGCCACAATCATCAAGAAAGTTTTGAGGCTTGGACACTGGAAGGACAGAAAAGCAAACCAAGTGCCTGATTTTCACAAAATCCTCCTTTGAAAAAGACCTCTTGGCAGAATCAAGACTCAAGACAGAAGAAATTCAGCTGCTCAGTCTTAAAATAGTGAACCTGAAGACAAAATGGAGGTACAAGAATGCTATGGCTAATCACGAAATCTAAGGTTGGGACCTCAGCACCGTATGCCCGATTCTGCCTTGATGAGCCAGAAAAGGTGCATTGGGAAAAGTTTAACAGTGCTTCTTCTTTTAGGCTGCTCAGACTGCAGGAAAAGACCAGGATGATCTCTGCGTGTAATTTTCACAGAACATGGGAAAACAAACACTAACAAAACCTTCACCACCTGATTAGTTTTGAACCATCCCATATTACAGGAAATGAAACTGACCTCAAATAGGGACTTGCTGGCTACACAGTGACCAGTCTGGCAAGCAGTTATTGTCTATGCCTTGGCAATAGTGGGTGGTGACAAAATTACTCCTGGCCCCAAGGTCCTGAGATATCATCATTTCCCACGTTGGCCAAAACTGTAATTTTCCATCTATCATATCCCTCCCAACAACAAAGCCTCCAACCCTCTCCCAAGCTAGCCCAATAATTGTATTTCCTGCCACATTGCTTCTGCTCCTGCTGAGTTCCTGTTCTCTGAAAGACAATCTTTGAGCTAATTATATGGCATTAGCTATGATTCTGTAACTCTTCCCCCACGTCAAAAAAAAACTTGAAGTAGACTAAAGCATATTCAGAATATACTGTTTCTCTCTTTGGGAGCCTAATTCCTCTCAGAGGTAACTTAATCACCAATTACCCACAAACTCGGTATCAAGTGTCGCCACCGAATTTAATTTGCTTCCTGACAAAGAATGCCTTCGCGAGGATATCAATACCTGACGTAAGAAACAGTTTGTGAAGCCAGAGGAAAAAATAGACAGAATAAGAGTTTAATAAGAGAATAAGACTTTAAGGTGCTTAATCTGCTTTTGAAGTATACAGGCTGTAACTACGCTACGATGGCACAAACCCTAAATGAATCAGCAGATCGAGCGAGAAGGTAACTAGTTCAGGAGAAGGAGGGATGCACTTACTGCCTCAACAGCTTGACCTCTGCAGTAGAGATAGCCATGAAGAACAAAATGTAGCCTGAAGGAAGGGATTAGCACGAGCTCACAGCAGAACCCAATACTCTGACCACAAGACTGGTGACTCGGATGCTGGAAGGCAGAAGAGGGCGTTACAGGTTATCTAAAAAAGTTAGCAAAAAGTTTGCATACGACCTTGCCCCAGGGCTTGCTTGCAGCTATGGAGCCTGCATATTTGTGTGTGTTTCTGTAGCCTGCAGGGTGGCAAGAATCCCTTCCATCAGTTCTATAATTGGCTGTAGCATTTCCTAGAAAGACCGGGTTGTGGCCTGCTTACTCTGCACGTCACTTCAAATGATGTCTGCACGGACAGCCCCAGACACTTTCACACTCAAAGAGAATGATGAATTTTGTCAGGAAGACAGTGTTGAAGGGCTGTCTTGAATTACACCCTACATACAACAACAAGCAAGTTCCTGTCTTAATGGGTGACCCTTCCTCAAAATACACTGCTAGGGACAAAAAATAATAAAAAAAAAAAGTGTTTCCTTCTCTTCACCTAGACTTACCAATCACGATCATCCCTGAGAATATCTTTTCACAGTACTACATATGTGCTTCTCCCATAGTCCCAGCATTCATACAATCACAGAGCTTTGCGCAAAGATGTGGACAGTTGATCCATCAGGTGAAAGCTGTGCTTGCCACCTATTACTAGTTTTGTTTTCACCAAAGAAGGTATCTTTACAACAAAAGCGTCTGGAATAAGTGAGTCCCACACCCATATTTTCTAATCATAATGTCAAGGTGTAATAGAAGTAAGACTTCTTCAGCATTAAAGCTGTAAAATACTTCATCCAAGAGCAAGCTCAACAGCAGGAAGCCAGGAATGAGATACAAAGTCCCAGTCCATTTAAAGTTGGCATACATCTTATTATCATAAATACCAGGCTGGACAAGACAGAATGGGAATGGACAACCCAGCTGAACAGGACACCATCAATTACCACACACATCCTGTGAGCAGAAAGGAAACCTGACCTGCCAGGATGTTGCTGAACTAATGCACATCTGGCTCTTGAATGGCCAGAGATAATATCCCAAATGGTTATTTTCAAACACTATCAGCCATCAATTGCGGCTTTCCAGAGAGCAGTTTTATATCTGAAGGCACACATCTGCTAAATAAGTATTTTAACTTCTGTAAACGCAGCTACAGATGCTGGTGGAAGTGTGCTTTTCTGGCCACATAGACTAAGCGTAGACTAAGATCAAGGTTTCAACAGTGTGTGCTCAGCCACAATGTCCTCCTCACTATTCCTCTGAACTGAACGAGTACCTTCCCAGTGAACAAGCATCACCATTTCATTGCAAGACTCGCAATATTCTTTCTATAAACCTTAAACTCTCATAATTGTCAGATAATTTCAGTTTCCTTTTATTATTTTTTTTTTTTGTAACCATCTAACTTGGAGAGAGCTGCAATTAAAACCGAAACACACGAAGCAAAGCTGTTGCTAAAGAATTAGAAGCTATCAAATATACAAAAACAAGAAGGAAGCTTAGGATTTAGGTCTCACTCCTACTACTTGAGAGATGGGGTTTGGCAATATGGATTGCCTTCTCCTTCCTGCAGTAAATCTCGTTCTTCTATCAGAAGCAGAAGAAAATAAAACATCATGACAGTCCCTCTACATTGCTAGGACCATTATTTTGAGATCTGGCCTTGGTTTGGACTATTCTTGATTATAGTGTTTCACTGAGTTTTTGTTTATTTGAATGTTCCTGAACCTCCTCTTCTGATTTCTGTCTTTTCTTCCTGTGATGCTTTCTGACCATGAACACAGACTGTTGATATTTAAAACTCTACCTCTCCTCATCGTTATTTGTTCTGTGGAATAACGTATCACTTACTCTGTGAAGTATTGAATCCTCCCCACTCCTGTAACAATAAGATGAGTTCTTCAGTCCTACTTCTGACTATTCCCTGAATTTCATGGTACCGGAATCCATCTTTTATTCCTTGTCACGTTAATCTTCCAGCCAGTGACTGATCATACAACGTACAGCAATGAACAGCCATGTGTCACCATCACCTCTCTGCAAGCTGATCAGCCCTCAGTGTTAGCTCACGAGTCATTTCTGATGAGAGAAAATGAGAATCTACTGCACATTCAGCCACAGAAGTGGTACAAACAAACAGCTCTCCAGCACCCTTAGCTTCATCGCAGCAAAATTCAGCTATCAAAGCAGTGCTGGGATACCTCTGTCCAACACTCATTACTCACAACCATTCAAGCCATTAAAAGACTGTGACCATTTATATAGATGTCTCTCCCAAAGTCTCTGCCTCTTGTTCAATAATCCCTGTAAAAACTAGTCTGCCTCTGCATCTGTCTTGTGTCTTGGGGTGGGCACGGTAAGTACCCTTGGCCCACGTTGCACAGAAGTCCCGTCCTAGAACAGCCCTTGCCAGTGCTGTAGGATAAGGAGCCCAGTGTCTGCTGTACGAGAAAATGTAAACAGTTTAACAGTGCCTTTATTTCATCGCCTCAGAATAGCATAAAAAGTCAATAGGTACGTATTTCAGGGTAAAGTTAGTAAAACCTCCAGGCAAGCTATAGCCAACAAGGGAACAGCACAGCTGAATTGAATTGAGGGGATAAATGGAGGTGTTTAAGGCCAGGCTGGATGAGGCCTTGGGCAACCTGATCTAGTGGGTGGCATCCCTGTCCATGTCAGGGGGGTTGGAACTAGATGATCTTTAAGGTCCCTTCCAACCCAAGCCATTCTGTGATTCCATGAATATAATCAAATATAACCTATTTCTCCTCCACCGTTTGGGGATAAAGAGGACAGGAACTGTGTGGAAGAGAAGACACCATCCCTGTAACTGCTCACCTCAAAGATACCTATAAGCTGCATGTGTGTCTGCAGAGGACAGAATAGATCTGCAATCTCTTCCGAGCAGCAGCAAGTCCCTGGGGAGCTATTCCCTTTGCACTAAAAAAAGGGATGAACCATTCTTTCATGCCTAAATGTTTTTGTAGTATTGTTTTTCAGTAGTATCACCAGGGCTGTATTATTATCGTTCCTGCATTCTTCCTTTCCTCTCCTGGAATATTCCTCTGGGCAAACTGTGGCTTACTATGGACTTTTACAGAAGACAGTCAGAGGCAAAGCAGATGAAAATCTGGTTAGCTTAACAGGCAGTAACGTGTAGCTGTGAAAAACAAGCCTTAATGAAGGCAATAGTTAAACCTGCACTCTACAGGCCTGAGCAAGGAGAGCCATGGCTCCACTCATTCCTAACCAATCTGCACCTGGGATGCAGCTGGATCCAGCTCCAATGCTCCAGCTGAGGAACAGGGACCAGAAACTGGAGTTTCCTGCCCATCCGTTGTGAGCCTGTGCCATGGATAATCAGAGAGGCATCCAAAATTGGCTTCAACCTACCCACTTGAGTAGAAAGAAGGCAGGTAAAAGCAGTTTGCAAAGCCTCCAGCTTTCTTTGTACGTGGCTTCTTGGTGTAAATGGATATGATGTGCACACATTGAGCCTCTCTGAAAGGACAGTACGGACAGGGAGACCAGCAGCATGGACTTCTGCTTCAGTAGATGAAGCCCATCCTGCTAGTTTAAAGATAACTGAGACATAAATATACACTGCAATCCAACACTTGTACTGTAATGCAAATATAAGAGCAGAAGACTCCCATTTAGCTACTGGTCTGGCACTGACAAGTTAAGTCACCTTGAAAAAGCCATGGTGCCTTCCTACCCCTCTGTTCAAACTGTACAGCATGGACAGAAGAGGCTGTCTGCTATAACAGGTCCTTGATCTTGATTGGGATTTCTGATACCTCAGTAATCCTAATAACAAACATTTCAGAGACAGAATTACCTAGAGTTATCCTCAGGCACTTCTTGCATTGAATATGTATATATTCTAATTTAGGCACCTGCATATTAGCTGTAGGCAAAGGTATCACCTTGTTGTGCTTTTATTATCCCGAAGTCCAATGAAACCACACTCCTAAAAGCTACCTCACAGAATTAAAGCAGCTGAACTGGTGGAATGCCTTTAGCTAGAAATCCGCATGGTAGAAACAGGTCTCTCCTCCAGTCCATTCAAAAACACTTTTATCTACATATTAGAGGCCGTATTCCATACACAGTTTGAGGGAAAACATCCATAGTAGGCATCTGGAACCTCCAGGGGCATTGATAAGTGAAATAATTGGCATGTTACCACCAGAGACCCAGAAAAGTCACCTTCCAACTACAATGGGTTGCTTCTGACAAAAGCCAACTGAGGCGCATAATGTCGTTGTTCATTAAGTTCCCATTAATGATAAAAATTCTGATTTCAATATTTAATACACCTCAGAGATCACAGTGCATAATTTAATGTGCAAGCAGATAATTTGCTGATCAAGGTACATCTCTCCCATTAAGGCAAATGGTTGCACACTTTGCTGATTAACTGTATCCTACACACACAAATACACACATACTCTGCTGTTCTCTTCTATCAATGAGGCATTGTCCCCTCTGGAGCTAGTTCTCATGGCACACAGCTAAAATCTGTACATACCAGCTCTTCCACATGACGTATAAATGCCGTATCATCCCTACTTACGCTGCTTTCTATCCTTGGTGTCTTCCGAGTACGCAGGATTAGGACACCCTTGGCAATAACGAAGTAGGCCCCGTGTTGAGGCTTCTGTGCCATTAGACTTCCAGCATCACCTCTCTTTTGGCTGTGTACATGTCTGCAACCAGGTCCATTCCTTGTCTGACATCTCAGGTACAGAGAACAGCTCTCTGAGCCTCAACTGTCTTTTGGGGCCGACCACAACCTAGCATAAAGGGTGCCGGGATGAACAACAGATACAAATGGCTTTTGGGCTGGTATGCTTGGAGGCTTTGTGGAAACGGACAGGGACAGCGCTGGGAAGTTTGACTAGAACAGAATTACAGGCTAAACCCACATACAAAGAGGGGGAAAACTTGTTTTCCTTCAGCAATTCAAGGGTCTCACTTTGCTCCAGGGAGCAGCAAGACTCAGATGCCAAACCTCACAACGATTCGGAAAACAGAAGGGTCATCTTTCACCTTCCTCTTCTGGTAATTCACGGGCCTTTTTTCAAGCGGGTTTAAATCCTCTCAGGCAAAGCTGAGAGCTCAGTCAGTGGGCTACTGCTCCCTGTCACAGAACAAAACTAAGGGGGAAGGAAGTTGGCTGGGGCAGCTGCTTTGTGGGTGATAACCCAGGCACATTTCAGTAGATGTCACTACGACTATTTGGGCTATAACCCTTACAGCAGCTGCTGATCAGGGCTATAAACATGCGAACCCATTTTATGTACAGCGTACAAACTGGACGGGGTATCAGCAAACTTTCTGGAAACCCAAATAAAAGACTAGTATATTCCTGGAGATAGTATCACTCCCTCAAAACAAATCAACCACAAAAAGAGGACCAGACACCATAGTGTTTACTTGAAATTATTCTGCAACATTTTACCTGAACACTTCCATTAACATGCAGCAAAACCCCTGTGAAGCGCTTTGAAAACGTACCCCCAGGTCTGAACTTGTCAACATTTCTCAAGACCTCTATATGCCAGAGATCCCAGAAGGTACCAGCAACCTGAAGACACCTTCATATTCCCTCTCTGTCTCCGAGCCCAAACAAATTAATAGGAATACACTGCATCAACCCATCGTATGGGAGGAAATAGAGCTGGCTATTAATGTTCTCAAACTGCAAACGGCCCCCAAGCTAGAGAAGCTCCCAGGGGAATGCCATTCCAAGTTTAATCAAAAGTCAACATCTCAATGGTTTTACTACTATTTTTTTCCCCCCTATCCTGCTGATTCCCCCAGACTCACTCTGCAGCAGCAATATTCCTGAACAGCCACTGTCTGCAAAGCAGCTCTCATCTCCTGGGTCTGCCTTAAGTAGTGCCCCTTGCTCTGACCGATGGATGCCAAAGCCAACTCCTAACTGAAGGCAGTCAGCTTTCTTGGATCCACAGCAGCTAAGAGCTTGGCCCTGTTAGGGCCTTAGCTGAAGTCTAAAGACTTGCACCTAACATGTCCTAAGCTGGAATGCCCGAATTCCTATAACCAACCAAGCACAGTTTAGCTGCTCCAAGCAGCAGTGGGGGAGAGAGACAAATTGTCTCTTCTCCTTCTCTCTGTTAATATATTTGGGAAACTCTTCTCTCCTGAGGATGTCTGTAACCGAATGTTCTTCACACATGAGTTCATGTCACTATTAATAGCGACATGCCTTGTCCTTTCATTAACATAACGATTAAATTTAGTCCCTCTTTGAAGCCAAAAAAGGTAATCTGTGGTCAGGGCAGAGTCCCTGGCCACTTGGTAAAAAGAAAAATAAAAAGAGGAAAACAAAAATCCAATTCCAAAACCAAAGGCCAGGTTTTCAAAACCCATCCTAGGTATATCTTTTGGTTGCCAGCTTATTTAGCTGTCAGACCTGGGGGTGAGATCTACTGTACTTTCTTTGTCTCCTGTGCTGAATTAAAATTACTGACAGCACTGGGGAACAGCATCTGGTGCTCAGGCTTTGCTACACCCAGTCTTTAATTTGTAATCTTTATTTTTCTAAAGATTACAGTCAGTACTCTTAAACCAGGGGATCTCCCCATACACCTCAAAGATAGTTTTTATCTATAGGTCAAACTTCCCAGGTGCAGTTGCAGCACAAGGAGACGTGCCTGGACCAGCACATACCTTGTTACCTAGGACAGAATAGACACAGCAGCATGAAGCTACACACGAAGGCAATGCTTGATGAGGGTTGCTGGAGGATTACAGAACACACACAGGTTTCTATCCTGCAAGAACAGAAAGACGAGAAAGTCCATGGCATCCTACCTCTTATCTGAAGTGGCTGAATTAACTCTTACTTGAACACTACCCTTGTAACTGCAGAACCAACAATCCTTACCTGCTTTGGGAATGGTGAAGGGCTTGCAAAGCCCAACTAAGCTTGATAGCAACACATCTCCTGCCAGAGCTCCTGGTTGTCTGTAAGGCACCACAAGGAAGATTTTCCCCAGCACATCTCATGAACTGATGGAAGCACCTGCATTAAAGCCTCAGCTCACCCTGCCATCTACAGATTTAGAGTTACCCCAGCTAGATAAATCCCAAGACCAAATTCCAGGTAGCAAATTCCTTCCATGGCAAGAAGCATTTTTTTAGGGCAACTGACATCTCAGTTAAGCACTGAAGTCAAGCACGTTGAATTGGGGACTAAGAAAGCTCTGATTTTGCACAACTTGTCAGCGCATGCAACTAAAAACCATCTCTCATTCATTGCTCATAACTCTACGTCTCTTCTGCCACAGTTAGGGAAGGCAATTACCCCTCTATAGGCATCAAGATCTTAAAACCAACAACTAGAGACAACCAAACATTTAGGTACTCACTTCCCAGTCAGCCAAGAGCTAACTCTAATTCCTACATGACAACCAGAGCACTGAAACCCAGCCATGCAGCAATACAGCCACCCATCATTACACACCATCCCTCCCTTCAGCTGTGCCAGTGTTAAGTTCAATGTTTTGCAGGTGTCTACACGACAGCAGGCTTCAAACTAAGCTACTCTCCAAACCTCTTCAGGTCAGAGATTTTAAGCTTTAAAATCTTAAGCACAAAAAGTGCACTTCGTAACAGCTCCTGTGGGTGTTATAAGGAGCAACAAAAGCTTTTAAGCACTCTTAAGAGAGAAGAAGATGACAATGAAATTGAGGGGAAATGGAGAAAAAGATAATCATGCTGCAAGTTGCCGCTCTCATCTCCCAACTACTTCCAAGGCTGCAAGAGCCCAGGCAGCCAGGAACAGCTGCCACCCTATTAAACTCAACAATTTACAGGTGCTTGGAGGGAGCACTTGCACGCAATTAGCTGAGCAAATTCACTTACTTAAAGATGCAGGGCCCAGGTCTTGCTGCTGCAGCTTGCCTGTGCTCTGTTGGTATAGTGCCTGTAGTACCTCTGCTATAGGTACTATAGTACATCTGCTGTCTTGGAGGTATAGTGAATGCAAAAAAATGCATCATCACTGACTTAGGGTTGTGTTAGAAACCTTCTAAAGATGCATCATGACATGGACCTGCCAGATCTGGCAGCAGCAAGTGCTGTGCAGGCCTATGCCATATAATAAGCGTGTGTGTAGGGAGCCCTTGCCAGAAATGCTGCAGCCTGGACGCAAAATGGCAGGGTGGTCAACACAGTGCAGGCAGGCAAGCAGCCTGCTCCTACCTTCACCATCATCCTCATGAGTCTCCCTGGCTAGCCATCCTTGCTCCGTGGCTACTGCTGTCTCCCCTTGCTTCTATTATCTGCCAAAAATTATACTCAGCAGCAATATATGTTGTCTAGCAAAGCTACATATACAATGAAACTTCATATTACAATTTTTTTTTCCCCCCACTAGCATGAGACGGGTAATTTGGTGACAGGGGCCTTTTGCAAACAGCGGACATACTTGCGTGTGCTCATGGTGAAACGTTGTCCTGGTGATTTAGAAATTTGACAAAGGAAAGCCAGGATTGCTGTATTCAGAAGGGAACAAATAACTACAAGCACTCTGTGATATGGTGTCGCTTACTGTGCTGTTTTTTTCTCTTCCAGTTAATCTCATTATTG
The DNA here is from genome assembly GCF_013377495.2 of Cygnus atratus. NCBI lineage: Eukaryota > Metazoa > Chordata > Aves > Anseriformes > Anatidae > Cygnus > Cygnus atratus. The sequence continues at coordinate 13,949,894 of NC_066365.1, read as the reverse complement.
CAAATTAGGGAGTTTCTTCTGCAGTTTAAAGGTGTACTCTCACACATACAAAGGAAATAAACAAAGTATTTTGCTTCAGATCTCAGCTGCAGTCAATTTATTCTTTGAGCCTCTTGACTTAATCTGTAAGACTTTGGTCTTGTTTCTTGTATCAAAGCCCCACACAAATTGAAATAGCCCCTGCTCACATCCACTCAAATTCAGTAACATTGCTGCTCTGATTTAGCAATGGCCTGAAAATACTTCTGTATTCTCTTTGTTTTTTACCTATTCCTTTATTCCTATTCTCCCGTTAAACAGCAGAAAAATTCAAAGTACCTTTTAATTGAGGGTAATCCAAAATGAAAGCTGGTTAGAAATATGTAATCAAAGAGCTGAATAGGATATCTTTACTTACACCAAACAGCCCCATGATAGCAACTAGGAGAGGATGATAGCTTCCCTCCATAAAAGCCAGGGTCATATGCGCAGTGTTAGAATGCAAAACCACTGAGTGCAATGTAAAAAAAAGAAAGTGACATAGCGTAATCTTCAGCTACTACAAATTGGCTTCCTACTGTTTAGAGCACGCTCTGTGATGATGTTCCCAGTGCTCAGACGTGTCCTTTTCCTCTGACAATACCATGTACTGAGCAAGAACACTGCCTGAGAATAGCACGGGAGGAATAATCTTGGTAAGTACAAGACTTAGGTTTAGATTTGTCCAACCAAAGTTTTATTTATTGATAATTAGACTAAATATCTCAGAGACTTTGGGTGATGCTACAACTTTAAGACAGCCTGAAAGCACTTAAAATAGACTTTAAATTGCATGTTTGAAGCTTTTCAGCACTCAAGGGACTGGCTGTGATGCTGTTTTGAAGCTTTTGTTAGCACCTCAGACAAGCCTGGTTATTGGACTCTGTAGGCTATGATAGCCTCAAGGTGCAGTACATAGCAAGAGCAAATCAGCCTCTGAAAGTTATCACAGAGGAGGGTTGGTAAGGACAGCAGAGCCCGCCACCTACCCATCAGGGGCTGAAATTAGGAGCGTGATCTCGCCAGGCTTCTGCTGAACTCAGAGAACGCAGATGGCTCCAAAGCACGAACCTGGCCATGTGGAATATACGAATATCCCTCTAGGGATGCCTATCTCCTTCCACAAACGACAAAGATGACAATGGGTCAAGATCTAACGTAGGTGTCTTCATGAGATACCTAAAGATACTGGGTGGATCCAGACTAGATTCCTAGAAATAGTTAAATTTAGCAATAATGTTGCCCAGCTGCAGAGCTGTAGAATACCAGGCAAGCAATAAAGAGTGAGGGATTTTTGCCCTTCCTATGAAGCCTTCTGTAAGCAATTTTGGATTGCATTAGTCATGGCAAGCAGATAGTCATACAAGTGCAAGAAAACTTTCATGTGTTCCAACTCTATTTATTACGAGATCCACAAATCAGATGGCTCTTTCTCACATTGGAGCTCTTAACTGAGTGGTAATCCCCCAATTTCACCTATTTTCACTGTAGCTGCTGCTTGTTGCCATAATCCCTGCAAATAAACTTGCTTTATGACATACTGATTCATCCCTAGACTCAGCCTTAGGCCTCCTAAGGTATTAACAGAAAGATAAGATCCTCTGACAGATGTGAATGTAGGCTCAGTCACCCAATAAACAACCTTTTACCAGCTGGGCATAATCCCTTTATCAGATTATGCCTGGTGCATTGTGTTCTCAGGTCTGCAGGTGCTTTTCTTAGAGCAATTAGAAGCAGCATTAGAGGAAAGAAAAAAACCCTTACTGAGGAATTTTACCACTAGAAGAAGGATTTCTCGGCTATAAACCAGCTAGGCTGTTACAAAACTTGGTCAGCTTAAAGCAGAGCAGCAGCTCGCACCATCTAAAATCACGTCCTTCTGAATTAAAATGGGCACTGCAGTTCATCCCAGAGTACTCCTAATTGATGAGATGACTTATCTGCAAAGAAAAGAGAGCCAGGAGAGGGTGCTCAACAATAACTAGAATAAATCCTGTGTTCGCTGAACCCACGAATGTTCCGTGCCCTGGTAACGGTGATGTTTACACACAGCCACTTACTGGGACTGCCAAAACCAGTGTGAGGGCTTCTGAATTTGCATTTCAAAAATTGTACAGGGATTTTAATCCAGCTCAAAACATCTCTGAATATAGTGGAGGCCACAAGATGAGATTTAAAAAAAAAAAAAAAAAAAAAAAGTGGGAGCCTGCCTGCCAGAGTTTAGGCACAAACAACTAAAATTCCACCCAAATCCCCATGCCCACACGTCCTACCAGCAAAGAGTGGGAAGGTCTCCAGCCATCCCACGGAAAGCATAGGGATCTTGAGGAATATGAATTAGTTGCATTTATGCTTAACTCTTTCAGACAAAATATTGTGCCCTAACACCCAAAAGTACTGAACTGCTGAAGGATTTGGGTCAAACAAAGCTTTTCATCACATCTTTTCTGATTTTGAATAAATTGTTTTACTTGAATGTTAACTTTAACAAATCTACGGGCATTAAAATTTGATAAATAGGGCAGTGTTTCTTAGGCACAGGAACAGTCTTTTTGCCTGGAATTTTTAAAACAGAGAAAAAAAAATAATATTTCATTTCAGATTGAAAAATCTGACAATAAATAATTACCACTGTTATAGTTATTGTCTTTAGAAATTATTCTTTTGCAGGGAAGACAAAGCCTCGGTTGTCCACACAGCTCTTGTAGGAGAGCAGAGCAGAAACCAGGACTCCAAAGACGGGCTGTGTTCTTGTAGTGTTGATATAATATCGAGATCCAGCAGGATGGGAGTCAGGGGCTACGAGTTTATCAACAACTCATCCTTTATCCTGCTAACTGTAAAGGTTATTATGCAGTCCGTACTGTTTGTCACGCAAATAACTACATGAGATTACATTTTCCATAGTGGAATGAGGAGAAAAAAAAGGACATGTGAATTTATCAATTAAATTTGAAGCGGGACTTTTTCATGGATTCTGCTGTCACAGCTGCCTAAATTGGAACACAGCGAAAATTCAGGCTCTCTGGACTGAGTAAATGACTATAATTTGTATTTAAATGGCATAGGAATCAAAAGTTGATTCTATTTGCTTATTCTATAGCCCTGTTTTTCCTCATTGTTTCTTTCTGAGCCTCCTACTGTTTAAAAAATTGAAAAATCAAGCTGAGTTGAATGACCAATGCCTTCACCATGATTGAATCTTTCTTTCCCTCAGTCTGTGCACGTGATTGGGGGCACCAGAAACGAGTGTTTTCCTTAGCTAACAAATGCCTACTTTCACTTCATTTTATCTGCCTTTGCTTGGGATCACTCAGCACACAAAAAGGATGCTACCGGGAATGACCTCATGTTGATAACCTCCTAATAACTCAGATATTAAAAGCAATTCTGCTTGACACGTGCTGGAGGAGTTTCAGAAGCGATACTTGCAAAATACCCTTTCATCTGCCACAAAAACAGCAAGGCACCTCTTGAACCTAAACAGCAAAGACCCTGTGCAAGGTTAAAGATCCTCATTCACTTTTTTTGTCTGTGCAGGGGAAACCACTGATCCACACAAACATTATTTCCAAGGCCAGTTTTGTGTCGCTGTAATTTCATTGCCTTCTGTGGTGTTCCCCATGTTTTATTCCCATGTGTGGAACAGGGGTCTGCCTGCTGTGTATTTTGACGTCGCAAGGCATGGTACTTAATGTCACGGTTTGTTAATTTCTCATGGAAATAACTGACCACTGGATAAATCTGTTTTCTCTCTGATTGCAATTGCTATTACCTTTAGGATATCCTAAAATCTTAGCAAATAGAGTTGGAAGTGACCTCAGGAAAACGTCTGGTCAATTAACTTACCCACAGCAGCAGTGAGGACACTTCAGTAGGGCAGGGAAGATGTTTAATCTAGATCATTCTTAACAAGAGCTCCTAGCAGACAGTTTTTAAGGCCTCCAAGCCCACTCCTCAGTTCTGTAAACTACCTTACACCACCTTGGAACAAAATTGTGATGTAAATATTATGCTATGTATGATATTGCCTTCTCAGCATATTCCAAATACATATTACAAAGTTGTAGTTATATAATATTGGTGCATTGTACGAGCAGCGTGCGCCTACACAGAACCTCATCTAAAGACTTCTGAAGACAGATATTGCAAAAGCTGGAGTCTTTAATCAGGCTACTTTACATAGCCTAAATACAGGCCTCAGAAGTGAGATAAGCTCCTGCTACAAGTATTAACCAATATGTAATAACCAGTATATCCCAATTAAACAATACAAAGTACAAACCCCAAATTCTGCAGTTTCTCCATCTCTTTATCACTTAAGGACTCTTAGATGATGTTATTGCTCAGCGCTTAAGGAAATCTGGCTATTTAAGCCTCTATATACCAACCTCCCCATGCTGAAATATGTCCCTATAAAGACGCTGGTGGTGGAGGGAAAGGTAGAGGAGACTCAGGGGTGACCACTCACTTCTTTCTCTTATGAGTATTTGGAAACCCTTTGATTCAACGTGCCATCAACGCTTGAGGAAAGTTGGAAGAGGTGGAGGAAATATTAACGGTGGTGATTTTTTACAGTAAATGCACTTGGTTGCCCAAGTTTTACTAGGAAAGCTGTTGTTATGGTGTGAGAAGGTCCATGAGCTAAAGCTGTACAAGGTCAGGAAAGTGAAAACAGAATATATTTTTTGAAGTCAGCAGCCCAGAGTCTGAAGATAAAAAATACTGACATGGAAGGGTATGGAAAAAAGAAACACAAAAAGCATAGTGGGAAAGAGACAAAAAATATGCTAGATATTAATAAACTAATAAACAGCACATTCTGGTTTTTTTTTTTTTTTTTTTTTTTTTTTTTTTTTTACTAACCATCAGATTTAACCAGGTAACACTTAGCTTCATATTTTCTACCTGGCCTAATATTGCATTAATCATAGATGAATACTGTCGGTCTGTTCTCAAAATCTTTGATGAACATCTTAAATTCTCAGGCCAACAGGAAACCAACCTACCTGTTTGCTCATGTTAACAGCCATGTTTCTTGGACAAAGAGCATTTAATTAGGTGCTCCTGCAGTCACTGATTCATCACCCTAGTATTCAGCGCAGCCCTACTGAAAAATCTTCAACATTTTCAGTCCTTCAGAAGTGGCCTCATTGGGAAGAGGACTCCTAACATCCCAGGAGCTATTAAACACATCAACAAGCTTGGCACTGAATCATTTTTATGTGACTACTAGAACACTAGTCTGAATTAGGTCTGCATTTACATAAATCTTCTTCTAATAGTCTTCTCCACCTTTTTCTGTTAAAAAAGAGAGGGAGGGAGGGAGGGAGGAAGGAGAAGTTAAAAAAGAGTAGAAGTGGAAGTGACACTCAACGGAATAATTTTGTCTTCCTGCAAACCAGTGTATAACCCCTCATGACAAGCTATGGGTATATACAAACAGCTGTAATAAAAAAGCCCTACTCCAAACACAGAAAAGAAGCCAATGTTCAGGTTGTAATGGTAGCATTCAATCACAAAATATTTCAGCTGTAATTTGTAATGCTGCACTCATTACTCAAAAGTGTTCTTCTCTTCCTATCTTTTCATAATCTTGCTGCTCGGGTTATTTTCTGCTTTGGTCACGCCGTGGTCAGGCCCTCCAAAGATGTCTCAAAGATCAGACTGCAAGTGGCATTTCTCCTTTCTTTACGTATGCTAAAATACTTCCCAATTTTGTGTTTGCTCTTGCTTTTTTTTTTTTCCAAGGCTGGATTTTCAGAAAGACGTGGTCTCCAGCGGTTCCACTTGGGAACAATCAAATCCCAGCCACCAACCTCCGTGCTCAGGTAGCTGAAAGCAGATGTGCTGGGCACTGAGCCTTTTCCATGTCTGGCCCAACACCAACCGCAGGGCTACTCACGGCGATACGATTCATAACAATGAATGTTTCTGAAGTGCTTCTCATTAAATTATCGGCACGAGCTGATGGTAATTCCTCCGTGACGTGGAACAAGCTTTCATAATGCTGGGAGCCTGTGTGCTAAAACAGAAAAACGGACATACTTGGACAGACAAATTTCCATGGCAAACTCCTGCAGAAAGGCAAATGGGAAAGCCAGAGGTAGCTCAGGAGAAGCACAGGACGGGAGGCTGAGCTCTCTGAATTTGTGCCTAAAATTCTGTCCCTCTTCTGCAGGCTTTTCAAGTTATGTAGGAAGACAAAAGAGCTCCTGCAATTCTTATGGGCTTCCAAATCCCCCTCAAAGTTACTGCGTTTGGCAGTCCCACTGAAATGAGACGAGGGAGATGCAATTTGCCACAGACCCGTGGAAATGCCAAGGGCAATGCCTGTACCCTGAAACACGCTATTGCCTTATGCACTAAATAAAGCCGTGTTTCTTGTTAGAGACATAAATGCTCAATCTCCAACACACAGCATCTTGAAAGGGACGTGTAATGATATATATAGACGTGAAAAATACTGACTTCCTTGACTGCAAGGAGCTTTATAGGTAGCAAGTAGAGTGCTATTATACACTGCTTGTCGTGCCAGGATATCAGAGTTGGAAGTATCACTACCTGCCTCCTCCAGCCTAACACGTTTGACCTTAATCTGGTTCCCCTATGAGAAGCCCTACTATCCTGTCCACATGTAATCAGACCTGTGCAGCTGCCTACATGTTCTTTTTAATTGGATTGAAGTTAATCACAGTAGGATTAATTTGAAGAGATCAAGGAGACAGAGTGACTTTTGGTGGAAAGCAGATGGTTTCTTCTAGGTAGAATAAAGTGCTGAAAGCAATATGAGGTGTTTAACTTTTCAGGTTTACTGAGATTAAAAGCTCAGGGATTCTGTAATTTAGCTATAGCATATTTAATCATATTTATGCCATGTCAATGAAAGAACCCTTTGGAAATTATCTGTGTGGTTTTCAAATAAGAAGTGGCTTACTGACTGATACCAGCATCTGACTATCATCAAGCACTGTGAAGAGAGGTACAAAAACATACGTCCAAAGCTGTCGTAATTATTCCCAAGCAAACAAAAATTAAGCACTGCTGTTTTCATAAAAAACAAGAGCCTCCCGCATCTCCAAATGGCATAATACGTGGCATTGTTAAAAATTAACCATAATAAATGGACCGATGGTTCAGTACTAATTTGGGATATTTCAGCTGTTTCTATTTTTGCCCTCCAAATGAAGCTATTGGAAAGGAGTTTGATCTCAAAGTACAGGGTAAGTACATAGCCACTTTAAATTAGTCTGCTAACATTCAACCACCTAAAATCTCAGGCACGTTTCAAAATCTTGACTTAAAAGGTTACAATGAACTTGAAGAACTATTTCATTAATCAGCTGCTGTTCTTTTTCCATCTTAAACATGCAGGTAAAATATGCTTACCTATTCCCATCAGCTCAAATGCACAAAGCCATCCTGACTTCTCTATGAAGTCAAACCTTCCTGAAGAGCCATATTTTTTGTGTGATGCACACATGTTAGCTGGGAAGGAAAGAAGCATGTTGCTATGATAAGGATGCTAAATGGGTAAAGCTGAGCCAGGAACAGAAATAGCAAGTTTGCAGAGCAAGGGGAATGGGAGGCTGGGGAAAAAATATGCAGAGTAGCATTGGTGTGTGTTCCTCAAACTCCAGGAAGAATGTTTTCCGAAATGACAAAAACATGTAAGAACCACAGGTCATCAAGCATGAATAAAAGCACCAAGAGCTCACTCACACTGTATAGGCACTGACTTCCTGCCGCTATTGTGAAAAAAAGCAATTTCCATCTGAGACAGGGTCAGAAAAAAAGAAGGAAAATCTCCATCAACCATTCTAAAAACAAAACACAATAAGGTGTCTTATCTAGGCTGGCACAGTTCCTTTTCACAACACGTCATCAGGGTTTCAAGTGGGAGATAGACATGTACAGAACTGGGACCAGCTAAGGCAGCACTATGAAAAGGTCTACACACAGCTGATGGGTTTTATTTTGTAATTTTTTCTTAGCACAACTTCTCCCAAATCTGATCGACAGATTTAGTTCTGCCTGGAGTTTTCTTCTGCTGAGTTCAGGGCCCAAAATGTCCAGTATAAATTTTATAGCACTGTCTTTCTATTTAGCTTCTAAGAACACTGAACAGCAATGATTACTCAGCTATATTCTCCCTTTGAGAAGAGGATCTTGACTTACTTGAGAAGTCTGCTCACTTTAATTACATCTAATTATCTTGTGTAGGGATATTAGATAACATACATCAGTAATATTAGCAGGATCAGAATACCATTACAGTGAAATGCAGTCCTTCATCCAAAACTCCTCATCAGAGCTCCCCTATGATTTGAGACACTTTCCTACAAAAGCATTCGCTCATCTGCCACGTACTCTAAGCATGACAACCTTCATTACCATAATATATAAAAGCCTCACAGACAGCCACAACTTTATCTTCACAAAAAAACTTGGCATCATGTCAATATTCCCTTTTTAGATGTAGGGAAATAAGGCATGGAGAGAGGAAAAGCCAAAGTAGGTACTCACCTCTTTCTGTGCCTGCAAAAACCGAGCAGGTGGAAGAAAAATAAACTCTAGAAAATTAAAAAAAAAAAAAGGTGAAAAGAGGGTCACCAGTAGAGAAGTGACAGCATTAAGAGTACAAGGTTGTTTCTGTATGCCCACAGGCTTGCAGTGCAAACCCTACTTACAATACAACTTTATGCAGAGAAGGCTGTAAGAAGAATGAAATCCATTAAGATGTATTTCAATCTGCTTTAAACACAACATAACTATTCGTTTGCTATAAGCATGTCTCATTTAAACCTCAGGGTCTCGTTCTCCTCCCATTATATGCATTTATTTAACATTTCATAACCTGCTGGTGCTGGGAGGCAATTTGGGTCAGGACCTCATAGTGATTATCACTTAGTGCAAAAGAGCTTATTACCTTACACCCACACTCCAGAGCAGTCACTAGAGACGTGCCAGAGTTTGAATCAGCCAAAAGTAAAGATTAGCTATGGGTATTAATAGATATGTGATCACACTTTTCAGTAAGACTTAGGTAACTACAGACTTGTTCGATTGTGAAGTTTTCCTTTTCATCATGTAATTAAAGGTGATCAAAATGAAGTTGAAGGTAATGACGATATTATATATATTACGCATTTGACAAACTAAGATATATACTGCTAATAGCCAAGTATATTTACTCTACAATTGTTATAAATCTTGTAGAGAAATGTTTGATTATATTATTAACAGTAAACTGCAAATATGAAAAAGTAGGTCATTATCTTGTAACTAAAATGCAATTACACTGCAAGTATGGTATTCACATTAGTTTGAAATATGAGTGCAGACATATATGTTCACTTTCAACATGACAGCTTTCAGCCAAACAATACATGGCATGTATATATACAACCCAAACAACCTTCTGGCATTTCTTTGGCATAGAGAACACTGCAGCTGTAGAAAGAACAAGGTTTTTTACTAAAATTAAGTGCACTGCAATAATTACTTCTTTGTTGCAAACACAAAGTGTCCTTTCATCATTATAAAAATCCACAACCTTTTCAACTGTCTTCTGAGTGTCTTGATCACCACCACCTTGGGGTCCTTTACACCAATGCAACATGGGCAGGAATGCCAGCACTTCTACTCGTAACACACAACTTGTTTGAGTTTGGGGTTTTAGGATCAACATCTAAAAAAGGTCTGCTTCCAGTTGACCCTGTACACAAACTGGTAATTCAACAATGAGCAAAAACTCTATCTAGCTCCTCCATCTCCTCTTCTCTTGGAAGACTACAAGCTTTTTCGGACAAAGACTTTAAGTATATATTTATACAACTTCCCTTGCATAGCTCAAAAGCTAGGGTCTGCATAAATGCTGGTAATTTTCTGGCACAGTACTTTTCTATATTCAGGGTTTCTGTACAAAAAAAAAAAAAAGTAAAAGCAAAATTATATCTTACCAAATGCACCACTCCTTGTAAGTTTTAATTGAAACAAACTGCCCCATTTATCACGTTCTTAACACAGACTTGTGTTATTTTTAATGACAGAAGCAGACAGACCTTCTTAGCAGATCTGCTTCTAGTCAAGCTACAAAGGCTCTCAGAGGATGAAAGAGTTAATTAAAAAAGAAGGATCAGAGTAAAACAACAAGTAGAGGATGAATGACTGATTAAGGGAGAAAAACGAGAGATCAATTTTTATAAAGGGAATTGTATTCAAATGCCAACTTCACCCAGGAATCTGCATAATTCATTTAATACTTCTAGCCCATTCAAGCCAGCTGATAGGTGTACCTGGTTAAGGACATTAATCACACACTAGAAAAGTCAGTTATTGTGCTTAAAAAGTGGCTGCTTAGATAATGGAAGTAAGAGGTACTGAACAGGAAGAACCCTAACTATGGCACCAGACATATGGTGGATGGAGAATCTGACTTTCATCCTATAACAGAAAAAAGCAGTATCATTTTAGAGATCGTTATTTTACTACGAAAAATTGAAATGAGTATAATATAGCCTGCGGGTAAACATTTTATCTAATTTTACTTTTGGAAAATAAAGATTAAACTAATTAGAAAGGAACAACTTTTCCAAGTTGATTTTACTGAGAAAAATTCAAAGGGGTTTCAAAACTGAAGTGTCTGTGCAACATGAAAATTAGGCATTAGTTGCTGTTGAAATTTTTTTTTTTTTAAATGAAACTTTCCATTTTGATTGCTCAAAAACCAGAAAAAATCTTCACATTGAACAAGAAAAAAAATCCCACTGAGTTCAGTGTGCACTATATCACACCTTTTGAAGCATTCCTTCTACATTAAGGCTAACAGATAAGAAAAGATCCTTATATTGTATCTGTCGTATGGCCAACTTCTCAAAATTCATAGCGTGTTCATTTTATTTATCAAATATGTAAGGTAGAAAGGCCAGTAGAAAGGCCAAAAATTGGCCCAGGTGTGTCTTACTTGCGTTACACATGGCTCCAGCACGGATGGTCTGAGTCAGCAGCGTCAGAATCAGCATTGCCCTGGTGATAAGGACTTGGAGCTCTCATGACCGGAGACTGACTGCTTTTCCCACAAAAGCAAAAAATCTTCTTTTGGAGTTGGCCTCCTTAGCAAGACCAAGCACAGCCAACCTTTGTATTCCCTTCCAGCCCATCTCCCATCTGTCTCCAGTGCTCTCATGATGGGGATCTTCCAGTGTGCCGTGCCCTCTTCTCCCCGTTGCATTCAGCCTGGCAATACTCAGAAGCAGGTGTGCTTCAGAGAGCTTCCTACCTCTTTGCTCACCCACCTGTACCATTTGTCCTAGCTCCCATCCCTCGTATGTCAAAGAGCAGGGTCTGTGTACATGAGTAAATACACCAGGATGGTGTGAGAGCATTCAGTAATCAGTTATGCACGCTGCAACCAGCCACTTCCCCTTGATTGCTCCTTTTGTGTTAAGAGATTGCCCTTCACACACCTTCTTCAGCGGAGAAATTCTGCAGTTAATCAGTGTGCTAATGAAACAGTTATTCTGCTAACACCATTTTCTAGAAACTGGCAAAGAAAAACAGCCAGTTGTGCAAAGAAGCCCTCCTCTTCAGCTAGGGCTCCCATTCAGCTCGAGTGCCACAAAGCAGCACTTTAGCAGTGCTTAAGCTTTACTACTTCAGCTGTTGATTTCCTTCTCTTCAGGATTATGGACCGGTTAGAGGTGCTATAGGAACTTACCACGAACAACTTCAGTCAGACCTGTGGCTATGACTATAATAAAGTCATGTTTGAAGTGCCAGAGCCCCAGCTGAAGACTGAGCCCGCTGTGTCATGGGCTGAGCAAGGGTCCCCACTTCTGTCAAACACTTCATGGGGACTCAACTGGGCAAAGCAGTGGTGAGAACAGAGCAGCTCTGTTGGCTCTATGGATGTAGGGTATCCACCTGTCGGTTGCCTGACAGGCATCTATCTTCATAGCTTGACAAACTACAATTTTTACTTACGTTCAATAAGCAAGGCTGAGAAAAGCAGCAGTCAAGGCATGTCCTGTTCTGCCATCTCTCTTAGGAAGGCAATAATTGCCACCAAAATGGCAATGTAGGAAGGCAACGATCACAGCTGCACAAACCCCAGCAACTTAGGTTTTTAAGACAAGGGGATTAAAGGATAAATGATAATAGGGATGGAATAATGGTGAATGAAGAGGCCAAGTAACCACAGAGAAAATAAATAATAGGTGGAGGACAGTAGAAGGACTGGCAAAGAGTTTACACCAAAGTGAATGATCAATGATTCGCTGATCTCCTTGCGTTTTTTTGTTTGTTTGGGGGGGGGGGCAAGGATCTTTATTTATTTATTTATCTATCTATCTGTTTATTTATTTATTTTAGATAAGGGCTTTTTAGTTGAGAAGGATGAGATTCAGACATGCATGGTGTGTCAGCCTCATACAGCATGCTCATGGGACTGAGGGAATCGTGCTTCCCTGCCTGGCTCCTCTGAAAGGGTCTTGAGAAGCATTTGGTAATTGAGGGACTCCATGTCCTACCCAAGTCCTTTGGCAAAGTAAATCAGAATTGGTACTCAGTATTATTTCAGAGGTGAAATTTTAAGCTGCTTTTGAGCAGTATTAAGTAAATAGTTAAGGACAAAGCGGTTTTTAATAAAAAGAGGTAGCGAGATACGGATTAGTCTTGCACTGCAGCAAGCCTCAAAGAATTGTCTATAATATCTCCCAATACTCAGGATGTAGCTTTTTATTTGCAATGATCCTGTCACCTCCTGTCAGCATCCCCTCTGCCTTTCTTCATCCTCTTAATTAGTGACTGCGTGCTCTGCCTTTGTTCTCTCCTTTCTGCTTCAAGCTAGAGAAATTAAATTGGAGGGATTCTGGAGAAGGCTTTGTACCTGTACATGAAGGTGTCATAAATAGCTTGTTAATGAGTTGAAAAGTGACTAGTCAGTAGCTACAACAGGTAACCTTTCAGCACGCTGCATCATTTGTTAAAAGCTTAATCAGTTTAATGGGGGCTAGTTTAGTACCAGTATGGAAACAGTCCCATTGAAACTAAGACCAGCACTGCTGCTCCTCTGCACCTCTGCAACCGAGGGACTTCTCCCCAGATGTCAGCACCGGGGGCAGAGCCAAGAATTCAGGGGGAATTGACTGAACTGCCAAAGCCTGAGGCAGATGTGAGGCTTAAATCCATTAAGCATGCTTAGCAGAAAACACTGTAATTAAACCATTCCAGTCCATACATCTCAGGTATAAATAACTGTCATCTTTGGAGAATACCTCTGTATCTGCTAAATCCAATAAAAATTAATTCCTCAGTTTTGTGCAGCTATGCTGTCATTACAATCTCATTTGTAATCCTTGTTTTCCTGCAGCAGGTTCAACGTAACAGCAGTGCTCTGGAAAGTTATCAAATATTTTATCATTGCCCTGTTCCTGCCAAGAAACCAAAAAACTTTGAAACTTGAGCAATGGTAAGAGACCTTGATGTGCTGTTCACACCCACTGCTGCATCAGCCAGCGCTGATTTTCAAAACTGGAGATTAAGACAAGCAAAACTTAACACAATTAAGCAAAATGACTTTTTGAAGATACCTTCCCATGCTGCAGTTCCTTGGACCTGTTTGTATCTCATACCTAAGAGGAACATATGTACCAACAGCAGCTTTAGTTTTTATAGATATTGCACAGTAATGGGGACTGAAAGACGTGCTACTATTAGGATCCACATCCCAGCCTGGGATGCAGCAAGACTGCAGCTGAACCAGTATCGTAATTCTGAGCTCTTCTGGTGGAAAATTAAACAAGGCTAATTATTAAATATTAATAAAAAAATCTGGCATTGACCTATGAGCTTGATAAGATAGTAGGGTACTCATGTCTAAATCTAACTTTATGTAGAAGCAAGAGAAATACTCTATCAGAAATACGCCTGCTGAGAGCTCTGTGTATCATTAGCAGACATGATGCTGTGAACAAAATAAGATGTTGCTATCATTAGTGACAAGAAATCGGGGTGCTTCTCTTCTCAGCTGGGACAAATGAAGGTTTTGGTTTTTGTTTTTAAAAAAAGAAGACTGCAGATTTCACAGTACCAGCAAGCATGTCACAAATCTTTACTCTGAACCAGACCAGTTGCTCTGAATCTGTCTAAGTATCTGTGACAAAACATTTTAATTTTTCCTTTTGAAACAGTTACCTGCTTGGAAATATCCTTGAAATTTTCTTCTTTTTAAATATTTCAGAAGTCTTATTCAAAACACAATAGTTCAGTATGGGCTTTGGCAAAATATGTTTTTCAATGAGGTATGAGATAGAAAACATCTAAATATTTATTTCCTTTATTTTTTCCCTTTCCCTTTCTCTTTCCCTTTCCCTTTCCTTGCCCTTGCCCTTTCCCTTGCCCTTTTCTTACTGTCTCCTTTTCTAGGACTGGCAGGTCACCCTCCAAATCCCCAATTTGTTTTTTTTTCTTAGGCATAGATCTCAACTGGATAATTTATCGACATAATTGTGCAGCCATAGATCAGGGATCCCACTCTCACAGCTAATAGCACAGCGGAGTTTCTGAATGTGTAATGTTTGAGCTCCAGCAGGGAAAACAATTTGAAAGTCTTCATCTGTAAGCCTGATCCAAAATCTCTAATGATGAATGGCAGGAGATTTCAGTGCTGAAATGGGCACTAGATCAGGTCCTGCACAGGCAGTAGCCCCAAGAGGGGAAAAAAAAAAAAAAGAGTACAGCTTTGGGAGAAGGAAGTTTTATTGTTTTGTTTTGTTTTGTTTTGTTTTGGAGCGGGGGCAGCTGTCTCTTTGTTTTTGGTGTTTGGTGGGGATCGTTTTTAGAAAATATTTCAGTTTCAGGCTTTAAAGACTGTATGAAAATAAAAACCAGCAAGGACAAAAATAGTTAGAGCATGAAAATATCGTGATGGTTTCCTTTCAATTTGATTTAATTTTATGAGCTTGGATTCCCATGTAGTGGTCCCTGAGACTTGCACACACAAGACAACGTGTTTATGAGGCATGATCTGGCGTTCTCTTTTCCACTCAGCAAGGTGCTCAGCCTCATGTTCCTGCCTGAACTGCCTCTCACCAGCCTCAGCCTTCAGTTCTGTAACTTAAGTTACACATTTATGCTCCAGTGTATTTCAGAAACCTTGATGACCACCTATAAATTTGAAAACATGACTCAACTGTAATTTCCTTCTTTTGTAAGAAGATAAATATGTATGGCATTAATGCTTCTCAGCTCTGTGGCAGCAGAGCTGTCACCTTTTGATCTGAGGCAGGCTTTAATGATGAAAATCGGCAGTGTTTTCTGACTTAGTACTCACACAGAGGCATTATTGAGACATGGCTCTGAGTAGTTTTTGATTAGTGCATCTCTCCATGCAAGGCTCTGATTGAGTAGCAATTTCCAGGCTGCAGCCCTTTGGGCCACGGGGGCATCCTTCACCTGTCAGAGTGAACTCAGTGACAGCTAATTCCTTGACTTCACTGGTCTGAGACCTTTCCAAACTCTCTTTCACAAAAGGGATACCTCCAGTCATGTATTTAGAAGTAAAACAAACTAAAACCAACAGAGACCCTAACTTTGACAAGTAAACCACAGGTACAAGTGTACCTACTGGTACCCATATTTTGAGTGAAAATAGCAGCAGGGAACGTATTTGTAGCTTAATACTTACAAATACTGAAAACCTGTATTTCTCCCACTGAACAAAGTACCAAGTTTAGGTACAGAAATACCATTTTCAAAGCATGCAACACAGGGACAAATCTATTGCTTGGGGTCAATCTTACCGATTTTAAGAACTACAGTGCAGTTCAGTCCAGCCTCTATTTCTCTCATTTCACTGTCTCATGATACACAAGCTTACACAGACTCTAGTAGAACAAATTATTGGCTTATCTGTCTTACAAAGGCAAAGTCCCTATGGATTTCACTGGAAAGATGACATCTGTTTTAAAGAATGGTGCTGCTGGTCCTTTGTACCGAGGAAGTCATTAGAAGTTGGAATCTGTGATAAACACACATGGGCTGATGCTTTCCTGATAAAGGGCTGTGGTAACATAGCAGACAAGACCGAGTTCTTTTATTCTTCCTGGATTTTCTTACTGCATTTTTAATGCATTTACTAAGGTCAAATGTATACTACCCAAAACCCTTTACAAGCTCTTTAGCAGCTATTCAGTAGTCTGTAAGCTTGTATTCTTCTCTTGCTTTGGTATATCAGTGCTTTTCTGTGTTTACTGAACATTTCAGAGCACAAAAATCTATGATTCCACAACAATCATTTGTTTTGCTTTTCTGTAAATATCATCAGCTTTATACTTTCCCACTACTGAATCTCAAAAAACAAAGCAACAAAAACCCTAGCCCAAACTGAGTATTTATTTCTTTTGCTTGAAAAGAGAGACCATGGTTATTGTTTGTTTTATTGTTTACATTAAAATAGATGTAAATAAAATAGCTTGAAAATAAATGCTTTTTGGCTTTGGCTTTTTAAAATTCTGACTTGAAAATGTGGCCACAAACCCTTCCTGCACAAAGCAATTCAGCCTCACTTAAAATTTATTCTTTAAAAGCAGTTGTCAGTACATTTAGAGAGATTGCATGAGTTAAAACCTGCTGAAAACAATATTAGGAGAATAAAGGCAAATTTCTCACTTTTGTGTCCTCCCAGCTTGAAGGTATTAGAGCTTGGAGGTACACTAGCTGTCACATGAGCCTGTGTGTGCTGTGATGTGCTGTGCAGATTCCTCCACTAATGAGGAGCAAGGCATACACTCCCATGTCCTGCTGCATTTTACTCAGCCTGTCTGTTTGCAAGGATCTCTTCTCATCACTTCTCAGTGGGAATTTCTTTCTCTTGCAGAAGAAGATGGAGACAGCTTGGTGAGTGTTTGTCTGTACATGGCTTCAGAAGAATATGTTTTAAAGCTGGATGTTGTACAGAATAAAAGTAATCTGCTTTGCCTCTCTGTCTCAGTTACCCTCTAAATAATAGGTGCTATAACACAGGGAGGCACGAGGATAATCGTGTGGAAAAAAATTAAGGATGCTCCAGTGTTTGCAGCCTGGAAAAAGAAGTTAAGTACCGCAGATAAAATAATCAACCCCTAAGCACATCATACTTGAAGAAAAGTCATGCATGTCCATCAGCATGGACAAATTATACAAAAAATTCTCCCAGGACCGAGTAGTAACTGGACCTTGGTATCTTCAGGAAAAGACTTAGAACCTAAATCCCAGTCTTGTGCTCTCAGCATTGCATTTCAAGTTTTCTTTAATAACTCCTTTCAGTAGATGACTGTAAATGAGACAGTTTTGTTGGTTTTTGTTTGTTTGTTTGCTTGTTCATTTGTTTGTTTAATGAGAAAGAAGCCAGGAGCTACAGAAGGAATCCCCTCACAGGCATTTACATTGAGCCTTGGCTGCAGGCATGTAACAAATCATCTCTCCTCAAAAGATTATAAACACAGGCCTTTGAGATCTGGCAGCGAAAAGCCTGTTACTGAAGGTGAGCCCTGCCATCAGTCCTCATCAAGGGAGCAGCAAAGTTCTGCTTTGCATTCCCAACCAAGAAGCCATGTGCTGGCACTGCCCTACCTGCCCATCACTGTCCCCAGATGTTTGTCACTTGGGAAGAGGGAGGAACAGGCCCGAGAAGATCAGCCTTCTCCACTGCTCTGACTTGGAGGAGGGAGAAGCAGCCTGTGTGTCCAGGCTCATGAAGCAGCCTGCATCAAGCTCCATGCTGCTTCATTGCTGGTTCTCCAAGTAAAAAGCAGGTTCAAGCTAGCTCTGGTACCTCATGGTTGGACCATGGCCCCAGCACCCTCGTTTTGTTTGAGATAACTCAACACCGAGTTTCCACAGCCTCTTGGGTGCGTCCAGATGGATGTGGAAGCCATCAGAGAATTTCAGCTCTGTGTTTTGTCAGCTATTCTCCTCTGAGCTACTGAAGATGGTGGCTTTTCTCAAAGCTTCCTACACTGCTAATCAGCTCTCTGACTGTGTTTCTCCTCAGAGCTTGCTTCCACAGTAGTGCAACTATGATATTTGCCATACACAGGGCACATGCAAGTTTAAGCTATCACTGCCCTGACTGCCTGTAACACACCACAGCCCATGTACCTGGATGGCTCGTGCAAGCACTCCCAATTCATTTTGGTGCAAAGCAACACAGATTCCTTTCAATCCTTCCCAGTACTGAAGAGGATCAGATATCTTGCACAGACTGATGAGACACTACAGCCGTCAGGACAGGCATCCTTCCTGGGAGAGTGAAAAAAGAAAAACAAGCAGGCAGTGGTACAATACCTCCAGCAACTCCTGGCAGGCCCACAGGAGCACTTTGGCGGTGGCCTAAATCAAGGGGGGCACACGGCTGTGAAGCAGGCTAGCTCAGAGATTATCTAAGTTCTTCTTCACTCTCATTGATCTCACACCATGTAAAAAATAAAACACCTGTGTTTTCTGTTCAACATCTGGAGAAACTGAGACATAGTCACGAGGAGCTGACTGACCTCCGGGCTCTCAGCAGCAGAGCCCAGCATATAAATCAGGTCACAACTCCTAGTCCGTGTTTTTATTAACCAGACCAGCCTATAAAGAAGCCAGAAATCCAATTACATCGCATGGGGAAGAGGGAATGAATCCATAATCCACTTGGTGGAGACCAGACACTGCTGCCAATGAGTAATGGGCAACTCCCTTAGTCTGAAAGGACCTCCACTTGGTGCAGCGTTGCATGAGGCGATGAGAATTTGATAGCTTTGCAAAGCGTCTTGGGGCATTTGTTGCTTCCAACTTCAGCGTTCACCTTTTCAGGTTTCAATAAGATCAATAAACAAGCGACTAATTCTGGCCTCCCTGCTAGATGGGAGGCATTTTTCCTGCCTCCTCTCTTCACCCCGCTTTTGAGCAAAGTGTATTTTACTTCCTTTTCCTGCCTTTCTGTTTCTGCTGCATCCCACTGTAATAAGTGTTTTGTGATCTCTTGTATTTTTCTTCTTAACTTTCCCTTCAAAGACCCAAGAACCATAGGAAGAAAACACTCCTTCAGAAAAGACCAATTTCATGTTATGAACTGTAGTACAAGGTTTCAAGAAAGTCCTTCGTGAAGTGAAGAAATCAGTACCCACCCTGCAAACATTAGGTCACGGGCTTCTCTGTGAGGCAGTCCTCCAACAGGCCTGCACAGAGGCAGGAGTCCAGGCTAGCCACTTCTCCATAATGCTGACAGGGAGAAGAAAAAGTTCTCCTGCAGAACTTAGCAAGGATAAAATAAAGGGTTGAAATGAAATGAAATGAAATCAAATTAAAAGCTACAGATTCTAATAACGCTCCCTTCCTGCACAGGTACTTGAAGCTCAGGAGACCTCAGATGCAGAAGTGTCGTCATTCTTCTAGTAGTTTGCTTTTGCTTCTGTGTGGATTTTTCAGGTTTTTGGTTTTTTGTTTATTTGGTTTTTTGAATGCTTGTAAACGTCCAGTGGTTACAACATACTGCCTCAAGAGTTTCCATGGCTGAGCTACATGAAAGGTAAAGAAACTTCCTAGAATTGTTTTAAGCCCGTGTGACAGCTTTTTTCACTGAATTCTAGTACTTGACGTCCTGGAAGAAACACTGAGCTACCATTTCTCTTACATGAACTCATTTCACAGTCCTCCAGCCATTGCTCTTCCAGCTTGAAAAGTCCTAAGCTGCTTGATCGCTCCCTGGGCTGAAGCTGTTCTGTATTTTGATTGCCCTTGATGCGTCCTTTGAATCTTTTCCAGCTTTACGGCAACGTTTTTAAAATGTAAGGCTGCCAGAAATACACCGTGCTCAAGATGTGAGAGTCATGAATTTATACAGCGCTATAATAATGACTTCTACCCTGTTGTCTGTTCTTTCATAGTAATTCCTAACATTACACCTGCTACTGATCATTAAACCAATGTTGTGGCAGAACTGTCTATTTTAACCCCAACATCTTCCCCTTGAAAGGCTAACAGGTAGCTGGTGACCCATTGCTGAGTGTGCAGCTAAGATTGATTTTTCCCCAACGTGCAGCACTTGATTTTTTTTTTCTACACTGAATTTCATTTGATATTTTATCATCTAACCACCCAGAATACGAAGGTTAATGACATTGGCTCCCTGTTCACAGATGAGAAACAGAAGAATGAAGGCTTGTTCAGGGTTTTTAAGAGCGGAGACAGGTCTGTTGCATCCTCGCTTTTCCATGTGAAAAAAACATGTTCCTTCCAAAGCTGCTTGGATATTTGTCTGTGTCTGGTGTGTGTGAGGGGATCCACACAAAAGAAGGTATTTCCCTTTGCTTTCAGAAGTGGAAGCATGTATACAGAAGGGAAGAAAAACACAACAACAAAAAAAAAGAACAAGGGGATAGAATATTAGATCCTAGCCCTAAGAGATTTTAAGAAAGCAAGAACAGCCAAACAGGTCCTTAAAGTGCCACAAGTTGTCTGCAAGGAGGTAGTGGTGGTGGGGAGTGGGTTATGTGCTTTATGCCAAGACGTTCAAAAGCATCTGTCAAAGTTAAATGTAGCCAAGCTAAATCTAAACCACCGACTAAAATCTTGATCTTGACATCTGGAGACCAGCTGATGTGTAAGGGCCACACAAGGCACAGGAAGGAGGCTTACCTGGGATGGGGAGACCAGTGCAGGTCCCTGAAGATTTGGGCCTAATGTTCTGCCCCTACAAGAGCGAGTGCGTGGCAAGGACATCAGCTTTTAATACTGAAGTTAATCTTGCTGCCCAGCCAGCTTCACGTCCAAAATTCCTCTTAGCTACAGAGCCACCAAAGATGTGACAGCATTTGGGGATGTAATCCGCAGCACTGCAGCCAGGGCTCAGGTTTGGGAAGCATATGGGCAATATCCTGCAAATCATTTCCACATATCGCTGTTATTTCTGAGCAGATCTTGTAACTGCAGCTTCTGTTGTCTGCTTTTCTCTCCTACCTTCTCAAAACTTCCCATCTGTTTGTCTCTCAAATTAAGTGGGCATTTTAGCACAATGGGCAAGCTCTTCCAATCCATTATCTTTAAGGGAATTTTAATAACTTGGACTTGATGGCCTGCATGTTAACTCTCAGTTTCCTGTGGCTTGTTGCAGGCCTCTACAGCTGCTACGTGCCACACACAGAGACCACCAGGAGCTTTCAGGATGTACACGTCCCCACCTGATCCTCAGGTCAAGGAACAGCACCATGTTGGGGCAGCACAGTCTTGTTTGCCCTAAATTAGGCTTTCTTGCCAGTTAGCCCCACCTCACTGTATTCAAACGCTTCTTGGATCTCATAAACTCAGCTCTTTGAGACATTGGACAGCCTTTCCTTGGCTCTGCTCCGTTAAATGGGGCAGCAGCAACACCATTCTGTAACAAGCGACAGTCTCGTGAATAGCACATCCATACCCTGTGCCCTAGCACGTCAAGTTTTTAAGAACATTTAAGAAGTAGACAGTGCTCTGCAAAGCAATGACCTCTTGGCATGAGTGGGCAAGGGACTTGCTGGCACTGTACTGTCCATGCCCAGTAGAGCAGCCTGCAACAAGTTGAAATCTCACATTTCGCTCCGCATCCTTGTATTGTAACATACTTCATCCAGGCAGCAATTTCCTAAAAAAACACCCACCTACGACCTACGGGCCCTGACACTGTAGAGCAACTGCAGAGCAAAGAAAAACTGACAGTATCCTACTGCTGGCTTCATGATCACAGCTGGTTTTCAGAGCTGAGCTAAAGGCTCTCTCCTTCAGAGAATTTTCTTCTTGCTTAAAACACATTTATTGTAATGTCTGCTTGTCAAAGGAGTGGATGTTGAATGTAATTCTGACCAATATAAACAAAAAAGCACAAGCAGCAAAGGGTCTACATTACCCATATTGGAAATTTCTAGCAAGGACACAATCTAGCCCAGCACAGAAAGATTGCTAACACACATTCATGCCTGGATGCATACAAACACTTGGTCGGAGAAGAGTCCAAGGGCTTGACCAAACCGACTGACAGACATTGCAAGGGTCTTGGCAGCCCCTATGAACTTCTTCCTATGATTTTTCTACATGGTGCAAAACCTCGGCTGCTCTCAGACTCACCCGTCCCAAGAAAGAAATGACTTCCACAGCCAGAAGTGCCTTCTGCTACATCTGCCGGCGCTGGGAGTATGCAGCTGCCCCAAGTCTGTACAATATATTGCAGCCATTTTATCCTTGTGCTTGGGTTCCCCAACTAGAGAATGTCTCTTCCTTATACACACGGAGTCTGACAGAGGAAAACCTTGAGATGCTTTCAGCCCAAGCCCAAGGATTGCCTGAAAAAGAGGCTACAGCACAGTTCTCGCAGTCCTGCACACTGGCTGAATTGCTTTCCTATGGAACATAGCCCAGAGGAGCTACCTATGGCCTGGAGCTCCAGACAATAATTAAGTTGTTGGTGGGTTGCCCCAGCATTACAGTAATTGATGATTAAACCAGGCACAGGACACCACTGAGGCCTGGCACACAATAAGGCTGCTCAGTAGCTCTCCTCTAAATTCACACCATCAAGCAATTTTGTTACACGCATCATGTTCCAGGATGCTAACAGCTTTGCTGTTTCCTAATCAGCTGGGGCAATTTACACAGTCTCTGGCTGTGTTTTACATCAAACCTCATTTGATTCTCTGGTATGTTGCAATACTACTAAAGACAACCATCCTTCAAATATGCTTTCTGCACCACATCATTCCCCTTCTTCACCATTTCTAGCTGAAAAGGGCAACACACAGCTGTGGGCGCTAATTAAGAGAGTCCCTTATACATTGCACTCAGCATACTTCTCTGCTTTGTTTCCGAAACAGTCCTCTTATCTAATGCCACTGTTAATGTAGTAAAAGATTGATAACGATAATGACTTAACTGAGCTTGGGTTTGTGATGGAAGCAACAACAGACATTTTGTCTTGTCTTACGCAAACAGCCCTGCATCAAGCCAGCAGAGACACAGGAATCTGAACACTGACTTAACAAAGCATTTGGTTATCTTTTACAAATGGAGAACAGAGATAAGAAACTCCTGACATTGCTGGGCATCCATTTGTGTTGCTGCTTTACAGATCCCTAGCTCAGAACAGATCTTAGACAACAAAGGCCGCAGGTGAGAGGGAGAGATCTCCTTTAGCCTGAAAAACTGCCTAATTGGAAGCCAAGTGCCTTGCTGCATGTTCCAAGCAAATACATTTGTATCATCAAATGCTTACCCATAGGCAGATGGCTGGAATTGCACAGTGGGGTTCCTTCTTGCAATCTGCTGCCACTAAGAGCTGTTTGAGCCACATCCAAACCCTCTTCAAGTCAATGGGAGTTTTTTTCAATTAACTTAAAGAGAAGTTGGGTAGGATCCAGAGAATTAACTGACCCTGTGGATTTCTTTTGGGCACCTGCTGAGACTCTTTAGGGGGGGGATTTCCTTCTGTATTTGTATTTTTATTTATTTATTTTTTTTATGGTAGCTCTGACACAGTTTACTTTAGATTTGCAGAACTTCTTAGCTTAGCACTACAAGAAAATCCTGGCCCTGTTGAAGCGAGAGGGAATTTTGCCACTGAGAGCAATTTACACTTAGGACTGCCGTTTGCCCTGCCACAGTAGGCAAATCAGCTCAGAACGCTGCTCAGGTTGGCAAAATGGTTCTTGCAGTACCAAACAAGCAAGATCAAAAGTAAGCACCTAAACTATTGCTCTTGGGATGCTTGCTACCACTATGTAGGACCTGGAAACTTTCCACCTCTCAGTTTCTTGGAGGCTTACAGGAGCCCTACCCATTACATCCATTAACCTCGGCTTTTCCATTCCTCCCGTGCTTGAATTACTTCAAAATGTTCTGCAGTTTAGCAGAAGTTCCCATAACTTTTACATTAATCTGGTCCACTTCTCAGGTTTGAAGTCGAGCTATTCCCCTTTTCAGTTTTACTTCTGTACAGAACAGAAACATACACTAAGTACTGCTAAGAGCCACAACATGGCCTACAGACAACAATGCAGCTTCCAAATATTTATATGCAAGGCCATGACAAGTAGGCTTTTTGAAAGAAAAAACAAATGAAGCATTGCTTTCACTGAAGGAAATTAGTTTGGATATTCAGGACCCAGGCTTTTCAGATAGCTAGTAACGAGGTCTAATGGGTATACGGCAAGTAAAAATCTCCTACAGTTACCTCAGGTAGTTATACAGCCTCTGTAAAAAAAAAATCATAAAAGGACAAAATAGCCTGGTCAATGGTGGAATGGAGTTACAATGGTTCCTCAAGGTGACAATCCACAAAGAAAAAACTAAAGCCTGTTGTGAAGCCCTAACGGGTGGGACACACCGTCTCCTGTCTGGTTCTGCCTAGGGCTGAGGGGATTGTACCCACTGAAAAGTCATCTTCAGGGGTGCAAGACACTGTAGTGAAAGCACAGGGCACACTAAGGATGCAGTTGAGGGAGGGGGGCTGCTCAGGGGACCTCTGTTCTACCTCACATCCTCAACTGTTGTGCCTCCTGAAGTCTTAGGGCTAAGCAGCACAACTAGAGAACTCTTCCATACGTACGTAAAAGAAGCACATACATATTGATGAAGAGGTGATTCAGTGTTCTGTTTATTCACCTTATGTATCTGGTATTTGTTTAACCTGAAAAATTCAAGACTTAATCTTGGCATCTGAAAAATCAAGTTCTTTCATTTCTTTCCAGCCCACTTTTTTTTTTTTTTTTTTTTTTTTTTTTTTGGTAGTAGGTAGAATACTCAAAACAAGATGTTTAAATTTTGGCAGAAATGAAACACTTTCAAAAGTCTCTGTGAGAAAGTAAAGATGTGCTTTTTGTTGCTGTTGTTGTATTTGAACCTGAATGCATGTACATACTGGCTATTTTTCATCTGGAAACTACTGAAAAGCGTGCACAATCACCCACTTCTGGCTGGAATAGTTAACTTCACATACTGCTGCACTGGCTTTTTGATGGAAATCTCTACAGGCCCTAGAGGCCCACAAAGGGATAGCCATGCACACCTCTTCTTCCAGGCCACCTTTGTTCTGTCCCTTCCCCACAGACAAACCCTGTCAGTGAGGGAGCCCTTGGAGACTGTGGCCACAGATCTGGTATCAAGACACCTACAAACCTCCATCGATTTGAGGTTCTTCGTCAGCTTAAGTCCTCACAGACTATTTAAGGCTCTCCAAAATACCAGCAGAAGGGCACTGACGCAGTCAATATTCTGTTTATCAGTATCATCAGCGACGTCACAGTCTGGGCATGCAATGATCTCTTGATATAACAACCTCCTCAGCATCTAAATCCTGACATTCATGGAAGTACAACGATAGACAAAAAGGTCCGACTTTGGAAAGAGTCAAACTACTAAAAGCAGGTCCTTCTGGGAGGTAATTTTATCTTCCATTACCTTTTCAAATCAATCTCACCGAATCTTCCAAGCTGTGTCCTGAGCTACTGAATATATTTCTGCGCTGTAAACACTGGGACAAAGTCAGTGTGAAAATCTTGCCATCAGTTAACTAGCTCCAAGTCTTTCCAGTATTTTGCATTGACTGGAATGATAAATAATTTACTTTCCAACTACCAGATCTCAGAAATAAATTTCTAAAACAAAAACTCCTGCAAAACACAATTATTATTCAACTCATTTTAACAATTCGATAAATGCAGTGCAATGACTTCCGTTAGCTATTCTCCCAGCCAAGGTCTACTACATCATTAAATATTATTGAGTTGGGTCTGCCATTTTACTTGAAATTATGCGCCTGGCATTTTAGTCTATAGCCATAAATGCTGGAAATGTCAGTTATATAAGCATCCATCTTTTTCACTACTGCCTCCCATCAAACATTAATGGTAGGAGCTCTAATCCATTCTACACAGTCCCAGATATCTACATTTGCTAGGAAAGGAACTGTAACAGAGCACACTGACAACTCACAGTAAGTAATTACTCTTAGAAATATCTCAGTAAACTCAATTTGCTCCCAGAGGTCTTTTAAATTATATCTCGTTAGAGTGCAATGCTTTTTCAAATGACAAGGTCACACAAAAAAGCAAAACTCTATTTTATCTTTATCAGAGCTTTATCCCCCCACAATAAAACTGTTATAACACATAATTCCAGCCAGATAGAGATACTGTGTTTTACTGTTAGAGCCCAGAAAAGCCATAAAGCAAGCAGAGTTGTTGTTTACAGTCACAATAAATCTGGAATATCGTATAGCATCCTAGGTGAGGAAAACGCTTCTACTAATGTGAGCTGCGTGGGAAGGATTTTATTTTATCTTTTTAATTTTGTAGATAAAATAATTTTCTTCTGAATTTACACTAAAACTTTCTCATG
Source organism: Cygnus atratus (assembly GCF_013377495.2). NCBI lineage: Eukaryota > Metazoa > Chordata > Aves > Anseriformes > Anatidae > Cygnus > Cygnus atratus. The sequence goes on along the minus strand of NC_066365.1, from coordinate 13,923,494 downwards.
AATCAGGAAAGATGAATCTCAAACTGTAGTAACGCAGCAGAACACACACTTTATCTCATCACCCTGCTAAACTGCATCGGGGACTTTATAGCAAGAGGTTATTGAAAAGCAACATGGATTGTGTAGCTTGACCAACAATTCTCGTTTTATTAAATATTGATAGTTGGTGTACTTTCTTACAATTCCAGCTCCTGAAGCCACGCTACACATTTTCATTTAAAATATTCTTGTCATTGTTTTCCTGAAGAGCTTGAAAATATGTTGTAGCGTGCCCTGAGCTCACAACCATGAAATAAAAACAAACTCAAATGTGTAAGACCTTGGATTTATTTGCCGATTCCTTGCTATTTGAGAATGAACAAAGACAGGACTCCTCAGCTTTTAAGTCTTCACTAACAGTACTAAAACAGTTGCCCCACAATCACATAGGACAAGAAGGATAACTGCCATGCAATAATAGCAACATAGTCACATTTTAGCAGCAATTGTTTTGGCTAAGAAAAATCTGCATCTTATATTAATGAATAGAGATTTCAGTTTGACAGAAGAGGATGAGGTAGAAGCTGCAGACTACATTAAGGATATCCTTAATTTTATCCTTAATTTTATCCTTAAACGCTGCTCTTAACTGAATATGCGCTTTTATTCTCAATTCCAAGTGATCTGGCAAATTAGAAGAGTGCACCAAATCTAAAATCATCAGCACTGGTGTACCTTAGCAAGTAACAACCTCCAAAGAAACTCTCCAAGCAATTCAGAGGATAACAAGGTGCCATCAGAGAAAACATACAGTCTGGTTTGACATGTATCATATGGGGGACGGAAAACAACATAATTCTGCAAGCAGGGATAAGCCCAAATCTTTCTAGAAACAGACCTCAACAAACTCACCTCCTCAAAGCAGAGGTCAGGAAAGCAGAAGTAACTTCGGAAGAATAGATGTCCTCATAGGGAGGGGTTTTTGAATACTTTTGTTTCACAAGGGTATTGTACAGGAATGCTCTGGGAGAGATCAGCAGGTAATTTCAGGGCCATAGTACAAGGATAAGCACTTTCATAACAGTCAAGAGAATTTCTGAGAAGCACTTCCACTTTTGCATTCGTCATCATCTCCTGTTTGACTTTTTTCCGTTTTTTTCACTGACAAGCACAGGATGAGTTTTGCCAAGGGTCAGCACAAACAGACAATCATCTCACATCAGGAACAGATATTTCCCAGAAAGTTTACCTCCTCTGAGCCCTGCCAATGAAAACAGGGGACTCTTCTGACAAGTGACCCTCTCATATTATTTCCTTACATTGCTTATTCAAGACAATATATAAAAGGCAAATGCCTAAAATGAATGCTTAGAAATATAGACCATAAAAGCTGGAGCTTTAGCCTGGGACTGCAAGGAAAGAGCTGCAAAAACTTATTCCATTATGGAAGAAAATTAAATGAATAAATTAAATGGCACAAATGTGATGGAAAACGAGATGTGAGCTTTCTAAGCACAGTTCATCTCAGCTATGCGATCAGCAACACAAGCTCAGACAGAAGAAGCACCCGGCATCAGGTCCTTCAGGTTCTCCGTGGTTTTGGGAATTGGGCTTTGCTGCTGCATTTCAGATTTCAAATTCTTCTCTTCAGATATTTCTGTGATCTTCATTAAGGATTACTGGCTATGAAAAACCTTGTGGATGCAGAGCCTCAGAGCAGCTATTAACGAATACATCTGAAAAATCCCCTGTGAGGAACTAGGAAAAGGCTGCTTGGGCACAAAGCAGAAACCACTGTGGAAGAAAACATCTCAGCTCTCTCTGTAGGTCAAGGAACAAAGTCAGATTTTCTGTCCCTCCATCCCACACACGACAATGTTCTTCAGATTTCTCCATGTAGCAGTAAAAATCATCCAAGATAAAAAAAAATTGGACAGAATTGAAAATCAAAAATTGCTAGCACAGGACGTATTGCAGGTCTTATCCTTGTACTATTTAGCACATTCTGTGCATGATCAATAAAAGTATGGTTCCTCTGTGTTCCTTTTTCAGCTATTCCATGGAGAACGGCAGTGACAGAGTTAGCACCTCCAAGGACTGATTTTTAGAAACATCTGACCAAGCAACCCTGCTTCCAACTGCTTAGTTACTGAAATCTATGGTAAGAACTCACCAGTAATTCAGCCAGTTCAATAAAAACCTAAAAAGTTCAAATCTGTCACTGATCTACATCAGGTAACTTATTGAATTTATGTTTATGCCCCTGCATACCTGGCCCACCTGATTTCATGAAGAGAGCCGTGTCACTTTATACCAGATGTAAATTTGACTGAGAGTGACTAGGAATCTGATCCCATGACTGCAAAAGAGCTGAACTAATTTATGTCACTGTAGAAAGCTAGGACAAATGTCTACATTTGTAAAAACATGTTCTGAGCTTCCTCTTACTTTAATATAGTATCAAATATTTCAAAGACAACTCATAGTTTCAATTTTTTTTTTGCCAGTTCTTTTCTGAATATCTACAAATCCCTGATATATTTTAAGAAAACTAGAAGTGGCTGAAAAAATAAGTTAAATAAATAGCCATAATTGGAAAGTAGATTTTCTCTTCCTGTACAACTATGACTTGTGTTTGAATTTATCGAAGTCTGCTGCCGAGCTTTGACTTCTAATGCAGAGCTGAGTTTCACTTTGTCTTCCCTCAAAGAAAACCAGAATGTTTCGAAGTCCAAATGAAAACAATATGATCAAGTTCTGAACAATAAATTCTGCTGAGGAAAGCAAATGCTTTCATTAAAACCACAGTTTTCAGTAGGAAAGCATTAGGAGGGAGAATTTTCAGCCAACTCTACCAGATATCTGCATCTCTTCATTCTGACATTTTTACCTTGTTGGTAATGCTTAACAGTGAGTCCCGTGGTTTCCCAGAGCCAAGCAGTGTCTTTGCAGTCAGCATCTTCAGCAGTGACAGCTGAGCCATGCATCTCAGCAGCACAGTCCGGTGATGTCGGGCTTTATGGATCAATGAGGTGTGATTTCCTATTGGTTTCCCCTTGGCTTTCTAGGAAGGAAGAAGAAAGGAGAATTCACCACTGCCTTAATTCATGCAAGCAGAAAGCGCATTTTTAATGCTTCTAAGGCCCTAAGACTCAGTGCATCGTACACGTCATTCCTATCTCTGTCAGCTGCAAACCAAACTCAGAATATTAAAACAGAAAGATGTATTTTTGTTTGCTTTTTTCTTTATCCTCAGTTTCTAACTGGCAGAAGAGATTATCCAGAGGTCTTCTCTGTATGTTCTTCATCTCTTTAATAGTCTTTAAATCAAGACTGAATGTAGACTTTAAAAACTATGAGTCAGTTCAGCCACAGGTTTTTTAGGCTTGGTACAGGCCTCAGAGGGTAAAATTTAAAGCCTGCAGGTCACTTTAGAGGACCATCACAGTCCCTTCTGCCACAGAAACCTACAAATCTATGCAATGAGCAACAGACTGTAATCAACCTTTGGCTGCCCTTCCTCATTCTCTAGTTGTATTTTTTTATTGCAATCCTACACAGACATAAAAATTAAAAACATAATGGCAAGCCTGGAATCAAAACAATTTGATTGAGGGCAAATGAAACAAACCAAATGACCAAAGCTGCCTTTCTTTCTTTTTTTTTCTTTTCTTTCTTTTCTCTTTTTCCTTTCCTTTTTTTCTTTTCTTTTGTTTTTTTTTTTCTTTTCTTTCTTTTCTCTTTTTTCTTTCCTTTTTTTCTTTTCTTTTGTTTTTTTTCCTCTCCTTTTTTAACATCCCTTTTCTTTTTAATGTATAGATCCCACTTGCAGCTTTCCAGAAGCACCAGAAAACTGCAACACTCTTGAGCAGGAGTTTGGACTGCAGTTTGTGTTCCCCTGTTAAACCTGTGTCACTTTGTGTTCCAGCTACAATCTTTTCCATAACTAAGAATGACCTATCATCGCTTTAATGCCCAATATTGCCCACAAAAGACCATAAACTTTTACTAGAATGATAAAGTCCATTTTTAGCCTTTTAAATAATCTGCATCTTGCCTAGTTGCCCCACCTACTTTCTCCTTGCCAGTTATATTGAGGAGCCATAAACAAAGAGGAAGGAGAATAGCCAGTAAATTAAAGTGCAGACAACTGAAAAGGTCAAAGTGGTGTGCTTTATTATGGTCTGTCACTGACTATATGGCATGTTAAAATTCATATACTGGTGTTTCAAGAAAATATAAACAATCTGTAAAGTATGTGAGAAATCAATCAGCAGGAATTGACTCAACTAAAAGCTATTGGACCAGGTGTATCTACAAAGGCCTGTGGGTACCAAGAAACAAAGCTCTCTTTCCTTTCTACTGCCTGAAGTGATGGGAACAGAGACAGGAGCTAAATGCTGGGTGCTTGCAGGTATTTCAGCAACAATGCAATGCACAGCTAGTGAAGGGAACTGAAGCAGCAAGGATTTCCTCACAGTCCCTTTGTCCTCAAGCTCAAGTCCTAATACCAAAAAAAAAAATAAAAAATGGTGTTAAGTTCAACCAGTGGCACAGGCAATTTTGGCCTCAATTATTTCAATTATTTACTGCAAAAATGGCCAGTGAGACTGCACCCTTAGCTGCAGGTTCCCCATTCCTTTCCTAGATGGCCTGCAGCAGAAGATCATCAAGGCAGGGACCACCAGCCCTTGGCCAATCTGCTGCTTGTGCTCTTGCAGCATTCGGTCTCGCTCAGCTGGAGGAAAATATTGTGAGGCCAAAGGATGCACAGTCTCAAACGGGATCTCGTGGATCATCTGTGCCTGTGTATTTCAGCAGCATTGCACATGATCAATATTGCTCTTTGAGAACTACACTGAGCCAGTTACTGTAACCTGCAGCATGGGACAACTTGGTGTCATTAACCTGGTTAAAAATTCCTGCTCCCTTACTGCCTGCTTTCAGTACCTCTGGGTGCAGCTGGTGAAGGACGTGCCCCTTTAATTCCACAAACAAATTATTAGACACAGGCCTGGCCAGACGAAGTCTCTTTCCAAGAACTGGCTAATTTTGAGCATGGTTGTGTGTGCATATAAGCACAGAAGAAGAATCAGATGGAGCTGACAGTTTTGAAACATGTTATTTGTGATCAAGACCACCAAACACTAATGAGACACAATGTCTTGCCTGCAGCACGGCCTGATGTATTTTTTTTTGTCACATAATTATATGCTACTGTGGCAGAACATATTTGCCACAATGATTTTTCTTTCTATCTATCTATCTACCTATCATGGGGGAGTGGACCAGCAATTTGCAAAAACCCATCTTTAAACAATGACAAAAGACAAGTAGTGTCTGGTCTTACTATTTCTCTTACAACCCGAATAAACGCTCAAGCTCCCTGATTCAGAACAAATGTATTTTATTCTCCTTTTTTCCTAAAGAGGGCTAACAGGAGTTTTCACAGCTGCTGGATTCATCACCACCATCATTTTCTTCTCCCGCAGAACCAAAAGCTATTGTACTTTCGTGCTGTAACCACAGCCCTGGGGTCATAAAATGGCACCTCTCCTCCGGGGATTCGGGAGCGTGAAATGGCCACAGAAGATGCCTGTAGCTGGCGGAGTGAATAAATAGTGCTTACATCTCACCACTTTGCAGAGATGCAGATCTTCAGACACACCACGATGTCTCTTCCTTCACTGGCGGGGAAAACATCATAGGCAACTTTTCTTCCATTGCTAAACACACTGTCTTTGTCACACTTTGGTCAGCTACGGAGATAATTTTACTAAATCCTCGTCCCCACCATGAACAATGGTTTCTCCTCTCAGTTATTATTGTTACAGATATTAGAATAAAACAACAGCTCTGCACTGAGCCTTATGGAAACCAAACTAATGATCTTGTCTGAAGATTGACTACTTTGGGAGCTTAATTGAGAAGAAAAACTGTCTGTGGAACTGTGATCCAAACCTGAACGAGATGCAGCAAAGAGTCCTGAATCTTTAATGGAAATATCTTAAGGTAGAAAAGTGAAGCTGTAAGTGTGAAGATGTATAAGCTGGTTTATTTAAAAACAAAACCCAAGGAGATGTAAGAGAGGTGGGGAGCCTTGCCCATCCCGTGCAAGGTTCAGAAACGGCCAGCTGCTGTTTCTGAATGGCCACCCTGTGCTACACCACAGAGCCTGGTGCAGCAGGGGCTCCTGTGGCAGTGCTGGTCAGGAGAAAGCAACCACATCCAAGGTGCGGCATCCTGGTGAGTGTTAAACACGTGCAATGCCCTTCTCATATTCTTAAAACTACCTCACACAGCATTCATGGCCGGAGTTCCAACTGCTCCTAAAGGAAAAAAGAAGGATTTTTAAAGAAAGTCATTAAATTTACCTGCTGGCTGGCTGATTTTGAGTTGATTGAAAATCGGTCTTTGGTTTTCTAATCCACTGGGTTAGGCTGGCTGAATGGAGTGACCCTGCACCCTTCAAAACCTTCAGTTGCCACAGGTGGTAGCAGATGAGATGTTCAGCACAGGACTTTCCATGTTCTCTTGAAGAACTACGGCCACATCACACACATTTCAGTCACATATAGACAAAGCCAGTTATGACTGCAGGTGCATCTCCCCTCAGTCTTCTCTTCTCCAGGCTAAACAGGCCCAGCTCTCTCAGCCTGTCCTCATACGACAGGTGCTCCAGGCTTCTCTTCATCTCCGTAGCCCTCCTCTGGACTCTCTCCAGGAGCTCCATGTCCCTCTGGTACTGGGGAGCCCAGAACTGGACACAGTACTCCAGGTGTGGCCTCACCAGGGCTGAGAAGAGGGGCAGGATCCCCTACCCTTGACCATTCTCTCTTCTTTTTCCCCAGCCACATTCTCCAAGTCAATTTATTTCAATTAGACCAAAGCCTTTCCTAACATTTTCTGTCGTGTGTGGTAGTTTTAATGAGCAGGAAAAGAAAATAAATATGAGGCCCAGACTGACATGACATTCAACTGGAACAGAGTAAAGAGTTCTGTTGGAAGCTCTGCTCTAAGTTACGTCCCTTCCTAGTGGTCTCTGTCTATGCTGTAAGATTTTTGCAAATCTCTGAAAAATGCCAGCTGAAGGGTTTCAAGGGAATAAACCAAAGCTTTAATTGCTGGGATAGAACTGAATCCGTATTCCACCCAGCTATAGACCGGGAGAATTTCCCATCAGATTTTTTCCTCCTGTGACCTTGTGGTTCACAGATTTCAACAAGCTCCTGCCAGTCCCCAAGCAAAAGGAAGAGAGGTTGTGAGCTATTTTTTTTCTAATACAGGGAAATAAAGCTGATCTTGTAGGTTATAAATTAGTGGGGAAAGAGCCAAGCACAGTTTGTTCTACACTTTACCCAGTGGAAGCTGTTGATTCATCACTTATTTAGAATATCACTTATGTTGTCGCCTTGTTACCTGCTACGCAGAATTGAAAAGAAAAGCAGAAAACATGCACCAGTCACAGCAGACTCTGACTCTATGCTACTTGCTATGTTCTTTGTCAGCAGGGTCATGAAACTCAGTCAATGTTACCTGTGTTTAAATGTTAGTAAAAACATTTAATGTAATGTCCAGTTGTTATAACCTAGATAGAAAAGCTCAGTACTCAGAACATATTTAGCATCTTTGGTTAAATGCATCACAAGCCTTTTATTTCAATTCTGTAATAATTCTCCTTAGATTGCTCTTCCTACTTGGACAGATAGTCAGCAGTCCCAGCAGCGCCCTGACAAAAAAAATTCACATTCATGTCAAAGAAACACAGAAGGGTTGTTTGTAAAGAGTCTCTTTTGACTAATGTGGGAAATCACTGTTCAGTGTAATTAAGATGTGGTTCAAGACAAGAGGTCACAAAGGTATAATTTAGCTGGGGTTGTATGAAGGATCTGTTCCTCTTCATCACAAAAGGTTGCATACATGGGTTTTTAACATCACTGCAATGTATGTACCAGTAAGTTATAGAAACAGCATGCAGTACCCAAAGTTTATAACGGATCATTCATACACTATGGAATACATGAACAATTCTTCTGTAAGATACTAAAAGGATGCAAAAATGGTTTATAGGACTTTTCCTCCCCAAAAAGAAATTTGCTTGCTATTTGTTTTGTTCCTTCCCTGCTAGACTATGAGATTGTGCTGTTTCTGTTGTAAATCGAGTTCTGTATGTAAAAGGGTACATCCTTTCTGGGATTTCTGCAGCTTCATAGATGCTTTTCCCAGTTGGATGTGCTTTTGAGGATAGTAGCAGGGCCAAGAGGGAGCTGATGAAACCTGTGCTGGAAAGCCTGTCATCAGGGCTATTTGAGACTGGAGCATGGGAAACTCCGGTCTGCTTCCTACAGGATTTTATACAACTTATTTCCCTAAACTCATGAATCTATGTGCTAGCACAGTCACTCACGGTGGTCACTGGCAGAATTAGGCATCCGTTCTAGGGCTGCTTTCTAGGCTTCTCCAGCCCTCAGGAAGGAAGAACCAGCCTCACACAAAGGATTCCGCAAACCTGAGTCAGGCCAAAATTTCTCTCTGTAGATCAAACACCACTTCCTAATTCCAGATGGGAGATTCAAACAGTCTAATACCTCCAGCAGCCTCAGAAACAAGAGACTTTCATACCACAGCTTGGCTTCATCTGAATCATTTCAGGCCAAACTAGTTTGAATCCAGGCGAAGCAGAGACTCGATCCCACAACACTACGCACGCCCTCACTACACAAGGCAGCGCTGCACATAACTATGGAAAGAAAAATAAGCGGTGAAAACTTGAGCAAATCCAAAACCTGTCCACAAAGCATTTCAGTTTTAATGAAAAGAGTCTGTTTAGACAAAATTCTCTATCATCAAAAACCTGTCTGACTGAGTCAAGGCAGCAAAGCTGCTGTGTTTTTCATCACCTGAGATATTCCCCTTCTGGAAAGTGCATCTGCTGAGATAAAGGGATAATTCTGATGTGTTGGTATTTTACAACAAAGACCTATGTTGAAAATTTTCCATCAAAACTGCTGAAGCAAACTGGGCTTTTGATTAAACAGGAAAAAAGCTCATTTTTCCATCCAAAAAAAAAAAAAGTGGCCTAAATGGAAATTCTCTCTAGGACTTTGCTCTTGCAGCGCTTCAAAGAAAATTAAATCCCTTCTCATCCTCTGAGATCCCTCTCAGCCGAGCAGCCCAGTTGCTCTGCCCAGCTCACACCAAAAGCAAGGACTCCGGAGGAGAGCTGCCACCTCTCTCCAAGGGATAATCACTTGTCACCTATCACTGAAAATATACTTCAGGTAGGATTTCAAGCACAGAAAAAGAGGAATGTAAACCTGAAGGCAAAAGCAGACATGGGGGTTCACCAGCTCATGGATACTGACATCCCTGTAGACTTGTTCAGAGCTCGCTGCAGAACTTCTTCCTCTCTGACCCCTTCTTCTTTAGGTATTTGAAAGTGGTGGGAGTGGAGTTTAGTGGAAATTTTTGATATGTGCATGGTATTTTATGAATGTACAGGCCTATGGATGAGTACATACACCAGCACTTTTGTAAATCAATGTGTACGTAATTGGGAGCACGTTAACCATCAGAACTGAGCACAGATTACTTTGTGCCACGTCCTTCTTCAAGCCACGGTGCTTTGGAGTCAAGATCCTGGGTAAAGAGCTGACCGGAGAGGTGGGACTCCAGGGCAATATCAATATTTCCAGGAGCCCACTAAGCCCTGGTAGTAAATCTCATTAGTTTGTACCACAAGCTGCACTCAAGGTCCAAATCACATGTAAATCCAAAAATCATGTGTAAATCCAAACCATGTGTAAATCCAAAAATCCAAACAGAGAAGGAGCCCACGAGCTCCTTGTGTCTTGGTGATGCATCTCCCAGGTGTGCATTTCTTTCCCAATATTGACACACACATCCACCTCCTGTTAGAAATCAGGTGTGAAGCTGGCACCCGTCAAGCTTTGGATTTGAAAAAACTGGCAAAACATTCATCCCCCAAAAAAGCAGAGCAGCTAATGGCTGTGGTAGTTCCTCACTGTCCCTCTCCGTGTGATTTATGGCTGTACCACAGGGGCCAGAGGACAGCCTGTTGCCACAGTGCTGCCAGTACCTTGATAATCCTTTCCATAAAAATGACTGCTCACTTCCAAAAGGACTGGTTGGCATGTGGAGGGGCTGTCAGCCACAACAAATGACTCCCAGGATCATTGCTCATCGAAGGGCTGAGCTGAATCAGCAAGTTCAGCTTAGAGGAATCGGCTGGCTCAGGAGCGATGAAAGGAGCATCACACAGCCACAACAGCCAAGAAGAAATCAGATTCATTTCTCCGCTCCTGTCTGACCTGCAACTTTGCTTTGCTTGGTTGTGTGCTGAATCGTACACCATTTCTCCTCCTCGCTCCTCCATTCCCTCATAAACTACTTCTTGGGTGAAGCAGAGTATCCAACAAGCAACACTCCCCTGTGCAAAGGAGCTTCATGCAGAGATGCTCAAGCTAAACCAGGGATCAATAGGGAATACTATTCCTTACCAGGACCTCACAAAATCTTAAGCACAGCCTTGGGTTAATCCAATCCCTCAGGTAAGGAGCCTGTGGTGCCATCACAGGTATCCCTCTCTATACTGCAAAGAATAACCTGTATCAAGGCCTTCAAGGGGCAACACTCCACCTGATGACCAGCCCTGGCATACCACCCAGAGGACAAGGCACAAACCACTCTTTTGGGGAAAAATTTAATGGTCTCTCTACTCCTGCCCCCATGCAGGTGATGTCTGTACTCAACACCTTCTCTTACGCTCTCTCTCTTTAGCTCATCACTTGCCCCAACCAGAAACTGCAGACAGTGCATAAAAGAGCTAAGTGAATTATATATATTTTCCCTTTTCCTTTTTAATACAAATGAGATTCATGTTTGAATCAGACTTCAGGGAGAGGTTCAAGGTTAATTCTTTTTTTATCCAAATGGGCTCTCTCATCCTTCATTTCAGCCTACAAAAAATACCTCTACTTGGCGTTTTCTGACAGCCCCGGCTTTATCTTCACTGGCTGCTGAGTTGTTTTGGACATACTTAGCCTGTTCTCAACTAAGAAAGTCAGCCTTAACAAGGAAAAAAAAAAAAAAAAGAAAAAGAAATAAAGAGGAAGATATAGGAAACAGTGATGATCTCAAGCCTTTTTCTCCCCCAGCTACTGGTATGAAGTCAGCCCATTGTGAGAAAGCACATAATATAAGGCAGGTAGATCATAGAATCATAGAATATCCCGAGTCGGAAGGGACCCACAAGGATCATCGAGTCCAACTCCTGATGGAGAGGAGTGGCAGCTCTACCATTAACTGGTTCCCGACTGGTTTATTTACCCAATGTCCCCATTTCCACTGGACTTGTCCTGCCACATTCACCAGCCCCCTGTACTGCTACCTGTCTCTCACCCACGGCAGCCAGCCCTATACTAGTGGGTTGGCACCTATGTGACCGTGTCCTGGTAGCAAAGGTAGGGAAATAAGGTCATACAACCAGTGTATAACAGTCTGCTTGATGACAACCCTGTAAATTTGCCTGCATTTCTCTATTAAACCTAAAGACTATCTTGTCAGGAGAAGAGGGCAAAAACCAGGCTGGTTTCTCACATAAATGAAGACCAGGGTGGCAGTGGAGGATGCCCCCCATGCCCATGGGAACCACCAAGACGAGCTGCATGCACACCACTGCTCTGACCACACAGTCCCTACCTCTTTTGGATGGGGTGAGCCTGTATGAACTAAGCTGCCCTAGCAATGCTTTCTCTCTTAGGCAGGACCGAGCTGAGTCCGGCAAAATGAAGCCGCATATGACTTAAGCATTTAGACTGATAAATGTGAATATCTGTGCTATAATAAAGGAGTAATTTGTGTGAAGGGAAATTGCATTATGCTTATTCAAAGTCAAATTTATTTCTTCCCTTTCTTATTAAGAAACTCATTTTAAAAATCCCAGCCTCAGGTCAGGGTTATACTTATAGGGCTGATTTCATATCTGACAGTGCAAAATTCAACACTCCTATGGAATTCTTCACTGTAGTCAATCAACAGCATAAGCCCCCTACTTGGGCCAAGAATTTCCTATTTTTCTTTTAATTAAAAAATGGCTTGAGGGCATGTAAGGCATAAATTACTTGCATAGAGAAAAATGCTTCTCTAAGAAACCCATTAGAAGATATGGCTCGAGAGCAACAGAAGCCCTTCAGAATAAACAGAAGTTTAATTTTTTTAAGGTAATGGAGAGGAGGGGAGATATTCTGGAGAGTTTTCTTCAGCTCATTTTGGACTGTCATGTCCTGCCCTGAAGCCACAGTTGACTTAGCCTCGGAGGAGACCAAAGAAGAGCTATTGGGGGAAGAGCCAGTCACTTAGCAGAATGGTGACATACTTCTCTGTACATGGACCTCCGCCAACGTGGGTTTACTTAAAATTTGTGAACCTTGGATTCAAGTCAGTTACAAAAATGCAACCCAAGGATCACTACGGCAGTTTGGCTTGTGTATCAGCTGGCGATTTCATGACATATGTATTGTTAGTTGGCATATAGCGCCCGTAAGCTCTAATGCAAACAGGAGTGGCAAACAGCCCCCAAAACATAAAAGGGGAAAAAGCAAAATCCCAAAGCCACACGTGGTCCTGTTTTGGCTTCCCAGGACTTCACTGCACTCAGGATCTGGAGTTTCCCTTTTCTGCCAGGACAGCTACCACACGCTTAGGCAACCTGAAGGCCTGCCCCAGAGGGAGATGCAAAGGCCCTGTGCATCCTGAAGCTGAATGATTTGAGCTAGGAGGATAGTGAGTTGTAATTTTTAGTTGGCAGGCAAGGAGTCAGCAGCGTCAGGTTGTGTTGGGTCAGCAGGCGCCAACAGCACTGCAATCTGTGTCCATATTTGCAGTGGACTTAGAGCTGGCCTCCCAAGACAAGGTGGCTAGGGCATATCCTTTCTGTCTAGGGTGGTAGCATGTCCCGTTAGGCAGGACTTGACAGACAAGCTGTTCAGCAGCTTCTTCTAGGGAAGCATCAGAAATATTGCATATACCACAATACACAAACCCTGCTCCAGAGAAATATTGCATATGATACCATACACAAACCCTGCTCCAGATTTTCTTCTGATATCCCTTATTTTCACCTAAATGGTGCAGAATCCTCCTCCTGGGCCTTGCTCTCTAGGAGCAATACCGAAACAAACAAACAAACCAACCCTCCCCCATAAATGGCAGATTGGGCTCCGAATTCTCTCTCCATTGGGAGCCTCTGACCATATAATGGTGTTACACTCTAGTTAGGTTTAAAAGCAAAGCCTTTAAATAGAGAGCAGATAATAATAACGTTACAGTGACCAGACACCAGGCTTAAATGACTGAGAATTTCATGGAAAAATATGGATGGGCTCATTTAAACAGTAACAAGCTGTTGTCTTGGCCTAGCTGCAGAACGAGGCAAAACGAAAGGATGAGCTTTTAAAGGGCTCTGAAATGGCAGCCCTGATTTTTGAGCTACAAGCTGATCATCCACAGTGAGGGGAATGGAACAACCTGACTCTGGTAAGGATGAAGAAGATCAGAACATTGCACAGAAGGAGGCATTTCTTATCACCAGAGCAGGGAATTTCTTTCTTCCCTAGCTGCCTTATGAGGACTCCTCTAGGCATGTGGCAAGGACCCTCTGTATTCTTCTAGGCTAAGATAAGTGCCAAGGAGGACCAAAGTCCTGACCCTTGGTGTGCCGAGGAGTGTGGAGGAATCCACGAAGGAGAACGCCAGGCAAAACAAAAGGGAATTGGAATTTTATGTTGAAGAGCAAACCGCTACACTCAGCTTTACATCTTGGAGCCCTAATGGATTAGAGCAGGATTTCTCAGGCTTTGTGAATGTGTGATCCTCTTCTGGCTTATCTGCTTGCACGTGATCTTCAATCAGCAGCAGCTAAGCTCCTCCAGGCCAGGATTACAAGCTGCAGTTGCAGGCTGCAGGCATTTCCACTTCCACCCTCAGCCCACTGGAAATGAGCAGTGACCAGCGATTCAAGACAGCAAGCAGCTCACAAGCTAGTGTTAGCGCTTAGACTGGGACTTCAGCTGCGTCTCACAGTCCTGCCCTGAAGACCTGAAGAATCCCTGAAACCCTGAAGAATCACTTCTCAGAAGAGACAGAGCTGTTTCTGACTCTGGCTGACACTTCTTCCTTTCTTTTTGCCATTCCCTTTACAGGCAATGGCATCAGGTACCCGGCAGTGACTGCTGGAAGAAAAGAAAAAAGCCTTGATTTCACTAGGGATAACATATCTTGGGGGCAAGAAACAGCCTGGAAGAAACAGAAGCCTTCACTGGGACCCTATCAGGACGTGCATCCTTTAGCCAACCTTGTCAGGGTGCATGATTTAGGCTTGAGCTGAGCAAAAGGAAAGTGGCCCGCTAGGACTAGACAAAAGCTTATCCCAAAGCTGTTATCCCATAACTGACCCCGTGTATTGTGGCTGTTGCGTATGCAGTTAAGTGTTCAGCTTGTGTTTGCTGCCCCCCAGATCAGCAGCAGTACTGTCATGGTTTGAGCTGGGACAGGGTTAACTTTCTGTGTAGAGGCTCACATGATGTTGTGTTTTGGATTTTTGATGAAAACAGTGGTGATAGCACACCAATGCTTTTAGGTGTTACAGAGCAGTGCTTACACAGAGCCAAGGGCTTTTTTTTTGCTTCTCGCGCTGCCCTGCCAGCGAGGAGGCTGGGGGTGCAGCAGGAGCTGGGAGGGGACACAGCCAGGACAGCTGGCCCAGACTGACCAAAGGGATGTCCCATACCATCTGGTGTCATGCTCAGTAATAAAATCTGGGGAAGAGAAGGAGGAAGGGGGGAATGTTCAGAGTGATGGCATTTGCCCACCTGAGATACCATTAGAAGTGTTGAGTCCTGCTTTCCTGGACATGGCTGAAAACCTGCCAGCCGACGGGAAGCAGTGGATGAATTCCTTGTTTTGTTTTGCTTTGCTGTGCATGCAGCTGTTGCTTTACCTAGTAACCTGTCCTCCTCTCAGCCCATGAGTTCTCATACTTTACCTTTCCAATTCTATCCCCCATCCCACATGGGGAGAGCGAGCGAGCGGCTGCTTGGTGCTGAGCTGCCTGCTGGGTTAAAGCACTCCAACCTCTCACCTTGGAGGTGAAACTTTCCACCACAACAGCCTGCAGGCAGTGGTTTATGCTGACACATTACACTTTGCACAGAGAGAGAATAGCTGCACCACAAGCTCCATTCAAGGACAGCTGTAAGGAGCTGTCACTTTCTCGCTGCCGGTTACCAGCTCTGATCTTACCCAGATGACCTTAACATCCATTAACGTATCAAAAATAATACCGGTATGACCTGGCAAGTTTGATCCTGTTACTGCCAAAGCTGGATTCTCCCTCCACACCTCCTTTTGCTAACAACCTCTGGGATGTAAAAAGCCATTTCAATGGCTCAAAGAAACCTTTTCAAGGCAGAAAAAAAAAAAAATGAGAAAATTTCATGAGCTGAACCTAGGAATCTTGCAATGGACTGACACCTCTTTTATTTGTATGTATTTTTAACCACAAGGCCTTTAGCTATGCAGCAGATCCAGTACAGACAGGGCAAGCGTTACCCCTTCCAGGCAGGTACCGTGCCATCTCTGAGGCTTTAGGTACAGTCTCCATACCTTGCCTCTTTTAAGGCCTTCAGACTCCAGCGTAGTGGCAATGAAACCAAGGCTGTCTCCAAAAGCACAGGGTAACCCCTTGGCTGTGAGGAGGCAGAAAACATGCTACCGTTTTTTTGGCAATTTGGGCAAGAAAATAGAGACTGGCCGCACAGACTTTCTCAAACAGAAAAGAATGAAATAGATTCTGCTGGCCTAACTAGGAAATTGGGTGAATGCAATGCTACCACGTGCTCCTGCTTGTTTAAGAGAGTGGAGGCTGGAGAGAGAATTTAATGTCGGGTTTCGCTAGGAGAGATAAAAAGCAACGGGGACACAATAAATATAACACCTTCTGCCTGGGTTGCCTGGGATACAGCATCTAGGGAAGACAGGCAGAGTGGGTAAAGTACAACCCAGTCCCAATTCACACAGCAATCATTGCCACCAGAATGCATTCACCTTGTGCCATTTTCCATCTTGTTATAACCTTTGTCACGAGAATGGGGTTATTTGATGAAAAAGGCTTTTCCATATTGGCTTTAGCAGCACTGCTGCCACTTCCTTGATCTTTTCAATATTCTGTAATTGATCGGTTTGCTGTCCCAATTTCCCTTTGTTTACAGCCTCTGTATCTTGAAGCTGGCCAGGCAATTCAAGCAGATAAAGGACCACTGAAAAATCTCTGCCTTACAGCATCCTGCTTCGCCAGAGTAATCAAAGATCAGAGGGTCACATCTTTTAGCTGGTGTAAATAGATGTAGCTCCAATTATGCCAGTTGGGTTTATTCCCTGATACAGACCTTGAGCAAGCAAGGCCCGTTCTGCAGGCTCATCCACAGGCCACTGGTCTATAGAAATGCCAAAATAAATTGAGAGCTTTCATAAAAAGATGAAGAACCCAAGTGTTTTATTTTACTCATGACATTCCTTGTGAAAAAAAAAATCTAAATAAATTCTGCCTCGAATTACATATAATGAAGAGAAAAATCTGTAAGATTTTAATCCTTAAAACTAGTCCTTAAATTCAGCTTTGTCCTTACTAGAGGCAGGGCTCTGAATCTCTTCTTGACAGTGTTGAGATCAGTCAGCCCTTTGCAAAGACACAAAATCCCTAAGCAACTTGTCAAAACCTGCCACGACTTAATGCTGCCTTTCCATCTACTTCACTGGGCCTTAAAGTACTCCTTTGGTCTACAAGTGAATTTTTCTTCTGCAAAAGGGGAATGATGGTATTTTCTCCATTTCATTTACTTAAATGAGTTTTTAGGGCAGGGGTTCCAACCCCTTGCACATCTAGCATTCACAATAGGAAAGTCAGTTCAAGAAGTCCTTGCCCCAGCAGAGCCTATAACCATCACTCACTACCACCAGCAGAAGCTGTTAGTGCTGCTCCGCCAGCCAGAAGCATAGGCAAGAACTCCCTGCCAGGGCAAAAAGCTTCTCTGTGTTATACAGCACCTATTATATGGAAAACCTTGGCCCGTCCCATTAGGGAAATAACATTTTTGCCTGCTAAAACATGAGCCTCTCTCTGCAAAACACTAGTATCGGTAGAGCCCCTCTGGCAGCACTCCTTCTGGCCCCCTACGTACCGAGTAGCACAGTGCTATCAGCCTCCTGTGGAGGCAGCTCTGCCCGAACACATTCACCCAGTGAGGGCGACTGGATGGTGTATCACTCACCAAAATCACCACCACGAGCCCTGAGCACCTCATTGGCCGTGAGGATGTCAGCCTCGCTCCGAGAGCAGGGGTCCAGAGCCTGCCCTCAAGCTCCAATTTTCCAGCTGGTGCCGCAATTATCAGGCAGCTCACAAAGTCTGTATGTAAATTTATAACAAAATAATCAACTGGGGAGAACAAAGCACTCCTGTGAGTGAGGCACTTACTGCATTGATTGCATTGGGTATGGACACAGCACAAAGAAGGTCAGCATGGAGCTGTTCTATAGAGGCTAGTAATTTTTTTCACTCTGTACAAGAGCCATCTCTGTTTGCAGTCCTACAAGAGTATTAAAAGGATTACGCTGTGTATACACGCAACATACTTTGACCACATGGGATAAAGTATAAATACTCGGAAAATTACAGTATCTTTGAACTTTCCAGATCAATCTGTTTGAACTACATACATCTTTTTAAGTTTACAATACACTTCTTGACATCAAAGGAGGGGGAAAAAAAAGATAGTGTGTTTTTTTAATCAGGCTGATTAGAAGCACTGCTGTGACATCTTTTCTATGCAGTATCAATAATTCAGTGATTTTTTTTTTAAATTGCAGTATTTTGTATTTTTTAATCTCTTGTTTTATTTCTCTGCCTTTGAATTTGTTTCTAGGGAGCTCTTGCATTGGAATTCCAGTATTAATTCTTTGCTGGTTTGGTATTTTAGCTTTTTAATGTTCGTTAGAAATCTGAACTGGGAACAATTTAGTTTTGTATTGGCAAAATAAATTGATCGAAAGCAATTCGACAAACAATCACCACAAAAAATCATCTTGTAATGATCTGATTTATTACGCATCTGTTTCTCTCAACCAGGAGTTAATTTCAAGAGCATTGCCTCTATTCCTGAGCAGCTCAGACCCACTGAACAGATGCATATAGACCAGCACAGAGGCTTACCAGAAAATAAGAGCCATTTCTTTTTTTTCTGTCCACATTGGCACAGTGAGTATGGATCCCATAGATTAGTTTAGCCACCTTGGTGTCAGTTTGGTTAAGCTGCTTTTCATCCATTAAGGATCAGGCCCCTGGTTTTCCATTAAGTTCCCGAGGATTTCAGTGAAACACAAGTTCTGCTAGAATACCAAAGTAGCACAGCTTCATCTTTAACCCTATGCAGCAAGTAGGAGTCACTAGGTAAGCTTTCTCTTCTTTGCTCTCTGAATTTTAATTGGGGTTATTTCACAGCCTGGCTCTAATTTCCAACACTAATTTATAATGAAATCTCTGTCTTTTGCTTAGCTCCTGGCTTTATGCTTCTTGCTCGCTGGGTTGCTCTGGATATTGTTAGCTGACTCCCTGCTGAGAAGCTCCAAGTAATTGCAAAAAATAAAAAAAAAAAAAAAAAGAAAAATTGGCAGTGCCCTTCCCTAAAGGTTTTTCACATAGAGGTAGCTAGAGTTAGATTTCTGCCCCACATTTCAGCGCCGTTTGCTCTTTTTGCATCATCTCAGCATAACACAGTGAAGAAACCAAAGTCGCGGACCTTCAAGGGCACGTAAAACTTGCAATAATCTAGGCCCTAATTATGAAAGCAGAGTATGCCAAGCCTGTCGCCAGAGCAACTGTGTTGGAAGGCAGTCAATGAAGGCAACAGGATACATGGCACTGGCATCTGGAAGGACCAAAAGCCATTGAAGTTAACAGTCAGCAAGTTGACTGTACCAGCCACCCAGACGTCCTCGCGATTCAGGAGCAACAGTTCCCAATACTGTGGTTCACTTCATAACACAGGAGCTGGAGTCGGACACCTTCCCTCCCCAGCTCACCTTGGGGGCTAGGAGCTGCCAAAATGCAGGCAGCGCGGTCCCTTCTGCAACCGGGAACTATTTGCTGCAGGAAATAATGCCGCAAGCTGGCTCTAAATCAAGGATATTTTAAATGTCAACCCTGCAAACGCTACAAAATACAGCAAGTGCAAGGCTCAGCTATCAGCGCAGGACTTTACAACAGCGGCCAGATGGGAGATGAGCTATCCCCTGCTCTTTACTAGCCTCTGCAGCGTGGCAAGGCTGCAAGACAACTGGGAATGTGCTCAGCAGAGCACACAGCCATCTCACACATCACGTGTTCGGTCTCTATCGCTCTTTCCTGCTTTTAAGTTAGATGCATCGCTGCTGGAGCCTCTACCTACTGCTCCTTCTTCCTCTCAGGTGCTGGGAATAGTCCTGTGAGCAGGGTCCAGGCAGGCACGGGATGGTTTGCAAGGTCCTGTCTTATGCTCCAGCCTGGCACCACCGTTGTGCTGGGTTTGATGCAAGGTTAATATTCCTGTCGGCATCACAGGCCTTTGACACCCAAACCGGATCACTCAGTTCCACCTACTGTTGCCAATAACGAGCATTATCCCAGCAGTTTGATACGTGAAGCTGAAGAATGGTTAGATTATCACCAGTTATGCAGACAGCACATTTGACAGCCTCTCAATGATGTTTTCAGCTGTCAGTTACCGCAGCCACGGCGTGCAAACCACAAAAGGGACACAGCACTTAATATGCACTACGGAGAAACCTATTTTGGAAGAGTCAGGCTTCTGGATAAATACACTTTATGACATAATTGTGCTAACTCGAAATCATTTGCTTTATCTCTTGGCAGAGAGGCAGTTTTCCACATGCAAATTAATTACAGGAAGCTCGACTCCGATTGACACTAAAAGAGAAGGTGGGTACAAACATTTCCAGCACCAATTCTGTGCTGCAGCACACGCTTGCGTGACAAATGCCAGCAGCACTACGGCTTGCCTCCACAGACAGCAGTTGTAACTGAACTGCAATATTTGGTCAGATTAAAAGAAATAACTCATTTTCAATTTAAAAGATTCACCAGTGTAAAGGGAAATAAAAGCTATAGAAGTCAGTATTTCTACTTAAATGGACAAGGTTTACGGAAAGCGTATGATCAACTTCTCTCTGGAAATCAGTCTCATTTACAGTTCCTCAACCCAGGCAGCCCACGTCACTGATCTGTTTTCAAAATTATGGCTTAATGCACTTACTGCTGGAGGGAGGAACTGAAGCTGTATGGAGGAGTTTTACTCTGATTATTTTAATGAAAGGACGACGCAGAAACATTAACAGACAAACATCATCTTGATTAATGAGATCTTTGAAAACAGTATCATAGTTTCTTTGAACCCTACCTTTAAGCAAAGCAATCCACATTTTGTCTGTAAGCTGTAACACAATGACCTAGAACTATTTTTTGTCATTGTTTTAGCGCAAT
The DNA here is from genome assembly GCF_013377495.2 of Cygnus atratus. Lineage (NCBI taxonomy): Eukaryota > Metazoa > Chordata > Aves > Anseriformes > Anatidae > Cygnus > Cygnus atratus. The sequence goes on along the minus strand of NC_066365.1, from coordinate 13,902,901 downwards.
ACATGATGGCAGCTTCCTACTTGATTGAACTGTCAAAAATACCTGACAACTATTTTATTTTTTTTCCAGAGTTCCAATAAAACTCAGAAAAAAACATGCAAATTCAAAGCACCCAGCAACAGTAACCCAGGGGAGATTTACAGGTCAAAGGAAGCTTTCTTTTTGTGCTCGGTCCCCACAAAATTCTTCTGCAACCATTTCAGAAACTAGCAGCTATTTTAGTTATGTTCCTACCAGGTTATACACTGGATATTGGATTCCAACATGGCCAATATTGGCATCTCTGATCTCACTGAAGACATGAGGATATATATTGTTTGACTTCAGTCCTAAAGAAGTTTGGACCACTCCAGCACTGACACAGAAGTGTCACAGAGGCGCCAGTATTTGCTAAATAGTTTTGTTTCCTCTGCTAGCAATCCTGTAACAACAAGAAGGCATCCTGAGTTAGGTGTGAGTTAAGGGACTTGTGGAATCTTCATTGTCCAAAATACTCAGCATTCAACTGGACAAGACCCAAGCAACCTGCTTTTATAGGGCCTACTTCGAGCAAGGGGGACCAGAGCCATACAGATGCCTCTACTAATCTGTATTATGCCCCAAACCCAGGAAGGCTTTAAACTAAGAGGGCTCTCCCTGCTGCCATTCCAGTAAATGCTGGAGAATCGATAGCATCACAGATCATCCCCATTGCACGGTGAACAGTCCAAGAAAGGCAGATAAACACCGTGCATTAACTCTTCCCGACGTACACTTTCCTCTGGCAAACAAGAAAGAGCTCTGATTTACTTCAACCACTCAGCAACTGCTCTTAGAGAAAAGGCCCACATCTAGCATTATTGCACTGCTGGGCTGTTTGCTCACCACACGGTAATTTCTGCACCAGGACACTCAAGTAAGCTGGAGGCAAGTTTCCCATTCCTAGTTTCATCCGTAACTAACAGAGAAAGAATGGGCATGCTTGATTTGGGAATGGCTGCAAGCAGCAAACCAGCATTTCAGGCAACATTTTGCTTGCCCTTTAAAGAGTTGCTGTTTTTTTTTTTTTTGGTAATCAGAAGAAAGCCTACTGGATTTCTCACGTAAGGAAAGGCAACTTGGAGCACGGTGGCTGAGTGACATAAACCCATGCTTGCCATTTTCCATGCTGTACTAACGGATCTGCCACCCACAGCATTTTGACCAGCAAGTGCTGGGTTGATGTTGCTGCTACTCGTGTGGCTTCAGCAGCAGCAGGCACATCTGGAGATTTGCACAGTGGGGATTCAACTCTTAAAAAAATAAAAATTAAAAAATGGCCAGCAGCAGTGAGAGCATTCCCATTGACATCAAAAGCTGTGCATCCTTAAGAGCAAACATGCTAACAGCACAGGCAGACAGGTGTGCAGCTATGCATGCCCACAAAGAATAAAAACTGCCTTTTGCAGCAGTGCAGCCCTCTGCCAAACAACTTGTACTCAACATTTATTGATTATATCTTCCTCCAAATGTGAAATAAGCGAAGCAAAACAAAGCAGAAGCTGAACGGAGCAGAACAACATGAAACCCGTGCGGGATGAATAGCTCTGTGCCCACTGCCTGAGGCAACCTGCTGCTGGAGGATAACGTGCCAATGCTAATCAGATGATCACTTTCCCTTCCCATTAGGCATTCTGCTAACTCACCAGATAAGCTTCTCCTCTCCTATGGCTCCTCAAGCACTGCCAGCTCAAGCAGGGAGGCAGCCCTGCTTCCTCTCTGAGCCGCATTTCAGTATTATTGTTCCTTAGCCCCGAGCACAGCCCTGGAGGTGCTGAACACCCCAGTGGTGCTGAGCAGTAACTGGCCTGCAGTGCTGCGCTGTCAGCTTTCCAAACTTTGCCACCTATCTTGCCCTTTTAAGAAAAATTACACGATCCTGCAGAGCACAGACTGTTGAAAGACTGTGTACTGATCCCCTGCTGGGTAGAGGACTAGGTTACTACAGGGATGGCAGAGTACGGTCTCTGTGCAGAAAACAGCCACAATTCCTTCTTAGAGGGGCTGGACCTTCTCTGTGCTGAGAGCCAAGAAAGCCTGCAAACAGCTTTTGCCAGTCACAGACACACACCTTTTTGTTTCAGCGGTAATACATTAGGAAAAAAAAGAAAAAAAAAAACAAAAAAACAGACTGTGGAAGCAGTAAAACTGTACATTGTATCAGCTTCAAGGCCACACACCTCCCATCTCATCCCATTCCAAGATAAATACAACATAGTTTTTTGGCAAAGAAAAAAAAAGAGAAATGTTGCTTTGGGACACCTTAATAGATCACAGGGCAGGAACGTATATGAAGGATTTTCCCTATATTCAGCCCTTCCTGCTGAGTGGAAATGTCTGGTCTTGCTTACAGGGCTCGATCCAAAGCACTTCAAGTCAGTGGTTTCCACCAGGCTTTGAATGCATCCCAAAATCTGACTTGTAAAAATAACGGCTGAGCGCAAGGAATAATGCACAGGAAAAAAAATCCTCTTGCATACTAAGTAGGACTTATTCATTCTGGTGTGTGCTTGATCATCTGCTAACAAAAAAATATAAATGTGTGTATATATATCTGTATCTATATATATATAGTCTTCATTGAAGATGAAACACTCCAGCATGAGAAACGTTAGTCAACTGCTGAGTCAGACACGCAATTCACCATTCAAGACATATCACCTACAGTCTCAGACACGTTGCCAGCTAAATGAGACAGATTAGCTGGCTATGTTCATATCTGGGTCAAATATGCAGCATACTCAGAGTTACCACCTACCGATTCACATAGATATGTAGGAAACTGCATCTGCACACTGCTTTCACCACAACAATCCATAATCAGGTACGCCTGATATAATGTGCCTACCTGAAGTCAAACTCATTGCTGTGCAGTGGCCATTAATGGAAAATATATCATGTTTGAAACATAGGCTTCCTGGGGCCGTAGTAATGTGACTGGGTGAAGTCACTCAGAAAATGTTACAGCCTACCATAGCTGCACAGGAATAGTCTTTTCTTTTATTATTCTGATTATTACTCTCCAAACATGGAAGACAGCAGCCAAGCTGTTCAAGTAACTGGAACAAGGGATTCAGCACCAGCAGAACAGAAGAGCTCTCTCTGGCATTAGAGACCCATCGCCAGCCTTTTCTATCAGTTTTCTGAGACACTTCTGGAAAAATTGGGAAGCAAACAACCCAAACATCCCCCTGAGCTCAGCAGAACTCAGGTACCAGGCCACTGCGGATGCCTGTACTGCAGCGTGAGGTAGCTGATTATCCATGTGCTTAAACACATTGCTTTCTCAAAGCTCGTGTCGGACTTCAGATGGCGCGTTATTTCTGTAATGAATACATACTTACTATGATGGTGACTAATCACTGATAGTAGCTTTTTATACAGTGAATGAGATAAAGGCGGTTACAGGATAGCTAGCCCATATTTTATGTTACGCCAACTTCCTACTGTGCCAACAGAAATACATTTGGGGAAGGACGTAACAATTTAGGGCATAACAGAGGGAGTGGAGATGAATAAGCCACCTCAGCACTTACATTTTTCAGTCCCGCATGATGACAGAAGTTCATCTCTTTTCTATGCCCACCTAGTATAGACTAGGTAATAAAGCACATTTCCTTCTCTTCCCAAGACACATGTTCAAGTTAACAACTTCTTCTGCCATGCAAATGGGAAAAAAAGACCTTGTACTTCCTCAGATGCTGGGCCCGTCCAGTTCAAACCATCTAACAGGCCGAGCTCTTTGTGGCAGTGCCACATACACATACCTGCCAAATTATGTCCACCTGGTCCATGCCAGCCCTATGGCACCCTCACCTTCACATGGCATCAGGAACCAAACCTCCAGCCAAGGGAACAGCACCGAGTTACAGCACAGCCTTTTGTGAAAGGGGACCTGTCAGTCAAGAACAAGTAAGGCAGGGGGGTAACCACAGGGCTACATACAGGTATTATAAGTTGTCCTTTCCAAGTTTTCATTTTACAAACGTGGCCATGATAAAGAAAGGCCCTGCCCAACACCATAATAAAAAAGAATGGAAGGGGCAGAACCTGAATGCAGGCCTATCTTCACCTTCAGACTTTTCTGCAGATGCACAAGGTTGCCCTATCAAAATACTTCCACCTCTGTTGCAGATTTGACAGCAACTCAACCCTACTAGTCACAAATATTCCCCAGCCCATCATACACCTTCTCATCTCAGGGCCACTTTGCTCCACGTGCAGGTTAAAGAACCCACCTAGAACTGCTCCTAAAATGCTCGCCCACCTGTGTCCCCCACATCACAGCCAAGCAGTCCTGTACCCTGTGAGTGCTGCTGTGTGAAGAACAGAAGAGAAGCCTGTCCTTGTCTCAACCCCTAGAATAGGAAGGAACCAAGGTGTTATACCTGGTAATTAATTCATAGCCCTCAGTACTGTTAGGACACTGTTTTGCTCATGTAGCATGGAGCCGAACTGTATCTGCTGAGCATCAGTGTAATACTGATCACACCGGGAGCTACCAAGGTCTCAGCTGAAATACTGGCCTGAAGAGGAACTACAAATCCATTCATTCTTAGAAAAACACTAAAATATGCACCTCACGATGAGACTACAGCCCTTGACAAATAAAAAATTTGGAGTCAGGCCAACAGATAGACTTGTTGAGGATTAAGACTGTACTAATGCTGACAGAGGAAGTTCCACAGCAATGCTGGTGTCTGGAGAGGGCCTGTTCCCACCAAGCCACCCCATCCCACGCCTGCTCACACACAGCAAGACCTGTGCCAGGTCCCCCTGGCTGCATCTCCTCAACTGGTGACAAACTAGGATGAATACCCCAAGGGTAAGGGGCCAGATCCATAAACGGGCTATATGCAGTTGCTCATACAGAAAAGCAGGGGAGTGTGGAGAGGCCGAGCCCTTCAGTGCCTCTGCTCTGTTGCCTAATAGGACCTGAGCTCCATGGAAAATCTAATTGGTGGTCTATGGTTTAATTTTGTCATTTCATTTCCTTTTAGTGAGTAATATCTCTTTTGTTATTTTAATTTAATCTTTGGGGTTTGCTCTTTTACATTAATTTTAATATTAACTCCATAGAAACAAACCGATACGTCAGCTGCTCAGCAGGTGGGATGTCACTGGAGAGGTTCACAGCCAAAACAAAGGATCATGAACAGAGGCAGACTGAAAACCACACAGGTGAAAGAAGGGAGATATTTTAAAAGGTGCTCCTCCAGCAGCGTAACTCAGAAGCTGCAGTCTGTTTCCAGTGGCACCACCGCACAGCCTGGGGTTGTGCAGACTGACATCTATTAATCCAGTTGTTTGCCAACCTGAAGAAGACCACCAAGTAAAGTTCCCCAGCAGACTATTTATGAGACTTTGCTTTCAGTACTTTAAAAATCTGCTAGTGTTTTATCCCTTGACCTGTATTATGGTACACCAGGTATTTGCCTTAAAACAATCACTCCTAAAAAGCCCATAAGAGGTGAGGAAAGTTGGCCCACACTGAAACAAACAACACATCAAGAAGGTGACTCACTCCAGCCTGGCCATAACTTTTGTTTATTTTTTGGTAACTCTGCTGTCTAATTTGCAGAAATTTTCCTGAAATGGGGGCTATATCTCCTCCCTGTGAGTTCTCTAGTGTGCTAACAGGCAGGTACATATAGCAGTCTTTGCTTTTAACAGATAACCTGGTACAGAAAGATATTTTCATGACTCATGCAGTAACTAAGTATGTACAAAATTTTTGTCCTATGTTAATTCTGGCTGAAACTGGTCAACAGGCAAAGTTACTGGAGAGTGGCTGGAGGGGGTATAGAAGGTACAGGCAGATAATGATTTCATTAGCTTTACATTTCTGACCTGACAAACAAAATAAAATGGACTTAGAAACTCTCTGCTTTCTTTAATTTGTTGTATCTCTTCATGTGGTGGAAGCCAGGGTTTCATACTTCATACAGGAATGGTCTGGGTGACAGAGATGTGCCATGCATCCAGTAGAAAAATCCAGCAGAATTTCAGCAAGATGCTAAGAGTCAACAGTAGGAATGAGATAGGAGAAGCTGTGAAGAGAACTGCGCAGTCACCAGGTAAGATGCTCTGATGACATGAGATGGGAGAGCGCCGGTAGATAGGCCTGGCTGGGCAGGGGCCACTGGCACCTAGAAAGAAGGGATCTCACATGAATTCAAACTGGGACAAATCTTTCTGCCATCAAAGAACTACTTAAAATGTCATGCCTGGTGGTGTACTTCTTCATACCAGCTATGGACTTGTCACCTGGCTTTTGCTTTAGAGCAGCACCCATACAGTATTAACGGTATGGCTTGGCTTTGTAAACCCGATGACCCTGGAGAGTAAGGCAGTATTCAAAAGCTCTCTCCGCAGAGCTTTGTGAAAACTCAACTACAGGTAGGAGCCCACTCCTTCAGTCTAATTCTGATACGCTCCGCTGCAGCAGGTCCAATTTTGAGTGGAGTATAAAACCCAGCTCTTTCAAACGGAGATTTGTTGTGCCATAGAGTAAAATTGCTAGCTGTGCAGAAAACACGACAGTAGGTTGTATTTCAGACTGAAGTCTAAAGATATTTGTTTCAGAGGAAAGTCTTCTCGTGCTGTAATGGGTTGCTTCTTGTTACAGCAGATTTGTTAGCATGTCTCCCTGTGTTCAGCACAATAAACATCTGTAGCTATTCACTTGGCAATGTATGGAGACAAATGGTTTTGACAGTCAGGATTAAATGTGGGCAGTAATGGATTTTGTGGTGAGCAGGTAATCAAAAACAAGCTTTAAGAACAACCTCCACTCCAAGTTCAGCACGATGGAGTATTTTAATCAGCACTCTAAAAACAATATATTGGCTTTTGCTTGCCTGAATATTTAGGGTCCCCTAAAATCTCTCCCTCCCCCAAACCAGTTGGTCAAAGCTGAATTTATTGAGGTGGCCAGGACTTGTAGAAACCATATTCTCAGTCTGAAATGCGTTTGCATCAAATAAAGTTACCCTGCTCAGCCTGTGACACAGGAGCCCCCCTGGCGTAGCCTCTGACTTACCTGGCTGCTGCATCCCACCCTGCCAGACCTGGGTGGGGTGGTAGTACAATGCCATCGGCAACGTGGCTGCTCTGGCAAGACCACCTGTGCAGAATACGAACTATTTCTGAACCACCAATAAAAGCTACACCCAGGAAACACCCCTGCAGGGTCTGGTTGACAAAGAGCTGTCCCATTGCCCGCTCCTGGTCCAAAGCCCTGTTCTCCTGCCTGCAGAATCACTCAGTACCAGCTGCCCGTTTCCAGCCTTTTTTTCTTTTTTTTTTTTAGAAGAATTGGAGAACAAATATCCAGGCATGGAAACACTGCAGGAAAGGATAGTCCAGGCGCAGTCACCTCTTTCAGCACCCCCTTTTTTTTTTTTCAGTCCCCCCACTTATCCTGGGGCAACCTTAATGGCTCTACTGATGGAAATTTCCAGTCTTTCTACTGCAGAATTTGTGATAATTGTTTACACCTTCCCAGCGGTGTAAGACTTGCTTTTCTTCCCCTCTGGAAGGGGCAAGATATGCTTACAGTTCTGAATCTTCTTAAAGAGTTGTTGCAAACCTGACCATCCTCATGAACATTTTGCTCAGGTTTTTCACAGCCCCACCATTTATATTAGGAATGAACCGTAGGTCAAACAGCCTAGCAATTCACTTGCTAACTTAACAGCCTGAGGCTCTGCCTCAGGGCCTTTCACACCGCCAGCTATTAACCACAAAGGAATGTCACCGGCACTGGTCATTATTGTTAATTATGGCACTTCTCTATTCACACGCCTCCATATAAAAAGCTTTTCTCATCAGACTCCTTCCCCTATCACCGAGGACCAGGTTATTATATCACACCTAGAAGCACCACGCAGTGTGCAGTAGGTTTTCACAAAGAGCCAGGTGGCTACACCTTATCCCTACTGACTCCAGAAATACAGACCGAGCAAAGGGCTAAACCTTGCTCATCACTGTCTTGCCCTCCCTGTACTCACAGGGTTAGCTGTGATTCAGCTGCCCCAGCCTGGAGGAATATGGGATCCAGGCTGTTCACCAATGCCCATCTAGGACAGATAAGATTTGGGATCTGGGCAAGAAGACATGGGATGGATGGCATTTCTAGATTCGGGCAAGACTTTCCTCAAAGGGCAATGACAACCTTGAAAAGAAAGGAAAAGCAATGGTAACATCTGCAATGTTCAGAGCAAGCCACCTACAGCAGATCTCCTGGCAAAGGTTTTCTATTATGTGTGATCTGTGAGCTGCTCAATGTGCAGGCAAAGGCTGCAGTGGAAGAGGAAGGATAAAGAAAACTTTCTAGAAAGGTACATGACAGCAAGAAACAACTAGGGTGGAGCACAGAGCCTCCATGCAGACTCCTAAAACCACCACAAAAAACATACGACTCACTTGCATTTCACAGGTTTATGTTAAACCTGCAGATTACTATTTGCAGGTTTATATTCAACCACTAAGGCCCAGGAGACCACCACCTGCCCTTACCTAAAGATGCTTTCAATCCACAGCTTCCAGCTCACCTAGAAGGAAGATGTTTAGGACTCTCACACGCCTGTGTGAGAACAGGTGTTCTCCAAAAAACTCCCTCAGAAGAGGAACAGGCTACGAGAGTGCTCCTCAGTGGGATCTACCTCTATCATAAAGCAAACAATCATCCCTCCACTTGTAACGGGAATTGCTGCAAGATATAACTGTCCTCGTGGATAGTTATCTGTAATTGTCCCCAGAGGGTGCACTCTTTAACTCTAACTCTTAGGTATCAGTCGGCAATTCAAATCTGGAGTCCTTATTCTATCAAACCTTGATTTGTCCTACAATCTGTAGTATTCTTTAGAAAGAGGAAAAAAAAAAAGGTTCAGGAAACATCTCTCTCCAAAAATCCAGTCTGAAAGGTCCCTGGGAGGTAATATGAATGCAGACTGTAGCAAATCATTTCTAATAATTCATGACTAGTATGACATACGGTTATAACAGCTGAGGAGTTATCCTTAAAACTATCTGCAATGCGAGCACTGCATGCCTTTCACTTCTTGGAAGTTTTACATGCTGTATTACTGTGGGGTTGGATTCAATAGTCTAAATAAAGCTTCCTCTTGCTCTTCCAAGCTGAAATATAAAATAACACAGGGGGAATAAGCATTTATCTCCTACAACGCAGCACATACAAAATCCTTTCACTGAAGTAGGAACTACAACAGTCAAACCTCTGGGTCATTCTTCTTTCTGTGAAAAGGCTTGTTAAAAGTATATGTTAATGTTCCCTGCCAATTTTTCTTCTCTTAGCCTCTTCCTTCCAGGGCTCTCATTACATTCCCCCTCTATGTAGTTTTAAAAGGTTTCCTTGTCTGACAATTTTGCTGAAGGCAATTATGTTACTTGCCTTCTCCTGAGCTCGATATACAACAGCAGAAGTGGCACACTGCACATATGGTTAAGGTCTGTTTTAAAGACACTCAGAGCTGGCTATCAGATCTGGCTGTGTAACTTGTGTCTTTTGCACCTATCAGAGTCTGGGAAGCTCTGGAACTCAGCTTTGGGATAGTCCCTTATCCAAAATTCAAGAGATGAAATTTTTGCTGTCCACAGAAGACATTTTTCTATATTGAGCTGGAAACAAGAAACCTGTACTTAGACCTCAGCCAGGAAGATAAGCTCTTTGGGATGACAGAAGGCAGCACAGCTCCATCTGTTGCATTAAGCAGGTGTTCAGGAGTCAAGTGTACTCACCTCTCTGATGAGAAAAGGGTTCTTCTTTTTGGTTTGTAATGTCACTCAAGTTCATCTACAGCTTTGCAACAGATCTCTAGGGCCTGGCAACAAACTCCCAAAGGCTAGATGCTCGGTTATCCCTTATAATTTTTACAGGGAAAAGTTGTGTTTAAGCAGAATGGGAACTCACAAAATACACCTAGCTGTGAATCAGGCACAAACAAGTCCTTCCCCCTGTCTCTCCCAGTGGCCCATTACTGGTCATAGCAGGCTTCATCTCCAAGGTGCTCCCTTTGCAGGTAACAGAGCTTGACATTCCCCTGCCATTACCAGACAGACTGCATCACCAGTCCCGCTGCAGGACTTGGCTTCTTTGGCTGAACACAAGCCATTCTACCCACTTTGGAGCCTTCAAACCCAACATACAAGTCAATACATACACAGAAGAGCTTTTGAAGCCTGGTTTCCAAGTGCTTTCATTCAGTGCATCTGTCTCGCACATGGATTCCCTGATGGACAATTATATAGTTGAGTTCAAATTTCAGTCTTTCCCTTTAGTGGGGCACTGATATGGGTTAGACTCCTTTAGTTGCCCATCTATTTTCAGAAACTTTGTTGAAACACAGCACACTGCAGACTTCTCATCCCTAAAATAAGGCTGAAATCAGCTCATGAGTTAAAATATTACCCCGGTGGAAGACTGAAAGTCAAAAAAAAAAAAATCAAGCCAAACACAAGGCCATGGTATGTGTAGTAATAAGTCTAAGAAGCTGATTAATAGGAGAACATAAATAAAATGCCCAAACACTTACACCGACTGCAAGAAGGGCCTTGATCCTCACTGACAGCTGATGTGCTTTCCCTGCCCAACCACTGGTACTGCCCCTCTGCCTGGAACGTATCTGTTTAGGTCTGTATACTCCTACCATGTATCCCTTAGGTGCTGCATATAGTACCCAGTCACAGAACCTCCTAGTAGGGTGAGAGTTATGGTATGGGATGAATTCACAAGAAAGCAATGCTGCAGCTTCTGAGTCACTGTCTCTCTTTGCTTCTGGAAGTCCTGTTAACATCCCAAATAACAAACAATTTAAGGAAGAAGCTGTTTTCTCAGCCACCATCTCAAAATACCCATTTTTCCAGGGAAAAAACACTGTGCCTACTATAAAAACACTTTTTTAGGGCATCCTTTAGGAAAAACGTGGTGCAGGCAGGACCTTGGCATCAGCCATGTCTGTAACACCCCCACAGGTGGAGCATGGCACAGACATCCCCATCTCACAGGAGCCCAACAGACTCAGGGAAATCCAAGTGAATCGAAAGAAATTTAAGTTTCAGACTGCCTAAATTCTGAGAGTTTGAAATGGTAACTTTAAGGTCACATTAGCTTAGATTTTGTATTAATTCCTAGTACTTTTAAAAGCTTATTGTCTTTGCCAAGCAGACTTTCCCTATCAAGGGAATTTAAATGATATGCGAGCCATTTAGGCACACAATATATATTGTCACTGCACAAAGGACCTTTAGAAAGCTGAAACTGGATGAACTTTGCCAGAAAAAGCCAGCTTGGGGAAAACTATTTCCAACTATCACTGCCAAGTTTAAGTAATATAGTAATGGTATGGGGCTGGACACATAAAACACCATCTGTATAATTAAAATATACACAAAGGTGGTATGGGGACAAGTATCATCTGAATGTTAGCAAAGTAAAACTGCTAAAAAGAATTAACCCTTCAATGATACATTCACATTGGAGACAGGAGTTACACAGGAGTAGGGAAGTCCTCTTCTCTAAGACCCAAAGTACACGTACCTTTCCCCTGGCCAAGCTCAGCCTGCAGGTCAGACCAACATTTTATCCCCAATACTGTAATGCTTTTAACACACACAATTTAAAACATAGGCTTTGTGTTTTTAAATCCTTAAACTCACACATGAAGCACCAAAATGCTTTTCCTTACTACAAGCAAGTTTCATGCTGTTTCTCCCATCACTTGTAAGAAATCGTACTACATTTTCTTCATTGCTTTACACTACAGTGTACATAGTCTCACATAGAGTGAAAGTTAGCACTGCAACAGATGGTGCAACATGTCTCTAACATTAGAAAATCAGGAAGTGAATTATTACTGTTGATAAAAAAAAAACATGACAAATTCCTTGCAACTCAGTTGTCTGTCCCAAACTTATCAGAAGGTGGCAGTATTTCAAAACATTATTTTTTGGATTTACCAGAGGGGCATTTATTTGTTAATCGACTACTTGTTAATAATGCATTTTATTATTCCTAGTGTTTTAAAGTGAGGAGCTGTAGGTCCTATCTGCTGAGGCGGAGGGGAAGCAGTAACCCACACTGTTGTAGTTTTAAAGAGTCTGGCAAATCCATTAGTATGGAAATACATAAAGGGCTACATTTGCTTCACTACTGCTTTCATTTGCTGTAAACTATTTTTGGCTTCTTTTATAGAAGTGACCATATGAATAAGATTAGAATTTCCAAGGTGCCCAAAGCATATACTGATGCCACAAAGAAGTCCCTAAATTCAACAATGTTTCCAGGAATATTGTGCCTGATTCGTATCCTGTACCTTCTACAGATTCACATATTATATCCCCTTCCAGGTTTCAAACCGTCAGCCTTTGTTTTATCAACAGTTCCACCATTGTGCATTTCTCCTCCTGAAACTAAAAATATCCTTCTCTTGTGTCTGAGCTGCAACTGCTTTGCCTTCTACCCATGTAAAACAGAAAGCATATTTTAACAGCCTGAACCCCTTGGCACCTATTGCTTTATCTACAATTCACACTCTGTGGAAAGACATTTACCGAACAGCTTCATAGGAAACCTACTTGTGGCTTGAAGCTCTGCTTTAAAACCTCTGGATTAACCAGGAGCCAGTGTACTTGGGAAAACCACTGCCAACAAGGTGAGGGTCCACATTCTGGCATTCTTGTGTGTGTGGCTCCATATTGAAGCTGTCTCGAATTAAAAAAAAGATGAGAGACAAAACAAAGTCTGTCTTAGACTGGCAAGAAAATCATCAAAAGTTCCTATAAAAATAGGAAGGATGACAGAAGAATCTTTGAGATTTTCTTCTATTATACACTTCTATTTACTCTTAACATTATTTGCTTCAATGACTCTAGAAATAATGGCTCCAGAGTACAAACGAGAGGGTAGAAGTTACCGACCAAAATACATTTGTTTGGACTATTCCACCTTCATCCCTCCATTTTTTTCTCCTACCTATAGGAATTACAGAGAAAAGAGGCCTATTTTGCTGATGATTTGTTGAGGCCACTTGCTGTGTCAAATCATCTGTGCCAACATATTTAAGGAAATTATTAAGCGTCATAAAAATCACCCATGAGACAAAAACGCAGTGAAAAGATCTAAGTCAATGAGATAGTTGAGCAAGCCAAAGAAAAACTGCAATATTCCTACATCAGCCTTAAACTGCCATAACATTCCCCAGTATTTATAGAGGTGTTTATTTGGATTTATAAAAAGTGTTTAAAATCATTAAGCATATTTCTCTAAGCATCTTTATCATCATTCTAGAAAATGCAGCAGAAAGTATACATATGGAAAAGCACTTATTTGCATTTGCCATGGAACCAGTGGTGTTCAGCTTTGGCTGTATTTCCACGGAAAAGGGTGTCCAGGCGGCAACTTACCTTTACAAAAATCTCCTCATAGCCACAGTGTAACCTATGGAAAAAAGTTTGAATTTCAACATCCCACTGTTTCTCTCTTATCATCCCCCATTTCTCGGTTGCTTTAAACATTACAAGAAACTCTACAATAAACCTTGTTTCTCAGGGTTTTTGTTTGTTTGTTTGTTTTTTTATCAATTAGAATCACAGAAACATAGGTTATATTTGATTATATCCACAGCATCATAGAATGGCTTGTGTTGAAAAGGACCTTAAAGACCATCCAGTTCCAACCCTCCTGCCATGGGCAGGGACACCACCCACCAGATCAGGTTGCTCAGGGCCTCATCCAACTTGGTCTTGAGCACCTCCAGGGATGGGGCATCCACAGCCTCTCTGGGCAACCTGTTCCAGTGCCTCACCACCCTCTGAGTGAAGAATTTCCTCCTAACCTCTAATCTAAATCTTCCCTCTTTTAGTATAAAGCCATTAATTAGCGGGAACAGAAAGCAAATTTCCAATGACTATGACTAAGCACAATGTACTCACTGACTGCAAGGTAGCCTCGCTTTTAAAGGACAGTAACACACAAAGGTAACTTGTAGCATGGATGCAGAAGTAGCATGATGTAAAGTCAGGGAGCTTTGTTTAAATCCTCTCGATTTGTGCTCATGTAAGAGGCTTTCTGGTCTTTGCTAAGAGATGACCTGTTTGGTTGTTTAGTTTCCCAGAAAATGTTTTTAGATCTTCAAACATCACTATGAGAAAAACACCCTTGTGGCAATGAGTAGATAATGGGAATTTGCATTTTAGATGACTGAACAACAGTGTCCAAGGTGAGGATTCATCCTGAGAGGTGCAGAACAGCTAAATGGAGCACAGCCCAAATCAGCCTCACCCCACGATGTGCTCAGGAAAGCTCCTTGGCTGCCTCCTCATTAGGGCTATCTATTCCTACTCCCTCTTGCATGCTGGCCTAAACCTAACATGCAAAAGAAAATGGAGACTATAAAAATGAAAAAATCAATTCAGAGGCTCTTTCCTGCCATGGTCTGAGTTTAAGATAAGCATTTCTTATTCAGCAATTATAAACACATTATAAACACATGTATATTTGCAGCATCACCAACCCATGACACTCTGCACAGGGAATTGTAGCATGCTGGCAGGTGGCAAACAGAGAAAGGAATGGTTTGGAATATTTTAATTCAATTAAATTGACACATTTACCTCCTGAGATTTTTAATCCTGGAAGGTTTTTTGACTTTTTACAATGTAATTGTTCCTCTTTAACTCCTGTCCCTTTGCTGAGATCTCTTCAGACAGCAAAACAGTATTTGGTTCTACAGCCTGAAGAAAAAAAGTGCATAAAGGTAAACAGTGGGTAGAATTCCTATGAATATGGATTCTCAGCTCCCCTTGAATTACGCTGATCAAACTGGCTATTCAATATTCTGTACTAACCTGGGAAAATGACTGAAAGTATTGGATGTTGAATATAGGTTAAATTCTACTCACATTGAATCAATGCAGAACAGAGACATTTACTGGATATTCTTGATGCGTACAAAAAGGCAACTAAGAGGAAGTTTCACTCACATTTATTTTGATAAGGGAAAATAAAGCAGGGAGGCACGGAGTTAAAACACCACAATTTACATCCCTAAACAACGAGAGAACATAAATTTCTGGGTTTGGTGGTTTGTTTTTTTTTTCCCTTCAGAGCAATTAAGACTGCCAGCTGCCTGCACATACAAAAAAAAAAAAAAAAAAATTATCTCCTGCTAAAATTTTGTTATAGTCACTGCCCACTACCTGACAATCATTTCTGTCAGAAAGCAACATTCATAAACACTTTACAGCGGTCTGCGCTGCCTTGTTTTGCTCCCGTGGCGAAGCATGAAGTGAAACAGCGATCCAGGAGTATTACCACAGTCGCGCTCTCTCCTCTTACAAAAGCCTGGCTTCTTTGGAAGGACCTCTGTGTTGGCGGGCTGCTTTTCATTACATCAGGAGGGCCAATTTGGGGTATCATATGCAGCTGAAAAATTGCGAGTAAACTGCCATTACTTGCAGCAGGAAGTCAAAGGGCTTTGACTTGCAGAAGGGAAGATCACAGGCCAACAAGAAATTCTTTTCTATTTAGGTGGACTGGAGAGAAAATGAAGGTTCATGCCCCCAAATT
Source organism: Cygnus atratus (assembly GCF_013377495.2). NCBI lineage: Eukaryota > Metazoa > Chordata > Aves > Anseriformes > Anatidae > Cygnus > Cygnus atratus. The sequence goes on along the minus strand of NC_066365.1, from coordinate 13,887,294 downwards.
GCAGCAATCCTTTGTTCTGTTATCTCCTTATAAAATGGAGGGAGAGCCAAATACATTTCATTTGTACTCGGAGAGGAGAGTTACCCCCGTGCTCAGTAATACTGGACAAAGCCCTATTGAATTGGCTGGGACAAAAGCATGCAGTTTGTGTTAAGCATGGGTTCTTCTTACAATGCCATCTGGTTTCTGAGGCACAAGTTTTACAAGTGCTTAAGCATCGCTTTGCCTAGTGCTGCAGTGTTTAACCGGTTCAGGAGCTTGACTCTTCCAAGGAAGTGCGGCACACAAAAGGCAAAGTCCTATTTGTTTCTGGCATTGCTTAGGGGTTTTCTGTCCAGGCAAGGGCTGACAGCAGCTCCTCACCTCATGTGCAAAGTCAGCCAGGCCAGAACCAGCCAACAGAAATTCCCAGGGACTCTAGAGATACATCTTTAGTCACCCAGGGACACAAAACTCATTCAGGGTTACATGACACAAAAAGCTAGTTGTGCTCTTTGGAAAACCCTACAGGTCTCCTAGCTTTACAAGCACTCCAGCTCAGGCCCAGGAAGGAGTTTCAGTCCTCTCTGTCCAGCAGTTTATGCTAGAGTGATTTTTTTTCTTCCTATTGGTTTCCAATATGCTTAGCTTCCAGTGAGGGATAGCTCTGAACCGGCACAAAGCAGATGGGAAGGAAACAGCTTTCCCAGGGCTTTGCCAGGCGAGGCACTGCCGCACACAGCTGGACTACGCTGACACTAAAAGCTCTGATTTTCCCTGGAAGTAACAGGGCCTGAGGAAAAAGCAAGGTGAAGTCTCTCATTTCCCAGACAAAAGGAGGCTGGGAGTACGAGGCATCTTACCGGGCGGCTCTCCTTTTTGCCCCCTTTTCTGTTTTCCTGGATATGAGTTTTAAAATGGGTTATATTTTGCCTGCAGCAATTTCTTTTAATAACTGCAATTATTCTCTCCCATTGTTCTGACTCTTACAAGCAAATTAGGGAAATTCAAAGGCAATTTTCATGATTGTTTGTTGTCAGGGGCTTATGAATGGCTGTTCTACTTTACTAGAATGTTTCATTAAATAAATAACAAGTATGGCACAAGAGCTGTAAACAGTCAGATAAAGATCAGTTCATTTAGAGACAGATCCTGCCGGTGCTTAGCTGGGCATACAGGAGACACAGCAGGCTGCTTTCCTGACAGACATAGGAAGAGCTTCCATGTTTAAGGAAAGGCTTAAAAGGGCTTTTAAAGGGCTTCTTGCTCTCCCCAGCTGCCTTCAGCCAGCGCCACATGAGGTCCAGCCATGCCTCCAGCCCTTGTGGAGAGTGGGCCTGGGACACCGAGAGAGGCCCTGTTCTGTAAGCCAGGGACTTCTGAGGAGAATTTTCTTTTCAACATAAAACTGCAGTGCAGCCATCCACCGCTGGATATGCCAAAGCCCTTCCCAGCCCACAGGATCTTGTTACAGTGGTCTGAATGACTGCAGCAAATTGCACAAGGCCTGCCTCCCCTCCGCACAGCGTGAGGAGGTGCGCTACGCCTCCGCCCCATCCTGTACACGCTAGCTGTGTTTACCAATTGCTCACCTCTAAATGATTTCAGCACCATCTGCTCTCTAAGATGTTTTCTCCCCAGCAGCAGGGACCCGGGATGCAAGCACGCTTCTTTACAGCTCTCATCATTTAGCATGTGTTTCACAGCCTACCTGGAAGTGTGCACAAGCAGGGGACGGCGCTGGGAAGCTCTAGCGTCCCTCCCTGTCTCCATGCTTGCACAGCACGCAGGGAGAAGTTGCAGGCCACAGCAAAGGCCACCCTGACTAAACAGCACCGTGACCTCATGACATACCATGTGGGAAATAACAACTGGGATGGGAGCTAAGAACAGCAGCATGACTGGATTTCTGGAACAAATCCAAAGTCAAGGCCTCGAAAAGGACTCAAGTATGCATTTCTTCTGCTCAAAATATCATGCAAATGTTTCGCTAAATGGCATCCATCAATAGCAGAGGATCTGGAGCACATGCCAAATTGTTTCAGGCTTCATCTGGACAGGGGAAACTGACTGTACAAGGCAAACCTAAGCTAATAACTTCCAAATGTTCCCAAACCTCTCAAGTTTTAAACATATAATAGGACTCGTTCCCACCTCCAACAGCATGCAGATATTCCTCTGTTAGACCACTGTAAAGACAAGCCAGGTATAAAAGATGACAAACCTAATGTTTGTAGCCTATTTTCCTAAGGAGGTGACATTCACTCAGGTAAACAGGGTTGTAGGTATACTTATTACCTCTCCTATACTGGTGGCTTTTTAAACCTCTGATCAAACAAATCCAACAAAGTAGGAGAAGTCTTAAAGACACTCTTAAAGTCTTAAAGACTTAAAGTCTTAAAGACACTCTAACTTAGAAAAAAATAAATGGAACTCGATATGACCAGCATTGTGCCAATGTCTTAATGGACAGCAGGGGCTCACCAGCATCAGGTATCTTCACAAATGTTCCCACTCAGAGCTCACAAGTAGCCATGAGGCAGACATCTGCAGGATACTCAACTTATTTCCATTACTTACTAAATACTTTACTGCCTGGTTTATTAATGTTGATGAGGAAAGATGGAGAGAAGTTCAAGCATAATTCCTGTAACCTGAACAACAATTCCCATCTGGAATCTTCCCTGATTATCATTTGTGCCTTACTGATTCTGTACAACCCACCTCCACTACTGGAAGAATCAAAGCTTCCTCCATCATCTGAATAACTTAGCAAGCAGGAGATCAGAGGTATCACTAATGTGGCTGTCAAACCCTGTGCTCATAAGGTGCTTTGAAGAGGCATAGTCATCTTACCTGGAGCTTTGCAGAGATGAATACTCATGAGAATTTCTAAACAAACAAACAAATAAACAAACAAACAAAAAAGCACAGGCAAAAAACCTAACAGCCTGACAGGAGGGGATTAGCAAACTCTCCTCCAATTGCTTATCCGAAGGCAACTTGAGCCTAGTTCTGGAGACATTAATTTACTCTCAGCACAAAAGATGATGGGAACGTGAATTGCTAAGTTCTCAGAGTACAACCATGGACTCGAACTAAATAACCCTTCCCTTTCCCCATCCTTTTCCCTCAATAACTTTTACTCCAGTTTACCGAATCTTCTCTCTCTGCTGCCTCTGCACCATACAGCCATGCCCAGTGTGTCCTGATAAACCTATTCAGCTTCACCTTCTCCTGAACTCTCCAGGCCTAAGGACTGCCTGCTAAGAAGAGTATGCTTTTCACCCTTTGGGAATAAAAGCAGCAGCTTTGTTCAGAAAATACCTATATATGTGTTCACTCAAAATAATATATAGGTTATTGATATCCCCTACAAAAACACAGTACATTTGTAATAAAAGAAAAATTGAACATATCAATCTGGAACCTGGCCTTGGGACTCATGAATTTTAGTTGAATCTGCAGCACTCCAGATCAACAAACTTGAGAAGTTTCTTGGCACAGAAAAACACCTCACAAGTCCTTTCTCTTTCCATACACCCTGGGCCTCCCTGCCTCTGTTGCCCTGCTCTCTCCCTGCTCACTGTCAGCCTCTCCAGCAGACCATGCTCCCCAGCTGGGTCTCCCTCCCCTCTGTCCTGGAGGTCCCACCTGCACCAGACAGCAGCAGCATGTCCTTCTCAGCTACAAAACTGAGGGTAAAACAGCTCACTGCTTCCTCTGTCTTCCACACAGCCATGCCAAGAGAAGAAATGGCTGTTAAGAACCACAAGGATCATTCCTCTTTTCTGCCACGTAATACAGAGCCCAGTCCTCTTCTCTGCCAAGATTTACACAACAATGACTTTGTTCCCATTTCTCTATGCTATAAAGAAATTATCAAAATAAATGGAGAAACTATATAGTTTTCCATTTATTCAGATTTTTATTTGTCCGTATCTATACCTATATAAAATATAAGAGAGAACAAGACACAAAACAAATCAGTAAAACTACCTGGAGCCATGTATACCCCTTCATACCTTTGCTTTACTCTTTCTCATTCTCTGCTAAACTAAATTTATAAATTTAAGTGAAGGCAGAAAAATAATCAATGCTTTCTAGAGCCATTATTGGAAACCTCTGATGATAAACAGCTCCGTTAGCAAAGAAACAAAAGTAAAAACAAAACCAACCAAAACATTGAACGGTTTAATACTGTAGTCTTCTGGATTTATTGTCCCTGGTCAATAGAAGGCTATTTTATGGTAATTTAAGAAAAGCCTACAGTGTTGGTTACTGAAGAATCATAAATAGTGGTACACTAATAGAGAAAATAGGGCTGGGTAGCTAAAGAGAAATAAAGATTGGGAGCAGTCTGGATGTGACCTTCTTTATTGCAAATAACATTTTTTCACGATTTTAAGTAACGCTTGCCATCCCAATATACAATGTCGATCAACTTAAAACGATGTTTTCAACACTGAGCTTTATTTAGCAACTGCTGCTCTTCTAAAAGGGCCTGATCCAAAGTCACTTTGTGTAACAGAAAGTTACACAAAGAAACAGAAAGTTTACCTGTTGGAAAAGACGAAGCCATGAAACAAGGACAACCACTGCAACTAGACAGAGGGCTGAGGGGAGACATAACAACAGTAATCAAACACATAAATGGTTGCAGAAAAAAAAAAAAAAGAAAAAAAAAAAGAAGGGAGCAATCTCTTCTCCACTTCCAGGAACAGGAAAGAAATAATGGGCTTAAGTTGTAGCAAGAAACACTAGCATTTCAAAGGAAATAAAAATACTTGCTAGCAATAAAGCCCTGGACTGCTCTACAAGAGGAAGCTGCAGTCTCTCTCACTCACCTTCAAAACAACTACCTGGATCTCTCACAGAAGAAGCTCAGGCACGTCTGGCTCTGTCCAAGCACTGGACAGACTGGACTACCTAAGTCTGCCTCACTTCTAGCAATTCTTTCATGCTTATTTTTCCACAGCCCAGTAACAGGCTGCAGGATGAGAAACCCCAAATCCTATACCTAAGGCTCCTCTATTTCCTTTGGAAAGTTACGGGTGAGGGTCTTTGACAAAATAACTATCGTATTTTCTTAGCTCTACAGCTTGCATTCTGACTTTGTTCTTTCAGTTATTAGCATTACTGTCCTATAATCTATCCTATAATATAGGAAGAGGATGATGATATCTGCCTATGGAAAGGAGCTACTGGAATCTACAGCTACTGGGAACAAGTGGTAAAAGCTCTGCAGACCTCCTGTTTTCATGATGAAATTGCCCATCTTAGGTCAGAGTACATCGGTCTCTGATGTCCCATATTTTCTTGGTAGATCTGTCCCATATTTTCTTGGTAGAATGTATACCAGGGACTTCTAGTCTTTTGAGCTATATTGCACCAGACTGAAGAAAGGCACCACTGTAGATGTACAGCTCAAATCTGCTGGGTGAGACAGATCAAAAGATGAGGGAAGGTTCCTTAACACAAACCATATGCTCTTGTCCCAGCCAATTCAACAGAGCTTTTTCCAGTATAACTAAGCCTAAGTGTAGCTAATCTCTGAATATGAAACAAATGTGGCTGCAAAAATACAACTTAAACTCCAGTCACCCTTTCAGTGGGAGCCCAGACATTGAACAGCATGATTCATGCCCACTCTGGAGCTTCACGGAATTCCTTCCCTTCCCTTTCCACACACCCTGGGAAAAGGTATGGGCTTAAAATGGAAACTTTAATGATAAAATGATAACAATAAAAACAAACAAACAAACAATAACAACAACAAAAATCAGCATAGCAACACACTCAGGACAGCCCAAGTGATTTAGAGGCCTAGTTGGCCTCTGTCAGGCCTAGTCCTGACTGGAAATGAGCCTAGCACCACACAATGCCTCTTCTAAAACAGACTTCAGTCTCAGGTGGCACAGGCAACCTTTCAAATCACACTCCATGTTTAAACAAAAATAAGAGCCCATGAACTGCCCTTCGTAAGGAAATTTAGTGTCTCCTTTTATGTTCACTCTCGCTATTTGGGTGCGATTCACATGTATTTCATAAAAAAAGCTGATAAAGGGTTAATCTGCATGTTAATACACAGTTAATCAATTGTTATGGACTCCATCCGTTGCATAGGTTGTTTGTACGCTTGGCTTGCAGCCATCTACGATACCTTCAACTGATGGGCTAATAACCTCTGTAATACACACCAGCCACTACTGGAGCCATCTATGCCTTCAATCTATCATTTATTACCTTTTCTAAACTATAGATGGACCCTTAATATAAAGAATGATCATTTTATGTTTGCTTGCCTGAATATATACGAGCACTCAGCCACATCATTAAAATAATTTCACCGCTAAGCCATACCTAATATTCCAAAGAGACAGAGCAGAATTTAAATCAGGGGGAAAAGAGATGGAGATTCCTTACAAAAAGGTCTTGAGATGTGACAGGAAAGAAGAAAATGGATTTGTACAAAATAACAAGCACATAAAAATGTGAACTTTACCAAAAAGTTTTCTGAGCTTTGACAAAATTTCAGTTCACTTTCAGTTTTAATTATGATTTTGCATTATCCATGCAATTTTTTGTGTTATGCTAGATATGGGAGCAAAAACATTGAAATACCACAAGTGAAATACTAAGGAATATATAAATACCTTGAATATAAATATTGGTGAATATATAAATACTTTTAAGCCAATATCAAAGCCAATGTCAGGCTTCTGCTCCACAAGGAAGGACATGCTTGCTAAAATCCTAAATTAGCCCATATCAAGGGGAACAGGAAATCATGGCAACTGGGAGCAAAAGATGAAGAAGTTTGTGTTAACAACTGTAACCAACTGTGTGCCTGTACCTGTTATTTTTATAAAGGCTCAGGCCATGAAGTCGTGGCTTAGGAGAGAAAAACAAGAAGGCCTCGGCTTTCTAGAAGTGTTATTTCTCATTCTGTAATTAAACAGAAACTCAAAACAATGATTCAAAAGGAAGTAAAAAGAAAATTAAATGTCCTTGTACTTCAAATTTAATATTTTCTAAAAACAAGTTGCACGACTGTTCGGGTGGTAAAGCTTAGCAATCATAGGGACATGAGAACAAAGGAGGGTACTACCGCTCAGAGAAACAAAGGACTCTTCCCAGTCTCCCTCCACCTACATCAACATAAACTGCTTCACTGCAAGTGGGATGTTACTTCTTGTCCACAGGACCCTCACTCTGTTGTGTAATACACCCAAATTTAACTTAATGCTAAAGAACGTTCTCAACAGTGGTGCCAGCAATGGAGAAAACTGAGAGCTTTGCTGTATGTCTTCAGCACTTCAGCTTTTCCCCTCTGCATTTCCCCACTGACATTCCCACATCAGCTAGCATAGTGGTGGTGGAAATCCCACTATCTTCCAGTAGGGAAAGTGTGTCTGTTTGCTTTTGCCTGTTATAGTCCTGGTGGGAAACTCTCTTCTTGCTATCTATCCCCTCCTTTTCTGTGACCTCCTGTTCCAGCTGGGGAAATGCTGAGCCTGAAAAAATACAAAAGGTACTATTCTGAGAAGGTGTGAGACACAGGAGCTCTGTCTGGGGAGTCCTTGGTGGGGGCTTGCACTCCAAGTACAAGATTTGACAGGCCTTTATATAGTATCTCCACTTTGCCCTTCGGTTTACCACCTGTTCTGCACTGATGGCAGGATTTGATTCTTTTGCAAAACACAAAGCTGTAAAACTGCAGAAATTAAATCTGTACAATACGATACTCTTGCCTCCTTTTTCACAAAGCTGTCAAAATAATGATGTATTCATGGTATTTCATTTGATGTGAGAAACTTCCAGCACACAGATATGAATCAAAGCATTTTGTGCTATTTATCGTCTCAAAAGGATTTTGAGCCTCTTTCTCTTAATAGATGGAAACTATAATTTTGAAGGTGGGTAGTGAAACTTCTCTTTACATTTGAATGGACAGCTCAAGGTGATAAAGAAAGCACAGTGATGCAAAAATGTTTTATGCCCAGATACAGCATGGCCATTTCACATCTTGGCTGATTTAAGGGAGGATAATCCAAAGTGCAAGAATGTTCAAGGATATATGCATACAGCCATGTACATCCAGCTATGTTCTCCTCTGAGATGTGCATACACAACTGCAATTTCACAATTCACAGGTAGGGAAGTAGCAAATACGCTTCATTATTATAGGGCTAGCTTTTAGCTGGAGGTGGTGCCACGCAATCAGTTGTGCTGCCCAGCTTTACTTCAGTGAAGTCGCTGGCTTGTTCATGAAGGTAGTTTTGACCTCCCATCAATTCACAGAGAAATGTAAAGCAGGAAAAGCTTCAGTAGAATTGGTTCAGACTGACATGTTTAGTAGTCCCATTTCTATCCTTGATACACTTTTGAAATACAGCTAAAACAAGTAAGAGCTACACTTGTTTTGTATGGGAATTTATGTACTATTTCTTCACTTAGTTATTTATCAAGTACAATCAGGTTAGAAGCAGACAACATCAAGCCATGCATTCATAATACACAACGAACTAAGTTACCCTGCTAGGTAAGCCAGCACAGACTTCGACTTCAAGGACTTCCCCCAGTTTATAGCCAGTTCAATACGAGACCATATCACTGCAGGGATTCTGCTATGTGGGACAGAGTGACTTTGCCATTCCCATTTGCTGTGCTTCTACCTCATCACTGTTGTCAAACCTAAGTTGGACTGCTTGATGGTGGTGTAATGTAACCAACTCCAGAGCTGGTTAGTAGTACAGAACTGATTCTCCATTAAACAAATAAAAATGTACTTAAAAGCTATGAATGACAATGAAGAATCCTTTTTTGTTGGGCAGGGGGTTGCAGTTGCTGGTTCTTTTAAGACGTCTTTTATAAAATGTGGACTTACTGAGGCTTAATAATGACTGAAAGTCCACAGCACTGATGATTCTTAAAATATCTGAAACATCTCTTTTCTACAAACAACTACTCATATTTTCTGAAATATGCAATTCTTACCCTAAATTTCTTTTGCTATTCCAGAATAATCTTTTAACACATCTGCAGAAGATGCAATGCCATTTCTCTAGATTTCAAACCTCCTGAGCAACCAATTATGTTGATTGAAAATTGGTTATTTCCTTCACCAATTTTCCACCAATCAGGATAACATCGTTGCACGGGTTCCTAATCAGGATTCATTACGGTGGATGCAAAAAGTATAACAAGGTCTTCTTTTGGATAACTTTCCACTGTTCTTTAGGATAACAGATCTGAGTTTTTGTTTAAAAAAAAAAAAAAAAGACCAGAAGAGAAAATTATATGAGTGCAATATAGAAAACAGTAATTGCACTGATGGGAACAGTTACCTGAGGATAAGATCTTCTCCAAAGCATTCATCTCTTAGATGTAACACTTTAAAGAACTGCCCTTACAACTGAAAACAAAATAACTTCATTTGACTTCTGAGTCACACCACAGAGTTCAAGAGAACTAAATCCCACCTGTAGAATTTTAAAGATAACAGAAACATCCCACCACAGAAACACATGACTGTCTACCAAAACTAACTCTATTGCTTTTGTGTTAGTTTAAAGAGAACCCTAATGAATGTCTATAAAAATCTTATGCATATCCTCCCTGTCTTCAGGGACTTGACACTAGAATTCAATAATGATAATAATAAAAATACCTAAATAACATTTAACTTCAGATGCAAAGGAAAGTACTGAAATGGCTATTCAGTTTCTACCTGAATTTACTGATGCTCTTTCAAATGCCCATGCTGATGGCTATTTCCCTTTTTAAAAAGATGGGGCAAACATCTTGACGTGCTGCTGGAACTTGTAAGCAGCTCCCAGGCATGCTTAGAGCAGCAGCCCAAGTTAACTCTGTGCCTGTCATTAGACCTTGCGAAATTGGATGTCATGTGCTGAAACAAGTTATGGCATCTGCAGGCCATTTCACTACTGGAGATCATATCTTGCAGAGATGTCACAGGAGACACAATGGGATTTACCTCCAGTCCCACCTTAACATGTTTTTCTGCTCTCCCTTTCTACGGCTCCCAGTGTAGACTACTTAGTATAAAAACTAATCGTAAGCACAAGTGACTTTGCACTCTTTGGATGCTCAATTCTCCAAGTGTTGACTCTCACTTCTAAGGGTGGTGAGGCGCTGGAACAGGTTGCCCAGAGAAGCTGTGGATGCCCCAGTATGCTGACTATCTTAAAATTATCCACAGACATGCTTTAATGATGAGCCATTTTAATTACTGAAAAGTGTTTTTTGCTAAGAGTTCTCATAGTTTTTGATACCGTTTTTGTACTGCATGTTTTTTTCCGTCTCCTTAGTCAGGCTGTTGCACTTTCTTTTTATTTTGTTTCTCATCCTTAATTAACTTTGCAATCTTTTTTATGAAATTTGTCCCTTTCCTATGAAAGCTAATTAACAAAATACAACTTCCGAAGTCAAAGACATAGTCTAAACAGTTAGATCACAGGTATGAAAAATACACAGACAAGTACACAAACACTGACGACAAATTAATAATAATAAAAAAAAGATTAAAGAAAGGACTTACTATCCCTTCGATGGCAGGCATTGCAAGTAAAAGTAGTGAAAGCAATACTGGCTTCTGATTATCAGAGAGAAGGGGGTTCATTCTCCTCATTTTATGTATCTTTAGCGGTTTATTGGAAGTTAAGGTGAAGGTATGGATATATGAACGTATGGATGTGCATCACTGCAGGTACACCAAAGCTAAATCATTTCTGGCACGATACAAATAATACTGCCACAGAGTCATGCCCGTCTTTGGTTGTCATGACAAATTCTGAAATGCTGAATTTCAGGACTTGGTAAGAAAGAGAAATTCTGAGAGAGAGAATGAAAACTGGGGTGGGGCAACAAACAAAAAAAATAAACAAAAACCAGTTCTCTCTCCATGTAGAAACAGTGTCATAATCAAGCATTTCCTAACCATGTGAACACGTCCCCAGAAAAGAGCACATATACTTTGTATTCTTTTTTTCAGCTGGATCAGTTTGAGACTTAGATGGAGTACATGACCCTAAAACCAGCAGTCAGACTCCTTCCACCCAACTCAGTCCCAAAACTCCCCAGATTCACAGGGGCTATCACTGGAGTGTTATGCTGTTGATTAATAGAGACAATTTAGGCTGATAACCTTACTTCACTGCATTCGTAAGAACTGAGTCATGGGTGTCTCTTCGTGTGCTTTTCGTCTCTAAGAACTTGAGAAATTTTACCACATTCAGTGACTTAATGGATGATTTGGCTTATAACTACATTCCACAACAGCAGAGCACCCTGGAGATAGACTTGCTTGTCATAATATATAAAACTTCTTCCAAATCCATTGTGCGTGGCTTTACACTGTTCACTGCAGACCTTGAAGGAAGAAAAGACTCTTTTCTTGTCTCATTGCTCCCAGGATGATGCTTGAAAGCCAGCAAATGAAATATTGGAAAGGAGTTTCATAGTTCTGTTATATATTTGTTTTTCTCTGAGAAACAGAGTGGAAAATGGCTTCACAGAAAGTTGCTTCAGAGAAGGATTATGAATGCTATTTACAGAATACCCTAGGCATTAATATTTGACTTGTACAGGTATGCTTGCTGGAAAAAAAGATACACATACCTTGTACAATATTAATCAATAAAGCATCCCAAGATATGAAGTTGCAGAGTCAGACACCTGGGCGAAACACTGGCTCCAGTGAAATAAAGAGACGCTCAGACATCAGCTTCAATTGCAGTGAGAAATGTACTCCTGGCAGCTTGGCTGACCAGCTCTGGTGCCTCCGGGTCAGGCACTCAAGCTAGCTTCAAACCACGCATAGGCAGGTATACTAAGATTAAACATCTGTTCACCTCTCTTTGAATGAAATTAGTGAAGATTTTTCCCCTTGCCCACTGGAGATTTCATCAGTCAAGATTTTCTGGTAACATCATAAGCAAATTCAAGAAGCAAATACTTAAGAAAATAATCTTTTGGTGGTGAAATAAAAGCAACAGCCCTTTCTCACCAGTGTTTGCACACGTTAAGTACTCACAAAATGGGACGTGTTGTCTCTGAATTTCTGTGGGTTTATTACTATAAATATGAAGAAATGAAAATTCCCTATCCAGCAGCAACCAAAGGCTTCTGACTGCTGTTACCAACACAAGAAACCTCCCTCCAAAGGGCCTGTGAGTGAATGATATACGTAGATTTAACTTTTATATATAGTAGCAGGAAAGCTGAATGGCATTTTCATTTTCTATCTGTGGAAATATGATGAGAGAAGCTCAAGCTAGTCAATATATTTTCTGAATTTACTTAACGTGGGCATCTCCAGGATGCAAAATTACACTCTTCTTTAGGATTTATGAGTGTCTCGTGTGAATCTTGAGTATTAAAGCCCACTCCTTTTCTGATGGGACCATTAACCCTGCATGACAGTACTGGTCAGAAACAGACAGGGGAATTAATGTTACTTAGGCGATCTTATCTCCTGAACATTGTTTTACTTTCAGTGCTCAACTTGCTATCTGTGCTTTTTCATGTTTTCACTTTCATTGGTATGTATGTGCTGATATTTTTAAAATATAAACTGAACTTCCCTCCAGACCCAAATGCTGCTCCTTGGGACCACACTGACAGGGATATATGGGTAACTGGAGGACTGGGACCCAAACTCTGCCACTGGTTAATTAAATTCTCCTGGTTAATTAAATTGATTAAATTAATTAATTATCCTGGTTAATTAAAAAACCCAAATACAAGAGGGCGGATACAAGCTGGAAACCAACAGCACCAGTTTGCCCTGTTGTACATTCAGCTCAAGTCTCACCTGGCAAGATAATGGTGGGGACTCCAAAAAACTTGAGGGGAGGGTGTCAAGAGGATGGAGCCGGTCTCTTTTCAGTTGTGCCCAGCGACAGGACGAGAGGCAATGGGCACAAACTGAAGCACAGGAGGTTCTGGCTGAATATGAGAGGTCAATTCTTTACTGTGAGGGTGACAGAGCACTGGGACAGGCTGCCCAGAGAGGCTGTGCAGTCTCCTTCTCTGGAGATATTCAAAACCCACCTGGATGCCATCCTGCACAATGTGCTTTAGGTGATCCTGCTTGGCAGAGGGGTTGGACCAGATGATCTTCATAGATGCCTGCCAGCCTCGGTCATCCTGTGATTCTGTGATCTATACAACTATCCGTCTTGCTCACTGGACATTCGTGAAAGCTCTTTTAGTTGCAGAACTTTCAATTTTACAAAACAGTGTTGTGAAACGATACAAAATAAATGCAGTCATTTCTACTCATAGTAGAGCTAATACTTAATAGTAGTACTAAAAGTATGGAATACTTCCTCATTTTACTTGGATCCACAAAAGGTTGTAAGAGAAATAAAACCTTCAGAAATATGATAAATACCTTTCCAAAATCCATTTCATTGAAAAAAAAATCCCAAATGCCTATACAGAAAATTGCAAGACAGTAAACAAACCGATGGGACATACGAAGGCTCCATTTCCAGCGTACTGTTACTCCCTGTGCCATAATTCCGGGGGCACATTTGCTTACACACACAGAAAGAGGCCTGCATACATGAGGTAAATGTCAATGTATACAACACACACATACATATTAACACATACACAGATGTTTCCTCTCTTGTTATTTCTTGTTTTTCTTATGTGTGTGTTTAGAGAAAGTATCGGTGTACACATAACAGTTATGTATGACATGGTGACATTTGCTTGTAACAGCATGAGCCTTTTGTTCTCGTTTTGCTTACCTGTCACTTCCTCTTAATCATGCAACTGATGCAGTTATAATCTAACACAACTGGAAGGCACTGCCAAATGCTTAACAATTTGCAGACTTCTCTTCCTCCACGGCAGACTCTGTGCAAGTGGCACTGAAGAAGTCTGTCTGAACTCTGCTGACCTGGCCAGCTGCTTGAATAATGGCTAAAAAATTAGCACCAGCTAAAAGAGTGTTGAAGGCAAGCTTTTGGCATGTGTCCTTCTTTGTTCCTTTGCAGATTTCATGTATCTTAAGAAAAATAATGAAAATAAACACACTCGACTGAAATGTAAAGATCATAAATAAGGCACAAAGTTGTATATAAACACATTTCTTTTCATACAATGAATTCACAAATGAAAAAAGAGTAATTTGATGTTAAAGTTATTTTGAGGGTCTGAGTAATCTCCAAACAAGAAGAAACACAAGTCAGAGTGGTTACTGCATTGCATTTGTCTCTGGAGCATCAAAACACTACCCAAGATAATTGAGACCAGCAGTAACAACACTAGCAACAGCAAATAACTAATCCTGTTCTCCTCTCTTATTCTGGCCTTACTTCCTCTTAGTTCAGCCAAGAAAATTATAAGCAGCTAAGTTCACTCTGGCTAAAATATACCATAACCAGATCTGTTCCCAAAAATACCAGTTCTGATTTTCCAAGTCTATAATTCCCACATAGGCATCTAATGCTACACCTGCTCTGGAACAGCTACACTCTCTGGGAAGCTGGGGACCCCAGCACCAGTGCAAATAGCTATCCCATAAGCACCTTGAAGATGGGCTTTACTGAACCTCCTGTTCCATTAAATCCACTCTAAGACATTGGGTCTGCCTGCAGATGACAAAGCAGAGGGGCTCCACAAGGCACGCCCAGACCTATTTCCAAGCTTTTTTCCTAGAGATAATGAGGACACCAGTGCCAAGTGCAGAACCTGCTTCCCATAGCAGGGAAATGTCAAATGTACTCCCCTTTGAAGGTTATCCTACAGACAACCTTAACCCTTGATCCAGGGTTCCAGGGCACAGCTAACTGCAAGCAAAGCAGGAGGTTAAACCCATCATTAAAAATGACACTCATGCCCACACATAATTGCTGATAACCTGTCTCCACTGGAAATCAGCTGCAGAGCGGCACAAGCAACATTTTCAGGTGCAGTCGGCACTGTCAGCTTTGTCTGCTTCTTGTGTCCTCTGCCACGCATGCTGCAGTAACTTTAGGAAAGCAGACAGTTCAACTGCATAAAGCCAGCTGCTCGTGTCATATCAGATTTTAAAAGTGTTCTAGGTAACTAATTACACCAACATGATAAATAAATACATGAAAGACTTATCAGACGTTGAAAAAAGCATGGGCCTTCTCAACAGAGAACTCATCAGCAGGCAGTTTGAGAGGGACCAGAGAGCTGCTGTCCTCATCCCACGAGCCTGGGTAAAAGCAGGATCAAAATACTGTTTGAAGCAATTCCTTTTTTTCTGAAGTAAAACCTACCGCTTTCCTACTGTTGTCTTCTCCTCCTTTGCCATGCTGTCGTTTGTTTCTACTTAAAAACATATCCTGTGCCAAACAGCAGGAGGTCCTGTCCCTAGGCTGGCTGTAGGGCTGTATGCAGACCAAGGCTGCAGCTCAGAGCTGCAAGAGGGAATGGGTTTGCACTCCACGTAGCCATCAGCCCCTTTACTCTCCCCACTGGGAGAGAAACAAAACCCAGACTGTGCCAGAGGGACACAGCACGGGCAGGGCTCAGACAACAGAATCACACAGTGTAGCTCATGGCAGGCAAGTTTCCTCATTAATAAACCTCATTTTTTTTCCTTACTATTCTGATGCCACCTGAATCGATGCATGGTTATAAATCAAAGGAAAATATGCCATTAATCAAGGAGCAAGGATGTTCTACATGAGGAATGGCCATTCTCAGGTAGAGCAGCCTCTTGTTTTATTTGGAGCTGCTTTGTTGCAAGAAGGGTGAGTGAAAGGAGAAACCCACCGTGGGTACCTCTTCTAATTCCCGGCCCCAAGCTCTCCAGGTTCTCTCTCCCTAGCACAGAAACGAAGTATAGAGTACCACTTTCTCCACCACTGATATATATCATCGACTGATAGGTCTTACATCCAAACAAGGGTAGTGTAGGTATCCAGGAATTTACACTCACCTGGAAGATGCTTTTACATAGTCCTATTGACAGAAGAGACCACGGTGTATCCAAAATTCTCTTCCATACTTTCAGTGCTTCCTATTTGTATCTGTACAGGCATGTGACTTTGCACTACATTTAACTGCAAGTGCTCTTTTTTAAAAAAGAATTTTTAAAAAACACCACCACCAACAACAAAAAACTCACTGACAGTAGTTTATATTCAAACTTTGAGATTCCCATGGCTTTTTAATGGCTGAAACATCATTAAGTTGTCTAAAGTACACCTTCCTATTTTGTTTTCAATTATTCCTTTCTGCTGCTTTCAAGACAAGTAAACGATTTTGGTGATTTATTCCTAATGGCATTTATAAAATCTGCCCTGGTAATAAACCACAAAACAGCTCCTAATGTCAGCTGATGCTGTTACTTATGAAAGGCCCATGAACTGATCAGAATATTTGCAGATTTGTTGATAAGAAGTATCAAAAACTACAGTATTACTATTATTTTTATTTCACAGAATTATTCCTACAATATCCAACACTTTGTTTAGATGTGTGTCAAATAACTAGAAGTTACAGGTTTTTTGTTTGTTTGTTTGTTTGTTTTTCTTGAATGAATGACCATTTCAGATCAAATACATATACATGGATGTAACATTATTTTTCAAATTAATCCTTTCCACTACTTCTGAAATGCACTTTTTGTCTCTTCTCCTGACTGAGAAGTCAGACTAGGGTTAGAATATAATTTTTCTTGACATTCTCCTTTACATCTTTCTGGGCAAATTTCAATAAAGCCATTTGTTATGATATAGTTTACTTTACAAGAAATTTCATATCTAGTTGTATATCTTTGAGACTGGCCAAAAAATCTGAAGCCTCATATGGATCTTTTTAAACAAACTCAGTGATAAATAGTCTGTAATTCAATAAATATTTTGGCCTGTAGTCATTTTCTCCACAGATTCTCTTTGCCATGGGAAAATTATATTCAGAAAACTGCTAAAATATGATTGAGATTTCAAAGAACCCTTAAAAATATATTCATCTATATTAAGGCATTAAGGCAAGAAATGAGCTCATGGCAACTGGCAAATCCACCATCCTCTGCAACAAACAATTACAGGAGCGTGGAGCATATACAAAAATCACATACCCTACAGCTAAGTAGGATATTAGATTCATCTGGTTAAAAGTAAGCCATCAACTGGATTATGTCTACACTATATATGAGTTATGCTGTCTTTCAAGATACAACTCACATTTCGCTTAATGTCATATGATGCATTCAATTTAAACCAAGATATGGCAAAGAAAAATGCTGTCCCTCATAAGTGACTCAAGTATTTCAGAGTTTTGGGGTTTCTTATTCTGGGTATTGTGATTTTAAAGGCAGTTCAGAACATCCTTTATTTTGTACATCTGATATTTCTTTACCTACAATATAAGAAAATGGTACTGTTTTAAATCTCTCAAGACGACCTGTCAACTTTGTAAGTAGCCAGGGGGAGGACTTATTTTTAAAACAGGGATTGCTGTTTCTAACGTGTTTATTCTCTGGAAAAATATTTTGGGATGACCTCACTTGTAGCACTCTTCTTACATCTCCATCTATGTTCCTAGTGCACTGACATCAAGGCTTCAAGCACAGTTCTTACCATTCCACCTCAAGAAGGATAGAGATGAGAAAAGAGGGTTGTCAAAAATAATCAAGGCATTGCTTTAAGAGGAGACTATAGATACAGACAGCTGAGCTTGGAAAGGAGGTGGTAGAGGGATTGTTTTAATGAAGGTCTGTAGGATCATGAGTGGGGACAATGACTATGGAGCTATTTTTTGCTGCTTTTCCTATCGGTGAGATTGAGGCGTCCAGAGAAATGACGGTGCAGCAAGTTTAAAAGAAACAAGAGGTACTCTTCAACTCATTGCATAACTGGTTTGTGGAACTCACAGGGACATTACAGAAGCCAAAAAATAAGCAGATTAAAAGATGGATTAGCTGAATTCCTGGAGTCCAGCTCTCTCAGGTTCTTACGTACAGCAGCCCAGTTGCAACCCCTCATCTAGGTAGCCCCTTAGCCAGACACTGCCAGAAGGTGGGGCAGATCGTTCAAAACGTGGTTTGTTTGTTAAACTCTCTCCTCAAGCTGCTGCAAGGGGCCCTTACTGGTAGGCAGTACTGGACGAGCCAGACTTTTGGACCAGGCAAAGAATACAGCTCCACTGTATTCTTATGTTACATCCTCAGCTGACTGAAAAAATCTCTGCTCCAGAGCTGGTTCCATCACTCTTATTATGCATGGCCCCAGAGTAAGACTTTGCTTACGCTGTTTAGTAATGGAGGGGCAATACTACATACAATATTCCACAAAAGGAACTGGAGGAAAAAGAGTTTTAGTCACCAAGTAAGACAGCATGCAGAGGTTGTCCAGTGTCCCTGTTCTTGCAGCTGAGGTTGTCCAGTGTCCCTGTTCTTGCAGCTTCTTCAACCTTGATGCTTCATTGTGCTCTACATGTGCTTCGAGTAGTCTGCTGGTGTTAGGGCATCTAAACACTAGAAAAATAGCTAAACTCCCTACATGTGCCTTAAGTGTTTTCCATTATAAAAATATTTCCAGTTCTGCTCCAAGGACATAACTACCTCTACTCATTTGCAAACCATCTTTACGCTGGTGGTTTTAGCTATTGATGTCAAGACTCCACTGAAATGCACTGCCTGTGTGTATCCACGTGTCAAGAAACCGTCCAGGTGGCCTGCAGCAAAACTCACAGCTATACCAAATCAAACATGAAAGATGCTTTGACAGAGGAATCTATGGATGAAATTGTGATATTCAAGTGATCTGACAGGATTACCATAACACTCCCAACTGGCTTTAGCATCCAGGGGAAAAAAAAATGAAGAGAAAAAAAGTTCTTTGTTCTCACTGGGGCTCGTCCCAGTTAATTTTGAATTCAAACTAGATAATACCCAGAAATCTTCCGCTTTGTATCAAGGCTGAATCAAAAGCCATCCAGATTTTTTTTTTTAATAACATTACAAATCTCATTTAAAGTTTTAAGCACCATGTGCCTATCAGCCATCTGCTAGTGTTGGATAGGATGGATAGGAAAATAAATATTTTAGCATGAATTCAATTACTGGCTGTTTTTACCCAGGCAAAATAAAATCTCTTTATAATTCTACAAAATACAGCCAGATGCAATGGGTAATGAGCAAGCTCTTGCACTTAAGGGACTGCGGTTCAATTCTATTATCTGCCAATCAGGACACTAATCAGAGAACAAAGCTCCTGGTACTGGGAAGGAAGGACACCCAAAAAAAGGAAAAACAGCAACAACAACAACAAAAACACAAAGAAAGATAAAAGTAATTGCCCTTTAAATTAAAGCTATGCAAAGCAAGAGTGCCAAGCTGGTAACAGCCCCAGAGCCGAGAGTTTGCCTTAGAAACAAAAGGAGATTCCAAACTCTTCCTTTAAGGAATAATACATGATTACAAACACATCAAAAGCAAAACCCGCCAGAAAAGCAAGAACAAAGGTAATCAAAAATAGTCTGAGAAATACATTTTCTAAAAGTAGCCATGAAATAAGCTCACTAGTAACCTAGTCCAATATATCTGGCAGGCAGTTGGTGCACTACATTAGCGACAGAAACATTTCCACAGAAGAAAATAAAAGCAAAAAGAGGTCGAACCTGACATCAGTGTCAGTATATTGGCTTTGGAGGAATACCACTGGTATCTGTCATGACAGGCTCTCACCCAGAAAGCTCAGTAATGGCCTCCCCAGGAATCCCGACTCTATAGTGGAGAAGAAGATCAGGTGTTGTTTACAGGTGATACCTCTTCAAGTACACAGGGCACATGTGGAAACCACCCGTCTTGTCTGCTCCATGCAGTGCATACAGAAGACAGTCACATGAACATGTATTAAATATAAAACATCCACTCAGGCACATGTTACACATGTAGAAGGTGCAACTCACACCTTTACATTCCACATACAAAAATGACACTTACATACATGTGCAGTTTTCCAATACTCTTCCATCTGTGCACCATCAGACATTTTCTAGAGAAGCTGCAATTCCCTGTGCGTTCATGTTAAGTGTACACACATAATGCTTGCTTCTTTCTTTTCTTCTTCTTCTCCTTCTCCTTCTTCTTCAGACCTTCGTAGACTGGGTACAGATTCCCACAGAGATGGAGACCACAGACTGAACACTGACAAGGTTTAATGTGCACACAATGGGTGTGACCAGCCGTTTCCACCCCTGTACCCACAAAGTCACAGCAGCAGTACTGCTTTCCACCAGAACTCACCTTTCTCTTCAACAGCACCAAAGCAACTTTGGAGCACTGGCTTGCTGCCCCATCCTCTATTCCCTCAGCTCTTTCTCTACTTCTTGCACACAGGTCAAAGGCTCAGTCACTAACAATTTCACCTAAGACAGTAGTTACCATATATTTTTTGTGACAAGAAAACTAAAAAGAAGACAGGATATCCATAACTGAGAGGTACTGCCGCTCGAAAGGCACTCCAAGCTCCTGGTGAAACAGCTATTGAGCGAATCCTGTGACAAAATTTGTCTGTGTCACTTCTCTAATAAAAATACAGCAGTTGCATAGTTCATTTTACAGCACGATTGATAAATCAATTGGAATGTTTCCTGCAGAGCTAATAGCACCAGACATAACTTCTCCAAACTTTTCCAAGAGAAAGGGTAGAATCAGCAATATCTGCTTGAGGAGGGGATCAAACAAGTTTGCCAATAAAATCAAACAAGCTGAAGGAAAAATCCAGCAGCAGGCAAGATGCTCAAGGAAGTTTTAGCCAAGTCAATGTGCATGTCAGGAAGGTAACCTGGCACTCTAACCACGGTACTAGAGCGGGTATGTTGCATCTGGTGAGAATCTGTGTCCAGCTCATGTCTCTGCAGTAAACTCGCCTTTGTGACCTTGGCTAAGCTCCCTCTGAAAACCTTCTTCTCTGTTGGTAGTGAGACACTAAAACAGGAGGTTGTATGGCTGTGCATGACAGTATCTTGCTTGCAAAACAGGGAAGAATAATGAGAAAACATCTTCTGCCTGGAATATCCAACTGTATCTTTGCCACGAACTATCCCTTTCTTACCAATGCTCAGCACAGAGAATGCGGTGAGGCTCTGATGCTGTTCGTGGTTCATAGGCTGTATTTTTAATACAAACAATAATGAATAAAAACCGTTTTTCAATGTGTCTTTTTTCTGGCTTATTATAAAACTTACAAAAGCAGTAGACAAACTCTCAGCGTTCTTTAAATATGTCTATAAAATTACTTTGAAGTCAGAAAGAATGGTTTATTATTTCAAAGTGGTGCAGCCTTCAATACTGGGAAAGTATTCCCCATATTTTCCCCCACTCTCTAACAATGGCAATCAATGTCATAAATCTAGTTTTAAATCTAGTGGTATGTACACATAAAAAGTGTTACATTTATTCTGAGCCCACAAAAGGTTACTCAGAATGAATCTCGGGCTAAATATATTTATATGCAGTGATAAAACCTTATTTTACATTAAAATCACTCCAACAGTTTATGAATTCAAGGCTTCACCAATGTAAATAAAAGAAAGCCTTGTTATTATTAAAATGGAATTGGAAATAGAGCAATGATGGAATAAAGCTTTGAGATAAATTAAAGAATTGGTAAAAGTCTCCCGTTCTGAATGAACAGAACAGCAAAAGTAGTGAGATGGCAAGTCACTTCATGTGGCTACATTTTCTAAGAAAGTTTTTTAATGAATTATCCTTTGAGAGTCACAGTCAAGCACACGCGCATAAGAAAAGATGATATTAAAGTAGAAGGTGACGTGGGGTTGCTTTTAAGGATTGCTGCTCTTGGTTTTGTCTCCGTGATTCCTGCTAAACAAAAGAGACACGCGGTTCAAATCTCTTTCAACTCTGCAAGGTGCCGGTGGGAGCCCAACGAGCTCCACTACCAAAGGCGAGCTGCTGCAGATGCTGGGCAGCGACGCCGCCAGCAGCGAAACGGGCTGCAGGATCTCAGCGGCTTGCCTTTCTCCCTCTCCCCTAGCCCATTCTGTAAGCCCTGAAGAGCACCGGGTAGAAAATCACTCCAAGTTACACAGAGGAAGAGCCTGAAGTGCTGCCAAGAGCCTCTGCAGGCAGCTTTAAGCTCCAGCCCTTCCTCAGCCCTCTTTGCCGCGGTGGGACCCTGTCTTGGCTGCCTCACATGCCATAGCAATGTATTTCCACATCCAGTGCTCTGATCCAGACCCCAGAAATCTCAGCCAATCTTCTCCAACTCTTCAAGCCTTGCTGCTCCATCGCTGGACCTCCTCAGCTGGCTACAGTCGCTATTTCAGCATATCCAGCCTCCCTCTTGCCCTCCAGGCCTCCTCTTTTCCCCATCTCTCATTTTCATCTCTGTTTCTCTTCATTCCTGATTGCCCTAACCCAACCTCAGGATCTGGGCTGCTGTCCTAACCCCTTCATCCCTGTGAAGAGAAGACAAAACAGAAAACAGATTTCATTTGGAAAATATAACGGCAAAAGACTAGAGTGGCAGCTAGCCCAGTGGCTAATTCACCAATGCCCAGGGTTTTCCTCTTCCAGGTGAATGCCTAACCTACAATTTTGTTTGGCCCAGAGTCTGTTTGGCCTCAATCAATATTTAATTTTTTACACAAAATGAAACTCCAACAAGAAATGATGACCACGGCCTAAATTCTCTCTGTAACCTGGGAAGGCAACAGATTCAAGCAGGATCTCTTAAACCACACGTGCTGGTCCTAGCCAACTACACCCATTTGTGGCTGAACAAACAAACAAACATGAACAAAAACCCTAATAAACAAGCCAATGAAACCAGTGTTGGTGGAACAGAGATCTGTAGCTGACTGGGACACGCAGAGACCAGATGTGACGAGGCAGGAGCTGGAGTCCGTGCAGCCACTGCAGGAGCTCAGGGAGTCATCAGAAAAACGGGTGGGCTGAGCAGCAGCAAAGTCTGCAAAAGGAGACCAAGGGGATGAGTGAAGAATGGAGGAGAAAGTAGAGAAACGGAGACAAGGAAAGGGGGGCAGGGGTGCTTGAGGAAAGAAACGAGACAAAAATGAATGCAAAGAACAGAATGAACAATGCAAAAGGGGGCAGATAAAGGGAGCAAGGAGAGGAGCAAGACAGAAAATCCATTTTGCTAGGAAAGAACCTTTCTTATCAGTTAGAGGCAAGTGGTACCTCTGCAAAATCCAATTTCAAATGTCAACAGAGAAATGATAGGGAAGGAATGAATCACCTACATAAAGGTACAAGCTCCTTAGTGTCTGCAAACCAACACTAGGGGGTGCCGAGAAGTCTGAAGGATGCAGGGATTTGAAATGAAGGGGCTAGCCTGAGGAATGGGAAATCTTCCATCACTCGAGATAAAACTGCAATAAGGTAGTAAGCAGTTTTAGCAGCTCTGAAGCTCCATCTGCACCTCTCCAGGTCATCCAGCTGCAGTCTGACCCTCATCGACACTCAGAGATTTTGGTATGCAAGTGACAGATTAGTGACCTCAGACTGACACCAACTGAAGCCAAATCTTTTGTTGCTGGTTTAGCAAAGCCCACATGTACCCACAGGTACCTCTGCTTGGGAATGTAATATCCCAGGGATTCTGGAGTCACCCTGTGGCACTTGCTTAGACCTGGCCCCCAATGGCACTGGCAACATACACTTGCAGGGATGACCCTATAAGCCCTACAAAGTTTCATCCCACAGTCTGTTAGTAGCACACTGCCTTCTTTTGAGCCTCATACCCTGCGCACGGCCTCAGAAAAGAGAAAAACTTCATAGTTAGCTTCTAAACAAGGAGTCCTTCAAAAATGCTATTTAAATACTTCCCTAAGGCTACGATTCTCTGATGGTGAAGGACCAACCATCTCAACATTTGCTTTTATTGTTATCTCTCCAATTGGTTGGAGCTATATAGAGAACACACCACTACTTGAAAAGGGCTGAATATTAATACGGGGGAGAGGAAGAAAGACGGTTTAACAATAGTCACTGAAATCCTTTGTTGTATTTTTTCCAGTGTAGGCCTATTCTGGTAACTCTTTACATTCAAAATATAACAAAAATCAGAAACTATTAGTAAACAGAATCAGTAGCATGTAGTAACTGCACACAGATGCATCAAATAACAAAGAGAACCTCAAAACACTTATTCCAATAACAGAGGATTTTCCTCTCAGGAAATAAATAAGACTGCAATTTCCCATCTCATATTTGAATCTGGATGAGGAGTAGGCAGCGTGTGGAAGAGAAATTACCCTTTACAGAAGCAATCTGCCTGGACATTGTAAGACATCAGCTACCAGTTAGCTGGGACACAGCTTCTCCACCAGCTACGAGACCAACATACAACCCTGTTGCAGAGACGAAGGTTTTAAAACTACTGAGTAGACATCTAAACTTATAATAGCAACAGCGTTGGGTTTGCTTTCTTTTCCCTGAAGCATTTTCTTTGGAAACACAGCGAAACAACAGAGGAATAAGCACGTGGCAAAAATCCATGTCACCACAGCATTGATCACGAATGGCAGCAAACTGGCTGCCAGCCCTTGAGACTAAACGCATGCACCATCTGCAGAAGGCTCATCTCCTCTGGCCTCGTTTTTGGAAGATGCCTGAAAAAGGGACAGCACAACTTGGAACAAACCTCTCTGTCCTTTCTATGGTGTGGAATGAAAGATGGACAGGATTTTGCCTGTGGGGAAATTCTGTGCTAGAGCATCATGTAAAAATCCTGGCAGCTCCACAGACACAAGCAGGGTGATGCTGCAGATGACAGCTGACTGTGCCCTTTGATCACTGGGCTATCATAAAATATAACTTCTCTTTGTTATTTAAAGAGTACACAAAATGCCACGAACACAAGAGTTTTCCAAAACAGTGATGAAATAGCATTTGTTCCTTTCAAAGCTTCTTTGACAAGACAGGAATACTTCATGCTGGGAAGGCTGCCACTACAGGATCATGGCTTCCCAAAAGCCAAGAACTCTCACTGCTCAAATCGCAAACCTGTCACATAACAGATTTGAAAAATCATGACAGCCTATTTTGTGTTAGTGGCATGGGGCTTTGTTGTTGTTGCTGTTGTTGCGTGGGTTGTTTTGTTGTTTTTTTTGTTTGTTTGTTTTTTTATTTGTTTTTCTGGATCAGAGCTGTTGTCCTTGCCTTACTTAACCCAACACAGGATCTCAAAAATTATGCTCTTTACTGAAGATCTGTTGAGAGTTTTGATGAAGAGAGAAGACGCTTTTCTGCTAGGCTCTTTTCACTATCATTATTATTTTCAGTGGTTTTAACTTAAAAAACAAAACAAAACAAAACAAACAACTCAAACTCAAACTCAAAAAAAAAACCACTCAAACAAACAGTGATTTGAATTACCCAAAATGTAAGAATGAGTTTTAAAAACTGGCAGAAGCTCCTTGGGTCTGCACTGCAATTATAAGGGAGTTTAAGCTGTGAGTTGTCACTGATTTGGATGAATGCTGCCTGCTCAAAATGACCATACTGCTTGTATATTATTTGTAATGGGACTAAAACTATTCAGTGGTACTGGCTCAACATGTACCGTCAATGAGGATGCTCACTGTTTGCTGTGTATACGCACCTGTCATTCATGAAGTAGTCAAAGTGCCCACATTTTTAAGGAGATAGATAGCAGTGGGTGCTCTCAGGAAACAGTCCACATAATACATTTGCTGTCCTATTCTTCAATTGTCAAGTTTACAAACGGGTGACAGAAATCATCAAAATGTGTGACAGATTACCAAAAAGGCAATGCCTGCTTTTCTGTTTGTCGTGACACAACATGCAGATTATTTTCAAAGGTGTAGTTTTTACATCAACTAAACTAGCTTACTTAAAATGCTTCCCGTCACTAGTAGTAACTCAATATCCAGTCTCCATACACCTTCTTGAGATCTCCAGGCTACAGTAGTGCTGAAGGTTTACCAAGAGCATCAGCTAGCTGAGGAACGGTTTATGCTCATATCACATTGCTATTTTTCAAATAGTTTCTCACTCAAAGATGAGCATATTGGGTGAGCCGAAGGAAAGGCTGGCAATGGAAGAAGAAAGTCCCTTCAAGAGCCAAAATAGAGGCTGTACGCTTACCTTCTAAAAATTATCCTTCCTACAATCCCAAATCCAACAAATGCTGTGGAATAT
This sequence comes from Cygnus atratus, assembly GCF_013377495.2. Lineage (NCBI taxonomy): Eukaryota > Metazoa > Chordata > Aves > Anseriformes > Anatidae > Cygnus > Cygnus atratus. The sequence goes on along the minus strand of NC_066365.1, from coordinate 13,861,145 downwards.
ACCAAATCTATGCCAAAGAAAGGAGACGTTTAATTTTGCTCTATCTCTCATAGAAAGAGCTGTCACTCTCCCCATATATCAAAGGGGGCTTGTCAGAGGCCAGTACTGTGGGGAACCAATTAAGGTTTGCAAAGCTTGAGGATTGCCAGTCCTACACATTGAATAACTCCTAGGAGATTTTGTGGTGTCATGGCCTTAATAACAAAGCAATGCTCAGCTGCTACCACCACGTTTTGCCGTGGTTTGGGTGGGTCAAAAGAACAAGTTCTCTAGGCTCTTATTTGATGACATACATTGATAGAGAGTAACAGCTTTGGAGATAACTACTGAAATAAAGTTGAGGAACATCTTGGTGACTTCGCCTCCCCACAGAACTCTGTACAGCACAGCTGGGGGAACAACTCCTGCCTTGGCACAGCCAAGTAGGGGAAAGTTTCCGTTGGCATAAAAGCACGTAGTAAAAAAAGACCAAGGAAGAGAATTACCACTTTTCTCCAACAAAGGAGCTGGTGCCTAAGAACTTCACGGGACTGATACTGCCTATAGCTCAAACCCCAAACACTATTTCTCTAAAGGTGCTTTGGCCTTCTTATGAAGTCAAAGAAACTTGGCCCAGAAACTACCGCTGCTGCTTCGCCAACAACAACGATTTCCTAGCAGGACTGCAGTTCTGTGGTTGCAGGCTTCCAAATCCCCCAATCAGGGAGTTGCTAAACAATACTATAATCCCCAGAGAGTGCCTGCAGGAACTGATATTTGAACACTTTGAAGCAGAACATTTCTCTTTATCTGAGCTTCCACTTTCTAAAGCTTTCTGAATACCAAAAAAAAAAAAAAAAAAAAAAAAAAAAAGTTCTGGCAATCATCGATTGATGAAAGCATTTTGCCTCTGGCTAATCCAGTTTATAGAAAAGATGGCTGCTTTGTGATCCCAACTACTTCCAGGGATTGTTACACCAGCATTTTATTTTCTTCCACTCTGGCAGAGTGCAACTCTGTAATTATACTTCAGGCTACTGATAAAGTTAGTTTCGACCCTGTTTATTGACAGATGACTGCAATAGATGGCTCTCTAGTCATTTTAAAGTCTCCCCCTGTCATAGAAAATGGTGTTGTAAAGAATTGTCCTGGGATTTTGATCTACTGGGACATGAAACTATAATCTAGAGGGACTGTTCAATCTTCTCTCTTCCTAGATAGCCTAAAGCACAACCATGAAGGGAGAGACCTTTAAGCTGGGTGTCTGTTCAACTTTCCAAGAGGAACCAAAGCATCACTATTTTACATAAGGGATCCAGAAAAAAAATGGCATATTTTTTTAGGATGTCTATTTTCATCATGATACTTAGCTGAAACCATTCCAAGTGCCACATGCACAGGATTGTGCACAGGGAATTCCTTGGGATCAGTTCAGAAACTGTAACACAGGACAAAACGACTGTGATGAATTTAGTTCCTATAAAAGTTAGTTGTCCTATGCTGTTTCAACTGAGAGTGGAAACACAGGTATGTCATCCAGTCCTAGACTGAAAGAAAGGACTGGAAGAGCTCCCTCCCACCCCACTCTCCACCCTCCAGAGGACACAGAGGTTTAGACAAAACACATACTTCAGACAGCTGATCTTAAATTAGGGGCTCCTGACCTTACAAGTCCACTAGATTTTTGAGCCAACGCTTGAATTGGCTAAACCATAGCATTCCTGAGAAGATGGAGACAAAGATGAGCAGCGTGAACCAGAGCTGCAAGGGCCCTTTATGTACATAACGAGACCATAAGTACTTCCAAAACCACCTACACTTCTTAGGCAGACGAAGCCTATTAAAATCAAGATGATTAACACACCGAAGTTGCAGGAGATGCATTCCTTAAACCCTGATAAAACCAATCTGCTTTTGAAACATAAAATACCACTGTAGATCTTGCCCAACAGCTTAGAATTTGGAAAGTGCACTTTTCAGACAAGCTACATGCTAACATGGCATCTACCTAGTTGCCAAACCCCAAGCTCTCTGTGGCACTCTCTGAAGCACTGGGGGAGATGCTAGCAGTGCTGCTGGTGTGCTGTCATAGCAGTGGAGATGCAAAAAGGCTCTTCTTTCAATAGTTTCTTTTCTAGAGGTATACGTTAGCTATAATTGCCCTTCAATACTTTAGTTTCATCCGTTATATAAGAGTTTTTACCCTCTGCTGTTTTAGCTTTCTGTCTGTAAGAAGCTTGCTTTCAAGGAACAAAATTGCAAATGTACCTATTCAAACATTTGGAGCAACTTTAAAGTAGAATAAGCATCCTGCTAATAACATTTTACAGATAGTATTAAATGTGAATGTCAGGGACACTGAATGTCAGGAAGCAAAAAATATAATTGACTCATCTTTACAGGGAGAGAAGGGAGTGGAAAGATACAAGAACATAATTTGAGTAACCTGGAGCGAAGCAGGGATTGTTCAGAAAATGCTGAATATTTTTCTTGGGATATATTGAGCATGGGGATTTTTTCTATTCATGTCAGGGAGGATCAGAGGTTTCAGGAAGAAAGATATGCTTTGGTTTCCTCAAGCTAGGAATTTTCTTCCTTCTGGATTATATAAAATATGAAACAGAAAACTTCTAAGTAAGAACATTTCCTTAGCTTAATACTTTTTCACTAAAGTTTGTGTCTGAAGAAAAAAAAAATTAAAATACCACTGTTACAGAAATGTTGACCAACTTCATGAAGTGAGTGCTTAGGGAAAAGTGATTAAATGTTTGCATCCTTTGTGAGAGAACAGAATGTTGACAGAAACAATACAGAATCAGACCTTGAATGGACACTAGCAGGAGCCTAGATATATAGAAAACTGCAGTTTTGCTGGACAAAGTACTGGCCGGATTTCTTACGTGGTTCTCAGTCACACATCTAGGAGGAGTTAAGCGTTAGGATGAGTTAATAAGGTTTTATATATAACCTGCTGACATCTGAGAGAAAGATTCAACTGCCCAGAAATGTGTGTAAGCCGTTAGTTACAGAGAGGGAGAAAAGCTTTTTTATCTACAAAAAATGCTTGGCTTTTAAATCAGAGATAAAAGCCACAAAAATCTACCCATAAAAACCCAAACCTCTAAATAAGAGAAAAAGTAAAAGCTTTCAGCTTTCTGAAAAAAAAATAAAGTATATATATATATTATTTTTTTTAAGAATTCCAATGCTTCCTCCAACTTGCTTTTTCAAACACAGTATTTCAGCAGGGAATTTCCTACGAGCCAAACTATGATCAAAGAGAAGCACTGTTTACAGGTAAAGTCCACATTACCAAAACAGTAGGGAAAGACCAAGAAACCAGAGGGCATGAATCCAAATAATGGGGAGGAACTGTTTTTGAATGCTCAAAAGCAAGTAAAGAGGAAGAAATCCGCAGTAAAATTGAGAAAACCAACCCAAAACCTAAGTTCTGAGGGATACATCTTGACAGTGACATAAGATGCTACCCTTCCTTTTTCATCCAGCTTCAGTGGCCCCAGCCATGCTAAAGTAAGTAATTTTGCTCAAGTTCACACTGAGAATATGGTCTGGCAACCAATGTCATTTTAAAACTAGTGGGCTACCCCACAGAAGCCAAGCAGTCCCCCAGTCAAGCAGCAGATGATCCACCACCTGGAACAGGTAACGCCATGGGAAAAGACTAAGTGGCACTCTGGAGAGACCAATCCTGCGCTGGAGGGGAGATGGACAGGGCGGTCTATAAATCCCTTCCCTCCGTAGCTTCTGTAATTAAGCAGAACCCGTTGCTCATTCTTATAATTCCAACGTAATCCTGCTGTTGTCTTGACTGTACAGGATTTGCAGACTCTAACTGTTTTAATGACAATGCACCAAAGAAAGCTTTTTCTTTGCTTTCACAAGCAAATCCAGAGTTTGCATCAGGCCCTCCTGATGCAGTGAATCCAGTGGAGTGTGAGGGATTTGGGTCTTATAATTATCTTTCCAATTCTAGCGCATTCCTTTATTTGAATTTTACTTAAACAGCTTTCAAGCTGGAGCTAGGAGGGGGTGAAACACGGAGGAAGAAAAACACATTTTCCGTTGCGAAGAGATGCAGAAAACTATATGATACAACACAGACTCACAGACTCCAATATATGCACATACATCTCTGCAAATATATTTAGGAAGTAGGTACAAAAAAGAGAACAGCAGCACTTTGCCTTCTACTAATGAGTATTTGATAGCCTTTGCCAGCAAACGTTCACATTATCGAAGGAAATAAAGCCCTGGACAGAGGTGTACAGTCACATTAATGGTTCTCCTGGGTTCTGCCCCTTCCCTCTTCTTCCCAGCTTTCAAACGAACCAAGCAAACCTGAAGGTGAGTTGGTTTGGGGACTTTTCATCTGGTTCCCTAAGTCCTACAGCTATGGGATTCCCAAAGCAGCACTTTCCACAGAAGTCTGCCCAACTCCACTACCTGGTGCCTCTAAAAGTGTCTCATGGTTGTACTACCAGCAACTGCAAACGGGGAGGAAGGATGTGAGAGGGTCTGGCATAGTGGTGCAGAAGCTTGAGAAACACCAGAAATATTGTGTGTGTCACTGAAAGACAGTTGGTAAGCTCTGAGGCATTCCTAAATTTCTGCAGATCTCCTCTCTCACTACATGTATCCACGGTGCAGGTGCTAAAACTGTCACACACAATATGTAAGAGCTATTTACTGTGAATTCCACCTATAGGATAATCTGTTTTTAATAGCACCAGTAATCTCCGATCAGAATCTCCACTTCTCCAAGTTTTTCTATACTCAGGCAGAAGTATTGAAATAAGGATTTTAAATTACATTTTTACTTCTTTCTAAACCACAGAGATATCAAATCGTTTTCTTGCTGATAGCCAGGAGTTTTTTCTAATACCTTTGGCCAACTACTTTAATGACCCTGACAGTGTTAATCTGCTATAATGTAAAGAATTCAATAGTTACTCATCCCATGAAACTGAATTGCAGGCTACATCTGGGCCAGGGACCTCGAATTCTCCATCTTTGGTGGCCTATGAGGTAGATGAGGACTTGCCCTAATGGATAATGAAGTTTGGTTTTTAAAATGCATTGATAGAAAGCGAAAGACCTGACATCTGTGAGAACAGAGCACTCCTCACTGGCCGCTGGCAAGGAGTTTGCTCACTGTGGTGCGATTGTTCAGCAGCTGCACAAATATCATAAGTAAAATATATGGCATTATTTTCTCCTTTGAAAGTTGGTTCGTTCTGATCAATAAGCTATCACAGATATGATGTACAGAAAAAAATTCTCCATATCACAGTGATAGGCTCTTTTAAGATCAAATCCCAGATTCTCCATGAGTTCACATGAATGCAGACTGAAGACATGAATACCACTAGAAATGCTTGAGCCACTTAGAGATTCTTCCACTTGAACAATAAATGCAAAGAATTCTTGCTCAGTAAGTACTAAGGTGCTTAAGCCTTATTAGGGAGCCTCCAGCTTTAGGTACTCACTTTGAGAAAGTTGCAAATGATTTTTGGAAGCAGTGAGGGGGCAAACCCGTGGGTGTGGGAGGAGATGTGCTCCTGTTGTGTTGGCTCTGCAGCCAGCAGCCTAAGGCAGAAATTTGTACTGTGCAGCATGGCACAAGGCTTTCCCTTGGAAAGCCTCCAGCTGCAGGCTAGATGTGACTTGACTTCTCTTGGACTGGCTCTTGACTCAGGGTTTCTGCAACCACCACCTCACCTGTAACGTTTCCCATGGGAGCAGCACAGGAAGCCAAGAAGCACAGCGGACTGTCGGGCTCTCATGTAGTACTACGTTTTACCCAACTTAGCAAAACTGCTTCAGTAGCCCATTTCTTCCTCTCACCTTGCTACCATTTAAAAACAAAGACTATAAACTCTTCATACACACAAGACATTTTTTTTTGTGCATTGCAGCACTTAAAACATTAGCTCTCGGCTGGCTATGTTTTTTTCTCCATTATGTAGTACTCAAAGTTTGGCTGATGGACTGCAGAAAACTACGAGCTCTTTCCACTTCACCTAAAGATATCCTGAATCCCATGCACATGAGGGACAGATATATTTGTTTATCTTTACAAGCAAGAACTTTAAATTCAAAAGAAGTGACAGTAATTCAGGCAATACACAACCACCGTGCAAAAATTATGTGATGAGTTGCTGCCATTACTCTTTTACTAATCTGCAATACGCAGAAACTTTGAATTTAATAAGCTTCATAATTACTTTGTTCTCAAAAATCCTTACTTTTTGGTAATGACGTTATTTCAAATGGTAATTTTTACACCATGTCCCTAGTCGATCATGTCAATTCTCTGAAAGATGTACCTAAAGTAAAATGGTAAAATCAAGAGACAGAAGGAGGGTTTGATTTATCTCAAGGACTTTGCACCTTAAATAGTCAGTAAAATATTAAACATCCCTATCAATAACAGGTGGACCGTATTACAAGCTTCCTCATAACTGGAGTTCATAGGAACAAATGACATCTTCCTGAAAAGATGTCAAGAATTTCATTTAGTCCTTTTTATACTGGGGATCATCAATCTATCTTAACGTCTATTGGAGAGAAAATAATTGTCTTTTCTTTTTGGTGATGGTATTTCATTATATGCAGGAGGATAAATAACTACAGTTCAAAGAAAATAAGATGAAAATGTCCCTGTATTTTTTTCCTGGGATTTCTCTTCTTCTTCTTCTTGTTTAATTTCATGATGAAAAAATTTATAATTAAATTAAGATTGATTCTGATTTAAATGTGCATCTTAAAGTGAAAGCAGAAAAATGATTTTCGTTTTCAAAGTTGTTATATCCCAATTGATCTTCCACACATTGGCATTATTATCTGATTGTGAAGATATATGCATTTATCAAAAGCTAGAGCCATCTGTCTCAATTCTATGTAATTTCATTACATATTCATCATTTATCTAGTCTGAGTATGTGACATGGGACCCTACTGACTAGCAATTCTATACTTATTATCACTTCACACTGCGTTTGGATGGACATGAGGCTGTCGACTTCCATTAATCTACTTTTGATGTAAAAATCATCATCTTGGGATAAGCCTCAGAGCTCCTGAATAATCAGGCAGCAATGCTATGTAAATATAAAGGCAACAGCTTTTTTTTTTTTTTTTTTAATAAGAAAGCCTGCAGCATTTCTTCCTGCTTGTCATTCACCGTTGGCAGATAGATGTCACTCTGCAGATACATCTGGCAATGGAAGCGTAAACATTGGCAGGTCTGCACACCTGTGCATGCAGGCGTGAACCAGACAAAGGTTACTGGTAGGGTGCAACGCTCCTGAATGTTGAAATAAGCATAAGTTAACGTATGCAAGCAGAAGTCTAACCCAAGAAAACAGTGCCAGTTGCTGGAAGGTCTAGCATAATTAGGAAGTAGTGGCTGTAGCAGCCCATTGCAAATCTAAAGGCATTTAGACTCAATCTATCAGAGTAACTAAAAACTGCCAGTTTGCTTCAGAATGGACTTTGGAGAAGTTGTTGCCCATGCACGGGTATTATAAATGCTTGATGGTGCAACCAGCCATCTTCCTGCCATCGTCAGTCACACAGCACAGCTGTCCCTTCTGCTGTGTGCGCACTTTCAAGGGGACAGGCTCTTGCAGGTGACAGGCTTTGAGCCAGACCCTCCCAGGGCACGAACTGGCACCAGTCAACAGCCTGGACTCCCAGTGCTTCCCATCTTCATGAATTATCTACTGTACTGAAACAAAGGTGATGGGGATAACAAAAGATGGTTCATTATTCATGTGGAACCGAACTTCCATTTTGAAAAGAAGACAAAGTGATTCTAACCAATGCAAAGACAATCAGCTGTATAATTCAAGTGAATTTCGTTTGACTGCAGCTAATTCCAGGTTGCAAACTCTTTTTGTGAGTGCCCTAGCGAGCAACCTACCAGGTAAGAGTATGTGCTTAAATCTGTGGATCTATGGATACTGCAACATACTTAAACAAACAGAATTTGTTTTTGTGAACATGAATATTCACACTGGAAATCTCATTTTAAGAACAAGGCTCATCCTGTCTGGAAACACAAAGATAGGCTATGATTTGTCTGTCAAAAAGATATATATCAAAACATGTCTCATGCTGCACATTATGCACACATGAAATTTATGAAGCCCACGCAGGGACAGTAAGAGACGGGATTTTATTCCCAATGGCTAACTACCAGCTCTGCTGCTTTTCAGAAATTGCTTTTCATCACTGTGGGTTTTTTTTTTTTTGGTGTTTTTTTTTTTTTTCCCATCAGTTAAATGGGGATGAGAGCATTCACCTTCATTTGCAGAGCACTCTGATCTCTACAGACAAAAAGTTTGTATCACAAACCAACACCAGTACCAGTCAGCTCAGTTCCACCAGTGACAATGACTGATTAACTCATGGGAAGGAAATTAAAAGGGCAGCAGTTGACAAATACACCTTGTCACCAATCAAGGGCTTGATGGAACAGCTCAGCGCACCGAGATGTAGCCTCAGCTCACAGGACAGCTGCTGAACCTAGTGGCCAGATGCTCTTGGCGATGGCCTGCTCTATGAGACCGGTGCAGGGATTTGCACTGGAAAAAAAGAGTGCCTAAGTTCACACACTTTCGTGTCCTACTTTCCTAGGCCTCACCATCCTCACGCAGACAAGCCTCATGGCTTGTTCAGGAGCAAGTCGGTGTGGGCATATGTCCTGGCTGGGTGCACATCTTCAGCTACAAGGATGTGGTACTTGATCCCACAGCTCAGCCAGAGGAGACAGTGCTGCAGGGTAGAAACAGTCCTGGTCCTTAAAATAAATGGGCTATTCTGTGAAGAGCAACACAAGGCTATGCACAGTCTTCGAGATAGTTCTGGGCCTGCCAACGTGTGCTTCGGGTGGAGGGACTCAGGGCTCTGCAGCAGAGCTGCCAAGAGACCTCAGCTTTGCATTCAGCTCTGGCACCACAGCAGACGATCCTTGCTCCTCTCGGCACCATGTCGCATTGTGCCGTGTAGGTCAGAGGTTGGACTAGGTGATCTTGGAGGTCTCTTCCAACCTAGAAGATTCTGTGATTCTGTGTACAAGTGCCGTAAATCACCTGGATGTCTTTAAAACTGTTACCCACACTCTTTCTAAAACCAACTTCCCGACCGCTGAAAGCCATTAAGCAGTCCATTACATTGCAAATTAACTGCAAGGTTGTGTTCAAGTCCTGGTTTGGATAACTAAATTCCTCTTGCTTTCCTTACTGTGTAGGAAAACTGTCCTTTTCTGTGTTTTTCCTACCTATAAAGAATTCTAGTATAGAGTTTCCCCTATAAAGAGTTCCACTGAATAGTTGTGTGCTGACCAATAACTGTGGTGTTCACCTCGGCTATCCAGCTGTGTTTTCACAGCTGACCATTATCCTGCCGTAATTTGAAAGTGAACGTCACTGACTTACAAACTGCTTCACAGCTCTGACAGCAATAAAGTATATCCTAACAGGTAAAATAATTGACTTAAATAGCAGAGATCTGTTCACTTTTGTTAACGTTTTACCTACCCGTGCCCATGAACACATACTGTTTTCAAAGTGTCCTTCCTTTACCCAAGTCTGACCATGAATCCGCCTGTTACTACAACATTTAGGCACACGTTGGTCAGAATTTGAAAGGGAATGTGTGCCAAGCACCACCAGAAAGCTGCTCATCTGGAACTGTAACCTCTCGCCTTTAATTACAGGCCGAGGATTTCTTTTACCTTTTACTCTTTGCCAAGAGTTCCTGTTAGCTTTGATAATTATAGCAAATACTTCCTAAAAATTACGCCACCTACACAAATCTGTCCCTAAAATAAGTGCTGGAAGCAAATTATAACATCTCCCTGTCACTTCATGGGTATCTGTATTGTCACTAGATTTATATTCTAATGCTACATTATTACCTATTACCATAGTTGTTAAAACCTTACTTTTCATGCTAATGAAAATGATGAAAGACAGGGGTTTTGACATAAATACTGTAATAAGAACCATATTAATGTGACAGACGATTGCTCCTCTGTGACAGACTATGAAATCCTGTACAAGAGTTCCAGAAGGATCATTTACATGTCTGCATATCTCCCTTTCCCTGCAGGAAAGCAAAGGATACATGCGTAAGATTGGAGGGGATGAAAACCAGAAGTAAGGTCACAAACTGGCAGTCACCCTAAGAGGAAATGCATCCCAAGGCATACTTCTCTTAAGTGCCTATAAGCAAAAAAATGTCAATTACAGGACGTAGGGTCAGAGCGCTAAAATCTCATTGCAGGTATCTAATTACATAGCTCTGGGCAAGGCTTCCAAATGCAGGACAAAAGTACTGCCACCAGCAAAAGGGGCTTTGTGCTCCTCAGACACACCTTTCTGTTCCACATCTGTGCCATTCCTCTTTCACCAAGTCTGACGTGGATGCTGCCATCCTCCAGTCATGCTACAACCCCGATTCCTTCTACAGCTCTTCTAGCAGGTTTCACAGTTTGCTTCTGTGCTCTACCTCCAACACACGGATCCTAGCTCTCCTCAGGGACCTGCGAGCAGGCAGCAGGGGAGCCAAGGTGCATGTTCCCAAGCACAGATGATCAGAAGTGCACTGTGCAGCAGGCACAACAGCTCAGCTGCCATCTGTCTTTTGCCATTCCAAGAGAAAGAAAATAATGATCACAGAGATAATTTATTATTAAAATTCTCATTTACTGGTAACTTGCAGATGAAGATTGTTTTTAATAATATAAATGTGGTACCTCCTGAAGGGTCTCTCTGGAGGTTGCTCATCTTTTAAGTTCTTTGCAGTCTTTCTAACCCCTCTTGCTTTATTTTGATTACCTTTCAGCAAAGTTAGAAGAATCTTAGCACACTTTCCTACACTTCTAATGTTTGTGTCTCTGTTCTCGGGCCTTCCTTGAAGAAGTGAATAGTACGCATTTCTGATTTGTCTTGAAAAATGAATTTACCATTTTCCTCATTGAAGCAAGCAACAACAACAACAAAGTTTTTCTCTCATCTGTTTCTTATCCTTGAAAAAATAAACGAAGTGAAATTTCCAAGGCTGCTGGTGGCATCACCTTTCACTCTCCAGTTTAGCATATTTTGCTTTCACAGCAGTTCAAAAGTTCACTATCCTACATCTGATGCCTTCTGCTCACTGCAAATGTCTGCAGTACGGTGAGAAGTTAAATGATTACAGCAACCCACGGACCCCATAAAATCGAGCACCAGCATGTCAAAGATGAAACAGCCTCGCACAGAATTCCCAAATGCTCATTTGCTTTTGCACCATATGATCAGTTGGAGTTTAGGCTTTGCTGGGTTTTGTCAACTTTCATTAAGCATGTTTGTATTTTAAAGAAGCTTTCCTCTGCAGGCTGCGAGGTCAGATTTTAATGCTTTGGAAAAGGAACAAAGGCAAAACACTTAGCAATGATCTAGCGTCTTCTGAACCTCGTGCGAAGCTTTCAAAGGGCAGCAGTGAAGCTGTGAGTTGCAATGCTGTATCTTTCCCTTGCTCTGAGGGCAAGCCACAGAAATTGGCCCCAACACTGTCAGAAAGTGAGGCTTTTCCAGGATGGCTTATTAGCACTATACACGGGAAATCAGACAGGCAGCAAAGCCCAGAACTGAGAGCCAGGTATGCAGCAAGTGTTCAATGAAACAGGGGTGGAATCTGCTTGCTCAAGGTCACACAGAAATGGGCGACCAGTGCTTAACCCACCAGGCCACGTGCCTTGCAAAGGAATCACACTGCTCATGTTAAATGTATTTATATTGTATTGTACAGCAACTTTGTTTCTAGTTTTTTCTTGTGTAAAGAAGATAGTGTCTTTCAAGGCATGCGTTTGCCTTCACAACGGGATGCCGCAAAGTCAGCAAGCTTTGATAAAGCTGTGCAGTAAGCACCTCTGCAGCACTGGGGGGTTAGTTTGGGACTCATGACTTGGGCACTGGGGAGCTGAGCCCTGACAATGATTTATTTGTCAGTGCACTATACTGACAGCCAAATCAGGCAGAGAGCAAGTAAGAAATAAAAGGGCAGAGGGAAGATATTTGGGTTTGAAATTGTTCTGAAATTTTCTGATAAAAAAATCAATTACAAAACAAAACAACAACAACAAAAAAAAACCACTGTGTAGTGTCTAAGGCTATGTACACTGGCCTGCAGCAAGGAACAAAGTCATTTATCTTCAAGGCAGTGATCACTAACAAAAATAGGAGTGCCATTTTTTTCCCCACTTGAAAATCGTAGGCAAATTGGGCTGCTAATTTGATTTCACCACTTGCAAGAAACCACTTCAATTATTGGTCCTATAGGTTGGCGATATCAATTTTCAAACGGCTTCCAACGCCCCCCTTCTCAGAAAAGCTGTGTCATCAGTTTAAGACTGCAGCTAACAACGGCTCAAAAATAATTTAAAAACCAATAGAGAAGGAATGCTGCACGTAGAAAGACAAAAATCAAGGCATCAGCACACTAAGGCTCAACTCCTCTGTCTGAAACAATTAGCAAAGTACCTTCTCAATTTTCAACCAGACAGCCAACAATCTTTTTCTGGGTAGGAACTGACTACATACATGATCTTGCAGACACAGACCTGATGCAGACCTGATTTTTCTTTGCTCTCTGCTCACAAAAAGATGGGTCAGAGTGGCCACTAGCACTCTTTGTACAGGTAGCAATAATTAAGCTGTTTATGATAGTCAGAGAAGGAACCCAGGCAATGCAACTGGGTACAGACCTCATCTCTAAATGTCTTCATTTTCAGCCTTGCTACTGGAGCTAGCCTGCTGAAGGGATGTTTCTGCTCTTACTGGTGTGTTGCAAGTCCCACCGACCCTTAACCCTTACTGGCTCCATGCTTATGGTCTATAGCTGTTCAGAAGAAAACATGGATAGGAGTAAAAATAAGAAACCTAACCCAGACGTTTAGTAACACAACGAACACAGATCATCAAGTGAAGCCCCATTCTCATCCATGTTCTTGCTGTAACGTCTGTATGAAGCAGAGCATCTTTGTCCAGACTACCCAGTGTAGGCACTCAAAGAGAGAGGGGAACGTACACAGCATGCACTAACAATTCAATACCCACTCCTTGAAAAGTGTCTTCCTTTGCTTCTTAGAAAGTAATCCCTTAATGTCTCCTTGAAGCAGATAAAGTTGTTTGCCTCTCACGCTGGTTGCTGCTTGCTCAATATTTTTCAATATTATTAAATGCATTGTTCAATGACTCAGCCAGAAGGCAGCACTAGGCTCTCACAGCTGCAAACCTCCTCCACCATGCACCCATCCAGTGTCTCTGCTGGAGTTCCCCCCCTGCTGCCCCAGGAAACCTGCTCTCAGACATGCTCAGCCTGTCCTCTGCTATACCTGCTCTTTCACATGCCCTGCTACCGGGCTTGTCCCATGATGTATCAGCTAGCTTTTCTACACAGACAGATTCACCATATGGTTTTCAGCCACACCATGACACCAGGCAGGGGGAAATACACTGCATAAATTCTTGAGATCACTGGCCTCTGGAGACCCCACAGCCAACCAGGATGAGAATTCAATTCCACATCTTTCGACAGCCTGAGTCATACCTGAAGTGGATTCCTAACAGCGATGGCAAAGATGCAGCATGGCTGTAAGAAATAGAGTTACCAGCAACAATGTGCAGTTCTAGCAGAATTTCTTTTTCCCTGTGCTGTTTCTTTCCCTGAATGCTGTTTTCAACCAGGCAGAATAAAGGGGCAGGTGTGAGGAATCAACAAGTGATATGAGAAAAATCTCCCTATCTCAGGTAAAAAATAAGACATTCTGTGGGTCCAGCTGTATAGGCTTTATACCCACTTTAGCGTTCCCTTTCTCTCACACTTGAACAGCAGTGCTGAATTCTGATAAAGTAATTTTGATCCAGTGCCAGGAGGTCGTCTGTGTGACCTAACAAATCTGTGTACCTAACAAATACAATACGGTACAGCCACTGTGGTCTTTTCCAAGTACTTAAGAATGTGTGAATATCCCTATCTCCAAGACAAAGTATCCATGTGCTCGTGGCACATTTGGAAAGACACAGAATCTTAAACCCATTTTTAATTCATCAGAACAAAAGTTTTATTAAACAGCAAGTGGATCACCAATAACACATATTTTTCAGTCAAAAAGTGGTAACCTCAACGCTAAGGAGCAAGCTTCATTAAAAAGAGAACTGGTACCTTCATTGCTGACTTTCTGCTCTTTGTCAAAAAATAAATACCACCTTTCCACAAATGTTTGGCATGTGTTACGTTTCAGCTAAAACTTTCTCATTTTTTAGGCAAAATATAAAACCTATATACAAATATAAAAACATAAAACTTTAGTTTTCGAAAACTAGTAATAGTTAACTAGAAGCTTGAAGCTATTTAACAAAGGAAGAAACAAACTTGTCTTCAGTATTTTTGAAATACATATAATGTGCAACTTACTGCAGCATTTGCTCTTGTACTAACTGAGGGAAGGAAAGTTACATATATCATTATCAGATCATCTTAAACTACAAATTCAAACACCAATAGACATGACAATGTTTATCCTTCCAAAGAGCAGGAGCTAAAGACAGAAACAACCTACATAAAGATCTTAAAGGAGGATTTGTCTTGAAAAATGATTGCATAAAATCAGGATCTTCTTATTCAACAGACTACCTTACCTTGTGTATTCAGACACATTTTCTTAAGAAAAATGGACTTTTCACGCGTATTCTCTATGCATTGGCACAGCTCCTCAGGAATGAACTCAAGCCTAGTCTTCCCTGGAATCACATGAATCCTTTGCATTTTTCTGTCCCTTCCTGTGCTGCCAATTCTAACAATTCCAAAAGTTACAAGTTAGGTTGCAAAATTAAGAGACTGACTTCAGGAAACAAGGTATTTTAATGGAAATGGGAAGAGAAAGACAAGTCCTTTTTTCTGACTTTTTTTTTTTAATCTGCGTTCAACGTAAGTGATTTACAAGCATCTCACTGGAGGCTACAGACTTTTTTGACTGGATTCAGACAAGACCAGTGGCAAAAGGTACCGCAAGAACCATGATAAATCCACAAGCGATGGTAATGTTGTGGTCAGAGCAGCGTAAAACCAACAAGGCTCTGGTCTGCTGATCCTGAAAGCTATATGCAGGTGTGGCACCGAGCAAGTCACCTCTCAAAGTATAGTCACCTTCTGAAGCTTGGCAAAGCAAGCCTGCCCCTGTGATGTGGCCTATGAATATTGGTTCATGAACTAGAGCAACTTTTTAAGGTATAGGACTTGGTCGGGTATTTCTCACCTACATTTCCACTCATAAATGACACTGCAAAGACTATCAGGGCCAAGCTCAGCCCTACACTAAAATGCAGCCCCTAAAACCAACAGTGCAGGCCATACCTCCAGCAGACCACAGAGAAGAAACAGCTTCCCCCCACAGACAACTTGCTTTCAAACGTCCTTTGAATACTTCCTGCCTGTTGTGAGCAGCTCAACCTGGGAGAGAAAGCAAGGTGGGCTGGCTCCAAGCCTCCTTTCTTTATAAAGGCAATTTATAGTGAAATCCACTAAAGCCAACACAGCCAGGAGCTTACCTTTTATAGCAGGTATTTCTGTGCGTATAAATACTGTAAAACAAACCTTTTTTTTTTTTTTAATGTGAAAAGCTGTTTATATAAAAGGTAAAATTACTGTGTTTATATCTAGGTCATGCCAGAATAATGTATTTGACTAAAATAGTTACAGTAAATTTTGATACCATAAAATGTGCTGCATATCAGACAGAACTGTGAGCCTTCTTTCCTTTCATATTTATGAACTTCAGCATGGAAGCTAAAAAGCGAGTGATCTGAACAGATGTGATGTTGATGGGACTCTGCTCTTTCTAGAATTTCATGTTGTGCTATCATAAGCCAGCTGGGAGACTACAGAAACAGCCTTCAAGAAATTCCTTCAGCAAGCTTGCGTTTAGCATGTGAGATGTACAGTTCTCATGTCACTTTTTTTTCCCCTTAAATAGCAAACTGTCTTTAACACACACAAAAGCCCCAAAACGTAAAACTTTGAAACGGAGTATGAAATAGCTTCTGCCCAATAGATCAATGAGCAATCTGTAATTTCAATCACTCTCATGTAGATGTAGGAAAAAATGTTACCCCACTGAGTAGAAATATGGAAATACATCGGTTATTGGTGACATACCTGCAACAATACTCTCTTAAAACACTGAAGGAGCTTTCAGATGATACTGCAGCATTTTAATTAAGATCAGCATAGCTACCTGCACACCTAGTTACATTACACATTAGCCAAAGCTCCCAACAGACAGTCAGAGAGCCCATTGCTGACAGCACACAGACACAGGGCATAAACTCAATACAGTCTGACTGCCATGGCCTCAAAACAGAGAATGGACAATCCCCAGGAAGTGATTACGTGTCAAAATGCTTGGGTGAGCACTGCACCAATGCAAACTTACCACTACTGGACAAAATCAGACAGCGTAGGTGTGATCCTAACTTTTTAATAGCAATAACGACTGTGTTGTGGAAACCTGTCTCCCAAACTTGGTTCCAGTGAGCTGGATGGAGATAAAAAGAAACAGGCTTCACAAAAACTCAGAATATTAAAATCTCTGTTAAACTATTTGCTCTGTCAAACAAGATAATGTCCCAGAAGAAATCCTGTGAGAACTGTACTTTGTTTTGTAAACACTTATTGTTGTAGGGTCAGGAAGAATTCTCCATCTTAACATATAATTAAACTTAATGGGAAATGCTTAATTAAATTAAGAAACACAAGAAAATTCCCTCAAGGCTACAAGAACTCTGATTGCAGTGTTGCAGTAAGCCTAAACAAGGCTTAACATACTGTAGGGCACACAGAGCCAAAGTTTCTGGTCTGTTTTTAAAATGTTACAGAATATGGGTAATTAGAAATAGGAAGGATTAAATAAAATTTAAATTTTAAAAAGTGTTATTAAAGTACCCATCAAAAAGTAAGCAAGCAGATTACAAACAAAGGATTTGTAAGAAAATCAATAGGAAATGGTAAACAGAAAATTCACATATATAAAGATCTTATCAAAAATTCATGTAAGCAACAAGGCTCCACTTGGGTCAAGGGGAATATTTTCCTCTGATCCAAGCTGGTGTAGCTACATTAATATGAAAGCTTTTGCACAAAACTTCAGTGGCTTCCATATAAATGTAATCTAACCTCACCTTCAACATGTTACGTGCTCAAATCACCAGCACGCCACTGATTTCTGGATTTACTCCACTGAAATGAAGAAAGCTAAGCCACTTGTTTTACTGAGCTAGGGTCAATTGTGGCAAGTGACCATCTGCATTCAGATTTGCAAACAGCAAACCAAAAGAAATCATCACCAACATTGCCAAAGTTTCAGGTAACACTGCAGGGAAGGACAGGGAGAGGGTGAGAAAAATGTTCCTTTAACGACGCTGAAGCGTTTCATAAAATCCCATCCATTTTGCTAAACTGCTTGAGGTTCACTAATATTTTAAATGCTCCTAAGCTTCTTTCAAATGTATTTTTGATACCGCCACCAAGTAAATCTCCACCCCCTGCAAACCAGAAACACACCTAAAATCTAGGTAAAACATTTACTCAGAAAAATATGCATTCGGCACTTATGATTACAGATTTGTACCCCATTGAAAGACTACAGAATAACTGGAACTCCACAAACTGGACAAGTATTGCCAGGCAAAGCTGCAGTTCTGCATCCCATAGTCTTATAAGGGCAATCATTCTTCTCTCCTTTCCCAAAAACTCTGCTTTTTCTGCCATTTCAGAAGCACTCATAAATCATCACAACATCAAAAAAAAAACCCTACTGTAGTAAACGCAAGGATAATAAAGGGAAGAGCATTTTAATGAGACACACAATTATGCTATACTGTACAATTCCCAAAGGGCTTTCTTTTTTTTTTTTTTTTTTGCTTCTCCTAAACAAACTGTTAGAAGAGCATCATGACTCCAGAAACTACCTTTTTTTTTTTTTCTCTACAATAACACACGTAGCCCCACTTCCTCAGCGCACAGCGACTTGCAGGAAGGTACCTAACTCAAGTTGACAAGCCTTCAAAATGTGTTCCTGTCAATTGCTGTTGGACAGATAAATAGGGACTAGTCAAGTGGAATACCTACATCTGAAGACAAAAATAGAAGTATTTTTAGTAATACAGTGCCTCTTCTTGCTGCTGTACTCCTTATACCATCTCCTTTGCTCATTTCCTGCATACTTGTTTCTTTTCTGAGGTGCTGTATGTAATTGAAGGAGATATTAAAGCATTAAGGAGACATTTAGGTTTCAGAACTACTTCATTAAAAACAACAACAATAACAACAAAAAACACAGTAGAATGTGTTTGTAGAGGGGAAAGCTATCTGTCTTTAAACATGTTTGCTAGCATCATAGCTGGTTAAACCCTTACACTGAAAATTGATGAGAATGTAGAAGAAACAGGTACAATTATTTTGTAATAATAAGAAGAGGGAAAATTAGGTTTAAGCCCTGCCTCCAGCAAGAAGATCCTAAAGTACTGTAATTTGCTGCAGAATTACAGTCGGAGCACAAGCTGTGCTACTCAGAAGAACAGTTTTGCTTTTTTAGTTTTTAAATAACATAATTATTTGTGTTCTTCACCCTGACAGAGACTTGTGCACTTCAAGCTTTTGTCCTCATCCTATGCCACACACATCAAACACAAGGAGAAACATGAATGCCCCTTGAACTTGGGACAATACAGTACCAAAAGCCTCCTGATTTTGATCCTGCACTAATATCCGTGTGACAAACCCAGTCACCTAGAGAAACTCTCTTCTAATTATGAAGTTTCAGGAGGAAAAAAAAAAATTAAAAAGGACATCAACAGTCTTAAGACAGTTTGGCATCTCCAGATCATTTTGCCTTTGTTAGATCTTGACAAAATTCAGGGTACAAGCTGTTTTGGTCAAATCCTGACCTTTTAAAGCCAGACTCCTTTAAAATAGTTTCGTTTGGGGCCCCAAAGTCTGTAGTCACTGGTGCACATCAGGTCCCTCTGCACGTTTCCAGGGGCAGTCAGACCACCCAGACACAGTGCAGAATCTACATTGTGCCTGTTCCACAGCACAAACCTCACATTAACTTTGAGCTGTCTTCTCTTTGAAAAACGTACTCCACCATCACAATTTGCAGCTTGTGACACAGAGCCAGGAAGCATAAAGCGACCCAACCCACCCTCCTGGCAGGACACAGACGGACAGGGATGGGAGAATTATTTGCAGTAGACCAAGCTCAGCCTTACATGTCCCTCATGGCCTTGGCACCTACACATCGTAGCTAAACCTTAGGTTTGAGGCTTCGTGCCAATACCCATGAAACTCCTAAACTACTTGAGGGGAACAGTGTAATAAGGTGGCTGCAAAAGGAACTGCCATAATGTTTCTGGACAGCTTCAGAGCATTGCACTGGCTGGAAAATCTTAACCCAACTTCAGCTTTTAAGTCATTTCATATCATCTCTCCTGCATTAGTGAGCTTCAAACATGCTTATTGTTCCTGCTGCAAATAAAGGAGGAGAACTGCTGCTGCCTGTCACACACAATCCGAAGCCTGTAAGTCATGGTATAGTCCAAACATGCCCCTCATTAAAAATGTTCTTTTTATTAACATTAATAAGGATCAGATTTGCATGTGTAGGATCTTGTTTGACAGCTGCACAACATTTGAGGACTTCTAGAAACACAGGAGAAAGCACCAGCATCTTTGTGAGAAGAGGTCTAAGTGTCTTGCCTCGTAAAACCTTCGGCTTCTAAACTATTAACTTGACAGTGCATTTCCAGTTCATACAGCTTTAAGCTTAACTGTCTGTCAGAAAATTACATAAATCTGATTGTCCCTGTCAGAGCCAGATACGCTTTAGCTCTCAGACTTCCTAGAAATTATGTTACTTATCCTGCAGAAACAGAAGTGGTGCATTGCCAGCACAACCAGCATGCCATCATGGAGCCGGAAGCGGTTCATGCTGGTTTTGCACAGTGTGCAAAAAAACCTGCAGGAACCCCAGTTTGACCAGATGGCTGCCAGGAGGAATCCAGAACAGACCTACCTTCTTCAATGAAAAAAACACCTGGAAAGGGATCAGCTGTACAACCACATGTTCCCATGACAGTTGCAATGCAACCCACGGCCTCTCCGACAGCCAGGCATGGAGAAGACCTCCTTTTGTTGGCCAACCCCTCAATTCTGCTGACAAGCAGGATCAGTTTGATGGCATATTTGTATTTCCATGCAAAGTCAAGGTGTGCTTGGGCACGTACACCACCTTGGGAGTATGTCTCCTCCTTTTTCACCATGTTCAGCCATAAGACAATGGGTCTCAGATACAGAGGGCCCCTTCATGTCTTTCCCCATCCTCTCCCAAAAGAGAAGGTCTCCGAGCTCACCTGCTTGGACCAGGATGGTCCAGTTAATTTTCCTGTCTCTATCTCTGAGCTGAATGTTTGCGTATCTTCTCCCAGAGGGTTTGAAGGATTTCTGAGGTCTCCAGCATGGAACAGCCCCATTTATGGGGTAAAAGGAGATGAGAGAGAGAGAAAAGCAATGCAAGATCTAGAGACTAATTTGTGGGATTTTTTTCCATTGGCTTCACAAAAACAAACAAGAATTGTTTACATTCAGGTTTAAGTGATATTTTTTTTTCCCCAATGAAATCTTAGTTAGGTCATATTGCACATATGCATTTTGACAGCCTTTAATTAAAGAACCATATATTACATTTCTACAGGGTCTCAAAATATTAGTTTATACAGGCCCCACAAATTGAAAAGTCTTGGTAGAAAGATGATTGAGGGACCTAAATACGCAGAATGATCAGCTTGAACTGCAAGACTTTTTGACTGAGGGCTCTGCTTTTTTTGTTTGCTTGTTTTTTGCGTGGTTTCTCTTCTCAAAGGGACCACCACAAATGAGAAGGGTCCTTTAAACAAATCAGTAAGTAATGAGAATCGCAACACTAGTAACAATTTTATGAAAGTTTCTTCTTAAGAATAAAAATAACATTCATTTTTATCACATGCTGTGCTTTTCTGGCATAGTTTTCTATCTTTGAGTAATGACTTGGGTATAAAATAAAACTGCTAATTTGCTACACTCGAGTTTTCACTCTCACAACTGCTGTGCTTTAAGCTGTGTCTGCTGAAACTTGAATTTTGCATATGCCTCAGAAGTACTGGAAGGTATTACTGCTTTGCTTCCCAGAGCTTTAAAGTGCTCAAAAATGGTTAAAGTCTCCCAATGACAAGACATACTGCATGAATTCTCCACATGCTGGCAGAGCAGCTGCTAAAACCAATTAGGTCATTATTCAATCTCGTAGTTTTTCTTTAAGACGAGGGAAAAATGCAAACCTTAAAATCTTCCCATATTATTCCAATAAAGAATGATTTCAGTCCTTTTAATATATAAGCCCAGTGAATTTATTAATGGAATGAGGCCTATAAACAAGACCTTTGCATTAAAATAAGCATCAAGATTGCATGTAGCTGGGAGAATGTGCTGGGCGTTTCATCTCAAGAACACTCATTTGGAACAGGTTCTTTGGCTCATTTTAGGCTGCATTTAATCCTGTAATTCCTAGTGCATTCTAGTGTATATATGGTGAAACCTCGTTTGCTATCTGCATCTCATTTCCCCATCTTAATTTAGGTCTAAAAATAATAGTTTCAGAGCCATAACAGCTCTCAAATATTTCCCCATTAGCAAAAGGCTAATTCCTGATCTCATTCCAGGGGCAATTAAGCTGGAAAAGCAATTAAGGTTTCAGAAATCCCCGACAGTGGGAAAGGTTCAACCTAATATCCACAATCACATTAAAACAAAACATATTTTAGGGTTATTAGGAAAATATGGCTTCTGACGCTGGCCAGGAGCTCACAAGAGCTGGGTTATTACCAACCAGCCTTGCTGTGTGAAGCACGCTTCCACAGCAGGTGTCACCTAGGTCACGTGAAGTAAATGGCCAGCTCAATGCTGAATTAGTCCACGCCAGAAGGAGAGCCGAAGAAATTTCTTGCAGCTCTCTAAATGAGCTGCGTGCCATCCTGGCCTTGCATTTAGCTAAAGATCTGCTCTATTTCCGAGAGCTCCTATCCTTTTGCAATGCCATCTAACAGAGCTTCCCTGCTTCAAAAGGCCCTTCTAAGCCAGCAAGTTTTCCTCTGGCTCTGATGGTAAAAGCTTTTGGTCTCCAGCCCCACCACCAGCATTTCACCATATGCAGACCACTCTGCGCTATGCCAGTTCCTCCCACTCACATGCTCTTCCTCCCTAAAGAAATCCAAGGGGGATGGAGAAAAAAAAGGGCTTGGGAAGAAGAGCATAACAGAAATAAGTGGCTTTTTCGGGGGGGGTCAGAAACTTAAACCAAATGCTGGCAGGATTGTGCAGGGCCCTTAGAAGTTGGGAGCAGAAATACGGGGTTTATCAGGAAAGTCTTTGGACATCATGCACACTATATTTTTATTTTATTTTATTTTGTGCATCTTCAGATGACTACCCACACAGAAACAGAACTGCAACCTTGTGTAAATGTCTCCAGTCAGCTTAAACTTTAGAGGCTGGATTCAGCTACCTCCCCTTACCCTAAACCCTGCAGTCAGCCTGAACTTACAACAGAGGCTGAGACGACAAAGTGAAAAAGCTTTCCTGTGCCAGTATTTCCCATTAGCAGCCAAACTTGGAAACCAGTGAAACACGCCCCAGTCATGGCACCTTTGCCCTTCTGCAGTAGGTCCTCTGGAAGTGCAAAAGCAAACACCAACAAGGAGGTGGAGATTAGTTTTGGATTTCAGCTGGAAGTGATAAACTGTTATAAAGCACAGGGTATATTAGATCAGGAACTCTTCACAGTGAATGTTTGAAGAAGAATAATGCAAAAAGTAAAAATACAATACAATACAATAAAATCCACGCTTAGTGTCAACTTTTGTTGGTGGTTCTCTCTGACCAGAACCTGGCTTGAGCACTTTCCCTGAGTAATGCTCTCACAATTTCTATGTTATTGATGCCACGGACTTCCTACTTCTTATGGTCTCCAAGACTGCCTAAAAGACCCTCCAGAATGACGTGGTTATCATCTAAAAATAACCAACACTAGCAGCATAGACCTGTGCATCAAGTCGTGTCATAGGGCATTTCAGAGAAGAAAGATGTCATCTGTGAATCCAAGCCACATTATGGCAGCTGAACCTCCAATGCAACAGTGACTCCCTGTCCCCAAACATAACTCTTGGTGCGCTGCACCACAGGACTTCCCCTGTATTGAACAAGCAAGAAAACAAAAAGCTTATAACTTAGCTGGTAGAATAGAGTAAATTAGTTGTGATTTTAGTCATGCGTGTTTTTAAACCAAGAATCTTTGCTGCTGGCACAGTTGCCTACAGATTTAAAACACTCACACACAAAAAAAAGAAAACAGTGTGCATGCCCTCACCTAGTCCTACTCTTAACTCAGTTGCAGATTTCCATGCCTTACAGCCCCAGTTACACATTCAGCAGGAGGCACCTCCCTGCTCTCCTCACGTGAACAAAGATGTTTGAACACCTCCTGGATGTGCATGGGTGACAAAGAAACACCGATCATGTTGTCACTTCTTGCTTAAGTCAAGTTCCATAGAAATGACCTGAATGAAGATACCACCCTGCTTGGTAAGGATAATAATGTTGATGAATAATGATACATCTTCTGTGATAGCAATTTCATTCACTGAACAGATTTGACAGTACAGTGAGGTTATTATGCATTATTTTTAGTACTAGAAATCAATGGCACTATTGTCCTTTTCAGTTCAATTTGATTTAGATGAAGCTCGGTGTGCAGAGAGAATAATGAGGAGCACTGCCTCACATTAAATGGAAACAGAAATCATGTTCTTAGCAGGGTGTGTTTTATGATAACGCGATTGTTCTGCAAGCAGCTTCTTATTTCAATATTTTGGATGTTTAAATAAAGTGTGTGCTCAAGACATATGGCAGTCTTTTAGAAAATATATTTCTCCAGCAGAAAAATGCCAAGTTCTTTTGTAAGTAGAGCTGCTGTCACCGTGATTCGCAAGAGTGGATGGACAGCAGACGCCCGAGGGACAAAGACCTTCCTCAGGAACATCTGTGTGGTTTGGGCGTCTGCCCAGGCTTGAGTTCGAGTTCCTTCTTCTATCACCTGAATGAGTCGCCCAGTCTATTCTAGTACTTGTTATTCTTGGTGAAAAACTTTACAGGGCTCTAGTTTCCTCTTACTGCAGAATGGATTTTTTCATATATCCTTTAAATGTCAAACATTTTTGCAAGGCAGAAAAACTGCTTTCTCCTAACCAAAGGAAGCAGCAGGACAAATTTTTGTTACAAAGTTCTGTCAGACGACTTCCACAGAAAGAAATGCACAAGTTACCTTCTCTTCTCTTCTGAACAAAAAGAAACACAGCCGTTTTCTACTACAACTCTGAGCTACAAATCCCCCAATTATACCCCACCTTTCCCAAGTGCTAGAAGACCTACCTGCCTCCTACACGGGAAGAATGACCCCTGCCATCCTCTCAGCCTGCACCTGTGCTGCACAGAAATCTGCTCTGCATGAAAAATAAAGCTTAGCAGCATGAACTAAGCTAGATTTAATATTAATTAAAAAAAAAAAAGAAGAATAAAGAACCTCCTGGTGCTGATTGTTTTGATATGGCTCCTGTTTCATTGAATACATTTATTGAATTAATTAAACAAACAACAAAAACCACAAACCTCATGAACTGTATTTCTTTGGTGCTGCAGCTGAACTTCCCAGCTTTTCCACCCAAGTATTTAAAGACCCAAGGGAGCATACCTGAGGACATGCATAAGAGGAACAATACATGCAGTACATTTGGCAGAATCTATGTACCCCCTTTTGTGAGATACTGCAACCCTTAAACAAGTTGTCTCAACCATCCATCAAATCAGTTTGTCCAGGCAACCTGGCATTCTATTCCAAAGGGACCTTAACAGACTTGACAGGTGGGCCTGTGCAAAGCTCATGAGGTTCAACAAGGCCCAGTGCAAGGTCCTGAACTTGGACTGGGGCAATCCCAAGCTCAAATATAGGCTGGGCAGAGAATGGATTGAGAGCAGCCCTGAGGAGAAGGACCTGAGGGTGCTGGTTGAAGAGAAACTCAACATGAGCCATCAGTGTGGGCTTGCAGCCCTGAAAGCCAACCGTATCCTGGGCTGCATCAAAAGAAGTGCAGCCAGCAGGTCAAGGGAGGTGATTCTCCCCCTCTGGTCTGCTCTTGTGAGACCCCACCTGGAGTGCTGCATTCAGCTCTGGGGCCCCCAGCACAAGAAAGACATGGACATATAAGAAAGAGTCCAGAGGAGGGCCAAAGATGATTAACGGGCTGGAGCACCTCTCCTATGAAGACAGGCTGAGGGAGTTGGGGTTGTTCAGCCTGGAGAAGAGAAGGCTCCAGGGAGACCTTATAACAAGCATCTAGTGCCTAAAGGGGGCCTAAAGGAAACCTGGAGAGGGACTCTTTATGAGTGAATGGAGTGACAGGACAAGGAGTAATAGCTTTAAACTAAAAAAGGGTAGATTTAGATTAGATACTCAGAAGAAATTCTTTACTCAGAGGTTGGTGAGGCACCGGCACAGGCTGCCCAGAGAAGCTGTGGATGCCTCATCCCTGGAGGTGCTCAAGGCCAGGCTGAATGGGGCTTTGGGCAACCTGGTGAACTGGAAGGTGTCCCTGCCCATGGCAGGGGAGCTGGAATTAGATGATCTTTATGGTCCCTTCTGACCCAAACCATTCTGTGATTCTGATTCTATGATTCAAGTAGCAGGAGGTGGGTCTAAGTCCATGAGCTCTGCCATGCACAGCATGTGGGGATTGCTACAGACTTTGTAAAGCCTGGAAAAGGAATAAAAGCTGTGACCAGCTGAAGAGTTATAGCTAGACTGTCCCCTTGCATTCAGGGCTCACCTGGAAGCCATGTGATGTGAGCTACAGCACTCATTTCACCCGTCCTAAAGATGCAGACACCATGGGCCGGTAGATGGCACTCTGTTAATGACCTACACACACTTAGAGCCATAGAATATTTCTGCAGTAAGTATAAAAGCCTACAGCTCTTCCCGCCTGCTCTGTGGAAGAGGCAGCATTTTGTTGGCAAAAGATGCCCAGCTCTGTCCCTGGACCTATGCTCCACGTACAAGTACAGCTCAGTTCCTTTCTGCAATGACTTAGGCTATGCTGACTGATGCACATCAGGGCTGCATATCATCCGCCTGTCTGCAACCCTAGGCACAAAAGGGAGGCTTAGTGCTCTCTTTACCAGCCACCCACACCCTTACATCTTCATCTGCAGCACAGCAGCGATGCAGGAACATTCTGTGTTGGAAACACAGGAAAGGTTGTGCCTGAGGGGTAAGATGCACAATTATTTTTCAAGGCAGAAGGCTGCAACTTGCAGTATCACCCTTACCTAGGCATGAAAAAGGTCTGAAGAAACTCTTGCTACTAAGCAAAGCAGAGTGCCACAAGTTTTGAATTACACACGGTCATCAGCCAAACTCAGTACGGCCTGAAGACTTTCAGCTCTCCTTGGCAGAAAACAGGCCCTGCACACCAGTGATGCAACATCTTGGCAGGACACATTCTCACAGTACCAAAGCACAAATACAAATTACAAGAAACTTTCAGCCCTGTCACACAGATTCAGCATGAGACAGGTAACTGATGCTTTTGAAAACATGACACAAAATCCCAGCTCTTCAATAAAAGAAAAGAAATAGCTTTGCAGCAGTCATTCTCTTCAACACAATCAATCAGTTCTACTAAGACTTTTCTCAGACACTCAGCACACCATTGAAGGGCAACTTCATAGCAATTTTAAGTCACTGAGATACTATATTTGCAGCATTATTATATACTTGTGGGCATCTTCCTAGTTAAGACCATTTATTTCCTCCTAAGAAGTAGCCTTGAATATGGGCACCACTGGATGCCTTCAAATAGATCTCTGAAAGCAGCACACCTGTGGCACTGAATAGCAGACAGCTTGTCTGTTTCCTTATAATACCTTTCTCCATTTGGTTATGAAGAAGCAAACAATGCTCCTTCACTTTGATTCCACTTGGCTATCATGCTTTAACTGGCTTTCACGTTAAATAAGTAGGACAGAAGTAAAAAAGAAAATGAGAATGGAAAATGCTTTTGGATAATAGGACACGAGTGCCTTCAGTAGAATGAATATGAACTAGCCACCCAGAAGCCACCAAGGCAACAGTTCGTACATGCTGATGGCTTTTGTTTACCTTAATAAATAGCCTTACTTTCCTATCTTGCCGAAACTGAGGTTTTCAGTAGCAGATTGAAAGCTGGCATCTCACCCACTGTGACAGTTGAATTCTCCTTTAAGGAGCACTATCCACAAGCAACTTGGGGCACACAGAGTGGAAATTTCAGGTCTGTCATAAAAAGAGAGGCAATTCATTGATCTCTCAGTTTGGAAACACCAGCCTCCAACCAGAAAGATTCTTTTTTCTCCATCACAGTGTGAAAACACACACTTCTGGTAGCAATAAAGCTTTTAAGTAAGGAGGTTTCAGGCTGCATTACCAATCAAAATATATTAGATGGTCTATTTAATATAGCAGAAGAAAACGCCTAAGCATCCAAATGAAGTTTAACAAAAATCTAACCCGCTTGGAGTTACTCAAATTCTGCCAAAGCTGTAATAGAGCTTGAGCTTATTCACTCCAAGTTGGTGAAAAGCTACAAACAGTGCTGTTCAGAGCAGAAATTAAAAACTTTTTTTCCATTAGACAGCAGCTACCTGTTTGAGTTTTCCACTCCTGTGAATAGATGTGTGGAGTCCACATGGAGTGATGGATTCAAAATCTGGCCTGAAGTGTGACTGCTGCACCGAAACTCCGCTTTGGATAAACAGCTTCAAATTCTAAGTACTAGCAAAGACTCTCCCACCCTCAGTCTGCTTTCTGTACATGTTTTAAACGCCTTCTGATAAGCACATATTTGACCAAAAGCTGAGCATGTATCAACAGCAAAATGCTGTTGCCAACATGCAAACATAAATGTCTGAGACATAGCAAAAGAAGACAAGCCTATACAACAAATAGAACTAATCCTTCTGCCCTGCTCCATACCTGTTTTAGCCCCGTGTCTAGTGTTAGGTACCTCACTTCCAGAAAGTTACTCACCAATATCAAGGAATCCAGAAGAAATTATGAAAACCATCAGGTGATGAAAACTTGCTTAGAGAATATGCACAACATGCATACTGTGGAGGAACACCTCCACAGGTATTTTAGTACAAAAGCCTGAAAATTATTCTAGCACATTCATTTCCTACAGTATAAGCATTAGAGGTGTTCAAGCAAAAACGTGTATGTTTTTACAAATAAATGTGACCTAATTGAAAAAAAATAAAATAAAATCTCTGGAGCTGCCCATGGGAATACAAATAGTTGAGACTGGTTTGCAGGAATAGATAAATATTAATGGGACACCAGTATAAATCCCTGCAGCAGACCACACTGCCATTTGAAATGCAGAGAGCTAGCAAATACAAAGGAAATTGCTAGTTTCTAGTTCGGACTAGAACTTTTTACTTCAGTGCTCATTTCTAGAAAGTTACTGCTTTCTCCTCTGTGTTTCCCTATTTTTGACGTATACATCAGAGTAGGGAGTTTGCAAACACAACAAGAGAGCACAAACCCCAGGTATTTTTCACAACTGCTTTTGCAGTAGTGCAAGATGAAATCCTGTACTCACAGTCATGAGGCAGACGTTCTTGGTCAAACCTTAAGTTCTGGAGCAGTTTCAACTGTATTTCCTCTAAGTTTCTTTTCACCTCTTACTTGCTACTGAACTTTGAGTGTCCTTACTGTCCATTGTAAGACAGCAACGATGCCTCTCATCCCACAAACGTTTGAAATGGCTTATATAATCATGAAGCATCTGCGTGGCTGTGCACATGTAATTGTGTATTTGTGCACTCAGTTAGGTGGCTTTTTATATTGTCATAAGACACCTCTCAACATTTCTTTGGGGCTGTTTCTAGGGGCTAGACATAACTGAATTATCCTTGGTACCAGAAAACAGAGACCTCTGGGCAGCATCTGACTAATTAACTGCACATTAATTAATGAATGAATTTCAGTGCTAGGTTAAAGGTTGGACCAGATGATCTTAGAGGTCTTTTCCAACCTAAATGATTCTATGCACAGTTGTCTGCTGAGAAAACACATCTTGTCAGTCAAGCTCGCAGCATCCAGTTTTTGGGATACCTGCCACCTCTAAAGCATGATGTACCCTTTGTCCTCTCAACAGCATCATCTTCCACCTCCCACTGCCAAACAGCATACTCTTTCCCGTCCTTCTTCCCATCTCCCCAGCAGCATCAAGCTGAGAGGGGCTGTCCTACCACCCACAGTTGACCCATTTGCTGTGCTGTAGCAGCAGCATTGCAGTTCAGTCATCCAGGTTCAGACAGGAGCAGGAATTTGGGGGTCCAGACAATGTCCTCCACAACTCCTCCTCTGGGTCTATGCCCATTATGCAGAATCCTATCTGTAAGCTGCCCGTATGAGCACAATGAACTAGGTCTTGATTTCTGAAGCTAGATCTTTTGATTTCTGTAAATTATTCACTGAAATGATCCCGCTCCTTGTCTTCATTGGCTCTAGGAGAGGCCATTAATCCATACAACTCATCGCGTAGGAGCACTTCGGCAGGTGTTCTGCTTGTGAATTTTCTTTCAGGAATGGCTTATTATCCTTGTACCACCCTATGGTTTCTGGTACAGCGATGCGTCTTCTCTAGTAGGCCAAGGGACTTGGCTATTAGGTTGGTCTCAAAAGCTACTGGCTTGCAATCTTCTTTACCGAAGGTTATTTGCACCCACCGAATACAGTATCCATACTGCAAAATTTGATAGATGAAGCCTGTTCTGTTGACTTCTTAAAATGAGTTTTCCTGAAGAGGATGAGCAAGCAAAGAGGCACTTAAAGTAGCACATCACTGAGTTAATATACTACAATTTTACCAAGCTAATTAAAGACAGAACAATGTGATGATCAAATTAAGGTCATGGTTAAGATAAAACCAATAAATCAAGACGTCCAAGTGATGAAATTGCCGATACATCAGGATATAAAATCAAACAACACAATTTACAGTAAAAATAAGCTATTTCATTCAAACCTTCCTTTGGAAGAGGGCATGACAAGCAATTTCTTTCTAGTTTGAGCCCTCAGCCCCACTTCCAGCAGTAAGCGCAGTGACCCAATTAAGGAAAAGTACAGATGGATGTTTAAATCCATCAGAACTGAAACGTTCGTGGTGGTCTAATGTCCTTGCCAAGCAGATTTAAGCAAGCACCACACTACCTTTAGAGCATGTTAGGGAGACATTTCATTTCTGCTTCCTCTCAGTCCCTGAGCTGATTCCACCTGGTCTTTGGAGATGAAAAGAGGGAGTCCTGCAGAGCTGTGTGCTTGCAGACAGACCCTTCTTTTCGAGTTCTGACAAAGCCAAAAAAAATATTTTGTCCAGGGTTGCACTAAACTCAACTAGACAATTGTAAAGGACATCAGTGATGACCATACTCAACCTTCCTATAATAAGATGAAACCAACAGCAGTTCTCTCTCCCTCAACAAGTGAGTTATCCCACCAGACGTATGTCCTTACACCTCTGTGTTACGCTGTGAATAACATGTAGTTGAAGCTTTCTTAAGTTCACCCCTCTTGCTGGGAGCACTGTAGCCTTCCTGCCCGATCTCTCCTCTTTTCTTTCCTAAAGGATCAAGACAGCTTTGGGGATACCATCTACATTCATTTTATTCCCTTTTAATCCACAGGAGAGTCTGTCCATTCTTTGTAAGTAAAATGAACAAGGTTTCCTTTCCTCAGGTAAAGAAGTACCTCTTTTATTTACTGTATTCTACAGTTGGCTAACAAAACAGTAACAATTGGACTCACCTGAAGAAAAATAGAATTCCTTTACTTCCATAGCCCATTGGTCTACTTCACTGTTAAAAATCACCTACCCCAAATACTGCACATATATCATACATTTTGTATCAACTATGTTTAATGATGTAAATTGATATGATGACTATCTATATTGTGTCCATCACATTTTACCAAGACACAATCCCTCTATACTGAACCACCCCAAAGGGACTGACCTCAGCCACTTTCTCCTAAGCATTCTGCAACACAAGCTGAAGTCCTCCAACCAGATAGTAACCTGTAACTCTGTTCAGGTTATGGTGCTGTGCAATTATCTGCTTTAATCTTGCTTTATCACTTTTCCTTTTAATTTCACTGTTATTGCAAGCCACTTGGCATACTTTTATTTTCTTCTTTCACACAACAA
Organism: Cygnus atratus; assembly: GCF_013377495.2. Lineage (NCBI taxonomy): Eukaryota > Metazoa > Chordata > Aves > Anseriformes > Anatidae > Cygnus > Cygnus atratus. Next base: position 13,829,706 of record NC_066365.1, on the reverse strand, counting down.
CAAAGAATCTGCAATCATACACAGAGTGAGTTTTGGGCAGCACTACTAAGAGCTAAAAGCAAAACCTTGCTGAAGATGAAAGCCCTGATATATTCATTTCACTCTTAGCTTACCTGTGCAGCATGGACATGGTTTTCACAGCTGTTACATTCTTTCACAGGTGAAATAATAAGATGCCATGCAACCATTGCTCAGTTCTGCAGCATAGGTACCGCCCCACCACTGCTGGATTTGAGGGTACGCGCTGCTCCTTGGAACAGCTCATGGTCAGTATGACCATGAAGCCTCATTGAAAACAGAGGGAACAGACTTTTGCAGGTATTTTCTTACATTATTAAGAAACAGGGTCCCTAGGAGAGTATACTGTTAAATTGGATCTTGGTCAGCCTTGTCATTCTGGTTTTCTTCTCCTAACCTATCATTAATAAATGAGGAACACTGCTGTTTGGAAGTAGCTGATAGAAGCAACAATAGATCAGATTAGACTTGTGTGCCCTCAAGCCCATCATCTTGTATCTGATAATGACCAGGCACAAGATGCTCAGAAGGCAAAGGTAAATCTCCTGCAGACAGATGTGGCTAAATCTCTCTCATTACAACTCTCCTTGTCCCAAACAATTTGTTACCTTCGAAGCATGTCATCAAGTATCTCTCCCATGATTAGTTCTGCATTGCTCATAAACTCTTCATTTTTACCACCGTATGAATCTTTGGTACATTTCTAGCATCTTTGGTTGGTCTATGACAGCCTAAACTATGGCGCAGATCACAGTGCACTCTTTGTTCTTAAACTAACTCATGCACGGTTTTGTTAACTCTCCAATTCCACAACGGAAGCCACTAGCTCAGAGTACTTACATTTTCGTTGGATGGGGCTTTGGGCAACCTGATCTAGTGGAAGGTGTCCCTGCCCATGGCAAGGGGGTTGGAACCAGGTGATCTTTAATGTCCCTTCCAAGCTAAACCATCCTGTGATTCCCCAATTCTTAAGTCACTGCACAGTGTGCTCCTTCATGAATGCTCAGAACTGCTAGTTGACATACATTTTCTGTTACACAAGCATTGCTGCCTACTACAAATATGCTGCACGTTATCAGCATTCCTTACTTCTGGATAGAAAATGAGGAATTAATCTGATGAATGTCAGGTTTGGTTCACGTCATCATGATCCATCCTGAAAGATTAAACAGAGCTATCCCATGACATCAGAGTCATTTCAGTCAGCACCCACAATGCAAATTCTTTCATTGAATAAATTTACTCCACCTTGGCTGTACACAGTAGCTGACTACGATTAGATCGACGTGTTCTGGTCATAGTTTCATGTCTTGCTTCTGATGAGTTCACAGCCAGCTATGGCTCTATATTTACCAGAAAAAGAAAATGCTGTGCACCTCCTGTTGACAACAGAAATAACTGTACATTTCAGCAAATCAAACACAAGGCTACAGATATTAACCCTGGAAGTCTCCAGTACAAATATTTTTTAATCTAAGGTGGGACAAGCTCATAAATAATTTAAAGAGAGTTATGACTTTATATTATCTGAGTAGTATATCTGGGAGGCAGGACCGGAATCAGTGGTGTGGGCTATTCCCCTTTGAGATCTGTAATAAATTTCTTACATTATAATCTGTTGTGAAAAATATTCTGGTTGTCACGCTCCGTACTCTGGAGGCATTCTAAGTGGCCTGCCACTGAGTCCCCATTGGCTGATAACACTGTCCAAATTTCTCATCATTTCACACTTTTGCTCCATAGCCGTACGCTTGTTACAGCTCACTGCTATAAAAATGATTTTTAATGGAAAAGATCTGACAGGAACTTTATGCTTCCTTGACAAAATTTTTATTGGGCTGAATGCTGGAGCATTACTGACGTAGCTCTGGACAGGCAGCTATGAGCTGAGGAATTGCTCTGGGAGGAGGGTGGGGAGGAAGCTTTTATTACTCTACTTATATTTCTCTGAAATGAAACACCCCCAGAGCAGAGGGAGGATCTTGGATGCTGCTGTCAGAGAGCAGTATGATCCCTCGGGGCTTATCACCACACTCATGCTATCAGGAAGAGAAGTAACATTATTTTTATCCAAAACCTGACACATACCCAAGTCTTATGGCCCCTTATCACCCTAATACTTAAATGCATTCCAGTCTTGTGCTCATCCTCAGCTGACATCTATGAAATGAGAAGCAGATAGAGACTAAAAACTCCTGGACATGTTGGCCCATTTTCTGCTTTCTTTCTAAACTCCCAAATGTGGAATTTGGGCCTGCTGCACCTCCCCTTGACATCAGCAACCTCGGGTGCCAATGTAGGGCTATATCCCAAGCATGATTCAGAGGCTCCAACCTTGCACAATGAAGCTGAGTGTGAAGCCAAGCAGCGTAAGAAATTTACTCAAGAAAAAATTTACTAACAGACCTAAAGCAACAAACCTCAGGGAGCTAAGAATATTACTAATCAAAGTCTGACCTTCAGAAGTTCTGACTAGCTCCTGCTGATTTCCAAAAAGTAGGACATTTATTTGGTTTCACCAGAAAAAAAAAAAAAAAAGAATGCTGAAGTCTAACATGCAGAAGCAGCCGAAAGATGTTAGATCTGGATTTACAGAAGTATTTAAGGGCTTAAAGATGCAGATACAGACAGTAGCATAATTTTGAAAAATGCCTAAGTACCTAATATTATGAAAATCCTCTGAAAATCTGACGGGGTACTTATCTGTATCTTGAAGTGCTTAATGCTGAATTGACCAAAGTTCACAGTCCCCCAACACTCCTACGAATACTGCTAAAAATCTGGCCTTAAGGAGCCAATAGCTTTTAAAAGGACTTAGAGAGTTTGACTCAGACCCTGAGAAGGATTTACATGCCTATAAGACATAGATGTTCTCCTCCCTTAAATCTGGCCCTTGGTGTACCCATTGTTGTCTCCCTGCTTTCTTATGGTAGTGCTTTTCTGCAGGTAATATTGCGTGGTATGAAAATTCTCATGTGACTTTGTTGGCATCTGCAATCAGGAAAATAAAATGAAATAAAATATAAAATAAAAACTTAGAAGAGCTTTTTGATTAAGCCACATCAACAGCAACTGAAATGATGTGCTTAGTCACAAGTTCTGCATAAGGCAGCATACTGTATAGAGGCTTCTTACTGTTCCCCAGGTATATGTTAACCTAGCAGAAATCAGCATCTATTGAAGTAAAGGTTAATTAGAATTTATAAACAATTTAGAACTGTAAGCTGTCCCTCAAGGGGCTCCTCAGTTGTATAAAAAGTATCACTTACTGGGAAAAATACTTCAGAAACTTCAGCTAACAAGTAAAGAACATGCAACTCTAAAGGTCTAAAGGCTTCTAATATATGTCCTAGGACTTGCAAAGATTCACACTTCTTCCACTCGATGACTGACTCAGTTTTACAAGATAAGGACAACTCACAGTTAGTTGATCCACCATGTAGCTGAAATGGCAGGAGGACAGTTATTTATCTGAAGAAATATTTGGTGAAGCTTAACAGAGCTTCCTGAACAAAACACTTCGTAAAAGCATCATTTGCTTCTTGCCTCATGAGCAGCAGCCAAAGCCTGTTGGCCTCACTTGTTTCCCACACTGTGGATTACAGCCACTTCGTGTTGTTGGCAATTATTAGAAGTATTTCTCTATATAAGAAATCGGGGTTTCTCATTCCATAGCTACATCAAATGTGGGTATATTACTGTACTAAAGGAGATTAAAAAGGAAATTAAGTGTCAACTGTGCACTATGCACTGAGAGAGCTAGGTACTGAGTATTTCAGGCTGGCTCTTCCTTCTCATAGTAGCACTAACAGTTATAAGAACACAGCATCTGCATTGTCTAGAATAAAGAATTGCTCACTGAAACTGCAGTGCTAAAACAAAAAAGATGTAATGGCATCTGATCATACCTGGAAGTCCTTTGTTCTGTGGTAATCTCGTTCCTGGTACTCCCTGGATGCCTAGCCTCTTTGCTGTGACTTAATGATGTCTTGTGTGTAGATGCAAGCACACCAGTAAGGCAGTGGCCACTTCACAGAATGGCTCGGGTTGGAAGGGACCTTAAAGCTCCTCCAGTTCCAACCCCCCTGCCACGGGCAGGGACACTTCCCCCCAGACCAGGTTGCCCAAAGCCCCATCCAGCCTGGCCGTGAGCACCTCCAGGGATGGGGCATCCACAGCTTCTCTGGGCAACCTGTGCTGGTGGCTCACCACCCTCTGAAGAATTTCCCCCTAACCTCTATTCTATATCTCCCCTCCTTTAGTTTAAAACATTCCCCCTTGTCCTGTTATTATTTGACTGAGCAAAAAGTTGCTCTCCATCTCTTTTATAAGCCCCTTTTAAGTATTGAAAAGCTGCAAGAAGGACACCCCGAAGCCTTCTCTTCTGTAGGCTGAACAGCCCCAGCTATCTCAGCCTTTCTTCATAGGAGAATTTGGGCACCTGTCACCAGAAGCCCAGGGCAGTGAAAGCCCAAGGTCTAGATTTCCATTCCTGACAAGCTGTGTCACAACAGCTGCTTTGTGCTGCCAGCATTTCCATGTCACCGGCAGGCCCATGTGGAAAACAAGAACTGTATTTCATCACAAATGCTGAGGCTCTGGCATTTGGTTTTGTTCCACAAACAGGACAGTATCAAGAACTTCCACAGAAAAATTGTGATGCAACATGCAAGCCGAACACACTTTTCCAAAACAGTCATGAGCAATTACCTTCGATATGAGAGAAGAAGAAAAATGCACAGGATTATACATGCAGCTGAAGGCAGTCCTGCTGAATGCCCACAAGCTACTGAGTTAGTTACTTTCTCTATACCAATCCTTAAATATTTGGTGTGCTCCTCCCCACCCCTCCACCCCACCCCCCCGCCAGCATTTTAGAGAGAATTTTCTCTTCTTCTTAATGCCAACATTAAGAAATTTCACTGGATAGACCAGAAAGTGGTCAAGGAAGAGAAACCAGTGCTAGAAAAAAAAATCTCAGCAGCAATATAAAAAGTAAGCAAAGAACAGCAATTCAAAGGAATTTATGTTTTCATTTATTATTGTAGTACCTTTCTTTACTCAGGGGGAGATTGAAAATAAATGACGTGCTCAAGTGAAATACTGAATGGATCAAGTTTTTGTGTTGTGAATATAAAATCATGTCTGCTTTAAAGTACTCTGGGAGAATGAATGCTTTAGATGAAATTCTGTGTTTTCATTTTCCCATGAAGATCCTGCTGCAATAGCAACAGGATGTACACGTTGCAGATCAGAGAAGACAGCTCTTGGATGATTTACTTTAAATCACTCACCCCTCTCCTCCCTGGTAAGACAACTGCCAGTCCACTGGCTGGGAAGTGAGTTAACCCCATTAGAAAGTTCCATACTGACAGGTTGAAGCTACAAAGTACCAAGCTGCAGACCCCATGTCTTAATTCAGAGATGGATCAAAAACTTCTTATCAAAGTGACTATATAGATTTATACCAAGCATTCTATCCAGGATGTTGTCTCTGACAGCAGCTAGTACCGATGCTTAGGAATGCAGAGAAGAAAGCGGTATTTCCCCTCGTATTGGCTGTACAAAGTTTAAAAATCGTCCCAGCAGGAGAAGACCTCGGTAGGATGGACCACAATGTTTACTAGGCATGGATTGACGTACACTCTACAAATGTCTCTAATGTAATTTCCTGACCCCCACAGGATCCTGAAGCAACAACTTGCATGCACAATTTAATTACACCTGGTAAAGAGAAAGCCTTCCTTTTATTTGCTTTAACCTGAGGCCCACTTACTTAATAAGAAGCCACAAACTAAAGAATCATAGAATCATAGAATATCCCGAGTTGGAAGGGACCCATAAGGATCATCAAGTCCAACTCCTGGCACCGCACAGGTCTCCCAAAAGTTTAGACCATGTGACTAAGCGCACAGTCCAATCGCTTCTTAAATTCAGACAGACTTGGTGCAGTGACTACTTCACTCGGGAGCTTGTTCCAGTGTGTGACCACCCTCTCGGTAAAGAACCTCTTCCTGATGTCCAGCCTAAACTCCCCCTGCCTCAGCTTAACACCGTTCCCGTGGGTCCTGTCGCTGGTGATAACGGAGAATAGGTCACCTGCCCCTCCACTCCCCCTCGTGAGGAAGTTGTAGACTGCAATGAGGTCCCCCCTCAGGTTCCCATTCATCCTCCAGTTCTCATAATTTCATAAAAAGTCTCTCGTAATCCTCCCTCTGTCATTTCTCACCCCGACTAGGGAATCCTAGCCAATTTAGTCTCTTCTCAGAGAGTTCAGGGCAGTGTGGAGCCTTTTGCCATCTGGTCAGCCAGGTTAATACATTAATAGATGCTACATGTGCTTGTTTCACGGGCTGAAGTCCACCCCAGCAGCACACCAGTCCAACTGCTGAAAGAGTGAAGGTGAAAGGGCTGGCATGGAGGTGACCTCTGCACACCTCAACGCTGGGCTATCTCCCCTGTGACTGAGGAAGGATGGTGTGACAGCAGGGCATGGTCTGAAAGGGGAAAACACCTTGCATGGCTTTCCCACTGCTTTACAGCTTCCATGCATTTTGGTGTGGTCTCCCTCCTCCTCTGCTTGCTAGCTGACCTCAGTCACTAATGACTCTGTTACTGCTTCAGAATGACAGCCCTTGCCCTTTCCTGGCTCACTAATGCTCTGAAATTCCCCAGTTCAAATCCTGTGGTTGACCTACGCGGGGTCCATTATAAAAGCTGTCTAAAGCAAGCTGAATTTGATGGCCCTCCAAAGCCCTCTGCAAAAGCCGTTTGCTAGGCAAGTTGATAGGTTCCCAGAGATAACGGCGATTAATGGGATGAGAATGTGTGTGTGTGTGTGTAGCTGAGTCACTGGCTGACCAACTTCATTTGCTGCTGAACAACCGCTGTCTGAAGCTGCTGAGAGTATTATGCTGTTCAAAGGTCTGGTACATGTCAGCATGCCGTGAACTCCTGGGTCAGCATCATACTGCGATACAAAAGGGAGCAGCACAGAAACAAGAATCAACACAGGAGCCCAGGCTCTAGGCTTACAAATTCAGACTGTGATGCTCCCAGGAGAAACTGAGCCACACTGAGCTCTAGAATGCTGTGAGGTGACAGCTACCAAGGCCTGTAAAAGTCACTGTCTGAGGGATCTGTGCCCTTCTGACACAAACCACTGTGTGTGAAAACCACAGAAAATATTTAAAATGGTTGAAACAGCAACTGTTAGCAAACAGGAACTATGGACTCCTTGGCTTATGTACAATAACCTTGGCAACCATGCTTATAGGGATGGATATCGAAGAGACACTGTGCTCCTTAACCTTCTGCTGCTTTAAGGCAAAGCGTTGTGCCAGTACATGTGAAATCCCACATGGCCTCCAACTTAAAATTTTCAGGTAGCCTTAAAACACTTCCTCTCTCCAACCATCTTTGTTAATAAACCCATTTTACTCCTACTCAAGTGGGGCTGTATTTCCCAGGAGGAAAATGCAGAAAACGGAGGGTGACAGCATAGGTTAACTCTCACCTAGCCCACACTGCAGGGGAAGATGGCTTTCCTAGACTTAAATTTAAGAAGGCACCGATAGGGACCAACTGAGCTTACTGTCTCACTGTGACCATAAAGATGCTGTAACTGACCGAACAAAATGAAAGGGGAAATATCACGACTGTGTGCAGCAGATCAGTAGCAGAGCTGAGAACCCAGCAGCAGAGCTGAGGACTCCATCCTCTCCTAGCAACAAACCGCTGGCACTCTGGCTTTTCTTCCTTCTCCATGCTCTTGCAGAGAACAAGCTGTAAAGTACTTACACTGTTTCACATCTATCTGTATTTAGTTATCCGCAAGTGACACCTATTTGTGCAAGTTGCCACAATGCTTTGAGTGGGCCAAGGTCTCTCAAAATTTCCTTAGTAAAGGATGGACACGCACATACTCATTTGATAGTTTTAGTGACTTACTTCCAGCTCTTTTGTTATTAAAAGTATCACTGAAAGATACAATGGTTAATATTTGCGTTTGATACAGTTCTTTTTTCTAAATTAAAGAACAGGTTGTTGATTACAATTTCAAACTCAGCAAGTAAAATGCTACACCACTGTGAATATATTTTCGGCTATTATAAAATTACATCATTAATACATTATACACATAATAACCAGACATTTGATAATGAAAATTTAGTACCCAGTGATAACTCAGAAAATCAGCCAAAAAAAGATTAGCCTTCTAATACAGTTAAAAGCATGACATCAGATATGTTAAAGTTCACTGAACCTGTGTGCGCACACGCGTGTTTAACCATTGAAAATATAAGTGTTTTCCAATATTGTAAATGAAGTGTCTTTATAGGGTGAGCTAAGATACTGTTAAGATCACTGGAGATAGCCTAAACTGCCAATCCCCTGGTTAGATACCTAAACATAGGCTTGGGCTACCTTGTCCAGAAAAAAGTCCACCACACGTTTTTGCTTTTTCGTAACAAGCTGCACAGCAGGCCTATCTCTTGGCAGGTGGCAGAAGAAATTTGACCTCCTCAGGCTCTGATCATGCAGTGAACTTTACTTACCTGTACCAAGCCCTCCACCTCCAGCCTCTGGCTAGGAATGAGATTCTAATGAAGCCTGAGCCCCTCTGTATGACATGCTGTAGATTACTTGACAAACATCATTTGGAGTGCTGTGGATTGCATTCCTTAAATTACATGACAAAACTAGGGAGGGAGATGGTCATATCTGCCAATATGCATAGGTACATTTGATTCAATACCACTGCTTTTGAAAATCTTTTGTTCTGATGGCAAAGAGAAGAACCTGAGAGCAGTAAACATCCGTTTGTCTTGTATAACTCATTGTGTGAAAAAAACACAACACCAAGGAGTGAACAAATTCATTCCATATTTGGGTGGCTAGATAATGTACATTAAAAGAGCCTTTATTCTAAATCCTTTAGTTCAATGGATGACATACATTGTTTAGGCTGTAATTAGATTGGAATTGTACCTCCTATTCCCCTGACTATTCATTCAAAAACAGCATTTGCTGTGGTTGCATTCACATTCTTGTTCTGCTCCCTCTCTACAGCTATTTCTGGCAAGTGAATTTCCTGGCAGGGATGTTAATGGAAGCAGCAAGTTTTAAATTAACATTGGAGAACACAGACAGAGAGTGGATTTTAAAACTCATAAACACAACTATTCATAGCAGAAACTTACTTTTAAGAATTACTCTCATTATAGTCTGAATTCAGTAAAGTGCTTAGGAACATACTTACCTTTACGCATTTTCTGAAGTCCCTTTGAAATTTCTGCTTTAATATTTCCCTGAAATGGAACCTCTGTCTGGGGAGAGAAACAATACCTTGTTATAAGTGATATGTCTAATAAAAATGAATCAGCACAGCTTGCATTTTGATTGCCAATTACTTGCAATCAACTGCTCACAAAAACTCGCTGATCAAGAAAATACTTCTAGAAATATTCATTACAAAAATTGAGAACTTCAAGTGCATATGGATAGACTATCTGTGAACAAGTTCAACTGAATATAGGAAAGAAAACAAATATTGCTTCCTAAGCCGTGAGGTGAAACTTCAGGTACTTTAACAAACTGTTTTGTATCAATGATTTACTTGGCTGTTATTATAAGGCTCTACAAACCAAAAATTCAGTTCGCTGTTTGAATCACTAACGGTGCAATTAATACTCCTGGTAAGTTTTTAGAATATGTTACAATAAAATGTTTTATTTGAATGCATCTATACTCACCATCAAAAACCGTCATTAAGTCTCAGTTACAACAACTGCTCAGAACTGAAGTCAGACAAGAATATATCATAAATACTGAAGGAAAAATTAAGCCTATAAAAAGCATGGCAAGTAATTGGAAAGGGAAGCAAGATAAATATTCAAATCCATTTCCATTTCATGCACATTTCTGAATAACTATGAGAATGGAAACTATCAGAAAGGCTCAAATGGCCATTAAAAAAGTAACTCTGACCCTAAAATGTAGCCCAGAATTGAGCTGAAAGAATATGCTTATTCAGCAACTTTGTTATGAGAGGATGTTCAAAAGATTCAAAGTCAGAAACATTCAAATTCCAGTGAAAGCTGAGAGGCTTTGCAAACCTAATTCTCATTTGGGTACTAAAATCTTTGACCGCTTCTTGAGAAGGTGGATAAAATATCAAATGCAAATTAAAAGTTAAATTGTCCATTTTTTCCAGAATTTTTTTTTTTCTGAAGAGTGGTTTTCAAACAAATAGAAGTTTTTAAGGGAAATTTCCCATTTTAGTAGAATCTTTTCAAGCATTTGCTGAAGGATAACAAAATGGAGAATATTTTCATTTGAGGAAATGGAAGTTGTGGTGGGCTTTCTGAAGTCTGAAAAATAGGACCTTTTTCATAGAAAGCACGTACTGCTCTGTGCAGGGATACTAGATCACCTATTAAAAACACTGAGTAAACAGCTGCTACAAGGAAGTTTAATTCAGTGGCATCTCCATCTGAAAGCTATAGCATTGCCTAGACCACCTCTGTCCAGGATCCTCACTCTTCTGGATAATTCGGAGGTTAAGCAACATGTACGAAATCACTAACTTCCAAGAGCAAAAATGTTAGGTGACCTCAAGGATGCACCTCCTTTCTCTCATCTACTAACAGAGTCAAACCCACCACCTAGCACACCATCTACACAAAGAGAGCAGCCCTTTAGTAAATGTAGGATTATGAGAGCGGTGTCACTGTTTAAGGAAGTATTTCTGAACGGATGCATATGATAGCAGTACATTCAGATATTTCTTGCTCAATTATAAAGGAAAACAAGCACAAGTGTAGATGTGAGCATGAGTAGAAAAAGCAACAAAGAGGTTTTACTGCTGACTCCAAATTTTGCCATTGTCTGCTAAGTGTAGCAGGTCATGGCACATTACACTTTATCATCATGCTGAAACCATGGCAAAATCCAAGGCACTTATTACTGCAGAAGACAAAAGCCTTGTACCACTGCTCCCAGTGACATTCACACTTACGGTGTGGCACCATTTATTGTTCTATTATTTCCTTCCTAAGAGCAAAATATCATTCGTATTAAGTAGGTGACAAAAGCTTTAACTTCTTCTAAGAAGGAGAATGAAATTAAGAAGAAGGGGAATTGGATAATGGCTGTATTATTCATAGGAACGCATACCTAATTTATATAGTGCTGCTAGTACGCCATCTAAAATTGCTGTAACTCCAATTAAGCCCATTTAAGTAATGAAAGGACTACTCTACTGTGTCTGAATATTAATTTCATGCTCTGATTTTCATATTAGAAAGTAAAAACATATTCCTAACTCATACAGTGATTTTACAACAATTACTAGCAAGACTTTCCAAGGTGCAAAGGTCCTTCCAAACAGTATTATTCTTAGTTTCTGTGACTAGACTTCTAAATACTGGAGAGCACACTGGCAAAAACATCAAAGAGATATTAAATCTGCATGAAGGTACGTAGGTGCCTGACTTTGTGAGGAGGGGGCAGTTTTAGCCACTTTAAATAGCCCACAAAGACCCAGAATTATCTGCAAAATCAAACCCGCAAGTGTATCTAAATTGGAAATTCATGAAGTTAGGTAATAGCTTTGAAAGACTTGGGCAAGAGAAACCCTTTAGAAAATGAAATACAGAATAGTAAATAAACAAAAGCTGACTTCAAGCTTTACGCAGAATTCTGTTTTTCTACAAGGATGCTAAGGAACATTAGACAATTTCAGTTCAAGAGAAAAAAATACCATTTATGTTGGGAACCAGATTTGGATACGGGGTAATCTGCGTGTTTCCGAAACACAGTATATAAATTGGAATTCATTGCATGATATATTAAAAAATTATTTATTTCTGCTTCTTAACCAAGCCCAGAATTTGTATCACATTACTCTAAAATGGTCTGGATGCCCCACCGAATGATGTACACACTCAGCTTTAAGCAAGCAACTCCCACATTCCTAACCCAACTGGGTGCACGCAAAAGCATGTGCGGGATGGAGTCCCGTTTCAGCAGGGACACAGCAGAACGTACAGACCCACAGAAGGAGTGGTAACTGCAAGGAGCTCTTTGGGCAGCTAATGACTCCTGCTGCTGTACATCACATGGCAACACGAGTAGAAGGAACTAAAGCAGACGCTGTCCGTATCATTAGAAGTATTCACACACTTAAAAAAAATGCATTTGAACCTTTTTTTTCTTTTTTCTTTTTTTTTTTTTTCCCAGTCCATTAGTTCGCTGGTAAGTCATATGCAAGTAATTTTCTTTTGCTTTCTCAGTTTCTTATCCCTAATGCTACCTCTCACAGGCCATTTCTCCTTCTTTTTAGCTAGCAACAGATAAAAGAAAGCTATCTAATACAGTTACGGTGACATTTTAGAAAGCTTGAAACTTTTGAAAGTAGAGTAACACTGAACACATCACAACAGTAAAATGTGGCATCCAGTAAGCAAGTACAAAAGGAATCTGGAGATAAGATGGATGCAGTGGGAGTTAGTTAACGCAAAGAGTTAGGGATGCCATCATCTGCACTGCTGGTATAACACAAACCGTCTGACTCACCTTACACAGCCCAAATCCGACTGGAAGTTTCACAACGGAGTGAGGTGATTTGGGGACCAGCGCTGACACACTGCCTGCTCTTATGTGCCCTACGGAAATGAAGTCACAGACTCAAGAGAGACAGATACGCTCCTCACTGTTTAAGAACCAACTCTTTTTTTGTTCCTGGATTTGTACTTTCAGTTGATGGTCAAGAGAATAACTGCTAGGTGTATAAATACTTCTGGTCATGAATAGAAATAAAAGAGCAAGGATGAGCAACTTTCTCTGAATTTTGGTGCCTCAGAACATGCCATTGTGCCTCACATTCTGCTATCAAAAAGAAACTGACAGCACAAGGGAAGAACTTGCCACAGCATACCAGACAAGACTCTGCACAGACCCAGCTCTACACACAAGGAAATGAAGAAACAAAGAGGGAAATTGCATACATGCCACATTTTTCTCAATCTTCTAGTGCACAACAAGGGCTCAAGCTGTCTGGTCAGCCTTGAATCTTACCCACTGCCTTCAGAAACACGCGCCTTTGCACAAGGCATATCTACGTGCCTGGCTTTCTGTGATTAACATCCCTCTTCCGTACCTCATACCCCCCCTGTCATAAATCCTTCAGCTTCATTTTCTCTTGTTCCCTTCAATTACCACTTGCGTATGGATGCAATTCTCTTCCTGCTTAGGCAGGCAATTATGAAAAAGTAGCTTTTTTTTCTAAATTGGAGTAAACATCGCGAGCCACGAACTCCCACTGGCCAGGCTGTACAGCCTCCAGCTTGTTTTTCTTGGAGCGAGGGCAGCCTCCAATATTCTGCAGCCCAGCTGCACCCAGGGGGGTGTTGTTCCAGCCCTCCTTTCAGATTCCCAGGTTGAGAGGCTGGGCTTCTGATGGGAGCAGCAATGTCAGAGGAGCCCCTCCAAAGGAGGATTTAGAGCAACAAAGTCTAGCTCCTGCTCTACCCCAAGGCTGGCTTCATACCAAGGTTGCCAAGCTGCAGGAGTGAGGCATCTGTGTCTTGCCTTTTTTTTTTTTTTCCAGAAATTATCTTGACTGTTTTTTTCCCCTACATGGGTAAGGCAGAAAAGCAATTTTTCTAATAATCATAGGACAGAAGAGCCAGCATGGAAGAGTACGGGATGACAAACATGTCTTAGAACAACATGGTCACACACATAAATCTCCCAGTTTCCAAAGGAAAAGCTGAGGCAGGGCAGCTAAACACATGAACACAAGGCAGAAAATGGCCTTAATTAGGAGGAAATATTTGAGTGTGATGCCCAGACACATATTTCAAGGATCTAAACCCCCTTCCTTGCCCATCTTGGATGTTTAAGCCTCTGCTGTTCCTTCTGCTAGCACTGCTCCTGCTTCGCTACCTACCTTCGGTACCTTCAGTACCTTCACTACTAGCTACCAGAACTAGCAGGTTTAAAACAGAGCAATGACTTTCAGATACCTTCCTTTAGGCACCTAGGTATAAAAAAAACACAGCAGTTTAAGAAAGAACTAACAGGGTTATGCCCATACTGAAAAACCTCCAAGCCCTCCTAGTCATTCCCCAGATATTGCAGCACAAGGTTTGTGAAAAGAAGAGGTACAGAGAAACAAAAAAAATTAGCAAGAAATAGATATGTATTAAATACCCATTAAAGCTCACATTTTAGAAGTACAGGAGTGAACAGTTAAGGTCAGTCAAGCTGTTAAGAAATCTGAATGTCTAACATTTGTGCCAAGAAAACTTTAAACTAAGTAACACTGCTTTGTACAGTATCAAAGAGAGGTCGAGAATGAGATGCACACATTCATCTTGTGATGAATGGATTATAAATAGACTTTTAAGATGGCAATAAAATCATTCATTACATTTTTTAAATGAAAAGTTGGAGCGAAAAAAGCAGTCGGTGTAATATTCACCCTGAATAGCCACAGCTGGCAAGCAGCTGGATTTCAAATGGGCTTTCTCTCCCAAATGCCAAAAACACTAATTCATTGCTGTGACTCTGCCTATGTGAATTACAGCTTTTGCAAACACTGTCTGTTAGCATGATATACACAGCCCCTACGTGTTGTGTGCACAGCACACTGCATTAATCTGTGAAATGGCAAAACACAGGGGGAGAGTGTGACCTACGTCAAAGCCATCACTACAAGCATGGCATTGACAAAACTTCCTACCCAAGACAAGCCCTGATTTCTGAAATTGTCCTGCTGGAAACAGGAGCTTCGGAAAGAGGAGGTAACCTCTAGTAAAATCAAACCACTGCATCCACACTTAGGGAAAAATACCTTACTACTGAAGACTATTTTTCAGATATATAGAGAGTCAAGCACAAGCCCAGACTCCCAGCCAACCAACGTAATCAACTCAAAGTGGAAAAGCTGCAATGATTTACACTGAAGTTTTCTCTCCTTACACTGAACTTCTTTCTACAATTACTTCTGGAATTAGTTATCAGATTCCGTAAAAGTGAGTAGTACCCAAAACGTATCACTATCCTGCCTTGAAAAAATAAAAATAAAATATGCACAAAATGAGCTGTGAGTCTCCACTGGCAAAGGACAAGGTTGTAAGAGCCGTTACAGCATCTACGAGAGCAAATTTCCACCGAGTATTCTGGATAAGCAATGGAATAGATTGCTTTGGGCTTCTCTAGACCTAAGGGGTCTTCAGGATCTTCTGCCATAAATAACTTCATAATAATGCTGCTGCAGTTGCAGTCATCTAAGAACACAAGAACATGATAAAGTTTGCAATTACAGATCTGAAGATCTATGTCTATCCTTTCAAAAAGAAGAAAAAAACAAAACTACTATATTCTTTTCAGCTATAAAGGATAATAAATAAAGCTGGCCCTGCGTCACTTCAGTGCAAAGAGACTAGAGGAAGGACCTCTTGCAGTTCCTTCCAGTCCTGACTTCTGTGAACCTTTGACTCTGAGATCACAACACAGAATACATCCTTACTATTCAAGATGAGAAGGGACTAATAAGGAGTGTGAGTCAAAGGATCTGAGGAAAAGGGAGCACAGATCAAAGAACTACAACCTCCTACCATGCTAAGTCCCTGTGGACAGAGGTATGCAGGAAAGTTACTGCAGCTGCTGAGATCATAACTGAAAGGCAGGGCAGATGTACCCTTGCTGTGCCTCTGTAACTTCAACCACAGTAGGGCTTGGGCATCTATGCCCCACTGCAAATAGCAGTGACAACAGCAGCTGTGTTAAAAGCTTTATTTAAAAATAGAGCATATGGACACGCTCATACTGTGGCAGCACAGTATGTTCAGGAAGGCTGCCAAACAAAGATATGTTTGAGGAAAAAAGCCCCCAAAACAAAAAGGAATAAAAGCAGTCAAGCAACAGACTTACAACTGGCATCTTCTGAAATGATGGTATGAGTTCACACTTGGCCAAGACCCTGGAAAAAGCCTTCCTTTGATTGTTACAAGCTGCCCTAAAAACATTCCTTTGGGGCTTGTCAGTGAAGCCTGCTAACTAGTGTATTAGCCCATCTCACTAAAACAATGTTCATTTATCACAATTAAACTCAACTGGTAACCTTTGCCCTAAACCTACTGAGTGAAATAACAAGCACAAAGAAGAAATTACTGCGAGTTCAATAAAGAATACCATCCCTACAGGTATTAAACACATTTCTTAGACAGCATACTCTGCATACCAGGGACATAAGAGCCTTGTACTGCTGCCTATTGCTGCCTGTTGTACTTACGCATCCATTAGCATAGTATTAGGGCATCCTGCGGTCTTTAGCCCGTTTCTTGGTTTCTTGCATGATTCCTGATGCTTGTATCCCCAGGCTACGACTGAAAGAGCTAAAGCACAGGCAGGCTGACTTACCCACATTAAAACGAGATCGCTGCCAGAGCGTGGAGTTAAAGCTACATCTCCCACTGCAGACAAGCCTGCTAGCCTCCTTCCGCAGCAACAGAAGCGCTCGTATAAAACTTTGTCACTAGGCTGGGGTGGTGACGGGAATTCCTGCAGTATTTACATAAACCTTGGGCTATCACAGTTTCCCCATCTGGCCATCTAATCCATTATCCAGGGTAAGAAATGGTTTAGCAGCTGTTCTGTGGCAGAGACAAAAGTTCACAAATAAGCATAAGGTACACGCCTGGGTGACACCAAGAGCTGTATCGGGCTACCCAGAGAAGAAGGAAACGCTTTGTCTAGAACACAACGCCCAAGGAATGAGCATCAGCAGAACAAAAACCAGGCCTGTTTTTAATTTGTACAGCATTAAGCTAAATGAGGAATGGAACAGGGTCCCAGACAGTACGACCCATCAGAGGTCAGCTGATCCTACTCACAAGGAGCCAACACCAGGTGGTCCTTACGGGCACTTCCACATCACATCCCTTCAAGGTTAGCTTGGGCATGGCTCAGCCTCTTCCCTAACCAAGTTCCCCACAACATACTCTCAGTCTCACAGCATCTGCAATTCAGTCTTCGTGAGCCAGAGCTCCACATACTGGACTTACAAATTTCTTTAGTTGTTTTTTAAAATCATGCCAATTTTCAGCATTTGTGTTGAGGCAAGAGTTTCATGGGAACCTGGGTAACATATACCACATGATATATGAGAATCATGGCGGGGAGAGGAAACATCATTTTCATTCAGCTGTATTTGCAGCCTCCAAGTTCCAAACAAACCCTTGAAGATGTTACTAAAGAGGCTATTTAGCTAACTTTAAAAGAACTCACATATACTCTACAGTAAAACATTACCCTTCACTGATTTTTTAATTATTTGGAGCTTTTAGACTTGAGTCACTCCAGGCTTGTTTTGTTTATTTTTTAATTTATTATTTTTACTATTTTTTAAAATTTGTTTTTATTTTATTCCTGCAGTTTCTAGCACAGTCCAAGATGTATACCCTAGGCAAAAACAGACAGACTTTATTCTTAATTTTGTTTCTTAACTCTGCTCATCCAGGTTTATACCCTATGCTGTAACGTAGGAAGAGCAGACAAATCATTTCAAGGCTGGAAATAGTTTAAAAGCCTTATAGAGCCACAGGACAGACAGAAATCATGAGTCCAATGAATCATATTTATTGTCAGAATTTTCTTTTCGGACAAGTTTTGGAGACCTGAATTGAGATGAGACACTGAGACCTGAACATGAGGCACAACTTGCAAAATCTGCCTTCTAAAGAAAGTTAGTGGAAAGTATCTAATCTGTGTTTCAGGATAAGATTTTTTCCAGTTAATCAACAAGGACTTTCTACATATTTCTTACAGTATTTCTTTTTTGTGTTTGTCTTAATACCTGACCTCAAAAGTGAAATAAACTTGCTTGGTGCTTATGTGACCCAAATTTAGGTATTTTCTCTTCATGCATTCGGCATCAAAACTGTTCCCTCTCTTCAAATATTAAATGTAAGCAAATAGAGAACTAAAGGAAAAACACATGCATTTCTATGCTTCCTTTGTATCATTTTCACAACAGAATTTCTTTTAGAGGTGAAGATATCTAGCACCCAAACAAATCAATGTCACAACACAGACCTTCGAACAATAGACAGCTTGAACTCACGCTTCACACTCAGATACTTTTTTGTTTCCCCACTGAAGAAAATTCAAGACCGAACGCTCTGATGTTGGAAAAGACATTCTGTAATGTTCTGCTGTAACTCAGGCTGGCAGCACACATATATCCATGGCGTGAGGTACAGGTAAGCAGCTGAGACAGCTGTCTGGTTGGTTGGGTGGGTTTGGGATTTGCAAGAATAGCTGCCAGGACAATTTTAGTCTCAGGGCCTTGTCACAGCAGTTGCAAGGTGCGGAGCACACGGACATTTCTCTGCTGGGTTCTTTTGGAGAACAAGCTCTTTGGAATAGATGATGGAAATTAGCACCACGGCAAGTTCACAGTGGAAAATGGAGGTGAGCAAAGCAAGCTGAGCCCAAGAGGGAGATCAAACAGTAATACAAGACATTCGGAGTTGCAAAAACACAGGTATTGTGTCAGCTTGCAAGCCAGATGTGTGCATCTTGTGAACCTACCACTCCATGAAAAAAATGTTAGAATTGAGGAGATGCGTTGCTTTGGGCAGGTAATGGCATGAATAAATAAGGAAAATGAGCATGCATTTGCTTGTATTTATATTCTTAAACTTCGTATTTCCTGAGTTACAAGAGAAGTCCATTTATCCATCTCTGCCTCATCCCAAACAGACTTAAACAATAGCGTGCTTTGAGCTGGAGTGCAACCAATGAGGTCAAGCATACCTCCATGGGAACGGAGCATGGAGCAAGGCTGATGTTTGTTCTTTCAGGCAACGGAATCTCCTGCAACAAGATGTAAAGCACCTCTGGGAGGTAACAAACGCCTTCTCTGCACTTCCACCCTAGGAATGCAAGAACCTCGCAACCTATCTCCCTGCCATTCAAATGTAAATTCCCTTAGCTCCCTTTTATAACATAAACAGCATATACTGAATAATAATAATAATAATAATAATAATAATAATAATAAAATACCCTAAATAAAGCCCCTGTATGTGAAATTCCGTTCAGGGAAAGGATAAGCCGTAAGTGAGAGATACTAGAAACATGACTTACTGCAGTGTTAGAGGGTGCATAAGTACAAGACTTAGGAAGGAAGAACACAAGGAGAAGCTCCTAACTATTCAGGACAGCACCTGATGAAAAACCAAGGGCACATCAGCATTATGCAGATTGCAGAGACTTTCTTCACCTGGAGCCCCCAGATAACAGGTTATTCTAGGACAGGACAGTAAGGGAAACAGTGTAAGTAATGCCAAACATTTGACACCTGAAATATCAAATGTAGGAAGTTAGACATCTGGGAAGGCAATCTTGCCCAACAGTTTCCAGAAAGTGGTATGGAAGATGGTCCAAGCAAGAGATACACTCCAGCCCTGTGAAAAGGGATCTGGGGGGTTTTGGTCAATAGCAAATTGATTATGAGCCAGCAGTGTGCCCTGGCAGCAAAAAGAGCTAACTGTCTCCTGGGGTGCATCAAGCACAGAATTGCTGGGCAGTTGAGGGAAGGGACTGTCCCACTGCTCTGCACTGATGTTTCCTCACCTCGAGTGCTGTGTGCAGTTCTGGGTGCCACAATATAAGAAAGAAAGGAAACTGTTAGAGAGTGTCCAAAGGAAGGCTACAAAGATGGTGAAGGGCCTAGAGGGAAAGACTTATGAGGAGCTGCTGAAATCGCTTGTTTTGTTTGGCCTAGAGAAGAGGGGACTGAGGAAAGATCTCATTGAGGTCTACAGCTTCCTCACAAGCGGAGGGGAGGAGCGGGTGCTGATCTCTTTGGTGACCACTGATAGGACCTAAGGGAAGGGCATGAAGCTGTGATGGGGAGGTTCAGGCTGGATGTTAGGAAGAGGTTCTTCACTGAGAGGGTGGTCGGGCACTGGAACAGGCTCCCCTGGGAAGCAGTCACAGCACCGAACCTGCCTGAGCTCAAGAAGCATTTGGACAATGCTCTCATGAATATGGTTTGATTTTGGGGTGGTCATGTTTGGAGCCAGGAGTTGGTCTCAATGATTCTCGTGCGTCCCTTCCAACTCAGTTTATTCTATGATTCTATTCTACATCAAAATAAAGAGGAACTTCAAACACTTGGTTTATTTGCCTGCCTTTTCACTGTACAGTTCTCCCCTCTATACCTTTTCAGACAGAATAGAGAAGGTGGAATTGTACAGTTCTGCTGGTCTCCAGCTGAAGCATATAATTCTCTTCTCCATATCAGCATCCAGCTCTGACGGCTCGTGTATAATAAGTAATTGCCACTTCACATTCATAGGAACCATTCAGGAAAAGAGACATTATCTGTTTAGGAGCTGGAGAGAAGTTGTCAGGGAAGCGACTGCACTTCCCAAACATTCATCATTTGTTACCCCTCATTTTCTGTCCCCTCTCTATCCCAGTTTCACCATTTGCTCTGTCTGCATCTGTCACAGACAAGTGACTGATCTCCCTGCCTTATATGAGGCATCACAGGCTTCCTTGTGCCAGGCTTTCTCCCTTGAGTGGAACACAACACAGAATACAAATCACTTTTTGCAGCTGTAGTTCCTTACCCTCAGAAATGTCTCTCCAGGGTCAAATCCAAGCATGTTTGAGAAGCTGCACAATAAAAGCATGGTCAGCAACAGTGCAGTACTTGACTTCGCAAGACACAAAACAAATGGGGTCCTACTGAAAAAATGTGTGTAACTCAAAGTAAGAAGCCACCTCTTTGGGGAGCACGGGGACCGTTGGTGAAGAAGAGTTTTGCTAAGTCCTAGTCAGGGCTTACTTCCAGGACCAAGTCCATAATTCCT
This sequence comes from Cygnus atratus, assembly GCF_013377495.2. Classification (NCBI taxonomy): domain Eukaryota; kingdom Metazoa; phylum Chordata; class Aves; order Anseriformes; family Anatidae; genus Cygnus; species Cygnus atratus. The sequence continues at coordinate 13,808,791 of NC_066365.1, read as the reverse complement.
CTAAGAAAATTAAACAGGGTGCAATTATCTGCATGTCCTTGAAGACTTACGAGGATTACCTTTAGCACACTAAGATACAGGTAGAGATGACTACAGAGAAAATATTTTTCTTTTCCTCTTGCAAGGTTGCTCATTTTGACTGTAGAATCATTCAAACATGGATAGTTGAGCCCAGCTTTCATTAAGCAATCTGTAGGACAACTGCCCAATACTTGTTAGCATATTCAGCTTTCCTTAGTACTGAAGACCTGGGAAGGCTCAAGCAAGTCATGTTATCTCTGTGATAACATGTGATAACAACTACATTCATGTGCTGTCAGAATCAAAGCCAATCACCTGCAGCACATACTCATCACTCCACGTGGCTGTATCAATTACATGTCATCAACTCACACATTTAACTATCTTGAGACAGAAACTTTCATCCCAAAATGTGGACACAGAGGTTGCAAAACGGGCAAGTCATCTCCGTATTTCAAAGGGGATTATAGACCAGCTGGGAACAGAAATGGTTCCCAAACTCAAAGGCATCCCATAATTTATTTGTAATTTATTTATGAGCCTGTAGGAAGAGTGTCCCAATATGCAGGTTTTGAAGGAAACATGTTAAACAAACTCCCTAGAGGACTCTTGTAAAGAGACAGGGAATAAGACTTAGCTTGTCCCACCAGAGAGGGTTCACTGTATTAAATACAGGGCAGACTAGAAGATCAAGCTCCTGACCATCAGTCAGCTGTGTCACAGAATTTGAACAGCGCACACAAGAAAATCATTCACAAAAGAAAAGTGAGTGATGGGAGAAAAAAAAAAAAAAAACAGGAGGCAAAAATCCAAAATGTCAACTTAAATCTTCACTCAGTTCTAATCTAAAGCTAGTTTAACAATACAGGGATGAAGATTACAAAGAGATGTTAGGCAGATCTTTGGTTTAATAAACAAACAAACAGCAACAACAAAAATCAATATTGGGAAGGACTGGCCTGGAAAAAGAACATTGCACCAAGGGGAACTCAGCAATTATCTAAACTTCGCTAATGGCAGGTCTTCCCATCCAATTCCATTTTTTGTATTTTTCAGTTGTTTTGGTCTCTGAGGTTGCTCTTCTTTTTAAAACTAGGGAGCCCTCTTTCATTGCAGACTCCAGACCCTACCACAATAAACTGATTATATTCATATTAATGAGAAACTGTCTGTATTATCTCCCTGTAATCAGTGCACTAAGGGCCATGGCCCATGCCTGCTGTCACCTACGCTGAATTAACGAAGCAGATGTACTCAGTTTTCAAGGTAAGAACTTAAAAAGTGAGAAAGCAGAAGTATGATTTTGTCAATGTAATCAGGAAGCTGCAATGGAAACAAGGGAAATATCAATTATGCAGAGCAAGTTGGTAATTATTTATGCTGCATTATTAAAGAGACACTACAGATTGCAGAGATTTCTGGAATCAGATGGACTGCTACTCCACTGAATACAAGCAAGAGCAAAGTCCCAGCAGCTTATGCAGATAGAAAATGGTTTAGAAACCCAAAGAAAGTTTCAGAATCAAAGTAGAAGAAAATCACTCCTGCAGTTGGTTTACCTTGATTTTTTTCCTTAACTTCAAAGAAGAACCACATAAAGAGGTGACAACTAAGACAAGATTGAGAAATAAAGGATCGATCTGAACTGCCTACATATTAATGATGAATTAGCTAGGGCCATTTCAAGAGATAAGATCACTGACCAGAGCACAGGATTGTCCGAGATCGACATCACCTGAAAAATCCTATTATGATCCTACATCATAAATACAAATGAAATAATTTCCTTCAAATAGATTTGCCATGAATAAATGTTTCATTTGAAATAAGATCTTGTCTCTTTCTCACGAGCCAAAAAACATATTTGTAATAGCTAGGTACTCACTTCAGTTTGCTAATTTAAGCAAGAAAAACATTTACTTTTGGTAGCCACTTTAACAAACAACATTGCACTTCTGCAAAAGAGGTCAGTGTGCCAGCTGAACTAGACCACAATCTCTAAGGAAGCCTGGGGAAGTTCAGCACTCCTACTCTAGCAGCCTGTGACTTGGTACTGTGGTTGAAGAAACTTTTATCCTCAGATGGACCCTTCTTCACAACTTTCTTGATAACAGTGCTTTTTTTCTTTCAACAGTCTTTTGACATTGGCAACTCCTCTTCTCAAATGCATTCATTCAAAATTACAGCGTGCATTTTTCTGCAATTCCTATGAAGGAGCCTATAGGATGCTCTGAGCAGGTGACCAGTAGTCTGAAACCTTCGGTTTGTGTATCACAAATTTGTGGTGCCATCCATTACTTCCTTCAGGGTAGCTTACTAGGCTTGCTTTACTGGGAAACCACTGTAGCCACTGCAGTCTCCTGGAGAGACCTGAGTTACCTAATATCAAGCCTTAAGGGCTGTCTCTTCTGCTAGGCAGAAACACTCCCTCTTTTTGGTTCAACAGAAGCCTGCTAGTTTTCCCTTTTCCTTCACTGCACACTCTTGCTTGCACACTCAAGGTTAAACAACCTGCAAAATTTGGTGTTCTCCTCTGCTCAGAACACAAAACATTATTAGTTGGCTTGTATTCTTTTGCAGCTTGTGGCATTTTCCATTGCCTGGACCAGGTAAGTATTTTTGAACCAGGTACGATCCACAGGGATCCCTGTTTCTGGTAGTGCTCATACATTTTCATACCCTCTCACAGTGGTACATTGTTGTTGGCAAGGCGAGAAGATATGTGGACACTTTCAGATGAAAGATGTAAAGACATCATGCTTGATGGAAAAATTTATATGCAAGGTGCTTAAGAGGAGTCCACAACGTGGGCAGGTTCCATTGTTCTGCGATTTCTCTTAACATCTACAAAGTTTTTAAAAGCGTTCAGGAAATAGAAGCAAGCAATTATATTGCACATAAAAAGCCGTGACAATCTTCTCCTACCTTTGACAGTGTGGCGAGCTTAGCAGAATTCGATTAAAGTTTATAGTGCATTTTACCAGGAGGGTAATTTTGATGTAATCATAAACAAAATCAGATAGGAAGGTTGTCATAATGGCATCAAAGTATTCAGAGATGGTATATAGGGTCTTCTCTGTGCATTTCATGTCTAAAACACATTTCAGGTTATCCCTGAAGGCCTCTGCTTTGGCCTGTTGGCCAGATAAAGCCAGCTTTGATAGCAGGAGGAAGAATTTTACCCAGACTCCAATTTCTGGTGCTTTCTCAAAATGAGAGACAGTTTCACTTCACTTTTTCCCCATTAGGTTCTCTAAATAAGCTTCAGGATTCAGAGGTTAAAGATTTTAATTAAAGAAGTTCAAATTAAAATCTAACAATTCACTGTCACTTTTGTTAAGTTGCATTAAAAATCTGAGTCTTTCCTTTGTCATCATTACCACCTGGTTTTCTTTGGAGTCACTGCCAGAGGACGTAAGGAGAGAAGTATCCCTCAGTATTTTTTCCCCAAAATCAAGGTGTAAAATATTTATTCCGCTTTTTCCAGGGACTTCTGCAGACCCAAGAATAGCAAGCTCACAGCCATATCCAAATGATGCACACACTTCAACAGCGAGGACTAAAAACACCATTGTCATTTATGGATTATTTTCAAAAGCAAAAATTACACCACCACCCCTGGCAACATAAAGGCAAAGCACAAATGAAGGACGTGATGTTGCACACCCTGGTAACACCGCTTCACCACAGCGCTGAGGCCTAAGGGCCCGTGGATAAAACACCCACTTGCTTACCAAGATGTGAAAGAGATGTGCACCTGCACAAAGACCCCCGACGGGAGACGGTAGGCTCCGGGGCAGTGGTGTGCTGCAGCGGACTGGGGGATGGCGGCGGGCAGGGCTTTTTGTTTTTTTAGGGCTTGTTTTTTGTTTTTTTTTCCTGCCCCAAGGCCCCTCGAGGCAGCCGAGGGTGCCGCCAGGACCTGGCAGCCCTCATGAGGGCGGCTGAGGAGGCAAGGGCGGAGCCGGCAGCACCCTCTGCCTGGGCCTACACAGCCGGGCCCTGGGGAGGGGGGGATCTCACCGCTGGTTTCCACCGGTGTTTGTAACCTGCTCATGAGAAGCCCAGGATGTAGGATGCCATGATTCCTCCCTAGGTGCAGAACCCTGCACTTGCCTCTGTTGAGCTTCGTGAGGTTCCTCTCTGCCCAACTCTCCAGCCTGTCCAGGTCTCTCTGAACGGCAGCACAGCCTTGCGGTGGATCAGCCGCTTCTCCCAGTTTTGTGCCACCAGCAGCCTTGCTGCAGGACTGGAAGCAGGGCACGTGCGTGCAGAGTTAAGAAGCCAGTAGTGCCAGCATGCTGCTATGCCACCGCTACACGTGGTTACACTGCGCACACAGCAGGTTGTTCCAAACCAGCCCACCTTGTGGGAAAGGAAACGTGTGAGCCTGAGCTTTCTTCTGCAGAGCTGCATGGCGGTGCACAGAGAGCAGCAGCAGATCCCTCAAAAGGGTGACGCAGACAGCTGCTCCTCGAAAGAAGCAGAAGTCTACAGGTCTCGTGAACCCCTGTTGGCTGGGACCAATGACACCAAAGAAGAGAGGAAAGTGGTTTTACTGGTTGTCATTTATTATTATTATTGTTCTTGTTGTTCGTGTTGTGGCTTCATCTTCAAGCACCTGTTGGGCAGCCTTCCCGTCCTCAGACCGAGACACCCCTTGGGGCTGGGGGCACAAGAGATGGCACCTCCTCATGCTCCAAGGGCAGGGGAAGGTGCTGGGGACGGCAAGGAAGGGCTGGCACACCACTCGAACACCAGCAAGGCTTTGATCGACTGCTGGCAGACCTAGCGCAGGCCGGCTGCGCCACCCTTTCCCACAGGTGGGATATCTGCATGCTTCGCCCCATCCCAGCTCCTGTCAGGCACAGGGGGCTGCACCTCTTGCAGGGAGCCAAGTCTGTGAGAGGTTGGGGGTAATGGAAGACCCCCAACCCTCCCAAAACATTGTTGCCACCCTCTGGTGACACAGGGACCCCAGGAATGAGATGAGGAGGGGGCTGGAGGCCAGGGCACAGGAGGGGAGGCAGAGGGCAGTCCCGGTGCCCAAGGGGCAGCCTGTCTCTCTGGCAAGCAAAATGTCCCAAGAGAGCCACCCCCAGGAAAGGGGCCCTCAGCCCCCCGACCCTCCTCCTCCTTCCACACGAGGGCCTCTTTCAGGCCGCACAAGCCCCCTCCCAACATGGCCATGTTGGGCCTGGGGCGTGGTGCGCCATCACAGCGGCCATCACAGAGGCCTCCTGATGTCACAGTGGCATCTGCACCCCCCCCTTTGTCCTGGGGCCTATAAAAGCCCCTGCGCCTGGCCCCCCACTCACTGATCTCCCAGGCCCTCTGGCGACAACCAGCAACTGTTGGGATGAAGAGGTCCTGGGCTGATGGTTGCCCACTGCTTCGTGGGAGCAAGTGGTTCGCAGAACCACAGAAGAAGTGGAGGCGGAGGAGCGCCGGCCGAGACAGAGCAGCCACGGCGGATGGTGTGGAGCCCATGGAGGTGGATCCACCTGCGGAGGAAGAGCTGATGGAGGTGGATCCACCTCCATCCTATCTGACATGGCACAGCGTCATCGTGCCAGGGCTCCCACCAGCGAGACCACACCACCATCTTCGCAGAAGCGCCCGGACTGCTCCATATTCCCGGCCCTGCCTCCGCCTCCGCAAATAGAGGGGAGAGGCCATCCAGTTACCATCATGCAGGCTTGCCTGTAGGATGGCCTCTTCCCCTGCCCCTCCCCGCCCCTTCCCCCATCCCCGCCTCTCCTGTAGAGGTTTCACCTCTTCTGCACGGAGTCCCAAGCAGTGGGCAAGAGCGCACTCGGCTTCCTCTGGGCTGCTGCACCGGGGCGACAGGAGAACCCTTCCGAAGGCCACGCTGGGCATGGGGTGTCTCGGCCTGAGGACGAGAAGGCTGCCCAAGAGGTGCCTGAAGACGAAGCCGCGCCCTGCATGGCGGTGCACAGAGAAGAGCAGCAGATCCCTCAAAACGGTGGCACAGACAGCTGCTCCTCTGAAGAAGCAGAAGTCTTCAGGTCTGCCTGGAAGAAGCGGGGGAGTGCAGCGTTAAGTCCCTTCAAGATGCTTGGTTACCAGTTCTTCCCAAAACAGGGCAACAAACTGATAGAATAATCATAAGAAAAATAATAAATAAATAAATACGTTGCAACAAGAACAACAACAAGAATAGTAATAATAAAGAACAATCATTAAAACTGCTTTCCTCTCTTCTTTGGTGTCATTGGTCCCAGCCAACAGGGGTTCACGGGGGGTAGGTCCTGTTAAACAAATTAGATTTCCTTTTATGATAAGATCACCCGTCTAGTCGATCAAGGGAAACCAGCTGATGTGATCTTTTCGGATTTCAATAAAGCTTTTGACACAGCTTCCCATAGGATCCTACTGGACCAAATGTCCAGCATCCAGCTGGACAAAACCATCATACGATGGGTGAATAACTGGCTGACGGGTAGGGCTCAAAGCATTATGGTAAATGGGGCCGCATCAGGCTGGCGGACAGTCACCAGTGGGGTCCCCCAAGGCTCCATTTGAGGGCCAGTTCTCTTTAACGTTTTTATAAAGGATTTGGATGTAGGACTAGAAGGTGTTGTGAGCAAATTTGCTGATGATACCAAACTGGGAGGAGTTGTTGACTCTGTTGAGGGTGGAAAGGCCTTGCGGAGAGATCTGGACAGACTGGAGAGCTGGGCGATCACCAACCACATGAAGTTTAGCAAGAGCAAGTGCCGGGTCCTGCACCTGGGTTGGGGCAACCCTGGCTACACGTACAGACTGGGCGACGAGACGCTGAAGAGCAGCCCCGCAGAGAGGGATCTGGGGGCTGTGGTTGACAGCAAGCTGAACATGAGCCAGCAGTGTGCCCTGGCAGCCAGGAGGGCCAGCCGTACCCTGGGGTGCACCAAGCACGGCATTGCTAGTCGGTCAAGGAAAGGGATTGTCCCGCTCTGCTCTGCGCTGGTGCGGCCTCACCTCGAGCACTGTGTGCAGTTCTGGGCACCACAGTACAAAAAGGACGTGAAACTGCTGGAGAGTGTCCAAAGGAAGGCTACAAGGGTGGTGAAGGGCCTAGAGGGGAAGACGTACGAGGAGCGGCTGAGGTGACTTGGCCTGTTCAGCCTGGAAAGAGGAGGCTGAGGGGAGACCTCATGGCGGCCTACAGCTTCCTCACGAGGGGGAGGGGAGGGGCAGGCGCTGATCTGTTCTCTTTAGTGACCAGTGACAGGACCCAAGGGAACGGTGTCAAGCTGTGACAGGGGAGGTTCAGGCTGGATATCAGGAAGAGGTTCTTCACTGAGAGGGCTGTCGCGCACTGGAACAGGCTCCCCAGGGATGCAGTCACGGCACCAAGCCTGTCAGAGTTTAAGAAGCATCTGGACTGTGCTTTTAGTCATAGGTCTGAATTTTTGTGTAGATCTGTGTGGAGCCAGGAGTTAGAGTCAATGATCCGTGTGGGTCCCTTCCAACTCGGGATATTCTATGACTCTATGATTTTTACCCACAATTTGAATTGATTTCAGCTTTCCAATGTGAAACGAGCTTCATCAAACTCCCCTGTAAAAGAAGGAGATCAATACATGCCCCTGTTACAACAGACAAAAGGAAGCCCTGAAGAAACACCCAGAGTATCACAACTGAGTGAGAAAAGCCTTGCTAAATTGCATGCTGTAGGCTCTCATGTGCTGTTGGCAGTGAAAGTTCTTAGCCAGTTTATCTATATGTTACTTCAGTGTACAGACTTCAGACTTTTCTAGAAGCCTTTAAACAATGTAATTATCATTTGGGGAGGACAGAAGAAGGAAGAAGATGGAAATTATATTTCTCGCCCTCAGTTTCTGAGGTGGTAAGAATTTATAAATACGAGAGTGACCACGTGGTCTCATGTTCAGAACACAAGGGTAGCACACTGGGTCAGGCCAAAGGTCCATCTGAGCCAGTATTCTTTCATTGACAGCTACCAAAAGCAGATGCCTAGGGAAACAGGTAAGAACTGATCCACTGTATTTGGTACTTTCACCTCTGAAGAACGTCCCCAGGACTCTGGGCAACCATTTACTCCTTGCATGTACTCATTATCCAGTGTTTCACAGAAACCAGGACATTTTTAGCATTCATGACAGGCTGTTACAAAGACTTCTACAGTGTAATTAAACTTCATGTGAAGAATAGTTTTGTTTCTTTGGAATCTGGCCCACAGTTCTGGTATTGAAGGAATACTTAATTTATGATTCTTGCCTTATCATTCAGTGTTTTTAACCTCCATTGTACTTCCTCAAGGTTGTCTTCTTCCCAGAGAAGAGGCATGGAAGCCACTTCACACCTCTGCTGGGTTGCTACTGTTCTCTGAATCTTTTCCACACTCCACTACATCCTTTTTGAGATGAGGGGACCAGAGTCATGCCATGTTTTCAAGATACAAGCAGGCCTCAGCCTCTTACAGCACCATGATAATGTATTTTATATTCCTTTCTATTCTAATTTTAATATTCCCAATATTCCCAGAGGTGAATGGCTTGTCCAGAGTCTCATAAGGTCCTTTCATAATTTTTCAGGCAGCCTTCATCTTTGCTGTTAAGAGTAACATTTGGTGAGAGTACTAATGCACATTCGTAATAGCAATTCACACCTTTTCCAGCTCATTTATGTATATACTAAGAATGAATAGATGAATATGAATGAATATCAGCATTGATCCCAGCACAAACCCTCTGGAAGTCCACTGGCAATCTTCTACTACTGTGGAAATGGATCACGGAGTCCTGCGCCTGTTTTCTACCTTTTAGGAGTTCTCTTTGCATGGCTAGATGAATGGTTGTATATGCAGCTCTCATATGCTGTAAATACCCTGTTTTCTTAAAAGGCTTCAGGCTTGAAGTCTTGTTGAAAGGTCTACTAAAGTGTAATTTCTCTCTGCCTTCATGTTTCTTAAGAAACTTATAGTAACAGACAGAGAAGTTTCCAATCATTATATGCAGAGGGAACTAGAATTTTTTCTCTACTTGTGTAACTGGGGTTGGTTTTAGGTTGGTTTCCTAAACAAATTAATATGATCTAAGAAAAAAAAAAGTTCTAACTCAAATAGAAACCTTACTTAAAACTTCTGTAAAGTTTTTTAACAGAAATCAAATCTACCATCTTGCACAGACATCTCAGTGTGCGCCCAAATCTTAGAATAAACTAAAACAAAAGAAGGCTGAGACTGTCTGCAGCTTCAGCAAGGACCTACCTTTTGTTTCCAATGCACAAAACTATTCCTTGCTTACTGCACTGTACTTCAAGATATTTTAAAATACAGCATCTCGCTAGGTATTGGTATATAGGGTATAGGTATATATTATAAATATATAAAAGTGAGCTAAACAGAAGCATTTATCTCAAAGGCAGTTAAATGTTGGTTTCATTTATTATAATGTTCCAGCAAAGCAGAAATGGACATTGACCAAGGCACTAGAAACCGATAAGCAGTCTGAGCCTCCTCCTGCTCTCCTATATCAGAAGTGAAGACAGGGCTCCAGAAGTATTATGCTCCAGCTGTATAAATACCCAGGATTATGGAGACTTCTCACAGTCCAAGACTTAAAGTCATGACGCTTAACACAGCTGCATTTAGTTCATATAGAGAGCATGCGTTTCCTGAAGCTCAGGTGGCCACATGGCATCTGTCTCTACATGAAGATAGACAATTAAACAGAGTGAGAAGACTGACCTCCCCTTCCTCTCACACGTATCTAGAGTTATCTCAAACTAAAGCTGCCTCCACTTCAATGACAACAGTACTCAAATGATAACAACCAGCTTTTCTGTGTAGAACTTGAGACAAACTCTACTCCTGAACAATCTCCGTGCGGTAAACAACAGCAGCATCAGAAGGACAAATGGCTGTGATGACAAACAACAGGTTAGCTACTGTCTTGGGTGACAGGAATAGCAGCCCAGTGCAGTGCTGCTGCAGTCTCACTCCGTCATGCAGAATGCAGAAAATGGGACGTTCAGAGTAATTTTTTGAAAGCTGGGTGCCAGGAAGTGTTCGGCGCTTGAGAACAAGATTATAAATTCCCCCCTAATTTCCGTCCTGAGGCCCCTGCCAGTTAGCAAGACAAGATTATCAGCTTGGAGTCTGTATTGCCAGACTGAACTGCTGGCTGTGCCAACCTCACCCCATTTTGAAGCACTCAGAGCCATCTTGGGTATTTCAGCCAGTAGTGTGGCAATTTAGATGTGCTTAAACCTTGTATTTCACTGACTTCAACACTAAACATCTTGCCTTTTCATTCAGGAACTTTGACCATAAAATCAAAAAGAAGTGCAAATAACTCTTTGTATAGAGTTATGTTTGAGACAGATAATGTGGAATTACAATTTCATAACTGAAATCTGAAAAAAATACTAATTCATAAATTCTCCGGCAGTTGCTTACTCTAAGGAAATTGGGTTCAATTTTCCTCTCACTGACACTACTCTGAAGTGTCAAGTAACTATTAAAGTCAATGGAGCTATACTTAAATACATCCTCTGGGAACAAATTAGATATACAGTTTTCATACCATGCAAATTTCCGATCTATTTCTACACCATTAATTGTATTTTTGACATCTGCCAATGATCTGTTTAATCCAAAACTACCATCTTTGCAGTGGCTATTACTGCACTCTTACAAACAGATTTCAGGCAGGTTTTTCACCTACACCTCATCATTGGGAGAGGCCAGATATCACAGGCTTCCATGGAATCTGAGCTCCTGAGCCTTTCAACTCTGAAAACCTTTTACTGAAGAAAATGTGCCTTAAATTAATGAAAAGTAGCAGTTGTTCTCTTAAGGTTTTTCTTCAGCCCATCACTGTCAGTTTTTTAATATTTGAAAGGGAAAACCAGAAAATTGCAAGTCAAGTCTCAAAACTGTAATTAACAGGAAATGCTTTGGATATTTATAGCTGGCTATTCCCACTTAGCAGGCTATATTAATTTGCTTTTTATTACACCAATCTCTTTTTTGTATGGAAGGAAAAGAGAAAGTTAATCTTGGCATTAATGTTATCAGATACCGGGGAGGGGAACAGTCATAATAACTGCATCTCTGAAGATGGAAGTAATATTCAACACAGCCATGCAAATCCACAGAGCAAATTAAAATCTGCTGGCTACCTTCAGCACGGCAAGGATCTATACTTAGTTACCGTTACGTGCTTATATTGCACAACCTGCAATCCTGGTAAAACACTCAAGAAAGCTTTGTTTTGATTAGGAAAAAACACCCTTTATAAGGCCTGCATTACGTGGTACTATAGACTGCACCATTACCTTGAAAAACATCCAAGAGCAAAACCACAAGAAACCATCAAAATATTTTTTCTCTTTTTCCCCTAAAAGAAATAACTCCATGATAACTCCTTCCCCCTCCATTTATATTCTTTCTGCCATTACACATCTAATATCCATACTAATCCTTTAGGAAAATGAGAGCATAAATAATAACAGCAGCAACAACAAAATCCAAACAAAACAAACAAAAAACAGAAGAACTAGTCTCAGAGCATCTCCATAGACCTTTCCACCTACACTCTCAACCACCAGCAGAAGAAGAAAAAGAAAAATGCCTGAGATTAATTCTTATCACCAGCTCTGCAGGGCTGTCATGTTAGGGGCTTCTGAAGCAATCTCTTCTGCCTCTTCCACTGGCAGACACTGGAGGTGGCAACAAGGGAAAAAAAAAAAAAAAAGGAAAAGAAAAGTTAAAGCTTTATCTACCAAACAGCAATTAAATGCAAAGTGGCAGTGCCTGCCTTTACTTGCAACACTTGGCAGCAAGAGCTGAGACTACAGCAGGACAGAGGCTTGCTTTCGAGTTCCTAATTGCTCTCTGCAAGACAGAAGACTGAGCAGTGGCTCTTACCTTAACCCCTTCCTTCTAGCCGTATTTCTCATCCCTCTTATCTTTCCCATCCTCTGCTGCTTTCTGTCCCCAGCTTTCCCGGCTTGTGCAGCTCGCCCCTTCAGCACCATCCTACAACTCAGGCAGCTGGTGGCCTTCCACAGGAGGACAGGCTGTAACCAGCCCTGCTCCAGACCTGCAATTACGTGTGCTTACGGAAGCTCAGCAGGAGCCTTGAGATGCCTCTGCTGAAGGCAAAATGACCCTGACCTCTGCCACAAGAACCAATTCAAAGCCACTGCATTGAACACTTCATGTTAGCCTAGCTGCTTTCCATATACACCCTAATCCCTTGTCATTAGATCCTGTCTGCATGTTTAGGGTTGCCGTTCTAGGCCAGGCAGGTGAGAGCTGAGATTTGTCTCACACACCTTCCACTTCATTCCTGAAGCAGACAAACGGGTCTGAGGTTTCATTTGGTCATCAGCCAGCTCCTGAGAGTCAGACACTGCGAGGGACAAGTAAATGGAATTACTTCTTTTGGAGTAAACAGACCCAAAATAGGCAAGTGGGACTACTTGTGCTGGGCACTGCTATTAAGACAAGAAATCTTGGAGGGGAGTGGCAGCATGATACAAGTCTTATTCAATGGCAGCTATCTTATCCCCCAGGAAATATCTGTTAATAAGCAGGACTGCCTGGCTTTGGGAACATTCAGAAACCCACTTTGGATGTATCTGAGAGGAAGTCCACTGCAAAGGAAGGCAGGACTCCATGTGAGAGCCAAGCACGGGAATAAGGCTAAACCACAGCCAGGAAGCTCCAACAGAAATTTTCTTGGACTAACAGATCGAGAAGTCAGCCTGCCTCGGTTACCAGAATGTCCACGTAGGTTCACACACTTGCACAAACACACACACACATTATCTCTTCACAGACAGTTTACTCAGCATCTATACATTAAGATAAACTTCCAGACACTATCATTACTTTGCTGTTATTTCTGAGCAGCACACTCAGGCTTTATACTATCCCTGGCTCCTAATCAGAAGCAAAAAATCTTCTGCATGATGCAATTATATTTCGCTTTCTGAGCACACATTTCCTTCAGCATTACTGACATAGAAAATTCTAGCTGGAGAGTTACCCTAAGTAAGGCAAAGATAAAAATTCTCGGTCTATGCCATAGTGTCTTTTTATTTGTTTTGTTGGTTTTGTTTGTTTTCTAGAATTTCAAAACCATGTGGGTGGCTCATATGCCACTTTGGAAAGGTTAAATGAATAGGGGAGTTTTAAACATCTTGAACTTCTTTCATTTAATCTCATCTCCTTTATCATCATTTCTGCAATGACTCCAAAATCCCCCTGGCATTCAGCAAGTGTTCAAAAGGGCAAGAAGTGTTTTAAGACACCACTCCTTGAAAATCAATTGAAACCACGGAACAAATGCCTTACTTTAGCTTGGACAGTTGTTCAGAAATGTTCCTGGGCATGACTCTACTTACAGATTTATAATTTGCTGTGTTCCCAAGAACTAACATAAGCAGCTGGAGAAATGAGATTCATTAGGCTCACACCCCTGCTTCTTATTCTCGTGGTATCACTTGGCCATGACCCCTAGGCTGGAGATAAGAGCCCCCATTCAGCCAAACAATCCAGATGTGCAAGATGACCTGAAGGACCAAATCCTCTGGAATTTATTAGCCAGAAGATGCTAGCTCTGTGCCATCTTCCTTTCTCATGCAATTTCTGGCAAACGTGACACTATCTCAGGCAGTTCAGAGAAGCCGAATACCCCACTGTGTCCTTCTTTGGATTATCTATACAGATTTCAGCTTCTAACTACGAAGTCTCATGACCTAATGGATGACTTAGAGGCAGTTTTGGGGGCTGGGAAGAAGGTTGGGAGGGTGACCAAAACAAGCATGAGTGACAGAAATATGGTTATTTACAGGTAGGCAAAAACCACTCAAGACCGAGACAGATGTGTTCATGTTTCACATACTAGATTAAAAAAAAAAAAAAAAACACAAAGCATCTTAAAGAATTTAACAATTTGTGCTAACAGCTAAACAACTAAAAATCATGTGCATACATAGTCAATTCATTAAAATAAGCCATTACAGCCAAGCATTTCCTAATCAGATAATTAGCAACCTCTAATGCAATTAAGTTTACACAGCCAGCAAGCATAATTAAAAGACATCACTGAAACAGAACCATTATCAAAGGATAAGGGTCTTTTGTCTGATTTTCATTTTTCTTTAGAAAGCTCTAGCCAAAACTCTATGTCCAAGGGAAACATGTAGATTCCATTTAGATGCTAGATGCATTTCCACAGATGATCAGAGGTTATTTTTAAAGTGTAAGATGAAAAAAAAAAATCCATGTAAGTAATACTGTAATATTTTAAAACATTATTATAATTATGCTACTGTACAGTTTTGTCACAGCTGTTGGCTGGACTTACCACCTATCTGCTCTCCCAAAAGCTGGCTCCTACTCTTAGGTCCTACACCAGGGACAGTGCTAGGCTGCAGCTCAGGAAGACTTAAAAGAGCAGCTCTTCCAGCCACGGGACCTGCAAATGCAGGAGATGTGTGTTTAAATAGAGAACACACAACATAAGCCTTGCTTTCAGTGCTAAAGAGTTTACCAGCAAGCATCTCCCCACAGTAACAGCATGTAGGAGGAAGCAGGCAATTTCTGCCATTGGACTCGTTGAGTACATCTTTATTCAATACCTGGACAGGCAAGTAGCTGCCACTGGGATCTAGAAGAAGCAATGAACTCTGCAGAAAGCCTTAGGTCTTATTAAAGTTTCAAGTCCTGCAGTTTCCTGCTCTTAGCTTTGTCACATGCTCACCACTTCCACTCTAGTGGAACCGTTGCAAATAAAAACACCAGATCCCTGCTGCCCCTTGAAGCTTAGGTTGCAGTTGGATCCAAGAATATCCCTGGTCACTGTTTTAACAGTTTGTTCTGGATTATATTTCCTTTTTCTTCCTGGACAAGGAGATCACACGTATTTTCAGGCTTTGCTACAAGTGTCCGTCTCATACGTTGTTTCCCGTTGCATCAGCACAGCCCACCTAACCTCTGACTGAGCACATGAAGAGAGGAACATGTGAGAGCCTCCTTGTTGTACAGAAAGTTTTCTTTAAAAGCCAAATCTTGCAAGGTCCCAGGGCAATTCAAATCCTTGTACTGAAGTATAATACCTGTATAATGACAGTTCCTGAACAGTCCCAGCCTCTTTCATTCAGTAGATTTTTTCTTAATAAGAGTCTATGTCTGAACTGGAACTCACTTGCGTACCATCAAAATAAAGATATGGGGAGATGGATCCTATTCTACCTGCTAAAGCTGCCGGAGAGAAATCTGACCGATTCTCCAAGCTTGCTGTCCAGGCTTATTCTCTGTATATACAGGCCCACAAGTTATGATGACCTCTACAAAACACTGAAGCCATGACACCTAGCTTAGAATAGATGCCACACTTGTAGGAGCTGAGGTTGGGTGACTTGCACACTCTGCTCTGACACAGAAGGACTCGAAGACTGAATTAGGGCAACTGGGTGAAAGCACCTATGCTACAGAGGAAACGCTGTAAATTTGTACAGGTATCTTTGCACTGTGATAAATAAACGTGGCTGTTGTCTTGCCTATTTGTGCAAAAATAGTAATACAATTTTTACTCTATTGAAATATGGAGGTTTATTTACAGTCACTTAGAATTGAATCAGGTCCAGCTGCCACCTGTGATAGTGCAATTTAAAGCTGCAGTACTCTATGTAATGCAAAAGGAAATAAAAGGGACCTTGATAAATATGCAGTGCTCAAAAGGAACCACAAAAGCCATGAATTCTCACCAGAGGAAGGAGAACTTGAGGAAAAAAATAAATAAAAATCACTGTTCTTAGCATTTGCAAGTCACTCAACACCAACAACCAGGTTCAGCAAACCCAAAAGAGGCAAGTTCAACTGATGGACAGTGTCACATTTTAGGACTGTTCTGTTACACGTGTAACCAAAGAACTAAAAAGAAACAAAGAAAATTGCATGTCAGCCACAGCAAGGCACAGGACAAAAGCTGAAGTGACTAGACCATCTGTGAACTTTTACACGAAAATAAAATAAATTCAGCGACATGTGATGACATTTAATAACTTTCAAATAGTTTTTAATGTAGGGTCTTTAAAACTTGAAAGGTTTTAAAGAGATATGTCATGCAAACCCTGACACATAAAGACACCCTATTCATTTCTCACTCCAGGCTGGCACAAAAGGCTGTCTGCATGGAGGCTTGCTCATAGTTGACTAAGTTAATCATCTTTTCTTCCCCGTAAAATAAATACCTACAGTTAGACCTGAGAAGTCTCAACAGCACAACAGCAATCCTACTTTACACTGTGTGGAGAAAATATAAGCACTATTTACCTTTTTTTGTATTATTAGAGCCCTTATGAATGGAGGGTAGAATAGTATGATGACATAAAGCAAGCACCCAAGTCTTTGTCCAGTTCATGGTTTCCTTTAACACCGTGGTGACTGCAAATCACAAGCAAAGCTCCTCTGACCACTTACTAGCGTCACGGGACAGCATGTGTGCTCTCATCAGCTCTTTCATCACTTATTACATATCCCACTGCTGAGTGCAGAGAAAGCAGTGATTCATCTTGCAAAAGCTAACATCTTTCTTCCCAGAAAGGGAGCTTGATCTGAACGCAGCTTCACAGGCCTGGTGGCTTTCTGGTCCCCTCAGGTAGGCCTTGTATGCTTAAGAGAAAAACAGAGCTGATGTAACAACCGGGGTCTCAGGAAACTGGCTGTGGTAGTTAAAAAGAGCAGGGGCCCACACTCTGCGCTATTTCTTTACCTGAGAGTTCTTTGCTAAACTTTTTCACCTGAAACCATTAAACCTTGAAAGAACATGCACATCTGATCTGCTCAAGTGAGTAATACAGACCTTATATGCCTTCACCACCACCACCCCCATTTTTACAGGTGAAGACGCACATCGGGTGGAAAATATCCAATCTCAACTCAAGATTAAATAGAGAGATTGCAGGGAAAAGAAACCAGCCATGCAGGACAAGAGAGAAGGCTGTCCATCGCTCAGTGGGAATGTAGACTTTCTTCCGATTTCCTCCTGCCTGCAAAGGGAACACATGGGTTTTTGAAGCGCTTCCCCTCTTTCAGCTTTCTTTCCATTGGCCTCCCCAGGACAAAATCCCAAGCAATGAGAAGGTGGAGCAGTCCTCCCTTCCGTTATCCATTAACACACTGATTTTCTGAACCATTATTTCCCATACAGCTTTCTCATTTTGCAGCCTGCTGCACACAGCGATAGTGTTTTACATTTTTCCGTGCTGCTGGAGCAGTGGCATTTACTACTGCTTTCTAATTACCTCTTTCCGCTAAGCAGTGTTCTCTAGCCTTAAACAGCATAACCTCCTATCGAATAAAGACCTCTTTGAAGTCCAGCTCCTGACTTCTCCCAAAGAGTTCCACAAAATCGTGTTATTCTTCGCTGGAGTATACAGCAACTAATGCTGGTAGCAGAGTTCTGATATTGATCTTCTCTGTCTAGTTAAATTTGTGAGTAATAGGGCGTAAATTTAAGATTTTAATGGGTGGAAGTCAGCTCTCTGCATACTGTACTTGGTTTCTTGTCTTTTCTCTCATCTAGCAAAGCATCTGACAAGGGATTTTTAAGTATTTTTTAAAAGTATTTTTCTGCTTCAGCTCAGCATATGGCAAACTTCGGAACAGGAGCTGAAGTTTCATGTAAGAAAGTGTAAGCAATGTTTCAAACACATGTTATGTCAACACCTTTCTCTGTCTCGGCAAACCTGGGAGAAAGCACTCGATGCAAATCATCCCTCGAGCTGCTCTCAGAACTTTAACATGTTGACTTCAGCGCAGGCTTCCTCAGGTTTGTAAATACAGATTTATTATTCTTTGTGTGCTTCAGAGCGAGTGTGCCCACACACCTGCTAAATAAATACTGCTGTTCCCTCTCATACAAACACAGAGATTAAAATTGTTTCATCCAAAAGGATCACAGAAGCCTGCACGACTGATTACCCTCTACACATTCATATCCCTCCCCTTTTTTTTCTTTTATATGGGTGTATATAAATTTATTTTTTTATATATTTATATATATATTTATATATATATATATAAGGAACTCTACAGCCTAAGGGCAGCAGGATCTTTTACCTACCAAGGTTTTGCTCACACATCTTTCCCCATCAGATTGGGAATTCTGAGGTTCCCAAGCAAAATGAACTGTTTTGTTCTGTCTTTTTCGCAGGAGTGTGTGTGACCCACACAATTCATAGGAAATTAGTTTCAGGTCAGAAAAAAAGGAAAAGGCAAGGTTAGGAGAAGAATGGAGGCCAGGACTCTGTTTTGAGCATAGACTAGTCCTAGTAAAGAGTTAAATATGATTTCTAAACCCCATCCAGACTTCCCTTATGGCAGAGTGGGAGAATGTGCTGCATTATAAACAAACTTTTGCTGCAAGCCCAGGGCCCCTGCAGGCTACCCTGTTAATAACAAGTAGCCTGAACTTTGCAGCCTGGTTTCCTACAGTGTGCTCTGGTAACAGATTCTCCAGTGCCTAATTAAAGTGGCTGAGCTCATGCTGCCCTCTTTGCCACTGCAGAGGCATCAATTTGGATGTCATTCTCCTCTACCCCATCACAAGTTCTCGGGTATGCTTTAGGAACATTTTATTCTACAATCCCTGCCCTTCAGCCAACTTTTGTTCTAAGCGGCGAGTAAATGCAAATGCTGCTGAGGAAGCAGAGAGGCAAGCAGTCTTCCTAGCCCCATGAACTTTGTGTCCTTGGGAAACTGCCTGCCATCTTCTGCTTTCACAGCAGTCTATGGCCCCGTGGTACCAATTGCTGAACGTGTAAGATATTGGCAAGGATGTTCTTCTATGGCTTAAGTAGCAGATGGGCATATGCTGCCATGATACATTTGTCACTGGGAAGAAATGTATCACGGGCTGCACAAGAACCATTATTACTATTATTATTTTAAATCACCTTTTTTCAGTACCTTTACTCTGAGATGGAGACATTGCACAGTGTTCCCACGTCCCCACCATCCCCTGAATGGCAGTAAATCCAAGTGTTGGCTGAAGTCTGGATCTGACAGCGACAACAAAATATCAGCAGTGCTTTAGGAGGAGCACGGCTCTCACTTCACAAAAGGGTACAGGCCTGCATCTTACCTGTAACCTACAGCTTCATGCAACAAACTGCACGTGCAGTAGTCCACTGAAAACTATGAGATCTTCTGTTTGAAAATCCTTAACGTGCTTTTCACAGAAATGCTGTTTGATGTGGCCACAAGTCAAGGGTTGCAGTTCCCAAGAAAGGAGAGCTCTATCACAGTTGGGGCTGATTTTTCAAGTTTTTCCCTCTCTGGCAAATCTCCCCCCTCCCCACCCCAAGTCCAAAAAGTTTACCTGTAGCTATCTGACTAATCAGAGGAACGAAGCCTACTGCACACACTCACCTTGAAAGCTCACTTCAGTCCAGACAAACACCACTGCAAGCCTATGAGTAGGCTCCTCTGGCTGTTTCTGGGTTAGAGTTATTAATTTATAACTTAGGGTTTCAACTTAATGAATTGCTGTGGTACAGTTAAAAGGGTGTTTTGTGATGGTCATAACTTCACATCCACAAAGTGTTCCTCTCCTGCCAATAAATATAAATTGCTCTATCATTGTGGACAGTGTCAGGAAATGAACAGGAGATGATCAAATTGACTTGCTTTGCTCTTTTCCCCTGCAGCTGTATGTGGTATCCATTCAAAAAGTAAACAAACAAGAGTACAAACTGGTTTGATTGAATTACCTGTGATTGGAAGGATGTGCCTTTAGCCCTCCAGCTCAGTGCTGCCCAGCTGCTTTAATTGCAGCCAGTGGAAAAACTCCCTTTGATTTTAATGGGAAGTAGCACAACACTGATGCTGTGCAAATCTTGTCCTGGACATTGTAATATAGTGATTGCAAATCATTTGTGATCTCCATATTCAATACCAGGGACTGTGCTATGTAACGCAGACTTTCATGACACGTTTACTATGCCCAAGTACCAATATTATATTTACAGTCCATGAGTTTCTGTTAACCTCTCTAAGTTATATGACACAAAATCATTATTTAGAAATCACACAGCAATTTGACACGGGTAGGAGGGGGCCCAGTGTCCGCCTAATGATCTCAAACAGCATGAACAAGGCTAGATGAATAGGGATCGTTAGCCTATTATTTACACAGCATTTCTCAAAGCACCACAGAACTCTACCAAGTAAATGAAGAACATAGGCTGCAACACAAGGAAAGGGGAAATAATGAGTTTTGGGAAGAAATTTAAATTATTCACAGAAATCTCAATCCTACTTCCTGCAGAGAGCACCAATTACTACTGCTTTACATGCACACAGCACACATATTCCTGTACTGAAACAAAACACGACTCTCTAAATCTTTGCCATCTTCCTCGTTTAATAATACCTTACTCTGTAACACCTCAATATGTCCTCAAAATTACTGGTACACTGAATCGCATGGTTGGGCAGGAATTCAGACTTCAAAAGAGAGATTTAGCCTGTGAGATGATCTCAGTGCTTTGCAAATAAAGACATTCTGGAGTAGGAAGACGTGTCAGTGGCCTATAAAACCTCTTTTTGCATAATACATCCCCCCCAAGTGAAACATACTTCTGAAATCAAAAAGAGGATGTTATTTACCTTTTTTGGACTGCAGCCTGCAAGTTTATAACGCTGCATTGTAAGAAAATTGTTTCCAGCTGTCTGCAGGAACTGTTGAGTCTTGGTGGAAAACTCAAAACAGAAGCCAGCTTGTGGGCCAAGATGGCAGGGCTCTGTCACAACATGGTAAAATGCAATTGCCCCAAATTATAAACAGTATAGGGACATTCAAGCCACCACACCACAGCTGCCTCAAGCCAGACCTCTATTCTCAACTTCTTGCTACCAACCTTCCACAGGCAGCAAGGACAGAAACACACACTGTCCTCACGTCCCTTGCCCTGAGATAGTTGCTGTCAGCTAGCCAGTAGGTAGCGTAGCTTGCTTATCCTCCAATGCTTTGTGGCAGGAGTGATGAATGCATACTCCCTATGCCATGTGCCAGGGGGAACGATGCTAAGAAAGTCTGATGAGCAATTTAGCAGATGCACAAGTAAAGGAGGGCCTCCCTGCCAGGAAGGGGAGGTACAGACCTAGCAGGGCCTCTGTGCTCCTGCAGTAGGTACCTGGCCTCAAGGTGTGAGCCAAGATCGAAGCAAGAACAGAAAGAAACAAGCAAAGCCATGAAAGCTGTGCCTCCTAGCAAGGGCTCTGCTAGTAATTTATTTATTTATTTATTTATTAGGGGTTCTTGGACTGAAGACCTCTGACAATGTTGGTTTATGGTGACATTTCTATTTCTGACGGCCCAGGAACACTATGATTTTACAAAACAAAAACCACTATGTTTTTTCAAAACAAAACCAGCCAAAACAAAGGAAGAAAAAACTATCTAAACCAGCTAATTTAGTTGTCTTAGTTCAGCTTCACACTTAACACAGCATCAAATACAACAGGTAGGCTGCGGGAGACATCCTAAAGAGCCTGCAAGCTGAGCAGACACAGCAAGAGGCTGTCTGGGATCCGTCAAGTCAAGATGCCCTGTTGTAATACATCTGCCAGTGCCCAGCTTCCAGTCCCTTCGCTCCTGTTGTCTGTGATAATGGCATCAGCGATGCAGCAGTGACATCGACTAAGGAGAGGTAACCTGCCCAGTATAGGGAGGAATGTTAATTACAGGTAAAGTTTTGAGCATCTAAATAAAGCTGAGCACGTGCTTCGTGGTCACAGCCTTAATACAGCGGCCATCCTCATCTCTCATAAATAGCCTAAGCACTTTTTCTCAGAAATGTACCAAAGACTATAAAATGAGGTGCTAGAACACTTAACTGCTAGCGCCCAAGCAAACAATATTATTACAGTGTATATAAAAGTCTCCTGGGGGATAGGTTGGGCATAAAAATTCAGCTGGATCATTAGGAGCCGATGATTTAACTGAAAAAGCAATATGTCTCCAAGTTGGCAAGAGAAAGACATAAACTGAGTTGGAGAAATTATTTAAGGACTAGCAGACCAATAAGGGGGGTATTTCATTGCACTGCAAGATACTCTGTATCACAGGAAAACTGCAATTTATTAAATGCAAGTTGTTAGGGTTTCACAGCTAATTCTTGTCGTGCCAGTGACATTAGTATTTTTTATAAAAATCCCGAGACAAACAAGCATGAGCAAGAGTCAGAGGAAGCCAGGAGCTCTGAGTACTGACCCTCCCTCTGCTCTCAGACAGAGCAGGCAGCTTCGGGGCCTACGAACACTGTACACAATTTTGTATGTGTGGGAAACAACCTCCTTGCACTCCGCACAGCCAGAGGATGCAAAGGATACTGCACTTGGGTGCCAGAAGGCTGCATTCGAGTCACTGGCACGAATGGGATGAAAAACTTTTCTTCGGCACATGCAGATCAGAGTCCAAAATCTCATTCATTCGCATCCCAGAATATCTGATTTAACTTCTTGACACAGCTTCCTAGGGTTGGCACCATGCAGATGGGCAGCCTGCACTGTCAGCCCTCTTCCCCCTAGCCCCAGAAGACAGGGGGTGCCTCCACCCTTCACCCACAGCTTCCCAATTCCACTGCTCAGACAAAACTGCCGCTACCGCAGAGCACTGACAGGAGATCTGATGGAAATGCATCACACCTGGTATGTTTAGGTAAGATAAAACAATAAAACCTTAACTCTTCTTAAACAGCTGCAGACATCAGACTCTCAGCAAGCTCCCGCTGGCTCTCAAGGAGAGCTTAAGTCCAAATGTCACCAGAAGGCTTTGAGAATGCCATCCCAGAAGCAAACAGCATGTATATAATGTACACAAAAGAAACAGTTTATTTTTCTACTGATCCATATATCTAAAATCAGCATGAGATGGGAACATGTTTGGCTTCTTTCCATCTTCTCTTTGGCCTGGAGGACTGAGGCAGAAGACACAAACACAGCAGTGAGAGTTCCTGGGTGGCAAGGCAGAAGAGAACACCCTTGCTGCTGCCCACAGCAGAGTACGAAAAGGAGCGTGCTGCAAGAAACAGGATTGCTTTTGGCCATGAGAGCCAAACCCTGTACCCTGACCTGGCTGCAGAAAACAGCACTGAAGGCCTTGGGTTTGGAGTTCACTGGAGCTCCACAGTGACTTCCTACTGCCAGTGATGCTGTTGGACTTTTGCAAGGCCCTTCTTGAGCCAAGTCACTCTCTACGTGTTCCTTTCTGATTTACAGCAATGGGAGTCAAAATGAGACATTAAACATCACCTAGCAGTGTCAACAGGGAGTTAGAAAAATGGCCGGCATTTGTGTACTGAGTCCTGCTGGAGGTGGTTCGAATTTCAGAATCAACTTTTCAGTGAAATGACTGAAAGCAAAATGGGAAAATGGTACCTGGGTAGACACAGGATTGTCAGACTGCTATGAGGCAGAGCACGGTCACTTCTGAGCTACATTTTTCCCTGCTCTGGTCAGGGAGGATTCTTGGAAAAAATAAAATGTTCCTAAAAAGCTTAAGGGAAAAAAAAAAAATATATATATATAATGTATATATATTTGATACATATTCTTTCAGCCATGGAAACATTTAAGGAGTTCTGTGAAATCTTTATTTCTGTCATCTTGACGCTAGCGGAAACGCATGGTCTTGGTAACTGGATTATGGTTTAGATTCCCAGAAATCTGTGTTGAAATAGGAAAAGTGAGCACTAGAAAGACCAATAACATTTGTAAGTATACACAACACAAAATCCATCATCAAAATATTACCAGCTCTAACTATGTGACAAATACAGACCTTGGAAGACTGGATTTGAGCATCTCCATGCTGTTCATGGACAGTAAGGAGTTGACAAGTTTAAGCAGAAGGGCTTATTTCTGACATGGTCCTGTATGTTAAAGGTGTGTGCTTTGGAGTTTGCTCAGTACATGTTCGTAGAGTTACTCTTCTGATTTGTAAGCTTAAAGCATCTCATCATTATTCACTGTACAGTTTTCATTTTCTGCTGAGGATTGAGATTCTGTTTACTGCCACTCAAAACACAGATGAGCTAAAGCAAGAAAAAACGATGGGCATTTGATTTTTTAATATCAGTGAAGATACTGATATGTGCCTACCTTACAAAAACGTCTTTCTGGATTGGGCTTTCAGGATGTTTGCAGCTTCAGGGATGGGCACGCAGCTATTCATCAGAGGTGCATTCTTCCAGAGAACTTTCCTGGTTGCTGCAATTAAAATTGTTATTGATCAAAATCTGTTCAGTTAAAAAAAAAAAAAAGTTAAGTACTTAAAAATTTATTTTTAATATGCTTAAAGGAGTACACAAGAGGAAGTGGCATAGGAAAAAAGGTTATATAAAAAAATTCAGAGAAGAGTAATTATGTTTATGTTCATTCAGAATATCCCAAACTGAAAGAACTGTTTAGCAATGAAATAAAAAATTTTGCTTCAACACTTTGATACAATTTTGCTTACCGAGGTTGAACGGTCTAACACTTCACAGCAATGACTTATAAATATTTGGAAAAATCATTCATTTTCTTGTTTAAAAATCTTAAAACAATTAAATTAAACATCACTTTTCAAGTATATAAATGGAAGTTAGAACTATCTTTAGCTGGAAAACATATTTAAGAAATGAAACACTGTGCTTCTGCTACCCAGTGTAATTTCATCTATATTTCAAAAATGAATTTGTCCCTGTTCCCTCAGTCATGCATGTGTTACTACTGTCACAAATTGGGATCACGTTAGTATCCCAAAACTCCCATTCAAGAGCAGGCCTACTGTTATAGACTTAAAACACAGAATTGCACATGATTCAAGGAAAGAATGTATGATTACTTCCCCCACACATGCACTGCAAGGTCCACAGGTTCCTTGGGTTTGTATAACCAAGAGGAAAAAGCAAATTAACTCCATACCCAACTGGAGTCAAAAACCCTCTACTCACCTGTTGTTTCCAATGTACCTGGGCTACTCCATTATATAGCAATTTCTTCCTAAAACAGCATTAAATCAGGCTTGTACTATTGAAAGATGTAATGGAAATGTCTTCAAAATAACAGGAAATCTCACAGCTGAAGGACATGTCCAGTAATTAGGATTATACTTTGGGATCTTGGGCACCAGGGAAAACAGCTAATACTTTAGTCCTTGCGTGGTCTAGCTATGTTCTTATGGTCTGACATCACCATCAATTAGTGAATGAGTTTGAGTGAAAGGAGAAGTTATTTCCCTTCTCTGCCTGCTGGGTGAAGCCAACAGGTACCAGATTCCAGATTTTGAAAGTGTGTTGATTTTTTTTCCTTTATAACAAAGGCAAATTTTTTAATTTGGGCTGGATTTTTCACAATTATGCACCTAGTATTCCCGTTTTCTTTTGCTTTAGCAAATCTTAGCAGAAAATAAAATCAAAATATTATTAAGTGTAGTGAATTCTTCTGGTGTAGCTATTATAGCTATCAAAAATATTTACCATTCTGATACCAAATCAATCATTTTTGCTGCAAGGAAAGATCAGGCATTACTGGTATGAGGTTGTTGTTGCTGATGATGATACATACTGATGCAGCGTAACTAGTTATTTTTATTAAGAAGGAGAAAACAGGCTTGGAGCTTTCCAAGTGTCCAGACAGAAGAAAGCACATACAGAAATAGTTCCACTATTACAGTGTTTACAGACCCCAGTGGGAATGAGTGTGCCATTATGCCAAAGGTTCACTAACAGGGGGAAAGACAGCTTCCCATCTAAAAAGCTAACAGAGGGCACTGAAAGGGGAAGAAAAAGAAGCACAGACATATATACTGGTGCCACAGAGAGGTGGGCCAGAAGCCAGTAAGCACTGCTGCCCTACAAATACGGATGACTGTTTTCAAAGCTACTTCAACGAGCTCCTGCTTGCAAGAGGACACAGGAGCTATCATCTCACTGAAAAGCAATGCATTTTGCAGCATAGAAACTGCAAATAATGAGGGTAAGGAGGAGGAAGTTCAAGCAGTTTTAAGTACCCTTGTCCCCCTCTCAAAGCTAGAGGGCCCAGTGTCAGCCAACAACCCCTGGGGCAAGGCAGCATCTGCCATTCTAATCTTCCCTGTGGGCAGAGGGATTTACCAGAGCATCTGCAGCACTCGGAGCGTGTCCCTTTGATGGTACATGGAGAATCTCTGGAGATGGATTGCACAGTGGGTTCCTGGACGCTTGGTTTGGAGCTATTAGAAACCCTCCTTTGTGGTCCTGTGGTCTTTTAATACAGTCAACATAAAGCATCCAGATCAAGACCATGAGACCCAAGCGGTTTCTGTAGGTGGGAGAGTTGAAGGCATAGCTCTACAGTGCCTGTATCTTATGAAGACCACAAGCCAACTCCACCTGTGTCAAACCAAAAGCCGATGAACCATCAATTTGTCTCAGTAGCAGTGCTGCTCACCTACAGTAATGTTATAACGCATGCAGCATGTGATCCTGAAATGATAGCACAGATACATTTCCTTCTTCATTCTGTGAAACATTCTATTATCAACTCATGTTTTTCATATACATTTTAATCCAGAACAATCATTTTTCAACTGAGATATCAGAAACCCAAGTAGCCAAGATATCCATGAAATGAAAGTTTGTGCCTGCTAGATATACTGTGCTTAGCTTTTCCATGATGGCTGCCTTCCTCCACTGATGACAGAGATCTCAGATCAAATCCAACAGGATGCACGCCGTCACCACCTCCCTTTCCCCTTTGACTATCAAATCACTTGACTCTCAAGTCCAAATAACCCCTTTCCAGACTTGAAAAATCATAATCCATTTGCCCTGCTGGAATTCAAACGTGCAATGCTGGCAGAAATAAGAGAAAAAATAACTCAATGTGCATGACAGAAAGCATAATAACCATACAACCACAATGTGTAAATGGGGCGCGGGGGGTGCTGCTCGTTCTCCCATTCATATTTACCACAAGCTTCTCACACCTCTCCATCCTGTTTCGATTAAAACACTTTTCAGAACAGTCCTCCTTGCATTTGTAAATGAATCCTTCAAATATACAAATAGCTCACTGATGCCAACAGTCCAGTTATGTGCTTCTCCCCTGTGGGATGTGGAATACTTCCTGCACTCAGAAGCAACCAACAGCCATTGTAACACAGACAAAAAAAATATAATAACAATAATAATAAATAAATAATAAAAAAATAATATATGTATATATAAAAACCCACCAACAACCCACACCACAAGATGCCTCTTTTTCAGGCTGTTTTGGGACTAAACAAAGGATTAGGTAGAATAATAACCTTTTAGAGAGTTAATGGAAAAACAGAATAGGAAGTTCCCCATCAGGGAAGATTAATTGGGTTATGTCCAGATTATACAGCTGATTGCTGGGTAGAAAATAAATGTGCTGACACATGTGCTTGAACATTTCTCCTGTTTTGGCTTCTGGAACCAGATGCAGGCAACTCTTAAAAATATTTCTACAGTTTTTTAAAGAGTTGGATCTCCAGGTCTGAGTACAAGGTGAGTTCCAGAAATGAGCTGATGAAGACAGAAAATTTAATAACCCAACTACATGAAATTCTCTTCTGGAGTAGATCACTAAAAATATAAACAAGAAGGGTATGGCCCTTGAGAGAACAGAGCTGACTGCAGCACATGGGTAGCAAGATACATGCAGCCTCACCTGGAACTACATCCAAGAGAGGACTTTGGCACCACAAAGGACTGCAGCACAATTACCTACATCTGCAACTTAGATTGAAATTACATGAACTGCTTGACTGGCACCTAGTTCAGGAGGTGCCACAGTTCAGTTGTCGCCTACCTGACAGCTGAAGCTGTCCTGTTGTAGACTCCTGGGATATGTCCAGCCAGCACGGTGGGGTGCCTGATTAGGCTCACCATCCCAAAATGACCTCGTCATGCACCAGGAGGTAACATACATAACAGATAGGTGTGTTACCAAGTTAAATCTCTTTGAGCACTCTTCAGAGACAATGAGCACCTTGGTCATGGTTCTCAAATACATTCTAAAAGCCATGCAGATTTTTAAGGCACTTACATCCTTTGGATTGATCTTGAAATGCAAGGGAAGACTTGTCCCAGATGTGAGCCCACATATTTGTATATCCATAAATCAGACTGGACGTTCTGAAACCACCAGATAGCCTGAACAGTGTTGTGAAGTTGTTAGTATCCTAACAAAACGGACAGCTACGTGGCAGAAGTTCAGGGTGCCAAGACAGGAATACATTGCATTTCTTGTGTTCTTTTAGAGAGAAAATTAGCTTTCAAATTGGTTGAAAGCTGATTCTGCTGGAGGCTAAGAAAGCACATATAGCAAAGTTGTCCCACGAAATGCATCATGTAGAAGTTTATACAGTAGCTGCACTAGAATGGACAAATAATAGGAAATTCCAAGGAAGAGTTGGTGGAGAAAAGGCTTGTTTTCATACACAGAAATTCTGAGCACACTCAAATGTGCAACACAAAGCAGGTCCTTGATGCAGAAACACCAATCATGTAAGTATCCAGCGATGCAGAAATAACAAACAATCCATGGAGAACTTGGGTAGAAAATCCAAAAACACCTTATAATTATTTTTTTCTAAGTTTCCTTAAACCTACAAAATACTGACAAAATTTAATCACTTAGATTAGGTGTTCCAGCCACTTAGGAAAATACAACTGTATTCTTCTGTTGCAAGCATGGGTAACTCTTGGTGAGCAAAGGACTCACAGTAAGGGAACCTTGTTTTGTTGGAGTCATGCAGGGGCTGGAAAGAAACCATTTTTCTGTCTGAGTGACATACTGACATACCAGAGCAGAAGACAGACCCAGCATTCCCTCCATAGCAAGTTTCTCATCCCAACATTGAATATTCTAGTGGAATTTCAACTGGCTAAAAATCATGGCTACTTTTTAAATTGTCTTTTTTTTTTCCCCATCAAAATTTTGTTTTCAATTTCATTAATTCAAAGCTGAAAATAAAAATAATAATAATAATAAAATAAAACAGAGAAAGAAAAAAAAGTGGTTAGAAGTAACTCTCTAGGATCTTGCAATTGATCAGCAAAACGGATTTTCCTCTTCCCACTAATTCCAACCACAAAACAAAGAAGCAGAGCTTTCCACCAAGTAGCTGTAAGAAGGTATGATAGGAAGGATGCCACAAATTCTTCCTGATATATCCATGTGCTGTTAGCTATCATACACACAAGTACTCCTTGCCAAAAGTCCAAGATTCCAAATGCTTTTGATTCAAGTAAAATTTCAGTAACTACCAGACACTTAAAACTTAAGGAATCAGCTCCTCACAATAAAATGCCATTTTGCTTTGGAGATTATGACTGCAGAACCACTCTGAGAACATTACGAAATGGCTCTGCAATGCTGATCAAAGAAAACTGACTGGTGGATACCTCTTACTGAGACCCCCACAAGGAACATTATCAAAATTCATTCCAACAGCTACAGCCTCAGCAGAGAGATCAAGGGCTAAGTAAATGGCCCACAATCTCTCCCAGCTTTCTTTTACAGATAGCTGCACTAATGCAGCAGCTGTGTTGTCCTCACTTGCACACTGTCTCTGTTGTTTGGATGAAAGCTTGAGCCTGTACGACTGTCATCACATTTTCCTCTGGGAAGAGTTTTGTGCAGACTTCTCTTCTCTTCTCTTTCTCGATAATACTGCTAAGTACTGTTAGTAGGGTATTAATCTATTGTCTGTCATTCACACTCTGCTCCTCTCAATTCAATACACTATTAACCTTGATGATTAAAACAAGAAGTCAAGAGTTGCCTGGCTCAAGAGGTGGTCTTAGCCAGCCAGCCTTTGTGAGATGTTTTCTATATGTATGTTAGGACTGAAAGAGTAGAAAAATTAATGAGGTAAAAGTCTATGTTGTCCCTTTTAAGCAGCAGTCCAAAAAGGCACAGTGACATGCCTCAGAGATGAAGTGATTAGATTATCACTGGAGAATATGGTATTAGTCTGGGGAGTTGTGCAGACATTATTATTTCTTTTATGACAGCACTTAAAGAACCCATATCATGCACCGTGAGACCTGAGATGGTGATTATACAGAGAGAAGGAAAAAGAAAAATCCCCACCTAGGGAGTTTACATTTGAAATGATACTCAGGTACACTAATTATTATGTTGCCTGACATTTAATCAATCGCTGAACAATTTAAATGCCTGACAGAAATGAAATATCTCTGTTTTATTTATGTATGAGCAAGTTTCTAGCAGCAAAAACTTAAAACCCTATAAACCAATTATTATTCCCATTACCTCATCCTGAGTGACTCTTTGGG
The DNA here is from genome assembly GCF_013377495.2 of Cygnus atratus. NCBI lineage: Eukaryota > Metazoa > Chordata > Aves > Anseriformes > Anatidae > Cygnus > Cygnus atratus. Next base: position 13,778,419 of record NC_066365.1, on the reverse strand, counting down.
ATGATAAAACCCATCTTATTTGGACTTATTGCCGAGAAATAGACTTCTAAGGCATAAGGTTCTCTAGATGGATGCTTTTGGGGAATTAGTTGAACAAGAGAGATTTAATCCATCCAAAAGTCGGTATACTTAAATACATGATGAACATAAAAAACTTATTGCTAATCCAAAGTGACAGGTACTAATAGGGTATTTAGTGGATTAATAGCTAGCATGCTATGCTGCTAGGACCATGCTGTTTATTTCAATTGCGTGCTTGAACGATGCAAAAAATAAACTCAGTCCCTTAGGCACATTTAATTTAAGTGGACAAAATGCACGGTTGTACATCTACACAGGCAATTGAACCTGTAAGTTTATCTTTAAGATGCCATGTTACTTCAAGCTCTTGAGGAAAGAGTCATAAACCAATTCTGGAAGAACTATCAAGCTGCTTCATGTGGAGATTTTGCTGGTTTTCATAGCACTACCTTTTGGCAAAGAGAATTTTTCAGCTTTATAGCACTGTCTCCCCAGGTCTTAATTAATACCATGCACAGGTGGCATGCAGGATAACCACAGTAAATCACACAAAGGGTTATGATTCTCTGAAGAACTGTTACTGAAGAGAGTCACATCATAAAACAATAGGCTAGAAGGATGAAACTGTCACACACTACCCATTTCAGTTGTGGTTTTTCACGTCTGCAATCTTTCCTTCTACAGAAGAAATCAGACATACTTAGCCAGAGGTCCAACCCACTAAAAAAGGGGAAAGAAAGAAAAACACACCGTAAGGTTCTGTCTCACTAATGCTTTCTGTGATGCAAGGTGCTGAAAACAGTTCACATGATGAGCAGATGATATCCGTCATACTCCTGGTGTATTTTTGCAACTGCTGTCTTGATGAAGGTAGTGTCATGCTACTAACAGCTCGCCTCTGAAACCCCGTGACTATGTAGCACCAGAAGCTACACAGGCCTGATGAGTAAAAAGTAGAAGGTAGTCATTCTCTGTGATTAACAAATAACAATCCTTCTTTTTTTCCTGTGACAATGCATTAGATAAGGTTCCAAATTTAACCTTCATGACTTAGGTTGCATGTTTTTCTATGGTCACATACACAAAGTCAGCAAAAACGTTCACTTTTCTGAGTACCATTTCAGAGTTTCTGTTCTCAAGGGATTTTTTTTTTCATTCTGCTAAGAAGTTCTGTCCTTGAAATCCAACTAATGGACTTCCATGCAGTGGGAATTCCCATTTCAGCACACTCTGAGCAGTAACAGTGAAGGATGCATACTGTGGTGGTTTTACTTGGGTGGGTGACTGAGCTCCACCACAACCACTCTCTCATTCCCCCTCCTCAAAGAGGAATGGGGAGAAAATACGATGAAAAGGGCTCAAGGTTTGAGATAAGGACAGGGAGATCACACAGTAATTATTGAGAGGGGCAAAACAGACTCAGCATAGGGAGATAGTAAGATTTATTGCCTATTACTAACAAGCTAGAGAAGTGAGAAACAAAGGAAAGAAAACAAAAGCACCTTCCCCCCCAACTAACCTCTTCCACCTCCTCCCCCCGAGTGGCACAGGGGAACAGGAGAATGGGGGCTATGGTCAGTCTATAGCGCTTCTTCTCCGCTGCTCCTTCTCGGTCACTCTTGTTCCCTGTGCTGTGGGGTCCCTCCCACGGGATGCAGTCCTTGCTGAACTGATCCAGCGTGGGCTTCCCTCAGGCAGCAACTCTTCAAGGACTGCTCCAGATATGGGTCTGTACCACAGGGTCCATCCCTCAGGAGAAAGCTGCTCCAACCTGGATCCCCCACGGGCAGCAGCTCCTGCCAGGTCACCTGCTCCTGCGTGGGCTCCTCTCCACAGGCTACAGGTCCGGCCCGGAATCTGCTCCGGCAGGGGTCTTCCACAGGCCGCAGCCTCCGTCAGTGCAGGTCCACCTGCTCCACCGTGGTCTCCTCCACGGGCTGCAGCGTGGAACCCCGCTCCACCGTGGTACTCCATGGGCTGCTAGGGGACAGCCTGCTTCACCATGGTCCTCACCACAGGCCGCAGGGGACTTCTGCTCTGGCACCTGGAGCATCTCTCCCCCTCCTTCTTCACTGACCTTGGCGCCTGCAAGGCTGTTCCTCACTCCTCTCACTCTCCCATCTGCTGTGTGGCGCAGCGTTTTTTTTTCCCGTCTTAAATATGCTCTCACAGAGGCGCAAAACAACATCGCTTCTTGGCTCGGCTCTGGTCAGCAGTGGGGCCCTTACCAAACATGGGGCAGCTTCTAGATCCTTCTCACAGAAGCCACCCCTATAGCCCCCTGCTACCAAAACCTTGCCGTGTAAACCCGCTACACATACACAGAAGACTGAAACAGAAACGCTGATGACAATGGCCAACAAATTCTGCCCTCAAAAGCCACTGTTGTAAGCAGATGCAACATTCATAGCAACACACTGAAGGTTCATCTAGCTCAGTTTTCTGTATCTAGCAGTAGGAAGACACTAGAAAAGTCACAAACATATAGCAGTCCTTTTACCAGTTACTTTCCCATATTCTAGCAATCAGCAGATTCTGGACTTCCTGAGCCAGACTTTGTACCTATGTCTAATGTGCTCAGAGTTTTCTAATTTGTTTAATCATTCACAATGTTTTACTATGCACTGAAGAAACTGAATTGTAAGAAGTAAAGGCCACATTTACATTAGGATTTCCTCAACTTGTAACAATCTTTAGTACAATTGTTGCATTTTGCCACTGGTACCTTTCTAAATGAATATACTTCAGAGGAGCTTCCAAAGTCTTCCGGAGCAGCTACACAAGAGGCTTCCTACATATAGAGAACACGTTTGATTTGCCAATGGTCATGTTTTATAAGAGATTTATAAGAGATATAAGAGATTTATAATGGATTAAGGAATTGGTTGAATACCGCTGATCAGTTTTTTGTTTTTAAGCTAAAAAGTATATAAATTAAGAAAAAAAAACTATCTGCAGACTTCACAGAATCAAACAATTATTTTCAGTGAGAAAACTGAGAAGATAACTAAATGGGTAGAAAAGGTTTTAAGACAGTGTCATCATGGTTCATGTACAAACAACAGGAAAGAAAGCTCACATTACAGGCCAGAAAAAAAAAAAAAAAAGTAATTTCTCACTATACAGAGAAATAGCCATGCAAAGATATTAAAAAACTTAATGTCTGCTTACAGAAAACTCAAGTAAGTGTACCAAAAACAAAACAAAACAAAGCAAAACAACCACCCAGAAAGCTGTTCAGGAAAGCTTTGTATCAGCTAGCCATAAAGTCAACAGAAAGTAGCAGAAAATGCTAGTAAAAGGAAAAATACGCTGTCAAAAACCTCAAAGACTGAAAACCTCTTTGACTGTGAGTCTATGATTTCACATTTTTAGCAGATACCATATTTTACTCATTCCAGAGGAAAACCAATGTCAGTAATTTGTGTACTAAGATTTTTGAGCAGAAACAAGCATACTGCTAAGCAGATTTTAGCAGAACTATGCCCAGATATTTATAATCAAAGGAATCTGGAAGCAAACTCAACTGCTTAGAGTACTAGACAAAAAATCCCATCTCTGCAGCAGATTTCATTCTCCTTGGGCCTTGGCAGACTCTCTCCAGAAAGAATAAAGTGATCATCTGACCCAGCAGTCATTGCCCAAGTCAAAAGCTGAGCTGTTGAGAATCACCCTTCCTTAACTTGAAAGCTAAGAAAGACTGATTTTCCAAGAATTTTTTCATTTTCATCGAGAATCTCCAAAGGAAAATGTACTTGGTATTTAGAACTTAGTAACTGGAAGTTCCGAGGTAAAATTATGACAAACTGCAAGCAAGCACTTGATATTTATTTATTTATTTATTTTTGCTGCTGCCCCGTGTTCTGGTGAAAATCATAGTACTAACTGAACACAGAAACATGACTTTGTAATTTCAGGTTAATAAACAAATACTTTATGTTTCAGTAAAGTTTTCAGAGAAAATCCTTTATAGTGCTACTTCAGAGTCCGTTGCTACTTGTTACCCAGAGACTATGTGATAGTTCTTACCGTATAACTTGCACCCACCCTACTGCACAACCAGGCATGGTGCAAGGATGCTAAGAGCACTCTCAAGGAGAAGGATGACATGGAAAACAATTACATTACAGCTCTGACTCCTGTCAACCCAGCACAGACAAACACACTTGGAGACTGAAGAGACTGGCTTAAGGACCATCTCCTGCTGCCCCTTAGCACAAGCTGTTACTTTGCTGGCTCTGTCTGAAAGAGTGCCTTCCTTAGGAAACTTATTGGCATTACATCGGGCAGCCTGTTTCTTGATGTTTGTGTAATATCTCAAAAAAATAACTTCATAACTCCATGCAAAAATCCAGATGCAGTGTGAGGTACAGCAGTACACAAGCCATAACCATAATTTCTAGAATCCCAAATGTGGACAGTCCTATACCACTGCCAATCTGCCCAACTGCATTCATCACAAAAGGTTTAGAAGGAGAAGATCTGCAGTTTGATCGGGCATCTGCTTCTGCAAATCAAATCTTGTTGCAGCTGTTTTGCAAGATTTTTTTGTTGTTTATTACTCTTGTTCCCTAAATGAACTCACAAAAGAAGAGATAATCCTTTGTCCATCCCACCAATGCTCCCTCTTTTATTTGTACAGGCACATACTCACACAGTTTTTGCTAGAAGATCAAAATCATCCCCTTCCTCCCAAGAAGCTATTTGGTGAAGTGACACAGAATCAGCTCTACCATCACACCGTCTCAGAAAGAAAATCGGCAGGTACAGCTGTTCCCAAATGATAATCTACTCACACAAAGATTACACACTAATTAGAAAGGGTTGAACAGATTTCTAAAGAAACTGTCCAAAATGTCAGTTAAACACAGACTGAGTTTATGATGATTTTCACAAAACTAGGGCGAATTGGTTTCATCAGCATCGTTCATTCTCACGGTCTTTCTTCTGTTTTGAGTTCTGGCCAAGGATGAGAAACAAAAGCACCAAAAATGCCATTAAGGGCCAAAATGGTGTTCTTGTTGAATTTGTAATACAAACTTGTTCATTATCTAGGCCACTCTCATTCTGTGAATGAACCTGATCTCTACCATGCCACGTCAACCTCCTCTCTAATTCAGAATTTAAGAAAAGCTGCAGGGACAGAGTACCAAACTATGGCTCCAAGGTTCCCTCTAAGAGGTTTTAAATGCAGACACAAGGAAAAAAAATGTTCTAGTAATTCCTGAAAGCTTTTAAAAAACAATTTAAAGCACTGAATAGTATCTATTACTGATTTCCACACAGAAGAAGGAAGTACTGGAGTTACAGCCATCCTCTCTCCTCTTTAGCAGAGAAGCACAGGTCATAAGGGCAATTATGGATCCCTAACCCTAAGTGGGTTAGGCAACACTTAAACCTCTGTTGTATAAATGAGCGGAGCAACAGTCCACTTTGAAAACATCTTTAGATTTCAAGGCTGTAGGGATGGTGAGCTCATGAGAGCTGCTGTAGCATTGTGGGATTTCACTCACTGAACACATAACCCATAAGTGATTCAAGAAATACATCACTGCAAAATATCTGATCTTGATTTGAGATATTTTTTTTCCAAAGGAGAATGTTTAATCACCCTTCCGTAAGTTCTTCTGTTGCCAAACACCCTCACATTCCTCAGGCTCTCTCCCTCCACCTCAGCTGGATTTCTCTAACATGAACTCCTAGTTGCTCCCTGAATACTGGCTGACCTGTGCCTTGGCAGAGGTGTCATTTCATCTCCATAGTGCAATTCCACTCAGGAATTCTTCCAGTGGCACCATGATAGAAGCTTTGCAAGCTGGAAACAATACTGCTCTCTTCTGCTATCTAGAAAAAATAGTAATGGACCAGAAACCGGGCTGACGCAAAACACACTGAATTCTGGCATATGGAAGTAGCAAACTAATTAGATCACAATAGCTTAAATGTTCCTTGTACCAGACTGTAAATTTGTTTATTATTTGATTTATTACAGACAATCTGTTGAGGAAAAAATTCAATCGCTAAGCGTTCAGTGAACCTCGTGTGGTCAATTATCTGCTATTTCCCTTCATTACTGTCTGTTGTATTCTGTTTGACTGTCTTCAAAAATAAATACCCCTAATAAAATAACTGTTTTCTTAAATGCACAAAAAACCCTAGCTGCTCAGATGTCTATGAGTGACTTTAAAACAGCCTGGAAATCATAACTGCATGAATCCTACAATGGGACCTGAGGTTTAAGAGTAATAAGAACCAGAGAATCATAGAATGGCTTGGGTTAAAAAGGACCTTAAAGATCGTCTAGTTCCATCCACATATCTAGCTCTCCATCAGAACATAATACATGAAAGGATGTATGACGTTTATTAATAATGGTCATATTCTGATGCTAAATGCAGCCCTTTACTGAAAGCTGTGAGGAATCCGGACGCTTTGTATAATGGCATCCACTTCTTTGATTGTTTGCAGTGAAATCTAGGAACACTTGTTTCCTGGTTCAGAGGTTTTATGAGTGGGATTAAAAAATCCTTCCCAGTGGGAAAAGTTTGTGATAATGTCATCATTCTGTGTATGTGCTAAATGACCAATACCATGAATACACTTCCTAAACATGTTCCTGTGCCTGAATCCTGAACTTTGTCAAGAACTAAGACACATTTACAGACCTCCGATGAGTATAGAATCATAAAGGCTGGAAAAGACCTCCAAGATCATCTGGTCCAACCATCCCCCTACCACCAATGTCACCCACTAAACCATGTCCCTAAGCACCACGTCCAGCCTTTCCTTGAACAACCCCAGGGACGGTGACTCCACCACCTCCCTGGGAAACCCGTCCCAATGCCTGACTGCTCTTTCTGAGAAGAAATGTCTCCTCATTTCCAACCTAAACCTCCCCTAGCGCAACTTGAGGCCATTCCCTCTAGTCAGGCCCTTCACCAGCTTCGTAGCCCTTCTCTGGACACGCTCCAGGGCCTCGATGTCTTTCTTGTAGTGAGGGGTCCAAAGCTGAACGCAGCACTTGAGGTGCGGCCTCACCAGACCAGAGCACAGGGGGATGATCACCTCCCTGCTCCTGCTGGCTGCACTATTCCTGACACAAGCCAGGATGCCGTTGGCCTTCTTGGCCACCTGGGCACACTGCTGGCTCATGTTCAGGCGAGCACTGACCAACACCCCCAGATCCTTTTCCTTTGCACAGCTTTCCAGCCACTCTGCCCCAAGCCTGTAGCGCTGCATGGAGTTGTTGGGGCCAAAGTGCAGGACCCGACACTTAGCCATGTTGAACCTCATCCCACTGGCCTCTGCCCATCAACTCAACCTGTCCAGGTCCCTCTGCAGGGCCTTCCTACCCTCCGGCAGATCAACACATCCCCCCAGCTTGGTGTCATCTGTAAACTTACTGAGGGTGCACTCAATTCCCTCATCCAAGTCATCAGTAAAGATATTAAAGAGGATGGGCCCCAACACTGACCCCTGGTGAACACCACTGGTGACCGGTCGCCAGCTGGATTCCACTCCATTCACCACCACTCTCTGGGCCCGGCCGTCCAGCCAGTTTTTAACCCAGCAAAGAGTGTGCCTGTCCAAGCCATGCGCTGCCAGCTTCTCCAGGAGAACACTGTGGGAGACCATGTCAAAGGCCTTGCTGAAGTCTAGGAAGACAACATCAACAGCCTTTCCCTCATCTACCAGGCAGGTCACCTGGTCATAGAAGGAGATGAGGTTGGTCAGGCAGGACTTGCCTTTCATGAACCCCTGCTGACTGGGCCTGATCCCCCAGGTTGTCCCCCACATGCTGCTTGACTGCATTCAAGATGACCTGTTCCATCACCTTTCCCGGCACCAAGGTCAGGCTGACATGCCTGTAGTTCCCCACATCCTCCTTATGACCCTTCTTATACATGGGTGTCACGTTAGCAAGTCTCCAGTCATCCAGGACCTCCCTGGATGACCATGACTACTGACAGATGATGGAAAGCAGGCCAGCAATCCCATCTGCCAACTTCCTCAGCACCCTCGGGTGGATCCTATCTGGCCCCATGGACTTGTGACAGTCCAGGTGGAGCAGCAGGTCTCTAACTGTTTCCACCTGAATCGTGGGGAGTTTCTCCTGCTCCCCATCCCAGACTTCCAGGTCAGGAGGCTGAGTACCCCGAGGATAAGTGGAGATGAGGTCCATCCAGAAAGTCAGAAATGCCCCACTTGCTAAAAAACAGTTTTTTTTCCTGTTTCATGAAAGATTTTACATTCCTAAAGCCAACCTTGTGCAGACTCACTGCAAATCAAACAAAAACACTGAACTTAAGTAGTCCTCAAAGTGATTATTACTTTTTTTTTTTTTTTCTAATTGCAATTGCACAGCTGGAAATCTTACCAAGGTCACCTTGGTTAAATTATACTGACTGACAAGAAAAACAAATAGCTAACTACAATAACTCCAAAAACTGTGTAACAGTTCAATCTGCTTGAGACACTTAAAAGAGACGAGGCCTTCAGGATCTTGGAAGGCAGAAAAACAATACAGTCTGAAGGGAAAGACTCAACGCAATAGAAACTGGCAGGTGACACCAGCTTCATTATAGAAGCTGTTAATTTGGATGCAACACTGTCAATAAGAATTATACTAATGAAACTGTCCTCCAAAATGTCAGTCAGTGACTCTGGTAAGGTTTGTGTATGATTTTCTAAGCTGGCCTAACGTTTACAGTTTGATTCACTCCCTACGTAATTTCAGATGCCTTTAATTATTCCCTTCTGTAAGAGTATACCATACAGAGACAAAAGCAGATGGAAAAAAAAAATACAATGCAGAGAATAACTGAACATTTTTTTTTTTCCTGTACTGTGAGTGTATTTCCTTGGAGCACTGGTAACAAGATCCTTTTAAGCACAAAAGTGATGTGAATGTACTACGGAAAAATAACATATTATCCTTGCACAGAAAAATAGCTGTTTTATTACATTTTAAACCGTATACAAAACAGCACTGTTTATTAAAAAAATCCTCAAAAGTTGAAGAGCACAGAGAACAAAAATTGCACATCCTCTTAGCACAGCAGTTTTGTGGCAGAGCTAGAAATGCATAACAGGCACACAGGAACTAGCATTTATGTTTCAAAGAAGAGGCCTTCAATCTGGACTCTGGATAGCACTGTATCTTACATTAAGATTGTTTTACATGATCGGGATTGCACATTGCTTTCCGTTAAGCATCCTTGAAGTCAGTGCAAGTCTTTGCTTTTAACTCAAAGAGACAGTGGGTAAGGCTGCAGGATACATCTATTTGTAAACAGGAATAGAACTTTGGTAGTAATAATGGAAGTTGAAAGCTCTATTTTGATGGATAAAAAATATTTTAGCCATTTTACAATGTGAACACCACCCCATTGTTTTAAACCACGTATCACTTTCCACCAGGATTACCATGTGATGATTATTATGAGGAGAATGAGAATGGTTTCCAAGTGGCTGTTACAGTGAAATCAGGATATGGGTGAACTGTTTCTTGGAACTTGCAAACTGCATCTCAGGCAGGGACACAAAAAAAATACACATATGGTTGCTGTGGAGAATCCTTTGCTGACTGCCATAGTTTGGAAAAGATTTAGTTTACACCTGATCTAACTGCTTCTCCATTCAGGTTCACCACTGACTTTAGCACAATTAAGATAGGCCCAGGCCAAGCGCTGGGAAGTCGTACTGCTCCAGCACAAGCATGCCTTGCTCACAACATGTACATTCAGTTCCTTTATCTTATTTGTTCATTCTATTCAGAATCGTTTTGATCCTAATTACTCTCTGCAGACACCCAATATACATCCAAAAAAAACCCAACTAGTTTCCCTAAGAATTTAAGTCTACCCCAATCAGATGCCAAGTGATTTTTGAATGAATTGAGTAAATCTGTCCATGTTCATCCCAGCTGAGATACAGCTCTCACATGAGATTGAGACTAGTTTGATCCTTGGGGTCATCGGGGTTTCTTGGAAGAAGCCTCCCTTGTGCTTCTCACTGCAAATTAAGGTTTGATTCCCTCTCACCACCACCCCCATGACGCCCTTTTATTTCCCCTTCCCTCAAGTCTACTTATAATTAAAACATTAAACAAGCAACACTCCATTACTTTGGTCTCACTCACTCACTCAAAAAAAAAAAAGTTAATAAAAAAACCTCATAGGGAAGGAGAGAGGGAGCGGAAAGCCCAACTCTTTGTCTAGGCAGAACACATTTCTGTGTTTCACACACACTTTCTCGACAATAACTCACAGCAAAGAACATGCATTCGGTGACATTTGGAAAACAACGCGATTCAAATTCACAAACCAAGCAGCTTTGAAACCTACCATTTAAAGTCTATTAAGCCTGTAGAATCCAAATGGGTTACTGGACGATGTTCAAGACTCATATGAGATTAGGGTTTCTTATTTTACAGTTCCATAAATGCACAAGAAGAGACTTTCTCTGATCCCTGGAGCAGGTATGACCTATAAAGGAGTGATAAGAGATGGGCCAACTGCCCAACACCTCACAACCATTTCCTGCTTATTTGTATAAGCTCCTTCGTGGATCAGGCATCCTCCTGCAGGAACTTTGCTAATCAAGGCCAGCTTTTGGAGACTGGGAGCATCCTGAGGACCACTCAGCTCATCATGCTGTCATAGGCATGACCAGCATACCATCTGATGCTGACTTCTTCCAGAAAGCTCAGGTCCAGGCTCTCAGGCCCTACTGGGAGGTGCACCCACACAGCATTTGGCACTGCCTCTGCTTTAGAAGATGGAGCTAGGACTCAGTGACAGGATCTAGGCCTCTAAAGGGAAGAAAGGGAGCCCTAGCAGAGACACTCAGCCATCCAAACTGTGCAGTTGTTGGAATAATTTTCACGTGAATTTTGCCAGGTCAGTTAGGATTATTCCAAATAGTATTAGGACACAGCAAGGGGATTTTCAGGACTCGTTCCCATTTGGTAGATTGGATGAGGCTATCATCTGCAGAGAGAAGAATTTAGGAAAAACTGATGTGAGCTGAGTCATGCCGCTCTTGCTTAACTCTTACAGCTAGGAAATACCCCCTGGTCTGGTTTATTTAACAGGAAAGGCAGCAACTTAGTATAGTTGGTTGTCGCAAGTTGTTGGGGCCGCCCAGGCAAGAGCCCATGTGGTATGCCTGAAGTCAGCCCTGCTGCTGCTGCTCTTCATGCTTCTGCACTGATAGCAGTCCTTGCTGGTGCCAGGCTGGACATACTCACCCATAGCTTGCCAAGCAAAATGTTGCCATGTGAATGGCCCCATGGCCTGTCGTATACCGGTAAGACTTCACTCCCCCAAGCACAGCCAGCTAGATTCCTTGTGCACTGGGTCTCAGCATAGAGACTGCTGGGCAGCAGTCAGAGCGAGAATGAATCCTGCCCTTGCTGTCCTGTGATGGATGGGGAGTGCCCAGGTGCAACCCAGAAGCTTCACAGCCGTGGTAGAGCCAGGACCTGGGCATTTCCTAGGGCAACTGGGAGGTCCATGAACCAGTCCAGAACATTTCCCTGCACCCACCCACACCCTTAAGCCCTGCAATCTTGGCTGTGCTTCCAACCCTAACTGACGTCTTCGCCTTGCAAATACAATACACTCAGCAGCACAGTCTGCTGCAGGAATAGCAGGGTCCGGGATCATTTCTGACCCATGTTCATTTTTCTTCAGGGAGATGCTGGACTATAAACATCATTCAACAAGAGCAGCGTTTTCTTTCCTTTCCACAAAGAGGCATTTAGCTAGGCTTGGCAGAAGGAGGTAAGCCTCCGGGAAGACATTATCCTGACAGCAAACACTGGTGGCTGGCTTTGTGTGTATGAATGTGTGTATTTGGCAGGCTCTAGATGCTAAATAAATATGGGTTATTAATAAAGCGCTAGCTGGAGATGGAAAATAAGATTGAATGCTTCATCTTCCCAGAGCTGTTTCAGGATCTTAGAGGGGAAATAAAGAACAAAGACAATGGAAAATGGAGAGCCATGGGGGAGGGGTTGGGGGGAAGGGAATCCAATAACGAAGAAAATAGCAGCAAGGAGGAGGCAGTAAATTTGTTTGGCTGTAAAAGAGGCTCAAGAAAACAAAGGGTAACAAAACAGCACTGGTAAAAACAAAACAATGCCAACCACCTCCTGCCTCCCAAGACTGCAGCCAAGATGTGAAATCACACTGCCTTAGCCAAGAACGCTTGCAAAAGACTGAGAAGGAATGAGAGATGAGGAAGTAATCTGAAAGTGGAAAAACAAAATGCAAGAAAATCAGGCATAATGCATGTACAGAGAAGGACATCCTAGCAGAGTGACTCTGAAGTGCTGCCAGGATCTACAGAAATGGCACTGAGACCAAGGGGCTCTGCTCCGGTGTTCACCCATGTCGACATCCTAGCCAGCACAGCTGTAGGCTGCACCTGCTGTCCTCTATGGGAAGTCAAAAGCCTGAGCTTGAAAGAGCAGTACCAGTAGATTTTCTCCTCACTGTGCCATTTCCGTAACCTTTTCCAACTCACAAAGTAAACAGACCACAGATCCACATTTTTGTATCCTCCTTCCTATGAACTAACCATTCCCCATGTGCACTATTTCTGTGTCAGTATGATAGTGTCCTACAGTGACACTAGGATAATCTAGCTTTCCAAACATTTAGTACTACAACGGTTTTTAAACTCAGTCTACATGTATTTTAGCCTAAGAAGTCTTTACTTTCTTATACTTTTCAACTAACAGAGGGCTACATTTATGGGTCAAATGGCAAACTGCTACATCTACCTTTACACAGCTATATTTCATTTATTTTTGCCAAGCAACAAAGGACCTCATTAATTAGGTCTCTTGGGCCTGGTTCTTTTCTACTTGTGCCACAATGTTCCTAAAGCTGTCATACAATTAATAAAGGCTACAGCTTAGAGTTGCTGCCCTATGTTTGACCAAGGCTACAGAGTGCTTCAGATTGGAGTGCCTGGGCTTAATGCTCCAATTCTCTAGGCAGATGTCCTAGGATACAGTCTGATTTTCAGAGACAGTATCCACAACTCCACTGGTTTTAATGCCAGGATTGCCCACATAAGAGATTCAAAATTTGGATAATTTATATTTCTTTCATGCAGAAGTGGAGTCCCTTACCCCCAGGGATCCTGAAGCTTAACCTGATGCTAATTCTTTTACTCTGCCACACACATAAACATATCATCCAGACTTTGACAGGCTACCTTTGTGCTCCAAGATGAGGAGCAAACTATCTTTCAGGACAACAACATAAGAAAAAGTCTGCCATGCAAAATTGCCTTACTAGTTCCATAGAGTCATAGAATCGTTTGGGAGCAAAAAACCTCTAAGATCATCAAGTCCGACCATTAATCCAGCACTGCCAAGCCTACCACTAAACCATGTGCCTAAGAACCACATCTACACATCTTCTAAATACCTCTAGGGATGGTGTCACAACCACCTTCCTGGGCAGCCTGTTGCAATTGCTTATTGCCTGGGAGAAGAGACCGACCCCACATCATTGCAACCTCCTGCCAGATAGTTGCACAGAGCACTAAGGTCTCCCCCGAGCCTCCTTTTCTGTAGGCTAAATAACCCCAGTTCCCCCAGCTGCTTCTCATAAGATTTGTTTTCTAGACCCTTCCCCAGACTCCACACCCGTGTAACACAGATGGGCTCACTGTCTCGTTTTGCAGAAATCCAGCTGTGCTGCTCGCTATGCCAGGGCACAAAGCACATGCACGCAGCTGCTCCAACAGTCCACACGGGTCTGATGGCCCATGAAAAATTGATACGTACATACACATAGAGGCCAGGACACACGGGAGGCATTGATCTTGCCTCACACATCCAGGTCAGCTATGTACCAGGAAAATGCAGCAAACCTACCTCAACCATCAGAATACCAACTATTCACCAGCACCCAGCAAGGACCTCCGGGGGAGGGAAAGAAAAAAGGTAGGACAGCTGAAAACCTGACTACTGCCAGCCTTACCGTGGAACACTGCTACCAGAAGCAGGTTATTGAAAAACAGTTCACATTCCTACAAGTGCTGTTCAGGCAGAGACAATGTACAATTCCTTTGTCTTCCTCCTCACAGAAGGAATACCTGATACTCCTGTAAAGGTCAATGCAAAACGTTCAATGTGAGGCATTTTAGGTGGCTCTCAGCCTTTGATGTTATTTTAGCAGTCATTTCTACCCCCATATTTTCTACTCAGGTCACTAGCTCCACCGTTCCATGAAAACACTAATTTAACTTTGCAAACATTGCATGATGGTGCATGTACTTCGTGGGCCTTCACACAGTTCTCAGCTGAAAACATAGGAACAGGTGCTTCTAGTAGGGCTATATCAGTAGAGAAAAATGAACTGATTTCACAGAACTCTGTGACTTTGCATGTCTTTCCATAAGTGTGCCTACTGAAATAAAATATACTTATGTGGCTAGCACTCATTACCCACTGCCAGCTAATTAAGTGGAGGTCATTGGTATCTTCAACTAGTTGTATATACTGTGTATCACTCAGAAATCAGTTTTACACAACAGCTCTGTTTTAAAGGTGACTTCAAAAAGACAGAAATCAAGGCATTGCTACATACAGTGTGAAAACAACAATGGCAATTTCACTTTGTTTTATTATTCAAAGAAAGAATTTCCAAGAAAAACACCACTGGAGACTAAAACACTATTAGAGATGTCTAGCATATGAAAAGCTCAGTATAGTGAATGCTAAGCAAGAGCCTCTGCAAAAAGTTACTCTAAGCTGCAGAGGTGGTTTCAATTTTTCAGGCAGAACATTTGAAACATCTTTTCCACAAAAAGCAAGGAAACAAACAAAAAAGAAAGGTCTTGACAAAGGTTCTCTTATGCAAACTTTACACTCCCTTTCCTCTTTAGTTTGTCCCACAAAAGGACAATTTGTCTCTTTAGCAGACAAGGGAAGATTAGCTCAAAGCCCACTGGAAAAAAAAAACAAAAAACACCAAAAACAAAACCCGAAGAAGCAAACAAAATAACCCACCTTCCTCTCTTATCAGTTAACTGTCAGTGTATTTCAGCATCAGTATGCATATAAGCATTTTTGAACCCTTCTAGTAAATAGGCAAGCGCCAGCTGAAATCCTTCAAGCTAACAGCTTTACTTTGAGCCTCCTCCCCCCTAAGGCCATCCGTATTCCCAATGGGGAGAAGCCCACTTGCTCACCGTGCTCCCACAGGTGGCTTTGCTTGGGGTACCGCTCTTGTTTTCCAGTGTGCCACAGAGAGGACCCTGGGCTGTGATGCTGCCTCATGCTTATCCTCATTTCAGCCAGTTTGCTCTCTGGGAAGGAAAAGCAAGGTCAGTTGTCTCTTTCTGCACCCAGCACAGGCAGCAAAGCAGAGAGGTGATATCCTGCAAGGTCCTTGCCATGGCACTTGGGGCAAGAGTGGTGGGGGCTCTCTGTGCCCCCTAGCACTTCTGAGCTACGTGCTTTCCTGAATCCAGCTCAGCACCAACACATCAAGTGAAGGACCTGATCCAGGCAAGCAATCAGCCCCACTTGCAGGATAAACCCTGCTACAACAAAGGGATTACTCCCATGAATACCGGCTGCTCCAATGACAAAGAGCTTGCAAGATACAGGTTGCAAAGAGAAGAAGCGTATCTGAAAGCACCCTGCACTCCACATGTAGCCATTCGCAATTACTCTCACACCTGAGGACATGCTGCTACCACCAAACTCTGTTTGACATCTGATGTTACGTTCTCTGCCTGTCAAATGTTTCCTGCAGCCTAAGATGGGAGAAGGATTTTCTTTTTCCCTTCAATTAATCTGGTTACTATTAAAGACACACATATCACACAGAGTGACACACAAGGCAAAAATTAAGAAGATTGGTGATGAATCCCCTGAGACACCTCTCTGCCAGGTATTCCACCCTTCTTTCAGCCAAAATTTCAGAAATCTTGTAGTGCACGCTGCCTACAACAGAGAGCAAACCTTCAAATGATTCGTGGCTGGGGATTTCTGTCTGCCACTGCCTGTCACCCTATTGCTCAGCAGAGCTTATAAGCTTGCTGAAGGCAATAAATAGCTTCCTAAACCCAGCTCATTCATATAGCTCATGCTTGGATTTCACGAAACAGCACAATCTATAGCCAAAATAACCCAAATAGAACAAAACTCTGAACGCACTTTAACAAAAGCCTTTTAGCTGCAGGAATTAAAAATGTATACAAGGTGATAAAACTTGGTAATTGGTCAAAAGGCTTCCCTGTCTGTGATGGATGGGCTTGGATTTGTTTCTCAAATCCATTCTAGCTGATACACTGTGGCCAAATATTGTTCTTACTTACCACCATACATTCCTTATAACATGTTGTGATGTTAAAAAATACTACCTATGCCGGTGAACGAAGCATTGTTAGAGGAAAGCTTGTGAAAGAATCCTAGAAGAGGTGTCATGCATAGCACAGAAACCCCAACCCAGCTAAACTAAGACAGGGATTAAATTTGCACCCTGCAAGAGGTTCCACAGAGATCAACAGGTTGCTGCAGGATTTTACTGTCATGAATTCATTAGTCAGAAGTTCATCTATCTGAAAGATGGAGTATATTAATGATAATTGCCAAGCAAAACAGAAAAACGAAGATTTGAATTGTACAGTTTCTGTCTATTCTACGTCCAATGATTTTCAGATCATTTGTTCTGTCCTACAGAGTCAAATGGATGCTTAATAGATTGAACCAATTAGTACAGGCTTTTTGTTGACAAAGAGAATAAAGCAGCAGCAAAAATAGTCTGCTAAAAAAAAAAAAAAAAAGGAGGGGTTTCACCCAAAGAAACATGCATGCAGACTCCTGTAAGTACATCTAGCACCATTTGCAGCAGTTACTCATGCAAGCAGTGCAGCAATACCCAGGAGAGCAGGACTCACGGGCACCAGCGGAAATTGAGCGATACTGAACAGCCCCCGCGGTTGACAGAGGGTCCTGTGAGAGCTGTCCTTCAAAAAAAAACAAAAAGCCCCCAGCCCCTGCCTGAAAGAACTGTTACCTACATTGCTTTGCTCGTCTCGGGAATCCGATCCAAAGTGAATGGGAAAGCAAGAACACCAACTGCCTTTGTAAAACAGTATTATTTTAGCCTCCTTGGGGAAAAATTTATTTATTCCCTAAGTACTGATCTCAGTAGATAACTATAAGTGCAGCTGTTTCTGTTTAATCCTCCCCACTCTTACAGATAAACTGAAGCCTCTCCAAGCATCTGGCTCCTCGCTATTGATAGGAATATTCATGCTATGAAAATTACCTTACAAAAGTAGGGCTGGACATGAGAGGCAGAGGAACAGCAGCACGTCAAAAACCTAACTCCTGGAAAGAGCAGCACAGGCTCTATGTATACAGAAGGTTTTGCAGCATGAAGCTATATCTCAGAGTAAAGAACACCTTGGAGACACAGAGACCATATGCTCAAACTCAGTCAGAAGTTAGAGCAGACGTAAAGGCCAGGCTCTTCTAACAGCACAGGAGAGCACAGCTCAGCCCAGGCTCCGGACTCTCAAATGCAAAAGATTCGCTGCTACATCATCACAACATTGCTCTCCTTCCCACCTTCAACCAACTTCCAATTCTTTCTCCCTCAGTCTACCCTGTACTAAAATGATGACCTCCCCTTTTCCTACTGCTACTCTTAAGCAGTCTTTGAGCCCACAGCAGACATTCTGCAACTACAGCCTCTCTTTTTCCTTGCTCCTTTCTGCTGCACACCATCAGCCAGACTGATGGACTACCAGCTCTCCTTGCCCTGGCCCACAAAGCTCCCCATCAGGGCTAAACCCTGAACTGCCAAACACACTAATGCAATTTGTTTATGTCTATATCTGGGTGCCACATACACAAAAACCCTACCTCAGGTCCCTGCCATAACAGTTTTCCATGAGAAGGTTCACCAGAAAGGTGGGATGCAAAGGTGAACCAAGTGGTCTCTGAGGCAGAGTCCCTGTGCACGGTTATCAGAAGGATGATACCACCACCTCTTACCACCCAGCAAATATAAATCAAGCTACAAAGACTCAGCAGAAAAGTGTGCCAAATGTACCCACACTCGAAGCAACAACACTAGTGATTTGTACAAGAAATCAGATAAGTTGAGAAGAGTTTATTTTCTGTTTATGCTACTGATCTCAGTCTCCGGGCTTATCTCTGCAGTATCAGATGAAGTGACTATTAAATAACCCAAGCTGACAATATGGGCTCATGAGAACACTTTTTCTTGGTCTGGAAGTGTTAAAGTAATCTCTAAATATGAATTTCAGTAATGAAGGGCACATGCCCAGTACAGACCTATTATTTAAGACATAGCAGATCCCTGCACTAAATCAGGCCTACTTACATCTGATAAATACCAGGGAAAAACACTTCAGAGGAAGAAGCACAAACTAACCCTTACATATTGCTCCTTGTTAGCAGTTCCTAAAGCAGTTAACAAAATTCAGTTTAGTCTGTGCTACCAAGGAGGGAAGTAGAAGCATAAAGAAAGGGAAATGGCTTGTAATCAGAAAAAGAAATTAGATCTTCTGAACCACCCACAGTCAGTCAGCTGTTTTCTCCACTAGGATGCTCTTCTAGGCAAGCACATCTCTAAATGTGATGCCATCTTCTTCCACAAATAGATAGAAGAAAGATCCCCAAGGTCACTTTAAGAATATGAAAAATATCTTCATAGCAAAAGTCAAAATATTCTTATTAACCACGCAAATAAAATCCTGTCTGAAAGAACACAAAATGATTAAACAGTATTAAAATATTAATGGGGCACTAATCTGGTAAACATTTTCAGTATGTGGAAAAAAGCATTCAGGTAAAAAACAAAGTTAAGACTTCCCCTTACCACCGTGTCACTCAGGGAACTTGAAGAAGAGCTGAGCGACTGGCTTTGGAAACAAACATCCCACACCTTGCTCAAGTCTCCTCCTCTGAAGACATGGGGAAGCATTTATTCTGTTTGTGGAATCAGTGAGGCTTTTTTCCCCCCCACAATTTGGCACCGGTGTTTGGTTGTGCAATGATTTCCATATGGTTACCACATCTAAACAGGAACGAATCAGTATGGTACCAACTGGTTCTGCTTACTTTATGATTTAGCCATGACATTTCTTTTCAGAGAGGATGTTTGGCAGGGGCAAACTAATGCTTTTCAGAATAGTTTTCAGCCTGACACTGAAATCAAAGGCCCTGTCAGTAGGAAAGGGAAAAATCTGGATTCATTAAAAAGAAGCAAGGTCGGAACAGCATGGAGAGAACGCTGGATCATATAGATGGAACTGGCAGCAACCCTAACATTTAAAGTTGTCTGACATGTCTCGTTATAAGACCTTGTTTTCAATTACTTACAGCTTTGCCAAATTAACTGTTTTGCCAGCAATTTCCTTTGCTAGGTGTATACCTCAGACCGTTGTTTTGTTGGTTTTTCTTTTTTTTTTTTATTGGGGGCGGATGGAGATGGGGCTTCAGAAGAAAATGTTCCATTGTTTCGGAAAATTGGAAACAGACTTTATTACAGAAAACACATTTGTTGTCCCCCTTTTAAAAATAAATAAGCAAATCAAATTTGAACATTTTTTTTCACTGAGTGGCAGTCATGCTCTGGAATGTAGCTCACAATTTTGCAGTAGTTTAGAACAGAGGAAGTTTCCATTTTCCTCGCAGACAAATAAATAAATAAATAAATAAATAAAATCCTGGAATGCAACATGGATAGTGAAGTGTTAGAAGAAATTAGCAACGCTGCAGCAGTGTCTTGTGAAAGAGAGGACTAGGCAGTGGGATTCACTCCTGAGAAGTAAAGGAGGCTGTTAAAAGGAAGCATCTGAAAAGAGGAAGAGATGTTTGCAAAAAACAAAGCCAGATGAGAAGCTCCAAGAAAACTGATGCAATCAGCTGTAACTGAAGACTCAAGAGAGCAGAAAAATGGGTGAACTGAAGAAGAAGCATATGATAATGAGGAGAAACCACGGGGCTCAGAGGGAAGACTGCTATGAAAATTGTACCACTTGGAAAGAATGACTTGGGGGAAAACCAGCAAGGAGGATCCCAACATACATCTGAAACAGGAATTGGGGCTGCTTTTGCATTCACAAGCTATGACAGCCAAAGGTCTGTGCTGCTCATCCAGCAATGTCTGTGTAGCACTGCACAGTAGAATTTCAGCTATTTTATACTGTTACAAATAATCATAATAAAGAAAGCTGAAGAAATGACACGGTTTCGTTAGAGTCAAGCACTCAAAATCTAGGCAATGCAATGTCCATATAAACTTGATAAGGACCGTTCAAGACACTGCCTTTGCTGCAGAAGGTGCTACTAGAGCTGATCTCTGTTCATCAGCGAGTACCATTAGCAATGTGTGCCCTCATGGCAAACACTGGGGACTTCAGTCAATCCAGAAGCTGGGCTTCAGGAAGGAATAGGAATTACTGACAACAGCTTAATGGCACCACAATAGCTCAATTCCAGAAAGACACTG
Source organism: Cygnus atratus (assembly GCF_013377495.2). NCBI lineage: Eukaryota > Metazoa > Chordata > Aves > Anseriformes > Anatidae > Cygnus > Cygnus atratus. The sequence goes on along the minus strand of NC_066365.1, from coordinate 13,757,876 downwards.
TTTTTGAACTAACCCAAAATGCATCCTTTCCTTTTGATCTTTTCAATAATCAAAATATCTTTTAAATGGATGCTTTCCCCAATGAATATACTCATTTAAACAGCATACTTCTCAGCAAGAGTCTGATTCTTAGCACTAAAAAGCATGTAAGTATGATTGTCTAGACCCTGAAGAGCCAAATCTAAAAATAAAAGCAGAACCAGAACCAGAGAAGTGTTTCTGTACTATGGGGCTTAGCTCTGGCCAGTGACAGCTGGGGGCGTGCTTAGGAAACATGGTGTCTCAAAGCACAGAAGAAAAATCAAGTAAATAATAATAATAATATAAAAAAAATAATAAAGGTGTAGGACAAGAAGTACTAGTTACTGCAGTTACTGCAGACAACACTGATGTGGCCATTGCACCCCAGAGCATCCACAAGATAAGTTCTTTAGATAAATTCACATGACACAGGCTAAAGAACATATGCTGCCGCCCCCTATAATAAACTTTAGACCTCTGACAGAACAGATCAACATCCACGGAAACCATAACATGCTTTTTGCAGAAGTGTGGTACGGACTAATTATATCACCAGTTTCCTAGGGGTGGGCAACAGCGGTGGACTTCTCAGATGAAAATGCCTAGTTTTTCTTCTGATCATCTCAGGCTGACAAAGGTATCCAGGAGCACTTAATAGGGTAAATCTGGCATAACGTGAGGAGAGGTTCAGAGCATAAGACATGTTTTCTCCAGCTTTCACACACCTGGGATGGCCACAACAGCACAAGGCACTTACCCGTGACAGAGCACACCTAGATGTGGCGGAACTGGAAGAAGCAGCAGACAGACACAGCTGTGAATAAACTCCCTACCTACGCTTTGCTCTCATAGCATCACCAGCAAGAATTTCTGGAAAGGATTAGAAGTGTTTGCAAAATGTTTTACACCTATTGGCATGCTTTTCCTGCAGCAGCCCTTGAGCTACAAGAGGAAATAAGCATAAAACCAAAATTCTGTACATCAGTTTCTGTAGCTTCTCTAAGAAAGCATTTTCCAGTTTGAAAGGGGAAGATCATGTTGTCACTGGAAGCACAACACACATATTTTCTCTTTTAAAGGGCAGCACACGTTCCTAAGGCAGTTCTCATCATTGCACATAAAGAAGCAGGCTGAATCCAGCACTGCTGGTGCTGGGAACTATGCAAACATTTAGGGTTTTTCATTTTTCCCAAGCAAAAATACCTAATTATGGCAGCAGAGGTAATGAAGAAAAGAAAACCCACTATCAGAAGGCTGATATTTACTCAACTGGGGTCCACACCTGCACTGGAAAATTTCCAAAGATCTGTGAATTGAGAAGACTGAAACTCAATGGTCTAGAAAAAAAAGCACTGGTGTAGAAGTCATGCATAATGTGGGACACAACCAGCTCCCTCTGGAAGCCTTGCTGCAGTATAAACTACCTCTCAAAAGCCCCTGTTGTCTCCCCTTTGGCTTTCCAAGCTTCATAGCGTACCATACATCTTGTCAAGTCTAGATCACGGGTAGGTAATTAAATCCTGGTAGGGTAAGTGGCAGACATGTCTTACCTGCCTCTCTTGCTGATGCAATGAAAGATTTCACACTGGGGCTATGCATCACCAAAAGTTCACACACCAGTACTTCTATTTCAGGACCAAATAAACAACTCTGAACAGTTGTGGTGAGGATATTAAATGTCTTGCTTGAAGGCTTAAGTCACAAGAGAACCAAAGGAGAAGTGTGGGACAGCAGGTTATACCCCAGATGCATCCTGCAGGATCCTGATATATCTGGTGCTGGCCACTACCACAGCCAATGACCCCAAGTAGACAGGCCTCAGGTCTCATTTGTACCAGTCATATCTGTGCTTTTACTCTGCAATAAATGCTATTTTTATCTTTACTCTTCTGTTTTCTCTACACCGTACATTGATATGCTTTGGCAAAGCATGTAAAACTGGCTTTATGTAACAAGAAATTAACATACCTGTTCATCTGAGAGCACAGCTGATCAAGAAACCAACTCCGATCCTTCCTGGTCATTGCTCCAAAGAGAAAGAACCTGCTAACATCATCTCTGAAGGCAGTCTGCTACTTTGCTTGGTTCCAACTTCACGGAGCTTCCTCAGGAGGTTACTGACTTCACAACCGTTCTGGACACAAAACACATTTCATGTCCTGGAGCTCAGAGACATCCAGAAAGTCCTGAAAGACAAAGGTGTTACCCTATGAGCTAGACTACAAACTTCTGTCATATTATCACGGTCTATAACTTCCTCATGGAGGGAAGCAGAGGGAGAGGTGCTGCTCTCTTCTCCCTGGTGACCAGTGTTTGGACCTGAAGGAATGGCATGAAGCTGCATCAGGGGAGGTTCAGGCTGGGTGTTAGGAAAAGGTTCTGCACCCAGACGGTGGTCGGGCTCTGGGACAGGCTCCCCAGGGCAGTGGTCACGGCACCAAGCCTGCAGAAGTTCAAGAAGCGTTTGGAGAACGCTCTTAGACATGTGGTCTGATTTTTAGGTAGTCCTGTGTGGAGCCAGGAGCTGGACTTGATGATCCTTGTCCTTTCCAACTTGAGATGTTCTGTTCTAAAAAACATGATCCAAAAGTTTACTAACTTGTGCATGATTTAAAAATGATGTAAGTTTCTCATGTAAGTGAGAAAGACATCTAGCTGAAGATATAAATACATCTTATGAGTACAGGTACCAGCAAGAGATAAAAAACACCACTAAGCTCCTTGGTCAGGCTGATGGTTGGACATCATGATCTTAATGGTCATTGCCAATCTAAATGATTCTATGATTCTGTAATCATTTGGCTAGACCCAGAAATGCTGCTCAACATCTGTGAAGATTTTTTTTCTGGAACTTTTCAATTCATGGTCAAACAATAAGTAGAGCATGAACCTTTGGCATTTTAAGACGGAATGTTGTCTGAACCTTCCCACACAACTTCTGAAGTGTGCAAAAACAGTAGTGTTCAACACCCTATTAAGAACAGTAGCCAGAAAACTATAGGGCAAATTTTATAATCACTAACATTTCATTTACTTGTGCATTCACCCATTTCATTTTCTTTCAGAAATCATCTTCCAAGGAGAAAATTTGCAGTAATTTTTATGTGCAATGAATTACTCACACCTTCTAGGACAATAAAAATCAATCACCACATTGTTCAAATTCCTGTTGATTCGTGTTCCCACTAGAATACTTACTTTCACTTTTATTTTAGACAAAAAGAGAATTTACCCTAGTAGCTCCACTCACTGGCACCTGAGAATACTGCTAAGATCTACCAAAGTAATAAGAAAACTCACTATAATACAAAACCAAATAAAAATCACACGTTGACAGCTGACACCCTCAATACAGGTCTTTTCGTCTCAGGGCTCAGTTGTATTCTACAAAGGAGCAAACTAAAAACAAACAAGGGGCCTAGTTGCTACATCCTTCCTGCTGATGGAAGGTCCATTTAGTCCACCAAGAGAGTGCAGGGTTCGTGGCTTAATTATATTTGATATTTTTTATTCTCAATTAAAAAAAAAAATCAAGAAAGAGAAGAACAGGCAAAGCCTGGAAACAATGGTCACAGGTATGTCATATTTAAATAAGAACCAAAACAGCTCACCCAGGGCAGACAGACCTCAGTTACAGCCATGTTTTGTTTGACCATGCATTTCTATGGAAATCAGCACTCATGATGCTACAAATTTAGTTCTCTAGAAATTGTAAGAAACCTGATGCAGGGAGAGAGAGAAAAAAAATAAGAAACAGAGACTCAACTTTTTTCCCATCCAGAACTTTCCTTCTCAGTCAAACTCCAGTGGGAAGTGCATGATGAAACCCTGCTGCCAGCTAGAGCTCTGCCACACACACCACTCCAAGACTGCAAACTCATCTCCTGAGGACCCCAGAGCCCTCAGGACCACACTTTGCACTACTTTGATGACTGCAGTTACGGCTAACACTCCCTGTTCAATATTAGATATTCTGCTGCTTTCTTAGCTAGATAGTCTCCTTAACCCTCTTTAGTTTAATATTAATTTTTGTGTAAATGTTTGTTTTTCCTAAAACAAGCAAAATGTGTGTGTGTGTGTGTATACACATATTAAAAAAAATTTCCAGTGAACACAGAATGAAAGAGCATTTCAGTTTTGCAAGAACAAAGATAATCCTACAGAACAAAATTCCAGGGAATTTCCAGTTCAGTTTAAAAAATTAATATTTTCTATAAAACATTCAATTTAATGCCTGTAGTTCTCTTCACCTAACTTTGCCACAGGTTATTAGGTTTTTGTAAACTGCCTTTACAAACCAACCAAAGCAGGCACGAGAAAGAGCACTTTCTGACACAAAATGCCCAATTCTTACACTTAATTACTTCCAAGTAAATTTTTCACCAAAGATTTTAACAAATTGATGGTTAAGTCTGTTAATTGCAGTAAGGCGTATTATAGGAATTTCAGCACAATACAGTAAATAAGTTTGCAGCTATATTTATCTCCTCTGATGTTTTGAAAAATTGCACATTGAATCAGCCCTGGAATAAGTGACATAACTATAAAACCTGACAAGTCACACAAATGATTTGAGAATGTAAGTTACACTTTCACGTATGACTTAAATTTACTTTGAAAGGTTATTTGAAGCACAACAATGTGAATATATACCTAGTAAGTCAGATTACCAAGAAGAGTCCCAAAGAGGTGTTTCTTACTCCAGCATTGTCCACTGACAGCCTGGACAAAGGGATACGAAGTACTCTTCCAAAATTCACAGATGATCTGTACGTGGTTCGGGGTCATGAGCAGGCAGAATGACAGAATACAGGTAAAAACAACCTTGATGAACAGAAAATTGGTACTTTCAATGTATGAGATTCAGTCTGCATGGGGAGGTTTCTGCTCTGGGAAAGTGATGCACAAGTTCAAGATTGTGGAACAAGCTGGCTGAGGAGCACCTACAGCAGAAAATCCCCTGGGGGCTATCAGGTAGCGTAAGGTCTCCACAGACTAGCCCTAAGCAAGTCAAAATAATCTGTCACAGATAAGACAAATGTTTTGGCAGGAGATGTAAAAAGAGAGTAACCTAAGCAACAACAGACTGCTCCTAGTCTCAACAGCAGCAAGCTCACGGAAGAAATACTCGGCATGGTTTGACAATTCACACAGGACATGGACAGGGCAAGAGAAGGCCAGAGGAGGACAACAAAAGTAAACTATAAAACATGTGAGGAAGGACTAGAAGACAGGCTATGACCTGTGAGGCCACCGCTAAAAGTTTGTTAAATACACAAAAGGTTGCTGCGAAGGGAATGATATGTTTACCACAGCCATGAGAAAAAGGTCAAGAAATCACGGTCTAACACTTCACAGATATATCAGACATTGGGGAAAATATTCTATCAAGAGTGAACTAAAATTGCTTAATAGGGATGCCAGGCTTTCAGCTCTGGGAGTTTGGAAGGATGGGTCCTACTAAGCTAGCTGTGCAGAAGCAGCAGCAAAATTAGGCTAAGACTCCTCTTCTGCAGCTTCTTAACTACAGGTAAGTAGCAGTACAGCTTCAGCAAGAGTGGGTGTCCCTGCCCACGTCAGGAGGCTTGGAATTAGGTGATCTTTAAGGTCCCTTCCAACCCAAACCGTTCTGTGACTGTATGACAATGCACACAAAAACCAGAGTTAGAATTCAATAGCTCATACTCAGTGACACAGCCTTCTCCCTTTCCACTGCCATATTCCCACCAAGGCAACAAACACCAGGCTTGCTTGTGCCAGTGGCCTGAGATGCTCTGAGCTGTGCTCTTAAGCCATTCAGTAACATAAGTTATGGAGGAATCACCGCGGGATGTAAGGAGGCAAGGAGTCCTGATGAATGTTCACAAAGGGCTACAGGTTTACAGAGATCCCGGTGAAGATTAGAATCCCGTCTTTTGTTCTCTCACAAATACATCATGCTGCTCATTCCTCTGCATACAAATATACAAAGGATTCCTCAGAGAGGCTTACGTACTGTCCGTACATACAAAGCTATACTTCTTCCCTGCTCCTTCACATCACAGGAATAAACAAGCAGCTTACTCCAGGATTGCACCTTCCTTTTTCATCTGTGTTTTGCATCATCTTACTAGCCAAGGACCAAATGCCTACATCTGAGCACCTAGTGATTTTATTTGCCATTTCGGACAGCACCTGCTTAGTTAATCTCATCTCCTTCGCACTTCATTTTGCTAATGGGCACCCAAACCTTTCCAAAGTGTGCAGTATCTTCAAATATTAGTACACAAATGAATAGTGCTGGCACACAAAAAACATTTTGCCGAGCAGAGGGCATGAATTCTGGCAAGCTAATACGCATATACTGTAATTTTAGCTTGATGACATATGGATATTTCAGACTAGTTTTCAGCAATGGCAGTGCTATACACACAAAATATTGATATAATATTTTCCCAGATACCAAAAAATCCAGAACACTACTAAAAATGCAATTAATTGACTCCTTAATCCAGATTAAGAAGTAATTCAAGCAGTGCCCTGAAACGCTGGTCAGGACACAAACATGGGACTCATTCTTTCATTATACAGAGTGCCTTACATATTAATAGGTTTCCAACCTTAGCCTGACCAGAGAGACACAGAAGTGCATCCAGGCAGATGCCACAAACGCTCTATTTGCCAAATACAGAACAGAAAATGTCAGGGAGTTCAGGCCATTCACAGCTTCTCTTGCTGGAGCCATGTAAACTGCAGCAGCAGGGTGTGGAGAGGCTGTCAGAGATCACTTACATAAGGCACAGGTCTCCACGCTGGACAGTACATGTAGGTTCCTCCATCCCTGGTGTGAACATCTCTTCTCTTCCACAAAGCTCTTTACATTACAGTAGGGTTTGGCAAAGCACCAGTCAGCATGATTTAGATTTCTCACCCAACTATTTTCCGCGAACATGTTAATTTTAAGTGCTGTAAACATTTTTTAAAAGTCAAGTTTGTTTATTTGGAAACATGAGTAATACATGAGGATCAGCTGGGGCCTTGAGGAATGTTTTCTGGATCCTACCTAAGCTTCTGGAAAGGTATCTGTAGACTGGCTTTAGGCTGCTTTCTGTCCAGTACCTGACTTAAACTGTTAGACTCACTCCGCTGAAGTCTACAAGGGCATCGAGCTTCCTTTACTGGCTATGCAAAAGGTAATCAGACTACCGAAATATGGCCCACAGCTTTCAAACCTTCACCTTCTTCCTCACTTGGTGATAACAAAAAAGGGAGGTACTGAAAACTCGGGAGCTCCATGTAATATCCAGTGCTGTATCCAAACAGCAACCAAAACAATGAAAACCATATTTCAATGAACGAAGAGCTAAAGGTTACAATCCAGATATATTCTCTTTAGTAGCATCTGATTTTTATCCAGTGGAAGATACAATAAAAAACCACTGTTTTTACCGCTGTTGTTTCTCCTCATAGAGAAGCATGCCTGGAAAAACAGTCCAAATCACTGCATCATCTTATAGGGGTGCTACATTTATTGAAAGATTACTCAGAAGTCTGGTAACACTTCTGTAGTAAGGGTCATTCCTTTACATACAACAGGTATTAATCACCTACTTCAACTTCATCACGTTCAGCAAAATCACAGCTGGGTAAGCCCTGAGCTGCTAAAGCTCTTCTATAACAAGATGTTAATTACTTTATTTTGTTGAGGGGTGAAAGCTTAATTATTATGGATTTGTAACCCCCTGTTTGGCACTTTGGAACAGAATTTATAGTATTTCTTTCAATCATCAGGTAGTCAGGCTGTGTCATACACGAGGGGGTAGTATAGCACAAAGGCATAATCCTAGTTACATCATGTTGTAAGGCATGCAGAAATAGAAAAGCAATGCAGAAAACATTGGAGGTAGCAATTTCTTCAGCTTTCTTCTCTTCCCTCTCGCAAAAATAATCCATACCAAATCTGGATGCACATTTTGGATTACATTCTCCACAGTTGTAAACCAGTCTTTCAGTGACTTCATGGAGCTCTGCCAGCTTATGTCTGCTCCAAGCCTGAGCCAAATGTGAGTATGAAATGCTGTCTGTATTTTACCCTTATAGAATGTTCTCCTTTCACCTAGGTAAACATCCTCTAAAAGAACACACAAACTACCTCATTCTGAAAATGGAATTCTTTCTGCTTCTTCTGCAGTTATCTCTTATCAGTTCCACTAGCAGCAAAGCAGAAGTTACCTGTTATTAGCCATTGGGCCTCAACAGAAGGCTGTTCTGTGTGATCATGTCATATATAAATTCTGGAGGATCAACTTGGAATGAAACCATAACAACTTCCCTACTGGGTTTAATGGTAATCTTTACTTTGTCATCTTCACATGTTTAGTACAAAACTCATTTTCCAACATAAGGAGATTAGAGTTATAAGGAAATAAAGTACAGAGAAGAAGATAACATTGCTCTTTGGCATGAAGTAAAATGAAGAATTTCCATGCAAGGCATGCATCTCAAGAGGAAACCTTTACTGGCCAAACTACTTATAAATATTTTTGTTCCAGTCTATTGCTGTACACTCTCGAGATCCTCAAGTTGGTTCCCCAACCAACCACAAGACTTGAGGCATGGCTAACACGGTGAACACTACTGGTTTGAAGTCAAGTGGCACACGCGTAGAAGTATACAGCTGCGCTACATCCAGGCAGCCTGGCAACATCAAAAATGCTTATTTTCACCTGGTAAACTTGTTGATTGTGTTTGCAGAGTCTGTAGCAACTTTTCTCATCTTCAGTGCTAAAATGCATGTGAAATATTATTTTAATTTGCTGTTTTAGAGACTCTGAGTGCTTCTGCTCCTCCATATGGGAAAGCTGTGCTATACTTCAAAATGATGACCGGAGACCAAATAGAGACTCCACTCCCCACAAAATGGGTAGCATTATTTCCTGCTATCTGCAGCTGGCACTGCGCAAGTTCAGCCCCTGAAGGACTCCTTGGTATGAAGAGAAGGGAGGAGGCTTTCCCTCTGCATACTAAATTAACTCTAGAGAATGGGGCAAATGATACTGAATGAAGAGAAAGCGGCACTGACCCAAATGCCTTCCTCAGTTGTAGCCTAAAGGATTTAACACAGGGTTTCTATCGTTCCCTTGAGAGACTAGTGAACCTCATTGTTAGGAAATCTTACTTGACATTTTCTTTAATTCTCCTTCAGCCTATTTCTCTTAGTTACTTTGCCTTAGCACAGCCCAAAAAGCAATTCTTGACCTTTTCTCTGCATTAAACTCTTGAATTTCACTTTAGAAACACTTCTTCAGAGGGAAGTTGACCTCTGACAAACACGCACACAGAATCAAACCTAAAAACCTCACAAAAACAAACCATTCCGTGTGAAAGCACTGTACGTGCCTGACTGTGGCTTTAGTTTGGCAAGCCCCTGTCCCCACCAACAGCTCAGGTTCCTCGAGGCACCACGACCCTTCCTCACCTAATGCCCTGGCAGCACACTGGGGTGAGTCTCTGAACTGTGGGGTTTGCAGGGAGGATTTACAGAAGAAAACAGATGGGCAAGTCACCTGCACAGCAACTTCCATTGCAACAGATGTATGAAAACCTGTTCAGGACTGCAGTAAGATACACACACAAATCCTTTGAAAACAAGGTACTTAAATGTACAATACATGTACTGAGAAATAAGATAGGTGTTCTGAGCTTTTCCATCTAAAATGAGCCTGAAAACTTGTGGCTCTGAACTATACAGCTAGGTTATTTAGCAAAAATGCAGTTGTATGGGATCACAAAGTCTGAACAGAGTGTGATTCAGAACACCTGTGTCATCGCAATTAGCATGGCAAGATCTAACATCTACACAATGAGGGAGTCAGTCCCTTTCATTTTAAGGGTTCCTTTTCCTCAAGTCTTTTGTCTTTTCTTTGCAAGAGACAATTTATCACATTTTCTGAATAGAACATTATAAGCTATATCACGAGATAGCAAATGCAGCACAAACTACTTCTGAACATGACCTTTCTTATACAGGTACAATTTATAATGCATATACAATTTACAAAGTTTTCTGGAACTCATGCTTCAAAAACTAAAGGTGAAAAGTGTTACCATGGCTAGCAATTCTGTTATTTTTAAAGGATGTATTTCCTACGACAGAAATGTTTGACCTTAACTGAACAAGCTCCGGTTTTACCAAGGAGTCCACACTTTTAGATATTTATATTAAAAAATAATTAAAAAAATATCTTTACAATATCCTGCATTTCCTAGGAATCTTCCTAGGAATCATCAACATTTTAGGATGAAGACTGTGATTTTTGTCATGTGTTTATATATAGTGTCACTAAAAGGCATCCTTGTCACCAGTCAGGTCTCCTAAACAGGTAATATGAGCAATGAATTTGTAGAATTCTTGTCCCATAACTAGACATAGCAACTGCTTTCAGACGGTCTCTGAAAGTTTCCTTTTAAGGAGCTTTCTCATTTCTGTTTTAAAGTTAAACGCCAAATTGGTGAATATTGGTGTATGGCTGTCCCCACCTCGTCTCCTCACTCCCCCTCCTCATGGGAAAATGACCACTGAAGGCTGTTGCCTTCAGGCATACGTTATGAGCACTACTGCTCGAGGATATATCAAGGAAGTTTTCTCCCTTCCTCCGGAAGAGTAGTTACTTCAGATAATTATGAACTGAGTTTAAAATACTGTCTTGCTGTCACTCCCCATATATCTCATGGAGGTTTCCACTGCCATGGTATTTCATTTTCATGGACTCTTTGATCTATGTATCGGACAACTACTGCAGCTAGCCAAATTGATTGGTTGATACGATGGTTTTAACAAGGATTTCTCTCCATTCTCACAAAGAATTTTAATCCATATTGGTAGTCTGCTTCCTGCACTGGGTGCTTTCGTTAGCATGTAACTTCACTTCCAAGGAACTAATACTCTGTCATTTGTATAGACTTTGTATCCAAATACAGGAGAGTCCAATGTTTTTTTTTAACATTTCACCAAGTTTCTAAGATAGATGTTGTATCAGCATCTTCAATTATATCAGATATTTCCATTTGTTCTGGCTACTTCCTAGTCTTCTCAGTATGGTTGCACACATTTGGAGTCAGGCTGGATGTCTCCATGGTCTGATAATTTGTGACTTCACATTTTTCAAACTTTGCTGTTGTTATTATTATTCCCCATCTTATTCTTATCAGTTCTTGTCCTGCTTATTGTCTAGTAAAATATTTTTGTAACTTCTCCCTGAAATGATGCTTCGCCCATCACCATCTCCCCTCAACACGTCTACATTGCTTAGCTTTCCCATACCTTTCTTTTGAAAAAAAGATCTAAATGAGTTTTAAATTTCAAACACCACCTGGCTGGTTCAACATAGGTTCTCTGTCCCCATACAGCCTCCATCTATTCCAATTTTTCCTCCCCCTTTTTTTTTTTCTCTAAAGGATATGATGTCCTTCCCCTATGTTATTTTCCTTTACTCCGCGACCTGAGATTTCCCAACTCCATCTGTCCCTGCATGTGGCACTGGCAGCATTTCAGAGAATGCTATCACATACTCTTGTCTCAAATCTTCTACCTCAGGCCTTGCTATTGGATTCAGTAACTCATCTTTTTCCTTTCCACTTGATGGGAACATGCATGCAGAGGCCACAAGTAACTCCACTACAACATGACAAAGACTGTGTTTGCCAGACACACACACACATCCAGCTAGTCTCTACACAGCTCACACTGGCGTAAAAAGTCTTTCTATCTACATGTGTTATAGTCAAATTCCCAGTTTGATAACCTACCTCCTTCCAACAGCTGAGATATAAGTCCCACCTACATTATTTTTCTTAGCTATCCTTGTCAGGACCTGTTACTTCCCCACATGCCATCAGCTCCGTTTCCCCCTCAAAGAATTTGGTTTCTGCATTGGCGCTGTCTTTCCTAACACCACCACTTTTAAGGGATAACACATGACCTTGAAACCAGGACTGAAATGAAGTGAAAATTTCTGAGATACATACAGTTCTGGTCTCCACAGCAACAGAGTGATCAAATCTGTGCCCCCTGCTGTATTTCAAAAGCAAGACATAAATATTGCTTAAATAATACAGGGCTGTGGAATCAACAACCACACATACTTTTAGTTTGAAATAAACAGGCTCTTTACCTTCTTTTTTAAAAGAATTAGTCCTACCAGTGGCGATACCAAAACTGGACCTCCTTCAGCTTTGCCTTTCCTTTGGTTTCACTGCTCAGTTCAGACTCTCCCTCGAGTATGAATGCAATTCTTCCATAAAGTGTAACATGCACAAGGAATACAAACCCCTCTTAAATATGTCAGGACTCTCCAAAGAAGAAAGAGCTTTTGAGGTCTGGCTCATCTCCTCTAACGTTTTCCGACATCTAAATACAATGACATCATGAATTAATTTAGAAAACACATACTGGGTCAGGTAACATTAAGAGGTGAACTTTGGAGGTGGATATGGCATTGGGTTCTTATGACAAACATTTATTTCACCAGGGAGATGACTGATAAAATTTTGGCTTAATCTTCCTTATCTGCTAAAAGAATAGAAGGTTGTAGAGGTAGTAGAGGTTGGCCAATCAAAAGAATAAAGAGACCCCAAAACAACAGCCCCTCTATCAATGCAGATTTTAAATACCAAAGGCATGTCAGTAGTAGGAAAGCAGACTGTGTGTGCAAGTAAGCGGTCTGATTTAGAAGCTAATAGACAAAAAAAAAATATCTTTGCATGTAATGAGGAACACTTCTAAAATTACCCCTTTCAGACATCAATAGCAGTACTGCAGGGCCTTGCTAATCTCTCCCTCCTCAAATCACAGTCACCTACTTTAGATCATTACAATTAGCACCAGCACCAGATGTTCATTTACACCTTCAGAGATCCAGGTTTGTAAACTGAACGCTCCTGTGTTATGCTAATGTGATTTTAACACTCTCAACAGGCTTCTTGTTTCTTTCTCCTCCGTTTTAGAATCTACTGATAATTTTAATCTAAGAATATTACTCCTGGCTCTAGAATAAACTTCAGTTTTGGTGTCATTTACTGGGGTGACCCAGGTGCCTTGTTGGGGGTGTTTGTCAGCACACACTGGGTGCCAAGGACATCTACATGCAGATGACAAATATAACAGAAACTGTGGGGAACCTTCAACTTTCTGGACAACAAAGGTATTCAGTTAACACAGTTATCTGTTACATACTTCAAACTTTCCTCTAGAATCTTTGATAACTATAAGGCTGAACAATATTAATTTTTCAAGTGACAAGTAGGAGGCTGAAACCTTAGTTCAAAGCCAGAAGCACATTTTGCTGAGCACATACGTACTAGGATTTCCAAATTTCCTGCAGCCCGTGTCCCTGTGCACCCCACCACTTCTGAATATTTTAGGTTAACCTCCTTTCTGTAGGCAAAGTTCTACTCTGTTTAAAATGTAGACACTATAATGCTTGACCAATGTCCATAACTTTACCTTCCAAAATCCGTTTGATCCAAAATCCACTCAAAACCAAGATGTGTCCCTCTGATTGAGTCAGTCCTGGACAGGTATTGAGACTGCAGTATCCCCTGAAAGCCACTGCATTCTGGTGATTACTCAAGTTCTAGAGTCAGAAATACCTCTTCAAAAACATGACAGCTCTTCCATCCAGAAGAGTTTTCTAGGATGAGTGTTTCAGATTCTCTTTACTGGAAATTGAGGATGTTGGCCCAGTCTCACACTACCTCAGGAGGTGTTATCCTAGTCTTATTAATAACACAACAAGCCACTTCTTCACTTCAAAAAATTAAGGGGAGAAGGTTTTTTTTATTTATTTTATTTTTTTTGGGTGTGTGGTCTTTCCCAATACCTCATTTTCCCTACCTCTTCAGGCATTCTGTGTCCCAAAAAGCCCTCAGCTACTCAGCCACTTCTTATTTTAACTCAGCAAAGGTTAATGTTGGACAGCAAAGCGTGGACATGAGCTCCTTTTAGCTCACCATCAAGTATAAGATTATTGGCAAAAGCCAAGATCTTCATTAGAGGTCTAGCCAAACGGTTCATCAAGATATTTACTTCTAAAATCAACATGTAAAATGACACAAACCTTAATATAAGCTTTAAGGCATGAGAGGCAACCTTCCTGACCTTAAAATATCAGCCAAACCAAGCTTCACCACATAAGGCAAACACCTGGCATCCCCGAGAGGAGTTTTTAGACCAGTTTGAAGATGGGCATGACAAGACTTCCAATAGCCCCAGCTTTGCACTGAGATGTATGACCGGGGTGGGCATTCAGGCGAGCCTGGGGACACCTCAGCATGCACAGCATTCACCTCCCCTGTCCTCATTCAAACTACCTCTGTGGGAATCAAAAGCAACTTTACTCAAGCATGGACAGGAGATAAACCATTGCTGAAAAATGAACAAGCTGAATGAGTTCCTAGAGGAGCCCCAGAGAGTTACTAACCTGGAAAGATGGTCACCAAATAAAAAGATGCGTGCATATTTCTGAATCACAAAAGAGACAAAGATGCAAGAGGAGCAGAGAGATGATAATCAACAGCACTGCTTGAAAGGTACTAATGCCCGATAGCTAAAGAAACTGTTCAGTGTAAAAAAAGCTTTTGCTACGTATAATGGGTGATATGAAGGTAGGGAAGACATAAGGTGAATGTCACAGTGGAGGACTAATGCTATGTAACAATTTGACATAGGAAGCAGAAGTTTCTTGACCAGCACACCTATTATTAGACCAAATCAAAACTTTACAAAGAACAAACTCTTCAAACAAGCTCAGCAACCTGAAGCTCCCAGCTGATCTCCTGAAAGCCAGAACAGCCAATTCTGAAATTTCTGTCACTTTATTTACTCAGTGCTCTCAGCAGGAGCTACAGTACAGAGATCTGGCCCCAAACTTCCATTATCCAGCCCACATAAGACTCCCTTCTCCACCCAGAGTTTTACCTCTAACACTATTAAAAGGAAAAACAAAGCACTCAGTGAATTGCAGTGGCTTTTTCTTTTCTCCCCTCCTGTAAAGATGTTGACTAAGAAGAATCAAAAGGAGTGTGATAGAGAAAAACAGCTGCTGCTGTTTTAGATTAGTCTTACAAAAACCTGTTTAGTCTGAACACGATGATGATGAATTAGATAATTAAACTGCACTCAAATTATAATTGGAAATATCTTTTCAATTACAGCCAACCCTGAATATGTATTCCTGATATCTGTTCTTTTATGGCTTATACTGATGGCGATCTCTAACACGCACCTTCTCAGTTAAGTTGGTTGGATGCATTAGACATTGCTCTTGTGCCTACACGAGAGGTACACATGCAGAGGTAAAAGGACACAGAAAGGATTATTATTATAGCCAACATGTCTCAAAAGCTTCACTAAAAATATCAGCCACTGGAGTGGGTTAAACCCATGAGTACTGAGTCTCATACCCAAGCACTGACAGTGGTTAATGCCAGATACCTCAAAAGAAGATGCACAGAAGACTTTTGGACCAAGATACAGAATGGCATCCTCCCAACTTTGAATATGCAGATGGTGATCCCTGTTGAAGTATGTTTTGTTTTAATCTCTTCCAAAATTCTCTCTTTTGTTTAGTACTTTCTCTTGCCAGTACATAATCTAGTTATCACTGTAGTATCCAAGTTTATCTTTAATTCTGTTAAGATTTTCACCTGAAATGAGTTTCATAGGTGGCAGAGTGCAGAAAAAAAAATCACTGCCTTTATACAGGTTTTTACCATGTTTGTTATCATGGCTACCTTCATCTAGGATTCTTCTGGCCTACCTACAGCCTAAAGACAAAGTACAAAAATCACTGTAGGGGTGGGAAAACCCTTCCTGGGGACATCCTGGGCATTTCAGCAGTCAGCTGTTAGGCCGCCATGAACTTTCTTCCTGGTATACTGACGAGTCTATGAAAAAAGAAATTAGGCTGCAATATTCCTTTTGACATTGGAAAAAGCTGAGACTGAGCAGTTCCTGAGGTCATCAGGCTTTTTTTTTTTTTTTTTTTTTTTTTCTCTCTAAGGAGGCTTTTTCCACAGATGGGAGAGCAAGGAGTTTTCGTTTTTTACAAAACCCCACAATGCTGGACCACGAAAGGGTTTTAACAGCTTGCTACTTCGCATTTATCAGGAGTGTATTGAACATGTATCACACAGGTGCTAATGAAAAAGAGAGGCAGAAAGACCAGGCATTCTTTGGATAAATAGTTAGCTATTTGAAGTAACAAAACAAAGAAATAACTGAAAGGCTTCGGCAATAAACGCTTAACAGATGATGCACTGACAAACCACTACAATTACAAAACGTATTTTCAGAATAGTATGGTTAGCATAATGTACCCTGCATGCATTAATGTATTATCAAGGCACTTGTAAATCACTTTATCAATTATTGAACTGCAATAAAATATTTATAAATGGGCCCTTAATATCAAATGCAACCGTGACAATTTGTAACTGTGGAAAATGTAAGGGAATGTGTTTATCTTTTCATTAACAGAAACTTGTGGAGTGTTAATAAATGGCTTTGTTTTAACTCATGCTTCGCATGCTTCTATCTTCAGTAGTTCTGACTTCTAATGAAATACAAGTGAACAGTTTTGCCATGGTGTACCCAATAAAATAACCATTTACAAGAGCATTTTGGTATTGTCATGAATTACAGCCACTACTAGGTAAAGAAACTACCTGGTTTAAGTGGGTAAAACTGTAAGGAGATCTCCTATGAACTCTTTTTGGACTTGTTACTCACTATAAGAACTGGTTTGAAACCATTGCATTTTTTCCATTTGATTTTGAGGCAATCAGCAGAACACATAAGAACATTTTCGATGAAATGTGTGCGCGCAGAAATACTCTGTTCCAGATAAATCAAAAAGTTTTCACCAAGGAGCAAGAAGTTTGATGACTGTCATCCTGAAAAGCCTGAGGAGATCCAAGGTGCTTCCCCTGCCTCCTTCCATCCACTTCCTTAAAGAAAAACAAGTAAACAAGACCATGAAATACCTAAGGTAAAACCTGGCCTTTCATTCCGAAAAGGTGATTTGGCCAGATGGATGTCACCCAAAAAGCCTTCTCAAAGGTTCTGTATAAACTCCAGTGAAAGTGGACATCGCTGTTGAAACAACCTCAAGAGTCATCACCATTGTACAGCTTCCATAAAAATAAAACTTAAAATTACAAAAGCCAAGTGACAATTATAATAGAAACAGTTTATAAGGTGTCTTCTGGATCCCTGAATGAAAATCATATGCTTGCTTTTTACTTTTACAAGGTTAACATTTCCAAGGTATTCTTCCATAACAAAACTGGAACAAAGTAGTCAGGCTACTATTAAATCCCACCTTGGTGGTGCTGGCAACAGGGCGAAAGTGAATAAAATCTTCCCAGCAAGACATGACTGACTGCATTTTTAAGTGGGAATCTGCTGGTTTGTTCAGCACAGTGGACATGACAGGGCTTTGGTCATCCTGCCCTCGGATTAATAAAAGAGAAGGCAAGGGTATGCAAGAAAGGAGGACTCGACTACCATTGACAAGGGACTGTAGGCAGATATGTGTCTGACAAACTTCCACCGTCACCGACAGACTGTACAGGATGAAGCATACAGCCAGCTGCACAAATCCTTCTGCCAAGCCCTCTGGCCAAAGCTCAGACACTCTTTGCAAGATCACTGTCAGAAAAGGAGTTTCTGAGAACCGTCTTTGCTCCCATCACCACAGCCACAAAATTGCAGCTGTCAGAGAGATTCTGTATTGTAAACCAGCTAATCACAACCTGATTGCAGAGTCCAAACATCATCTGGAAGCCTTAAAGTGCTGCAGAGAGCATCATTTTACATTGTAAAACAAATTGCTAAATACGGGTATGCTTGATGGGGTGAAACCACCAAACTGAAAAAGTCTGTGTTAAACTCCGCCTGTCCCATCTCACAGGGCAGGTTCGGGAAGCTCTCAGAAGCAGGGGGATGCTCTGACACTCATTGACGTGCACGTAGCTCTTCAGAAAACACTAATACTTGCTTGATTTTCAGTGTTTCCCTCAGAGAATAAAACCTTAGAAAGCCACAGTGGATGAAAATGGATGCATCTTGTTAATCTCAGCCTAGGAGATCTAGCCCTCTCTCCAACACAGGTTGCCAACTGCTCCCTTTCTGAAGGCCTTACCTGGTTCATCTTGCTTTGAGCAAAAGCCTTGGAGTAGAGTAGCTAAGACACAGCTGGTAGCACTGCCACTGTAAGCTCTTTCCTACAGGGACAGCAGCAGCGTTATCACAAAGCCTGAAGGAGACGAGTGCTTGGATGAAGGGCAGCCTGGCCAGATCCACCGCACTGCTTTGTCTGCCGCTTTCCTGAAGGGTGTCCAACCTACTGGGTATGGCTTGCACTGGGAAGTGCCAAGACATGGTGGGTGAGTAGACCAAACCTCCATGTATTTTGCCCTTTGGGAAGATTTCTACTGTTCTTTTCAAGTCAGTCTCCAGGCATTTCTAAAGGAGATAGGCAAGGGAGGAAGAGAAAACACATTTATGGCCACTTCTTCTGGTCTCTTGAGTATTTGGGCTGGCTGGCCCTTCATTTTTTCATGCTGGGCAACAGTGTTTATTGCCAGAATACTCCTTCATCCTGATCAAAAATGTGGAGAACTACCCATGTTCCTAGGTAAGGTGTTTGATGGTTAATTACCTTTACACATACCATTCCTAACAATGTTTAGCGTTGGCATCCGTGCCCTGAACTCTTATCAAATTTAAACAGCATTTTGAAAACCTGCAGTAACAAATCAACCTTGAATTAACTTTGCTTCCACTGAAATTAATCCTGAGCCTCTATGACTACATAGCTATGTTCCCCACATACTACTGGTGGCACACATAAATTATACACTCCCCAACACCGTGCTGACTGCTTTACTGCATACAAAGAGTACTAGACTTTCTAGTTCACCATGAAAAGCATTTAAAGTGTCTTAGCTCCCCTTTGCCACACATCAGATACACAACCACAGCAAATTTAGTACGAATGATGGAGTAAAGTTAGATGCTACTGGTAGCTGGAGCAGTTGCTGACCCTCCCCGCAGCAAATTCTGCCTTCAGAAATTACTTGGCCTCCTACGAAGAAGCTCCACAGTGGTTTGCAGCCCAATGTATTATGGTAAATCAAAAACAGTGCTGATTTACTTTAATGCACTAAACAGTAAACTCCAAAATTTTTTTTCGAAAAAAAAAAAAAAAAAAGCTACTTCTTTTTGGGTAGCTTTGCAAGAGCTGTAGCTTCTCTGCAGTGGCACAGAGTGGCATGACCTCAAGGTAAGAAACGTAATAGCATGGGACAGACAAACAAGTATAATACATATATGTTGCAAGCCCAGATGTGCCCTGCCACTTTGCGTGAGAACTTTAATTCAAGCCACCTGACAGCTGAGCAGTTATAAGAAAAGCCCAATTCATCCATGTTCAATGTCTGCCTGGTTTTAATAAATGGGCAGGAGGCACTGAAAAATGTCAGTATGCATATGAAAGGTCTACAGCTGAGAGAGCAGTAACTGGAAAAATGTCTTGCAGGCATCTGTCTCCCTTGTCATTATTTTCCCTAGCCAACGCATGGTTGACTGGGGGAAGAGCTGATGCACGTCAGAGTCAATAGCACCCTGATCATAAGCCCCAGTAAGAGCCTGAGCTGCCCCATAATCTATTGATAACTGACTCGTTACTTTGGCGTCTTCATGTTTGTTGTGCACAAAAACCAGGATGAACAAGGAGTATGCTGCCTACTGCTACAAGACCAGCACCCATGCAGGCTTCATCTTGTAGGAAGGAAGAGATTCCTTTTAGAAGTTGAAGAGGTAGGAAATGACTACCCTGGCTACCCATTACCCTTTTTTATTATTTATTTTTTAATTAAAGCTCTAGTCTGAGATCCAGTTCTTTTTCTAATAAAGCATTATTGTTTCACTAGCACCACAAAAGTAACTGTCTGCAATTTCCTAAGTGGAACAAAGGGTTCCTCTATTTTCCTCTAGCAATTTCTGCAACCTTTGTTAAAGAACTCATTACAGAAACACTTCTGAATGAATGACAGCACCTAATGATATTCTTCTTACGGCAGCAATACACAAGTGGGACTATTTTACCTAATTTTTCTGCAATGGCAGAACACCCCTGCCACAGTTATGCTAACTCAGGCTACCCTCATCTTCCCTAGTTATTACAATGACATTTAAAAAGCAGATCTTAAATAGACCCAGCAATTATCTGGGGTTTAGCTAACAATGCCTACATGATAGTTATGCTACACAGCAAAGATTGTGCATCCTTTACATTGCAGAACAGTCTCTACCTCACAAGACAATAATTGAGTTAGAAAAAGGGCTTTGTGTACCTAATGAAAGTATGGGGGAAATAATGGTCAAATTTGGTATTAAAATAACCCTACCCTAATAACTTTTTGGATTTTCTTATTTTACTTTTTTTATGACAATTAGAACCTGAATTTTTTATTGAAAGTGGTTTTTTTTTTTATTATTTTTTTTCTCCTTACTCTGACCAATTCTATTCATTGTCTGCAAGTCCTGTTGTAAGCCTGGACTAACTACCACAAGTTTGGAACTCACTGTGTCATCTTTGCAAGTCTTAGATTAGAAAGACACTGTGTGAGTCTTTAAAAAGTAAATCCCATAATATTTAAAATTTACCAGTAAGAAGCTTTATTTTCTCAACCTCCTTTCTCAGCTTTCCCCAGAATACTATCAACTCCTCATTAACAAGTTTTTAATCCAGTTCATCTCATATTCTGCCCTCAACATATTCATCCTGCTTTATTAGGTATCTGCTGCTTCTATGATTTACAAAGACCCAAACCAACACTTCAGAGAGGAATAGAAAAAGTACCTCCATTAACAAACAAAAAAGTATCTGTACAATCCCAGTGTCCCATACAAACAACAAGAGTCTGCCCACCTTGAGGGTGAACCAGCCTAAATCTCTCTGGGCTCAGTGGCATATTTTTTTTTTTCAACTGTCACTTATGCACTGCTATGGCATGACATTCATTAAAAAAGCAGCATGACTGAAGTTCAGCAACAGATAGCGGTGTCACAGAATAGATCAAATGTTCCAATATTCAGCACTTGAGATGGGATGCAAACAGCTAGCTCATTAAACCCAAGCTAACAAAATTGTTGTCGTGTCTTCTGTTTTCCATCTGCTGCTGAAGGCTTCATTGCAAAGCTGGGCTGATAACTCAACTCTCCTGTTTTGCCACAGTTTAGATTTGCATTTCTGCTCAGGTGTAATGCTCCTATTCAAGAGAAAATGCCATCTCTACAAATTTTGAAGGGAAAGTCTGATCTCTCTCCAGGTTACAACACACCTCCAACACAACCACCAGCACAAGAATGATATTAAAGATATTCACTATTTCTTGTGGGTCACACAAAAGTTATCCATGTTCAAATTCCCCTCCTGTTCCTAAGATGACAGATCACAAACACTCACATCAGGGCAGAGGTCTCATTCATAACTTCAAAGATTGAGTTCTTTTATAATCTGTCTTTATGCCTTGAACTAGCACTGGCATTTGGAAATCAGAGAAGCTATAACATAAACGAATGTTCACTCTCAGTGCACTGAATGTACACTTGCAGTACACATTCAAATGCACTGGTCCAAATATACAATATGTAATTCTCGACAATCAAAATAGTCATTAAATTGGCTTATGAAGAAAGGAGCTTTAGAAAATGCAGCTTTGGTTTACTGTTAAAAACAGGTCTGCATGAATAGAGAATTCTTCATAGAAAACAGCACGTTACTGGAAAGGAAGCAAATAGCTGACACACCGTCAGGAATCATACCCTACTTTCCCTGCTTGGATTGTGTCTCACAGCTGGAGAGAAGTCTTGTGGAATAAAGATAATTGCCCACCAGCAAAGACGTAAGACGTATACAGGCAGCCTCTACTAGCCCTAAACAAATAACTGCTGACTTCTCCTTCTCTCACCATGCAAAAACAGATGGAATTTGCCAAAACTGAATTCAAAGAAGGTACCAGAAAAGGAGAGAAAGCAGGCTGGATAGAAAGCTGTGGACATATTAATGTATTAACCTTTGAAAACTCAAGCTGCTTTTATTTTTAAAAAGCTCTGAGTTCTGAACATGGGTTATTAGAAGTAAAGCAATGCCAGCTCAAGCAGAGGCACACTTGCCCTACGGTAATTTCGGAGTCACTTGCTCACAACCTGAAATACATACAAAATCTGGTTCTACATGCTCGCCTGTTACACCACAACCTGCCTCAGGCTAAGGCACGTGGCACTTACAAACATACTTGCCCACAGTTTCGGACATATGAAGGTCAGCTTGGGACGACAGGGACAGAGGAAGCTGTGCAACTGGAGGTTTAGCATGCTATCAGAGACTTAAAAAGGTGAGTCCAAGGGAAGCTCTTCTAGAATAGGAAACAGAAAAACATGACATTTAAGAGAAAAATACCATCTCATAAAAGCCATGTAGGCTATTTTAAGTATTTCAGTAAATACTCGCAGCGATATGGGCATTGTCACTATCTCACTGAGTTTGTTCTTAACATTTAGACTGATCCAATGAGGCAAAGGACAGAAATATAGACAACAGAGGAGGAAGTTAAACATCTGGCCTCCGTTGAGGACGTTTTCACTCGTAAAGCATTTCTTAGCCATTTCTTATGTTTTTAAACCTTTTTGATCTGAGCTTTAAAGGGCTTTTTCGTTTTTCTAGCTACATGCTCCTCATCACCAGAGAAGCTGTCATTGTACAGTCACTAAAGCAGATATAGCCCCAATACTTTTAAAGCAGAGAAGTATAAATACCTGTATTTTACTATTTTCTAGAATAATCACCGCTTTGCATCTTTCACTGAGATGGGAGACCCCACTTCACTCAAGATCACCTCCACTGCTGTGAACTGCTTTGCTTGCAACAGAAATAATATCTGTGCTTTTCAGAATACTTCGGCACTGCTGTTACTGAGCCCATGTAAAGCTTTAGCTATATTTTCTGGAGATTCAGATCTTATTTCAGACATCAGGACCTAAAAGCCCCCATTTTGTAGAGGCTCCTTCTACCTTCCTTTTTGAAAAGGCCTTGAAACAGAAATGAAATCCAGTCCTCTCCCCTATATATTGACCATCACAGCAGTACTTCGGAATCCCTTTTAAATTTATTTATCATAAAAGGCTGATAAAGTAGCACAATTTCTCCTGATTTATGGGGTGGGGCAACAACTGCAGAACGCAGACTTCAGGGACACCCTCAGCTCCTCTGGAACCAAGCAGTCAGTCAGTCACTCCAGCTATACCAAGGTGCTCGGTGGTGCACACGCTCCCAAACCAAAAAAAAACCTCAGGTGCACAGACCACAAGCACAGCTGCAGGCCTTCCAGTCTGCTGCTTCTGTCCAGAGATGCAAAAGCATAAGATGGAAGTACTCCTCCTAGAAATTATCCTTCTATTTAGTGCAGCTCTGGTCTCCCAGACAGCTTAGGGTGTGCCTAAAACACAAAGCTAACAAGCCTTGATGTGAATCCTGTAACAGGGCAACAGGATGCCAGTGTGTTTTCTTAAGGCTGTTTAAGAGCAATAGCTGAGCTGCACTATACAACAAATATGTTTATACACACCTTTTTTTCTTGGGTAGCAGAAGGAGACCAATTATCATCAGCTATTGAAATGAAACTGAGAAAGAATGTGAAAGAAAACTGCTAGGAAAGGATGAAGATCCCTACTACACTAAAGTTTAAAAAAAAAAAAAGACACACCTCCTGAAACCTCCTATAACTACTTGGCAATCCTGGAAACGACCACTTTAAAGCCAAGTTGACAAACTTCAATAGAAGATGAGTTTTGACATTCAGAAGGAGGAAGATACCTAGGAGTAACAAAACCAAACCAAACCAACAGCTTTCCACAGCAAGATGAGAATAACATAAAGGGCTACAGGCATAAAGAAAAATTCCTGCCACATCTTTGACCTGCACTCCCAAGGAAAAAATCTCAGCAATCTAGAGAGCAACCATCTTGGGTACTCTTCAAAAGAATACAAAAGAAAGGAAAAATGCTTAAGGAAGAAGAAATGCCAGGGGTGATTCCAGTAGGATTAGACCTCAGGTACTCACCCTTTTTCTAATATGATATTCCTTTCTTGTTACTATTTAAGAAAAAATTGAGTTTCATTTAAAATAAACAAAACCCACAAACATTTCCAGAGATTTCATTTCAGTTGCAAAGCTCTTTAAACTGGCCCGTGGTCTCACAGCAAGTTTATTTTAATGCAAATTCCAAATGGAATGCATGTGATGATGCAAAGGGTATTTATTTCTGAATAGTTTCCAGCACTGTTTTGCATTGAAAACAAATTCTATAAATAAGAAGAAACTACTGTATCATTTTGCTTCAATCTGATCTAGATTCTCATTCAAGATAAAGAGGCACAAATTTACCAAGGCAGTGGAGCTGAACCCACCTACACTGCCTGATACTCAGCTCCTTATACGTACCTTAACCATGTGCAATATAAAATGAAGGCTTCAGAGTGGTACTTAGGAGGAAATACGATTCTGCTGTAAAGCCCAATTTGTCAGGGCACTAATGCTCCTCACCACCACATCTTTGAAAGACATGCTGAGGATTCCCTCATGATGTCACTGATGTAAACTGACATTTATAATTTACACCAACCCTTTTCCTGAAGCATAAACATTGTAGAGAACCATGGAAGTCAGGGCATAAGGAGCTTGGGTTTATTGATTTTTAAGCACCAAGGGTTGCAGGCACTGATAAATATTTGCAACAAAAGAATTATTTGGGGCAAACACAGAAAACTGAGCAGTCCACTGATGCCGTGCTCAGTAATGATACCACCAGTTTTGGAGCTATTGTTTATTTTATCTGCAGTGCCAACGTATTTGTCTTGCAAAGCGATTCCATCCGGATTGAGCTAGCAAAGCTCAGCACTATGGACAACAGTGATCAAAAAGGAGAGCAAGTCAGATATACCATGTGACTAAAAAACCCACACTTTCAAACTGCTTGATCGCAGATACCCAAATTTTACTGCTCTGCAATGGCCACGGGGCACTTGATTCCCTTAGGTTCCTTGAAAAATTCCAGAGCATATTGCTTCAGCCAAATCAGTTGGCATATCTCACTTCAATGTTGCAATTCTGAGGAAATCCTTCACTCATTCCTTTAATCCTTTACAGTGTGAGAAACATCATGACTGCAAGTGGGCAAAACAGAAAGTTTGGGTCTACAGAGATTTGAAACTCCTTCCTGCTAGCAACAAAACTGCCTTAGCTCAAAGTCCTTCGAGCTGCAAAACCTACCCAGCACAGAGGGTAACGTCACATGCAGTCAGCCCAGGCTGATCCTGCACTGTCATCCCTTCTTTGCTGAATAAAATCATTCACAGCCACTTGAGTTCCACTAGACTGGTGTAACTAAAGTCAAAATATTCATTGTGTTTCAATGTACAAGGTTTCGAGAACGTAAATTCAAATACAGGACAGAGTTCCTTTATTCTGGGCTACCCTAACACACCATTTCCTTTAGGAATATCTTTCCCTAGGGAGAAGAAAATCATGATACATCAGCAGAACCTGCAAAACCAAGAACCATTTCTTGTGTGCTGTAATGAGAAACAGGATTAATCTGTTCTAACTTGGAGTGTCAAAAAGGAAAATTCATAATTCATAAACTCTCATTAAAAATCATCATCCTATGATGGTAGTTAGTTTACAGATGACAAACCTTATTGCTCAAAACCTTCCCAAAATGAGACAAAGTTGATATATCCAGATCCAAATCTATCCTGTTTTGCAAGCACTACTTTTTACATTAAATAACTAAATTTGCTGACAGCATTCTCCCAAGAATTGGTCTTTGTTCTTCACAGAATGTTGCACCTTTCTGTTTTATACAAACACCATGTAATTTTTATTTACTCCTGTTCTCATAGATGCTCCATTCTTGGTTAGAGCTGATTATGTGATATACACCCAAATGCTTCCTGCTAGGTCAATCAATATTTTATTTACAAGTTAACTGCCTTATTTACATTGTGGCAGAAGCAAAATGTTTGCTGAAACACTGGTGCATAAATAAAATGCTGAAGAAGAAGCCTGAATAGGAAATTTTATCTAAAGAACGCTGTCTGTGCCACATAGAGTACAACTGGTACCTTGAGTAAATAAAATCACAGGGCTAGCATTACATCATGTTATAACATCTGCTTCAGGGGCCTCACAGACAGCCGCCTACATCAGAAGTACTGAAAGCCTGCTAATTACAAGGCAAAAATCAGCACGAAGAGCTGCCCTCGCATTTTCACTAGCTATGCAGGGAACAGTTTCCCTTTCTTGGGACTCTCTTGTGTTCAAGGATCTTCTGTCCTGTATCCGGAATGCATGGGTATTTTTTGAAAGGCTGCTTTTGTTTTGGGAAATTGTTTTTTGCAAGGAAGTATTATTGATGAGGAAGGGGGAGGTCAAAATAGAAAAGGAGAGGAAGAAGATAAAAGGAAAAAGAATGAGGAAGGGAAAAAAAAAAAGAAAAAAAAGAAAGGCATTTCCCAGAACAGCAGGTATCTCAGCTGATTAAACACTCCCTTCCATAATGTGGCAGGAGAACTCGTATGAATTATGTTCTATGACAGCACATAACTTCGCTTTCCACACCCCACACATTTACCTTTCTTCTCTTGGCCTTCCTAAAGACTCTTGGCTTGAAGCTCTATCCAGAGCTTGAGAAGCCTTTTCCATAAAGGCTATTCTCAAAAATGGCGCCTTCTGGTTTCGATTCAAAACCAGCTCATTCAAAAATTCCCAGTCAGTTGTAATTCTACAACTTAACGGTCCTGAGAAGACATGATGTAGATACCACTAAGATCAATTCTGTGCGATCAGAGTCCTTTTACTGCCTAGTTTCTTCTTCCTGTAAAGGTCCTTCAACAGCGATCAGGTCACCTTCCAATCTCCTTCTTGATAAGCTGAACAGATGGAGTTCTTTAAACCTTTCACCCACCACGTATTCTCTCCAGCCCTCAGCACATTTTTATGGTTGTTTCCTGCACCTACACCATTTTTCTAACAATTTTCATATTATATTTAGGTATCTAAGCAAAAGCTTGAGCCTACCTTCTAGGCATCTCTTATCAGAGAAACTGAACACTGTCCACCTTCAGTGATTATAATTAACATAGTCTCACATTCTGTACAGCTCAAATTAAGCCTTCTAACATGTATGGCACTACAGTGCATTACTTATCCTACAAATACATCACTACATTTTTCAGCGTTGACTGTTTTCATTGTATCACCCAGTCAGTGTGTTTTATTAGCTTACACAGGAGCTCTTAGCACTTTTTTGACACAGTGTTGGGTACTGTGAACGCTTTACGTTTTGGCAATCCACTTCCTCCAGATTTTAATTTCAGGTTTGTTTGTTTGTTTTTAAGTCATGTTCTATTTTTCCTCAAATGTAGTATCTGCACACTTGTGATGAGGTAAACACTGAGATTTCCTGTTTTAAATATATTTTTTATTTTTTAAATATTCTCTTTCAGGCAGGGTAACATAAAAATCACAGAAACATTTATGCATCTGCCTAAGAAAAAGAAAGTAAATAAAGAAATTTCATAGCATCATAGAATCACAGGATGGTTTGGATTGGAAGGGACCTTAAAGATCATCTAGTTCCTACCCCCCTGCCATGGGCAGGGACACCTCCCACTAGACCAAGTTGCTCAAAGTCCCATCGAACCTGGCCTTGAGCACCTCCAGGGATGGGGCATCCACAGCTTCTCTGGGCAGCCTGTGCCGGTGCCTCACCACCCTCATAAGAAAGAATTTGTTCTGAATATCTAGTCTAAACCTACTCTCTGTGAGTTAAAAACTGTTGACCCTTATGTCAATGCTAAGACTTTTCCAGGTGAAAAGTCTGTCTTTCTGATAAACCACTTTATATACTGAAAGGCTGCAGTAACGTCTTCCCAGAGCTCACCTCATTTTAGAGGTGGGACTTCATCTCAGAAAGGAGATGAATAGAAGTAGAACACAAACAGCATCACAAACAGAAGGTCAGGTAGGAAGTTCCCATTCTCCTCAGCACAAAACCCAGAATCACAGCTAGTGACAGAAAAGCAAGGGGACAGACATTATGTCTCATGTGCTAGGACCAATTTCAGCCCTTTCCCATGTGGGAACAGGCAGACATGGCTGCAGGTTCCAGTGCACTCCCTCCCCAGAGCCCCCCGGGCACAGCAGCTGCCCAAATCCACCAGCAATACTGGGTGCTCCCCTCAGGCTGGCAGTCAGAGGACCAGGGCAGCCTGAGGGATGAAGGTCCCCCTTCACCACTGCTCTCCTGACTATTACCATGGTGTCTCCAAACAACAAAATACGCTTTCTGTCTTAAACTGGTGCCCACCTATTCCATGTCACGAGTCTTTACAGCAAGACCTCTTCACATCCAGACCAGACTTTCTGGAAGAAACACTCTAGCCAGATGCTGGCTTCTGCTTGGAAGTAAGTGGACGAACAGGATTGTAACAGAATATTTCAGGAACCATAAAAGTGCTGTTACATAGTGCCATTTTCCATGGTGAACTAGTATAGGCAAACAAAGAGTTTTGAGGTATAAAAACTTATGTACTAGGAGCAGCAGGTCAGGAGAAGGAACAAGGATAGGTTTCTTATGCTTACCGTAACAGGACAGCTTCCCGGATCCCCTGTTTTTTGTGTGAAATGTCATAAAAATCCAGCATTGCTTCCTAGCAGCTCAGTTTGTCTTGGAAGAAAGTAATTAAATAAGGAATAATGCTACTTGTCTACTCCGTGTAACATTTGCTGATATCAAGGGGCAACTGGATAATGAACTGCATTACACTGTGGCACCTGTGCAGTTCTGCAGCTTGTTCTCAGTAGCTGACCTATCTTTTGTTCTAGAAATAATAAACAATGATCAAGAAAAGGGTGAAGACTGGGTTTGTCGCTTATATTCTGCAGAAAACTGAGAAGACAGCGCCTTAAAATAGCCAACTGCCCACCCCACTAGCTCCACTCCTGAGATCCGAACCAGAACAGGAGAAGAAGATTGTGGAAGTATCCTCACTTGACTTGCTAAAAATATTTGCAAATTGCCTGGAGTTTTTCTTTGCTTTAAGTTCCTACTTCTGCTTATCCACTACAAGCAGTATATTTCACTTCTCAGTGCTTTGATAAAAGAGTAATTCTGGTGGGAGTTTCAGGCTTGCCAATGGAAGGGAATATTTATACAGGCACTTCTGTTATTCTAGTTGGCCACCGTGTCTTCCCAATGTTCTGTGAACACTGTGCAAGGTCTTGGGCAGCGATCCACAGCAGCTTATCTGTGGAAGCACTAATCTTATTACAAATCTTCATGGTTAGGGGGCCAAATATGATTCTATGAAATATTTTGGGGCAATTTTGAATAAACCCGACTGAAAACAGGGGGAGACTAGGACTTGGGAAGGAAGGCCACAGGACTCTGCAGATGGTGCACAGAATACCAGCAGGAGTGCAATGACTGTTTATATAAACAGCCTGTGCAGAGGTCACATGAATATTCAAGAGCCTGATGAAGCCATAGAAATCTATGAGCAGGCCTTGAAGAAAAATCCAAAAGATCCAGCTTCAGCAAGCAAAATTGGAAAAGCCCTAACCAAAACTCGTAACTATTCAAAGGTATTCTATAAATACTCAGACTAATTAAGCATTGATTTCATTATTGTGAACATGTGGGCTTTGCCAGCTTTTGTTTTGTTTTCAGGTTGAGTAGAAGAAACCTTTTATTTTATAGTAGTAAACAGACTTGTTATCCTGAAAGTAAGTTTGCAATGTAATACGTATCTGGCCAAAGTCACAGATACTGGTGGGTATAAACCTGATGAACTGTAGTTCTGGTGACACGCAGTTGGTATGGGCTTGGGCCAAGCACTCAAAACCATGGTTAGATACTTCTCCATTGGCCTAGCTTTAGCTTATTGTTGGAAAAATAGAAGACAGTTTTGGGGAAAACTTGTAAGGTTTTATGTTTTTAGTGTTAAAGTCCTTGCCTCTGTTCATGTTATTGTTATGATCAGCTCGGTATGATTCCTGCCTTGTGCCATGATATTCCAGACCTGTGTGGAATAATCTCATGTACAGTGATTAAGGTTGGACCAGATGATCTTAGAGGTCTTTTCCAACCTAAATGATTCTATGGTTCTATAAAAGGGAGGACACTCAGACCCAGACTTGCCCCATCTGACTCATGGTGCATAGTTGAATCACTTCAAGAATCAATGCAGAGAAAGAGAGAAAAAGTTGTGCTGGATCACCCTCTGCAGAGGCCAGAGATTTGAACTGCTTTCCACATCTTGTTTTTCTCTGTTAACAGAGGTATAAGATGAGCAATGTGGAAGCACCCCCAGAGCTAGCTAATGCACTCCCAGTTAAGCATGCAGCAATGGATGGGATAAGCCTCAGCACACTGCCCCATCCTCCACAGGCACCCCAGTAAGAGATAAATTTACTGCATAGGCACAGAGGACTTGAGCAGCAGGGTCTATAAAGCTCAAAAGCATCAGCCTTAGAACCCAGGGGAAAAATAAAGGATCAAGATACTCGTGTCAAGACTTACATTCGTAGAGTAACCTGACTGCATGATAGAGGCTCAACGTATTTTTCTTCCACAGCTCAAGAGCTGAATCTCAGGGAAGGATTCCATTAAGCCAATCCCTTCTCATTTTCTCCACTGCTGCAGTAAGTGGCTGTGAAAAATTAAGCACAAATGGTAAGTTCTTCTTCAGGACTTACTCCACTGAAGGCCATATTCCCTTATGAAGGGAGCTTCTCTTTGACATCTGCAGCCAGAAGTGTTTGCATCTTTTTCTGTCATTCACAGGACAAAGTGCCCTGTACATTTTAAAGGGGTTGCAAATAGACTTCTCTGTTAATGCCCTGTCTTTAACCATGGAGGAAAATGCAGGCCACAGTATCACAGTGAAATGACCTTTAAAATCATCTTATGCTGCAGTGGAAATGGGCATGATGCCCCAGGGCAGGGCTGAGAAGCCTCTGGGTCAACCACTGAAAGTTAACTGTGACAGAGAGAAAAAAAAAGATGGAAAAAGAATTGGGGATCTGTGGGGAGGCTGGGATAAACAATTAATCTGTCAGTAAGTTTGATGTGGGTGTCCCCCCCACCCCCAATACAAAAAAAATAAATTAAAAAAAAATATATTTTAAGTGGCTTTGGGCTGAGAGTGTTTCAAACTTCCTGGCAAACTGAAAAATGTGTCTGTATTACATTCTTGGTCCTCAAGCCTTTCTATATAAGAAATTTTGTCATCAAATGTGTTTCAACAAAACACTTTCAAATTCTGACAAAAAACTTTTTGAAAAAGGCTGAGAAAACATTGTAGCACTGTAAAAACGTTCCTAAAGAACTTGGATACCCCAGAAGTTTTCCATTAAGTATTTGAGTTGATCTAAAATTGCATCTGTGGGTGGAATGAATCTACTGAAGAATGCCACTTGGCTTTTGCAGAGGACGAGGAATGGAGTGCCTGAATCTCGCCCCAGGCAGGTACACTAAAGGAGCACAGGGAATGGAATAGGCTGGGAAATGTGACCTAGCAAAGCGCAGAAGCAGTAGAGCAACAGAGGGAAGCAGTTCTGTGGTCGGACACGCAAGCTACATTTGGTCAGAAAATGCCCACTGCAGCACACAGCAGAGAAGGCAGTGATTCTCGCTGTCCTACAGGAGTTGAGGACAGAAAGCAGTGTAAGATTTGCAAAAGGAACTAAGGTCCAGGCTCTCACCAGTGCTTCTGTTCATACTCACCCCCTAAATAATACAAAACAGGCATAGAAACACAGGGCAGCCAACCTGACACCGAACATAATACTTGGCAACCACAGCACCCTGAAGAGTGACTAGCAAAAATCACACACATGAGATGCAGTCCTGAGAAACCCGCACCCTTGGCAAACATTGCCAGCAGGAAATACTAAACATAGCTCACCTGAACTCGCATCCCTCTCAGGGGTGATGAGCCCTACATCCCCAATCAAATAATCCCTGCAAAGAATAGCCTATATATCTCTTTTTTTTTCAGGCAGTGGGCAAAGCTGTGGTTTCAAAGTGCAGTAACCAGAGGAAGTTCAATCCACATCACTTTGCGTGTCTTACGGACTCATCTCCTTGCTCTCACTGGTTGTCAGCCCCACTGTTTTCTTCCTGCATGACTGAAGGTGAAGAAACTTTAGACAACAGCTGAGTCATCAATGCATTTTCCAGAATGGCAATCAAAGGGATTTAAATGGGATTTAGATCCCCTTTAAGCTGAGGAAGAACTGTCTGCAGGTTTCCCAGTCACCTACTGAGTGCTGTGCACGTGAAACCCCTCAGGAAAACTGGAAAGAATTTAATAGAGCTAAGGGTGGAGCAATAACAGTTATTGAACTGGGTCAGTCCTGGACGTAAGACAAGTCCCAGCTACATTTCCCTTAAGACCCTAGGGAAAAAGAAAGATGATACTTGCAATACCTTTGGTCCTTGCGTACAGCTTGCAGCTTTTTCTAATGACATTTTGGGATTCTGATCCCTAAATTGCTGTGAAGTTTTGCTTTCAGCACCTAAACATATTAGGAGGCTATTTCTGAGACACGAGAAAACTCAAGGCTCCAGGAAGGACAGCAGTACTTCAGATTGATTGGTACAAAAATCACTCTTCAAAATAGGACACGGGCTTCTAAATAGCCCCGGGCAATCAGATAGTTTTAGCCACAACAGATGTTCTCTATATTAAGCCCTCAACAAAGGTTTCAATCAGCAGAAACCAAGGTTCAATGAAGGGCTGAACCAAAGGCCTAACCCTTTAAACAGTCAATTTAGTGCCATGAAAGATGACATTTATTGAACTCCTATTTCCATCCCAGCAATCCTATGGTGCTTGAATCTTAATCCATTGTTCAAAGGCTGATTGGAGCAAGCCTGAAATAAAACGTTTGAATAAAATAGAAATATCAGTCATAAAATCTGCTTTCAAGTTTTCTGGCAGCCAGTGCAACCACAATAAAGCAGAGGGCTATGTAAGAGTACACTGGAATGGTTAAGATGTGCTGTAGCCATGCCAGTTGTAAGCAGTCTTCCCTAAAGAGACCTCAACAGGGAGAAACACGCAGGTTTTTTTCAGCTTACAGTGGGCAGTTTCAGAGCACTGATGCAGTAAGGTAGCTTTTGTTCCCTTCCTCTCCTGTGAAGCCCCGTTCATGACAGCCAAGCTTACAGACCATTTTCTAGTGAGCACTGTGGGGTCTCTGTAGCTGACAGGAATTAACACCTGTGAGTAAGACCCCATCAGCAATGCAGGAGTACAGAAGCTTTGGAGAGACGGGGCAAAATCTGGCATCTTCCTTGCTCACCTAGAGCCAAAGAGACGCTGCAAGCTCCTACGGATGGTCATTGCAGCCTACAGTAATGCTGCACAGACTCATGTGCAAATCAAAATCTAGTGACCCGTCACCGCATCTTGAGAGCTAACCCAGGCCCGCTGAGGTTAGCAGCAGCAATTGGATGAAACCAGCAGTGACAGCCTATTGCAGGCACGCATTGAGGGACCTCAGTTCAACTACATGCCACTGCTACATCCTCCTACCCCTCCACACCATACGCTCACAAATCACAGCCTACAAGCATTTCTTGCACGCAAATAATGAAATACTACTGTCTATAGTAACAGCTCATGTAAAGACAGAGTCTTCTGAGGTAAATCTTGGCACTGAACAGCTAAACTTTCATTTCTCTTTGGGAAGTTTGTGAAAATTTGTACGTAGGAATGACCTAGTAAAGCCCAGTTCTCCTTTGTGCTGCTCAATCCCAAAGAGAGGAACAAAGAGAGTAAACGTGTCTTCTTCCAGGATGGGAGAGAACACAAGGCCCAGCAGCAGCTACCAGGCTGGACAAGCCCAATGGAGGTAACTGCCTGGCCGAAACACAAAATGGCACACACTCATACCCCTTCCTCAGCTGCGCAGGAAGATCAGAGGGTAACGAGCCCATTTCAGGAATGCCACCAGCAGTTACCCATTTGACGTCACTGACAAATCAGACTCCTGAATTTTAAAGGCAGCACCAATTACCCAACCCTTTTGTGTATCGTTAACAACCTGGAAGCTATTCATCTACCTAATTGCAACAGTAGCTTTGTGTCTGAGGACAGGACTTCAATCGTTAATATCTGACAGCCACAGACTTCTAATTACTATGTTTTGGAGTTAAATGGAAGTGGGGAAAATTGACAGGCAATCCTTCAGCTATCTCCACCTCAACCTAAGAGAGCTCTTACTCGCCATCCAACCTTAATATCCCCTCTTCTATTTTTCATCCTGGAACAGCACCCCTATGCTAATCTAGCACGAGATCAATATTCCAGTAATCATTCGCAGAAATATTCTTGCCTGTTAACTGCAGGGAAAAAAAAAAGTTCAACTCTGCTATCACAAAATATACCTAGGATGAATAAGATTCAATTTTCAAACTCTAGACAGTAAGAAAATTAAGGATAGATATGAACTGAGATGAAAATTGAAGTACAATGTACATTTGTGTTAATGAAGAATCAGTTAATAGGAAAATAGTGAAGGGATAAATTGTGAGCAGGTGTTAACAGGCTAAGGCTTACACGAAACTAAAGGAAAAGGTCATGACAGACCACCAATGACCACACTGTAGCCCATGAGATTCATTCAGAGACCTGAAAAAGCAAAAGAATCATAGAGCAGGAAAACCTACAAGTGTGCTTTTGAGCTCTCCGAGATTGCAGTTCTAACAGGGGAAGAAGTTGCAGTTTGCTTTTCTGATGAAGAACCAGTTTTTGTATGGGAATAAGAAAATTCTCACATGAAATATGAGAAACAAAATGGAGGTCTGAAGCTATATTGCAAAAGTCAGCAGCAGAACCAGGACCCAAACCTTAAGGATATATTTGTCATTATATTACCTAGTAATTGGGATACAGTGATATACTATACTATGTATTTATAATACATAGACACACACACACAATTTATATATTGGTAATTTTGCCAATATACTAAAGGGTGAAAGTCTTCCCTTTCCCAGCAACCATCACAAGATCACAAGAGGTGATGAAACCATGATTTTTTATCTTCTTTCTTTGAGTGTAATGGCCACCTGACTTCCAACTTGCTTAAAAGAACCATTACTTTCTGCATTTATCACTTTACTATTTTACTGCACCACATGGCTGCACACATAATTAAGGATTTAAATAATGAATAGATATTAGCATTATGTAAATCATCATAATTTTCCATTAATGTGAACTGGTGGTAACTGCCTGTGAATCACAAGCATTAGAAGTCAGACAGTCATACATTTTTAAATTTGAAACTATATACCTGTTATAAATTACAATCAAAGCAGCTCTTTTGACTACTCTTAGATTGTTCCCAACTCAATCTGTTGCACATCTGTTAGCAAAACTTTATATCCGAGGCCCTCAAGAGAATATGGAATATATTAGTGTCTTGAATTAAGACAGCATGGAATGTTCAAACCATGATTATCCCAACCAAAATTAAATCCTCTGAGTTAACATTATGTATGTCTATTCAAATTACATTTAGCTAAGGTCAGTTATGAAAAACAATTGCCATCTCACCACTTACTGCTCTCATCCATCTTTTTTAATAAACTCATTACTGAGATATAATTGGAGAGGTTCGCTTAGCAGAGCACTGGAAAGCATTACATTTCTTAATTCTTCTTGCACTTCTTGCTCTATTTCCACTGTGGCTTGGGGCTTAGCCTGCTGACACCCCAAATAATGAGTGCAACAGGCAGGCAAGACAACAGAATCTATTCTGGACGGTACACTGCACAGTTTTCTTGTTCTACATATATATTTTATCTATATATATTGACAGTTTTTATATATTTTACCAGTTTCAGTGAAAGATACTGAATGAGCAGCAAAGGCTAGTGGACACCCTTTTACACCACTCTGGAGTGCTCAGGATTCAGTGATAAGGTTCACTATGCTAGCTTCACAGTTATCCATATGCAAGCTGTATCACTCATCAGGAATGAGGTCCTTAAACTGTATTTCTTATGACATAACCTCTTTTTACATTCGAAGAGACCAGAAAATCCTATGCTAACAAGACTAGTTCGATGATCATGCGAGGATTTGTAGAACAGGGTCTGGAACTGGAATCTAGGGACTTAATCTGTTCTCTCTCTTTTGCTTCTGCCAGCACGATAAGAACTACAACAGTTTTGCAGTTTACGGTGTTCTACCTGATCCTACCCTGTTCGGCAGGGTAGGACTGGCTGTGGAAAAGTCTGCTGAGGGAAGTTCCACGTACCATTGTTTTACAACGAGATCACCCATCTAGTTGGCCAAAGTAAGCCAGTTGGTGTAATCTTTACGGATTTCAGAAGAGCTTTTGATACTGTCTCTCACAGTATCCTTCTGGACAAAATGACCAAACAGGTCATATTTGTCTAATTGTGCCATGGTTTCCAACTCCTCCTGCTTGTTTCCCATGTTGTGTGTGTTGGTGTAGAGGCACTTCAGCTGGCTATTGGTCATATCACATTTCCAGAACCCTTCCTGATTACACTGGGACAGTTCACAAGTATTTCCCTGTTGTTACTTGGAGTGATAGCATTCACTAGCATTCTTTCTTCACTCAGAGGTGCATCCCATTCCCCCACATCTAGTTTAAAGCCCTCCTGATAATGGAAGAAACACTGAAAAGCATCTGTATCCACCCTTAAGCTATTTATAATTATATAGCCCTACCGTATATTCTGCAAAATTATGTTTTCCAGAAACAAATACACACAACTTGGTAAACTATTCCTTATTCAGAATCCTATCCATGCCTCTGATCTTTGCTGCCTGTCTCTGAAACTTCCTGACTCTCCAAAATGGTTTCTGAGATCAGAGGACAAAACCTGCACTCATTTCTCAAGGTATAGCACAAGGATGTTTTCTGTATCACTATTTTTTTCATAGCACCCAACTCTTCCTCCCCTCCCCACCACTTCCCAGCTCTGAGGTGATGTTTTCATGCAATTAGTTTTCATAGCTGCAAGACTGCTGCTTGGCAGTAATGATTCACTCAGAGGCCATTATTGTGTTGTTCTCCCCCAGTGCATCCTTCTGCTTTTGTCTACACTGAATTTCATCTGCGATTTTAATGCCCATTCACTCAGTTTTATAAGATCATTCTGTAAACCTTCAGACAGCCTTTGTCCTTGCAAACCCAAGTAACTTCATATGAGAAGCCAGCTTTATCACTTTAATGCTCACACCCTTTTCCAAGTTGTTTATGAACATCACAGACCTAGCAGAGAATCCAGTGATTGCTAACCTTTCACCAGAAGAGCCAAGCATTTACTGATGCTTTACCTTGCCCACGCATCCAAGTGCACAGACTGCACGCCGAGGATTAATCACAAATGACAGGGATGCAGCTGATTTATGTGATGAAAAGCCCTAGCACCAACACTCCAAGTAAGGCAATAGTTTTAATTACAGTGGATTATAATGTTTGTAACTTAGAATCACAGAACCATGATCAATCAAACTTGTAGTCACAGATCACCACTCAAGGGATGGTAGCCTGCTTTGGCAGTGGAAGTGAAACCTCTTCATTAGTCTCTGGGTTTGTCAGACTGGTCTTAAGCAGTTCAGGTGCCAAGATCCCCTTCCACCAGTCTCCTAAGCAGAAGCACTAGCATTTGCACTGCACTAGAACCAGCCTATCCAACTATATCGTAACTGGTCTTCATGTAGATATTTCAGATCAAGGTTCAGCATGTCTTAAGATGCTCTGGAAAATCATGAGAGGTTCAGGTTTTCTGCACATGCACTGTTAAGCTGACCTGCATGGGTGCAGGGCATTTTTGTGTGATTTCCATCAGGCAGGAACCTCTTTAAATCAACTGCCTGGCCTGAACTGCTCAGCATCCATGAGCACTTAGCAAACAACCCTAAGCTCTTTCTTGCCCCCACCAACACAAGATTTCTGTGGGAGACAGACAAGATGTTTGCAGGAAACCAGACAGACTGCAGCAATACACTGAAATAGTGACCCTCCTAAGTACTCTATGTTAGTCCCACGAGGTGTTGTCTTTTCTCAGATACAGAATAGAACGCTTGATAAAGTAGTGACATTTTGTAATGAAGCCCATGAGAACTGACAAAACAGCGCTGAATGTTATCTGTATTGCTTGCTTGTGCTGAAACTGCTGCCCAGTAACCCGATGCTACTACTTAGTATTACAGGTTGGCTTTACCTTCTAATGGATGAACTTGACTACATCAGAAAACGAAGTAACGCCCAGAGAAATTATCAGGTTGAGCTAACGAAAGGCAGGCATTAGATACTGGCTCACAATTCCGACTGCTTCTTTTCCTGGCACAACTCCCATAGATGATGCACAACAAAATACCAGAGGGAAGTTATGTGATCATGCTCCAACTGCAACACAGGGTTGACTGCCAATAATATGCTAATTATAATTAGGAATATCAAAACAAACATTTGCAAAACGTCATTCAATGAGCCAGTGCTCCACAAGTCCCTGCTGCTAGTTAGAAGCTAGGGAGTTAAAAACGAAGTCTTTCCATCTCTCAGCCCTGCTTTAGCTATTATTGTCACTCTGATAAGTTTCAGCACACACAAAAAGCAGACAAGTTGTTGATCAATAAATTTATGTATTTTTAAAACATCCACAAGAATCCACTGACTTTCAAAATATAGATAAACCTCTTGAAATTTTAGAATAATGAAAGTATGGCTGAAGGACAGTCTATATTCTGTTTCTCAGATTCCACCCTGGCAAGCTTATCCCCTGTTCACACTTTTACAAACCCTTCTAGCTTTTGTTCTTATGGGCAGTGGGAATGAGCAGCATCTCTTTAACCCAGTATTTCCTTTTCCTAGTACTTACATACCCACTGGAAACAGCAGAAGAAATCAAAACATATCTCCCCTGTATTGACCGCTCCCAGAAAGAACAGCAAGAACAGTCTCCACTGGTCCAGAAAACAAGCACCCTGTACAGATGGGCCACCTCTGTTCATTTCAGAAACAGAATATTCATGACTGATTTTCACTGACTGGGAATTCTACTAATAGCTGCACTCCTTTCCAGTCTGCCAACCTCATACAGCTAGGCAAGTACATAATAACATGGGTGAACAATTGGCAGACAGAGCTCAAAGATTTATAGTAAATGGGGTTACATCAGGCTGGTGGCCAGTCCCTAGTGAGGTTCCCCAGGGCTCCATTTCAGGGCCGGCTCTCAATGTTTCTATAAATGATCTGAACGCAGGAGTTGAAGGCACACTAAGTTTCTGGATGATACTAAATGAGGAGCTGTTGAGTCCCTCAAGGGTGGAGAGGCCTTGTAGAGAGGTCTTTACAAATTAGAGGGCTGGGCTACCACCAGCAACATAAAGTTTAATAAGAGCTAGGGCTGGATTCTGCACATGGGACAGGGCAATCCTGGATATATGTGCAGACTGTGGGATGAGAGGCTGGAGAGCATAGGGAGATTAATGTAATTTATTGCCTATTATTAACAAGTTAGACCACTGAGAAATTCAAAACAAACTAAAAACACCTTCCCCTCCATCCACACTCTTCTACATCCTACCTCCGAGCATTGCAGGGGAACAGAGAATGGGGGTTTCAGTCAGTCCATTGCACTTTGTCTCCCGCTGCTCCTTCACGGTCACTTTCTGCCCCTGCTCCACGTGGGGTCCCTCCCATGGGATGCCGTCCTTCTCCAACTGAGCCTGCGGGGCTGCCCACAGGTAGCAGCTCTTCAAGAACTGCTCCCACATGGCTCCGTACCATGGGGTCCATCCATCCCCCAGGAGCAAACTGCTCCAGCACGGGTCCCCCACGGGCGGCAGCTCCCCCCAGACCCCCTGCTCCTGCGTGGGCTCCTCTCCACGGGCTGCAGCTCCGGCCCGGGGCCTGCTCCTGCGGGGGCTCTCCATGGGCCGCAGCCTCCTCCAGGCCACATCCACCTGCTCCACCGGGGGCTCCTCCACGGGCTGCAGCGTGGAGATCTGCTCCGTGTGGGACCCATGGGCTGCAGGGGGACAGCCTGCTCCACCAGGGGCCTCTCCACAGGCCGCAGGGGAACTGCTGCTGCGTGCCTGGAGCACCTCCTGCCCTCCTGCTGCACTGACCCTGGGGGCTGCAGGGCTGGTTCTCCTCACTCTCCCAGCTCCTGTTGCACAGCAGTTTTTCCTCTTTCTTAAGTATGGTCTCACGGAGCTGCAAACAAAATCACTTATTGGCTCAGCTCTGGGCAGTGGCAGGTCCCTTTTGGAGCCAGCAGAAAACTGGCCCTTATCTAACATGGAGCAGTTTCTGGACTCTTCTCATGGAGACCACCCCACTACCAAAACTTTGCCACGTAAACCCGATACTGGGTGCCACAATATGAGAAAGACCTAAAAATGTTAATGTCCAAAGGAAAGCTAAAAAGGTGATGAAAGATCTAGAGGGCAAGACATGAGCAGTAGCTGAGGCCCCTTGGTTTGTTCAGCCCAGAGCAGAGCAGGCTGAGGGGAGGCCTCATGGCGGCCTGCAGCTCCCTCACGAGGGGAGCGGAGGGGCAGGCGCTGAGCTCTGCTCTCTGGGAACAGCGACAGGACCCGAGGGAACAGCATGGAGCTGGGACAGGGGAGGGTCAGGCTGGGTGTTAGGAAAAGGTTTTTCACTGAGAAGGTGGTTGGGCACTGGGACAGGCTCCCCAGGGCAGTGGTCACAGCACTGAGCCTGTCAGAGTTCAAGAAGCATTTGGACAATGCTCTCAGACATGTGGTTTGATTTTTGAGTGGGGCCACGAGTTGCACTTGATGATCCTTGTGGGTCTCTTGTAACTTGGGATATTCTATGATTCTATGAAAAATATATCTTCTAGAAACCAAAGGTGCAAGTGACTGAGTTGTAAATGAATCCCTGCCCAAATCAAGTTTCACAGTGTCTTTGCTCTGCAAGAGCAGCAAGATCAATAAGTGGCCAGTCTTTTCAAAATTGCTCTCTTGAGATCAGCCATTGCCCTGGGCACTGCTGCCAAATCAAACAATCCTCTGCAAAGCAATTCTGAAAGCCACTTCAGCTCCAGAGAAAAGAGAAAAACTTGTAAC
Organism: Cygnus atratus; assembly: GCF_013377495.2. Classification (NCBI taxonomy): domain Eukaryota; kingdom Metazoa; phylum Chordata; class Aves; order Anseriformes; family Anatidae; genus Cygnus; species Cygnus atratus. The sequence continues at coordinate 13,716,591 of NC_066365.1, read as the reverse complement.
AAGGATCATCAGACACACAGGCAGTATAGAAAGTTTCACTTCTCACACAGAGGAGACCTAAGAAATCTGCCCTAAGGGTCTCCTGAGCTCTCTTGAGCATCAGTAATACTGATGCAAAGCTTGACGCAGTTTAAGAAGCATTTGGCTGAAAAAGAGCATTAAGCAGCTCTTAGTCATATGGTCTGAATTTTTGTGTAGACCTGTGTGGTGCCAGGAGTTGGACTGGATGATCCTTATGGATCCCTTCCAACTCAGGATATTCTATGATTCTATGATTCTACTCACAGCCTTAGCACCTCACTCAGAGGGAGTTCCAGTATTTCTTCTTCTAGACCTGGAAGGAACCTGTCACAGCAGAAATGGAAAAGACAATGACAGGAAGGTTGTCATCAACACAACAAGATGCGTAACCAAGTTCAGGGAGTCCCACACCAGCAGCAACAGTTACCCTTCTCCCCAACATCACAAAACAAACTTGCAATCATTCCACATAAAAAGGCAAGGTCTCAAAAACTACAGCATGCAGCAGAAAGAGCAAAAGAGATCAAAACTATACACCAATGTTAAGATCCGTGAATAGCAGGGGAGTTGTTAAATGAAAATGCTCAAACAGTCTGACAAGCAGTCTCAGATACCACTATACAGACAAAAGAAAAAGTTTGGACCACCATTCAGCTGAGACATTAGCAATATTGAATGGGAGTAATAGTCTTCTGTATGAATTTTTATTATTCCCTTTGAGTCATGGAAAGAATAAATATGAGGTTTCATTTCACTTTAATGATTTTCAGAATGAGGCTCTGAAGATAAAGTCAGAAAATATACTGTTTGGGTATCTATTTTAGCTTTACTATCATACTGCCTCTAATCCCCAGTCCTGGATGAGGAGATCTCAGCCTGGAGAAGAAAAGGGCCTGCCCCACATGTAATCTATTAGGTAAGAAATAGACAGGCAACAAAACACAAGGAAACAAACTTGTCAGCAACATTTGTTGGACTGAGCACACCAAGGGGAATAATTAGACCACTTTATTTTAAAGTACTTAGTTAAGAGCCTTGGAGAAGTACAGTGGGAAAAGTAATGGTATTTAAGTGCTTCAGACTAATAAAATTAGGATATAACTAGACCAGAAATTAGTGGATTCAGGGAATTTTCCTACCACTGCCCAGGCACTGCATAACTACCAAAATGAGCCTAAGTCCAGATTGCAACAGAAATATTAACTTCCTGGTTGTGTGTCATAAGTATCCATGAGGTCAAAACATAGTCTAGAAAATTCCAGTCAAATATCTTTATCATGGATGAACATTTATCACAAGCACCCCTAGATAGCATACTATCAGATGAGTATTCAGCCCCAGTCCTTTCAGCTGAATATGTATGAGTGGTGGGTGGAGAACTCAGAGCAAAGAATTGCCCCTTAAACATTGTGAGAACTGCAGCTACTGTCAGCAGATGGTGCCAGTCAATGCTGAGGAGAATCTTTCTGATTTAGGCCAGCTTGAACATTGGGCCATTAAAGTTTCATTGAAGAGGCTGAAATTCAATACATTACACTGAATTTTAGCCACAAGTTTGGTGACTTTTAGAAACACAATACCTTTAGAAAATGCACTGATTTTCCTTTTTTCTTAGCATTATCAAAAAAGAAACCTTATCTATACATTCTGATTCACATCTCACCTAAAAACAGCTGTAGCTTGCTATTTTTTTATTAAGGAAATATTTTGCATAAGGCTGACATTCTTAAGAATTAGAAGCTATAATTTCTGCAGAAGTGCAATGCCTTGAAATCTCACAGAACCTTCTCATCCATGAGCATGAAGCAAGGAGCATTTTGTATCCCATGACACAGAAAGGAGCAATCTTATCTGGATAGCTAACATCTCTGTGACTATTTGCTCAAGTTCAGACCAGATTATTTTCCTGATCTTGTCAGGCCACACAAATCCATGAAATAAGCAGAGAAAACAGCCCACATAAAAATTGCAGTTGGGTCTTTGCGTAGTTGCTAACCTGTGATTAAAGATGTCCTAAACATATCTTTGTCATCATGTGTATTCTATTTTAAGCATTTTTCCATAAACAGGCCTTGTTTCCATCTTCTCTTCCCCCTCTTTTTTTTTTCTTTTTTTAATTAAAGCTTTTCTTTAAGACACTTCCTCAAATGATCCGAGGAGTATTCCCCAATGATATTTTACTGTTGAGCAATAAACTACTCTTGGTGCTTTCCAAGATCTCTTGCCAATGTAACCATGGAGACCTTGCCAGCTGCTAGAACATCTTGAGGAATTTTGTATCTCTCTCAGTAGCTTCCCCAATGACAAAATCATTATTCAAAAATGGAGTCGCAATGGCTGCAGGATTTTTTGTTGTTGTTTTTACAACATTTACTAGCTTACATGCATATTTTGCCAACTGTTGCATTCATTGCACGTTATTAAATAACACTATTTGCTATTTGCGTAAGAACAGAATCAAGGGGAAATGTACAGAGGTTACCAGGTAAAATGCATGTATTCTAAACTGTCAAAGGTAAAAGGCTCCAACACAATTCATGATATAAAATAGTACATAAAAATGATGAATTAGCTGAAACAAAAGCCTGTATTCATCTGCCTTCAGATGGTGTTAGAATACAGCTACTGAATTAGAGCAGCGTGGAGTTTCAAGTCAAAGAATCTAGAAGCACATGCCAAAAATTAAACTTAACTGCTGAAACTATAAATGTAAAAACAGGTTCTGTTTTTCATCACCTCCTTCCAGCATCCTTCATGTGGAACAGGTCAGGAAGCATAATTCAAGCAGGATGCCAAGAGAAAAAGTGGGTGGGGGGAGCACAATTACCACCATTTTCTTAGACCTTAATTGTGATGTTTTTCCACTCATGCTGTTACTGATGCCTCACTGAGATTCTGATTCCATAACAAGGCAGAGAAAGAGACCCTTCTAAGTCCTTTCCTTTCCCCTTCTTCATTTATTTTTTTTCTTACCACTCTTCTCTTTCCTCCACACATTAAGGGCATGGCTTGCGCAAACAAGGCAGAATCTTTTGCAGCACTGCTACATACCAATAGATAAAAGCACAGTGAAAAAGCCTTAAACATCCCATAACAAAGTAGCCCAAACCAAGCTAGTACAAGCTAGCCATGCTCTTGTTTCCTCAACCCTCTGAGAAGTATTCATTCCTAATTCCTTTCAAGGAAACCTGATCACACTTCAGGAACAAGAACTCCAGCAGTTTTAGCCCATCTCACCTATTTTGTGCTCTTGTTCAATCTATTAATACCAACAAAGGATTCAAAAGTATTCCTCCTCTCAGTCACTCTGAAGAAAAAAGAATAAAGTAAACAATATTGGCTAACTACATCTTACTGTTTAACCCTTTATATTTCAAATGCTGCAATCATATATATATATTTTTTTAGCTTTCCCTAGTGCATTTAGAAATGAAATGTGGCAACTATTTTTAACAGGCATTTTTGCCTATGCACTAAGAGAGTTCAGGCACATACAGAGCTCCCCTACTTCTGACCCTTTTAATTCACCGGTGTTGTGTCCACACACAGCAATAGGCAGCCTCCATCACAAACAGCTTGCATAAGCTAGAGACGCACAGATTGGGTTCATGAAGAAAAAATCTCTCTCCCCAAAACTCTCTGCAAAACTGTCTCATAGATCCAGTCCACAGCAAGACACGTTTCCTGACATGGTCTGGGGCAACTGATCCTGCTGGTCTGTGGTACAAGATCCAAGAGAACACTGACATCTTCAGACCATTTTAAATGACATAAGAGTGTGTCAGGAAAGGGACAGAGCAATGCAAACACCATGAACCTGCCTGTGGTCAATGGCAAACCACAGCTTGGCATTGCTGTGGTCATGGATATTGATTGAGAATGAGGAATGTTGAATGGACTGTAAAGAGAAGGCCTGTCATGAGATGCTGAGACCCTGCCAAAGAGCCTGTCAGGATTGTAGCGACTCTTTGAGAAGAAAAAAGGGGGACAAATCTGCCTAAGTGAGCCCTACCACAACCAGTTTTCCACCACCACCTCCAATGAGCTATGTCACAGGGTTTACCGGAACTGCAAAACACTCCTGATAGTTTAAGGTACTACAGCTTCTAGGTTATGTTTCTTTCTAGACTTTCCTCCATTCCTAAAATCGGTTTGAGACTGAGTAGGAGCTGCACAGCTTCTGGGGCTTTTGTAGCAAAGACGAGTCATTCCCACACCATGCTGCCAGGGAATGGCACTGCCTCTTCACAGCCTAAAAAGATAGGGCTTGAGATCTATTACAGGTAGAAGAGCATTTGCCAGAGCTCTAACTTTACTTCCACAGTATGCGAAGGCACACAGTTATTACCCTTTTTTTTTTTTTTTTTTGCTGTAAGGTTAGAATCTATTCTGAGATAAATAGTTCTCATGCTGTACTAACATGCTGCAGCGATGTAGAGCTGTCCAACTTAACAGCTACTCTTGTTCTACTTCAAAGGTCTCAAAGGAAGCTGAAGCATATCTGTTAAGTGCACAGCAGCTTGTTAAGCATGGGTGATCTTTGCTGAAGTAGCTCTCTCCCTGCATTTTACTAAGATATATTTGTCAGTCAAGAAAAAGTTGGATACTGCACCTTTTTGAAAGCTTGTAAGGAGAGGATGCTAAACAACAACAGCTCAGAAATATCCAAATCTGTGCTAGCCAAGCATTTCACTCATTTATTAGCCAACAGTTTTCACATAGATAGTGTGAGCAGGCCCTTCGTATGAGTTGGTCAATGGACTCTACAGCAGTAGCCCCCACACATTTTGAGGTATTTCCCCCCGAAAAAAAACTTCTCCCCATCCCATCCACCTGAGCTCTCATAGGACCAAGTCAGAAGACGTAAGTGAGCCTCACATGCATACTTGCCATAAATATTAAATAAAATTAGGTTGCTTATTTATTTTGATGGGAATCACAAGACTTAGGGTAGGAAAAGACTTCATACTTGAAGTCTAACCATTGCTTTACAAGTGGAAGAGAGCAGGCAAACAGCTTCCTAACAGTTCAGTCATGTGCAGAATACATGTATATCAGGGCAGCCAGCCTTCCAGGTGTCCAGGTGACATGCAGTACTGGAGGAGGGCGGGAGGTATCAAAAGTATAGGCTGAAAAAGGATTAATAATCTGGAGTAGAAAATGAGAAATTGAACAACCCCCGTACTACAGCTCCTTGAGCACGTTCTCTTGCTCCAGCAAAATGTCTGCTAAAGAGACAAGGATAGAGCATTCTGTAGGAGCAAGCTTCCTGCCCTAGGTAGTCTGGTATTAGACCCAGTTTGCCATATGAGAGAAACAGAGGAGAGAGAGATTTAACACAAATACCTTTCAAAGACGATCTTGCAGCAAGTAAGCATATTCTTTCTTTTCCTTTTCTTCACTTTTGTCACTATAAACTTCATTTGCATTAACTTTGCCTATTTTGTATTTCGTTAATATCTTTAACTTGACCTGAGTTAACTTAACCTGACTTAAAACTGCATAACAACATGGCAATCCATTCTTCTGTGCTGATAAATATTCAGAGAAGAAATATCTTCTAGTGAGAGGTGTAAATCAGGACAACCCTAGCAGAGTGGGGCAGCAGGTAGAAAAACCCAAAAATAGAGTCTTGGGAGAGCACATAACACCCTGAAATCATGAACTTATTTTTAGCTAAAAGGGCAAAAGCCATACCTTCTCTATAGGGGAGGAAAAAAGCAGTCCTCTCAACCCCACATAGATATCTTAGCTTTAAAAGGACAGTGAAGCAATCGGCATTTTTTGCAAGTGTTAGCTGTGAAGGTAAACTCTTCATTTTAAACTCACCCTGCTAATTCATGAGAAGATTAAAAACTGCTCTGGCATGACTAAGACTTTAATTGAAGTTCATTACCTTGAATTAAAGCACAACCTTTCTTCTCCATCACACCCCCCACCCCTCTCTGTGGCAGCAATGGCAAGAAGCCATCCTACTCTGAGAGCATGTGTAAACAGGCTCCTCAAAGTGCCTGTCAGCAGCCTGCCAAAATTGCTAATCCCAGTAACTTCAGCAACAGGAAAGCAAACCCAAGGCCGACCACTTCTGAAAAGCCTGCCTGGTTCAAGTATGTACAACATAGTTCATCATGATTTAGGTAAGTCTGCACCTTTCCTATTGCCCTCCACTCTTAGATGTGGTCCCTGTGACTCAGAATTTTAGAACAGCCTGGAAAGTTTTTCTCCTCCATTCACATATGACACTGACTTCAGCTTAAACTAGAATTACTACAACAGATTTAGGCTAAAATGTTAAATGTTGATGCTTCCTTGTGAAAATGTCAATTGGATGATGCCAAAATGTTTAGAAGTATTTACACATAATATGAATATTAAAGAATTTTAAAGAATTTGAAAAAAATAGATTTCAAAGGCTTTTCATTTCAAATGCCCTGTTGGCGTGTGTTTGGTTGGTTGGTTGTTTTTTGGGTTTTTCTCCCCAGCAACAGCAGGAATAGTAGCAGAGAATGATACCAAGGCCATCTGAGCCTTCTTAAGTAAACACCAGCTATGTAAAACATATTCACAACATATAAGATTTTTAAATTTGCAATACATAAAGAACTTTTAATCAGACTTACAGAGGAAAATGTAGAGCTGAGGCCCAGATCAAAAGGGTAGATACCATGGGAAAACATATCCCAAAAAAAGAATTAGCAATCTCTCCTTCCACAAACTACTGATTTTAGATCACTTTCAGCCACGTAGCCTCCAGGTGATTATCGCTGGATTCACAGCAAATGAACCCCTCACAGCTCTCTTCAATTTCCAATCCTATTTTCTACCTGTAGGCTTTACCCTAGTGATTGCTGGGCTCTAAACACCACAGCGCTTCAGTTTAATGGCACTCTAGCTTAGCAAAACTCTTCATGGTCATTAAGAGAAAATGATTGAATTAATTCAGGAACTCAAGAGCATTCAGCTGAACTGATATTAAACCTCAAGAATACATGAGCCAAAGTCCATTTAGGAAAAGAGAAGGTAAAAATGGATAATAAGAAATAGGCACAATTCAGTTTTATCGAACCAAAGCATCTTAAGATGAAAACACTCTAATGAAGCACTTAATGACTACTTAAAATTATTTTAACAACTGATGACTTCAGAGAGTTTAAGACATAATTTCCCATCAAAAAGCTTTATGCAAAGTCACACCACATATCCATTAAATCTAGGAATTTAGGTTGAGTAACCCTACATAGCTACTTCACAGAAAAAGGACATGAATGTCTTCTAAAGGAGATGGTGGTGTTCTGTTTTATTTATTTACATGCACACAATGAACTAATGGGATTACTTTCACAGGAACATAAATTCATCAGATATAAGAAATTAAGCCCGGTTCTTTACAATCTGCACAATACTTACCAAGTCCAATAGAGCCTGCAGTATCAATATGTCCAGACTCCCCCTCATTTTTGTCTAAATTTCACAAGCAAGAAACTTCTCTCAATGTGATATATAAAAATTTGAAGTCCTTCATTAGCAAACAGATCAAGACTTCAAGAATCAGAATGTGATATAAAAAGAAGGATCGTGAATGCCTAAAATCCTTGAAATGCCATGGATGTTGTCAAATAGAAATACTAAGCTAGTTCTAGTAGTGAACCAGGCTCCATGTTATAGAGAAATCTGTCAACTGGTTTAAAACAGAGCTCTTAGCACCCTGGGGGTTCTGAGTATGGTGGGTGTCCATCCTGTCTGCCCCCACTCCCCATTTTTCTAGGTTGTGTCAATACCAACTTCTTACCAGGAAGGTGGATATGAGAAGGAAAAAATAAAACACCACCACCAACAACAAAACTTTAATGATACCTTCATATAGGAGACTGCAGTATGCTCAAAATAATTAGTCCATTTGCTCAAATAAACTCACACCCTTTCATTCTGGCTTAAGCTGTAGGTAGCAAAATCCTATTACCTCCTCCTATATACATTTTATTCCCTCCCATTCCTCCAGTAGCTTTAAAAGGTAGAATGAGGAGAGGTCAAAGGTATACCCACACCTACTTGGTCCACTGGGTTAGCTAAGTTATTTGTTTCCATAGCAATGGCACAAAGAGGTGAAATCTGGCCAGCATTACAGTTCATCTTCGATCCCCTACCCCAAATGCTTTTCTACTCAATTTACAGCTATACCAACTGCACGCAGTTTTCAGCAGGAGCAAAGGTCAAAGTCACGCGAGCTCCTCAGCAGAAGACATTGCCCCACCAGACCCCATGAGACTGCAAGTCCCAGACAACTGTTCCAGATTTCTCCCTGTCAGCCTAAAGTAAGGAAAACTTGTTCCTCAGCTGGTCCAATCTTTGCATTTTTCTCCACTGCAACGTATTCTCTTTTTGTTCCTCCTAGAATTCAGACAATCCCACCAACCTTCAAATACAAATACCCTCACTTTTCTCTGTGACCCTTCTGACGTTACAAGGACTGTAACTGTTACAAAGACTGTAGGAAGATGACTATAAGTCGTCATCTTATTAACCACAGGGCTTGGAATTTTCCTGTATGTGGTAAGCCTTGCTCTACTCAGGCAAGCATCCAAGAATCTGGACTCTAGGCATCATAAAGCTGGCCCTCAGCTAATGTGTCTGCATTAGAATTATGTTATATTACCTCACAGTATGAGGAATGCTGCTCAGCAATTCAGCTTTTCATCTAAGCTAGTCATGTACTAAAGTGGCAATTCTTATACCTGATTCTCAGCAAGACAATTCCTTTACAGATGTTTTCACGGCAAACTGATTTCCCTTGTGTTTCACTGTAGTTACAGTCAGCACTGTTAATTTATTTTTCCTTCTACAAGGCAATAAACTGTTGCACATTTTCCCTGGAAGGGAGAGAGATTACTGATTTATGTTGCATAACAGGAAAGTCTGATACCAACCATTGATACAGATGAGCAAAGGCCACTGCAGAATCTTGATGGAGTCAACACAACCTACTGCAAAATATCACTAGCTTAGCAGGTGACAATGACATCTTCTGCCTTAACGTTTATCTTCACTATCTTCAGAGCAATTTATTTGCAGTATATTACTACTTAAGCTGTATCTTTAGGGAAGTTATGATGCTTAATGTTTCATGCTTGCCAACTGTCTGGAATTCAGCTCAAAAATTTCCAGGCAGGTTATAGCAGCCATTTGCAGTACAGCTCCATGAGAAGTAGGATTTGTTGTGGTTGCAGCAGCTTGCAGATGTCACGGACACGTACAGCACTTGCAAAGAAGAACCCCTCTCCCAAGTATCAATGCAGAAAGGCAAGGCTTCCCACGGTCTTGAAAGTGAACAGGAAGAGATGATCTTCCAGGACTTTTCACTTCAGACACGTTAGACTGCTCAGAGAAGAAGCACTCTTCACCAACTGTCTTGAAAAGCCTAGAGGAGGTTCTGTCTGAAGTTTGGACATCTCTGGTATCTCACAAAAAAAATTACAACTCCAGACTGCCTCAACCCACACACCATGTTTAGATCTGCCTTTATTTATTTATAATACCCCATGATCTCCCACTGAGTAATGCAGGCATAGCAAAAGGACTGGAGTGGCCATGCTTTCTGTCTCAGCACTTCCAAGTAGCCTTGCCACTAGGAAAAAAAAAACAACACATTGTTATGTGATGACAGGGTTAACTCTGCATTCACGGGTTCATCGTAGACCTACTAGGAGGCAGTCAAGAAGGCAATGCAATGGTTCCAGATAAAGAACCTCCCAATAAGCAGGGCAGGAGACTAGTAAACAATGCCTGCAGTCAGTTGAAGAGACTGCTTTCCCAGAGCCATGCTGCTCTTATGCCAAGCTTAGGAAAGAAGAGATCTAATCAGCCTGGCTCATGGGGATTGGGACCCAACCTACATGAACAGGGAGACTGAAACAGGACGACAGATTCCTGCTCAGGTCTAAGACAACACTAGTGTTTTCCTAAGTTTCCAGGAGATAGCAAGCCTTAGAACAGATGGACGTATACATGTAGTCTGTTTTTTATTTTTTATTTTGCAGGTTCCTCTCTGTCAGTCTTACCTGTTTCCCTTGTTATGAAGATTTCACAATGCTTTGGTTCAGTTATGCTGCCGTATTGCACAATTGATAGCCGTTGCAGCTCTCTTGAGAAAACCTGTGTGTTGCCCAATGAGAAGTCATTGCTGATCCACACAACACACTGCTCTAGGAAAGAATCCACTACAGGGCTTTACCCTTGGGTAGGGGAGAGTAAAGGGCTACCCTACTGTATGCCTGTGCCCAGAAGGCAGGCAAGGTCACCACTGCACCTTGTTTGGCTGATTAACAAAAACACATGGGATGAAGAGGATATAAGCTATGTTTCATTATTAGACTAGTTACAGATGTTTAAAGTTTTTTTCTTTGAAAATAAGTCAGAAAGACATTTCTTTTTGACAAAAAAAAAAAAAAGGAAATAAAAAAAATGTTTTGGAATATAATACAACAAAGACTATTTCTTCCAGACTTCCCTCTTTTGATTATTTTCATTAAGAAAAGAAAGTAATAACAGCAAAAAAAAAAAAGCAGAGATGACAGATGACTGAAGCCAAAATATTAATCTGCCAACATTTACAGCTTTGTCAAATTATTCGTTAAAAAATCTTACAGAAAAGTCCATTGCCCCACAAATTTAACTACCTACAGAAATAATTTTTCAGATAAAGAGAGCCTCACCACTAAAGGAAGATGTATTCTACATAAGATGGTAACAGTGAAATTACTTATACGTAGGCACAGAGATTGTACAGTTACAGTGAAGAATTCAGTGTCTGAAAGACAGTAAGCAAGCAGAGGCCTTAAGGCTGATTCTATCTGTTGAACACATGGCAAACTCAACTGAAAGGCAATTCCTTACACCTTCCATTTGTGAAGAAGTCAGCTATGCTTTGTCTGTGCATTCACCCAAAATGCTCAGTCTGCTTCTTGTCAAAGTAATACCAGAGTCATAACCTCACACGTGCCCTGAGACTTTGGTAGAATTAAAAAAAAAAAATCATAAAAATTTGTACCCCTTAGGAATTAGAGTCACTGAAACCAGCGCATCATAAAAGAAGCATGCGAAGAACAAAATAAAGTATTTTGTTCTTCTAGTTTTATAACAATAATGCTTCAAAACTGTTTTTGTAAATTTACCATTTGTATGCTATAAGCCAAAGAAGTTGACTGATCTCATTATAATGTATTATTTTCTTGCTCTGTGTCTTAAGGAGCAGAAAAGTATAGGATCACTGTATGCGTCCCTATTATGCCAAATAATGTCTCAGACCATAAGACATATTAAACAAGATCTGAGAAAGGTTTCAGAGATGGATTTTCAAGGCCTATGAGGGAAGTGGCATGTCTATAGAGAAAAACAAGACCAGTGGTTCCATGAAGAGTAAGGCTAGTCATTCATGCCAGGCAATCCACAAAGGTGAGAGCAATAAGGAAGTAGATTCCATTCATTCTGCTGCTCAGAGTAACTAGCTGGTCCTGCAGTAGCTTTTACGCTTGAACTTGCTGAGGTGAGGTCCTCTGTTACCAGAAATAAAGCACTGCCTTCAGAAGAGCTTGATGATTATTTCTTCAGGGGTGTATTTGGATTTGCATTTTTGAATTATTTTAAAAGTCTGGGTGTACCTCTCAAATAAGCACTTCCTCTTAGATACCTAAAAGACAGATGAAGTAAGAACATAAATATCTGTCCCACAGTGTCCCCATACAGATCAAGGATTTTGTTTTATCAGCATTTCACAAAACAATACTGAAGGAGAGGGGGAAGCAATGTCTAGTGCTATAAATTTCTCCTCTTAAAGAGGGAAATTAAAGAAGAAAAGAACAAGGTAAGTGAGCAAGATCAGAGATTTAGCAGTGGAAGAAGGCAGAAGTTCAATGTTTCCTACCAGGAACATGCTGGGATATCTCCAGACTCTGCTATGAAGTAGGGACATGGACATCGTGTATCAGCTACATACCAGGTCCATCAGTGGATGTTATTATCTCTACGAAAATTGTTAAGGGCAATGACTTGTCCACAGAATACCCTTACAGAGGTAAAATTTTGTGCAAAAGAAGTAGGTAAGATCTTCCAGCTGCCTGCACATTGCATTTAATGTGGCTTTTCATTGCAATTAACAATTTACCCAAGTAATTTCTTTTCTCTGTGGAAACTAGGATAACTCAGAGTTCACTGAATTGACTCAGCCCATAGCTGAGTCAAGAGGTGAAGTTTTACAAAGCAGTGAGAACACATTCAGGCAGTTAGTAACAGCCTGGGGAAAAATAAAAATAATAATAAAAAAGCCTTAATCAATAAGAAGTTAGGAGATTGGGAGGATTTCCTCATTTCTGTTTCAGTGTTTGTTATTCATGACATCCACCACCACTTCACACTGCCATTTCCCCAGCAGTGCTATTTCTATTTGTTCAATATGCTGATTAAGCCTCCCACAGTGCTTGCAAAGGTCTAACTGCTATACCTATTTTCTAAGAATGCTAAGTAAAAATTAACAGAAAACTGTTAATTTTTTTGTTAATAATCTGCAATCATAGACTGTGGTGAAACTAGGATCAGCTTTAGTAAACTGTATGTGAGGCAACCAGTAGGCTTAATAATTCAAAATCAGGTAAAAGAAAAAGGACCAAATAACTTCCACTAAGTAACAGAGTATGCCCTCTAATAATTTTTTGTTGTTGGTTTTTCCTGAAAAAAAGGGGAAAGCTTGAGAACATGAAATCCTCTGGCTGCTTTAATTTATGAATGCTAGTCTGATAGTGGTTTTTTTTCCCCGACTACAGGGAAAAAAAAAAAAGGAAAAAAAAGTTTTATCTTTCGTGTCTTGCACACTTTTACTTGCACAACAGGGTGCCTGACAGCACAGTGCTGAGCCAAGAAAAATAAACTCTGTCTCCTGGCTAGGCTAATTACAACAGGTTTAGTTCTATGTTGACATGGTTATACTGCCTCCAGACTTCGTGATAGGTCTGTCAAATATAACTTGTTATTTCTGCTTCACTACTTTTGCACAGAGAAGACATGTCCAGAGTCTTCCTACACACACTCAGTTGCACCAGTTTAATTTTACTTCTGATGAAAGTGGGTGCAAAAAAAGTGGGTGTCCAGGCACAAGTAAGAAATCAGCTCTAAATATGTGTCTTTTAAACTGAAACAAACTGCCTTTGACCAAAATGCATGTAATCATAGAATCATTTAAGCTGGAAAAGACCTTCAAGATCAAGTCCAACCATCAACCTGACCTACTGAGTCCCATCACTAAGCTATGTCCCTTACTGCCACACAGGCAAATTCCTCTAAGCTGACTTAAGGGACTGAATTAAAGATTTGTGTAGATCCCAGGGCTACTGCATGTCAGCTCCTTCCCCTTTTCCTCATGCTCTGGTGCGGTTATTATTTCATGATGGTTTACAACAGAAATAAATGTCCCCACTTGGTAACTTGCTCAGGCAGAGGGTGACCAGTGCACTGGCTACACTCAAGGCAGATAGCAACCACAATATCAATTCAAGCTAGGTGCTGAGAAACTGACAGACAGAGGTCTTGCTCAGCAGCTGAGGGCCAACGGAGCACGTGCCAAAAAACAATATTACTATTAGTCCATCACCTTACCCCATAAATAGTGAGCAGACCAAGAGTCCTCTGAGCTCTTCTGCATGACATCTGGCTGCATGCCAGGATCTCCCCTTGACTAGAATCATTAAGGTTGGAAAGGACTTCCAAGATCATCTGGTCCAACCATCCCCCTACCACCTATGTCATCCACTAAACCATGTCCCTAAGCACCACGTCCAGCCTTTCCTTGAACACCCCCAGGGACGGTGACTCCACCACCTCCATGGGCAACCCGTCCCAATACCTGACTGCTCTTTGTGAGAAGAAATGTCTCCTCATTTCCAACCTGAACCTCCCCTGGTGCAACTTGAGGCCATTCACTAGTCCTATCACTAGTTACCTGTGAGAAGAGGCCGACCCCCAGCTCCCCACACCTTCCTTTCAGGAAGTTGCAGAGAGCAATGAGGTCTCCCCTGAGCCTCCTCTTCTCCAGACTAAACAACCCCAGTTCCCTCAGCTGCTCCTCACAGGACTTGTGTTCCAGGCCCTTCACCAGCTTCGTAGCCCTTCTCTGGACACGCTCCAGGGCCTCGATGTCCTTCTTGTAGTGAGGGGCCCAAAGCTGAACACAGCGCTCGAGGTGCGGCCTCACCAGAGCAGAGCACAGGGGGACGATCACCTCCCTGCTCCTGCTGGCTGCACTATTCCTGATACAGGCCAGGATGCCGTTGGCCTTCTTGGCCACCTGGGCACACTGCCGGCTCATGTTCAGGTGAGCACTGACCAACACCCCCAGATCCTTTTCCTCTGCACAGCTTTCCAGCCACTCTGCCCCAAGCCTATAGCGCTGCATGGGGTTGTTGGGGCCAAAGTGCAGGACCCGGCACTTGGCCTTGTTGCCTCTCAAGGTCACGCCTGCTGCACAGATCTCTTCTTCCTTGTGAGAGATTCCTTGTCACAATAGATCCTCAGAAAGTAATTAATAGCTTTCTAAACCTCGTAAGTTTCAATAAGATTATAAGTATTTTCAGTATATTAAGCTAGTAAAAATATATTTATTTTTCCAGGGTAAAAGGTTAGTGATTTTTTTTCACTAAAAATTTAATAAACTATTATATATTCTGTTGCCCCAAGACCATGTTTTCCAAGTCACATAAAATTAAGAAAAATATGATTTTACTGAGAATTCATTCTGTCCCAAGCAACTTTGCTTTTGAAGAAGTCAGGGTTTTGATACAGAACTAATTTTTTGATCTAAAATCAGCTCACCAGCACTCAGTGCTTCCACATATCCATCAGTTTGCATCAAAGAAACTGAGAATTATACTTGGAAGGGACAAGGAAGAGTTAAAAATATGTACCATTTTCTGAGGAAAAAGTGTAAAATTTCTTTAGAGAAACAAGTATAATTGCCAGGCATTGATAAATTGTGTACGGAACGCTATCGATGATTCATACCAGTAGAACTTGCTGCTAAATAAACTCTGACCTTGATACTCAAGAGACCCACTTAGAACATCCTGCAAGACAATGATATATTTCTCCCCACTAACCTTTGCGAGCAGTCTGCCTCTTCAGCTCCTTGAAACAAGCTAGTTCCAATTAAAGAGGAGAAGTGGAACTGTTTCATACATTTGTTTCAGTGACAGGATACGCAGGGGTTATGATGTCATAGTGCCAAGAATATTGGGCAGGAAAAGCTGGGTATGGGCTTTTCTTCAAATTTCAAATATGTATTGTCGCAATACTGCAGAAAATATTTCCTTCTTTATGAAAAAAGCTGAGCTGTCAGAAGGAAGGTGAGGGAGAGAAAATGATTCAGAAGATAAAGCCTAGAGCTGAAGGGAGGTAGTTGTGTCCACATTCCTGTCCCATGCTCACTGTGCAGAAACAGGCAAGTTATTTCACCTTCCTGCCATTCAGGTTCTCAGCTGCAGTGTGGAGAGAATAATAAAAACTTTCTCCAACTTCTACAGTGCTAGGCCCTACCTTCTGCACTGTGCACTCACAACACAATTTGGTTTTATGTTACCAAAGGGATAATTCCCGATAAAGGAATACTCAACAGAGAAGACAGCCACGAGATGGCACAGTCTTCAAGGACAACTATCTCTATGAGAAAATGGAAGTACTTGCCACTAAAGGCAAGAAAGACACTGGGGAGAACAAGAACAGAAAGAGATCAGTAAGCTTCAGATGTCAAACCCCTTGGTCTCAGTGTCTGAACCTGAGTGAATCAAAATTTTGGAAGGGAGCCTGCAGCAGCCTGGAGGGAAGGACCCCACACTGCTACTCTGTTGGCCATGCTTATCTGTCCCAGTTGCATTATTTATGCCAAAATATTGAAAACAGGTCCAAACAGCAGAACAAGTAGAAGTCACTACCTGTGAATCTAGTTACTGAACAAGTTGTCTGAATTTCTATCGAACGGATAAGGAAATGTTTAGGGTGGCATCTGTGTCCAGAGTCACTTTTCCTTCACAACTGGAAAATTAACCTGTAAAAGTGTTACCAGGTGTACTTAAGGCTTTCAGTAAGAAGCCGCTGAGCATCCAAGCCACGAAACATGGCCTTGATCTTAGACCTTCAGGCAGTCCAGGCTTAGGATTCAAAAAGCAGCTGGGATGGACTTGCTCAGCGTTGAGCAGCAAGTTCACACAGCAAGTGGAAGACAGGTGCAAATGTACTCCTGGAAAAGAGCAGCCAAGAAATTGGCACAGTTTGCTTAAGGAGTTGAAGCACGGAAAGAGGCAGGAACATAAGAATAGGTGACAGTGATGGAAGTGAATGGGATGTAGGGGATGTTTCATAACATAACATTAGAGAGGCATTAGCATGTTTGAAAGCAAAAAGACAGTGACTGATGCAGAGCAGCAGTGGAAGGATGTAGGAAGTAGCACGGCTGGTGAGGACAGGGAACAAGCAGAGTCAAGGGATTTGTTTTCATCCTGATGTATGCTGAAAGGAAGTCTCAAAACATTTATTTTCTCCTGTGAAGGAAACTCTATTCTCCAATCGCATTCAAAAGGAAAAACAAGGCTGGTGAGGACTCAGTTCTGAACTTCCCCAGGATGGAAGGTGATTGATTCAGGCTTGCTTCTCTTTGTTTTTTAAGTGTGAGTGGCATCCAGCTATGCCTATTACTATCAGTTAATGATAACAGAAATCAAACTGTAAGTTAAAGCCAGAAAAATCCTTTGCATCATGGCATTTCCTTTATGAGTCATTGTTGCCTGCAAATGAGGACTTCTTACCATACTCCCAATGTACATCAAGTCATTAACATTTCTGCTTTTGCCTCAGTTGTAGACAAATAGAAAAAGGATAATTTCAGATCCTTCTCAGAGTTTCAGAAATATATTTTAAGAGATTAAGGTAACTGAAACTTTTTTTTTCCAATTACCATGCTATTTTCTTCTAAGATCAGTCTTGTTGTGCCATTAAAAACAAACAGCAATTTCAGGTACTTGTTTGTGGTGGATCCCACTGTTACCGTACTTGTTCAAGTTAACTAAGTGACATTCTCTTTCTCCTGCAAGCAATGACAAGGACCATTTAAAAACACTGATTGCTAATCTTACAAGTAGAAATGCAGTATACGTAAGCAATAACAAGCAGTAAATAAAATTTTCTTCCTGTCTCCATCCTTACTTGTACAGAAAAAGTAACTTCAGCTGGTTGAATGCTGGATCCCTGTCCTCCATCTCAGAAGTTTTGTGTTTGTTAAAGACACTGCAGGAAGTTTCATTATTAAATGAAATTGGTAAATGAAAGTCCAAGCTATTAGTTTCACTAGAAGAAGAATGGTCCTACTGATCTGTTCGAACCTAAAGGCTGTTACTAGAGACACTAATTGTTGTAGGCTGTTTCCTCCTGCCTTCCTGGTCTACTGCTACTATTCTCAGAAGATTCAAATTAATTCACTTGATTTGTTGCTAACCCTTACCAGAACAGACCTTTATACATTGCTGGTGCTTTAAAAACTCACATATAGGGTTTCCACAGTAAATTTTATATCCTAAAAAAATAAATAAATACAAAAAAAAAGAAAAAAGAAAAGTAGTACATATAATGCACAGAAACTTAGTATTTAACACAGACTTTCGGGTAATCATCTGTTTACTTGAAGGGGTTGTGCATTTTCCATTTCTCTATAGCAGAGGCTTCATTTCCTACATGCTGCAGGTTTTTGTGTTCACATGCATAGATATTTCAAATCTAGAACCAAGCCAAGACCAAAGACGTGTCTCTGGTTCATAGCAGTCCTGTAAAAACTCCATTTTCAGTTTAATATGCAATGTTAAAAGTTTCCTTTTTTAATAGGGTATACATTATGTTTCTATTTTCATAATAATGATAGTCTCCACTTTACTACCTACAGCATATATCATCTCATATAATATTAGCAACATAAATAATCTGGGCCTGATCTACGGAAGTTAATGGGAGTTCTTCCCACTTTGAAAAAGATGCAGTGAAATCAAAATAGAAAATGACCTACTTTTAAACTAAAGATATGATGCATAAAAAAAAGATATGTTTATGTGCAGCATAAACATTTTAATACGAAAATAAAGACCAAATTTACTATTATAAAACTCTTTGTGGCATAGGAAAGGGTATGTACAAAGAATGAAAAAGTGGTAGTAAATTAAAAACAAAACCAAAAAAAACCACAGAATTCTTATTGTCTCTAAAGCAAAATCTTTGTTACAGCAGATCTGATTACAAAATAGAAGCCCTTCAAACTAGATGCCCTTTCCAAAGGAAATATCAATGTATAACAGTGTTTAGGAGGAAGACAAAACAAAACAACAACAACAACAAAAAGCCAGTTTCTCGTTCCAGTCCCAAGAATCCCATCAGAAAAAAATGGGAATTTGTTGGGTGTGGGAGTCCAAGCTGGCTGCCTTACACTGCAGTACTGGCAGAAGCTAACTGCTTCTGTTCTTCCTCTGGTTGCTCAGGGTAGCAGGTCTCAGCTGTTAAGTCAGCCTTCTCCCAGGAGAAGGGAGCACAGAGATGAGATCTATCTTCTAGTACAGATTCCCAGCAATAACGTGAAATTTCCTATGGGAAAATCATCTGAAAATCATTTCTGAAAATGTCGAGACTATGCCTAACAAGTATGGGACAAAGGTTGAAGGTGCATGTCCTTTAGAAGAACTTCAACTACATTTCAGGTGGGCTTTCAAAACCATTGGCCTGACCTGGATTAAAACCAAAATGTCTCACCAACTGTGTCAGCTTGGTACGGAGATTGAGACATCCACCACACACATACATAAACATTAATGTCTCACCAACTGTGTCAGCTTGGTACGGAGATTGAGACATCCACCACACACATACATAAACATTTTGAATTAAATGCTAAAAAAGCATGTTTTGCTCTGAACTTCAGCCTTAACACTACCTCCAAATTGAAGGTATCTGTAGGCCAGAAACTTTGAGGCACTGACTACATCTGTATTTTCAAAAAGCTGTGGCAGACCAGCATTAACCATATCCAGTGCAGCTGGTTACACAGATTCCCAAGTACCTGCCTTGTATTGCTTCTGCAGAAGAAGAAATATCTGCAGTGCATCTGGCTGAGGAGCAAACACCTCGATGGCAACTTTAAAATATGACCACAATACTCACTTCAGCTTCCTAGTATAAGCAATGAGTATTAAATAAAGTTTAAATAGATATAAAGTGGGTAAAAGATGATAATACAAATGCCTAAAAGTGGAGCTGAAATATCTCTGTCCTTACTTTGTAGTAAGCAAGTTCACTAACACAGACCCAGCAGGCTGCAGAAGTAAAAATGACTTCAGATAATTGGTAAGATACAAAGAAACTTCTGCTTGGACGAAAACATAATTAGTGTCCTATCCAAAAGGAACAGCACAAAGCAGGAGATCTTAGAGCCACTGTGGTACCATGGAAATATTTTAAAGGGGAGATTTTTGTCACATCCTTCCACATAACAGGAAGCATTCCAATATATGATATCACTTCACGATAAAAACGTAACATCTTTGAAGCAGCGAATATCTTAGTATCCTTTGGAGGGTGTGGTGGAGAATGTAACAGAGTACCAGACCTCTTTGAGAGTTAATTTAACACACCGTAAAAATGATTACACTCACAACAAGAAGAATCCAGAGATGAAACAATGACGCATGATACAGTGAATTACAGAGATTATATTAAGTGTTGACATTATTGGTGGTAATACTGCAACATGCAATTTGCAACATCATGCCCTAGTTTATTTCAACACGGAAGAGAGTCTAATAAAAGCAAATCAACTCTCACTGGAGCTGCAAGTATTTCTCATTTCCCAAAGCAATGCTTCAATCCTTCAAATCCTCTCTCTAAGAGAGGATCAAAATTGTGACTAGGAAAGCTGGCCAAAACAGCACTGACAGCCTAGGAAGTGTTAGAGGGCTAGGGCTGGTGGGTTTATGGTTTTTTTTGTTTTGTTTTGTTTTGTTTTAATTTTGGATTCAGCTTGAATGAAACTCAAACTTCTTCCTTCCTTTCCTCTCAGAAAACCAAGATGCCCATGCTGATTCCAGTTCCATGCGAGCACACAGGCTGGATTCAAGCCTTGCCCCACCTGTACCAACTCCCCAGGGGTCTGACTCCATCTCTCAGAGCTGCCTCCCCTTCACCCAGAGAACCCCGAGGCCTCGGTACAGAACTAAACAGCTCAAATGAAGCAAGCTCTATTTTTCTTACACGTTTACTTTCAGCCCAAGCCATAATATGTAGAGAAAGCCATATGGCCAGCAATGACAAACACGAACATTTGTCTGCAATCTCAGACGGTTTTGAAGTGGCTGTGAAGAAAAAGGTCAGCCCCTCCTGACACTGGTTTTACATCCCCACTAATGAGGCCATACATACACATTTGGTAGTTTTTTGCTCTAGAAGGTTTGGCAGCCTCATGGAGAATAGTCTTCACTGCAGCTGGAGATTTACAGTCTCTGGGAGTGCTCAGCTGGACACGTACCTTCCTTTATAAATCTCTTTCCTTTTGGGACGTGGTCAGAAAAACAGTGACATGAAAGATATGTAGCTATGGGAACATGGAGTTTATCGGTAGTCTCCGTATCAGGACACAGACGAAGTTCAGAGAGGAGCACAGTAACTTGGTCACGAGAAACATGAAGCTTCATTCAGGCACCTCAACAGTAGCAGGAAAGGAATTTTCCAATCAATACACAAGCAGCAATCTTCATTGATAAATCAGGTAATACAAGGGATAGCCACAAGAGTCTTCAATATGCCTAACAATCTCAGATAATCACTGACCTCACTGAGATCAGAGGCAAGTTTCTGGCCCTTAGGCTCAGGATCTTCCACCTTCAGCTCTCAAGGCACAGCTACTCCACACCTCATTCCCCACGGAAACTGTTTTCCTAAACAGAAATGTGTCCTGGGAGCGCATCCCTGCCATCCATGTGAGGTCAGGGATGCCATTGGGAAAGCACTGATAGGATTCTCAGTGGATGTCCCATAAATAGCTCCCCACCTCAAATACAGTTCTACTCTTGTATCACACCACAACAGTATCAATACTAAAATAGGTAATTAAGTTAATTGAGAAGAACCAGTCTTCTGACCACTAAGCTCCTTAGGGAGCAAACTCTAAATTCAAATAGTTATCCCTCAGGCAGCAGTAAGAATTACAATAATCCTAGTGTTAAAAAAGAAAAGCATTTTTTTTTTCACAAAGCTGGTGGATGGGAATAAATTGTTGTAGGGACTAGAACACTGATAGGGGGAAAAAGGGGGGGGGAGGAGAGGGGAAAGGATGAAGGAACAAAAAAAGTACACCTGGAAAAAGACTAGAAAGATGCTGATGTAGCATGGTCTCGTGGGCATCCTTTGTCTGGCACGTTCCCTGTCTTTCCTGACTAAAAACATTTATTTTTTCTCATTATAGAAAGAACAGAGAAGACTCCGTAATTATTCATTAGATACAAACATAGAATAAATTGATCTTTGCACATCATATCACTTCAAACTTTAAATACACAGAGACATGTGGTTAAATCAATATTCTCAAAGGAGACAACACTCTCTAATAGCTGGCTTTAATAACCATAATTTTGCAACCCACAGTGCTTTGAACACAGGAACGAATTAACCATGGCAAAGCCAAGTCCCCCCAGGAAGGAGGTCCACATTAGTATATCAGAGCCTTCTTTCAGCTGTGGAAACTGAGGCCAAGGGATTACTGGCAGCATTTACAAAAGGAGGAGGCATTTAAATACCATGATCCCACCGGCTTTCTGTCTACACTTACAAGCCTATTTCACTTCTGAAACACCATTTAGAAAATGAATTATTTTAATGGTCAAATTTCTATAAGGACGTTTGAAATCCCTCACGACACAGGTAGTGATCCAGAAGGTAAGTAACAGCAGTCTCTAGGAGAACACTTGCTATGCACCTGTCTCGATTAAGCAACACATTCCCTCTTGGAGTCATATAAAGGAGAAGCACTGACTCTAAATTGAAACTGAATTTATCTCCTTTTTTTTGTTTTGTTTTGTTTTGTTTTTGGTCACATCTCCACTTCAATTATGCATTCAGGTCTGGAACTGCACTCACAGAGTGCATGTTCTAATCTCCTATTGGTTTCCTTGCTAGGCAGCTCAGTCCCTATCTCCAGCTTTAATAACTATCAGCATGTGACATCTGTGGATCAGGATGTGAACAGATTTAATGACGACAACATTGGAGCAAGCAGATCCAAACAATCCCAGCATGGACACAGCACTACCAGAAGATGGAACAGAACCATTACGTTTCTTCAAGAATACAAAATGAAGAACAATAAAGGCCACTGAAGGCTGAGAAGATTCTCAAACTAAGCATCTTTACTACAAACCACAGTGGAAAAAAATCCACACCATTCTCCCCAGCGAAATCTATTAGCAGACAAAACAGAGCCCAAGAAACAGCTACACGTGGGAAGATTTTTCCTATAACACAGAAAAAAAGGCTTTATTTTTCTTGCAGATAAGTGTCCTTTAACCCTGTGGTCTGTCAGACACCAGGACTGTATTTTTGTGATGCACTTTACTCAGGAGAATATTGTGTTAGGATACCCAGGACCCCATCCCTCTTCCCAACATTTGTCTTGGGGTTGCATGCTTCCTTTGTCTCCTGTTTCTCTGTTGTGACCCTTTGTACCAGTCAGAGACAAACAGGGGAATTCCAGATGGCACTGCACTCAAACACAGCAGTAGGTTGCCACAGACAAAGATTTCCAGGTATCAGAAACACAACACCAGAAAAGTAAGAGGAGTCACTCGTGGCAGCACCCACAGAGAAAGCACTTGGCTCCCTAGGGCTTGTTCCTGTGCTGAACCAGCTGAGCACAGCCAGGTACAGTGGGAGAGACACACGAGCAATTGTCTGCAATAAATGCCACTTTCTGAAGTACCAGCACCACAACCAAAGTTTTCTATGACCCTTCTGAGACTCAGTACATGCTGAAATTACAATACAAGGAGGAAATGCCAGTTAGTTCAAAATTCATCCACGAATACCACTGCCATTACTATGAGCTAACCGTTTAATTGTATCACTCAATACTTAACTCCATATTTCTGAGCTCACAGGTTCTTGGAGAGAATGTCTTTCTCTACATATACAAGCATTTGAAGAATTAGATGCAAGCCAGGGGGCAGCCGTGCCAGAAAGTAGAGGAACTATGAGTAGGAGGAGTATCTTAGGGGAATATTTGCCCTGTAAAATTGAAGCCAAACAATTTAGCTGCACGAGGAGAGGTTTGTGTTTGCAGCAAGCAGTACAAGCCAAGAATAAAGCAGTAGCACCACATTTTCAAGACCGATTTATCAGTCATAAAACATATCCCCTAAAATATCTATCTTGTAGGTACAGTTTGATCCTGCATATATTTATTTTGTGACACTTAATAGTGCAGATAAAGTTTCCAATATGTCCTAAATCTGTATGTGCATTCCCTTGCTTTACAGCTGAAATTGCCGAAGATGTTCTGGTGCCTGATAGCAAACGAAAGCAGCAACAGCTCTGTAATCTCTGCAGTAGTGAAAGGTCTCACTGAAGGAACCTGATGCAATGTCAGGGACATTTGCAATAATCACATTTAGGAAGGGAATGAGACACCACTTGTTCGATGCGATTGAGTCTATTGCAGAGACTCATACTAGCTAATTAATCAACAGGATTGCTGAAGGGGAAGAATCCTTTCCAGGCAGATTTATAGGCGTAGCAGGAATATGCCTGAGAACTTTGTGCTCTCCTTCTGTGTGTGCAAAAAGGAGTCAATTGTGAGGCTGGCACTTGCATTGCTGATCAGCAAGTGTGCTAACAGCAAAACACAGTTCTGCTGGAGCTGGGAAGCTTACCCCAGCCTTAAATAGATAAACCCCTTCTACGAATTTCCTCTGCAAAAGCGGAGATCAAAGTTGAAAAATTGTATCACATATCAGGCTCTGAGCTGTAGTGACAGCTGGAATAATCTGTTCAGTATTTAAAATATTTTAAAATTCACTTCTATTTTTAGAGATCCTGATTTTTGTCCTCCTTAAGCAATATGAAAAAATATGCAGATTGATTGTCAACTTCCTACCATTAATGCAGATGAGATCTGCTTTTATTATCAATAAAAATTAGCTGTGTACCTTGCAAAATCTTCCAAATCACCCTTTTCAATTTTAAGGCCCAGATACTATAAAATTATATTCACATGCAAAATGGCAAGCTTACAAACAGCATTGCTGCATGCAGCAGGAACACCAGTGATCCAATCAATTCCCAGGGGAAAATGCACCCTTCTTTCTCCAATGACTCAAATTCCAGTAAGAATGGGATTTTCCTTGCAAAAGCCAAGTGCATCTTAATCAGTGCAGTAAGAAAAGTGCAGGAAAATACTGTATCAAAAGAGAAAGAACGCGTTATAGAAAGATAAACACCAAAACAACAAGACAAGAGGCAGGCTGACTCGTATAGTTGTTCAGCAAGTTGTGTAGACACCTACAGCCTTCAAACAGGCTGGACTGGTTAGAACTTGTTCCAAACTGAGAAGTTTTTTAATTGAATTCAGTGCATAAGACATTAGACTAAAAAGTTAGCTGGCTAATTATTCCATACTCAGGGAGATGCACAGTATAACTGCATTATGACATCAAAACAACCCACTACAACTACTAAGTGTTGATACAAATGCAAAGAGTAGACAGAATAGCAAATCCTTCCGATTGGGTTTCTGACAGAAGTATCTTTATCATGATCCTAACAAGACAATTCTGCTTAATCAGCTATACACACGGGTTTTCAGTATCTCAGTCATCCTCCTTGGCTGTTGCTGCATATGTGGACTTCCTCTGAGCTTCCCTTCTGGTAGTTCTGCTTTCAGACCACAGAATTAATGTTTATTTCTTATTCATAAATTTCTCATAGCATCCCGAACTGAGTCATTTCTTTTTTCCAGATGCTTACTACTACCCTAAAAAAAAGCTGCACAGGTTTTGTTCAAGGGAAAAAGATGAGTGATTTTCAAGAAACATGACAGCATTTTCTGAAAGAATCTATGCCTTGAGGCACAGCAATTGTGATTGCCTGATTGTGTAGCAGCACAAGTATCTCAGGGCTTATATTCTTTTGTTGTTAAATACACCATCAAATTGGATTTTAAATACACCATCAAATTGGAAATGGAGGAGGGGGGCACTCCTTACTGTGTTGCTTCTTCCTCCTCCCTCCCTTCCCCTGCCCCCTCACCTTCTAACAAAAAAGTATTCCGTAGCATTTCTCAGATGACAATATCGAATATAGGTTTGCCCGTGATGGTTCCAAGTGAAACGAACATGACTAAAGTATATTTACCTGAAGACCAATTCCAGGAGACCCTGTGCTTCAGGAAAGCAGTGAAGCATATGACTATCACAGAAGAGATCAATATATGCTTCAGTAACTTTTCTATGCTGAGGTTTTAAGGATATAATCCAGAAAAATTCTCTTGCCCAAGTCCAAGTACGTTTCCTAGCTGGCAAAATATATTTTCTATTTCAGTATGTATTCCAGTCCATAGCAGGTTGAGCACAATCTTTTTGAAGATTTTTTCCATTCTTTTTCCTCCAGAGAAACACAGCCTTCTTATACCCAAGCAAACTCACACACTGGTATGGTCATTCAAGTGGAAAGATGTTGTTCGAGATACTAATTTAACTCAGATGAAGCAGGATCTCCTAATCCCACAAGAATCACCTCATCAGCTACCAGAAATTCAGGAGTGGGTGTCCCCTCCTTGATTTCAATCACAGACTCCTCGCAGGGCACATGGGGATTATTTGGCACAAATTGCAAAATGTGGTGCAGTGGAAGATGTCACAAAAGATTGAACCCCTGAACTGCTTATATGTGAATACACAGTAAGAGTCTGTGTTTGCTGGAGTAGGGTCTTCTTAAACCCTGCTCCAAGGACCTGGTGCTTAGGGACATGGCTTAGTGGGTGATATTGGTCATAGGGTGATGGCTGGACCAGATGAACTTGGAGGTCTCCTCTAACCTTAATGTTTCTATGATTCTACTTTAAGGATCATTCACTTCTGGTGGGGAAGAGGAGTACTATCTGTGTTGCGATGCACAACCGAGAATGATTTAATGGAGTATTCCATTTGGTTCCCATCTGAAAAATTATAAGGTAAGAATATGCATCTCTCCAAGAATAAGCTGCAAAATTTATTTTAAATGTATTTGAGAATGCTTACAGTCACGTTTCTGAGCCTCCTGCTGGTGGCAGTGATCAGGATGAAATAGTATTAGTGACATGAACAGCATGACAGCATTATGTAAGAGATTATGAAGCCATTTCAAACCTGCTTTGATACAGCATTAACAATCAGCGGGAAAAAAAAACAACTTTGTTTAATATTTCAACAACATGTTTAAAAGTTAAACACTTTCATTCCTCTGATGGTGTAAAATCCTGAGCAGTACTGAGATGGAAAAAGAAGAGGGAGACATGTTGAGTCTTTTGTCTGCAGTGTAGGACTGTCACAGAGATCTTTTCAGAAAACATCCTTGCATTTTCCCAAGATGGCCAACATCGGCAGAAAACCTGACTAGCAGCTGTTTCCACTGCATTTCCTTATGGGTACAACATTGCTTTCCTTGTCATTCTTATACCACGAAAACAGTATATGCAAATTAAAGCAATTTTATAGAGCCTGAATGGAGACCTCCCTCTTCACTTCCCTCCTCAGCCAGCTGCAGAGAACAGTAAGGTCATCTCTTAGCCTCCTTTTCACCACACAAGTTAAACCAAGTGTCTTCTGACTCCCCTCATGGAACATGCTCTCCAGCCTTTCCACCAGCTTTGTCTCCCTCCTTTGGATGCATTCAAGCACCTTAACATCCTTTTTACGTTGTGGAGCCCACAGCTCCACACAATATTCAAGGCGAGACCACACCACTGGTAAATGTGAGAGAATCACCTCTTTTGACCGGCTGTGTTTAATGCACATCTCTTTATCTCACAGTTGGACAACTTGTCCAAGAAGGATGCTTTGAGGGGCTGTGTTAAAAGCCTTACTAAAATCCAGAAAGATGTCTACTGCTTTCCTTTCATCGACTAAGTGGGTGTCCTTATCATAGAACGAGATCAAGTTACTAAGGCTGGACTTTCCCCTGATGAACACACGTTGACTATGCCTGATAATAGCTTTGTTCTTTAAATGGATTTCAGTGGCACCCAGGGTAACCTTCTCCATATTCTTTCCAGGTACTGAAGTTTCAACTAATAGATCTTTAGTTTCCTGGATCTTCTTTCCCACTCTTCTTGTAGATTGGTATAACATTTGGCTAGCTTCCAGTCAGCATAGACCTCACCAGATACCCAGGACTGATCCCCTCATTCTGGAGGCTGGGTGCATGTTCTCCCAGTATTTTAGCCATATGGAAGAGTGTCTATCTCAAAATGGGGTCAGACATTTTAAAGCCTCTTGAAAAAGTGTATCACACTCTGAACCATTACAACTGGCTTCCCATCAGATATTTCATAACAAAATGAGAGTAACATACTGATTAACAATTAGTATTTTTCATTATTGTGTGTGAATAATAATCAAGCAATGAGCCTACTCCATCAGTAAAGGAATTGCACCACTGTCGGGACACACATTGCCATTTTGGGCCTCCAGGGATCTTTCAGATCTGTTCAAAAAATTTAAAATGCCGGAAAAATTGTTTCTTTCCTTGGCATAAATCTAGCAAAGTAAATTAGCTCTGTTATTGTGAAGCACATGGAATTTGTTTTGTTGAAGTCACCATGGAATTGTTAACACTGGAGCTGAGACCTGCCTACTGTAGAAAAGGTCACAGGTCTCAAAGTCTAGATCCTGGCAGGGATTAGGGAACACCACTGCAAACATTTTCTTGCTGTTTGCCCATGAAAACCCAGCCCCATCTTTTCAAATGTCTTTGTCATACTTTATTCTTGTGCTCTATGAATCAAATTATCACTCACAAAATCATCATTGCATTGTTGTGCAATTAACTAAGTTTAGATAATTTTAGGTAACGACTGCTATATTATTTAAGTATTCTTACTACGAGGAAATATGTGAACAGTCCATTTCCTGCTGAAAGTTTAATATATTTCTAATAGGCAGTTTATACAGTTTTTGATGGCACACTAAATCATCTAGTATTTAACTGTGGCACTAAGATTGATTCAGCTTTGCAGTGGGAATAGAACAACTGAATGCAGACAAGAGTGTCACCTAAAGCTGAAACATGCATAAGTTAAGAAATAATGCTACAGTACTAAATCATAAAAGAATATGGAATCTTATTCCTACGAAACTGAGCTCAAGTAGGATAAACAGCTTCCTGGATCAAGATACAGAATCCTGACCAGGGTTCTGATTTATTTTTTTTCTCTTCCTGGCTGTCCACTTCAGGTCAGTGAAGAAGAAGGGGGAGGAGGTGCTCCAAGCACCAGAGCAAAAGTTCCATTGCAGCCTGTGGAGAGGACCCTGGTAGCACATGCTGTCCCCCTGCAGAAAATAGTGTACCACAGCAGAGTAGATAGCCATGCTCCAGCCATGGAGGAGCCCATGGTGGAGCAGGTGGATCTGACCTGAAGAAGGCTGCAGCCCATGGAGACCCTCCACCGGAGCAGACTCTGGGTGGACCTGCAGCGTGTGGGAAGGAGTGGAGCAGGCGATCTGGTGGGAGTTGTCGCCTGTGGGAGGGACCCAGGTTGGAGCAGTGTTCTCCTGATGGATGGACCCCGTGGTACAGACCCATACTGGAACAGTTCTTGAAGAGCTGCTGCCTCTGGGCAGCCCCCACAGGATCAGTTTGGGAAGGACGGCATCCCGTGGGAGGGACCCCATATTAGAGCAGGGTAAGACAGTGAAGTTCCCAAGTCCAGTAAAGAGGCTGATCTCACCAGACAGATCTGAGCATTTTCCATCACTTCTCACTGCCTCTCTGCTGAAAGATTTTGCTGCCTTCCACCACCAGAGTGTCTTTCTCCAACCTGGCTTGGCCCTCATGCAATATCCCAAGCAGACAAAAAGCCCAGCACACCTGCAACTTGCACTTCTCTGGTCTTTCCCTCCTGATAACGTTAAGAGGTCCATGCTCAGTTGCTTGCCTAGAACCACTTTTCCTTGCTCCTAATTCTCTCCACATACTGTAAGGAAAGCCCAAGACCTCACTCAGAATTAAGAATTTCCTTACACTGCATAGCCCTATGCATTAAATATCACAATGTTTAAACATAATCATCTACGTGTGCAAGGGCTACAAACAAGAGATATTCAGATGCCAAACAGTTGCTTATTTATTAGGTGCCTGAGGATACTAAAAAAAAAAAAAAACAAAAAACTTTGGTTGTGTGGTGGTTTTACTCAGCTGGGCAGCTGAGCTCCACCACCCCTGCAGCCCCCTGCTACCAAAACCTTGCCATGTAAACTTAATACAGGGTGCCACAATATGAGAAAGACATAAAACTGATAGAGTGTCCAAAGGAGGGCTAACAAAGACGGGGAAGGGTCTAGAGGACAAGACATATGAGGGGCTGCTGAGGCCCCTTGGTTTGTTCAGCCCAGAGCAGAGCAGGCTGAGGGGAGGCCTCATGGCGGCCTGCAGCTCCCTCACGAGGCGAGCGGAGGGGCAGGCGCTGAGCTCTGCTCTCTGGGGACAGCGACAGGACCTGAGGGAATGGCATGGAGCTGGGACAGGGGAGGGTCAGGCTGGGTGTTAGGGAAAGGTTCTGCACCCAGAGGGTGGTCGGGTGCTGGGACAGGCCCCCCAGGGCAGTGGTCACAGCACTGAGCCTGTCAGAGTTCAAGAAGCATTTGGACAATGCTCTCAGACATGTGGTTTGATTTTGGGGTGGTCCTGTGCAGAGCCAGGAGTCGGACTTGATCATACTTGTGGGTCCCTTCCAGCTCAGGATATTCCCTGATTGTATGACTAACTACAGGGGCCACACAGCTAAGAACTCCTACGGATTTCTCTAGGAGCTCTGTACAATAAAGCCTTCCCTTCTCTACTGGCACACTTTGTATTTCCCTCCTAGGGAGCTCAGTTGAAAACGTCAGTCATCCCCCACTACAGACACTCTTAAGTTTAGAGAATGCACTGAGAGAATCTATAATTATTTATTTATTTATATTTCCTTTATTTTTAATCCTTTGATTTGCAAGAATCACTGCCTAAATTTCCTGGCACAATAATTATAAATACTTCATGATAGTATATGAATGTAAAAAATTCTATTTGAAGTTTTGATGAGTCCGTGATGAAACATTCGCGCATTGTGTTTTCACTCATCTGGGGACTTCGATGCCACAGTCATTTTCAGAGGATAAAACTTCTACGTTACTTCCCCCTTTCCTCATTATTTATCATTCCCTTTTCTCAGCTCAGAGTGCCATTTCCCAGCAGAAAATTCTGTTGACTTTAGTGTGAGTTACACACTTAAAAACTAGAAGGAACTGAGGTAGGTTCAGCCAGGCAAAGGATATACTTGGCAAGAATGCACACATATGAAAACTTATTTCAGCGCCAGTAACATCAAGCAAATGACAAGCTGGAAGCTACCTGTACCCCTGACAAGTAGAGATGGCTTTACAGCACAAGAGTACAACATAGCCCACTCTGTACACAATTCTGTTGGGAAAAACAGAAATAATTTCCAAGACGAAACCACTGCTTAGCCCTGAACACATCATCACAGAGGTGTATACTTCTATTTCCTCAATTTTCTCTGCTGGTCTCTAGAGGCTAAGGGACAGGATTCTTCAATACGTGTCACATAAAACCCAAAACAAAGTACTCATGTTAGTTGCAGCCCCTGAAAATAAAACTGTAAAGCTACCAACAAGGCAAGGCTGGTTTTCAGTTCTGAATTTTGAGATGAAGCTACACCTGGAACCACAATGTATCGTCTCCTCTGCAGAGCTCCTGCAAAGGGTGTGTGGTGATACTGAGAAGAGAACTCATCCTAAAGGATCACCTTGGACTAGACATAGAGCATAGTAGTGCAAAAGCAACATCCAGGCAAATGCAATATGGAGCAAGTAACTTACAGAGAGTGAGAGGGAAAACAATACATAGAATGTAAATTCCTACCTGTTTATCACTTAAAATGTATACAGCAATTAACTCTACAGAGTAAAGTCTGTAATTCAACGATACTAGCAACTCACAGTCATGAGCCCACTTGCACAAACGAGAAGTCACCTAACACAAAGCAAGATCTTCCTTAGCAGATAGACCATAGGAAGAAAGCAGATGCCTTTCTTTTTCAGAGATCAGATGAGCAAGGGCAGCATGGTCAGAACAGAAATTCTAGTCTGCATGTACAGCTTAAGTGGACCCACGTAGATGACTTCCCTATGAACAAGGAATTTACTGATTTGCACATATAGTCACCCATTCCACTTTAGCAGCAGCCTTCTGATAGGATATTGACGAAGTTTTGAGATTGAGAAGTTGCAATGTGGGCCCTATATGCCTTTTCTTTCCCATACCACACTAACAACCATTCATCAGGCCACTAAGCAACCTTTGCAGTTCATACAACAAATGGCTTGAAGTAGGCAATATGGAAGCATCAGGAATCAGGAAAATGGGCTTCTGAAGTAGCAGTATCAAAAGCATTGGCAGCAATGAAGGAAAAGGAAATGTTATCTTAAATAATCACAGTGATGACAGGGGTTTCAGGAAAAGAAAATAAATCCTCAGTTTTATTTCAGCTCCTCAAACATCACATCGGTAATTCTGAAGCAGAGACTAAAGTGTATCTGTAACTAGCTTTATCTTTATTACAAAGTTAGAGCTTTTATTGCAATTGTCACCTAAGCTTAGAAGTTCATATTTACATTTTACACAGTGCTTATGATTTGTTTACAATGCTGGCATTTTCAATCCAAGCTCCGTAAAATATGAAGAGATAGTGTACAACCAGCTACAGAAACTTTCAAGCAGTCCACTAAAGCTGCACAAAAAGGCCACTAAAGTTACCAGAATTTAAATGCTCCAAATAAAGAAAGAAATAAAATAAAATAAATTTAAGATGACAAGGAACAGCCTTGTGAAATAATATCTCCTTTTGCTTCTTCCCTGAAATGATCCATCTCAAATTTGCTTTTCAGGTTAACCCAAGAAAACAGATCTGTCATTTTTAAACTAAAATAATAAAAATAGTTTCTCCTTTGAAATCTTAATTAGCATGCATTATATCCATTTCTAGCATGGTAGCAGTACTGACATTTTTAGATTTTCATGATTCTGAATGTCAAGCTCAGAAAGAAGTAAAAACCACAATGAGATTATTCCTTTTGAAAACATTCTTTAAAAATAAAAGACAGAAATTCTGATGAGAATGGTGATAAAGCAGCCAAATCTTGATATGAATAACTATCATTATGCTGAATAGTGAAAGGAAAGACATATAAAAAGACCTTTAAAATCACACAGCCAGTTGCAAACCAGACTGTGACTACTGGATTTCTTACGTGATGATTGCTCTCTGAGTCAGGAAAACCACACGTGCAATCCCATACGCATAAAAGGATGGAAAATCAGAGGCACTTTTCCTTACAAAGAACTTGATTCATTGGGCCTTTACATAATTCACAGCACTGAAAGTGCAGAGGATATCCAGAGAAGTGTCATTCATGACATTTTTCCATCGCCCCAGTTTAAAAAAAGCTGCTAAACAGGATTATGTAAATTATGTGAATACGCACACATTTATGTATGGACACAAACCTCTGCCATTTCTGAGGCACACGTGCCCTTTCACATTTCTTATGTCACAAAGAACATAAAAACACTACTGCCAAGTTTTTAAGTCATCACCACTGCAAATGAGCTTTTTTCCATTTGATCATTAATTTAAAAAAAAATAGAAATAGTAATAGATTACATGCTACTTTTATCCCTTTTAAAAATACCTTCTACTTGATGCATTATGTTTTGCTATATACCAGTCAAATTAAGCAGAGGCTGGCAACGACATATGGCAACCTGATTAATGACTTTTAATATGATTTATGGGCTTCACTTTAGTACATTGGGTCATTCTGACTTTTAATATATTCCTACAGATGTGAATGAGCACCACATTAAGTTCTGCCTGAGTAAAAAATTTCCCATTGAGATTGAAATGACTGAACATTTTCATTTAATGAGGATTGTCTAAGGGTTTGGGATGATTTTTTTTTTTTTTAAGGCAGCTCAAGTGCCATCTAACAGAATTTTCAAAAAAGCTGATACCAGCAAATACCAGGCATTTTAAAGACACTAATAGCTACTGAAGTGCACATCTAGGTACCTGAAGCCTACAGAAGATTCATGCCTTTTCAGATTTGGTGGTTCTCTGGGGCTGTATCGGTCTGCACCAAAGTCCACTGACACCACTTCACTACAGCTGAGGTTTCTGCCCAGCCCCTGTATATTTTCACATTTGCATTGAGCAACAGAGCCACCGAATGTGTATGCCCCAGCAATAAATGGTTCCAAATCATTCTGCATCAAGATCAGCTATCAAAGACATGGAGGCAGAGGAGACAACACCTGTCTCTTTGTATTTTTTTTTGTCCTTACAGCAGGTAATAATAGCAAAAGAAGAAACAACGGGATCCAACATCCCTCTCCATCTCTCACCCACTTTCAGCAAATGCTTATATTACACACGGAAGAATCTGTCTGGATTGAATGAAATGCTTTGTTACACCATTGGTTGTCTGGAATGAGGAGGATCAGTTGATTAGAAGTCATAACTTAGGGAAATGCAATTTTTTCATTATTATTTTTTGCCACGAGATCCTGCACAGACTTCTTTTTGTTTTGTTTTGCTTTGTTTTACAGTTCTGCAAAATTGAATGAGAAGAAACTAGTTTTGTCTTTAAAACAGCTACAAATGCAGCATTACTTTGGAGCTTTCTCCTGGCCCTAATACTGCTTCTTTTCATGTCAAACGATGAAAAGAACTAGGCCATTACTAAGAACTCTGAAAATCGAGCTCACTACTGAATACTTGAATTATCCAGCTTCTTTCTTTTGACAACAGTTTCAGAAATAATATAAGAAAGTAAGCTAAAAAGAGGGTATAAACACAGCAGCAAAATATTTGTTGGAATTCTTAAAATTTATAACCAGTCTCTACAAACCAGAGGGTAGAGGGAGACAATAAGCTAAAATGGAACCACAACATTTTCATTGTTTTTTTTCTTTTTTTTTTTTTCTTTTTTCAGTAGACATGCTTTGGTCAATTGCAGATATTTCTATTTTAAAGAAACACAATTTTGTAATACCCTTGCATTATGCCTGCAAGAGCTTTTTATTATATCTCTTTCCCTTACAGTTTTAGGCAATGTTTGGGCCTATCTGGCAGTAAAGACAATTCAATTCATTAAGCTTAATTATATAGGATTGGAGTCAGGGATTAGTTTATTGCTTAAGTGTACACAGTAATTATTACTGATGTTAAGAAGGATATTTAATCACTAAGAGGATCCTACTGCATTATTGTTGGTGACACTGGCACCAGATTGCCAAAATTGTGCCTTCAGGGTTCATCAGCATCACAGGACGTTTCTCATTTTGTTCCTTTCAACATTTTTTACTTCCCTTTGTTTTGTGGACCAACACAGGAAATACGGGAGCGGGCCTGTTCATCTCATTTCATGGGGGAAAATTAGCAAGCGCTAAGACTCAAGCAAATCTTATAGATACAACAGGTTTTTGTCCCAGGACTTCAAAGTCCAACAAGTCAAAAGAGGCAACACACAGAGATGCTTAACGTTGAAGTTAAAACTGATGCAAGTTTCTTCATCCTTCATTCACAAACTGATGCAGAGTTTGCAGGATACAGCCTTCGGTAAAACCTTGTGGGGCAGTTTCCCATCCACCACACAGTTAAGGCTGTTTAGTCAAGGACCAGGCTGCGTTTTATGTATTTGAAGCAATTCTGGATGCTTCTGTCTAGTTCTACTGTAGTTGGTCAGTGTGGTGTAGGAAATACTGTCAGGAGAGTCTCCAAACTAGGGGGTTAGGAAATCAGTCTTCTATCAATGGTCTCTTGTCATCCTCCAAACCAGGCCACATGACACCAAAGCAATAATCTGTCATAACAGAAAGCAGCAACTCAATCCTTTCCATGCCTTTGACCTTCTGGAATGTTTCCAGTCTTCACAAAATCATTATGATCTTGCCTGTGTTTGTTTCAGAACAGTTACGTAATCTACGTCCATTTTAAAGGGCATGCCAGAACAAAGTTGATGTGCCCTATTCTACCTTGTCTAATTTTAAGCAAAGTTGCTGGACTCTGCCCTTCTTTACACCTAAGATATATGAACCTGTCAAGCAAGTAGGATTGTTTTTATAAACTCCCTAAAAAGAAATCCCCATCAATCCTGAAAACAGTAATATATGTTAATATTCTGATACAAAACTGAAAGTACATCGTTATATAATCACGAGGGAATAGAAACACAGAATTAAGTGTGAGGTTATTTGCTATGTGTGTTCTCACAGCAGGGAATGCTGCAGCTCACTGTTCTGTAATATACTGCAGGAACAGTTCAAAGACAAGAATGATACTTTAACTCAACTGTTCATCATAAACTCATTTGGCTGGTAATAAACTATTTGTCTGGAATGCATTACACCAAATGATGGTAAGCTACTTGATGGGCAAAAGTATTATAGAGCTCTTACAAATAGCTTTCTTCATGAATAACTGAAAGGTTGCTTATTAAAGAAAAGATTTCCAAATATGGAGAAGGAAAAGAACTTGCAAACAAATCGTTTTTTTATTTATGATACATTAAAAGAGTATTTTTTGTTCGGGTCTACTAAAAGAGTTTAATGCTTAACTAAATCTTGTTTTCTGTAAGATTCTTTAACTGCTTCTAAAAGTTCTGTTCTGTCTAGACCGTTTGTTAAACAACATCCTGCTTCACACAAGCAACTGAGACATTTTATTTCTAAAGTCTTTCCTCCGTTTTACTGCTATCAGCTGGTCTCAAGCTCAAAATGCCTCAAAATACATTCTAACCCGACTCCCCTCATAGGGGGAGAAGAAGAAAAACTACAGAACATTGCATTCAGAAGCAGAAGATATAAGAGAAAAGGCCTAAGTATCAGTAGCCTTGGTCTCATTTCCCATCCCCTGGGGCTGAGCTCATGGGAATATTAAGTGGTTTTCACTGCAGATTCATTTTGCAGCTTCTCAGCCTTTGAAATGACATAAACCATGCCTCTGCCAGCCACAGGAGGAGTCTGGTCTGTGCTTCCCACTTAGAGCAGAAATGGAAACTCAAACCAGCTATTGGACGTTGGCCGTAGAGGTGTAACTGCTGAGAATGCTACTATTATCCTAAGTTTCTATTTATTTATTTATTTAGTCTAATTAAAGATATGTGAAATGAGCAACAACAATATTACTCTAGGGCAAAGAAAAGTAACTGATCATAAAAGGGCTTCTTGTGAGAGAGAAGAAAAAAAAAAACACAAGATTTTGGAGAGCAGATTCCTTCCTTCTGTATTTTACGGAAAACTAAACAAGTCAGTAAAGCTCAAAAGGAAGCAGGAATCGTACTTCTTTCAGCTGTAGCAAGGAATTTTCTCTTGCAGTTTTTCACAAAGCCACCCAAGCTCTGGAACCCGCATGCTTACAAAGGACGGCTTCGCATCTTGTGCTGTTCTAATATTTGCTGGCAGGCCTCAAAGACTGCAGAGATATATTACCAAACCATTGCTCTCTACATCTGTGTTTTCTACCACAAGCAGTACTAATAAAAGAACTATTAATAGACAATAACGATCTGTGAAAATATTAACATCATCTTATTACTAGTCTATGATTCAAGCAAGGCCAAGTAATCTGAAGTACTCGGGTTTGATCAGGGTATGTATTTCCTCCTGTGGACTACACAGCTAGCCTGCAACTTTTAACAAATAATTTTTGGGGCACATACACAACATGACATCGCAAGGTAGTCCTGTCTCCTCCCAGAGTGCCCTCATCTTCAAGCCCATCTATTTTCAATGTATCTCAAGGCTTTGGTGTGTGCTAACTTGTTTAACATGGTAAGTGCCTGGTAACATTTTTTTTTTTAAGAACTTATTCACTGGATATGAATTCTATCTGTAACAAAATTTAGACGGGAAACACGAAGATGCTTCCCATGTAAAACACAAAACCACAAAGCTTCCTAATTGCACTCTGTGGGCCCTACATTTCCAGGGTTACAGAGAAAAATGAAGCTGCATCCTAGTATAAAAGGTGACTTGTTCCACTATGCATTAACAGCAAAGCTACATGACTTTCAAGTGCATTCTATTCTCAAATGCTAAAAAGCAGGAAACACATGGTGCCTGAGATTAGGAAGCCAGGAGGGATGATGACCGTTTCCTTCATCTGATTTTTTTCGTGTCATCATCCATGCCTCCTAATAACCATGACAAGCTCATGATGACTGTCAAATCCTTAGCAGCTACTTTACAAAGTTAAAGGGTTCATCCACGTGATAGTGAAGTTGTACTAGTGCTTAGTTATCTTCCCTGACAAAACAAGATGTGCCTTATTCCCACCTGCTTGCTAGTTTTTATTCAGCAGGAACAACTGTAATTTTTAAATTCGAGTTTTCTGCTGTTGCTAAGCTTTCAGTCCTACTGGTGGATGAATAAAATGACTCCATTTAATTAGCAAAATAAGTTCTACAGGGACAGCAGAGTTACCAAAAGAGCCAATACTGTAGCCTGTAATTCCAATGCAGAGCTGGTCAGCCCATCTGAGGACACACGCAAAGAAAGGAAGAACCCAAGGGGCAGGGAGGGCAAAATTTGGAGGTGGGGATGAAATTTCAAGCCATTTGATTGCCACTTCCATATTGGCAAGTTTTCCCACATGCCCTAGCAACTTGCACTTGAAAATATGCCTAATTACCTTCACTTGCCAATACTCAGAGAGAAAGAGAAAAGTACATGCACAGAGTGTGCAGCTTTTATACAAACGCACATACTTTGCTGTAAAAATACTCTCTTTGTTTCTTACTTAAGTATAAAGGTGATAGCATCATCCAATCAAAGGAAGAAGCAAGAGCAGTTCAAGGAGAGAATTATTTTTATTGTAAATTTCCAGAGGGAATTAACCAATTTTCTGTATTATGATAGAATCAGCATATTGTAGATTGAGCCTGTTGATAACGTCAAAGCAGAAGAGGCGCTCTCAGATCTGTGTGTCTGCTGAATCTCAAACACAAAAGGCTGCTTTACTTTTGTTTGCTCGGCCGTTTTTTCATCAGTGTGCACATTATTGGTCCTTACCGTGGTTGCGGCAAGCACTTCAGCCTGGCCGATGAGAGAAGTGAAAATACCGCTTGAACCTCGTATGATTCAGTACTTGGCAACGACCGCCCGTCCCAGCAATGCATGGGTGATGGAGAAAGAAGGGGAAGGAAATGAGATCATGGCCATAGCCAAAGAATTTTTTTGAGCGTGACTACATACCACGCTGTTTAAAATAAAAATACTTATTATTGCTATCCTACTACCTAATCCTGAATATAATTACTTTATACAGAAAAGAAGTTGGCAGGCAACCAACATAAAAATAAGGGCAAACACAGAATACCTAGGAAGAGCAAGAGAGCTCATAACCTTCAAATCGCACTTTTCTACATTCAATTAGCATATATATTTTAATGGCTGCTGCAATGTTCAGGAAAATGACATAGTACCCTTCTGGATATATTTTATTGAAACTGGTGGATTCAGTGGTAGATTTAATGAAATTAGCAGTAAAGATGATATTTTACTTTTCGTTTGAATTAATTTTTAGAAGAACAGGTATGAGTGAATAGGAAAAAGAACAGTACTGAGCTACTCCAGTAGCAAGCTGTCATTTTAATCTAATAGATAAGTAAATTTAGTAATATTGCAGAAATGGGATGCATCCTAACTTCCTGCCAGAGTTCCTGTATTTCTTACTGTTCTCCTTTCTTAGAGAACAGATGCAGCAGACCGCTGCAGCTTCTAGTCTTGAGAGCAGTAAATAGGACAGATCCAGTTTCATAGAACTGGAAATAGCAAAAAATAATAAAAAAAAAAAATTAAGTAGCCACAAACTCAGGGTTAAGTACTGCACCAAAACACCGGTGGTACAGCCATTTAAGGACCACTTTGACTTTCTACCCTTAAATCTGGTATGAAACACCCTCTAGGACTGCTTTGTTATTTAATCTTCACTGTGGCATAGGAACACAATAACCCCTGAAAACTTGTTTCAGGCATTAATTACCCTGATCATTCAAACCAAAGCTGCACTTTCAATTTACAGTTACTGTATATTGCAGCACCTTCATATGGTAAAAGGTATCTGGCTATCCAATTTTTCAGACTTCCAAATTAATATTTGCTAGACTGTGATCAAATTATTCCACTTTTTCTTTGAAGAAATAAAATACATCAAAAAGCGCGCTTATAACAAATAGCTCAATTCTCACGATCTCAATTAGCCTTCTTGCACTTCTCAAATTTCTCACTCCTGCTTACGCTACAGACATGAAAATTAAAGATGCATTCCATTAATGGTCACACCAGCACCAAAGCACAAGTAATGTAAACGCTGTTCTCCTATTGTGAAGTGCCATTTATGTATTCAGAATTCATATAAGTCTCTTGACTCATAATCACAGTAGGGCACCCATCATTTGGGCCAACCTATCTAGGTTCCTGATAGACACACATGTACTTCTACAGTGATTCTAGATTCACTGTCCAGGACAATAGAGTGATCAGATGCAGCCTGCATGGGTTTATGAAAGGCATGTCCTTGCCTGACTAACCTGATTTCCTTCTATGACAAGACGACCCACAAAAGATGGAGGAAAGGCTGTTCATGTTGTCTACGTGGGTTTTAGTAAAGCATTTGACAATGTTTCCCCACAGCACTCTCCTGGAGAAACTGGCAGCTCATGGTTTGACCAGGTGTATAACTTGCTGGGGGAGGAACTGGCTGGGTAGCCAGGCTCAAAGAGTTGTCATGAATGGAGTTCGATCTAGTTGGCAGCGGGTTACTACTGGCATTCCCCAGAGCTGAGTATTGGGGCAAGTTTTGTTGAACATTTTTGTCAGCGGTCTGGATAAGGAGACCGAGTACACCTTCATTAAGTTTGAGGGTGCTAGCAAATTAAGCAGGACTGCATCTCAAGTACTGTGTTCAGCTCTGGGCCCTTCACAAAACAGATAGTTTCTTGAGCGTGTGCATAGAAAAGCAACGAAACTGGTGAAGGGAATAGAAAACAAGACATATGAAGAGCAGCTGAGGGAATTTGGGTTGTTTAATCCAGACAATAGGAGGCTGAGGAGAAACCCCATCGTTCTCTAAAACTACGTGAAAGGATGTTGCAGGAAGGAGGGTGTCATCTCTTGTTTCTAGTAATGATAGGACATAAGGAAACAGTTTCAAGTTGTGCCGAGGGAGGTGTAGGCTGGATATTAGGAAGACTTTCTTCATGGAGATGGTGGTCACGCATTGGAACGGACAGCCCAGGGCAGTGGTGAAGCTGTCATCCGTGGAGATACATAAG
The DNA here is from genome assembly GCF_013377495.2 of Cygnus atratus. Lineage (NCBI taxonomy): Eukaryota > Metazoa > Chordata > Aves > Anseriformes > Anatidae > Cygnus > Cygnus atratus. The sequence continues at coordinate 13,675,873 of NC_066365.1, read as the reverse complement.
AGATAGGTGGGCACGGCCCTAAGGGACATGATTTAGCAATGGGACTTAGTAGGTCAGGTTGATGGCTGGACTTGATGATCTTGAAAGTTTTTCTCCAACTTAAGTGATTCTATGATTCTATTGTAGTTTCATATGGACCACATTGATTTTGTACATTCCTGTTTAAGTAAAATGTCACGCAATACCATCTCTGCACTAAATCTCTTCTGCAAAATGGATAATAAAAGTACTTTTCTGCTTCACAGAGATATGAGAGCCTGTACTGAAACACTTTCATACTGTGGCATTAACAGGCAGCAAAGCGATGCAGATATCTGTTTTAAATTAAGACCATTCAATTTTTTCACACACACACAAAAAAGTTCTGAAAAGCACTTACTGCTTTAGAACAAGACCTTATTGGTGGGAAAGCAGCGTGAAGAGATTTGTGTTTCTGAAAGGTCAGGCCCAAAGACTTCTGTGAACAGTCCTGGAAAGAGAGACCAAGTACTGGAGACAGTGCTTAGTCAAAAAAGCAGGCAAAGACCTGGTGTCATCAGAGGGAAATGAATGCGAATGCTAAGGGAGAAATTCTAAGTAGGTGCAGCGCTGAGGCAGCAGACCTGCACCAATCTAAATCCCTTGGTGCTATTGCCTGTTGAAACCACATCTTTCTACTGGAACCTTCAGAAAGAATCCCTAATAAAATCCCCAGTCTATGGGTGTACAGACAAAGTTTCAAACATGCTCATCGCCTTGCAGCTCCCTTTGTTCTCAACGGGGAAGCTCTTCCCCATTGTTCTCAGTGAGAGCAGCTATGAGCGCTTCCAAAAGCCTAGCCCGTAATCTCAGAACCCCTTCAATTTGCGGGATCAAAAATAACTTTCACATTGCATAGCTTTACAGCCAAGAGGAACGTAATTCACACCGATGCTGGGTAAATAATTTATTCATGTATTTGTTTTAAGTCTTAATGCCTCTTTTAAGCAAAGCAATAAGGAACTCTCTAGCAATGTTAATGTGCAGTTTTAGTACCCAGAAATAAAGGAAGAGAGTACATACTCTAACAAAAAAAAAAGGGAAAGCATTTTTTTCTTCAATGCAGTACATAAGCTGCAGAATTGCATTAAGTACACCAACTGATCACCAAAAGCTCATATGAATGAAAAAAGAGGTGCATTTTTAACATTTGAGGGAGCTGTGCGATGTCCTATCCCTGTAACAAAGACACACCAGAAGGTTCTTGCAGTCTCTCTGATCAGTAGATTTAAGTAACAGATTACAAAGTCACACAGAAGGTTGGTAGTAAAAATGTGAAGAAAATGCAAGTCCTTCTGCACTCCCTTCAGTGTTCTGCCCACTAACAGTTAAGAAATCAATAGTGAACAATAATAATGAAAATAATTTAATTCTCAGAAGGCATCTTCTCTTTCAAGGGCCAAGAAAGGTAATTAAAACGTGCACCCTCCATAAGACAGGCAGATTAATCTTAAGTTTGAACAATTTTTACATGCTTTTGTCATTGTCCCTGCCTTCCCACCCCCTTTTTAAAGTATGTATCCATCAATGTTCAGATACTCCACTCAACTTCAAAAGGAAAGTAGCATCCTTCTGCACACAGAAAGGAAGATCGTGATGTCCCGTAACTATCTCCCAGTACAGGTGTATCTTCCAGAGGTCAAGTCCAAAGTGCTGTGACAAAGCTCTCTAGACTGAGCATCTTGGGAGCTACATTACTCCCCACCTGGAGTACTGCGTTCAGCTCTGGGACCCCCAGCACAAGGAGATGGAATTATTAGAACAGGTCCAGAGGAGGGCCACAAGGATGATCAAAGTGCTGGAGCACCACTCCTATGAACACAGGCTGAGGGAGTTGGGGTTGTTCAGCCTAGAGAAGAGAAGGCTCCAGGTAGACCTTACAGAGGCCTGCCAGTGCCTAAAGGGGGCTACAGGAAAGCTGGGGAGGGACTCTTTGTCAGGGGTTGTAGTGGTAGGACAGGGAGTAACAGCTTTAAACTAAAAGAGAGTAGGTTTAGATTAGATATAAGGAAGAAATTATTCACTCTGAGGGTGGTGAGGCACAGGCTGCCCAGAGAAGCTGTGGGTGCCCCATCCCTGGAGGTGCCCAAGGCCAGGCTGGATGGGGCTTTGGGCAACCTGGTCTGGGGGGAGGTGTCCCTGCCCGTGGCAGGGTGTTGGAACTGGGTGATCTTCAAGGTCCCTTCCAACACAAGCCATTCTATGATTACCTGCTCCACCTGGCAGCAAGCACTAGGCTCCATGATTCTCAAACAACCAAAAAAAAAAAAAAGGGGTGAACAGCCTCCTGAGGTGACTCAGATTCCAGGCAGGAAGTCACAGTTTGCATGTGAACAAATAGCTCTGCATCTGGGGGTCAGGGAAACGGAAAAGCATCTTGGAGGATTGCCTAAGCCATCCCCTTCCTCTGCAGAAGTATGTCCAGGCTTTTCCTATAAAATCTCTGCTACCTGAGACTTAGCATCATACCCAGGCAGTCCAAGGCCCTTACCTACTCCCACTGTTACAAAATTTCACCTAACAAATCTTATCCAAACCTTCCTTTCTGAAGTTTAGGCCTACCACTACTGGTCCTATCAGTAGAGCAGCCCTGTATATAGCCGCAAAGAGTCAGAGCTCTCCTTTGATTTTTCCTTTGTAGGAAAACCTTTTCCCTTTACCAACAGCAGAATATTACTTCACAGTGAGGCACAGACAAAAAAAAAAAAAAAAAAAACTACTAAATGGAACAGCAGAAGCTCCACTAGTTAGGATGTGCCAAGACAAACAGACCAGATAAAAATCAGTTGCATTGGGAACAATTTGACATTTAAAGGAAGGTATTTGAACTGAATAACCCACAAGGAATATTCCAGTTCTTTGAGTCAGGGAACGGCTCTCAGAGCACTTCTTTCATTTTCTTTTTTTTAAGGGTCTTGTTCATACAGATCTTATGTTGAATATGCTTTGTCTGTGTACAGAACCTAACGCTCAGAGGCCTGATCTCTGCTGAGATTTTTAATTGTCTTTTTAGCAAGAATGCAAACTAAGCTGATATTTGATTCCAGTTAGTGTCAACAGCTTATCTTTTGAGCATCCTGACTGTCCTCGACCACCTAGAAATACCATCTGAGTTATGATCCATGTATGTCTCACATTTACAGAGCACTTCAGAAATTGTGAGATAATATTTACCTTATAAACCGATTTTGAATCTACTTGTTTCCTTCTACTAATTGCAATATAGTTAATTTGAAAACAAGGTTATATTTAAATCTTTCAAGCTAGAAAATTATTATACAGCAATGAAGGGGGGGGCAAAAGAGAATTATTTCAAGAATCCACCATATAACATGCTGTGTCTGTGAATAAGCATGCTAATCCTTTCCTGCTTTTATTTTACAAGGACTCAGCACCAGTCTCTGCAAATGGACTGTAATTATTCTTGTAACCTACAAAGACCTCGGATGTCAGTATCTGGTGGAAAATCCACAGAGCAGGTAGCTGTGATTTTTCTAGTTTGACATATTCCTGTTTGCTAAAGAGTTGTGTTTTTTTTGTTTTTTTTTTTTTTTAATTGGAAACTTCTCTGGTGTTGGAGAGATGTTTTAATCAGGCATCAATCTCCAACTTAAAGATGTAAAGCAGGAAAAAATGAATTGTGAAACTAAAACACTTCTATGTGATAAATTCCCAACTAGGTCCATTCAGGAAGATTTATGAGGAAAGATTTATATATTTAACTATCTTTTTTAAAAATTAAGTAATATGTCTTCTGAACATCTTGCTTTTCTTTATCACCTACCAAAATAATCTATGGCATATCATCTGCACATTGTCTCTTATCATGTAATCTGAATAGGGAGGGCTATGATTTTAAAAGAGATTTTAGGACAGTTTCCAAAAAAATGTAAAATAAAATAATTATCCTCATAATTAGGTCTGTAAAAGTCAGGTACATAGATTTTTTGCCATATTGCATAAGACAATCTTGCTTTGGGCAAGAAATCAATGCTTGACATTCGCAGCTCTTCTTCTATATCAAGCCTGTTTAAAATCATTTGGCAAACTGGGTCTTTCCAGAGTGATTTATGGCAAGAGGGTCACAGTCAGTCGTGGATGCTTTGGGAAATTCCACCAGGAGCACCCATGTCTTCATCAATCATGAGGTAGTGCTCAGGATCTGCTGCTCTTCTTACTTGTTCTACAGTGTCTCTGCCATCAATAGCAAAGTTTGATTTCTCTGTGGCTGGTGAGCCATAACTTCGCCTTTCCCCATGATATTTGGGCTCAAGAAGACCCCTCCACCCAGATGGGTGAAGACAGACATCCATGAGGAGGAACAAGACAATTCCTGCAATTTTGTTTCCCAACTTAAATAGAGCCTGAATGCTTGTTTGAAAAGTGGAAGGGCTAGAAGAGTAAATATGCTCCAACAACATTTTAGATTCTGTGATGAAACAATCTGATTGCTATAAAAACAAAAGGGCTATAGAGCTTCTCATGCTGTCATCCTGGTAAGACAGCTGCTGCTCTGAGGAAGCCAGGCTTCTCTCATAAATTAGATTTCTCCTTTTTTTTTTTAAATTGATTTGATTTTTCTCTCTCATGCAAGATGAGATCATGGGAGCAACCTGAAACTGACCAACAATTAGAACAACGACAAAACTTAGTAGTTATTTTTCAACAGAAGCCCAAAGAAAAGCTGAGCAAAATGCAGATGTGTCAGATACTAGGCCTTTTATTCCCCTCTCATGCTCTTTCAGTGCCTTTCCACATTTCCCACAGCAGGCAACAAAAGCTGGACCTTATCCAAAGAAGAAACCACCCTAGCTAATGAAGGCATGATCTTTCCATCCCTGCTTAAGCTAAAACAAAGATGACTAAAGGCAATGTGACCATATTTCTCTGCACATCCTTCCAAATCCTCTCGACTCTCTCCCCCTACCTTTTATCCCTTTTAGACCACTTGTGTGGCATCAAGCGTGATGAGAGATAGAAGCATGGCTGAAGCATGCAAGCACCAGACTAATACAAGGAGATAACATGAACACAGAAAGCTACAAGGAACAAGTGAGGCATGACAGAAGTGCATCAAGTTAAGAATTACACTGGGTTTACAGCCACTGCAGATCACCAGAGCAGCACTAGTCAATTAGAGGTTTCACACAGGTCAGGAATACCAATAATCCTTACAGGAGACTTCTTGATCTAGCACACAACATTATCTTAGCTAGTATATCCATTTTTAAAACATAAAGCTTGAGATAAAGTACTGAAATATACCTCTGTCTTCAAAGTGTACTTTCACAGTCCGTGTACTTTTCATAGCCTTTGAAGTTCTAGAGCCAAACTTCAAAGGTAAACGAATAAACACATCCCATCTCTGCCTGGATAATTTTTCCAAACTTTACCTATGCAAAAATTAAACGAAGTCTAGGTGTTATGACTTTCAGTCCCCCTTTTAGGGGAAGTATTTCCGAAACATTTCAGTCATTTAGGAACTAGGGCATCTTAATGTGCATAGACTTTGGAAGAACTAGGAGGCTTAAAAAGCTTAGATCCTTCTGAAAATTCCACCATCTCCACATTGCAATCTACTTTGATCGCTATCAACAATCTTCTGTGGTTAAACTGCCTCCTCGAAAGCAGTAAACTAACTGTCTTTCTGAACAAGGTACCGCACACATCGGTCATTTCAAATTGCTGTGCTAATGTTTCCGTTCAATACATATAACTAATCTCAGCAATAAAGTCTCTGTTGGTATGGACAGCGTAACCAGTGCCATGTAATCATATATTTGTGTGAAGGAAGTTAAACAGATACCCACGGACTGATATTAATCCTGATACGATTGACAAATTGACACAGTAGTGAGCTGAGAATATTTTTCCTGCCATTTGTCTATTTGTTCATAAGAAACACAGCAGCAACTCTGTTTGCAGATGTGCTTGATATATTTAGATTTCTTCACCTGTGATACAGACTTACAGAAAGTTCTTATTTGGAATAACAAGCAGACGAAATAATTCAGTATGGAATAAACTGTAAATAGTGCTAGATTCTCAGGGCAACATGGAAAAGCAAAAAGAAAAGGTGAACAATTTCTCATGAAACTAAGCAAATGCATTATTCAGTTACCTGCTATTTAATTCACCCACTGGCATTCTCTGCCTCTACCCAGCAACTGCCAGGACAAGCATTTCTCTTTGACACACTTACACACCTGCTTCAGACAAAGGACTTAAACCACCCGACTGCATTTTATTCCTGCAATCTCTCCTGCATCATACAGAAGAGGTAAATATTTCCGAAGTTCATGAACTGCTAAGGAACCCCAGTTTCCAGATGAAAGTCACTGGGAGGTAGGGACCCAAATGCCTTGAAAGATTTAGGTTGTTAGGCCGCTCTGTGATGAACTTTGGTTTACACCCACTTAAAAGCCTTTGAAAATGGGTTTAAGTGCTTAACTCGCATTGACACTTAAAAACTAGGTCCATGCTCAGAGTAAAAGACTGAGCAATAAATTCTCAATATTATCCTTGTTGTTCTTCCTAGGTTGGATACTCATTGGGGACCTCATCCATTCATTATAGCTCTCCAAATCAGGTGTTGCCAGAGGGTAGATCTTGCAAAAGAATCACAGCACAACAAAGCATCTTCTTGTTATTCTCTGCAATGGGCATATCTCCTAAAATTACCTGGAAAGTATATGACCAGAGCACCACTCATTAATTTTACTTGGTGCTGAATTTAAGGGACAAATTGCTCAGTTCCAGTTACCTAGTTTAATTCAGATATTACAGAAGATGAAAAAGCAGAAAGCCTCTCTCAAACATTACATCTACTGTAACTCTTCTGATTCCTACTTTTGGACACTCGCGTTGTGTTTTGATACAGTGCATGAAACAAACCAGCGTAGCCTATGCCAAAGGTAACATACCAGACATTCTGTCAGGCCACACAAAAAAGCATGCTGCAGTTTGGGTTATCAGGAAAGAATTTCTACCAGTGGTAGCATTTTACATTTCAGGTAAGTTTGCCTCCACCTCCAACTACACTTGTATTTGGTGATGCTGTTAGAAGGTTGAACCAGCCTAATCAAGATTCTCTCCAGGCCTTTCTCTTCCTCCTCCCATCATAGACCCCTCTTTTCTCATTTCAGCATAGAGGCTACAGGGGCTGTGGTCTCACTGAGCAAGAAAAGCACAGATCTACTTTGCAAGAACATAATACCTGGCTGTACGATCGGAAAGATCCAGCCTGTCCACCAGGATGCAAAGTTTTGGCCCAACTGAGGCTTTCTCTTAGGGAATAAACCATGTAACTTGGCAGAGGCTGCCTCACCTAACTTCAGTCAGCTATCCAGCCTATGCCAGTTAAATAAGCTTCCCATTAGGACCCAAAAGACGCATCACCAAAAGGCAACTCATTTCGCCCAAGATGTATTTTGCTCTAAGAGAAATCTTAGACATAGGAAGGGCCTAGACAACTAGCTCAGATGGTTGCCTTACCCTGGGAGAGATCAAAGTCCCTCTTGGTGACTGAAAATGAACTCTTTGGTTCCCACAGTATCAGTTGGGACTATCCAGATTATTCTGCTTTCACCACAGAAGACGATGGGGCTCTTCTCAGGACAAAGAAAGAAACATCTTGGCACCTGTACTACATCTCCTTTCAACATGTTCTTCAACTGCTGTGACACTAGGGAGTAGACTGGGAGCAAATACCCTCTGAAGTGTTCCTCTTATCCTGAAAGCTGTTTAAACTCCCCACTGTGCCTGAAATCAGCGGTACCACTTATGTTAATCATATTTTCTCATATGTCTTCACGCATAGTAGCAGAGTCATCTCGACAGGACCATCGCACAAGTAAGACTTGTCCCCTTCTCATCACCAAGTGCCTGGTGCGTCAGAATATTATTGTCACACCCAATAACCTATTCCTACTTCAAACCTAACTCTAAAACATGCTGCACTTAGCTCTTTCCAACTATTCTTTCCCTGTGCCACAAGTCTGGGACGCATCCCTGCAAGGCGGAGGAAGTGAAAGCCTCCAACCATCCGTGCCAATTTCTTATCTCACCCATTCAAACCAAAGAAAGAATTTTGGCAGAAGATCTCCTGAAAAAATGAAGACATCCTTCAGTATGTCTGTGACAAATGAAGTTTTTAGGAACTCCATGTCCAATTAAAACTTCTGTGATTTAAAGAAGAAATGTAAGAAAGGTAAACATACATGACAAATTATAGAAGCCAGATTGTAGATACAGGTTGCCACGTATCTGAGCAATTATTACATGTTGACTATTTATTACCTGTTGCAACAGATTACTTGCGTTGTAATCATTTTTTTCTATAAAATCTGTGGTGGGAGCAATCACCAGGTTCCACCACCAACAATTCTGTTGCATTTTAGAGAAAGCCATGTAATAACACAAAAGGGCATCCACAGACTCTGACCTTGTGGAAAGGTTGTTGTAAAATGAATCACAGGAGCAGGCCTTGCATGCAAGGCCAAACATGCATCACTGACAGACACACAAATATTTTCCTTAAATCCTACTCAGAGACTTTCAAGACCAAATCATTTCCCTTCACACTTTGAATGTGACAGTAGAATCAAGCACTGGTTTTGGTCTCTTCTTCCATTATTTCCATGCAGATAATCATAGAAATAAAGCATTAATTACTTTACAGAGGTATATGCTGACAGTATGCACACAGATGAAGGGCAGGAAAAGCTGGCTTCAGGAGGAAAGCCAAGTATTTGCATGAGTTTCAGCTGGGCCAAGAGTTTGATGAAATAGAGAACAAGCTGCACCTCAGAATTCAAACCTTGCCACAAACACCTTCCACTCATGGCTGGGTACCTCAGAAACACTCCTCTCTACCAAGAGTATCTGAAATGAGAATAAATACAGGATAGCTATAAAGCTATATGTAACACAAGAATATAAACCAAGTGTGCTGCTTAAAAGACAGTTCAGAAAAGCTCAGCTTGCTTTCCACTGCTTTAGAGTGAGGAAACATGCTTCAATCACATGAGCCAACAGAGCTCCAAATTGTGTGGTATTGGAACACAACTATCGTGCAGAGGCCTGCAAGGAGAATCTCATTGAACCATGAAGACAATCAAAGTAATTCTTTTTTGACCGTAAAAAAAAAAAAAAAAGGTTTTATGAAGACACCACACTTGGACTTGGCCAGCCTCTTGTGTCCCAGGTGCGTGTCCTAATTTACAAGCCTAGAACCTCAATCACTTTAACTTCTCTCTGGGTCAGTAGCATTTACAGAAAGTATAGTAATTTCTTATATGACAGGCAGCTGAGAAACTCACACTAGATAATCTTGTAGACTGATTTTCAATAGAAAGAAGAAATAATAATAAAAAAAATCCTAGCCCTGGCTCTGAATCATGTAAACCAGAGCCCTAAACCCTACCTCCAACAGGGGCCGAGAAGTATCCCAACTCATAAGCTATTCAATGTTCAACCAGAAAAGAGAATTTCCACCATGAGTGAGGGATGGTGCCAAATCCCTAATATGAATTTCAACATTTTGGAATGAACAAACTTTGTCAATACTTTCAGCAACCACAAAAAAAATAAGATTAAAAATTAATCATTAAGAGCAGTTTGTAATTCTGCATTAAGTCTGTTATCTTCTCTTCTGAGAAGTTTCACTAATTCTGAAAGGGGTTAATTCTGCTGCCAGTGGCAAGATGCTATCTCTTCTTTCTTGTTAAGTAACCCACCAATCAGGCCAGAAAAAAAAAAATACACATGCCTATGAAAGGAACTCAATAACTGGGACTGTTCAGCCTGGAAAGAGGAGGCTGAGGGGAGACCTCATGGCGGCCTACAGCTTCCTCACGAGGGGGAGGGGAGGGGCAGGCGCCGATCTGTTCTCTTTAGTGACCAGTGACAGGACCCGAGGGAGCGGCTGGAAGCTGCAACAGGGGAGGTTCAGGCTGTTATATCTGGAAAAAGTTTTTTTTTTTTACCAAGAGGGTGGTTGGGCACTGAAACAGGCTCCCCAGGGAAATGGTCACAGCACCTAGCCTGCCAGAGTTTGAGAGAAGCATTTGGACAACTCTCTCAGACACATGGTCTGATTTTTTTTTTTGTTGGGTGGTCCTTTAGGGACCCAGGAGTTGGACTCGATCCTTGTGGGTCCCTTCCAACTTGGATATTCTATGATTCTATGAATTCATACCCTTCTGCATCTTTAAGTCCTTAAGATAAACTACAGAGAAAACTCGTTTTTTTTCTATGAATCTAGAGATTTGTACCTAGCCAGTAGAGCTGCCCAAGAGCCAAGAGAAACTGATGATGCTTGTGTATGCACTTCAAAAAGCATGATGATGGGCTTTTAAAACACTGCAGGGAGAGCCACCAGAAATGATGAAGTGGTTAAACGTTAAGTATCTGCTGTTGAAATGATTAAGATACCCTAACTGATATTGCAGTAGGGTTTTTGGGCTGTGTCAGAAAGCCACAACTTCATTAGGAGTAAGCTTGAAAGAAAAATTAAGCTTTTTCTCTTCTTCACTGACATAATGAAAGCTTTTTACCTCCCTGTTCCCATCCATGTAGGTACGGTTACAGGTGGTTTTCTTTCCTAATCATCCTTGTAAAACACTTTTGCAGGATGATTTCCTTGGTATTGTCTGGCATTTGAATAGCACTTTTTCAGTTCCTTTTCATCTGTTCAGTCTGTATTATTAGATTAGATGAGCATCTTTATGGAGTATTCTCTGAAGCTATTTTTTCATCCCTGGCTTTCCTCAGCACTTATAGGCACAATCCGTAACAAGGTAAAGGGTAAGGGAGCTATTGATTATAGCGCTATCACCACCAATACCATCTCCATAAATAAGAGATTTTAACACAAACTGGCCATAGGACAAAACTGACAGGATTGGTTCTGCTTTGCCTAAAGAATATACATGCATGCAAGGGCTGTTGAGCAACTAACATTCATCTGCAGACTTACCAGTTACACTACTTTGAAAATTAATATAAAATGCTAAGCAACAGCCTAAAAATGGACAAAGGAATCAAATCAAGACAGAATGAAGAAACAAACATCCAAAGAAGCAGTATTAGGTACCTGCCTCACTTTGGCCTTTTGTTCTTAGATTCTTTTGGTGAAAGCTGTGCGTGCTGCCATTATCCACCTGGAAATATTCCTAAAATCTGAAGGAACATGGATATCTTGGGAGAAGGAAATTTGGAAAGAACATACTGAATTTGTTCAACTTTTTCTGCAAGCTTCCATGGGTTTTATAAGCTATTTAAACTATACATACAAGATGCACCTGATGAGATCCTGTTTCAAAAGATCAATCATCATATGACTTGTGATCATCACATCTTCTTGCATCATTCATAAGGAATTGCTTTTTTCACACACCCAAAGAAAAAAAACCAACCACACCAACAACAAAGCTTTGGGTTAAAAGCCGTAGTATTGTATTTCACATTGTGTTTTCTTTAAGGTGGCTGGATGATTCAGCACATGGTTATTTAAGCACAGGCTTATTAAGCACAGGCTGAGGCAGTTGGGGTTGTTCAGCCTGGAGAAGAGAAGGCTCCAGGGAGACCTTACTGTGGCCTTCCAGTACCTACAGGGGGTCTACAGGAAAGCTGGGGAAGGACTCTTTGTCAGGGGGTGCAGTGATAGGACAAGGGGTAATGACTTTAAACTAAGAAAGGGTAGATTTTGATTAGATATAAGGAATCTTTCCTATGAGAGTGGTGAGGCACTGGCACAGGCTGCCCAAAGAAGCTGTGGATGCCCCATCCCTGGAGGTGCTCGAGGCCAGGCTGGATGGGGCCTTGAGCAACCTGGTCTGGTGGGAAGTTTCCCTGCCCGTGGCAGGGAGGTTGGAATTAGATTATCTTCAAGGTCCCTTCCAACCCAAACCATTCTGTGATTCTTCACTGAACACTCTTCAACCCCATTCAAGACAGCATTTCCTTCTTCAGGGGCCTGTCACAACTGCGAAGGATTGTGGTATGATGCTAGCCAATACACAGAAAATTGGTATCATCACCATTACTCAGATAAGGACCAGAGGAAGGCAAACTAATGCATGAGGAGCATTGTAATTACAACCACCTTAACTGAAAAAACATGAAAGATTTTTGATTTTACTCTTCAGGACACCTAAGATAATGCAACTCTATATAACCAGATCCATTCCCATCTGCTGTAAAACTAAAAATGACTGACCACTCAATGCTATAAGCCAAGTTACTAGGCACACTAAGTTGATTTAAAAAATCTGCTGGATAACATTACACTACAGCTTTTTATTTACTGGGACGAATCTAAACACATGGAAACTTTTGTCACAACATCACTAAACCCAGGAGTGGTGGGTGCAACAGCTGAGCTCTGCTTTGAATAAGGCCTACTACTGTATTTTCAACAAATACATGTGGAGTCCAGTTTTCCACATATCCACTGATACCAGACAAGGTTAATGCTTGCTCAGCGGGCAGCTAATGGGTATGAAGGCTGTTTCTTTTTTAAGGATCAGCCAGATCATCCAGAAACATTTGCTACGCTTACCTCTTCAACTCATGAAACTCTGCAGCTACGTCAGTGAGTGAGCCTACCAAGAGGTGGCACTGAAAGGACACCGTTTGGAAGGAGCCAGGCAAACTTCTGCCCCAGTCAAGGCTGGTGAGAGCTTGCACATAGAAAACCCCAGGAAACCCATGGATCGTCTGTTTCAACATGTTAACTGAACACTTCCACCTAGTTCTGCAAGGACATCACAGTAAAACTCATCACACAAAACAAAATACATGCATACTCCAAAGAATGAAGGGTTCATGAAAGGCCCTTTCATTATTTATTTTTTTTTAAAACACAAGTACTAGGCACTAAGAGAAGCTAGCTTCAATTGTTCTTTTCACCAAAAGAAAAGTTATCAGAAGAACTATTTTGCTATTTTTTGAACAATGCTGATAATGAATTGGAAAGAAAAAGGCCAATAGCAAGACATTCAAACTTAGTTTAAAGCTCTATTTAACCTTACAACTCTATACAAATCTATGACAATTTCTAAGGTTACCAGTTTGCTTTTAGTGAGTTTAAACCTAATACACAGGAATGCATATTTACCGTGGAAAAATTTCAGCTACCTACAAATGGGAGAAACAAAAACTTACAAATCATGGTGTTAGAAGAGTTCCTATAATATTACGTATGGCAGGGCACCCATACTTGTAGTAAGCACAAATTATCATAACAGTATCTAAATTAAATTTTAGACACTTTGCTAATGAAACATTTCATTAGTATCCATAACAATACGGATCGATGATCCTGAATCAACTTATTGGAAATTTGTGTTCTCTGGGAAGTTTCAGAGGCAAGTTTTTCTTTCTGGCTGGTGAAGAACAGCTCTCATTTCATCAGCCCTCCCTTGATCTTCCCCAGCTTCTCCACCAAAACAAACCAACAGTTTCTGGTCAGGCTGTTTTTGTTTGTTTATAGCCATTCCGACAAAAGAATTTACCACGATATATTTAAGTCCCAATCCTGAGGGAATTTATATACACGCTTTAGTTCACTGTAAATGAACAAGCTGCTGCAGTTAATCTGCTCATAAGTAAATCTAAGTGTGTATATTTGCATGACATGGACTCTAAAATCAGACAAAAACTTGGCCATGTTCAATTTAATCACATGTAATAGCATTTAAGTACACATTTGATGCATTTTGTTTATAGTTTATTTTGAATAATATATTTCTGAATTAAGGTTGTGTGTGCTGACTTGCATGCAGTGGCTCAATTGGCTTTTTCTCCAGACATATCACAAGACGGAAATAAAAACACCTGATTTAACTGACATTTCAGGTTAGGTTGGTCACTCAGTTTCATCACAAGGAAAAAGTTGTAATATAGCCTTTATAAACGTTTACTAAATATTGAGCAAAGTCCTTATTAAGTGACTGCATAGTTTTGCAATTCATCATAATCAAGAAGTAATTCATTTACAACATAAGGTAATTCTTACGACTAGCAGATGATAACTGCAGTGGCAGAGTTTGTACTTGACATAAATTCCTTACAATCCACACCTAAATTACCTCTGTATGTGCACGCTTAAATCTGTTTTATTGTCATTGGGCAGTAATAAATTTGTTGGTGGGTTAATTGATTATTTTTGGTTGGTTGGTATTTGATTTATTTGTTTTATTTTTTGCTTCCAATGGACATCACAATGGAAAGAAACAAGTAAGACAGTGAAAAAATATCAAATGCTTCATAACCATCTGTACGGCAAGCAGATGGAAAGTCATTTCTTTTGCCTGTGTGAAGGCAAAAAGAAAATATCTGAGAAACAAGTTGAACTCACCAATTTGTTCCAACAAAATGTTATCAGAGTCTGTCACATTTCAATTACCTATGTAATCAAATCATAAATGAAAAATCACACAGCATTCAAAATACCTCTAATGTTCCAAGTCAAAATATATTTTTTATAGAGAGGGGTAACTCACATCGTTATGCTTCAAATTGATTACCACAAACTGTACCTATAATTAGATATAACTAATGTAATTTAAAGAAGAGAAAAGTAATATTTGAAACTAAACACTGTAAGTAATCTTGTTGCCTTCCAGTCAGTTACCATGTAGAAAATGTGCTGTCTCACTAATTTATTATCATTAAAAACATCAGACTCTTAATCAATTCTGAGGACATAACTACGTTTCTAAGGTAGTATCTCATAGCTGTATTTTAAAGGAACAAACTTTTTTGTTTGTTTGTTTGCCTGTTTGTTTTCTGAAGTAAAAAGCACACAGTTCCTCCATTATTACTATGAAAGGATGAATCAGAAGAAGCAGACTAGGAGCTGCTGCAGTATAACTAAGATTATAGAAATCTGAAATTAAAAAAAAAGGAAAATTTCTATGAAGGTTAAATGACAGCTGCTGTTATATATCCAAAGCAACATTTGGTATTATTACAACTAATACCTTTCTTAGAAACCTCAACAATTCCTGCAAGATTCAGGTGACAGGACACAACCGTTCAGGCAATATTCTCTAAGTACTACCTCCCCCAAGTCTGTCAGATGTCTCTCTTCTCTGACTATCATTAACATGATTAGGACTTTACATACAAACAGTTTTTCCTTCCTACAGCAGGTATAATGGGTTCCACTACCTTCACACTAACCTCATATTATGGTCTCATCCACCCAACAGTTTCAGATAAGCAATGCTACCACATGCTAACTGTTGAGGTTTGCACAGCAGCCTCCTTTGCTCCATCCATAATAGCTGAAGGAAGAGCATCACATGCCAGCTAGTCCCCACAGCTGAAGTTATCAGACATAGGCATTTTTCATCAACTACCCAAGTAGGAGGACTGAAAGAAGGGACCTTCCGTTAGGACTATAGTAACAGTCTCTGGGCCCTCTCAAATATTAAATGACAAGGTTTCTTCTTCCTCTTAGCCACCTTGCAAACTGTACAGAGTTCTCACCTCCTGCACTTTGCCTCCTACAGCCAAGTCAGGAAAAACGGCTGAACCAGGAATCGTCCTGCTCTTCTGTGAGCAGCAGCTCTTGGTGCCTCTCCCTGCTGCCTCCCAAGGGCCCCTGGCTGGTTACAGAACATAACCCAAGGCAAAAAAGAAAACAGTGCTACCTTACAGTGCAGTTCTCTGAAACAGTAGCAAGTAACATTTCAGCAGAACCTCAGGAGGGGTACAGTTCACGTACCAAGCACTGCTCAAGCCTATGCCTCACAGCACAATTTGGTTTCAATTGCTTAAAAGAGTCGAACTCATGCTTGGCACAAATTAGCAACATGGCTTTCATCTCACATATTGCTGGAATATAGTAAGACTGTGCTCTTTTCCACATGCTAGAAATTATGATCGTCTCTGTCTAGTTGCCCATAGCCAAAGAAGAAACAACGATTACGTACTACTTATTACCAGGGCAAGAACAGCACGGCAGAAACAGGTAGGGCCTATACTGTAGACCCACTCTGAAGAACCCTAAGCAGGACCAGAACTTGGTACTTCTAGATTCAGAAGACATAAAACCACAGTAACATGTTATTACAGGATGAAAAAGTCTCACTGTGCTAGCACAGGAAAAGCTCTGTTCTCTAAAGCTACGTGTGTGAAGCTCAGGACCACTGCAAGTCTCCGTTACAATCTCCCAGACGATTTGCCATGCTGTTATACTCCCTGCTGGCCAGAATACTGTGGTTTCCAAAGGTGACCCGTGGCCTGAAGGCTTCACATGAACAAGGAGACATACCAGGCATTTAAACTTACCTTATTTAATCTCAGTTTTCAAGCCCTCTAATACAAGCCCACGACACAGCAACACTTCATATGGAGCATGACTCATCCACCTGTACGGAAATGGTCTGAGACCACCCACTTCTACAAAGGCCACCAAACACTACCTTCTAGCAAATAACTTGCCAGCATAACTAAATTTAAACTCTTGGCATCGCACTGAAGTACCATCATGCCTGAATTCATCACAACTTACAACAGCAGCAGCATTCTTAGGAGTATATTCACAATTTTCACTTTAGGGTAAGCACTGAATGCAGACCCCTTCTCCCACACAGAGAGAAATGGAAGAGGAAATCTTGTTACAAAGATGACTGTCATACAAATAATTCTGAGCTTTTGTGAGGCACAGTGCTCACTTTAAAAGCCAGTTATACAGCATCCAGAGAAAAAAGTTATGTTTTTCTACACAGCTGTAGTGATTCTATAAAATTGAACAGGAAAGAGTAGCACCAACTTGATTTCTAATTTCCTCCTTAATGCCAAGTGCCCAAAAGCCAACTGCTTTAAAGATCTCAGTTTGGCAGCAGGGCAAACCATAAAATTACAGTTCTTACTCTTGCATCTATACAATCTGATCTAACATTTGGGCAAAGTATTTTCTGACAGACCCTAGTGTTCCCTTTTTTACCTTGCAAGAGCAAACACCTGACTATTCAAAAAATTAAAACGACAGAGGTGGGCAGCAGCAATACTGTAACACTTGATGCAAGTTGGGCTTCAGCAGGTTCACTCAACTGACCCACAATTTCCCATGTTGCAGGCTCTGAGCAAGCATCAATATCTGCAGTCATGCCCAAATCTAAAGCCTTCCCATCCAAACGTGAGCCTCTATGGTGGAGAAGGCAAAATACAACGCGTTTCTGACTAAGAACCAGTATCCACAAGGATAAAGGCATACTATTAAACATCTCAGAACAAGAGGTAAGACCACTGCTCCCCAGCGTCCCCATGACAGGGTGTCGTAGGGTGAGGTAGCTGCTAGGGAAGTGGCCAATATCTCCATCAAGCCAAGATCTTGTGGCTCAGCATCTCTCAACAGTTTTTCTGTTGGACTGAGTTTAATTCCATGGACAACAAGGTAAGAAATATAAGAACCTGGTACCGTATAAGCACACACCCAAGATATGAAATGAACACAGAAAATCAGTTGTCTTCTGCCACAGAAGAAATAAAAAAAATACATAAGCACAGAGCAACGCTGAGCATGTACATGTAATTAAAGAAATAACCCGAGATATTCAAAGGCCTAACACTAACGTATTACAGGTGCAAGTTAATCCACACAACAAGGATGGTTGCTCACACTTGATATTATGCTCACAGGAACCATGCTCTTTCAAGAATTTTACCTCAGTTTCAACTGCTTCGTTTTGGGGGGTGGTCTTTCCCCCCTCTATAAATCTCTTGCTCTATGACAAGAATAAGTTGGCATCACACACCGATATGTGGAATATGACCATAACACTGTGAAATAAGAAAACAACTGGAGTGGGACAGGGGAGAGGAGCAGAGCTGTCCTCTGGGAGAAAGAAAGTAAAGTGGCATCAAAGGAAAAACTACTTTCTGTGGACTGAGAACTGTTATTGCTCCAATATTTCATTTGGTGATGTTATCATTGAAATTCTCAGGAACTGCAACTTGTCAACCTTCAATGCACTTTTCCAATAGTGTGATCACATTAACCTTAACCTAACTGAAGGTCACCACACACACACTGAGAGAGAGAGAAAGAGGGAGAGAGAGAACCGGATATTGCAATTAGGGATTATATGCAAGAAAGAAAAGACAGACGCAGAGAAATTAGTATTATGCTCTTATAGCTCCCATGTTGATATTCAATGGCTGATGTTGAGTTTTAGTGGACACATCATTGGTTTGTTAATAGCAGCAGCCATAAAAGCCTTAATGAAGCCCCCATATGTGCCCTGGCCACATAAGCTAAAATCCTGTATTCTTGTTTCAGCACCTTAAAAAAAAACAACAGATCTTTCCTATGTGTTCTTATTTTTAATTATTATTTTGTTGGAGCATTAGGTTCATATTTTGTTTGCCTCTTCCTGTCACTAGCTTTCACTTTCAGTATTCTGACATCCTGAACTGTTAAGAGTCAACGTGTAACAGCTCTCAAACTTGGTTGTCAAAATACTGGAACAATTTTCTTGTGTTTATCTTCTTTGCTTTCTAAGCGTTTGCAATAAAACCTGCTTCCAAATTCAATGTTTGTGTTTAAGAGGCTGTAGTATTAGCTAGAGAGGCTCAGAGTGCAATCCTGGTGATATTACATACCATGAAGCTAGCGCAAAAGAAATCCAGAGCTTTCTATAGCCAACTTTTTACTATGTAATGCGGGAACAGACTTTTTTTTTTTCCTCTTACTCTCTCTCTGAGAGACAGTTCATTAAAAAAGCATCAGAAATTGCTTTCTCTTTTTTTTTGTGATGGATTTTGTGCTCGTAAGAACTGACAGATAATGTTGGTAGCTGCTGTTCAGTCTTTGGGATGTTCATCTGCCCAAGAAGCCATCCCAATTCCCAATTCACCAGTCAGGTTTATAAATCGTGCAGCGGCAAGTTGTGTTAAATGGGAACGCGATGATGTTCATTGCCACAAAACACCATCTCTGAGCCTTTGACATCAGTGATTTAATAAGTTCTTCTCCATGCTGTTGCCACAGGGTTTTAAATAGGTCTTCCTTACAAATTATCATCAAACAAGACACAGGGCACTAAATTGCCTGCCATATAAAAACTGCCAACATTCAAGTACTTGTCATGATGCCATACAACAGTGACCTGCCAACATAAGGCTGTTAAGGAGAATGCAACGCCTTTATCTCATTCCACTGGAAGCACTGGCAGTTCTGCTCCACTACCTCCAGTGGCAACACTAACTTCAGAAAGTAAAGATCACAGCTGAATTTCACAAGACAATTCATGCAATCAGATGGCACAATTAAATTAAGAGTCATCACAGACTCGCAATGGAATATAACTGGTAGCAGAGCACAACCATGTTCCTAGGTTCTTCCTTCTAACCCACTGCAGACCTAATAACCCACCATCCTTATCCTCCTCTGACAAGCCTAGATTGTTTCAGAACATGCAACACAGCTGCAAAAATTCCAGTGAGAGAACTGTACACAGCCCACCTCAAAGTCATTTTGCCAAAGCCTGAACTGATTTTTGCCAGTGTTGAGAAAGTAAAGATTTGATTATTTTACATGCACAAACACCCATTTCCTAGGAAAGAAAATAATGTGGAAAATTGAGTGCCTCTTTTGAGTTTCACAGATCTCTGTGATAGGCTAGTTCAGAATCACAATAGCCTCCAGAAGCCTGAAGTCTATCAAAAGAGATTTCAGGGCCCTGAGAGGATGACTAAAGAATTCAGGAGCACAGATAGCGTTTTCTTCAGTCCTCCCAGTAATGGGGACAGACAGGGAAAGAAGCAGGCAAGTCCAGGTCAGCAGTGCCTGGCTCCAGGACTGGTGCCTCTGCCAGAATTTTGGGTTTTATAATCATGAAAGAATCTTTCAGACGAGAGGTCTGCTGGCAGCTGGTGGGACCTACATTTCTCAATGGGGGAAAAGTTTCTTGGCCTATAACCTGGCAAGACGAATTGAGAGAGTTATGAGGTGGGACAAGTCTCATGATAGGAGTGCTATCAGCTGTTCAGGAGGGACAGGCAGGGCAAACGAGGTGGAGGTGTGGCACTGTACCTAAGGGAGAGATGGGACCGTACGGCCATTGCCTTTAGGGTTGACGTGGTAGAGAGAACCTGGGTGAGGATTAAGGGGGTGGATAGCAAGGCAGATGTCATTGTAGGTGTATACTGTCAACCACCCCACCCAGGACAATGTCATGGATGAGCTGCTCTATAGGAAACTGGGGGAAATCTCAGGATCAGTTGCCCTCGTCCTTCTGGGATACTTCAACTTCCCAGACACAAACTGGGAATATCATAGAGCTGTGACAAGGAAGTCTGAGAAATTCATAAAAGATGTTGAAGATAACTTCCTGTTACAAGTACTGAGTGAAACGACTGGGAAAGGTGCCCTCCTGGATCTGTCGTTTGAGAACAAGGAAGGCCTTGTGGGAAAGGTGACGGTAGGTGCCTGTCTTGGCCATGGAGATCATGAAATAGTTGAGTTCAAAAATTTTGGTGTAAGGAGACAAGGTCAGAGTTGCCACACTGGATTTTAAAAGAGCAAACTAAGTTTCACAGGGAACTATTTTAGCAGTGTCCCCAGGGAACTGGCTTTAGGAAAAAAAAAATATATACATATATATATGACCTCTGGAAGCAAGGTCTGGCTTCATGAGGAGATTACAGAGCTGCAGTTTACATCTGCATGGAGAACACAGGAAAAGTCGAAACCCAGCTGGAGTTGGCAGTGGCCACTGTGGTGTCAAAAAATAAAGTTTTTTTCCAAGTATGTCAACAGCAAGAGGAGGTCAAAGCAAAACACTGGAAAGACACTTGATGTAGATGGTCAGCTAACAAGTAAGGACAAGGAAAAGGCAGAGGCCTTTAATGTTCTTTTTGTCTCAGTCTTTAATAGTAATGACTGTTCTTGCCCAGACCTCAGAGTTGGCAGCCCACAGCTGGGGAAACAGTGACTTTACATCTGCGGTCATCAGAATTGTAAGGGACCAATTGTGTCAGCTGAACATTTATAAGTCCACGGGGCCTGACAGAGTTCAACCCAGAGTACTGAAGGAGTTGGCAGATGTTATAGCTGGAGTCCTCTCAACTATTTACTGGAAGCTAGCCAAAGTTATACCGATCTACAAGAAGAGTGTGAGAGAAGACCCAGGAAACTGCAGATCTGCTAATCTGAACTTCAGTACCTGGAAAAATTACAGAGAAGGTTTTTACTAAGGTGGGCAGTCAAGCTCCACCACAACCACTCTCTCACTCCCTGTCCTCAAAGGGAAAGGGGGAGAAAATACGAAGAAAAGGGCTCAAGGGTCGAGATAAGGACAGGGAGATCACTCAACAGTTATTGTCATAGGCAAAACAGACTCAGTATAGGGAGATTAGAAAAAAAATATTGCCTATTACTAACAAGCTAGACCAGTGAGAAAAAAAGAAATACTAAAGACACCTCCCCTCACATCCACTCTTTTCCACCTCCTCCCCCTGAGCAGTATAGGGGAACAGGGCAATGAGGGCTGTGGTCAGTCTATAGCACTTCTCCTCTGTCACTCCTTCACGGTCACTCCCTGCCCCTGCTCCACGTGGGGTCCCTCCCACGGGATGCCGTCCTTCCCGAACTGATCCTGCAGGGGCTGCCCACAGGCAGCAGCTCTTCATGAACTGCTCCCACATGGCTCCGTACCACGGGGTCCATCCCCCAGGAGCCATCTCAGGACTGAAAAATGTTCTTTCCAGAAAACAACACACACATTCCTTGCTGCTTCCACCTTGAGCTGTGCACTTGCTAGGCATCTGTTAGCAAAAATGGCAGGTAAGCCTCTACACAGGAGCCAGCCTCACAGTGAAACCAAGCATGCTGGACCAACCCAGCTGTCAACACAGCAAGCCAGCTGGGGGAGAAACTTAGCTTAATATCAACCTACCTAGATCTGTTGTACATAACTGAGCTCACCTATGACACGCTGTCCAGCCACTGTGACAAATAATTTGCTTAAAAACTGTCCAAAACACTTGAAAACAAACAGAAGCTTAGAGACACGTTATGAATGACACCGCAGCCAGGTAATATTCTGCATGATTTACGTTAATTGCAGTGATTTACACTGCATGATTTACATTAATTGCAGCAGAGTTTCAGTTGTATCAGGCCCTAAACCACAGCCTGGGCTGTAAATGTTGTTGCAAAATGCACTTAACATGTTCATACCTCCTGAAGAGGTTAAAGAATTAAATTAATGTCTATATGGTAATCTGGAGGTGAAAGAGTGTATGGACATCCTCTCCTGACTCATAAAATCCAGACTTCTACCACCGTAAACACAGTTACAACCATTAAGTGATCTAACTCCATTTAAATGCAGTTTGGTGACCCCATTGCTCCCCTTCAAACACATACACACTCACTGGGAGACTGTTCCAGAAGTTCACTCCTCTTCTATACAGCAAAATCTCTTCCAGTTTCTGGTCTAAGCTAAACCTGCAGTCAAGTTGTGGCCATTTCCCCGCACCCCCCCCCCCACCAGGTGTTGTCAAGGAACTCAAGTAGCTCATTTCTTTCCCCAGCTTTTAACTCCATCTATTTAGAGAAAGCTTACTTTGTCTCTGGTCACAATGTGCCTGGTTAAAGAGTCACCTTTTCCTAGTTCTCTAGTAATCTAAAATGAGACAAACTTTCCCTTCAACACCGTTGCCCCCACTGGGGCGCCCACCTTCCTTGATCAAGAGACCCAATTTGCACACATCATTCTCCATCCTCACCTCTAGTAATTAAATCACTTATTTAAGAACAAAATGGTACACTGGGAAGAAAGAAAGTCTTCAACTGTGGAACACCTTGCAGAGTTCTTAGTGATCACTGACCATCTTTCTCTCCGCTTACTCCTCCCACATACTCTTCCACTAACACAAAGGGCCTAGTAAATAGAACCCATATCACCTTGAGCATTTCATTTCGGGACACTGCGGAACAACTCAGTTAAGGCTTTTGGACAGGAAGGGAGGAAAGGGCTGGCAGTGTCTT
Organism: Cygnus atratus; assembly: GCF_013377495.2. Taxonomy (NCBI): domain Eukaryota; kingdom Metazoa; phylum Chordata; class Aves; order Anseriformes; family Anatidae; genus Cygnus; species Cygnus atratus. Next base: position 13,652,844 of record NC_066365.1, on the reverse strand, counting down.
TCTGAAAGGGGACAACCTTTCTACAGAAGCATTTTGAAAAGTCTCCTCTGAAACTACCTATACGTTGAAGGTTCTGCTTAGACTTGATCCAGAGCTTGGTCTCTGCACAAACAAGACAGTGTTCACATGGACTTAAGAGGACACCTATCATGTACTTATTTGCACACCAAAATTAAAGTCTAGCAATAGATAAGCAAGTATGGGACGGGTAGCACTAGAAAGATAGATCTGAACATGGGTAGCTGTAAGTTAGTTCCTTGCAGGAGCAGTTTGTGGTCTCTCTTAGGAAACCATTGCAACCTGCATTTGACTTCTCAGGAACCTAGGCTCCCACCGCAAGATATAAATGCTAGCTACTCTCTTCAATCCATACCTGAACATTATGACACATAATAAGGTCTGATTTTTGCATCTGTCAAAGAGTAATAGTGAAATGCTATTTTATTCTCCATTACACCTCTAACACTAGAATGCAGAAGGTACTCTTCGTTTATCTGTTGACACCACAGCAAAATTTTAAGCTGGTGCCTCAGAGAGTAGAAGCTGAATTTCCTCTACTCCATAAAACCTGAAAGGTATATCTTCAAAGCAAGTACTCCATTTATCCAGAACTATGGAGTGTGCAACTTCACACATCTATCAGCCAGTCTATAGGCTACACTTTGCAGTGTACTGCTGTGTTTTCTCAGCTAGGATCATTTTGATGAACACAGTGTGAGTGACTAGCAGAATTTCATTCAAGCCCAAACAGGAGGGGGGAACAGGCTGATTATGAAAGTGTTTGTCTTCTTGGGCAACTTTGAGGCCCTGCTTCCCAAGAATTGGCCTAACATTGCTTGCTTATGGGAAGCAGAGAATATCTTTACTCTTCTTTTACTTCCAGTCAGTTTTTTTTTTTTTTCCTTTTCATCAAATTACTCCTATCTCAAACCCGCAATTTTTTTTCCTCCATCTCTTTCCCCCACCATCCTGCTGAGGAAGTAGAATGAGAGAGCAGCTGTGTGGTAGTTAAAACAAAATGGGGGGGATGGATCCTTGGACTGTGCGCAACCCAAAGCAACTGAAATCTGTGAAATTAAAGTGGGACAAAGAAACTTGCTGAGCAGCGTGGAACTTTTTAGGATTCCCATTAAAAGACTGCTTCACTCAGCAGATCTGAACATTCCTTCTTTAGAAGCTTACCTTGCCTCAGTGCACTGTTTTGTCCTTCAGACAAAACAAATGACTAGAAGTCTTCACTTATTCTTATTTTGCCCTTATAAAATAAAAATAGAAATAAAAAAATAATAAAAAAGAGCAGCATACCGGCCAACCTAAAGACAGGAAAAATATGGTAGACTGTCCCCGTTTTTCTGTAGTGAACTCAGCTCTACCAGGGTTCCACTGCCACATGGGCCACACAGTTTCAGTGTTTACTGTTAAGATGCTTTTCCTAGTATTAACCGTAGATTTTTATTGCTTCTAATTAGGTTAAATACTTCCTGGCTTAACCTCAAAGAGAGGCAGAAGGTGTGTTCATTGCCCTCCTCTTGCGAGTGCTTTATACACTAAGAGATCTCGTTTTTAGATTGAACAAGCAGTTGCTTTTCTTAAAGGTAAAATTCAGTAACAGTTACAGCTTACCATTCTTAGTAGAAAGGGATAGAGGTTACTGTGAGACTCAGATTAATCTATACGTTCTTGCAACACTCACAGGAATGCCTAAACCAGTAATCTAACTGGGTTCTTCTATCAAACAGTAGAAGTACCTCTCCTAATGTATACATTCCTATCAATGCATCTCAGCATATTAACAATTACATTTTCTGCAGTGGCATTACCTTGTTGCCTGTACTATGTACTCCAGTACACCAAAAAGATTGTTCTCGCTGTTTCCCAACCTGTTTTACAGCTGCCTGAGATTCCAAGGGATTGTATGTGTCCAAACTGAAACCAAATGGCTGAATGCCTTCAGGCACAGACCTTCTTTGTGGCCTCAGGTAATTGTTTTACCACTCATCACTTCGGAAGGCAAAAAGCTAAACCAGAACACTCCAAAGAGAACTAGAAAAGTTCATGACAAATTAATCATGTTTACACATAGCAGCTGGAGGCAACATCTAGCAAGAAGCTCCATAACTAATGATTAGTGCGATGTCATTCGTAGCTGACCACCGCTTACTACTTGTCAGCTCCAGTCCCTGCCAGACAGAATCCAGGGCTACCAGACAAGTTCAGCTGTCTGCTTCCTACATCTGCCGTATGTCCACACAATGCATGGAAGCAGATCTCAGGAAACATGTGTTCGCTAATATGGACATCTGTTCCCTAAATACAGTTGACTTCTCTGAGATGAAACCATGGCTTCACAGCTTCCCATGTCTGCAATTTAATTAGCTCCCTGCACCTTCAGTCCGTTCTTCCACATTGCAGCAACTTCTCCGTGGGCTCAATTTAGAGAACAGTCAGGGTAGCTGTGTGAAATAGCCAGCAGTCACACTAGAGACAGGCTAGCTTCATTTATTCTGCTGAGAGCTAGTAAATTGGTTGGGAAGCTGTCAAGTGTTGAAAAATTGTCCACAACAGTTTCTCCTTATTTTGAAGAATCCATTACTCATTTGATCTAGGTTTTTAAGCCAATGAGATTTTTCAAAATATCAACAAGAAACATACACTTTATTTAGAGAAAAAAACACATAATCCAAGTATTTGAACAAAATGGTATCAACTTTAAGCTCCAAACTGGATTCGTTAATCCTGAAGTCTTTACCCTGTCACCCTTCAGAGCTAGATGAATGACTGGAAAACAGCTCTACTCCAAGTCCAGCCCAAACTTCCACTACTCCACTGCGAATTCAGCAACTGGAGCCTCCTCTGAGCAGGGACCACAGGGCTTCCAGTGCTCCCAGACTCCCAGTCTCACTACAGCCCAAAAGGCAGGATGCTTTTGGAAGGAGGAGCTGTTAGAGGACAAAAACGCCACCTTTTCCCAGTCATGACCTTCTCAAGTGTCCACCTCACAGCAGGATCACTACAGAGAGCTGGAGCCCGCCTCTACGCCAAGCCTTGGCCCAGATCCTGAGAATGATCAATGCCCTCTGTCCAAATACACTGTCACCTTGCTGTACCAAGGAATGCATGCACTCCCAGCCCTATAACCAAATGCCTCTGATATATATGTCCTTGTGATGCACCTGTGAAACGACTGAGTACTATTAGCCCTTTTTATACAGGGGTAATGAACTAAAAAGACCAAGGATTCATCCACAAGTTAAAATTGATGTGTTCAAGCATGTATGGAAACTTAACAGTGTGACCAGTACCTGTAAAAGTTTATGTGGAATGGCAGCTCACATAAAGAGCCAAGGTCTTCATATGCTGTAGCTTTTCTACAAGAAAATTAACACTGTTGTTCATTACTCAGCTACTCACCCATTACTCACCGAGTTTTCTATTCAAAGTCCAAGCAACGTGTCTACAGAGTCATAAGGAATTCATGGCAAGGCCATCTTTCAATGCAACTCAAGTGTATGCCAATTTCCTCACACAGTATACGGGAGGTTCACATCCTGGAAGTCTATTTATAAATCAATTCCAAGAGCAAAGCTTCCTCTTGACAAGGATATTCTCTGCGTGCTGCACCAGGCAGGTGAATGTGGCTGAAGTGACAGCAGTTTTACTTCCTAAAGCCTCTTATTTCCACTGTAATTAAAATGCATTCACAGATAAAAGGCTTGTGGTTAGATTGAAAGGAATAGAAAGATCAGGCTGCAAGTGCTGCACGTACTCTTCAAAATGGAAAGGTAAATCAAGTTTTAAACTCAAGGTGCTATTTTTGGAGTGGATTTGGACACATTTCCACTCTTAACCAGAAAAAAGAAAAGGAAGAAGGAGGAGGTAATGTCAAAGTTCAGCAGCACAACATTAAAATCAGAATCTCACTGTGGCCTCCCAGCAACTGATTTAATAACAAAGGCAGACAAGAAGCACTATAACGCACTTTGGCTCCTTATTATTATAATGCAGAGCATTTAAAGTCTAAATTGTCTCACAAAGGTAAGGTCTTATCAACCCCACAGCATGGAAAATTGAGATGGGAAGCAGTCGTCTAATCTGCTCCGCTCCGAGGCAGAAAAATGGCAGACACAGCATATTACCCATCAGACTATACCTACGGGGAGCTTACTGTGGACTTGGGCCTTCTACTATACAAAGAGATGCACAAGTTCAACATTCAAGCTCCAACATATCATAGTTTATAGTTTGTTAATGACTAGTAGCGGTAGCAAGGCTTAGAGGGCTGGACACAAGTCTCAAGTCCTCACAGGCCTGTTTCTGTTGCTAGTCCATTTCTGCGTTCATGAACTGTCAGGTTGTGCCTAAACACACGAGACAGCCTGCTGCAGGAGGTCCTGGACAGTGCTGGATGGACAGCAAGCAGATCCATCTCCACGTGGATCAGATCCTGTTTCTACTGTGGAATCTACTAGACAAGTCACTATTTGCAACACTTCCATATGCAGGAACTCACTGCCCAATACTACTGCCATGCAGAAGATAAACTTATCCTAGGGAAGCATAATTATCATTACAGCAAATCCTGCACAAAATTTCCTGAGGCATTACCACAGGGTAAAAAGGTTATGATCACTAACAGTGATAATTACAGCTAACGGAGAACTCCAAAATAGAAGCGTGCTTTGCACTAACCAGCACCATCAGATCATTGTTGTTGACAGGACATGACCACATGGAAAAATTAAGACATTTCAACACTGCTTCATGCTAAAGTGTATGAATTCTCTAGTTCACAGCAGGTGCAGAATATTGGTCATTATTCATAATTCTTTTAACAGAAGAGGTTTTATTAATTTATTAATATATGTGGCTGTCTCCCAGGTAGGAACATAGCACACATCATCTATATCTAACCAGTCTCAGCCCTGATTAGCATGTTTTCTTCAAGATCTAAGCTTTCAGAAGTCTTGTAACAGAAAAACAAAACAAAGCAAAACCATTGTTTTCCACCTGTTCTCATAGGGAAACAAATGCTGACTTATATACAGGTCAGAAACCCAACATAACTGGGGGGTGAACACCCCACCTGTATGAATGCAATCTTAAATATCAAGAAGTACTCATTTATAATTCCAGCCATTCCTGATCATTCTTTGCTCCTAAGTTACATGGCATACAGTGCACTTGATAACAAATTATCTTCCTTCGTCTCCTTGCCAGAAGAAGAAAGCTGTCACTAAAGCAGCATACAGTATATTTATTCTAGAAAATACATTTATATCCTTAAAAATGAAGCCTCCTTGCCTAAGTTTTGACAGGCCCTGAAACAATTCTGCCAGGCACTTAGCTTAATTTAATAATAGTAAAATACACACTCACTGCTGTAACAGGCTAGTAAAGTTATGTATTGAAAAATATGGCTATGGGAAATGCATGATTAGATTCAAATAACGCCGTGACTAATGTGTATTTGGAATGGTATGCGTTTCCAGTGGGTATGTACACACCATATCAAAGAACGGAGGAAGAGATGAGAAATGAAGAAGCAAAACAAATCCATTGTTCCCCCATTTGATACTGGGGTGTCCAGCACTCATGTCTAGAACTGGCCCAGAGATAAAGAAAGAAGCGCCGTTCCTTCATATCCCATCACCCTGAACATCCTTTTTTTACTTCCTCAGAACCAGAACAATATTCTAGGTGACACAGAGATGTTTGCATCTGTGATCAACTGGAAACATGTTTCTTGTAGCTGTGGATGGTCATACACCTAGGTAAAAGCCAACAGCATCCTTCAACCCTTCACAACACAAATTCCCTGTTGTAGACACTATCAACATCAGCATGTGCACAGTTTTCAGTTTTCCTTCAGATCCTACAAAAGATATTTCATTTTTCCTGTCCATCATCCTCTCTGAAACATGCCAAGAGTTTCTACTACTTTTTAGCTTTGCCTGTGGTAGGATTAATTGCACTCCAGTAACACAGTCTCTAACATGTACCATGCAGTTGAGTACCATGAGAAAAAGTTAGTCCGAACCTATTCAAATTATTACAGGCCATCTGACTGCCATTCAAATGAGGTTTTGTTGTTGTTATTTTTCTCAAACTGATCACCAACACAGCCAAATGTCTTTCAACTATCAGAGTTCCCTCTGCTTTTGAAGAGGGTAGTAATGAAGGGGTTCTGAACACAATCTTTCTGCAGTCGTGCTACAGATACTCAGCTTACACCAGGAACAGAAGACAGTACTCAAAATCTCACTTTAAAAAAAAAAGGAAAAAACATGCACCCCACAACACCCACCACATCCCTATCCTTTGGCCATTCCAGAGAATATAGTTGATTTCTAACCTGGGAAACAAGTCATGTTGTTTGAAACAAGTCATAGTGCAAAGCACTATGTGATGTCTCCCAAAAGGAGTCAAAGATGCTATTTTTTTTTTTTGGTTCATGTCTGGACACTGCACTCTTATTCCCATTTTCAGAGAAATTTGAAGGATGTACATTTCTCACAGGAGACAATCAAAGCTTTGGGGACCCAAACAACATTCCTATGCTGAGGAATGTAACAGGGACTGCTGCAAGAACTCAGCGTAGGAAGAACTGGAAGAGGAAATGTGGCAGAGTCAGCCTCAGTTCTTCGGTGGTAACTTCATAGTTAAAAATACAAAACAAATACCAACATGCCCAGGAATGCCTTAATACCATATCTGAGTTTGTGTCACCTTTGACAGACCTGAATCTCAAAAAAAAAAACAACCCACACCTGTACTTACTTCTGACTATCCAATATATGTACTTTAGTCTGGATTAGACACATTTTCAAGTCTTTTCTTCTCAAATAGTTGCTTCTATGTCTTCACTTTTCTTTAAGATAAATCCCTTGATCTCACCATCTCTATCATCAAGTAGATACAACTTCTGTGGTTATTTGCTGCCTCCATGTGCAACCAGTAGAGTTGACTTAGCCTCTTCCCTGTGAATCCAGAGAAGGTATTTTAAGCTACTGTTTTCATAAAAGCTAAAGATTTTCATATGGGCCATCTCTCATGAATGTTCGGGCTCGCTGTTCAGAAATTTACATTAAAGTCATTCCCAAATATCATTTCAGCACAGAAATCTCTATGTCTACCCTTTAGGAATCACCTATGTCATTCAAGTCAATAAATAGACCTTCATTTATCAGAAACACTGTACACTGCTGGGCCAAGTAGTTCTTCTCATTACTATGAAAAGCTGCAGTTCAGATTAAAAAACAATGACATTAGTTATTATCCATTCTGCATCTCAGCATAAATAGACCCCCCTTTAAATGTACATATTCTGCCAAATAGTTATGAGGCTGAGTTTCTTTTTAACTTGAATATCAGTCACTATCCGAGACACACTAGTAGTAAGGTCAGCCAGTGGACAAACTGAGAAAGACAACCGTAAAGCTTCCTGGGCCTCCCACTCACCACAGCATAGTATTCTCTGCCCCTGCTTTATCATTTGTTCACTGGTTGTTCAGAAGATCAGTTCCTGAGCAGGTCTGTGAGTTCAGACAGCGCAATACCCCGCCACGCAGATGGACAGCACGTAGTGCTAGACACAAAACTAGGACTCAAATTAGCGGGGCTAGTATGATAAATTGTCAGTGCGTGGCTTGTCAGAACATTCATTTTCAAGACAGCAATTTATTTTCTCTTTAAGATATGCTGCTTGTACCCATTTGCATGTGAAATGCAAATGCAATGTACTTTATATTCACTAGGGAATTGTTTCAGAAAATAAACATCTCAAGTCCCAAGCCAAAGCCATGAGTTCTGTGAGGGAAGCCAAAAAGGGAAGGATATCTCTGCCCCATATTTTAAAAGCTAGGGTTGACGATTTCACACAGATAACATTCGCCATACACCATCACCTGCACATCACCCTGACAAGTCAGCTAGGTACCTGCATGGAATCAAGGCTCCTGATCTTCGGTAATACCCACTTTAAGTTAGATTCTACCATCGTTTCCATTGAGGTGGTGTCATGGCAAAACAGAAGCAAATGAGGATCCTGTTGTCATAAATACAGGATACAATAAAAGTTTTTTTGCACCCAGGAGTTCTCAAAGGAAGTCTCAAGTCAATCATAACCAAAGAAAAGAATCAAACAAAATACCAGAAGTAGGATAATCAAATAATTAAACAGCATCAGCTAGCACCAGATCCACATTCCCTCAACTTTCCCTCAACTACAAAGACTTCACAGCGAGCAATCAGCCACTGCCAGAAAGCTGAGCATTTGGGAGCAATGCCGAAACATCTTACGCATTTGAAGTATTGGCATTTATATGGGAATGTAATGATCTGCAGCACCAGCAAATGCATGATGACGAACTATTATCCATACTGAGACTCCAATGAAGTCCCTGTTGGTAAAATCTGAAAAAACTATTTTATAAAGCTTTTTGTCAAGCTTTATCAATACCCACATGTAATTGTAAATTCAGGGTTTAAAAACCCTGAAAAAAAAAAAAGATTTTTTTTTTCACAAATCTAGCACTACCCAGTCAAGGGGACTTCAGTAAGAGAAGGATTGGTGGTTGTTCTGCTTGGATTTTAAGAGGGCACTAGATGGCAGCTGACTGCTTAAGCTTCTTTAAGTTTTGTTTTTGAAAAGTCTGCGAAATCAAGAGAGATAAGCCATTAACTTTAAAAGGCCCAAACATTACCCCAGATCGTTTTTAAACTGAGTTGTTCTACATACTCAGTGGTAACCATGAAGCTTTGACTTTCCTTGAAAAACAAAGATGCACTCATAAAATTTCCAAATCACTTGTAAATCCTGAATCACTTTCCTCCCACCTATTCAAGGAGTTATTATAGTTGTAGGCTTTATGCCAAGGTCATCAGTTTGCACATATTGTAGATGTTAGGATATTTTACTAGAGTTTAGGGATGGAAACCATCCGTTGCCTATTGATTTGATAACTAAGATTTACTCCTGAAAAATCTACATTTTCTTTCCAAGTTGAAAACCTAAGGTCATATGGTTGTTACATAAACACTTTACAGTGTCAGGTACATACAACTATTAATTACTATGGGAGAACCCTGTTTTTGTAGCTTTCAGTCTGAACTTTAGTGCAAAGCATTTTGTCTTTACGTCTTCTTGTATTTGACATACCCTGAAACTGCTTAAGTGCCCATAGAAATGTAAACGAAGCCATGAAATACTTCAATAATTACTGTGCCTGACCTCTGGCAAAGGATTCTCCTAAATTAAAACCTATTTGAATGAGCAGACCTTGTAGGAAAACATCCAGTAGGGATTAAAAAACGTCCAGAGTCAGGGACAACCACAGCCTCTGATAAATTGTGCTGTGGCTCATTATCCCATAGTAGGGTTCTCATTCTGTTTCACTACTTGAAAGTCCTCTCAGTCCTACAGACAGTTTCAATGCTTGGTATTTTCATTCCAGTCTGCCACAGCAAGTCTGTACAGCTCGGAATATGACCGTGTGCTGACCCACGCTGGCTCTAATTCAGCAAAGCACTGAACAGCATACTGAGCTTTAAATAGGCACTTGTTTCCACAGCTTGACTACGTGGAGTCAGTGCTACCTTGACCAGTAGAGACCAAGGATCTGATCAGGGCACCTATGAAAAGCATGAAGATAATCCTTTAGCTGGGACTGTAACAGATTCCATCCACTATCAAACAGGGAGGACCTCTTCTATCTGTTGGTAATTCGCTCCTACCAACAGATTACATGGTCACTTCATGAAATCTGGAAGGAATGCTGCTCTGGTCTGTTAGATAAAGGAAGGATTTTCATACATCAAACAATATGTCTGAGTATAGGCACTTTATTTTCCCCAGAACTTACTGTCAGAGGAACAGTACTATACACACATGCACAGGAGCACGCCACAGTTGTTTCTTGAGAGCTCAGGAGTTATTAATTATTGCAAATGATGCTGTTGCAATCACATGACTCCAAGAGTCTAATAGATAAAACCTCTACTCAGCTGATCCAGAGATTTATGTCATGTCAGTGAAGTAGTTTTCCCTCACAGGGATGTTGCAAAAGAGCTTAGGCTGTCTGTGCCATGGGCACTACCTCTCCCCCATGACCCTCAGAGGAACTGAATGTTAACTTCTTGTGTCCAGCCAAGGCCAATGAAGAATATATGGACACTCCAAAAAATGCATGTCCACAAAGACAGCAAGCCTCTTAAAGAGAACATACTACTTCACAAATACAGCTGGCAATTCTAGAAGACAAAACTTGGTCACTGACTGCTGATCTAGTAGCACAGCCTCATTTACCACCTTTCCTTCCTGAATGAACACCTCTTTCATCTTTTTTCCTGCACGCTACCCCTCATTTTGCCTTTTTATTATTTCCCTTGCCTTGAAATTAATCTACTCATTCTCTAATCTTACTTTTTGTGTAAGCAATTTGTGTTCCACAACTTCTTATTCCTTCATTCAACATACTAGAAAGTAGCTTATGTTAGGGACAAGAACAACAAAAAAGAGAAAATAAATTTCTCCAATGAAAGCAGGCTATGAACAACTTCCATTGAGGTTCAAAAGTCTCCTCCTCTACAGAGCTGCAAGGATAGTTAAAAAAAATAATAAAATAAAAATAAACCACAGTTTGTATTGCATTATGCTATGCATTTGAATGAATGAAACACAGGTGAATGCAACACCACCTTTAACACTAATATTTTGATCAATACATTTAAAAATCAAACCTCCCGAAAAGACAAGGATCCCCACAAATAGATGGTTCTCCACGACATCCACAGAAATATATATATATATATATATATTTTTTTTTTTTACACAAAAACCTTATATAGTCTATAATGGGTTAACTTTTCTCAAGTATTCTTATTAAGCAGTCTCAATCCCCTTGTAAAACCAGAGCAAAACCTGGTTTCTGTCACAGAAGCCGCAGTCCAGTGAAGGATTTGCTTTCTGTTGTGTCTATGTTAGCTCTTAGACTACGCTTTTCATTCCTGCAGAAATTTTAATTGGGACCATAATTAGTCTCCACCTCCCTGCCTTCACATACCTTTTCCCAGCTCCTTTTTCCAAGTGCTAGATCCTAACAATATTAACATTCTCCTCTGGAACCTCTTGAGATCCTAGCAGTAATTTCATGCACCAATAATATTTCGCTGAAAATAAACAGACCTAAAACATTAGTAACTTGGGAATTACCAAGAAGTCACACGTGTCCTGATGCACAGCCAAACTGCCTGATGACCTCTGTAATTACGTCACTCATTAACGTATCCCTAGCCAGACCAATTTGCCTCTTGGTGATGGAAAGCATACCTATCCAGCTAAGCAGACTGAAAAGGTGTGACCGACAAAGGCAATGAAACCTAATTGGATAGAACCCAGGTGCCATAAAGATTTAGGCACACTGGATTGTTCTCTTGTAAGGACTGATGATCAAATTCCAAGCCTACAGCAGGAAACTGTTATTTTGTCTGGCACAGCTCTCATATTATACTTTTTAAAGAATTCAAGTCACCTCTTACATTTCTACTAATTACAGGCCAACCTCTACCAGACCATTCTAGACAGAGACACGCGAGACTTCACTGCTGTCTAAAGTGAGGAAACTATTCCCCTGCAAAACACTAAGGTCTCCATATCCATAACCCTCCTTCTCAACAGGCAACATGGGAACCTTGGTCATGTGCCAAGGAATGGGTGAATGCCAGAAGAGGAATACGTTAAAAATAATGTAAAAACAAAACAAAACCAAAAATATCAGGGCTTTAATCCTCCAAGCGCTGAGATGCATTCAGAAGAATGAGACAATCTTCATCCATATTATATTCAGTAATCTCTTTGCACCAGTAAAACACTTCCTGTCATCCTTTACAGCATAAATGCCTGGTGTTTCTTTTCTCCAAATTATAAAAGTTGACACATCTGCACAAAGGAAAAAAAAAAAATAAGGCAACTAGCATTTTAACCTCTAGACCATCTTTCTCAATCGCAACAGAAACTTCAAGGTTTCAGGCCTTGAAAGAGATTGCTTGGGGTGATGTGGAATCTTTGTTACCAGTGTGTTTTTTGGAACTTTCCAAACAAACATGCACCAAAGAAATATACAAGGGTATCTTTCTCAGGTCATGGGAATGGAGTACCTGGCCTTTGAGATTCATCCTTAAATAGTTTTCCTGTGATTCCACATCATTTCTTATGGAATTTTATAACAAAGTAAGTAGTAGATGGACAATACATGTTTTCCCCTAAATTCTTCTTCGCTTTCCAAAAACTCAACCACAAAACATCTTGGTCTGAAAAGGTCATTTCCTAAGGATTAACTTTCTCATCTAAGGTAGTCCGATGCAGAAAGACAGGTACTCCAAAGTTCTGTTCAGATACTGCCTTCCAGATCAGGCAGGTTGAATCAGCCTCTGACACATTCTCTGCCCAAAGACTACTGGCAGAGTCTGATTTACTGTTTTAGACCCAAATCTAGCTACAAAGGAAGACAAATCCTTCCCTTAGTCTGGCTCAATCAACAGGCAACTGGAAACAGTTTTTAACACTAACAGGCAGAAAACAGTACAATATTCTAGATCTTCAAGCAAATTACTATATTCTTAAAGTATTTTAATTCAACTCCTATTTCTTTGGTCTCAAATACAACTGAACTCACTTGTCTCCATTTTAGAAAACAGACATTTTTCTGAATTTTCCATTAAACTAAAATGTGGAGAATGATTTTGTGGTTTTCATCCATTTTCTTTTGGTTTTAGTGGCACATTGAAATCTACAGAAGAACAATCACTTGTTCTCATTATATTTCAATCTTCGATTACAGCACTACAGAGAAAATCTTATTTTGAAATTACTTTTTTAATGGAAATAAGTCAATCACAATTTATTGAGTTCTCAAACTCCAACTACGATGGCAAACACTGCATAAACTACATCAAGATAACAAATTACAGTAAGTAACATCCAACCAGAGAAATGTAATTATACAGTTTCAGCATTTCTTATCAGGGCAGTTGAAAGAACTGAAATGAATCTGAAGTCTACACTGAGTTGTGTTACATCCAACCTGAGATCCACCCCATGTGCCAGAGCCCGCTGGATCCAGGCTTCAGGATCAAGCTCTGCAAGACGATAAGTGCTTCAGGAAAAAAGGTGTTAAAATATCCTCACATCCTAGCCTTTACAGATTCATACTCATTCTCATTTCTGTTGAGAAGAAACTGGATTCCATTTCTCTTTCTACACTTACCAGTATCATTAAATACTATAATACTAAGTATTAAAGACAAATCTCTAGTCCATCACTCCGGCACTAAGGACTGGGACACATCTGAGCTGCCTTTCTTTGCTCGGCAACAGGTATGGATGAAGCAGAAGCAAAGAGATACCTCACAACCTGTCATGCCGTATATGAAAAGAGTAGGAGTGCACATATCAACAGTTAGATAAATTATGGCCCAACAGACAATGGGTTGCAGTAAGACTCCTAAATGATGCCAACTCTCTCCATCAGACTTTACTATGACCCTGAGGCAACTGTTTATCTTCTTTCCCCTCTCTATCATAACAGCTCAGATTGCAGCTTCTTTAGGAAAGAAATGCATCTATTTACTTAGCATAAAGAGTAAGAGACCCTTATCTTAATTTGATCCTCTAGGCACCACTGTAATTACAAACAACAATAATCAGTGGAAATGATCAAATAATTAATATGAAAAAACACTGAGATGCATCTTATAAATTATTCAAGCAGCCACAGTTATTAATAACTTCCTAGATTATTGAAAGTAAGCCAACAATAAAAATTATTTTTTTTATTTTTCCTTAACCACTTCCTTCTGCTACCATCGTTCTGTAAGACAGAAAACTACAAAGGCACATTTAGCAGCAGTGGTATCCTCACTGAAGTTAGTGTTGCCTTTGGGTAAAAAGTTTTGCAAGGGAATTTTCCCATTGCAATGATTTGCAAAGTCATATTTGTGTCCATATTAAATTTTATAGATGCCTTTTTATTATTTTTAATTATCAAATATAAATTTGGGTCCTATATTACCTGCCACACCATCTTAAAATAATTCATAGAATCATTAAGATTGGTAAAGACCTTCAAGATCATCTGGTCAAGGTTATGCTGTCATCCCATAACTCTGGAAATTTGTAATCCTAATTCAAGCACTAGAAATATAACGTGTAATGTACATCAAAAGAAACAACATAATGCCAAGCACAATTTTCTACTACAATAAGCTGGTGATTGGCTGAGCAGAAAATTCATCTTTTGTTTTGTATGCATCAGTAGACCATAAGTGAAAATCAGACCTCTATCAAATGCTTGAATGATAATGACTCTTGTGAAGCCATTTCCAAAGTGTCAGAAGACAACAGAAATGGTTTTCTGAAGTCCTGAAGTCAATTGTTGGCTCTCTAGAAGTCAAGGTAACAGAGAAATCTGGTTTTGCTCACTTTCACATTGTTCTCAATATACCCAGCCTTGGCTCCAGGTCCTCTGCATTCCACTTTGTTTATCAGAACAAAGTGTTCCTAGAAGATGCAACTTTTGCACTGATCCAGAATTACAAGGGAAAGAAGCAATGAAATGATTTAGCTTCCAGAAGCCAAGAGAAGGGAACTTACTTGTATTTTACATAACCGAGACAGTTAAAAGGCCAGGAACTCCATGCAAAATACTTCACAGTTGCATTGTCTGGCAACCTGTTTGTAAGAACTCTGTTTCGCCACACTGTGCTTTATGGTTTAACCCAGCAGGTAGCTAGTAGCCGCTTCCTCCTCACACCCACCCAGCAGGATAGGGAAGAGAACTGGGTAAGCATTGCTCAACAACAACTAAAACATCAGTGTGTTACCAACATTATCTTTGTCCTAAATCCAAAATAGCACCTTATCAGCCACTATGAAGAAAATTAACCCTATCTCAGCCAAAACCAGGGCAGCATGACACACCTAACATACTAAGGACTTCACAGCCCCGTGATTCAGCCTTACATACATCAGATTATATCAATGATGCAGACTTGTCTTGTAAAGCAACCCAGCAAATACTGATGAAAAACACCATTCACTGAGTCTTATTATCATTGTTTCGTACTGAACTATAATTCCACTTAGTGGGAAGACAGCATGGCACACAAAGGTAAGAGAGAATCTGCTCACAAGTACCAGGTTCAGCCAGCAACACCTATTCAGTATAGTCCTGGACTACAAATGTCAATAAAGCAATAGCTTTACTGAATGCACCAATGTATGAATGTTCCACAATTGGCTCTATGAAACAGTATGATCTGCATCATCTTCACAGCTGTCTCTGTGCACACATGTAAAGAGATGGCTCATTTATATAGCTTTCTCCAAGATAGAAACAGTTGAAAAAGTAGATGAAGTCTGAAGATTTGCAGTTTTACAAAATTTGCCAAGACAAAATTATTAGTTGCTACACGGAGGACACCTCCACTGTTCTCAGCAGCCCACGTTTCATAGTTTTCCATAAAACATTCTTGAACAGGACCTCAGAAAAAAAATGTGTCTGCCTCCACCCCACTAAAGGGAAAGTGCAATTATGTTGTTTTTCATTATCGTGCAAGTGCTTGAACTGCAGGAGCACCAAACCCTGATGATACATGAAAGTGCAAGGAAATCAACAGACAACATAAGAAATGAAGCGTGGGTCAATGGCTTATGGAAAAAGTTCTGCTCAAAGAAACAACAGAGCAGAGACTAGCCATAGTAGGAAGAGAACCTGCAGTCTTACATCAGAAAAGGCACCCTTTCATGAATTACACAGAACAAGGCACTGTGCTAATACCATTTCTTCCTGTATAGTCAAACACCTGACAGAATGTAGCTAACAGCAGAAAAAACGTGTAGTGAACCCTTGGAAGAGACTTGTTAGCAAGTCTAGTATTACTGGTACTGAAAATTACTAACACCAAGAAACATTTCAAATGTATTCCTCACACTTTGTTTCAGAGCCCATGACTTTGCTGTACTGACATGTGGGCTATGAATATCCACCCAAGAAATAGCACATAGCAATACTACCCCTTCCCGCTCAATAACCAAGACGCATTTCAGACCTATAAGGAAAATGAAGCACAGTAGAATCACAAGTCTTTTTTTTTTTTGGCCTTAGGACCATTACCACTTTGTTACATGAAAAGACTAGCACCAAGTTAGTAACTCCAGACACTAAGTTTTCACCTTTATCATGTTTAGCAACCATGAAGTTTTGCATGATCTTTAACAATGTGTCCCTGACTGTCCAAGTTGGAACACCTAGTCAAGGAACAGAAAGTACAACTTCTGCTCCTGCCGCTGCCTAGAGACTGGAGTTTGACACCACAGAAGAAAACAAAAATTTATATAGCCAAATAATTTAATTGAGGTAATAAATGAATATTTTTTACTGATTCTAGCCTGACTCCCTCTATGACTGAATCTCAGCTACAGGATGAAGCTGATAACAGTAAAGTGCACAGTGATGACTCGAATAACATTAAGTATTACTCTAAGAAGCAGCCATTGCAAGTAACGATTGAAAAAAATAAACATCTCTTACCGTCAGAGCAAGATACAGACAGCATGCAGGTAGGAAACGTACAGGGACTGATTCTGAGAAGCACAACCAACAGTGAACAACTACCAGTTCGGCAAGTGCACTCTCTGCCCAGGCTGAGAAGGGGATCCTATGGGGAAAAAAAACACAAAACATGATGATGTATCTAAAACCCTATGAGACCACATACATAGAAAGGGACAAGCGATCAATGCAAACCCATCCATAATCAGAAAGCTTTATAATTGTTCAGCATTGATTTGGAAAGCTTACCCACCTCTTTCTCAATGGTTCTTCAGTTTATAAAATCATATTGCTTAACCTTCCAGAGGATCATTTAGGTTGGAAGAGACCTCCCAGATCACCTAGTCCAACCTCTGACCTAACACTAACAAGTCCTCCACTAGATGCAGAGTTTAGTGATAAGGTTTAAATGTCTTTTAAATACCTCCAGGAATGGTGACTCAACCACTTCCCTGAGCAGCCCATTCCAATGCATAACAACCCTGTTGGTAAAGAAGATTTTCCTAATATCCAACCTAAACCTCCCCAGCACAACTCTAGCCTATTCCTCCTTGTCCTGTCACTGTGCATGTGGGAGATTAGAGCAATCCCCACCTCGCTACAGCTACCTGAAAGGAAGCTGTAGAGAGCAATAAGGTCTCCCCTGAGCCTCCTCCAGACTAAATGACACCAGCTCCCTCAGCTGCTCCTCATAGAACTTGTGCTCCAGGCCCTCCACCAGCTTCGTAGCCCTTCTCTGGACATGCTCCAGGGCCTCGATGTCCTTCTTGTACTGAGGGGCCCAAAGCTGAACACAGCGCTCGAGGTGCGGCTTCACCAGAGCAGAGTACAGGGGGACGATCACCTCCCTGCTCCTGCTGGCTACACTACTCCTGATACAGGCCAGAATGCCATTGGCCTTCTTGGCCACCTGGGCACACTGCCGGCTCACATTCAGCACCCCCAGATACTTTTCCTTTGCAGAGCTTTCCAGACACTCTGCCCCAGGCCTGTAGCGGTGCATGGGGTTGTTATGCCCCAGGTGCAGCGCCCCCCCCAGGGCCCGGCTGTGCAGGGCCGGCGAGGGGGCACTGCCGGCCCCGCTCGCGCCAACTCAGCCGCCCTCACGAGGATGGTCGGGCCCTGGCGGCTCCCCCGGCTGCCTTGAGGGGCCTCGGGGCATGAAAAAAAAAAACAAAACTAAAAAAAAATACAAAAAGCCCTGCTCGCCGCCATCCCCCGCTCCGCTGGGGCACGCCACTGCCCCGGAGCCCATCGCCTCTAGTATTACAGGCAAGCAAAACCCACATGCATACAACGTGAAGGAACAGGTGTCAGGAAGGACAGTGTTTACTGCATGTAACAACCACACACCCACAGGGATGGAAGAGGCTTCAGAAGTCACACAGTCAGCTCCTGCATCAAGGTAAGCTCAGTTTTGCCAGTGTCATAACTGATCAATATTTGCCTGACCTGCTATTAAAGACCAGCCGCAGAGACTCAGATCCTGACCAGAAAGTCTAATCCACTGTATTTTTCTGTTGGAAAACATTTTCCTAATATCTACCTTTTTCTTCCAGAAATTTAGGTGCATTAAGTCCTGTGCCATTCACAACATTTCCCTCCTCTTTTTAAAAGGAAGCTTCTTCCAAAGATGTTGATATTCTGTAAATCACCATTACTCTTAAGATAGGGAAATACACCCAAAATCTGACAATACACCTCCCTATCATTCTAGTGACAAATTAAACAGACACTGAAATGTTACTGTTTTGGGGAAAACATTTTCCCTATTGTTAACAAAGACGTTTGTACATCAGAGTTTTGCCTCTTGCAGTTAGTGCTACTTACTTTCTGGTCAGCATAAGCTCATTTACAAAGTCTATTTCTACAGAACATAAATTTATACTAGGAATAAAATTGAGTCATTTTTATGTTACAAACATACCACAGAGGAAAGTTTTTGTCCTGTTTTTAGCAACAAACACCCCAAAAAGACATCTTTAAATCTCAAAAGGTGAGTCTTCATCAGAAATAAATGAAGCCAATCACCTTTTTTATTTAAAGGAATTTAAAAAAATCCCTCAAAAATACCAAGGAGAAACATACGACTATAAACAATCCCCCTGCCTACTTTGTCTTCGCTGCATGTCTTCTATGCAAGGCTTCAGCCACACCTCCAAGGCTCTCTGGGTCATTGCAAGCTCTGCGTGAGCCCTGAGATCCCTATGGTGTGCCCATCTGTCACAGCAGAGGCCAAACTGTGCATTCACTTCCTGCACTTTGCAGAGCCCTATGGTGACCTTCCATCTTCCCAACAACCCTAAGTCTTCCAGCCTTCTCACAAAGTAAGACACGTATCAGTTCTCTTTTAAGAGATTAATTCATGCATGCAAAAAGTAAATCCATGCAGGCATTTTTATAAGCAAGCTCTGACTCAAGGTAAGGGAAACGAAGAATGGGACTTTCTGGCAGGTTTACCATAGATCTGAACAGAAACAGAGTTAAGCCAGTGATCTCTACATCAAATTCACCAGTGGTAGTAAAATGTAGCATCACTAAAGCCAAAAAAGTTCAATAAAGATTAAGGAAACTATTTAAAAAGAAAAATAATGATTATAATAATAAAAAAGCAGCTATTCATGCTGTCAGTTCTTCAAATGGTCTGATAAACCTGAAGGCAAACAAGCATTCTGAAGCCTGCTCGTCAGGAAAAGTTCGAGTAACAGATTCTGGGAATTTCTCACATATGTTGTTATCAAATGGCTAGCAGTATGTCTCAGAGTTGACTTATGTCTACACAGAGATGGCAGCAAGCCTTGCAGAGCATAGTTTTTGCTCTTGAATTGTCATCATATCTCTCCTGGTCCAACTTAGTAGTCTGAACCCAGGAACATTCATCATTCACATAAGGTCCTTCCTCCAAAAAGTAAATGCCTGGCTTGTTTAGCACAATTTTTTTCTGGGGGGCGAGGGATGGAGCCCCTTGTGCAGAAGAGATAGCAAAAGGCAAGTATTTTATTTTCAAAGTAAATCTACTTGGAAATGTATTCGCATGTGTAGGATGAGCTTTAGCACATACATCCTTATACTCGATAAGCATAAAGCTAAAAAGAAGTTTGTTTTTTTCTGAAGTGAACACATGGACAAAGATAATCTCGCAACAAGGGCAGCTCTGTTACTGCTGGCCCAAGGGGCAGTCACTGAGAACCAGCTCTTCATCTTTACCACGTACAATGGCGCAAGTCTGTTACCACACTGCCCGTTGCACCTACTTGAAACCTAGTTGTGAACAAGAGCACTTATCACTAGAACAAGCAGGCCCTCAGCTTTCTTTCCTAACATGACTTTAGACAAATCTCCCACCTGCATTTTAAATCTATAAAGCTCTTCTTTCGAAATGACACTAAAATGAGGCTTGTGGGTATTCAAGATTAGCTTACAGTAAATGGAAATTAAAGATTAGCTCTCAGTCAAAAATAGTGGTTCACAGTTCTACACGCAGCTTGCAAACAGACTCTGGAAATATAAGACCCTAAATAACAGATGATATTGCAAAGTGAGTGGATGCCACATGGTGAGATACAAAACCGTCAAGGAAAGAAGACATTTTGTAAAAAGTAAATAAAAATGTAGTACCAAAAAGTGCCTATATTTATTTCATACCCCCATAGGACTTGGTTTCATTCCCAAATGTTGCTATACCAATAAATCCTCCTTCCCTAGGAAGTTACAGCAGCACAAAGGATAGAGGAAATGACACATAAACAATCTGTGTGTTGACAAGAAGGCAATTTTGTAATATGTTGTTATTTATGGGCAACACTTAAGCAGATGGAAGATGCATCAAAATGAGAGTTTCATTTAGAACATGCAGGCCATGGACAAGTCTGTGCAGAAGTGGTGCGCCACGGGGAAAATACAAGGAACTGCATTCCAACATTTAAAAGACTGCATTACAACATTTAAAAGATATACATTGTATGCAAGGAGGAGTGTGGAGCGAGGCCTGAGGTGCACCTAGCTGTGAAGAGCCCTCTTGCTTCCAGAAGATGCAATGGGAAGATCATGCGATCGATCATGCTGGAAGTCTTCACCAGCACTGAGCCCACAGACCAGATTTTGCAGATGGACCTCCCTGCCATTTTACTGATCCTTCCAGATAGAAGTCTTCCCTTTTACAAATGAAAGTCCTGAAAGGCAGTCACAATGGTGAAAGCAGCTGCAGGATTTGGCCTCCATTCTGCACGCTAGCTGACTGGAATTGCATTCATTACTCCACTTTGTTCATGAGATCCCAGAGGCTACAGAAAGGGGAAGGAACAGGCTGGCCTAAAAGACCAATGAGCAATTTCCACCCAAACTCTGAGTAACACAGTACGCAGCCCCCCGTGAATGCACTCATTTTAGCTGCATTGCTTTCCATCGCATTAGCTCATGCATGAAAAGGGGAAATAAATTAGCAAGGGAAAAATATTTATGCCTCCTCCTCTCCCTCCCCACTATTTCATTTGATTCTAAATCAATTTGGAAGCCCTGCTGGCTTCAGGGCCCTGAAGTGCTGACAGCCTCAGGGAGCTTTTAATATCTGAGTCAAACTCTCTATTTTCCTCTCAATTGGCAAGGCCCCTTAGTCATACCATGGGACACAAGAGGGAGGAAAGCAGTTTTAAAATAGAAGTCTTTTTCTAATAACCAATTTCATTTCCTGATCAAAGCTGAATTTTAAGAGTTTCCCACCCACCATTGAAGCATCCGCACACAATGCTAGGATAATAGCCATCTCACCCCCCTCCCACACCCTCTGGCAGTCTAGCTCCTCACATCAGATGATTGTGTTTACCAAAGGTTAGGTTTGTAGCTTGGTTTCCCAAACAGTTATGTGGTCTGAATGTGCCTTTCTGTCTCCCTCTGCTAATTCCAAGCTCATTAGCCTATTTCAACTGCTTTTGGCAGGAAGGAAGAGGCCTCAAAAACATTTATGCTTTTTACAGGAATCAGCTGCAAAGGGAGTGAACAGGCCATTTAGGACCTGGCTAAGGAAAAGGCTGTACTGTGGGTGCTCCCCCGGCCAGGCACCAGAGAACCTACATAGGAGATGCACCTCAAGGAACAAACTCATAGGAAACTAAGGTTCATTAGCTGTGCTCCTCCTTGAGCTATTCTTTCTCTTCCTTCAGCTTCATCCAAGCTTCATGATGCTAAACACCAATTCAGCCTGCAATATTTAACAATATTCCGTGTCCAGCAAAGTACTGTATGCAATGTGGAAGGATGCAGGGAAGCAATGAGCAGAGAGCCAAAAGCACCAATGCCAGCAACAAGCAGTATCACAGAAGGACTCTTAATGCAATTCAGGTTCCTTCCACCTTGTGCAGCAAACATCAGATCATGTAATAAAGCAGTGCCATTGCCAAAGGAGCCTGAGATGCCCTCCTTTCCCAGCAACTCATTCTTATCCCTGAAGCACGTTGATATAAGCACCTGATTTCCTTCAAGGATTCATGGGGCAGGGAAACAGTTGGGCAAAAGAAAGCATCTGCCGATTGTGTTGATATCCAGGCCCAAGCATATAGTTCACAGCACAGCCACATTGTATTCATGCCAGGACAGAAACATTCACAATAAGAAGGGGTGGGAAAGAAGCCAAGACTAGGGTCTCCTTTTCTTTTGGTGATGTAGATGGCTCTAATGCATGGTAAATTTCAGAGTCCATTTCTGGAGGTGATAAGTGAGGTCTGTTATGTTGAAAACTGCTAGACAACGCTCTCCATGTGAATATAGAATCAGCTACCAAGAAATACAAGTTTAAAATACAGTTTCGGTTTGTCTGGTAGTACTTGCAAGCTCAAGTTAAATTTAGCTGATAGATACAGCAGGGAGTAAGAGACAGTAGAAATGAAAACGGTCAAATGAACTACTTAAAGGTGCAGTATTTTGACTGCTTCTCTTCAAAGTGTTTTTCTCTCCTCCAAAATTTGTGGGTTTTTTGTTTGTTTAAGCAGTATTGTCTCTCTCCACCACTGAAACAGTGTTTCACCTAATACTTTTTACAATTTTTGGTAGACTTTGAAAGGCTGAAGTTTCTGCTTTACAAAAAATATGGGAACAAAAATTTTCACTTTCAGATCAATAGGAAAAAAATATTTATTTTTTTTTTTTAGAGAAAAGAAATCTGAAATTCCCTGAGAGCTTCTCTTCTACAGCTTTTCACAACTTTGCATCATTAAACTACAGAACAGGCTTGAAAGAGTTGTGACTTCTGCTTTGTAAAAATGCAAGTAGTACACTTTTAGGTCTGAAGCCTAAGAGGGCTTATTACAACTTAAGAGAGCTAGCTCATAGTCAGTACTGAGACTACAGGCATACATAGCATTAGCTTAAATACACAGGTTAGAACAAGCCCGAACATTAAAAGCTAGAGTGGAGAATACACATAATACAACCTGTTAAAATGGGTTGGTTAAATGGCTTTCTAGATTTGTTTTGGCACTGGTAAACACCCACAAGGTGATTTAACAGTAACACAGCCATAGCAATACCGTGACTGCATTGCAATACTGATGTCAGGGAAATATTTTACACAATAGCCTCCTAGGAGAAGCTGCCCGGTGGGGTAGCAGGGCACATCACCCAGTATTGTTTATGAGCTTGGCAGCAACCCAAATATGCAAAAAGAAGTTAATGTAGAATATATAAAGAAGCAAGATCAAGGTTTTTTCAAGAGTCCCTTTTCTCAGGGGTAATGATTATTAAAAACCTTGATTTGCTAATCATAAAGGTTAAACTAATTTTAAAAGCATGAAAATGAATATGGATTAGATACTGTAAACTACCTTGTCTCATTATTCTACATCTTGATAGAGATGACTGCTTTGGCTCTACAGGAGAAAAAGAAAAGTGAAGGAAAGAAAGAAATACTATTTCATTTCTTCCATGGTTTTGCTCAATACCTCAGAGGTGCACATCAGCAGAAAGCAAGCCCTACAGCACAACAGTCCCTTCACCCACACAGGAGTCCCCACTGAGCATACTGCTGAAAAGAGAAACAAAATCCAGGTTTTCTGATCAAAAGACAGGAGTAAGCACAAAAGCACAATGCAGACATGCTAAACACGACCTCCCCTCTCTGCTTACTTTCGGGCCAGACCAGGCTAGGCCAAGGACAAAGGCACAGAATGTTATTTCAGAATCCACTCCCTTGGCCTCTGGAAGGATGATTAAGCCCTCCAAGCATTAGGGGCTCAGGTGCTTACCATTAATTAGGGTTGTGTAAGCCCCCACCCTTCCCTACCAGCTGACATCAATGGCCAGTAGCTGCTGTGGCCACAGAGGCCATAGGAAGCTTCTAGAAGCAACAGGGAATGACAAGTTACATCCCCTCCTCCTCCTCCAGCCCAATTAATAAATGTTACAAATTTATTAACTAATAAATTACTGAAACACCAGGTTAGTTTCACATCGAACTTGTATGCGTGGCAAGCTGCCATTTGTGTAGAGCAGTGCAAGGGGATCCCTGGGCTGCACCTTGCATCAGGGGAGGTGTAAAGAAACAGACGTCTGAACAGCAAATAGCCTACCATCCAAATAAAAGGCATGAAATGCCTAATCATGGTGCTGGCAGAGAAGAAAAAAACATCTTTTTTGATGCAAACAGGATATTTTAAGTTCTATTCACCTCAAAGCTTCCAAAATATGCCCTTCCTCTCAATTTATTTCATTCTTACAACATAAGCAGTAGTCAGAGTATTATGAAAATGTTTACATGAGCTTTTCAGATGCAAAAGAAGAAAAAAAAAAAGGAGTGGAGAGGGCAGGAAGAGGAGAGGAAAGGCCAAGGAGAAGAGTGATCATCCACCGGACCATAAGAATCACAGAATCGAAGGGGTTGGAAGGGACCTCGAAAGATCATCGGGTCCAACCCCCCTACTGAAGGAGGCTCCTTAGAGCAGGCTGCCCAGGTAGGCATCCAGACGTGCCGTGAATATCTCCAGAGAGGGAGACTCCACAACCTCCCTGGGCAGCCTGTTCCAGTGCTCCGTCACCCTCACCGTGAAGAAGTTCTTTCGCATGCTGGTGCGGAACTTCCTGGGCTCTATCCTGTGGCCATTGCCCCTTGTCCTGTGACCACAAACCACTGAGAAGAGGTTGGCCAAATCCCTCTGTCTCCCACACCTCAGGTATTTATACACATTGATAAGATCCCCTCTCAGTCTTCTCCAGGCTGAACAGACCCAGGTCTCTCAGCCTTTCCTCATAGGGAAGATGCTCCAGGCCCCGTATCATCTTTGTGGCCCTCCGCTGGACTCCTTCCAGGAGATCACTGTCTTTTTTGTACCAGGGAGCCCAGAACTGGACACAGTACTCCAGGTGAGGCCTGACCAGGGCAGAGTAGAGGGGGAGGATCACCTCCCTTGACCTGCTGGCCACGCTCCTTTTAATGCACGCCAGGATCCCATTGGCCCTCTTGGCCACCAGGGCACACTGCTGGCTCACGGTCAACCTGTCGTCCACCAGGACCCCCAGGTCCTTCTCCTCAGAGTTCCTCTCCAGCAGGTCCTCCCCCAGCCTGTACCGATACATGCGGTTGTTCCTTCCCAGGTGCAGGACTCTACACTTGCTCTTATTAAACCTCATTTGGTTTCTTCCTGCCCATCTCTCCAGCCGGTCCAGGTCTCGCTGAGTGGCGGCACAACCTTCTGGCATGTCAGTCACTCCTCCCAGCTTCATGTCATTGGCGAACTTGCTGAGGGCAGACACTATTCCCTCATCAAGGTCATCGATGAAGATGTTGAACAAAACTGGACCCAGCACTGACCCCTGGGGAACGCCGCTAGTCACAAGTCTCCAGCCGGACTCTGCGCCACTGATCACCACCCTCTGAGCCTGTTTTTTTCATTCCCATCCCCTCCTTATTGCTCATCTCACCTGCAGTCCCAATCTTTCACATATAAAATGCATGTGGCAATCTCAACTGGCAGAAAACAAGGGCCAGAATGTATCAAATTCATTGATTTACACTTGCTTTGCCAATGGTCCTCTCTTCCTCCTCCGTAGTGCAGTACAACTCCTGTGGTCATAAAACAATGAATAACAATAATAAAAGTGCTCTGCACACATTCTAACTCGAATAATTGCTTTCTGTCTCTCTACATTCCCCCCAAAGTCTCAGCAGGACGCAGCGACTCCCATTACTTGCTTTGTTAACATGAAAAAACCCAAGCTCTTAAAGCAACACATCCCAAGGGACATTAGGAATGTATTTACACAGCAGAGACACCTTGGCAGCAAATGCCAGCATCCCTGTGGCTGCCTTCAGAGATACGGCAGGGAAACAATCGCAGCAAGGAAGGCTTCAGCACATTTGCCAGGTATGGACTGACTAGGAAAACCAGGAAGGCTTTCAGCTTTTGCTTTGAACATCCAGATCTGGTTCCTTCACTGGTGCTGCAAACTCGTGTGCTCCCAGAGTAGAACTAGTTAGTGGTCTCAGGCACCACCAGTAAGGACTTTGCTGGCTAGCAACACCAGGACAGCTGCGTTAGTCACCTAAATATCTACCTAGCTCACTGAAAGCATTTGTACCCTTTCTGCAAGTATATATTTAGTCCTTGTTGGTACGTTATTACTGCCTTCCTTTCCCATGTCAACACAGAGCAGTACACGTTTCCTAGGCACTGCTATAGCCATGCTCATATTACTACAGAGCATCAAAACAAAATGCCAAAAGGGTCCAGACAGAGACGATGTTGGCAGCCCTGCTACACACCAAGTGCCTCACTGTACAGTTCCAGCCATTTATAGAGAAGTCAGATTTACAGAGAAGTGAGCTGGTTCACTGACCCTCAGCTGTTTGCTCAAGACCCTCCAAGATCAGGAAGACAGAAGAGGTATCTGCAGCTCTAAAGGTCTAGGTTCATCTTTCGTCCTTCACAGTTACTCAGTCATCCTCTAATCCTTTCTCTTTTTACACAGACCTATCATGTGCTTCCTGGCCTGATCTCCCCGTAAAAGAAGGAAATCAGTAAAAGAGTCCTGGGAAACAGTAGAGAAGAGAAAGAGGTAAAGGGTTAGAGATTTGAGGAGATAAGGTTGGAGAAGAAAAAGAGATTGGTAAGAAATGGTGCAAGGTAGACAAACCTGGGAAGGCCATGTATGGTTTTATACTGAAATGGAACAGGGACATAAAAGGTGGGTTGCCAAAAGCTCTGTGTACCAGTCTGCCTCTTCTGTTTATCTTACTGATAACACTCGTACCAATATCAATGCTCAGGTCAGTGCTAAACAGTTGAAGAGCTCCCCATAGGGAGTGTGCAACACAGATTAAAGTTAGCATGCAGAACTGGAGGAAAAGGGACTCAGGAAGAGAAAAGATGAGGGAGAATAGGATCCTGCTGTGTTGGAAGACGTGCTCCTTTGTGATTATACACACTCAGCAAAGTGCTGTTAGCTTTTCTCTCAGTCCTTGAGAGAGGGAAAGTCCATACCTATGCAACCATGACAACAGCACACAAATACAGATTATCTGCACAGTAAAATATGCACTTTAAGAGACCAACACAAGGCCAAAAAAAAAAAAAAAAAAAAAAACAATCTACAAGGTTTACAGCATGAAACTCTTCAGTCACTGGACCACTAGTATGAAGGTGGCCACCACTATAGTCTCAGAAAAACTTGAGAGGTTAGTTCACATTTATTGGGAACATCTAACCACTTCTGGTATGTCTAAAAAAGCAAGCAAACAACAACAGTAACGCTAAGCTGTAATTTCTCTCTAAACTTCAAAACTATTGATGTTTTTAGTATTGTCATTATAGCTTCAGTCTGGTGTAACCCTTAACATCTGAAATGACTGCATTTATCCATTCATCACCATCTGCTGCCAGAAGAAGAGTGACAAATAACCAGTAATGTCACTCAGCTTCGTTTGAATGCTGTTGGAAAAACAAGAGCCACTGTTCCCAAGGTAGCCACACCACGCCAACCGTGTCCCTCCAGCTACAGAAGAACATCTGTGAAGCCTCAGCACAGCCTCCCAGTCCCAGCCCTGGTTTTTCCCTGGTGATTCACTGACCGCTCAAGTCCAGCAGAACCCAGTGCATCGGGCTATTAAAAGGTTAGCTTTGCGTTAGGGAGAGGTCTGTAATATGGCCAAATATGCCTCAAAAAGAATTTCATCTAGGGCCCTGTGGGAACAGCTTTGATACTCTGTCTGTAATGAGTTATTATTGCGAATCTTAATATTGGTTTATCATCTAGAAGCTCCAGGCAAGATCAGGCCCCCATAAATTTTTGTGTAGCACGCTGAGAGAAAATCTCTGCTGCAGACCTCTCTGGTAGAAAGCCTGGCCCATTTCAGTGGAGCCAGGATATAATCCCAAGCCAAGAAGAGGGCAGAAAGCCACACAACACAGTAAGTCTCCAGGGGAGCTCGATGGAGAGTGCTGGACTCCGGATTCGCATTGTGATGCGCCACTCGGCAGAGCACTATTCCTCTCCAAGATGTAGCTGGTATGTCAACAGACTGATCCCTGCAGTAGCAGCTTTGCAGAAGGGCAGCACTGGGCAATACAGGTAATTCTCCTGGGCAAAGAAACACGCAGACAGGTAGCTAATGCCACCTGCCTCTGACAGCCTTTCACATCACAAGTCTTCTCAGCAGGGCAGCTCCACTATCACTGCACGTATTCCCCGTTACATCGGTTTGTGTGAAAGCTGACTGATCACACAACCTATTCAAAGCCTTGCGTGAGGGCTCTCAGGGCTTGGTGGTGAGGAAAAGAAACTTAATGCAATTTGCCTGCCATCAGCCACAGCTCAGCAGCAAGAGACACACCAAAGCTACTGATCCAGCCATCTTAGGAGGGGAACAATCGATGGCCACTTTGGAAGCATAACATCCTGCTTCTGTACAACGTGGAGCCTGCATTTACTAGGCCATACATCGAGGCTGATGCATTGGCTTGTGTAACAGGATGACTATTTTAGCTACTGAACCTGTAACTTTTACAGCCAAAGACTCTACGTTCAAGCCCTGTTGTCAACAATCCACCACAGGGTGCCTTACATTATACTATCTCTGTACAGTAAGGGTTACCATGGCTTCCAGCATCTTATATTGCTACTTTTAAATATCACCATGTCAACTAAAACTCTACAAGGAGTTGCTGTGTTTCTCAAGGGATTGGAAGTTCATGCTTTATGGCAGTAATTACATCTTTTTTTTTTTTCTTCCTGCCACTGGTACACCGTGAAATGCAAACCAGAAGCGGTGCCATGCACAAAACGGCGCTTGGGGTTTTTCAAGTCACTGTGATTCATTCTTGTGCCTTGTCATCCTTCCAGATTAAAAAAAAAGAAAAAAAAAAAAAAGGGACATACTTCTCTGTAAAGTATAGCTAGCACACAGTGATCATTTCTGACTATACTAAGGGCAGATTGTTGTTGCTATGACAATACAGTAAAAAAAAATGGAAGGGTGACTCCTGAGTCCATGTAAGCCATCCTCATTCATCCCCACATCACTTCACATTTGATGCAGAAGCTTACTCAAAAGGATCACTTCTTTTAAAGAAAGAGAAGGGCTGGAGGGATATACAGTGCATTACTTGCAAGACCAGGAGATTAAAGTTTGGGAGCTCAAGGAGGGATTTTCAAAACAGCTCAGCTTTGGTGTAACTCTGCTTTTAACACAGCAGCGATAAGACTCCCATTGTCTACAAAGTGCAAAATGCTACTATTTTCCTTGGTGAAAGAGGATCAGCAGCACGTGGTTTCAAAAACGCCCAGCAGTTCTGAAGTTTTTTGGTACCACAGAAACATGTTTTATCACTTCATACATGTATTTTAATCACAAAAGCTTGGAGTCAAACAGAATTGCCTGTCTTAAGAAGACAGGACACTGGCTGCTATATATGTATAATAAATAGCCTTTGACTGAGACCTGGCGACCCTGAGTGGGGACTGTGGCAGTTTGCAGAAGCTTGTCCTCGTTTTTCCTCAGCCGTCTCCTGGCTAATGCCTGTTGCTGTGCTCCAGAAAAACAAACAAACAAACAAACAAAAAAAAAAACCACTGTACGGGAACAGATGTGATGTACCTAAGGAAATGGCAAAGGACAAAACAGAGACAGGTTAAGTGAAAAAAGTGAAAAGACTTGGAAGCAAATATCCCTCTCCACTGTGTCTCTATAAAATCTTTCCTCTTGCTTTCCAACTTCCTGGGCTGAACAAACTCTACCCAATGTTGAGTGTCTGGAAAAATACACATCTACAGAATGAAGGGGAAAAAAATGGGAAAGAACAGCAGAGCACTGAACAGCAAGTGATGTTGTGCTGTACCCAGCAGAAGGGATGGTGAAAGTCTTTAACGGCAATGTGGCAAAGAGAAGACAGAAAAAGGCTGGTGGACAAGAAAGCTCATCAGAACAGAGGCAGTACAAGAGAGAGGCAGTTCTTTTAAGCCGATAATTTGGGGAGGGACCCCAGACACTAAGACCAGTTTGCACCTGGTGAAGGTACTCTCTTTGCTTACCACCGTAGGCCCAACCATACCATCTACATTTGCTTTCTGGATGGCAAGGAAGCTGAAAGGAGAAATAGATTAAAGTGTCAAGGGATCACAGAAGCCCTCTAAGGGCACACGCTTCCCTTCCAAACTCAAAAATGCTGGCAGAGATAGTGCCCACCTTGAAGCACAGCAGATACTGGCATGGCAGCGATGCTGGATATCAGTTCACAGTCACCTGTTCTTTACAGGCACCCAGGCCCACCCACACAGCTAGATTTGAAAGACAGTTGCCTAAGCAGACAGCTCTGAGGCTCTACAGCCACAAAACCCCAGAGGCCATTACAGAGGGTGGTCCGTAAGCTTGGGTCACGTGGTATCCATGACCTGTTGTTGCCCTAGAATTTACTTCCACGTACCACAAACTCCTAAAGCTAAGGTTTCCTTTTTTCTCTCTCCTGTTTTCCTCGTGCCATTTCTAACTGCATGATCAGCCCTTACTGTTCTTTATTTGTTTAAAATGAAATGAGCCTAAGGCTGTGCTTGGTTTCTGCATATTTTATTTGATCATGCTGTACTTCAAGTATTACATTCCTTCAGTGATGTCAGGTCTCAGCAGCTCTGCTGGAGCTCTAACACACAGAGAGGACAGATTCACTGCCTCATATATTTTCAAAGGATTTTTTCTCTTCGTTCACTGAGAATTATGCAGGAAGCTCAGGCAGAACCTTCACATATTCTGCAGAGACCTTTAATTATAAGTTTCTAGGATGTATCCAGCTACTAGATCGTACCATTTGAGGATAAAGTAAGAGAACTTGGTGCCCCTTTGCCCTCCCACTTATACATCACTTTGAGTCCTTAAATTAATATTGTGTGCCTGCTCTAAAGGAACACACGATCCTTAACCATGAGGTATGCATGCCCCCAGTCTCATCCATGCAGGTCTCTTGTTTGCACCCTACACACAGCCCTGCTTAGCTTTTCGCATCAAATTAATTAGGCCTCCTACTCATGTGATGTGGGATCCTTTTAGCTTGTCCCCAGTGGGAAGAAAGAAGTTAACCTCACATTGCACAAACTCAGTGAACAAATTTGAGAAATACGCTAGCCTGGCTTTGTCAGTAAAAGTCAGGAATCCTCATAAGGGTGTAGCTGCACTGATAAAAACATTTATACCATTAGTGTTTCCCTAAGATATACTATAGTATGCATATTACAAGTATAGCTAAATTAGCTAGGCTGGTTTAGGCAATAGCTGGGATATTGCCAAAATATCCTATGACAAAACCAATAGCTAGAAACACAAAAGAGGCAAAGTGACATGCCCAAATTTTTAGAGCAGTTCAGTGGTAAAAGCAAAGCTAGACTTGAATTCTCAAAACTCATAATAGTGTCTGCCCATCATATATTGCCATCTCCTCATCGGGACTCTGCCTCAGAAGTCAAAAACCTCCCTTTCCTGGTGTTCAGGGCTTTCCCAGTACGATGTCCCAGCTGAGATGGGATTCTGACACGGACAGAGGTCAGGAGCATCTTCCTCCCCTTCAGATAGCACGGGTAAGTTCAGGTAGTGCTTACAGACTGAACTGTCACAATAACAGATCACAAAAAGCATGTTCTGAATGAAGTTAATCTCAGGCTTTAGACACATTTATCTCCTTTTGAGCCCAACAGCCCTTACCTCTCACTCCGTAAAACAGACAGAGCTAAAGCCTATGGCAGTTGCTTTCACTTAATCACTAGATCGTACAGCTTGTGAGGAGGAATGAGTCAACAAATCACAGGCATGGCCAGGGCCAAGAAACAAAAGTAGTTTTAAATGTCAAAGCAGACGTCTGATAAGCTCCTGGTGGCTGGGGTGAGGAAAGCTGCAGTTCAGGGAGGAGGGACACACGCTACGCACAGTTTTTTGGCAAGGCAATGGGACGTTCAAAATACAGTCGAACTTGAGCAAGGATGTGAAGAGCAATTGGGGGGACAAAAATAGGTTGGGGGACAAAGGCAAACAAACAGAACAAGAAAGTCTCTCCCTCACCTTTTCTAAGTTCCAGCCCCAGAGAGAGGCGGCTTCAGCCTTGGAGACAGCAGCAGCCACTTCAGCAAGCCGTGGAGGGGCTAATATTAAAGGTTAAGCCAAACTTTCAGGATCTCTTTGCAAAAGTGTGCAAACACAGTTAGAACTGATACCCACACACTCTAAGTAACCAAAAGTCTTCAAATAATTCTGCAGGCCAAAGAGATGAGGTTAGGAAAGGCAAAACAGCAAGGAACTGTGGAAGTGACTTAAAAAAAAAAACGAAACGACAGAAGAAAATCCCCAAGCACTGCAGGATGCAGAAATGACATTATAAACCAATGTATTACAATTACCAATTAACAGTTAAGAGCACCAGCATCTAACTTCCTTCTGGAATAAACTCAATGCACATGCTAGATGCAGATGTATTGAGTTCATTCAAGCATATCTTCCTTCGCATCAAAACCAAATCTATACCTGTATTTCAGTTTACCTGGTGGCATCAGTCGAAGAGCAAAGAGCTTTGTTTACTCATCTGAAACTCCGCAGGAGGCTAGAGCTGGCTAGTAAGCTGAGTCTCACATTTTAGAGACTGCGGAGCTTTTTCCTTATGAAAATTTTGGCTTCAGAATTAGTACAAATCTTTGCACACAAAGTACTTTGCACACAAAGTACTTCGCACACAGCGGGGCAGGGAACAGTCAGTATTTTCTCCTACCACCAGGATAACTACAAATTCCTTGTAATTCTTGCAAACTAGTAACACTACTGAAACCATCCCATCCACTGCTATTGTTGAATTTCCAGCTTAATAAAGGGAGAGGAGGTTTAACACCAGCTCAGGGCTCCCAGATTTTGCTAGAAATAGCAGCTATATGGTGTTCTCTCTAACGTAAAGGAGAGGAGCACTCAGCTGTTTCATGTCATGCTTGACAGTAGCTGTCAAACAGTACAATTGGGTGAAGCAATCAGAGGCAGTGCTCTAGCTACATCGTAGTCTTTGCTGTTTCTAACATCACCTGGTATTAAAAAGGGGTCTGGAAGCAAGCTTAACCTGTTTATATTGCAAGATAACCTGAGAGAAGGTAAAAAGTCGTAGAAAATAGAGTTTGGTTAGTTCTGCTACATACTGAACTGTTTATTCCAAGTAGCGTATCCATAAATATGATTTCAGTGGAAGGTTTGATGAGCTGTGTTATTTAGGTAACTCTAGGCAAATAGAGAACTGCTAGAGGCACCCGGTTCCCTAAGGTCTGTATTCATTTGTGTTTATTTTGTGCGTGTGTTTGAGTTGTTTGTTGAGTTGAAATGACCTGAAATTAATTTCTGTTTTACATTATTGGAAAACTTCATTCTGTATTCCAAGAGGAAGTACGCCTGATTTGGGGATGAGACTCTGCATCTTCAAGGCATAATAAAATGATGACCTGTAGCCTTTGGGAACGGAGCACACCTACAGAAGTAGCATTCACATTGTCCCCTTGCATACTCACACACACACACTTAGCTAACAGCTCCACCAAGAAGCTTCCTACGTGCCCACAACCACATAAAATAAATGTTTTTCTTCCATGAAACACTTCTAATTCATTAATTTGACCGATTTTGTTTCATGTGGTTTATTCATTTCACTCCTACCACTTCATTTTTTGGGTGAGTTTCCCCCAAAAGTAAAGCATTAGCAGCGTTTCCTCAGGAATGGGAAATTTCATCTGCTATTGCACAGGTTCCCAAACCCTACTGCTCAAAGCCTAGCAGTGGTATTTTTATTAAGAAAAACAAAACTCAATTGGAAAGTTAGCCATTTCATTAACAGAAATTAGAACACCGTGATCTTGGCAGCATTAGAACAGAACTGTGGCTAAAAAGCTGATCTCTATAAAGAAGTGCAGGAATGTTATGGAATTACATTGTTGTCATTACAGAGTTGAATTTCACACTATGTTGGCTGCAGCATCAAGAGATTAACTATTTTCTCATTTTATGTATTTTATGGAGACTCAAGCTGCACCTCTTAGGGGTTTTACAAGGAAATACAAGAAACATTTATTTCCAGTTTATTAGAAAATGTGAATAAATTTAATTGTAACAATAAGTGCAACTGGAAATAATAGTTGGTAAGAACTGGACATGACTAAAATTCTGGATGAGAAGTAAAATTTAAATTATTCTTGATACCTGAGCTAGAACTACACCGCAGCATGTAATATGCAGCACGAGAACTGAAAACAATACTGAAAACTATGTGGAAGAAACTAAAGGGAGAATGACCGTAAGAAGAGAGGGAGGATAAAAACAACTTTCCAGGAGGCAGATGACGTTCACATGCAGTACACCACTCATTATTTTTCTTCATGCTGTCCCACACACATGTGAATAATGCACCCAGAAATGACTACAACAGAAACTCAAGATTAGAAACACACCCTGTCACCTTCCTCTGTTTGAGAACCATAATGTCCAGAAATCATGGCACTGTTTTGTCTTTTTTTTTTCCCCTGACATCTTGTTATATTCTGCATTTGAGACATCAAAGGGCCATCTCGTCACATCTAAAGTTGGGTTGCTCCACTAGTGGATGAACAATGTAACTCCCTGAGCTCCTTCTGAACTTAACCTCATCTCTTGAAATTCTTTTGGGCATCCAAAATTATCTGATGGATTTAGATCTCTAACTTTCCCTTGGCTTCAGCTGTAGCCATTCAGAGATACTGAAATCCAATTCTAATGCAAATCTACTTTATCTGAGGGCAGTTAAATCAACTCATTTCTTTGATTGTAGCTTTTAACACTCTGGAGATGTCATGCTTGTATGTACTTGCGAGGTGCACTTTAGTGTACCTAGCTCAGGGATGATGTGTAAAAACATCATCAGTATGGAAATAATTATTACTTATGAATTAAGATTAAATGATTTTGACTTCAGGGAAGAAAATAATGACCATAATAGAAAACCTGGTTACAAATGCTGTGATGTAACTACAATCTCTGAAGGACAATGTCCCTTCCTAGAGTAATTACTCCCCACTCTCATCTGGAGGGAAAAATAATTGATTTATGGTACATGATTAATAGGGTTCTACTATATATGCTATTTCATACTGTGAGTATTTAGCAAACCTTTATGATGACTTTGTGCTCAGCAGGGAAATTCTCTTTGCACATCCATGCAAAAACAGCCCCCTTAGCTTATGAGACAAAGGCAAGGTGTCAGGTAAAGCAGAGGAGCTACTAGTAGTTTTTATGGTAGAAAAACAATTCTCTCCGCTATTATATTTGATTTTTTAATTAAGATTTGAAATTCCTCATTGGAAACCACTGCCACGAGTAATCCTTTTAATTAACCAGTATCCAGAATCCCATAATTTCTGTGTTCTGCACATTAAACCAACTGAGCACTTACGTGTTGTGTTTCTTTAACATTTTCACTTTCTGGGCTGGTGCTTCAAAAGAATTAGCACTTGAGGAGCATTAACCTAAGGAAAGACAGACGATGCTTTAAGGTCAGTCTTCAAACCAGAGCATGGAATGAATTTGGCATCCACTGTGTCAACGGAGGTCTGCGTTTATCTGTATGTAGGAGATGGATGTATGCTATTTTATTACTATATCTCATTCCTGATTTTATTAGGATCATTTTGCAGGTTTTCAGAGGGGATGCTTTTTTTTTTTTTTTCCCCAGTATTATTATTCAGTGCCTTCTGGAAGCTGATAGGGGGAGCTATTATCACAAAATGTCAAATGCCAGTAATGCAGAGACATACCTTTCGCTGCAGTACAGTGGAAGTAGATTCAACAAATTTGGTGCCCAGTCAGTACTGGGAAATGCTGAAAGCAGTTGCAGGGAGGGCAATTGTGAGACTGGTGTGATGAGAGAGACATTTTTCAGTGAAGTGGAACAGGCTGAAGTGATGCTCAGAAACCCTGAGAAGTATTACATCTAATTAGTGTGGCTGTGCAAATGATGTAACAAGGCATTTGAGAATGAAACTGAATAGCAGTTGGATAAAAGATTAATAATCAGTATGTCTGACATCTATCAGATGCCCAAGAGAGGACTGCATCAGAAAGGTCCAGATATAGTAATCCACACTGAAATAAGATGGTGCAGATAGATACTGGAATAGTCAGTTAGAGGGAGTAGATGAGCAGCTGCAGAGTGGAAAGCTGAGAACAGATGAAGTCCTTACATGTGCATTTCGCTTTGGACCACACTTCTGGTGGCTTGGAAAGCCAGCTGCCACTTTGGCATCAGCGTTATTTCCACTGCCTTGAGTATGATCTCTTACTTGCCCAGAGTAGTATTTCCATCTTGAGTGCTAAATATAGGAAACTCCCTTTTCTCCTTGTCCTCCTCCAATATACTGACATTATTGTGTTGAGATGGTATTAGAAACACAGAGGGAATTTTCCACTTTCAGAATTATGGTTTCAGATTGTCTGCAAACTTGGGAGGAAATAATAGACTTATTTGCATGTTGATTATTACTTTTTTTTTTTTTTGAAAAAGTGAAATAGAAACATAAGAGAAATAGATAATCCCATAACTCATGAAGCTGTGACTATATGCACCAAACTTGGGCCTGACCACTGGGATGTAAGCATGTCTCAGGATTCAAGTTTAATGTGTTATTTTACGGCTATTATTTTTACAGTTAAAGAAAGTAAGGGATAAAGGATGAACTTTGCATATAGGTCCGCTCAATGAGAAAAGTGTAAACTGCTGCTTTGCCAAAAACTTCAAAGCGACAAGGGCGTCAGCCTTCACTCACTAGCCACAGGAAATGGCCAAAAACTCAAACAAAATCATCCCATTGCTCTGCCAAGACCATGAGTCCAAACAGATCATAAGTTATTTGGTGAGGGAGGGAATACCTCTATTAATATTAAAGAAATTACACTAACAACTCAGTTAGAATTTGCCCAATGGGCAATGACCAGACCTAGCTACAGTGATTAAAGGACCTCATTCATATCTAATGATCACAGAGAGTAATAATCTCATTGTAAGAGGCAATCAGACACTTGTTCGCTCTTATCTTTTCTCCACATTTGTAGTTACTAAGAAAGGATCTGCCTTTGATCATTTTTCCTGCGTTGCCCTTTAAGTCATTTCATTAAAGGGCCAGAGTTTCCTGAATTAATGGTCATTTGTCATTTCCCCAAATCAATTTTGCCTCTAGTCCGTTGAGACTTCACAAACATTTCCGCAAATGTTTTTCAGAACTTCAGTAGTTACAATGGTTTCTTTCTGAAAGAGCACTGTATTTCAATAAAATATGTGCCATACTGAAAACACTTTTCCTTCATGGGGAAGACTTGCATTGTCTCAGGGTAGCACAGCTGTTCTGATTGTTAATAAAAGAAATTCACTCCTTCATATCAGTAAAGGGCTGAAGTTCAGAGGCTGTGCTTTTTTTCAGCATTCGGAGTTACCTGGGAGACTGTATTAATGCCATCTTAATAATTGGACCCGACTCTTTTCAGCAGGGATATATTTTTTTTCCTTTTTTTTTTTTTTCTCAGACAGAAGCAACTTTTCATTTTTTCAATGGCACAAGATCGGGGCAGGGGAGTTCAACTGCTCCATTCCCATCCCATGCCAAGACCGCTCCCCTTTCAACTCCAGCACGTTTACTAAGAGGTACAACAAATTTAACATAACTTCACAGAGAGATCTCATACCACTTTAAACCAAACAATACATCTTCATCCACCAAATGTAATTTATCCCACTTTTACAGTGGTGGTATAGAGATAAAGAGACACTAAGCATTCACTAATTGTGTTTTACTTGTTGGGCACCTACCACAAGACACATGTGGCCAGATTTTCAGAGTGCTTTTGAGGCAGGTAACTCCCCTTGCACGTAGATTTGCAAAGCTGTTAGTGTGTTAGTCATTAGGGTAACACCAGAGACCCCGCTGAGGCTCTCTAAATATCAGTGCCAGAGTTGTTAGATCGTGAGTGGTACCAGCTAAGAGCCTGAGCAGGCCTTTTTACCTCAGCAAGTGAAGTCCAGGCCTAAACATGTGACCAGCTGGGCCTTCCCCCACATGAAGCCTGGGCAGGTGCCATATTTCTCATCTCTGCTGATCAAGTGGCTGCTCTATAGTTTGGTTTGGGCAGGTGAGAAGACACATGAGCTTGGATATCAGGACAGACAGTTCCTGTTAACGGCAGGGCAAGAGCACACATGCTGCTGCTAGCAAGCAGTAGTAGGACATGACAAGTTGCCCACCCCTGACATCCCTCTTTAGTTAAGTCCATGCTAGAGCTGAACCTATATACTCATCACATTCATGGGGATTAACCATATTGAAAACTGGGACTGTCAGGGTTTGCTCGTGGTCAGTCACAGACAGCGCTGTGCACGCCACAATACCACATTCTGGTCATCTCGTTAGATACCTTCATCAAGCACAATTGCAATTTGTAAATGTGATCGTGTTGCTTTTATTATTATTTTTTTTTAAATAGTAATTCACCTAAGTGACTCCCATCCAATTGACAGGCATATACAGGTCACGCTTCATTCAATTCAGGCGTTTCAGTTCAATCAGCACTCAATTCTTTTCAATGAAACCTTCCAGAAGTAGGCTGGCCAGGACCCATGAGATGCAATTGTAATAATAAATGCCAGTCTTTTTGAAATAGGTCTGAAATGCCTGACTGGCAAGACAGAAGGCAGCAGAGAGCTGAGGAATCGAATCTCATAAGAGTGCTTCTTAAACCCAAAGTGATGTGGCTACCAAGCATCTCAGTGAAACAATAAATACTATTTTACACAGATCCAAAGAAACAAGGGATCCAAGGAAATGTTTCTCCAAGCTGAATGGGCATTTCCCAGGACTTGTTGATTTTATGACCTCATCTGTGCCCTTAGCTGTCAGCAAAACAGTGCTGAAAGCTCCCCATTTAAAGCAGGCCATAGCAAACAGAGATTTACCGTCTATCCAAAGCTTGTATAAATTTACTGTGGGCAAAAGCTCAACAAAAGCTTATAAAAGAGGTACCTGTGACTTCCAAATTAAGCTCATTTTCTCTAATTAGGCTCCTTTTTCACAGTTTTCCTTTTTCCTCCACTCCTAAAAAAAAAAAAAAAAAGCTGCAATACCATGAATGCCATAAAATTCATCTGCTTTTACTGAGCAGAGACTTGACACTAAAAATTTGCTGGAAGAGAAGTACCAACTTCTAGCTCTATTGCAAAGCAGACAAGGGAAAACAGGCACTCTGGTTGACTTGGATGTAGTGGTCAGAAATCTTATACGTTTGCCTGTTATTAATCTCCATCTGGTTATATTCCAAAAGAATCTGTCCTCTCCTTGGACATTAATTCCCATCATAATTGTTCATTGTTTGTAGGCCAGTTTCTATATTACCCCTTTCCACTGACAGCAAAAATTCATTTAATCTGATAGAAGTCTTACTGAAAGCAACCAGTACAGAACATGTTTATGGCAAATGCTGTCCTTGTCATTAGATTACCATTGCAAAGAGAAGGAGGCAGGCAATTTGTTCGTTAACTTTAAGCAACTGCAAATAAAAGACTGGTTTCCTAGGACCAGTCTATAACAGAGGAGCTCTAAGCTCCTAAAATAATTATTTTAATAAGCAGCTTAGGAGGAGTTAATGGCTCTAGGAACTAGAAATGGGCTACAAAGCAAAGAATGAGGTGCTCTGTGAGCACCCTGAGTGCCCTGTGCTGGGCTCACCCTGAAATCTTGGCTCTGTGAAAGCCCAGTTCATCTAGCCTAGCTTTAACCTCTCTCTGCAGCACTGGGAGAGGCATGTACAGAGAGCAAAAAAAAGAAAATCTACAGTTAAGTTTGGTGCTCCAATTGGATTCATCTGGTCCCAAGAGCATCTTAGCTCTCCCAGCTGTCCATGACACAAGGCAAAGGATACCTTCTGCAACCTCCCATGGGAGCAGAAATCATAAATTGGCCAGAAAACCACAGCCCGTGACATGCAGTGGAGCTATCGCGTCCTTGTTTTCAGCAGTTTCACATTTCAACCAGTTCTGCCTTGCATTGGGCACGTGCTATTTTTTGCCTCAGAAGAAAGGTGAATGCGGCCCATGGCACTGGGGTTTATTTGCATATCCCTTCCCAGCAGCAGCTCTGCTATCTGAAGAACTAACTGGCTTCCACCTACCCTCTTCTTCCCCACCGAGGCAGCCACAGCTGCTCCCTGCTGTGGGTTACTCATCTCCAGATCTACTGCTCATGTGAGTACTCCTGACATTTCTCAGCCGAAGTCAGAACTGTAGTTAATAACTGCTCTTTGCTAACATTGGTTCTCTTGGTTGAAGCAGATCTGAGGAGATGGAGACTTCTGAATGGGAGAAGGCAGTGAGCAGGATGGACGGTGATCTCTGTGCAGCATCTGCAATCCAAGGATGCTACGCAAACGTACCTTCATTTAACTTAAACTCATCTGTCTCCACAAAGCAGTGAAAAATCACTGTGCTTTCAAACAGTCCTGTACCCTGACTTAATTGAAAGAAAAGAAAAATAAGTCCAACCACCAGGACTGTTAGCTGAATCACTCACAACTTAGCCTGCAGGAATGAGGCTGGATAGGCAGGGAGGCTCTTTCTGCTCCTAATACACATTGATCTATTCACTGCATGCTGAAAACCTTCAAGCTTTTATTCTGTACCAACAAACAGTGCAGTCATTTAGGTTGTACCAGATATTTACCCCCTCCCTATCTCTCCTCGCAGACATGAATACCATTATGAATGCAAATAAAGTACCTGTGAAAAACAAAGGGTCTCACAATCAGTGAAATGCAAACTGAGTTTAATAGAGCAGGCCTGGAAAATCTTCAGTAACGAGTTCTCCATAAATGTATCATACGGAGGCAACGTGCATGTAATACAAGATTTTGAGTTGGCTCGTTTGTTTGTTTTAGCAAAGAGAGTTATTATCAAACTACTTTGAAATGTTTACACTGAAGATGAGGTTTTCTCTCTATTTATTTGTTGTCTGCAAAATATGTTCATCTTTTCACACAAGGATCTTGATTTGTACCTGCATCCAAAGCTAATGATGCTGACCCAAAAATAATTCAGTAAACCTCTTTAAAAGGACAATAATAAATTCCTTCAAGATAAGGGGAGAAATTTAGGACTAATAAGCCAAAGAAATGATAGATCAGAGAGGGCTTAAAAATCACCTAGTTGTTGCTCAGCCTAATTTAAATACAGGAAGAATATCACATTTCATCTTCATCTTCAAATTTAAGAGCTCCTTAAGTCCTCCTTTATACCTGAAGTGTCACTAGCACATACATTAATGCTGGCAAAATCTATTTACCGCAAGCAAGGTGTTCAAGTTCATCTCCTTGTTTTCCCCAATTGTGTTAATTTCTCTCAATGTTCTTTGTTTGTAGTAAAGAAACAAACAAGCACTTTGTGTTCATTAATCTGAAGTTCCTCCCCAGTCATTTATGTGCATTTTGGGACTGTGCTTATGAGCATTGCCAGCATTCAGCCTAACTGTGCTTTGAAATCCCCAGCTTATTTCGCCCTTTGGACATGGCTCCTCCATATCTCACTGAAATAAAATGTAAAATAACCTGGCGTACCTAAACACATTTCCTAAAAGTACTCAAGTCTTCTGAAAAAAAATGAAGCCATCCAAATTTTAAATAGTAATTAAAAATAAAAATAAACAAGAACTTTGTCAGAGACTCCCAGGCATTACTGTTCAAGGAAAGCCATACATCCTTTCCCATCTTCCCTCAGCCATAGAAAGAAACCCTGGGGGAGGTGACTCACCCTTTTGCAGCATCCTGATTTGTATCCTGATCTCTTCCCTAGGAAAAGAGCATCTTCTGCTTGTATCTGAGGAGATACAGCAGGAATTTACCTTACAACTTGATTCTTTGAGATCTGACAGGGCACATGCTGTAAAGAGTGGGCCTCCTCCCTCTGCTTGGGCACCAAGTCTCATGAAACCAAGATCCTAAGGCATGTGCCATCTCACCCAACTGCACCTAAAATTGGCCCATTCAGTCAGATGTTCCTGAAGAAGGACAGGAGGGAGTCAATCACTTCATACCAACCTCATATCCTTAATGATATACAAAAAAAAAAAAAAGTCTTTCTCAGACTCCTTTACATTTCCTTTTTTCTTTTATTTCCTCCCCTCATACAGACATAGCCCTGTGACATGCAGCCATTCACACTCTTCAGAGATGGGCCAGACAAGTCCATCCCAGCAGACATCCTAAGAAAAGCAGAGAAACCTTTAAAAGTGTGTCAGTTCATCACCGAATCTCAACCTCCCCGACTAGAACTGTAGCTCCTTACAACAGCTGAAATACCGGAGCGAGTCCCTTACTGGTGTTAATTAGTTGCTCGCAATTGATTTATACTTGCTGTCATCTGCTCCAGTCTAGCCGTATTTACAGTGCTGCGTAGAACATGCCACTGGTAAAAAGCTTTGGATATTCCCTGCGGTAGCACAACCCTTCATCATTCAGCTATCATATCTACAAGTACAAACCCCAATGTTTCTGCACCAACACTCATAAGCACCCCATGACCATCCCTGGCATTCCAGCACCACTTTGGTCCCATTTCAGGAGGTAGAGGGAGGGTGCTCAGGTCCTTCTGCTCTCTTCTCCCTGGTACCCCCTCATCTTTGCCCAAACTGACCTGGATCCTGCGGGGAGCTCAGCTCACCTTTCTTTGACTTTTCTTTCTTCAGAGGGGCAGCGACTGGGAAGCCAGCAATCAGACTTGAAAATGGGTCATTGCCCTACACCTTTAAAGGCCTGTAATGTGGGTTAAACCTGTTTTTAAAGCTCATGGTGGTTGTACTTCTGTGTGGGTCAAAACCTACTTCAAGATGACTTCAAGAGTTTTCACCCATACCTCACACCGTGCTCCACTTTAAGGACAGACCTAACACTAAAGCCTTAGCTACATTCCACGTGCTGTTAGCCATGCCTTTAAGTCCCTATGGTTCAAAGCATTGGTGCACTCCCATCTATCACCTCTTCCCCTCATCTCCTCTTCCATCATAGACCACAGCTCTATAAAACATTCATTTCTTGCTCAAGCCAGAGCCTAACTTTCCCCTTCCACTCACTTTGCAGGCCTTGCTAGGACCCTTCTTGGTCACATGTATAGTCTCATGGGG
Source organism: Cygnus atratus (assembly GCF_013377495.2). Taxonomy (NCBI): domain Eukaryota; kingdom Metazoa; phylum Chordata; class Aves; order Anseriformes; family Anatidae; genus Cygnus; species Cygnus atratus. The sequence continues at coordinate 13,609,573 of NC_066365.1, read as the reverse complement.
ACATATGTAGTGGATGGGGACATACCTGTACCTCTCCATGCTGACAGGCTTCTTCTCACAGACTCACAGAATGGCTGAGGTTGGAAGGGACCTCTGAAGACCATCTGGTCCAACCCTTCAGACAAGCAGGATCAACTAGAGCACATTGTGCAGGATGGCATCCAGGCGGATTTTGAATATCCCCAGCGAAGGAGACTGCACAGCCCCTCTGGGCAGCCTGTCCCAGTGCTCTGTCCCCCTCACAGTAAAGAAGTGCCCTCTCATATTCAGCCAGAACCTCCTGTGCTTCAGTTTGTGCCCATTGCCTCTTGTCCTGTTGCTGGGCACAACTGAAAAGAGACTGGTTTCTTGTGCCTGCTGGACGAGCCCCAAGCAGGTGGGAGAGCACAGAGGACACAGATTGTTTGCAAAAACACTGAGAGTAGAGGCCAGTAAATTTAGTTCACCAGAGGAAAAAAAAAAAATAAAAAAAGGATCTTTTCCCACTTAATTGCTCTTTTCTTTCTTTTTTTTTTAACTGCCAATTTCCTGCTTCCTTTTCATTTTTTTCCTTTTTCTTTTATCCAAGGCTGTTTTCTTCCTGCTGTCTAAGAAACCGAAGCAAATTGTTTTCAGTGGATCTATCTACACGTGTGAAGATAGGCATGAGCAGAGTTGCTCATAAAATCAGCACCCTGAAGAGATGAGATCATTTCACACGTGCTGTTTGTTTCCCGTTATACTGGGGAATTTACAGTGGCTGCTAGCCACTATAAATACTGGACTGGTATGAAGTATTTCTCATATATTTTACCGCAATGTTCAAATGACTCTCAGGACAAAAACGCAGCAGTGATTTGTTGTAATTGATTTGGGTGGGTTTTCGTTCCTAATTAACTGTTGTTATGATGGTTTGTGAAAAGGATTGCATCATTCCAGAGCTTAGAAATGAAATTTGGAATAGGGTAACAGCAGGAGAATGGAGGAGAGCCTTACCTACCAGGAAGGCCTACTGATCGACTGTGAATCCAATTAGCCGTGGCATTTTTTTGGTGCTGCTCTCATTAGTGGTGTGAGTGGACATGCTCAGTTTTTCTGTGCTTGTGGTCAGCAGCCTGCAAAATGCATTTCTTTTTAAGACTTATTAAAAACGACATACATCAAGAAGAGCTCCTGAGCTAACGTTGTGGCAGAACTTGCCTTTTGCTGGTGGTTGCACACATCTGCCCATCACTAGCTCTACTAGCAGAAGAGTGGGGCCATGAAATTTGGCACACCTGCTGCCATCTCTGCAGAAGACTTCATCTGCGCAAGGGCACACACACAACGGAAGGAGAGATCAGACAAGGCTTGTAGAGAGAAAGAACACCCCAGTTGCACTGCCAACCAGTCTTGATTTACTTTTGGATGCTTAAGTCCAGGATCAAATGCTGAAAGGCAGGCTAGAAGTGAAAGCATATCTCACCATTTATCCATCTGTCAGGCCAATGCATTTACCTTTGTTTAACTGAAATGCATGCTGTTATTTCTCTGCTTGCTTATTTTCAACAGAGGGTTGAGAGTGCTAAAAATGTCTATGTTGAAATCCTTTTCAGTTGTTAACCATGATTTTGGGAGGGGACTGAAACCAGGACTTGCAGGAATTTTTTGAGAAAACATTTGCCTTGCCTTACCTTTCACTGGCCCTGTTCAGCCTGGAGAAGAGGAGGCTGAGGGGGGACCTCATCGCACTCTACAACTTCGTCGCGAGGGGGAGTGGAGAGGCAGGTGACCTATCCTCCGTTATCACCAGTGACAGGACCCGCGGGAACGGTGTTAAGCTGAGGCAGGGGAAGTTTAGGCTGGACATCAGGAAGAGGTTCTTCACCGAGAGGGTGGTCGCACACTGGAACAGGTTCCCCAGTGAAGTAGTCACTGCACCAAGTCTGTCTGAATTTAAGAAGCGATTGGACTGCGCACTTAGTCATGTGGTCTAAAATTCTGGGCAGACCTGTGCGGTGCCAGGAGTTGGACTTGGTGATCCTTATGGGTCCCTTCCAACTTGGGATATTCTATGATTCTTTCCCTTCCCTTCCCTTCCCTTCCCAGAGATGCCAGGCAGTGAAAACTAGAGTTTGGTTTGGTTTTGTTTTAAATCAAACCATAAATTATGTGTATTTGACAATTCATTTTTAAAAAATTTTTGACACTCCGGGGTTCAGATGCTGCAGGGTGTCCTTCTCTTCTGCAGAAAAGGCTCTTGACTTGGTTTTATGATGCACCAAGGTCAGGACTCACATGATGTCATTGCCCTTCCAGGAGTCATTAAGGGTAGCCTGAGTGGATCAAGCCAGGGTACTTTGGGCACCTGCTTTGTCTGTCTAGGTCAGGATTGCAACTTCCATATGGAAAAATAGAAGCATTTCTGAATTAAAGTCTTTCTGGATATAAACCAAAAAAAAATAAATAAATCCATTTTGCACTAGAATATTCTAATACTGAAATTTCCACAGGGGAGAAAATCTCTGCCAAAAACAAAAAACAAACAAACAAAAAACCAACCCACCCCCCACCCAAAAAAAAAATCAAACAAAAAAAAACATTTCTGGGCACAACAATCCCTTACCTAGAGTGAAAGATATTACAGAAAGTCTTTTCCATTTAGTTTCAAGCAGACAAACAAAGATAAGATAATGGCAAGCTTTCCTCAAGTCACAGCCTCTATGTCATTATCCGTTTTTTCCTTTTATGGAGATGTCCATGCTGGGAAAAAAAATATGGCTGGCTTTATCTGAAACAAAAATGAATTACACGGAAGAAGTAACATTAACAAACTGTTCAAACAGTGTTTAGTAAGGAGCATAAATGATGCTTTCCTATTGGCAAAATATCTCTTCTGATCCTGGGTTTCAAGAAATGCTGGGTTTGTGGATGATGCACATAGAAAACAAATGCAGATACACTTATTCTTTTTTTTTTGGCCCTGAAAAATGTTGCTTAATTAAATAACCAGAAACAATTTTATTCAGCAAGAGTTGATCCTCCCTCTGCTTTGCTCTTTCTTGTTTCCTTTTGCTTCTCCAGTCCCTTAATAACAGATGGGCACAATGGCGTTAAAAATATTCCCAGCATTCTCAATGGCAATGCTGAGGAGACCTATATGCTGCTATTAACATTAATTGGCAACATTGCCCTTGATGGACAAGCTATTATCTTCCTAAGCTTTAGTTGTCCCATTCTGAATACTTATCTTTATCCAACTGGTAAAGTCAAGGTCCCACTCTATTGTTTTCTCCCACAGAGGGTGATTTATTTGATAATACGGTTTCAAACACAATTTCTTCCTAAATTGTCCTATCCATTCCATTATTTCTTTTCTATTATCTCCAAACTCCAAAAGACTAGGTAAAAAAATTAGGTGCCAAATTCACTGGAAGTTTAGAAACTCAGACTGACATCTCTAAATCCCTTTGATGAGATTCTGTGATGTCCTTCTGTCTTTCCAATTAACTTGGAGTGGTGCAGTTGTGATAAAAAGATCTGGTCAGTATTTGTCTTCCAGACGTTGTGTAAATAAAAGTATCTGTTTCATCTACACTTAGTCATTGTCACAGTTGCAATGCACATTTTTTATTTGATAAAGGTCATGCTTACTTCCTTTCCATGCCACAGACACACTCTGCATGTGCAGAGAGTGTCATGATTAAATAAAATTTAAAATAGACTGGAACAGGTACTAGTCAAAATGCTCTTGGGGAAAGCGGTGATGTTTATATTATCAGGACAGCCAAATCTTTAATGCTGTGATACTGTCATAGCAGTTCACAACTAAGCCACTTTATAAATGTTAAATTCCTAAGGAAATGGAAATTTGCGTTGTACTTGTTTTAGAACGTTACTTCCACATGTCACTTAGATCCTGAAAATGCAGTCGCTGTAAAGCAAAGAACTTTTCCAATATGAAGAGGTAGGTGTTGGGATTTTCCTCCTGTTTGAATGAAAAGCTCAATTTTTGCTGCCCTGTTTTTTTCTTTTTCTTTTTTTTTTTTTTTTCCTGGAAGTTATGTAAAAGTCTTTCTTCTCAGCATGGTCTTCTGATCACAGGAAGATATCTGGGGCCCGGTTCTACCAGTGCATAGACAAAAACCAGCAAAAAAAACATTTCCCTATTGCCCAAGAAACAGCTATTTGAGGCCAACACTGTCTGTTGACCAAAACTCATCATCTGACAACAAGACCAAAAGGCAAATTGATTTTGTCTGGCTGGCAGGCAGGCTGGAGTGCAGATTCTGCAGCTCTGCCTCCTTGGCCCCATTCACTAGACTTTGCTCAAGACAGACAATTACAGAACAGGCACAAAAGCTGGCAAATTGACATGATTATTTTTTTTCACTGACACAACCCCTGGGTGTAGCTAGTTTGCTCGTTTTCCATATACGCACTCTAACGCACTGGGTCTACTTAGCTAGGTAGGACAGGGTGAACTCTTTCTTTGTTACTGCCTTGAAAGCTCTGTAATAATGCCTTACCATTTCTTCTTCCGCCAGGTGAGAGCCCTTCTCGACTTTCAGGCAACATCTTGCAGACAGCCAAGAAGAGACCCGTGTGTTCAGCATCTTGTAGTAACTTGAATTCTTTGCTTTACTTCAAACTCGTGGCTTTCTCAAGAGCAGGGTCATTGTACTGAAACAGAAGAGAGCAAAGCTCCAAGCTATCAAGCAGAGTACAAGCAGATTAGGAAGAAATGAAATTCATCAATACAGTGCCCTCTTGGTCAAAAGTTCACTAAGAGAGAAGGGAACTGTACGATGCCCCCATCTCCTTTTAATTGGCTTGGAGCTGTTTCCTACCATGCTCAAGCAGATGTGGTGTCAATAGAAGTCATGCAAAAGCAGAAACTTTTAATTATTTTAAAATATCCTGCGTCATCCTGGGGAGCTGTGCTTAGGACTTGACAGGGAGAGAGACAGGGAAAAAAAGAGAGAATGAGCTAATATTTGCTAGACTAAATCTCTGAATTTGCTTCCAAAATATTTGTGCCCACTGTTTATTAATGTAAGAGTTGTTCAGCAGCACATAAGGAAAAATAAAATGCTGTAAGCATTTTTGCAAACATGAGTATTTGTGGCAGAAGCATTGTGCGATTACATGGGATTTATTTAAATCCTTCTCTTAACTCAAAAAATTGCATCTGTCTGGCAAGGGAAGAAACAGGTCATCATGCAACCTACTGCAAAGCACAAAACAACTAGCTGTATATTGGGTATTTGAAACTTTGGCTATAGGGCAGAAGTTAGACTGAAATACCTTTGCCACAGTGTAGGCAAACCCATATTTGAAATATGGCCACCATGGGACAGATCACAAGCTCACGATAATGTTTAGCAAGAGTGAAACGTAGCTACAGCAGGCTCACCTGAAGATAAGCATCTCACCTTAGCATAATGAGCAACAAATGCATAACTAAATGTTGTGAAAAGCAGAAAATTTCCTGTCTACCATTATGGCAAATGTGTTTTCTAACACTGATTTGGCATTTCTCACAAATATTTTATTGACCCGTCTTTCTTAGCACTGTGAAATTAAGCCACAACTGAAACCCTCTGGTTAAACCTAGCTCCAGGTCCTACATTATCCAAGTACCTCCAACCAATATGAGTTTTTAAAAGTGCTTACTGTTCACTCATTTCCCACTAGGTGTTACGAGGCACTTTGCCACTGAGTCCAAAAAGAGATTAATGAGGCTACTACAGCAAGCTTTGAAATACCCCAACCTACCTTTGTGTTCTGCCTTATGAAGCAAAAGAAAGATCAGAGGAAATATTTGTTGCTGATCAAATATTGATTTATTACAATAAAAATTCTGGCCAGTTATGATTATCTGCCAGCCGTATTTTTGCAGGGCTGCTCTTGGTACCTATGCCTCCTGGGACTTAGTTTAGCACATCAAAGTGTCTGTCAGCACCAGTAGTTCTTTGTAGCACTAACAGGATCAGTTCAACAGTAAGTCCCCTTGAGGACAAACGTGTACAGCTGCTGAAAAGCATCCTAGAAAACAAAACAAAACAAACAAACAAAATCTTACCAAAAAAAGAAGAAGAAAAAAGACAAGTTTGTGCAGGATGGGGCAATAACAAAGCAGAGGAAAAAAAAAAAGTAAGCACTTGCAGTGAAGTCTAGATTTTTTTCTTATGACAAATACCCTCTTTTCAAATTTCAGAAGTGACGTGTAATGTTTTACTTTTTGGCAACACCACGTAGCCACAGCTAAGTCTGATTTCTGCAAATGCCCCCAGACGGACTCCTTCAGGCAACACGGGCAGTCCTTCTGCAGTCTGTGGACAGTCTTATCTATCCAAACAGTGTAGTTGGTGCTCTCTCCTCCCTATGGGCTCTCCAGCTTGGCACCATACAGAGTCACCAGCTGTCCTGGGACACCCAGACGTGTCTGGAGGTACATCCAGTGATGCCCAAGCCCAGGCTTCCAGGTAACACAAGTACACTTTCAAAGGTGACTTTGATGACATGTTTGAAACCATGCACCCCTCACCTAATGTATCAGGTGTAGGATGCACTTAAATGCCTGCAGTATTAGGGCGCTGCTCTATACAAAACATACTAATAACCATCCTGAAAGCTTAACTGCTTCATACTATAAATAACTGATTGCCTTTCTCCCCTGTGACTGTTTGTGTATTTCTTTAAGATTCTCAGGTTAAAATAAACACAGACAAAAACAATACATTAGAAGGTGCCAAACTGTACATAATGGAAAGGCATGTGGAAGAGCGCACGCCGTTTCTGAAAGGCTGACAGACTCAGGCAATGTTTTCCTTAGTTTAATAATAAATAATCATAGCTTTCAAAGCACACATATTGCATTAACAAGCACAGGATGACACGGAAAAATGCTCAGGTTTTTGGCTGGTGGAACTTACTTGCAAAAACTGTTTGCCAGAAGTGACAGTTTGAAGGAAGATGGGAATGCATCTCCTTGGATCATAGGGGCCTTTCATCTAATTCCTAATTACTGTAGGTGCCCCTCATTTGTCTGTTGTTTTGTGTTGACCTATTTTAGTCAGTATGACTTCTGGTGTTTTGCAACAAGCATCATTGTATGGGAGTCACAGTGAAAAAAGGTCAGGGACTACAGCTAAGTGAGAACTTTCTAACCCAGAGGGGAGCCCAGTACCTTGACCAAGGTGGAGCTGAGGCTGGGAGTCTGAGCAACAAGGATGGCCCAAAGATAGTCCAATGGTCAGGGACATTCAAAGTCCATCAGGCAAGGAACAAGGCAAACACACACACAGAGGCAAGTCTAGATGAAAAGAAATCACAGAGAATACACTACAACTGAGTACAAAATAGACAGGTAACTCAGTCGTGAGAGGCAATGAGACTTCAGCAGTAGAAAGCAAGAATAAAGAGGGTTCTGTAAGAAACGCAGCCAAAACCAAGTAGCAGGCTGAGCAGCAGTGAGATTACTCTTGGGTTCCTGAGAGGATAAATTGCTTGAGATTTCCAACTGATGAGGAAGACCCCATTCTAGGCTCCCAGTTTCCTTGTTTTCTTAAGTGTTGGATGTTGGTAGATTGGGGCATAAGTGGATGGATGTCTTCTGGTCACTTTGGACAGAACGTTTGTTACCCATGACAGCAAAGGAATGGGCACAGCAGGGCCAGACTGTGTTGCTCTGGTTGGATTTTGATCCACAGGATTACATTGCTGTTCCTCTCCATTTTAACCAAAAGAAGACACATCACAATGCACTCTTATTATGGCCTCACATCTTCCCACAGCCTTCCTCATCTGGAAGAGCTTGACAGAATCCAGCAGCTGCTGCTCCCAGCTCACCTTCCTTCCCTTCTCCTGTTGGCTTTTCTTCCAGCTTTCAAAATCAGAGAGGCTATTTGCTTCACTCCACACAATGTGGCTTTGCATTTTGTTGGGCTGCAAACCATGCTGGCGTTCACATTGACTTTGTTTTATTCAGCTGTTTCCCAGCCACACATGTACAAAAGCTGTTTTTATCTTTTACCTCTCATTCAGATGTCATATACACCTCGACTTTTCTGAGCTGTGCTTGCTTTATGACCCGCTCACTCAGAAAGCTGGCAGGTGTCTGCTGCATTCATGTTGGGAATTTGTCTCTTATCTTCAGCAAAACTGTCCTGGAGATTTTGGTCTAGATGACACCTTTCATATGTTTTCAGATATCATCTGGGTTTAGCCAGGAAACCTGGACTGATATGACAGCCCACCCTACACAAAGGTAGAGCCAGACAGTACTACAAGTGCATGGGATACCTGTGGAAGTATCTCATCCCCATGAAGGCAAAAGGAAGATTTTCTCCCAAGTACTGTCCTGCATTCACGGTTTGGATTTCTCAGTGAGTTTGAGTAACTAACAGGTAATGGTGGTACTTAACTCAAACAGCAGAGCCTGTCAGGTGCAGAGGGGAAAGCTTTGTAGAGGGAGCAAGGAGGGAGCAAAATTCTGTCTCCAGAAATAAATGCTCAGAGTGATGTCATACTCTGCCAGCGTGGCGGCCGCAGCTGGAAAGCATCCTGTTGCTTTCTAAATGTGAAAGTCATTGTATAGTTATATTTCATAATCATGTACACCTTACATTTTTAACATTGCCAGGAAGACTGTTTAAATATCTTAGCACAAAGGGAGTGTTTGCAATAATCCTGTCTCCTGAAGAGACACAGCCCATAGAGCTCAGAATGGTCTCTGCTGCCAACTCTCCTTTTAGTAAATGAATTCCCATCTGCAGGGGGGCGGGGGCTGTGCTGGAGAAATTTCAGAGAGAGATAATAAGACATTTCTCCACCAGAATTATGGCTAAATAAAATTTGGCATAAATTCAGCCTTGTCTAGCCTAACAAATACCTGCTCCTCAGTTTTGTTAACTGGTTTGTCATACTTACATACACAGGCACACCTGTACACACACGGTGCGTTATTTATTTTTTTGACATTTCTAATTACTGAGAATAGAAATAGTACATTAATGCCCAACCTGTGCAATCAGTACCCTTCCCGCTACTGTTTTCCTCCTCGATTACCCTTACTGATTTCATACTGTTAGTACTCAGTTGTACCTTTCATCTATTTATGAAAAAGTATACATGCACAATTGTACAGTAGTTTTAGACAACACTTTGAATGTAAAGCTGATCAGACAATAAGCCTGTTTCTATTTCATGGTAGCTATGGAAGTTTTGAACTGTAGCGTGGAGCATAACCAAACCTCACTAGATGCTTTTTGCAAAAACTGAATCTCATGTCTTTTTCTCTCCCCTGCTACCCATAGATTGAAAGTTAAGATTTTCCTGCATGTAGCTTTAGGGCTACTCCATTTATATAAGCTCTTTCTAGTCCTTAGTCTGAATTAAGGCATGATTTTTCACCCCGGATGTCTGGAGCTGAGAGTGCAAAGGTCTGAATCTTTTTTTCACATCCAAAGCTAGTGTGCTAAATCCCAGGAGTTTAAGAAAACAGAAAGATGTGGAAACATCACTAAAAGGAATGCATAGCCCAGAAGTGTTATGGTGTGACATGACATCATGTACTGGCTGAGACTAGCTTAAACAGCAATGTTCATACTGGTTCCTGTACAGTTTAGCTGAAGGCACCTCCTGTAAGCATCAAGAATGGTTATTGAATTGCAGACCATATTTTGTCTAGGGATCTACTAATGAAATGAAATCATTTCTAGGACAGATTGCAGGCGCCAGCTTTTCAGCTGCTGTAAATCAGCATAGCTCCATACATTTATACCAGTTGAGTGTCCAACACGTGTCCACCTGTATGCCTAGTTCAGTAAGCTGGCGGAGGAAAGGCGTTTTGAGGATGGGGTGTACACCCTGTATTAAGTGTCAGTACCCCACATATGCTTACTTGTGTCCCTTGCATGTTCATTTGGTGGCAGATCTGTAGAGCGTATTCAGGACTGGACCCAACATTGCAAAATTCGCCTGGCCTCTGGTTCAGCATTTCAGCTGAAAGCAACCAGACTCCAAAAGCTACCAAAACTTGTTGGAGAAAAAGACTCCACATACTGCCTTAAAATAAGTTATACAGGAGGAAAAATACAGCTTGGGGCTTTCAAAATGTGTTCACTTTGTACAGACGGGAGTCCTTAGCATGCTGGAACAGGGAGCAGAGCTTGGAGGAACATGGTTTTACAAAGTCAGAGTAAATTAGAAAAATAGATAAAATCCCCTCACAGTTCACAGTTAAAGAATAATCATACAGCATCTGCCTTCATGTCTGAGGCTGCATTACAATGAAGGACACACTCAGTCTCGCAAACGCACATTGCCAGCATGGCTTATCATCTCCTACCTCTCAAGCTGATCCTTCTGCCTCAGTTAAGTAGTTTTCCATTGACTTTTTCTGTTCCTCTTCAGTGCAGTATGAGCTTTTGATGACATTGGCAGTTATGAAACTTCTAAAATTCAGATCTTGTTTAATATGAGGACAATCTGATTTTATAGTATCTTTTCTTTTGTACTTACCCTGAAATGGTTCAGCTTTTTTGAAAGGACTCAGACCCCTGAAACAGAGATGGATTTCTCTAGAGTTCAGCTCTACTCCTGTAAAAGTCAAAAAGAATGGGCAGGGGGGAAGAGAAACGCATTACTGAACACATACCACTTCTGATATTCAGTTCCTCATTTACTTACATAGAGATGAGGGGATATTGCTAAAATCTCTTTAAAAACTCACTGATTCAAAAGTTTACATTTTAATATCAATTTCATGGGCCTTTCTGTCTTTGAAGAAACAGTAACCTTTCCTCCTAACTTAACCCTCTTATTTATCTTTGCCTTTTTCCACCCTCACACCCCTGCCCCCTTATATCTAGCTGGTAGCCAGTTTCTTTTAAATATCACCTGTTATGAGGAAGGTTGTTAACCTGTTACAGATCTCACCTGGATCGTTACATACCCCCATCTGCTCTTGGTAATATTGCAACTCGGGAATTGTTAGTAAGTCATTACAAACTTCCTTTCCCAGATACTTGCATCTTTCATGGTTCTGTTACAGTGCTGCCTTGAAGCTTTTGGGCACTCCTGATTTATATAGGTGTGTCGGGCCACAAAAAAAAAGGCAGAGTTTCCATAAGGATGTCCTGCAGCTCCTTAATGTGACCTGCACAGTGCAGAGGATAATGTCTCCCCAGCATCTTTGTAAAGCTGATTTTGTCAAAGAGAGAAGATGTGACTCCTCTGTGGTCATGCATATGCATATATAGATATATGTATATATCTATCAAGAGCCACCTCACTCCTTCTCTTTATGTTCATGACGGCACCAAAAGAAAAATACTCGGGGATTCTGCAAGGCTGCACCTCCTCGTCCCCATGCCCGCTGCTCACAAGTGCAGAGGCTCACGCTCTTGCAGAGCAGAGGTGACATTGACAGAGAAGGATAGCTGGTGCTCAGGGAGGGCAAGCACAGCTCAGTGCTTGCATGCCACACTATGCTGCTTTGAAGGGCTGCAGCGTTAAAACCCCTAGGTCAAAGCATTTGCTGCAAACTGAAATGCTTTCCCCCATGCTGCTTTAGGGTCACCATCAGCAGATGGCAGGAATCACGGCTCCTGTAAGCCCAGCAATGATTCCTTCCTGTGCTCTGGCTAGCTTTGCTAGTAAGCCTCTGTGCTGGATCTTGATGCAAATCTGTGGTTTAAAGCCACTCGCTGCCTCTTTACTAACTGTCAGCACTTGGTAATTGTCTTAAATTTTGCTTTACGTCACCATCAGTGCAGAATACTATGGCAAACAAATACAATGGAGGAGAGCATGGTAAATAAATCTTCAAAGACCTGTTTGTATTAACCGTCACAAAAATATCTGAAGTGTTGACAAGCAGAAATCAGAAGACTGATTCAGACATGTGGGGCAACCATTAAGAACATGCTTAAATGGATATATAGGTTTAAATGCCCTCCTGAACCTGGGACTAAATATTTGCAGATTGAATCTGCGCTGATTAGCACCAATAGCCATGTTAAATTTCTGCTGAGCTCATAATATGCTCCTCCTTAATAGAGTGGCAAGGGAGTAGTGTACCCTCACTTCTTATTCAAACAATTATGAAATTATTTTGATTCCAGAACTAATTAACTGGACTGTATCTTAATCATTCGTACTAGTATCATACAGACTGTAAGCAAGCTATCATATGATTCCCTACCAGCCTGATATATTTCAATTTAAATGTAACTTAATAATTGCAGCACCAATTAGTTAAAATGTAAGTAGGAAAAAACATTGGATGGAGACATCTTAATTTAAATATAATCCATTAAGTAAAAACTGCTATTCTAATTAGTGATAATGTAGCACAATTAGGAAATAAAATTTGATTGGTACATTGGAATTTAAACCTAATTAGTAACTGCTATTCTAATTAGTAAATGCAATACATTTGGTGCAGGGTTTTGTCAGGAAGAAGTGCACATACAGTAGAGATGACAGCGGGGAAAGAGGCATGAGGAGATTTGAGGTAGGTAGTGCAGAGTAGAGGAGTTCAACCAAAGTTGAGCTCAACATCCTGTGTCTGAACCAGCACTGACCTTGCAGCAGGAGAGGTCTGATATCACTCGAAATCCTTGACGTGGAAGAGAATTTGCCATCACCTTCAGGTGGTCTACTCCCATGGTTAAATACTTCCAGTGCCCTGATTGAGAGTTTCACCTTGACTTTTACAGTTTTGTTTCCAGATATGGATCAGCAGGGCAAATTTTGATAAACTAGGGAAAATAACTGTGGAAGTCAGTTGTATCAGAGAACTCAAGGTTTTGAATTAGGAAGTGCCTAGGACAGCTTCATATCAAAGGCACTAAACCTAAGACAGATCTGCACTCTTAAGAAGGGGAGAAAATTGGAGAAAGGAGCTTGAGACCTAGCCTTCTCGGGAAAGATATTACAAATTTTTGTTTTAAAATGAGAGGGGAGGAACAATAACAAAAAAAGGGCATTGGGCGTCTTTCTTTCTTTCTTTCTTTCTTTCTTTCTTTCTTTCTTTTTTTTTCACAGAATAAACACAATAATTACAGCATCTATTTCCTGGAAAACAGTTCATTTAAACTTCTTGCTCGGAATGCATATTTAGCACTGTTTTCCATTGTATTACTTTGCATTTATTGACACTGAATTCTGTTTTATCAAGCAGCCACTTCCTGTCTTCAACTCTTCAATGGAAATTTTAGTTTTGTTTTTCTGGGATAGCATATTACTGCTGGGGAATTCTGCTGCTTCCCAATCACCTTTATTCCAGTCACCTCTGACTTTGCAGAACATACCAAGTCCTGGTGCTGATCACTAAAGGATGTCCCTTTTTACTTCCCTTCATTGCTTACCTTTTAACAGAGAGGAAACATTGTATAGGAACAAATCCATTACAAATAATTAATATATAGGAATGGTATATATACATCAATGAACATTTTCACTTATTCCATGGCTTTGGTGAAAGAGTCTTTGTCAAATGACTTTCAATATCCAATGTTTTGTATTGATTGGATTCTCCTTATTAATATATTTGTTGCTACAGAGAGCTTTAATAGATTTGCATGGTAATAACTTCCCCTTATAAAAACTACATAGACTTTTTTTTTCCCACTGTATCATATTTGTCCAAATGTCTACTCATTCCATTCTTAATTACAGTTTACACCAGATGCTCCCAGACTTCACTTCGAAAACATATGTTACATTTTCCATTCTGCTGGTACAATGGGCTATTTAAGGAGCACATGAAAGACACAGCTGGTAGGTCAGCACTTTCATACTTGAGTTCCTTTACGCCCCTTGTGAGAATTAGTTAGTACTCACAATTGGTTACTGTTCATCTTGTTAATTTATTTGGAAACCTTTTGTATCAGTAATTTAATTTCTGATTGCTTGTCACAAAAGCGTCCCAGAAAAATGTTGCAATGTGGGAAAACTCCCTCGGTTCCAAAAATAATTAATTTTTTATGACTTTTTATACATAGTCTGAACTTTCTGATTGTCCCCTATTGTGACTCAATCTTTTATTACCCTTATAGACTAGATGGCAATATCCTTATTTCTGATGTGTTTGGGAAGTAGAAAGTATTCTCTTGTATTTAGCACGAAACATCTTCTTGGCTCTTATTAGAGTTTAGCATTTAGCTTTCCAGAATTTGAGATTTCTTTGATTTTGGGTTGTGGTTTTCTTTGTTTGTTTGTTTGTTTGTGTGTGTGTTGAAACAGAATTTCTGTGTTTCCTTAGTGTCTTCTTTTAGCACTCTGTTTAACAATAATACCTTTATTTATTTATTTGTTTATTTTTATTTTATTTTTACAGTGGATAACACATTTACTCTGAACTTCTACTCTGCCATACATAAATGTATAGATTACAGAATAAATGAATGCTGGTTAAATCCAATAATTTGACCCTTTCAACTGCTTCTTTCATGTATTTATTCCTGCTTGGTTTAGCTAGATGACTAGAGAGTAAGCTTTTTCCTTCTTATTCATTCTTTTTTAAATTTCCCGTTGTGAAGTTAAAAATCTGGAAACACATTTTCTGTTTCTGGATGTAAAGGTGGAAGCAAAACACTAGTATGCATCCCCTGTGAGCAGCATGTAGTTTCCACTGCCTTCATGAACAGGTTACAAAAATATCAATTAGAAGCTTTATCGGGATAACTGGGTTGGCTTTGAGGCAAGTATGGGGACTAGTTAACCATAAATAGTTGCTTGCAATGTAGGTTTTTCTGCCACTTTACAAAATATATGAGGGTTATAAACACCATATAGAAAAAGAAATATTTGTTTTTTAAGCTGAGGGCTAGAACTGGTACAAGAATAAACGTATTTAGCAAAGTCATGAATAAATTAAGGCTGCCAATTAGAAGGCAGTTCATTCCTATCAATGACAGACTTCCAGACAGAATAGTAGTTTAGGAAAACGCTAATTTCAATATGGGGATTCCTTAATCTATGGGAAAGATCATGGGATTTGCCTTCTATTGTGGAAGAACTCAATGTGCTAACTGAAAAAGATCCAGGTCTTCAGGATGTTTGTTTTTTGTTTTTTGGTTGTTTTTTTTTTTGTGCCCTTTTCTGTTGGATTAGAGAATCCTAACCTATGAAAAAACTTCCATGCTTGAAAAGTGATTCAGGATGTGATTCCCCCCAAGATCACCCAGCAAGGAGCTGAAATTCCTCCTCTAACATTTGTCCAATGCCCCTCCTGTACAGATTGGTTGTCTGCTTTTCCAGTACATATTTTAAATAGGAGAATACGTGAGCCTTTCAGTCCCAAGGAAAGATGCCAACCCAGCCAGCAAAATCTGCTTGTATTTTGGCCCTGCAGTGTCATATAGCTGTACTGTCAGAGGTGTTCTGTTAAACCAAACACTCTAGAGATTTGAGTGCACAGAGATTATAGTCCATAGTAAGTATGTAAAGATACTTGTCTGGTATCAGGGACTCCTTGAGGCAGAGGAGATATAATCACACCAAACCAACCTTGATGGGTTTTTCCATTCCATGAACTTGTCTAATCTCTTTGAACCCAGGTATGTTTCTAGGCTAGCCCATGGTATTGGAAAAAAAAAAAAAAAAAAAGGCTGCTTTTGTTTGTACTGGATCTGTCACTTGGCAATTTAATGTTCCTAGCTCCTGAATTATAAATACAATTGACTTTCCCCTCTCTACCACACTAACATTTCTATAGGTTTCCCTTGTATATACCCCAGGAACTTCTTTTCCAAACCAAAGAACATTAGGCCGTTTAGTCACCCCTTATATAAAGCTATTTCATATTTCTGATAATCCTTATTGCCTTGTTTTGGACTTTGCCCAGCTCTGCTAGATCATTTTTGAGCTAGACAAACTGGAATTGCACACAGTGCTCAAGATGTAAAAACACCACACATTTAAACAGCAGCCTGAGGGTATTTTCTGTTCTCTTTCCCTAATAATTTTTAGCATAAGTGCTAATGAGGACTGAGCAGATGTTGGAACTCCAAGACCTCTTTCCTTACTGGTAGCAGTCACTTCAGAGCCCATAACTATATGTGGGAAGGTTTGAAGATTTTTTACCCCATGCAGGGCTGTTGTCTCTAATGAGTTTTTTACATCCTGAAGAAAAAAAGGCTTTGAGTCACCCCAACTGGCAAAATGTCATCTCCAGCATATAATTCTCTAACTGATATGTACCAGAAACCACTCTCAAACAGTTACATCCACCCAGTGTTCCAGACGCCTTGTAAACCTGGATTCTGGATATTTCTCTCTTGCAATGCTCTCTCCGCTAAAGAAACTCACGTAAGCATCTGCTTAATACCACTGCTGTTAGCTAAATATTTAAGCACATGGTTACCATTAGACTCCTAGCAAATCTTCTCATCTCCAGCAACATTTCAGCATTTGCTTGAATTTAAGTGTAAACTTACGCACTTTCTAAGTGGAGTTGCCTTCCTGAAAAAAGATCTTACTGAATGAATTAACTAAACAAACCCACACTTCCTAAATCCTAGGTTTTCTCCTACTGGGAATGCATTGAGTGTGCATAGCTTAAGAAATGAACCCCGTGCTGAAATCACCCATCAGAATTATTTTACACCAGCAAGTGCAAATGTGTGCCTTCTTAAGAAATGAGAGCTGCATCCAAGACAAACTTTGCTAAAAAAGGAGCTGCAGACTGAGGGGAGATCTTGAAACAACCACAGCAGGCTACCAGGTGCACACATAGAATAGAATCACAGAATGGTTCACGTTGGAAGGGACCTTGAAGATCATCTAGTTCCCACCCCCATGCCACGGGCAGAGACACCTCCCCCCAGACCAGGTTGCTCAAAGCCCCATCCAGCCTGGCCTTGGGCACCTACAGGGATGGGGCATCCACAGCTTCTCTGGGCAGCCTGTGCTGGTGGCTCACCACTCTCATAGGAAAGAATTTCTTCCTTACATATAATCTAATTCTACCCTTTCTTAGTTTAAAGTCATCACCCCTTGTCCTATCACTGCACCCCCTGACAAAAAGTCCCTCCCAGCTTTCCTGTAGGCCTCCTTTAGGTACTGGTAGGCCGCAATAAGGTCTTCCCAGAGCCGCCTTTTCTACAGCCTGAACAACCCCAACTCCCTCAGCCTGTCTTCACAGGAGAGGTGCTCTAGCCCCTTGATCATCTTTGTGGCCCTACTCTGAATTTGTTCTAATAGGTTCATGTCTTTCTTATGCTGGAGGCCCCAGAGCTGAACACAGAACTACAGGTGAGGCCTCATGAGAGCAGACGAGAGGGAGAGAATCACCTCCCTCGGTCTGCTGGTCACACTTCTTTTGGTGCAGCCCAGGATATGGTTGGCTTTCAGGACTGCAAGCCCACAGGACTGCAAGCCCACAATGATGGCTCGTGTCAAGTTTCTCATCAACCGACACCGCCAGGTCCTTCTCCTCAGAGCTGCTCTCAGTCCATTCTCGGCCCAGCCTATATTTGTGCTTGGGATTGCCCCGGCCCAGATGCAGGACCTTGCACTTGGCATTGTTGAACTTCATGAGGTTCTCACAGGCCCACCTCTCAAGCTTGTCCCAGTCCTTCTAGATGGATCCTTTCCTCCAGGGTGTCAATTGCACCACACAGCTTGGTGCCATCGGCAAACTTTCTGAGGGTGCACTCAGTCCCACTGTCTATGTCATCGACAAATATGTTAAACAACATGGGTCCCAGTACTGATCCCTGAGGAACACCAATCTCCACTGGAACATTGAGCCATTGACCGCAACTCTTTGAGTGTGACCATCCAGCCAATTCCTTATCCACCGAGTGGTCCATTCACCAAATCCACGTCTCTCCAGTTTAGAGACAAGAATATCACGTGGGACAGTGTCAGATGCTTAGCACAAGTCCAGGTAGATGATGTCAGTTGCTCTTCCCCTATCCACCAGTGCTGTAACCCCATCATAGAAGGTGTCACCAGATGTGTCAGGCACAATCTGCCCCTAGTGAAGCCATGTTAGCCATCACCAATCACCTCCTTACACATCACATCACCATTGCCAAATCTGAATCAAGATAAAACATCAGCCTCTCTCTTTAAAAGCTTCTCTGACCTTGGTTTAATGCCACAGGAGACCCTTGAGGTGTATGCACATCAGATTAATCGCACTCGTGGTTTTAAAAAAGTAATTATTGAGCTTTAGATTTCCTCTGATAAGTTAGTATTCGAATCAGATCACTGCCCTGATGTTCTGCCTGCTTTTTGTTTGGGAAGCAAGAGCCACTTAATCTGACCTTTTGTGTTTTACTGGGAAAGTATTTCTTCTTGGTCTTCTTTCGCTGCCCAGGACATGGAAAGCCACACCACACAGAGGTGCGGAGCTGGGAGAAGTCTTTCCCACAGGAGCTCCAAGCACGGCAGTGGGTGTGGAAAGCACAAAAACGTCTCCAAGGAGAGAGATGTTGCTGTGCCTGACAGCTTGCATTAAGCTACACAAGCAAATACTGACCTGCCTTACCAGTTTAGCACACTGCCTTCACATCCAAAGCTTCAAAAGCCTCCCCCAGATTTTTAGAGCAAGCTCTACCATTTTACTGCATGTTTTTACAGCCTCTAGCACAACAGCATGGTCCATGACCTGAACTCTTTGGCTAAAATGTGTTCCCAAGACCTGATCGGTAATCAAGAGGTTCCTGTCAAGCTGGTAAATGTTTTTCTGCAAACTGCCATGGAAAGCAAAGTAAATGGAGATAAGGGACTTGCTCTGAGTCACATCATGAAATAGCGTTTGAGGGAAGAACATTACCTGCCTGTTCTGTACAAATTGCATTTCTCCTCCATCTGCATGAACTGAAATTACAGTTTGGCTCATACAATGGACCTGAAATAAGCACAGCATTCACATTGAAGGACTTGTACCATTAGGCCTTAGTGGATAAGTAGTGTTTGTTCCCAGAAAATGATGGTCATGTCCTCTAAATGCCCTTTTGCAGTGATGTATTTTGATTAAGGATCCTGAAGAGCCCCTGATAAAGAGCCAGCGTGCCCTCACACCAAGCACTAAGCACTGCAAGAACATCTCAGCTAATTTCAGCTGTCAAGAGATTAACGGCCTTGTCACAGCAGTCACCTGGGTACACTGCACTCAAGGGAGGTTTGCTGCTCTGGCAGGCTTCGCTGTCCCCCAGAGATACCTGCCTCTCTGCAGGAGAGGGTGATTCATGCTATCCTCAAATAGGCATGTAAACTAGGGATTTGCATCACATTTTGGTAATGCTTCTCTCTCCTCCTCAGCCCCTGATGACTCTCAAGGGAGCCCAGATACCCAGGACTGACCCCAGGGCCAGGTAGTTAAAATAATATAAGATAAAACCCTTGCAATGAGCTTTTTCTGGCCCCAAGCAGCCAGCCACCTAAATCGGGTAGATCTTCAGCAGAAAGCTCTACGGCTGTCAAGCCTGCTCCTCTGTGCAAGACAAATGCCATCCTCACTTACAGACATGGATTGCAAGTAATTGCATTTCAGACAAGATTTTCTATCCTTGTCTCCTCTGAGCCACGTGGGGATGTTCTCTTTTCAACATACGACTGAGCATGGCTTTGGCATGTTCTGTGCAGAGTGTATTTGACATTTTAATTGATGGCATTTGTTAATTAAGAAGGATAAATGATGACAGGGAGAGGGGAGGAGATCTTATAAAGAATGAATAATAACCTCATTCAAAAGCAGGTAATGAGGTACCAAGCTAAAAATATGTAAGAGCTTGCAGAACTGTCTAAATGTTTTTCAGAAATCCAGTGCTGCCTGTCTCTTCTTTTCCTTATCGCAGAAATGTCAGGGAGCCAAATTCATCAACGACTCCTGACACAGGCTCTTTGCTCAAGGATTTGCTCTCAGGAAAGGCATACAGACCTTAGTTTTGCCAGCAGTGGCCACGGTGTAGATTGCTGTTTGCCCTTACCTTTCTCCCTGCTGGCTATCACCACAGTGTCCACCATGCAGAGGATGGGGCCACCATGCTGGGGCTGGACGGGGAAGCACCAAGCAGTGTCAAGGAGGAAGGAAATGGAGTCAGTGGCATGGTACTGAACACTGATTCCCTTTCAGAGGCACCAGCTGTGTTTGGGGATTGTTTTCCCTGAATACGGTCTGTGTGCTGTGCGAAGCCCCTTAACAGAGATGAACAGAGCAGTGTCTGTTACCCAAGATGTTTGCTCTACTGAAAAGCAGATCCAGAAATGCCTCGGGTCTTACTACTGTTCATGCAGACACACGGTCAAGAGAAATTGGAGGAAAGGCCAGGCAAAGGATGGAGAGGAGAGAAAGGCAATTGGTGCCACCTGACATGGGGAGAAAGGATGTCACATCCAAATTGCTCATAAACTCCTCAAATATGGTGTTTAGCACAAAGCAGGGCTCTTATCACCATCAAGAGGCAGACTGTCTTTCCCCTCTAGCTTCAACTACCCTTTCCCACCCAGCTTGACATGGCACTTCTGCCTCTCCTTCTTCCCTTCACAGGGCCAGGCTTGGCTCAGAGATGCTCCCTACTGCCCTGAGCGTGGCCCAGGCTCACCTCTGTCTTTCTGATCTTGCCCTCTGTCCTCTCTGCCCTTTGCACTCATCTGGAGAAGCACTGGTACCTATTTCCATCTCCGTATGAGGCATAGCACAGTAAATTCTTGCATCTAATATGGGCTAGAAAGGCTGCACACATGGAAGCTCTTTACCATGGTCTATAATGCTTCCTAGGACAAAGGGTGAGACAGACCCCACGCCTCCGTTCTGGCTTTTCTTGGGAGTTTGGGTTACTGTCAGCAAGCCTCCCACTTTCACCAGGCCTCTGTTCCCCCCAGTACAAGGGGGAAAAGCAAGGATGAGCATAACTCTATCCAGGGCTGGGAGATGATCCCAGCACTAGGGCAGTGGCAGGGGTTTCCACGTGCAGATATACTGCAAAACTGCCAGAAAAGTTCATCTGAACTTAAAAAAAAAAAAAAAAGAAAAGTTTGCGGAGGTGATTAAACCCAGCTCCAGATTGGTGCAGGCTGATTGTTTGTAATTTTTATTTTTTTTTTCAGTATTTGTTTTAGGTTGTTTACTCAAAGTATTCATTTGTTTACCTTGTTGTTTTTCCACTCCCTGCATCTGTTCATTTGTTTAAGTATGAGTCTCCTCATTTTCCACTTCTGTTTCCTCTCATTACAGTGGAGCATCTGCTTAGCACTTAAAAAATCAATCAAAAATAATCTTATACCATGGAGCAGAAAGTTTTCATGAAGTACAATTGAAGAATGATTATTGTCTGCATAATCCCCTTTATTATTACTATTTGTTTAGACTCCAGCTTGACAAAAACTCTGGAAAACCTTGGCAAACCTTTTTTGGGGAAAAAAATGTGTGGGGAGAGGATGCTCTAATAGAATACCAGTGGGAAAAAAAAATCAAAGAAATGAGACCATTGCCTTTCCCTTCCTTCCATAAATCTTTTCAACATCCAGCTTGAGAGAGGAATAATCTACAAAAGTCTAGGATGTTCCCTGCTAGCTGGAAATCCCAAGTCAGGACAAGGCTAGCTGTGACTTGCCGGTGGAACCTCAAATGGAAAGCTCAGATGGGTACATTAGTGCAGGGCTCCTGGGAAACACAATATGACCATTGCCTCCAACAGCTCCCCTTCCTTGCTGTGCCCTCCTCTCCTTCCCCCCATCCTTGACCAGCAGTTGCTGTGGACACTCACAGTCCTCGTCCCCTTCCCTGCTGTCTGGAGGGGAGCCAGGAGAGCATTCCTTCATCCTTCTGCCTCCTTTCTGGTGCAGAGCCAAAGCTCTCACTGTGTACTTGCACTGAGGAATCTCACCTGACTTGGTGAGGATTAGAGGGAATTGTTTTGTTGATTAAAAGGAAGGCATGGGGTCTGGGATAAAAAGATATTGGGAGCACAAAACATGACGTGACACCAAGCGTCTTCTTGCTGACTTCTGGCTGCAATGTTGGGAGTTTGGCATGGGTGATTAAACAGCTAGATGAACCCCTTTCAGGGAGGGCTTGTGCTTTTCCAGCAGGCTCCCAGCCTATCTCCAGGTCCTGCTTACATCTAGGAGCTCATCCTGCTGCCAGCACTCAGTCCCCGTGATTCATGATTGCACACGCCACATCCCTAGCTCAGTCCAACCTTCCAGATTGTTTATTTCATTCTGCATCCACTGCTTTCAAAGAATTGTGAGCAGTGACTCATTAGAGATTTCCCCAAGCAGGAGTGCAATGGGTTAGTTATAGTAATTCTAAAATAATAAAAACATAATTCTCTATTTTCTCCCTAGGATGTGATCACAGACTGCACTAAAATCTTACTTCCTAATGTCATAGACAGGTCTTCTTCACCAATCACTTGCACTTTTCTGGGTCTCAGTGCCCTGTTTTAGAACTTGGATGGCACTGGGGAGCCCAAATGTTCAGAGGAGAGCAAGCATCACCCTCAGGGCTGCTTTCCTCCTGCACGTGTCAAAACGGGAGATGCAAGGAAGACCTTTAGAGCTGTGTTCAGCCATGGATTGGCCTCCCCTCTGCCACAGGCAGACAAGCTTGCTGTGTCCATGAGGGTGAAGCTTCATGGTGCCCATGTGGGGATGTGCCACCAGCTCACATTGCCACCAGTATCCAGTAAAAAGCTGTAAGGAGGTTGAGAAGAATTTGCTCTGAATCTACAATTGCCTGAAGCACCTGTGCCACCTGGTATGAGTCTGGAATAGTGCGTCTGCCCTAAGCATGTTGAGAGCGGTAGGATGAACCTACTCCCTGTGAATAAAGAGAAACTGCAGCAGATCTGTACTCATTCTGGGCTGTTTACTCAGACACTTCTTTCACCTCTCACCAGACACAAGATAGGGAAAGAGCTTCTATAACACAAGATAATGCTTACTATATAAAAGTACTGTTCTTCTAATTAGCAGAGATATTCAAGGTAGTGAGTAGAGGAGAGCTTTTTTCTGCCTTATTCTACTGTAAAGATATGCTATCATTGAGAACATCACTTAATTAAATATTAGAAACGAGGACACTTTGAAATTAAATAATTCTTTTCTCTAACAATTCTTTCTAATGTTCAAATATCGGTCAGAGAAAAAAATAGCCCTGCCACAGTCATCTGGTACTAATTGGTTTTTTATTTAGTTCAGTATTAAAGCACAAACTTTGAGGAAAAAATTAATTCATTGCTCTCCAGTATGGACAGCTCACAACAAGTAATTGTGCAGAAAGAAAGAAAACAACCCAAAGTCTTTGTAAAGCCCAACATCTGATCTCAGTATCATCCATCATCCTTTACAAAACTCTAGCTGACGCAGGACATACATCTTTCCTATGATAAAAAGACATACATCTTTCCTATGCTTTCCTAGCATTAAAAAGCAAACTGAAGGTAGGATTTTCAAAGGTACTTACTTCCTTCTGTTCTCTCTAGATTCTCATTGAAGCCACTGCTAAAATGCTTACTCCCTTCCCAGAGACCAGGACAAGCCAAGCACATTCAAGCACCCCGCATATATAAAAATCAATAAATGCTTGTTTGTATCATCTTGATTGTGTTGGGTTCATGGTATAGAGGTCCAAAGGTCATTTGGACCAACCCAATCCAATGAGGTTAGTCCTCCCTTCAAGTTGTCTCTTTAGCCCATGAAAAAGCTTTTCCCATGGTCCTGGTTGCTCAGGAAGCAGAGGAGACCCTGCAGGTGCCTTTTTCTCCTTTTGGCTTTGTTCCAGTTTACAAAGATACAGAGAAAAGCAGCTAGAATCCCCAAGGGCAGGAGAGAAGAGAGGTGGGACTGCTTTGGGGTGCAGTGCCAACTTCCACAACGGGGGCTTGGCAGCCCATGTGGCCATCCCTGTGCTTTCTTAGACAGCATGCACAAGCATGAGCCAAATTTTCTGAAAAGCAATACCAAGACTTGTGTCAACACCAACAGGAGCTGGAGGAGGGCTTTATACATGCCTGGTGCATCAGGGAAACATGCAGTCGGGGATAAAGGACAAAGACTTGCTCAGGCCTGCCGGAAAGCTGAGAGTCTGGATGCAGAGAGCAACTGCTGTCCCTGTCCTCCCCTTGTGATGGTCTTGCATGGATCTGGCACGGGGTTGCTGGTCCCCATCCCAGCTCCTGCATCAGCAATATTCTGTGAGCGAGGATGATCACAGGGAAATTGCATGTGTGAGACTCTTAGCTGGAGAAAACTTTTACAGCAGACACTGTACAGGTGTGCTTTTAGGAGAAAGGGATGGGTTTGACCATGTAAAAAAGCAGATTAGTAAAGACAAGGCAGGTCCTAATTTCTGCTCATCAGCCAATCATTTCCTCTAACAAGCTATAGTAAAAGTTATAGACTATCCTGTTTTGCATGGCTGGTTTTCAAACATATCATGCTCTGGGGACAGCACTCTTCATGGGAAGACAAAGGAAACGGGAGAGGGGGGAGCAGAACACAAAAGAAAGCTACAAAATCTGTAGAGAATTAACACACAAGGAGATGGCAGTCTCTTCATTAGTACTGAATAGGAGCAGTTTCAAAACACGTGAAACACTTGCAGATCCTTTTGTTACACCATCTGTTTTGTCCGGCTATATTCTCATACTAATCATCTTTACTCCTTGTGAGTAAATCCCTTAGGAAAAAGCTACAGAGCATGTTTAAATTTATTAAAACTATCACAGTTTATTAAGAGTCCATACCCAGTATCTTCTCCCTTATGCACCTGCTGGTGCAGAGAGAAAAATGGTGGTGATTGCAAAAAGGTTTCTCTCATCTCTATACCTCCCACTGTTATCGGAGGTATAGGCAGTCACAAGCATTGGATTTGCTGTTATGTCTTGTGCACATCCACTGCAACGTGTAAAATACTGCACCAACATGCCACGTCTTTCCAAAGACCTTTTGTCAGAAGATTAGGAAAAGGTGCAGATACAGTTAACAGCCAGTCTAAGGAGAACAAGGATGTAAATGAGAAAAGAACAGCATCCATGAAAACTCTCAGCTGCTCTCCCATTAACCAGAGCAATGTGTTGACACAGCCAGACTTACCAGTCAGCATTGGCAGGCATCAACCACTTAGAGGTCCAGAGCTGACATCTCCCAAGACAGCAGAAGTAGTTTTCTGCCTTCACCATCCTTTGTCAACAGAGGAAAGCAGAAAACTAGGCTGGTGTCACATGGAGCCAGGGAGCATGTGATACACCACATGGCTGAAGGACTTTGTGCTCAGGAGTTTTCAAGACATCTCTGAAAGCAGCAAGAGGAAATACTGAAACAGTTTTGCTTGGGCTCTTCAGCTACACCAAGAGAGAGTGATTTTTTCAGTTATAGAAGAACAACTCATTTTTTCTGGTCTGAATTATCACACTGTACCTCATTTTCCTCCCTATGTAAGGAATGCCAAAATATTTTCTTTATCAGTAGGGGAGGTTAATTTCTGTGCACACAGGGCTGCCAAGCCATGGCCAAAGAAAGAACAGGACTGCAAAGTACAAGACAGAGCTTGGACTCAGGTTCACTGAGCAGTTTCTTTACTGAGGTTAACACTACTGCCACTGCTTTGGTTGCAACCCCCTGCCTAAGCCTATCTAACCCACACAAGGTGTCAGAAGAGCAGCTTTCCTAGCCCATCAGCCACACCATTAATACAAAACCAGCTTACTGGGCTACTAAGGGCTACTAAGATGGTGAAGGGCCTAGACATGAAGTCGTATGAGGAGTGGCTGAGGTCACTTGGCCTGTTCAGCCTGGAAAAGAGGAGGCTGAGGGGAGACCTCGTGGTGGCCTACAGCTTCCTCACGAGGGGCAGTGGAAGGGCAGGCGCCGATCTGTTCTCTTTAGTGACCAGTGACAGGACCCGAGGGAATGGTGTCAAGCTGCGACAGGGGAGGTTCAGGCTGGATATCAGGAAGAGGTTATCCCAGCTCCTGTCAAGCACAGAGGGGCTGCACCTCTTGCAGGGAGCCACGTCTGTGAGGGGTGTGTGACCCCTAAGCCTCCCAAAACATTGTTGCCACCCTCTGGTGACACAGGGACCCCAGGAATGAGATGAGGAGGGGGCTGGAGGCCAGGGCACAGGAGGGGAGGCAGAGGGCAGTCCCGGTGCCCAAGGGGCAGCCTGTCTCTCTGGCAAGCAAAATGTCCCAAGAGAGCCACTACCAGGGAAGGGGCCCTCAGCCCCCCTGACCCTCCTCCTCCTTCCACACGAGGGCCTCTTTCAGGCCACACAAGGCCCCTCCCAACACGGCCATGTTGGGCCTGGGGCGTGGTGCGCCATCACAGCGGCCATCACAGAGGCCTCCTGATGTCACAGTGGCATCTGCCGCCCCCCCCCCCCCCCTTTGTCCTGGGGCCTATAAAAGCCCCTGCGCCTAGCCCCCCACTCACTCATCTCCCAGGTCGTCTAGCGACTACCAATGATGGTTGGGATGAAGAGATCCTGAGACGAGAGCTGCCCACCCCTTTGTGGGAGCAAGTGGTTCGCAGAACCACAGAAGAAGTGGAGGCGGAGGAGCGCTGGCTGAGACGGAGCAGCCGCGGCGGATGGTGTGGAGCCCATGGAGGTGGATCCACCTGCGGAGGAAGAGCTGATGGAGGTGGATCCACCTCCATCCTATCTGACATGGCACAGCGTCATCGTGCCAGGGCTCCCACCAGCGAGACCACACCATCGTCTTCATAGAAGCGCCTGGACTGCT
The DNA here is from genome assembly GCF_013377495.2 of Cygnus atratus. Taxonomy (NCBI): domain Eukaryota; kingdom Metazoa; phylum Chordata; class Aves; order Anseriformes; family Anatidae; genus Cygnus; species Cygnus atratus. The sequence continues at coordinate 13,582,898 of NC_066365.1, read as the reverse complement.
CCATATTCCCGGCCCTGCCTCCGCCTCCACAAATAGGGGGGAGAGGCCATCCAGTTACCATCATGCAGGCTTGTCTGTAGGATGGCCTCTTCCCCCCGCCCCTCCCCGCCCCTTCCCCCATCCCCGCCTCTCCTGTAGAGGTGTCACCTCTTCTGCACGGAGTCCCAAGCAGTGGGCAAGAGCGCACTCCGCTTCCTCTGGGCTGCTGCACCGGGGCAACAGGAGAACCCTTCCAAAGGCCACGCTGGGCATGGGGTGTCACAGCCTGAGGACGAGAAGGCTGCCCAAGAGGTGCCTGAAGACGAAGCCGCGCCCTGCATGGCGGTGCACAGAGAAGAGCAGCAGATCCCTCAAAACGGTGGCACAGACAGCTGCTCCTCTGAAGAAGCAGAAGTCTTCAGGTCTGCCTGGAAGAAGCGCGGGAGTGCAGCGTAAAGGCCCTTCAAGATGCTTGGTTACCAGTTCTTCCCAAAACAGGGCAACAAACTGATAGAATAATCATAAGAAAAATAATAAATAAATAAATACATTGCAACAAGAACAACAAGAAGAATAGTAATAATAAAGAACAATCATTAAAACCGCTTTCCTCTCTTCTTTGGTGTCATTGGTCCCAGCCAACAGGGGTTCAGAGGGGTAGGTCCTGTTAAACAAATTTGATTTCCTTTTATGATAAGATCACCCGTCTAGTCGATCAAGGGAAACCAGCTGATGTGATCTTTTTGGATTTCAGTAAAGCTTCTGACACAGCTTCCCATAGGATCCTACTGGACCAAATGTCCAGCATCCAGCTGGACAAAACCATCACACGATGGGTGAATAACTGGCTGACAGGTAGGGCTCAAAGTGTTATGGTAAATGGGGCCACATCAGGCTGGCGGATGGTCACCAGTGGGGTCCCCCAAGGCTCCATTTTAGGGCCAGTTCTCTTTAATGTTTTTATAAATGATTTGGATGTAGGACTAGGTGTTCTGAGCAAATTTGCTGATGATACCAAACTGGGAGGAGTTGTTGACTCTGCTGAGGGTGGAAAGGCCTTGCAGAGAGATCTGGACAGACTGGAGAGCTGGGCGATCACCAACCGCATGAAGTTTAGCAAGAGCAAGTGCCGGGTCCTGCACCTGGGACAGGGCAACCCTGGCTACATGTACAGACTGGGCGACGAGACGCTGGAGAGCAGCCCCGCAGAGAGGGATCTGGGGGCTGTGGTTGACAGCAAGCTGAACATGAGCCAGCAGTGTGCCCTGGCAGCCAGGAGGGCCAGCCGTACCCTGGGGTGCACCAAGCACGGCATTGCTAGTCGGTCAAGGAAAGGGATTGGCCTGCTCTGCTCTGCGCTGATGCGGCCTCACCTCGAGCACTGTGTGCAGTTCTGGGCACCACAGTACAAAAAGGACGTGAAAGTGTTGGAGAGTGTCCAGAGGAGGGCTGCAAAGATGGTGAAGGGCCTAGAGGGAAAGACGTACGAGGAGCGGCTGAGGTCACTCGGCCTGTTCAGCCTGGAAAGAGGAGGCTGAGGGGAGACCTCATGGCGGCCTACAGCTTCCTCACGAGGGGGAGTGGAGGGGCAGGTGCCGATCTGTTCTCTTTAGTCACCAGTGACAGGACCCGAGGGAACGGTGTCAAGCTGTGACAGGGGAGGTTCAGGCTGGATATCAGGAAGAGCTTCTTCACTGAGAGGGCTGTCGCGCACTGGAACAGGCTCCCCAGGGATACAGTCACAGCACCAAGCCTGTCGGAGTTTAAGAAGCGTTTGGACTGTGCTTTTAGTCATAGGTCTGAATTTGTGTGTAGATCTGTGTGAGGCCCATGTGTGGAGTTGGACTCGATGATCCTTGTGGGTCCCTTCGAACTCGGGATATTCTATGATTCTTACTGAGGTGTCAGCTACTACACGAGGCCCTGGGCTGAAGCAAGGTCAGTGCAGGCACATGGTTCTTTCTGCCCACTTCTCTCTGAGGGTGGTAACTTCTGGAGGCTGCAATTTCCCAAAGCCACCAGCCCTTGTACACCATGGACCACATCTGAGAAGAACAGTTTCACCTCATGACTTGCGTTGTAAGAGCTATGCCAGGCTTTGTTTGTATGGGACAGAGTCACATGACAGTTGAGCACATCTGAGTTTTCCAGCCAAAAACAAACAGATACAATTACTCCTGCAAAACCCTTTTTTTTTTTTTTTTTCCCAAGCTTAACTCGCTCCATCCAGTCAACCGCTTTAATCTGTACTGGCTGGGAACTCTCTGATGAAAAAACTTGCTTCTCCTTGAGGAGGGTGCCAACCTAACTGGACTCATGTGCAAAACCCATTGAAGCATGAACAGGCCATCTAGGGTTCTCAGAAACCTCTTCCTTTGTAATTGGTTTACTTAGTGACTCACGCACATATTCACAGAGTATAGGAAGGCTTCCCCCTCAGATTTGTTCACAGTACATACAGCTTTTCACCTGTAATATAGAAGTCTCTCCCTCCCCCCCCCCCCTTTTTTTTTTTTCCTTTCCTGAATTAACAAGGCATGGAAAAAGGCGGGATCTGGCTGAGTACCACAGCTAAAGGATGAAAATCACACGCACACAGAGAGTGAGCAGGGACATGCCAAAATGCCATATGGAGGGTAAACAAGCTGTAGTGACCTTCTCAGGCTCTATCAAATATTCATGGGAAGTAGACTCGTGGGGATACAAAACTAATAATAATGAACCCACCCAGCATCCTGGCACTCTGGTTCCCTCTTTTGCAGTGCTGCCTCCCCCCTTGCGCACCAGATGCCTGCCAACCCACCAGCTCAGGCCAGACCCAAACCAAGCCACCTGGTGGGCTCCAGCCCATTGGTAATACTTGAAGCTAAAAGAAAAGAAAGGGTTCAGTGTTGTAGGGGATTTATTTGCATCCGGGCCTTTTTAAATGAGAGAAGAGGTTGGCTCCAAAAATGATGCCAAATACGGTGGGAGAGAGAAAACTGTGAGGCCTTCAGGGAGACCTGGCAATCTGTGGACTCCATCACATTAGAAGATCAAGATGGCTGTTTTGCAATACCAGTGTCTATTTTTTTACATTTATACCTTAAACAAAGACCTAGGGGGTTTTAGCCTTGTGGAACATGTTCATTGGGTACTTTCTGGACATCGGGGAAGGCATGTATTGCCAAATTACCGTCCTCAAACATGAAGAAAGTCATTTCATTAAAAGCCAGCCATTCAACCATAGCAAGTTACAGTTCTTGAAGGATGTCAACCTTGACTTTTCATTCTACAGTGCATTTCAAAGGAAAAATGGGACCTCCCATACAGATAGCTGGAAGAATGAACTACACAGGATGAGATAATTTTACCAAAGGACAATGATATATTTGAAAGCAACAAGGATATGCTGAATGGGAATGATTCAAATTACATTGATGTGAATACTTAGGAAAACTAAACATGCATAAGTCTTAGCATCATCAGTGTTTTCAGCTTTAATCTCCTAAAAAGAAAGGGAAAAATGGCAATGTTGTCATTGCTTGAAAGACAGCAGCAGTATCTTGGTTTCAGTATTCTCTACTTCTCTTTGAACTGTTTTCCTTTCTCCTACATGCTTCAAAGCTAACAAAAGGTATTTTAAAGTAGATGCTATTGCCCAGAGGTGAAATGGAAAAGAAAAGCAAAAGAAGAGTTGTATGAAGACAGAGGGCAAAAATAACTAGACATGTATAAAAACAACCTGGTCCCCAATAAAAACAGAGTTGGAAGCTTTAAGAAAGGGCTTAAATGTTGCAGAAAGCAGCTTAGATCTCTTGTAGTAACTACCTGAAGGTGAACATTAAGGAGATATTTGCAATATATACTTTTATATATCTTTACATAGTAGTATGGCTATAATTTTAATCACCTACCTTATGCTTAGCCCATTAATTCAGTATATATGGACTAACATCTAATAATCCAGACCTTTGAACAGGTCCAACTGCTTAAAAAAAAAAAAAAAAAAAGAGCCATCATACGTACAGGGAAAAAAAAATCACAAACAAACCAAAAAGCAGCAAACAAAAAAACAAAATTCCATCCTGCAGATACCTGGGAAGAAAAGCTTGAAGAGAGGAGAGAAAAGGTGCTGAGAAGATGATAGGAGCAGATGGGTATCTGTGAGGTACCAGGGATGAATAGAAAGACGAGAGCAAGCAGGTAGCTGTACAATAGGGCACTGCAATAATAGCTTATTGTTGATCATGATGCTATTTTAACCCTTGGGGTGTTTTGCTCTCCCTCATAACCTAGGCAAATGTTTTCCTCTCACAAGTAAGCACATGCACTCAGGCATGCATATACATACCCCTCTCACACAGCCTGGATCACGAGCAGCATCCACCACATTATCAGAAATGGTCTTTCTTTTTGGCCCAGCGCATCAGCAGTTCTGGAGGGAACGTCCTGTTATAATTCCTTATTTTGTCCAAGGAAACTCTCCTTTCTCCCCACACCAAGGGATCTTGAGCACAGCATTATGTACTAAATGACCTCTAGGAATACGGCTTGCTTTGTTTTTTAATTCAGTCCACCCTTCTGTTCACTTTGGTATTCTTTGCTCAATGTCACAGCAAGAACAGCTTCATGATTACCTTGCTACATGTTTATAATTAATTTCTCTCAGGAGGATTACAGCCAATATTGTTACCAAATGCATTTCCTAAGTATTGAATCAGCATTGGTTCCAAAAAATACATACGATTTATTTTCCCCCTAGGGAGTAGGTATTTGTAAGCAGCAGATTACTGACATGCTGCAACCGGAAAGCAAAACGTATTAGCAATTAATACAGCATTGTGAATAAAAGCCTGCTCACTTCAGAAATCTCTTAACAGCAGCAACTCAGCAGCGCCCATGTCATGAAATCTGCCTCAGGACTTAAAATACCAACCAAGCTTAAGAGTAAGAGCAGGGGGTTTAAACTCACTGTGGCAGAGACTATCCTTTTACTATGTCTTTGAACAGAATTTAACAGACAGGAGTCCTGCCCTCCACCTGGTGCTCTGAGTGCTGGCACAAGGGATGTAGGGTAATGCATGCCCATGAGAAAGCTTCGTGTGTGTTGTAGAAGAGCTGAGGCCTTCTAGTGGGATAACTACCAGAATAAGTTTTCTTTTTAAAACCGCTATTATTTCAGAGGGAAATGAGAGATTTCTTCTTCCCCAAATCATGAGCTTCTCCCTGCCCTCCCCTCATCAGCTTTCTGTATTATTTTCCTTAAAACTCCCCTAAATCTGTGAAAGAATAGCTTCTGTTGATATTGTCCTTCAGCAAAAGCAGCTTTTCCCAGGAACACTAGCTTCTGAAGAAGATATCTTTAACCAGCTCTGAAGTAATAAAGCAAATAGCCATGGCGTGATCTAGTATACCTTGTAAATCAGTAACCCCTCAATACAAAGGAGCACAATAAGTCTCACAGTCCTCATTCACTTCAATAGAATCTTATCCTTCCTTGCTGAGCCATTCATTGAAAGGAGCAAAAGAGTAGTATTTAATTAAAAAATACACACTGGCTCATGAACCCAAGCCATGGATGCTTGCTAGAAGTACCTTCGTGAGCCTGGAGCAAGCTGTAATGTCACAGCCCATGCCCCTGCATGCATGCATGCTCTCTACAAAGCTAGTTGCACTGTGCAAGGTTTTTTGTTTGTTTTTCCTTTAGTGCAGCCCTAGGTCACGTACCAGAACCTCTTCCAGGGGTCTTGAAGGAAACAGTCTGTGCTCAACACACATTCTTCCTTAGGTTTATCTTTATGCACAGACAATGCAGGGAGGAAAGCATGTAGCAAGAGGCCTGCCAGCTGACTCTGTGGGCCTGAGCCTATAACACTTAAGCCCTCTCCTTTGTTAACTCCAAAGAGGTTGCAGGTTGTGGGAGCACAAAGATGAACAAGCCATCCAGGAGCTCAGTAGCACGGGAGGAGGTTGCATTAAAGAGGGTAGGCAAGCCCCTGCTCACAGACGGTTTGAAAATCAATTTCTAATTGCCAGTGTAGGTGTGACCTCAATTGCTTCTCACACAAACACTTGAGATATTGCACAAGAAAAACTGCTGAGAAACAACCAGTGAGGGCTTTTAGCCCCTTCCAATAGCACTTGGTCAGTAGGGCTGAAATGGTGTAAAGTGGATCTGCAAGTGGATGGCAAGAGTCCATCCTTCCCTCCCTCCCCTTTATTCGCCCATCTGTACAACCAGTATGTAAACCTTTACTGGATGAATAAGGCAATTTGCAAATGTTAGTAAAACATTTTGCAAACCAAAAAAGGGAGAGAGAAGGAAGGTTTCAACAGTGTAATTTTCTTTACCCAGTGGTAGCTTTTACAGTAGTCTTAAAGCGTATGCCCAAGGCTAGTGGTAATTGGTGCATGGGGGAAGCCCAAACATCGCCGAGATCTCCTGGTGGATATCCTAATTGTTACAGCATCCAAGCTCTCACCTAAGGAAAATGGTCTGCAAGGTTTTTAAGATGTAATTAATAAATGTCAACAGCCTTAACCTTTTCAGTACCGTTTGCTGAAGCAGAACATCCAACTCCCAGTGCTCACGGTCTGCGGTTGCCCCAGTACCCTTTGATGCACTGTACATTCGAGAGGATGGCGTGTTACAATTAAGTCTGCAAGTCTGGATTATGAAAAAAGTGCTTGGATGACAGCAATAAGTGAGCTATTCACCTCCAAATTGCACCAGCAGGACTGATGACGGTAATGCCAATTAAAAAATACAACATGAAACTTGTTTTCCCCTTCCCTGACCCCAAAGCTCACATTGCTTCATGCTGTCTTTCTTTTGATAGCTATGAACTTGGAGTCTGGCTCTCAGCCAGCTTTGTGAGTTTTTCAACATTTTTTTTTTTAAATTTCATGTGGTAATGGAAGCTCCTTGAAAAACATGTGTACAGCAACTCAGCTTTTGTCATGTGGTATTGACTACCATAAAGTTAAGGCTATTAAACCACAAGATCTTGACAAAACTTCTGGCTTTTGGTCTTACTTGTGAGTGTACTTGCTGGGAGATATTACTGTATGCAAGCCTTGTTCTTCTTCCTCTTTCCTCATCTTGTTTGAAAATGGGATACTGTGCCACATGGACCTAAGGTCTGTCCCAGCAGGACCATTCTTACAATATTCAAGACATACAGGACAAAAAATCACTAGACTGCTGATTTGTCTTAAAGAATTTTGCTAAAATGTTTCAAAATGTATTCTCCCCCCTTGTTTTAACTAACAGAACAGATTTTCCAGCTGATGATGTCTTGAGTTATGGCACATGCATTCACTTGGTAAGAAATGGTAATGCCTGCAGCTTAGCAGGAGTGTACAAATGTGTTTCTCATAGTATAACCTCCAAAGTAGGGGGAAGTCAGTATTCTGAAGAGCAATTTAAACAGAAACAGATTTGTTAACATACAATTTGGCTGCTTGCTTGAAAGTCATGGCAAGATGAATTTCTGGGTTGTTTGTTAAGGCAGAGCAAGAGTATTTTGTTTGCTTCCCCAGGACGTCAGCTCTGAATACATCCCTGCAGCACAATACATTTTAAACCTGGATTCGATGCTGCAAACTGCTACTGTTTGAAACAGTGAGCTGGTCCACAGGGAATCGGGATAACAGGGCAAGAATGACAAAATTTCAAAAATAACGCATTTTGGATTCTCTGCATTTTTATTCTTTTATGTCAACAGTTTGGAGAGATACATTTTATGTCCCTTCCTGCACTGTAAAAGCAACCTCCTGGCTGGGAGGACCCCAAAGCTAAATGAATGAAGCAATATGTAGGGATCCCTGTGAGGGGTGTAAGTTTCCAAAGGTTAACTCTGGTGAATAAAAGTCTAGGTCTCTGCTTTCCAAGTGGTAAGCTGTTTCTGCATTTTTATTTTTATTTATCTGTTTTGTTTCCCACCTCTCTCCAGCAAACAGTTATGAGGACAGAAGAATGACTCACACATTTCGGGTATCTCAGGTAAGAGGAACATCTTAATTCTCATTGTGACACAGTCTGACCTCATTCTCTTCAGGATGTTACACTCAGTTTATTCACACCCTCACAAGTGAAAACACATTTCTCTATACATTCACTGGGAATTGCATACTACCGTATGAATTTTTATGTAATTTTATGTACCAGTGCCTAAAACGTGTTCTAATTACTCTCAACTTTGACAAGAACATGAGTAAAAATTCAGCATACTAAAACCAAAAGGGACCTGGATCAGATGCAATCCATGTGTTGAGTATGTAAATTGCCCCACATAACCATATCTCATAATCATAACTGTATAATCTGATTGTCTGAGTCCAATTATTTTAGATACTCCTAACAATCAATAGAGATTCATCCCTATAAACGTATTTGACCCCTTTTCTCAATGAGGCATGATTACACACATAACAGTCCTCCATTAACCTTTGCTTAGGTTGGAATTAGTGATCAAATCTGACATACAAGTGATGGAAAGTTGCCAGGCAGCCTCAAAAATCCATCATCAGAACGAACCCAACACTGTGGCCCTTTCAGGGAACAGAATTTCACCTGACAAGGTGGATATTAAAAGATAAGAGAGGATTTATTGATCTTTCATTTCTCTCTACTGCTCTGTTGTTAATTGCAAATGTTACAAGGAAAAGTATTCAGAGTAAGCGAAGCTTTCCAATATTAACCTCAATAAGTGAATTAAGCAGCAATACTCCACATAAAATTGGAGATCACTAATGGGTCAAAAAATGCAATTCATTCTTGCTCTGGGCAATCAAGACTCTCAGATGATAGACCTCTGCAACTTACTGCAAGCCTGGTAATTGCTACCCATTACTGCAATAATCAGTCTGACCCCAGGGATGAGCAATACCAAAATCCTGTTGGATTTCAGTGGCACTGGGGCAGCAGCCCCCACCAACGGGCCTGTCCTTTGAAAAGCCCAGCCAACAAGTCACCCTACACACTTGAACAAGACTAAGTAATTTAAACTGCTTCCAGAAGAGCAAGGGGTTAAAATCATCCTGAGGCTATCCTGCTCATATCATGGTAAATCTGGAGCAGTGTTAATTAACAACCACAAGAGATTCTTTTCCAATTAGCAGTAAAAAAAAAAAAAATCCACACACGTGACCATTCACAGGCAGCTGTATTTCAGAAGTAAAGGCATAACTGATGCTGAGAGCTTCCAGTTTAGCCTCCAAATTATTCCTTAGCATCGCAAAGCTCAGATGAAATATAGAATAATTCTTCTACAGGGGCAGGCATCAAGAGCAGCTGTGCAGGCATCAATAAAGTAAAACCAGGGGGCGGGAAAAAATGTGAAGCCTGGAATAGCAAATACAATATTGTTCCTTACCCCAGTGCAATTTGATTTTACAACATGCAGAATTTGTCATACCTGATTCAAAAGTCCAACGATGCCAGTAGCCTTCCTTTAACAAAAACAGCACCTGATGCTTTGAAAGAAGGCAGAAACACACTGAACCTGTTAAAGCACACACAAAAAATAACAATAATAATAATTAAAAAAAAAAAGTATATTGCAACGTAGGAAGGTTCCTACACATCATTCTACTAGCTCCTGGGTTAACAGTACTAAACACCAGCTTGGCCTTGCTCTCTCAAGGGTATTCCAAAGTCTAAGGCTAGCTGCAGTGCAAAGAAATAGGTGAGCTACTGATCTCAGCAAAAGGGAAGACTAATCAAAGGTTATTGAAAGCAACTAAAATTGCTAAAGTAGCGCTTGTAATGGTTGAAGTCCTCTGCCAGTATCTTTTTCTTTGTATGGCCCTGAGTGAAGCGAAGGAAAACCAGGAGGCTTTTGGCATTAAGTTAGTGATGGCACCTAGAGAAAGACTTCAGAGACACACATGGGGTGAGTCTGGATTGATTTTGTGTTTGGCTTGTCTGTCAGAGATAGATGGAAAACAGTGGCAATATGCATTTTAATGAGTTAAATTTTGAGGATACCAATAAACCATGACATATTATGGCATGGAGTTACTAAGGTCAGCTGTATGAAGATAAACCATATGAGAAATTATAACCTCTAAATTATGAAAAAATTAACAGCAACTACCTTGTATTTGAGCATATACATCCAATTTTGGTTTGAGCCACAAACAGCAGATAACATGTAGGAACTCAATCTAAATTGTTTTCTTCATCTTGCACATGGACTAGATCCTTAAACTTCTGCCCTAAAATCAGCATGACAGCTCACCCACCTGTTGATATGCAATACACTTGCTCTGTCCTTTTCTCAGCACTCTACCTGAGCCTCACACCTCTGTGAAGCAATGGAGAGGTATTATTCCCTCTTTGCACAGGTGAGAAATTAATATAATAAATAATAATTTAAAAAAGAAACAAAACAGCAAGCCAAGTCCTTTTAAATTAATAGAGTTAGGCATCTAAATAGCTGGGTGAATATGGCCATAAAAGAGTCATCTGCTTTTAGACAGCAATTCCTCCTGCTGTGCTTCACTTCTAATTTACAGATTCAAAGGCCTACCTCCCCCCTATTTATTTATTTATTTATTTATTTTGCAACTTGTGAGCTTGGAGCTGACTTGCACTTTGTATCCTAAGAGCTGTCTCATGGGTCCTTCAGCCCAGAGCCAGCATCTCCCCTTTTCCACCTGCCACTTACAGCAATAAGCCTATGAAGAGCACACTGCTGTGTTTTAACCCATGATTTAGAACTCCCAGAGCAATGGTCTGAGCAATGGACTTCCCCATGGAAAGCCTGGGACATCCTGGAATAGCTCAAACCATCTCTAAATGGACAAGAAAGAAAAACACAACAAAACTCTGGCATATCAGGGATGTGATAGACTTTTCCTCCGTGCAAACACAAGTGATTCAGAAGTCCTCTATCTCTCCTTCAAATTCAGCAGATATTTTGCTTCCTTGAAGCTCTTGTTTCAAACAAGTAACACTGTGCTTAAAATACACACACCCATGTTGTACTTGCAGCCCTTTTTAATGAAACCGATGATGCCACTGACCTCAAAGACCACATCGAAAAGTTCCTTGCCGACTGTATTTTCAAGAGAAGATAGGAGGGTGACAACACTGGAGTTCTGCTGTGAAATAATTGTACATTTTGTCCTTTATCTTCCTCTGGCACTGATCTTGTGGGCTTCAATGTACTGGAGTTCTCTATAATTCAGTGACATGAATATAAGCACCTTTTCTATCCAGCTACAGCCAGCTAGTTCATATATATAGCCTGGGAGCCAACAGCAACCTACATTTGTGACAGTCATCGGTAGACTTTGGTCACAGAGCTATTCTTGCCGATGTTCAGAAAAGGCTTTGTTCATTACAGACATTCCAGAAAGCCATCCAGGATATCAAAGAGCTGTTTTACATCTGCCTATCTCAGTGCTGTTTTGTGTATGTGACTAACTCCCCTATTAATTTCTTATCTCCAGTGTCCCAGTTTCATCTCCCACTATTAAGTTGTCTCCCTGTCAGTCACTAATGATTTCGAAAAAAAAACTTTCAAAGTGGTATTTGCTCTTTTGAGATCAACCCTTTTACAGTGGAATGAGTGAGGAAAGGAGGCACAGGATGATGCAAAGTATCAAGGGAAGAAGAGCCGAAAGAGCCCGTTAAAAAGAAGTTGCTTATGTCATTCATCCATTTCATACATAACTGCTTCTTTTCCAACAAGTAATCACACCATACTGAAGATGGGCAAAGTTCTCATTAGATAGCATAGCTCTTCAAAACAAACCCTGTGCAGTGCGGGCATGATTCATAAAGTGCTGTAAAGCAGTACGAAACATGTTGGCACAACAGGATGCTCAGCAGCATGGGTAAAAGCACATGCAGAAATTATGACAATAGTGCATACTGAAACCCTCACAGAGTTCCTTCGCCCCCAAATTGCTAGGAAGTGTGATAAATCCCTTCTGCAAAATTGGTGTCCCTTTCTCTCTCCCCTCCCGCAGTTTCTGTAACAGTCTCTCTCGTGCTCCTACTTCCTTGCTGCTTCTCTGAGAAAGGACAGCAATTCATTGTGTGCGGGCAAGAACAAAGGTGCTTTAGTAAACCATTCTTTCACACATTTGTGATATTTTATTTCTCCCAGTTCTGCATGTTTGTTTGCATTTTGCAGCTTCCAACAATTTCAGAGGGCTGCATTCATAGTTTATCTTGTCTCCATGGCTTGTAAAGGAAGACACAGTACCTCATCCTGCCAGGTAACACAGCAATATTTTTTTTAAGGCATTTTACTTAAAGTATTCTTTGTTCTTTCCATGCCCTTCATCCTTCACAGCCCAACAGCAGTGTGTAGATAGTCAGACATGCGAACGGGGCAGCAATGCCCAAGATGTATGCTCCTCATCCTGAACTTTCTGCAGCCTGTGATGCTATGCAACAGCAACAGGCAAACTCAACATAACTACTGGTCTCTTCACACAAAATTTGGCTTCATACCCACCTCTAATGCGTTACTTCCTCCCTGCCTCCATGTGTGTGGCTATACATGGTGCACTGACTGAAGGGGGTCATTCCTGACTTGCATCAGTGCAAGGGAAAAGAGGATCAGGCTCAAATCCAACTGGTGCTCCAGGATCTTCCACAATGTATTAAGTGCACGGCAATTTTATCAGCAAGTCAGTCACACAAGTCTAACCAGTTTCTTTTTTAAGTGGTTGTTTTAGTATGTTTTGGCCCACCTAAATATGTCACATAATTAGGAGTGATCAGCTGAAGTGCAGGCACAGGCGTCTCTGCTTGCTATTTATCTGTGCTGCATGACATTTAGATGGGAAACAGCAAATACCTGTGCAGTGCATCTTGTGACAGCCCCAGCCTCACTGTGGAGGAAAATATTCATCTCAAAAGCAACACACAGGAGCTGGTGCCACCCTCTGCAGAGCCTTCTCTTCTACCTCAGAGATCCAGGGCCCCAAGGAAGGCACCTCCACTTGTCTCACTGCTTAGCCACCATGGAGACAAAACAGATGCAGCTGTTCTTTCCTGCATATTGAAAATCAGTTTCTTGTGTACTTTCCAGTACGTGACTGTAAAACTTCAGGGGTATTGATATTGAACTCGGGCAATGGGGCTACAGCATGCTTACGTAGTCCTGCCCATGCCAAAATCCATCTAGCAGCTACAGTGTGACTGCCACCTGGATCACCTCATTTGATCTGGCTGCACTGTGCTTACAGGGCTGGAGAAGTGCTACTGTACTCACCACTTCCAGCAGGATGTATCCTCAGGGCTAGGAGCAATTCCCTATCATGATTAGCAGAACAAGAAGCCAAACTAGTTTTAATCTATTAACTACAGCTACAAAAGAGAGCTGCTGGGGGTAGGTGACTGCTAGACCACATAGCCCCACCAGTCCCTTCCTGCTTTCTTCTCAGCCTCTTATACCACAAAAAAAAAATTAATTTCTTTGAAAGCAGGGACAGAATTACTCTTTATACTGCATTTTGAAAGTGATTGTGAGATTAAAAAGTGGGATCTATTTGCATTCAAATCCCAACAGAGTAGAAAGACATACACTTGTGACTTGTCCCTATATAAGTCCACAAAGAAATTCTGTTTAATGACCTCTCATCCAAGGGTGTAAACTGAGGTCCCTTCTTCAACCATCTGGTTGCTAATAGGGAAAAAGCATGTGCAAGAAGCAAGACTTCAGCTGGAGATATTTTCCCATAGTTACATTTACTTGTTTACTCAATGACTCCCATTCATACCCATGGACTAATTCCCATTTGCCCTTTTTGGAGTGGAAAAACTCCAGTTCCAAAATCTTGTTTTATTTTAATGCATAGGGCATTCAGAGTAACAGCTGAGATCTCCAGAAACTGTATGTAACCCTTTTAATGTGGATTGCATTGGTTCCACACAGGTTATACTAGTAGTTCAAACCACATCTGTGAAAAAGATCACAATCTCAAAAACAAGCTGTTGAGTGGATTGCAGGAGAAAACTTGTTCAGAAAAGAATAGATCAAATCCTTGAAAACCGGGCCCTGATGTTTTCTATTGGCATTGCAAATGTGACTGTAATTGGAAGCTGTCAGCTCTCAGGTAGCAGTTGCAAATTAAGGTGATGAACCAAGGTAAGAAAGGGAGGCGATAAGCAGAGACACACTTTACTGTCTGCAGACACACACTGTCATATGTGAAGGCTGTAACACAGAGCACTATTTATAACAACAATCCTTCGGAAAAAGCTCCTAGTACTATGCCAAGTAGCTACAGATTTAAAAGGAAAAAGGGGCAGGGGGTGGTGCAGATTTTCATGCTGAGTTTTCTTCCAGTTGCTTTCCCCCTGCTCTGCCCCTGCTGAATTCTCCCTGCAGCTCTGCAGTGGGTTGCTCTGTGATGGTGGGAAAGTGCCTTCAGATCTGATACCACTCGTTGTCCTTCTTCACCTGATTGTGCAGTGCATCGTGCAGGCCTTACATTTTCTCTTTGCAAAGTTAACAAGAACTACAAATGAAATTACGGCTCATTTTCCTCCATAATCTGTTTTAACTACAATCTCACATATGTATAATAGCATGTGGCTTAGGCTAGTGTATATCTCACCAGGATCCTTGCCTTCTGAAGCAGATTTTGATGAGCCACATCTCTGCACAAATAAAACAAGAATGTGTTCTCATGATGCTTCGAACATTTTCTCTCAGAACTTGGATCAAAAGCAATGTGTCCATTGTACTGCTAACTCTGCTATGGATGGATCTTCTCTGATTCCTGCTGCAAGGGCAAAATGAGTTAGCAACCTGAATGGGCCAGTCATGCTCCATGTATTACCACCCAAACAAAGCCATCTATTTCCAAATCCAGTTGTGCCTCCATTTACATACGACTGGGTACATTGGGCTGTACACCAACTAGTCTGTGGGGGCGCTTTGCACTTTACATTAACTGTGGAGGGAGCCTGGATACCCAGGAGCTTGCCTGCTGTTGATGGCTAACATTAGGGGAGATGACTCCAGCTATTTTGGCCAGGTCCAAGGACTCCTGAAGCCAAATGCAGTCTTTCCTCTGGCAGCTTAGGCTCACACGCCAGTAGTAAAGTGCAATCAGCATTAGTTCAGCATCCATTTTGCATTGTGGCAAGTACTTATAACACAATAAAGCACCAATTTCGGGGTTTATTTTATTAGCTACGTTAATTACTAATCACTCGATTTCATGTTACAAAACCTACTTTCACCAGCCTCTGTCAACTCCTCCCTAAGGCTGGCATAGGTTAGGGATGCAACTCTCATTTTTCATGTTGGTGCTCGGACACACTTCTCCCCTCTTAAGTTGATTATGTCTAATTAAAAGTTTATATTATAGAAAGACCGGATAAAATGCACTTTAAAGTCATTCCAGATATTTTGCCAGCAATAAAATGAAAGTCTTTCTTCCAGGCCAAGTTTTAAATTCAGACTGAGGAGTATTTCCTGCAGTGTTTTATTCCGATGCATGTATATTTCAGGCTTCCTTGTTTTAAAGGAATTTATTATGCTCAGGAAGATGTCCAGCATTGTGTCAGTTTTGTCTCAGGTTAGTTACATACAGTTAATGGTGCAGTCAAAGTGGTTTGCAGATGCACATCCCGTGAAGTGGCTATGCTTTCTTTCCAGCTCTGTTGTAATGCTTAAGCCAAAGATTTGTATCAACCAGGGCTGGGAGTGCCCCATGGTTTTGCCTGCTCCTAATTTGAGGAAGCAGACCTCCTCCTTCCTCATTTGGTGACTTCTCATTTCTTGCCCTATAGGCTAGATGTACTGCATGAAAGTTTCAACAAGATGTTTTGCCTGTGTGCTATACACACATAAGCCCACAGGCTGAAGGGAACTCATCATAAACACCCTCTGTTACTGCTTTTTATCATAATATGCCAATATCCTGTTTAATATATCTCCCTTAGCATGTTTTACTTTAAAGATGACAGAAACTTCCCATTCTGACAGTGAAATAAATCAATAAATAAATTAAAATAAAGGAAAAACATCCTTTCAAATGCATAAAACTGCAGTAACTTCCACCATTACTGTTTTAAACATCAAAAGTTACACCAGTTTCCGACAGCTTTCCTTGATTTACTGACAGTATTTAAGAAGTGCATATTTTATAGCACGTGCTGCTACCAAGCTGTATTTCAAAGCATTCAGCCCACATCGCATCTGCCTGCTTGAGCATGGTGTAATAGGAGAGGACAGCCTATGCAAGCTTGGTTTGATAGTTCCAGGCATATTTTCCACCAAAAATCTCATCAAGTTCAAAGCCCATGATCTAGATGAGGTCAAGCACAGGATCCAACCCTGCGTATATTTATAATGAAGAGGAAATAGCTAGAAATAGCTTTTACAATGCCTTAAATGCCATTTTCTAACTTCAACATGTGCCAGTGGCTGCCCAGCTTGATACAAGTGAATATAACTTTGCAAGAGCAACCAGGAGTATGCCAGCTCTCCAGTGTTTCTCACAATAAAAAAGCAGTTCCTCTGGCCCTCCTGTGTGACCTCCTGTGGAGAATCCTGCTTGGAAATATCACTAGTGTAGCAGTTCCTCTGAGAGAGGAATGACTCCCTGTTCACCTCCCTGTTCACCTCAGTACCACGCATTTGTATCATTGGCCACAAGCATTCCTGCCCAGTCTGGTTTTCTCTGGCAGGGGCAGTTATGTGATCTTGCTGTGTGCACTCTTGCCTTTCCACTCAGAGGTTGTTTTTCAACCTCTCTGGCCATTTGTTCCTAAACACAACGGATGGATCTCTCACAGGCATTTAGATCCTACATGTGTGTGATGGAGTTGGGTTGTGGGTAGGGAAAAATTCCTCCCTCTCCTTAGCCCCTGGGGAAATGTCTAATAAGCGTTATTAAGCATTGGCATATCTGCACAGGAGAGAGGTGGTAGAAAACAGGCCTCCAGTGTCTGCAAAGAAGCCTGGTTTAAAGTACTTACTGCAATAGCCCTAATGCAACGCGCAACTTGTGTTTATTTGTCCTGAGGCAGCAAAGGGCTTTACCTGGATAAAAGACTGATTGGGACTGATAGACCAGCTGTGTATATCTAAATATGAGTGTGAGTCCAAGGTGGTTGTTCTGCGCACAAGAAATTTCTGTGCACATTAGAAATTCCCATGCTGCCTGCATCGGTAACATGTCTGTGACTCCAGAAGATAAGACATACGCAAGACATCCAAACGCTGGAACATGAAGATGACTGGAGTGCAAGGCTGGGTTTATCAAAAGTCTATCACAGGCAGATGCTCTGCAGACTTCAATGAATACTTTGCATTTCAGTTCTTTTCAAATGCAGCTCTGTAAACAGTGAACAGTCCCACTGTTAATGACTAGCTTGCTGTATTTATAGAAAGCCAGATGTTATTTAGCTATAGTGGGATTTAACAAGCAGTCTAAGAACTGAGGGCTTTTTTTTTTTTTTTACTTTTTTTTTTAACATATTTTACCTTTAAAAAAAATAAAAATTTCCAGCAACTGAATCATTAAAGTTTTGTTGCAACAACAGCCCCTATTAAAAGAGCATCTACGATGCTTAGCAGCACCAGCACAACACAGGACAAGGGGGTGATGTTTTTTGTAGAAAAAGTTACACAATCTGGAAAGGAGACCTGGGTTCAAACAGAAACAAATGCTCTAGCACTGCAGTGATCCTTCATAAGTCAATCTCTCTCCTCCTTCTCTCCCACTCTTTCCTGCTTTGAGCACAAACTCTTTGCAGAGAGGGACTGTTTCTACAACACACGTGTAACAATACTGGGAATCTTGGGGCTCTCTTGTTGGCAAGGGCATTTTTTGGCATTACTGAGATACTGATAATAATCGTAAACCTCTTCCTACCGATTCCAAGTCTATTTTTTTTGGTAAAAATAATATTTTGGTCCCCATCAGCTTTAGGTGCCTGCTGTCCATGTCAGACTGCTCTTCATCCAAGCAGCTAAGGCCAAAACTTGAAGTAGAGGTAGGGAACAGCCAAGACAAAAAGGAAATGCAATAAAATAGAATTGCTAAGCATAACTGAAGGTCTGCTGGCTCTGCCATGGACTGATTCTATGCTCTAGATGTTGCTTTGATAATGCTGCTGATCAGCTCATGAATATCAGCTATTCAAACTCAAAATCATGGTATTCAAACTTCTCTTTTAAACTAAGCAAGGGCCCAGGACCTACAGGACAGCAGTCTTTGCAACCTGCAGAAGAGGTCTCAAGACTCTACTGCTAGAGCTACAGCTGCCCAGAGAGCCCAAGCAGCATTTTCTTCCTGACGTGACAATCTCCCTAGCACAGCACTATGTAACCATCTGTGCTAAGGCTGAGGCTAACTCAGGCAGATCTCCAAAAAGCCAGTTCAGCCTGCAGCGCTTACTGGGGAAGAGGCATCCCTCCTTTTCATTGCAGCAAACCCAGTAACTCTCCACATCCTTCTCCCACCCACGGGGAGCCAGAGACTGGGGTCATGCCACTTTTTGACAGCACATTGCCGGAGTGCTTTCTCTGCCTTCTGAGACTGAAGGAAATTTGTTTTTTTCATGCACAAAATTGAGTCTCTTAATTCCAATGAGGACCCTTGCTCTGGTTGAGAATGGTCTTTCATTGAGTTTTATGTGGAGAAGAGCTATCTTCCCTTACTGGCATTTTAAATTTTTATTTTATTTTATTTTATTTTTATAGCAGGTCAGGCTACTTTCTTGGTATTTCTTCTGCAATGCGCCCCCTCCAGGTCCTGCACAAGTACGTTCACGGCATTTTGTCTCTGCCCTGTGCCTTATATACAGAATTCAAAAGCAAGCTGCTTTGTCTCAGCCAGCGTCTGGCTGTGTATGTGCAGAAATACAGACGCCTTTCACAAACCCAAACTGATTTCTTTCCTCCACCCAAGAAACATTCCAGCAGATATTACTGTGAGGCTGACAAGGCTGTCTTTCTTTCCGGGTTTAAGGCAGAAATCCATACCTCACTTCTGTGATATACGTGACTCACACTATCAACATGTCAGCCTGGATTTAAAGAAAATACATGATCACATCTCCTAGGGGATCTGAAAGTACAGACTAGAAATGGTAGGCCATCTGTCCCCAGATCAGGGAGAAAGTTGATGACAGGTGCAGTGTTTGCCCTGCTACCTTCAACGTCTCATTCTGCAACTTGTCTTTTCTTACACTCTTTTCCTCTGTTCATTCAGGCTAAGGCAAGGAGCCTTTGTTATTCAATGCATAGAATACCTTGCTGCCTCCTAATGTAATGCCTCTACCCCGTGGGAGAGGAAGGGAGTCAAACAGTGGCCAGCCTCTTTGGGTTCAAAAGGTGCCACACTCTGTTAAACAATGTGATTGATCTGCAGGTGAAGGCACTGGAAAATAGTTCAGAAATCAAAAGGAAGCAAAGCAGGGAAATGCCATAAATTGGGAGCTGAAGAGCCTGCTGCCCCGTTTAGCAGAACAGTATTTTCCTTGTCAGGCAGCAAGTCATCGTCTGACAGATTCATAACAGCAACTATTAGCCGGTTCGTGCTCCTTATTCCTCGCCTCCACGTTTATGCTCAGCTGATTTTACTGTGCAGTGTAGAGGAGGCACAGGCAGATGAACCTGTTGTTGTTAAAAGCCTGGTTTCCAATCTTGAAACCCTCTGTGCATGCACCTACATCTGCACTTAGACCTAAAATTGGCACTTGACACCCACTGAAAAAGGTAAGCGCCGACAGGCTCTCTGAATCACTAATCAGTGTGCAGGTGTTTAATTGCTGAATTAAGAACCTGATTTTGAAAACTGAACTCTAAGTGTCTGCATTTCTGTACTAGCATTAATACTGCCTTCAGAGTTTTTCTAGGGGAAAAATAGTGTGTCTGGTTACACAGGGCAGTTCCCATGTTTTTTTACACACTGATTCATTGCTGTGCCTCTGCCTAACATCAAGTTTCCACCCCGTTTTCCTTAGGCAAAGGGGATAACAAAGGGCAAATTATTTCTCTTGTAACTTCTGCTCCTGAAAGCCTTCCTCCATGTTCCTGGTCCTCCCAGCCTGCATGAAAGTCAGGGGAGATGAGACTGGAGGAGCTGCAGAAGACTTGGGGCATACCCCTGTTACTATTTTGGGGTGGCTCTGAGTGGCTCTTTTTTGTTAAGAGACTGGAGATTGAGCAATCAACTTTTTTATTTTTTTTCTTCTTCTTCTTCTTTTTTTTTTTTTTTTAATTCAATGCCTTGTCTTTAGAAATAATTATGGTTGAAGTAAAAGTAGGGAGAGGTCAGCTGAGAAATAAGGTGCAAGATTGTTAACAGCAAGATCCCATGAGATCTGATGCATCAGAAAATGTTGTGATTTCTCTCCTTTTAAGGTCATATAACTAAGACTCCTTTTTTTTTTTTTCATGAAGATCAAGTTATAAGTAAAGAAAGGTTGCCAGGTTCCCTCTAAGAGCAGCTGGATGAAATGTTTTGCCCCCTGTTCTTGAGGCTTAATGGAGGATACCGGCTCCATTCTCGCTTTCAGATCCATCAGTTTATCATTCCTTTATAAAGGACGAGCAAGTCGGGCCCAGAAATAGTTAACAAAGAGCAAAGCCCATTTCACTGTCTAAGAGCACAAGACTTCTGACTCCACACTGGAATAAAACTTGGTGATCCACCTAGGGATGCTGGTTTGTCTAAAGATAAACTGTCTGGAGACACATTGTCAACAGGAAGCTTTGAGAGGCATGTTCATTCAATTCAGGTGACCCCAAAAGCCAATACAAATAAAGCAGGAGAAGACAAGGAAGTTTTTTATAGAGGAAGATGGTTTTGTAGGTATAAATTAGCATGCTACAACAAAAATGTAAAAGCAGCTGTACAGCTAAACATAATCTCAGGCTACAGAGAGAAAGATTTTATATAAATATATAAAATTTCCTGGAAAAGGAACCAGAACAGTTCTGCTGGCATAGAATAATCACATTCTAGGGGGAAACTAAAATCTGAATGCCAGAGAAGAGAATTCAAAAATCATTTGCCTTTCCACTCAGGTTTTAACACACCGAAGTCAGTAACTGGTCAGACTTCAAAGGTATGTAATTACGTCTACACTTAAACATACCTGAGTGAAGCAAGGCTGCAGGCTACAGAATACAAGACCTCTACAGATGGCTCAGTCCAGGACACTTCTAGACAGCAGTTAAAAACATTTTCTTTGTGCGTAACCTGAATTCTTCTCATGGCAATTTAAGACCACCAGTCCTTGTCCTATCCACCATACAGAGGCAGCTGATCTCCAGACTCTGGTATCACTCACATTCTTATGCAACATAACTAACACCTCCAGAGAATTATTTCAGATTACCTGCAAGTTGTAGTAGTTGGTCTCTGCTCCAGCTTCTCATAATATGTGTGATACTCCCTATAGCAGAGGGACTTTTTCTATGAGACCGTTGTTGTAAGTGATCACCTTTGGCTCTGTATATTTAATATTCTCTTCTGATCTTTTCTTCCCTTTACAAACACAAGTCCTTTTAAAAAAAAAAAAAAAAAGTCCTTTCAATGCCACTGTATCATGCTTTAATATTTAAACAATTGCCTTTTTAAGGAACTGTCGATAAATCTACACTGTTGTTACAGATAATTTGATGGGTTGATGGGCAGAGGCCAAGGGGATGAGGTTCAACAAGGCCAAGTGCTGGGTCCTGCACTTTGGCCCCAACAACCCCATGCAGCCCTACAGGCTTGGGGCAGAGTGGCTGGAAAGCTGTGCAGAGGAAAGGGATCTGGGGGTGCTGATTGATGCTTGCCTGAACATGAGCCAGCAGTGTGTACAGGTGGCCAAGAAGGCCAACAGCATCCTGGCTTGTGTCAGGAATAGTGCAGCCAGCAGGAGCAGGGAGGTGATCGTCCCCCTGTACTCTGCTCTGGTGAGGCCGCACCTCGAGCCCTGTTGTTCAGCTTTGGGCCCCTCACTACAAGAAGGACATCGAGGCCCTGGAGTGTGTCCAGAGAAGGGCTACGAAGCTGGTGAAGGGCCTGGAACACAAGTCCTGTGAGGAGCAGCTGAGGGAGCTGGGGTTGTTTAGTCTGGAGAAGAGGAGGCTCAGGGGAGACCTCATTGCTCTCTACAGCTACCTGAAAGGAAGGTGTGGGGAGCTGGGGGTCAGCCTCTTCTCACAGGTAACTAGTGATAGGACTAGTGACTGGCCTCAAGTTGCACCAGGGGAGGTTCAGGTTGGAAATGAGGAGACATTTATTCTCAGAAAGAGCAGTCAGACATTGGGACGGGTTGCCCAGGGAGGTGGTGGAGTCACTGTCCCTAGGGGTGTTAAAGGAAAGGTTGGACGTGGTGCTTAGGGACATGGTTTAGTGGGTGACATTGGTAGTAGTTGGACCAGAAGATCTTGGAGGTCTTTTCCAACCCTAATGATTCTATGATTCCCATCCTCTATAGCTCCTCCACAAGGTCCCAAATGAATTGCTCACCTCTACAGCTCAGCTCATGCTTTCAGCATACCTCAGTTCCCTCTTCTCACATTGAGCCTGTATTTCATTTCTGAAATGACACCCTGGGATCGCCCGAATGGAAAAATCAGGAACTGGTTCACCAGAAAGTGGCATCACATTTGAAGGAGAAAATACAATAAAATGTCCAGCTGTGTGTGGCACAGGTTCAAAGATTTATACCAGTCTTCCTTGACTTCCGATCAACTTTTGATATGTAATCCTAATTTCAATTGTTAGACCCAAGTTTTTGTACCAAATCACCCTCTATCATATAAGATAGACTAGGTGAAATTATACAAACATCAGAATATCTGATACCACCTGTGTCTTCGCAGAGGACATGTAGAGAATTACCCCAGACAATGACAGCAAAGCCTTGCCTGGCCTCCAGCTGTTGTCACAATTATAACGAGAATGGCATGGGACCAGGTCAAGCTCATTTATCATAGAACCACAGAATCATAGAACAGTTTGGGTTGGAAGGGACCTTAAAGATCATCTAGTTCAACCCCTCTGCCGTGGGCAGGGACACCTTCCACTAAATTAGGGTCTGACTCGTGCTCCTCACAACCTCAGTGAGCAGTCTGCTACTTTCATGTCAGCAAATAACTCACCCTTGGGGATGATGTCCACTGAAGTGGCAGCGCCCTGGTACCATTCTCCTGCTGGGGTAGTGAAGTCAAGCCAGTCCTGTACACAGATGAAGCTTTTAACTGTCAGTTACTAAGAGCTAAATTTCCCCAGCTCATTTCTATGTAACCCGTTCCCTTTTTCCTCACACATATTGGTTGCATTTTCTCCACACTGCTGCATGCTCTTGGCAGTAGCTTAGCTCCCCAGGACAGCCTCAAAAAAATGCGTGCCCTTTTGCTTTAAAGGTAACTGAAGATCATGAGAGCAATGACAATAGAGTGTGGTCTTTCCTTGTAGGCTCCTTCCTACTTCACTAATGTTATTTTAATACAAATAGCAAATATATTACCTTTAGTAATGTAACATACTCCCATTTGCTGAAATATATACTGAAATTATTCCAAGTTATTCTAGATCTTTATTGCTACTTATTTTCTAGATTTTTTTTTCTATAAACTATACAACACCTCATTATTGTATCTACTTACTTTCTGCACAGTACTTCTTGTTTAAATTTAGCTCAGTCTTACCATTTAACTTTTCTGAAAGTTTCAGAGCAGATATCATCTATTCCCTTTGTTCCTTACACAGATACATCTCTCTCAGAGCAGCTCAGTGAAGATTCAGACAGTGGCTAATTCAACCTTCTGGGTCCTCTGGAGCTTTGATGTGCTGTCAGAGCAATGGGAAAGCCATGGCTAATCTGAATTTGGTAAGAGATTTAATATCAAGCTCAGATGGAATAAATGAAATGGAAAAAAGATGGCATCAAGCACACATGGTGGAGAGATCATGGGGGGTTAATTGGCAACCTTTCCCTTTGATCATGATCCAAACATCACTGAGCCTAAAAGCCAGATGTTTGGTTTGCTACCTCGAGGAACCAAGGGGTATGTGTATAACTTATTAAAAATAAATAAGCTATGTGTTTTTTTTTTAAATGCTACCTCTGTGCATGAACTTTTAAAACTTTCTTTGTGAAAGTCTACTCAAAGGCCTTTGAAATCAAGCAGGCCACAGATGAGGTCAATTTAATAGATGATTTGTGTTGTATGCAACTTTTCTACATCAAAGTTCTCTTTAGATAATAAAACGTTGACCACTTTCATTCTCTTTGGTTCATACTTTTTATTTTTAAACTTAGCTGCTTCAATAATATGTTAATAATGTCAATAATAAATTCTAAGCACGCATGGGATAGCACACACCTAATTATACTCTGAGGACAGACTTCCAGAAAGAAAATCTACATTGTGGCCCATCAGCAGCATTTCTGTGCTGCACTCCACACATTGCAACGCACGTTGCTTTAAATGATTCTCACAATGCTTAGTTCTGTCTTTCACTGCTTTTTGCACCAGAAAAACAGTTCAATCATTAGCACAGTGACTTGCATTCCTCTACAGGAAAAATAAATGTTTATGATGGTAGGACAAGACCTGAGACACTGCTGCGTGTATAATCAGATCTAGTCCAATAAATGAGATGCAAAGGACCAGTGCATGGTGGAGTGAAGATCCAGGCCAGACTTACAAACGAGGCTTTTTTTTTCTTTCCTCTTTTCTTCTTCTTCTTCTTTTCTTTTTTTTTTTTATTTTTTATTTTTTCTGGACATTTTAGTTGCGGATGTTTCTCTGATCCATCAAAAGAAATGCAATTACCCACTGAGCAATAACTGCAATAAATATATGAGCTAATTCTGTACTCTAAGTATGAAATAGGGGATTTGAAGTGCTGCCTTAGATGGCAAGTTCAACCCAGCTCTAGTTTGGCATTCCTACCAACCTCCTCCACTGTATATTTGCTTGCTCCAGAGATCGCTTCAAAAAAAGTTCAATCGCTACCTTGGAAATTAGAACAAGCTTGTGACTTTGATAACCTTCTGTAAATCAACTTGTGTAGTGCATTTCTGAAATTGAAAAATTCTAAATCTTTTCATCAAATATTTACAAAACAGCTCATATTAGACTGAACACAAATGCTCATTTTCGTGTTGAAACCTCTCCCGGAGCTTCCTAGACCTCTGAACACATCTAAGTCGGAATGGAAGTGCCAGCCTTTTTGTGGTTTGCAGCACCAAGAAGCTAGTTATAAGGTATTTTCGGACAACTAGACAAGCCTGGATAACAAACTGAGCTTCTGGTGCTCATTTGAACTGAAGCACCCAAACCCTTTGATGTTTTCTCATCATTAATTATTTTAGCATCAATGTTAATTGCCTACACAATGCATGGAATTGACAGTACATCGAGGACTCAGCCTGCCTACTTTGTAGCCAGCTAGCTGGGGATGCAACTGCTTTGCTGTTCTCATTACTATTCTTATCAGGCCAGACATGAAATAAAAGCAGTGACTATTTTTTCCCCCCGACAGTCTGTTGTGGGTGCGAGTCAGATCAGATAGTTACCAACAAGAGAGAAAATGGACTCAACTGGCATCGCTATAGAAGTCCACAGACAGTGTTTTTCCCCTTTTAATTATTAGCTTCAAAAGACAAATGCAGGGACATTAAGGCAGGCTTAGAAAAGGCTGCATAAAACCGTTATACATGCTCTTACCACAGGGACCAATTTGCAAAATTAATACAAAATGGAAACAAAGAATTCAACGGATATAAAGCAAAAATATACTGAAACAAAGAAGAAAGGACAATAGAATTCTTCCTCCTCTGCTGCAAAAATGCATCATTAACATCATGAATCATACCAAAGTTAGTCCAGGCTCAAACAGCCAGGGCTGCTCAGCAGCCTGTGCAGTAACCCAGTGTGCCACAGTCCCGTAATTATAGCCGCAGCAGCTCGCACACGTTCCAGATGTGCACACTTTACATGCTCTACTCAGAGAGATGATAGCATTTTAACCCACAGCATGCAGAAGTAATCTCATGGCTTATGTACCTCATGCGTCTTCCTTCCTCTTGACTCCTGGAGGATGCAAATCTGTTCCCAGTTTGAAACTCCTCCTCTTCTGCAGTTCAGGGTGGAGAAGCTTGGGAGGCTCTGCTCACATCCACACCTGGAAGGCAGTGGATATAGTGGGGTTACCCACACACGTGGCATGTCTCCAGGCTCAAATCATCCTTCCACAATGTGGTTCAGTCCAAATGGTCTGGATCAGCAAAGACCGACCAGATAAATGGGTTAATCTTGGCCTGTTTTTGTTTTGCTAAGCTGGACTGGGGGCAATTACACTGCAATTATGTTGTTTGAACTATATGAAAATGATGATGACTGGCAGCAAGAGGTGAAGAGAGGGGAGGGAGCCCAGCATGGGGGTGAAAGGCTTCTTCCATGAAGCTGCAGCTGGAGCAGGATACACAAGCACAGCCTGGGCACTGCTGGAAAACCCTGTGCTCTGCCCTTTCTAACACAGCACAGTGGATGAATAAAGAAGGCAATACTGAAGCTATTTCCTTCTGTGGGGACTGCAGGAGGCTGACAGTGTAGCGCTGTTTAAATAACCAAGTCAATCTTTTGCACAGAAAAGCAAGGTTTCACCAAACTCCCTGGGATTTAGAGGAGTCCAAAATCCCACTAATCTGTATGTGTCCCAGATGCAGGGGAAATGCAAGCCCCGGTGGCGATCTTTACATGCAGACTCAAAGGAGGACTGCAGAGGTGCTCTATGGTGTTATCAGCTTCCCACTCCTAGGAGCATGGAGGGGCTGGTTCAAGATGCCCAGAAGTCATCAGAAAAAAATACCTTCAGCAGCCAGACAAAAGCCAGCAACCTGTACTTCTGGGCTCTGATTAAATACAGCCTGATAAGCTACAGCAGCTGGTGCAGGAACCCCTCAAAAGCCCCATTTTCCTCCAGAAAGGCAATGTTTCATTTAATCAGCTAGCAAGCCAGCAATATTGATCCCATTCTCCACAGCACTTGAAGAAAATGTTTCAGTTTGTACCTGCAGCACATACCAGATCCACACAACCACATCTCAACAGCCCTTTCCCAGTTCGCGTTTGGGTTTATTTTTGTGTCTTCGTGGCAGCACCTCCCTGTTTCTGCACCCATGTCCTCCTTAACACAGCTAAGAAAAAGCAAATGCATGTGGATTGCCATAATAGCCATCTTCCACTGCACAGGACTTTTGTGAGCCAGATCGAGAACATTGCAAGTTGGCAAAACAGATAACGAGCTGGCTGCTCCTCATACCATCCCAGAGGCATGGGATTATAACTGAGGGACAAGGATACAGCATGTGCATGGCCTGAACACACCGACACAATAATCTTGTAGCAGCACAAAAAATCCCTGTAATGTTGGGCTGGACGTTCTGAGCTCCATGTTCATGTCGCTTTTCCCTATACCTCTCCTCTTGTTACTCAATCAAGTTTCTTGTTTATAAATTACTGTCATGGTGGCTGCTTCTACTTAGATGCCTAAGTCTTTGCAGGTATTATTATTATTATTATTATCTCCAGTTTTTCATGGTTCATCTCACTTACTGCAATTTAAGAGCAAGTTGGCAACTGTCACAGACCTGTAATTGGAGTTACTTTGATGTCCCACCTAAGGAGCCAGTGGTAATCCAACAAGAAACCAGCAAACTCCATTTTACCCAGACTGGGACAACTCTGCACTCTGGCTTACTGTATATTATCAGCAAAGGTTTTAGGCATGCCTTTTGTCTCACTGTGGTTTGGGGTGTTTAGCACCAGGGTGTCACTTAGTTCTTCTGCCAACTAACTTGCATCTTCTTGACAGCAAACAAAGAAGGTGAAAATTTGAAATGTTTGCACCTAATTCGGCACCTGTAACAGTGTTTATGTCACCCAGAGCCTGTGCCAGTGTGGTTCCAGTTTCTTCCTCTGCAGTTTACAAAGACCCCTTTGTTACATACACACCTTTCCTAGCAGCCCGCTCACTGCAAATCTGAGCCACATGTATGCGTAAATATTGGTGTGTTTTAGCAGAAAATGGTATCTTAGTGCGTTGTTCAGTCTCTGCTACTTCTTGCATCATCTTCCAACCTAACACATGCCAAGGCAGACAAGAGACCAGCCCAAGCAGCACAATAGTCTGTCACAGTCTCATGTGCAAAGCTAGAAACTTTGAGGCCCACCTCCCACCACATGCACATCTAGCGAGGAGTCCCAGCATCCTTCCAACTCTCTGGTCCCCTATTCCAGGATCGTATAAGTGTCACAGACTGTCATAGTCTAGTTTACACACAAGAAATTAGTAGCCAGAGTTATACTACTAGTTCATCATCCCTAGAAGCTTTGGCTCTAGAAATGGAGTTGCAGCATACCCAAGACAGGCAACCTGCAAAGCTGAACCTGGATAGTCTGCCCTGCTTAAGGAGCACACTAGGTCTCAGGTCAGAGGAAAGCTTAAAGTACAAAATGTACAGTTTTTGAGTCTTAACAGAGGACCAATCCACCCACCCATTCTGTTTAGGAGAAGGAAGCCCATATCAGCACCTGCTCAGAAATATGCCTGTGTCAGGCATCATAGACTGGGGCTCACTCCACAAACTTTATTTACTACACAGTCAAAAATGACACTAAGCCCTGAGTTGCCTACTTGTTTGCCCATGAGTTCAAAAACAAAAGCAAAATTTCCCTCCTCCTCCCCCCGCAACAAACAAGCAAAAAAACAACCCACAAAAACATACAGGGAGAAAAAAAAAGGAAAAAAAAATACAAACAAAAACAAACAAACAAACAACAACAACAAAATAAAAAACACATACAGAGTTAGATCTGACCTATGCAATTATTTCCTGCATCAGGTACTGGCTGTCCTTGTAAAACCAGCATAAAACATGGTCTCATGTTCCCCAGTTGATTTAAGGAAAATGTAATCCTGTGTATGGCAGGGAGATCCTGCAGTACACAGATTTGGTGGGAATGGGTGGGAATGACCACCACACTTACCTGCTCACTATAGTCAGCAAAGAGAGATGGACAATTTGGGTCTCCAGGAGGATGAACCCATCTCCCTCCTCTGAGGAAATACCTCAACTCAAATTCCATATGGCTAAATTCTGTGTTCTGTGATCGTCCCCTTTTGGGAGATGCAGTCCCTGGCGAGTAGAGATTTTCCTGTCTGAAAAAAGCTATAGGTAGGTGGAGAGTGTGGGACAGAAAGGTAAAATGGCCTCTCTGAGGCATCCAAGAAACTGAACTGGTCACTGTGCCAAGTTATTGCCTGTCTTCTCTACTCCCTCATGCTGCCTTTCAGCATGAATCAGCCATCTGGCTTTCCCTTTGCTTGTGCTTTGCTATGCCAACAGAGCTCAGCTCCGCCACGTGCACAGAGCTATATTTAGGGGAAAAGGACTTCAGCTCCGTCCAGCCAAACAGGTGGTGGAAGGGCTTTTGGAGGCATCGCTCCTGCACAAGGGGATAGGGGGAGCAAAGCTAACCCCAGCACCAGACATGCTACAGCTGTGACCTCTAGCTACTCCAGAGCTGCTCCTGTGCAGTCATGGCATTGAAAGCAACGTGGTACCTGATGCAAAAGCAAACCACACTGAAGAACATGGGGAAAAAAAATGGCAAGAAAGGACATCTGCTGTGATATGTATTTCCAGAGTACCTGAGGAAGGGGCAGCTGGTCACACTCTCGCTGCAGCCCTCGGTGTCTTACAACCAGACCATCTTGCTTGCTCTCTGCAGCTCAGTACGTTCAAAGTCTTTTCTTAACAGTGGCCACATGCTGGGACCGTCTTGCAGTGTCATTATGCACATGCCCTCTCTGCTGTCCAACAGAGGTTTTCCATTTCCCACAGATGCTCTAGGGCCCCATTTCTCTGCTCTTTGGCCCTGTTACTCTCTATCTCCCTCAGTCCATGCATCAGTACACATCACTGCAGCTCCCCTCAGCTTGCTTTCCCTTATCTGTCTGAGTACACAAAGAGTGAGGCTCTGTGCACCTCCACCCCTTGCACCTTGAAGGGGTTACAGCATTATCTTGGAGCAGAAGAGGAGAGAGGGATGGAAAAGGTTAATGAGGCAGGTTCCTGGCAAGCCAAGCACAATCCAAACAAAAGGCATTTAAGTGGCAGAGTGCATTTGCAAGCCTGAGAGACTTCACAATGAAATGCCTTTTCTTCTTTCTTTTTGTCTTCTTGTTACAGGGAAATAGCAACTGGAGAGGATTCTCCTGCAAGTTTCACACTGTCTTCACTGACAGCTAAATGATGTCTTGATTTTGAAACCCAGAGACCGCATCAAAGAGGATCTGAAAGGCTTTCTCTCCCCCTATATGCAGCAATCTCTTTGAAAATGATACGCAATCAGAAAGGCAATTGTCAGCAGGCACCAGTTCAGATGATGAATTAGGGTCAGCGGTCCACCTCCTTGCAGGTATCTGCTCTGTCCACTTGTGGAGGGACACAAGGGGCAGGACCACTGCTCACCCTCACTCCTTTGCCAAGGCCCAGAGACAAGGTCTTACTTGTGTCTGTACAGAGTGAATTGCTAAGTTTACAGGCACTGGACTTGAAACAGAAGAAATCTCATGAACAGGTAAAGAGCAGCGTTATATTAAAGGTGAGGCAAGGAGCAGATCCACCTGAGATTCAGGGAACTCCCTCCTTTGGTCATGGTGCCAGCAGGGATTGCTAGCACTGCCTGTTCCCCATGCTGTGCTTCTGCCACCCTATTCCTCCTGAGTCCAAAGTGGTTTTCACCTATCTGCTTGGACTGTAAACGCTCTGGAACAGGCTCTGTATCTTCTCTTTGCGCGAGGATGCTGACAGAGGACTGTTACAATGGTGCAAGCAGTACACAGGCAGCTGGACCCTGCCTTGCTGGAAACAGGAAAGGCCATGCCTCAATGCAAGTAGCAACAAAATAAAACAATCTCCTTCATTCTCATTATTATTATTATTATTATTTTGTGCAGACTCTGGCCATCAAAACCTATTAATGTAAAGTGCATTAGCTTCAAAAGTCACAGCAGCCCAAACTACGCAGATGGCCAGCAGTCTCTCCACACTAATTCAACCTTGTCTAATACTTGCTAAAGAATTGTCAAGTCCCCTTTTCCTTAATGCTTTAAAAAAGAAAAAAGAAAAATGCAAACACATACCAAAATAATGAGTACAAAGGGTTATTTATCTTTTTTAAGCATGCAAATCATCCTTTTCTCTATCCTTTTAATCTCTCAGACTCATCTGACTGCAAAATTCAAAAGGCTATATTAGCCTCAACTGAGTAACTTTTATTATCATTTCCCTTCCTCCCCTCAATCAGCAGATGTAACTTTCCTCTGGAGCAGTGAAGCTTTACAAGCCTTCAGAAATGATTCCAAATAAGGACAAATTAACAGGCTGCCTTTTCTTTTCCATTAAGAGGCTCCCAGGGCATCTTCCAAGGAGTTCCTGTGGGTCTGACCTCAGACAACACCGTGCCCTCTGCAGTAACTCTTCACATATTTCATCCCTCATCCATAAGGACTCACCCCAAACCACTTGTCTCTGTAAGCCCTGCCTGATGAGCTCATCTCCTGCAAAGGGCACTTGGTTCCTGGGGACTTCTCTCCTGGGAATGCACCCCAGGAGGCACCAAGCCCTCTGGGCTGGCATTAATGCCTCTCCTCAAACACCCCTTGAGTTTCTCCTCCGGGAGTGACAGGATGGTAGTCACACACAGCTCTCCAGATGCTCTCCCTGCTCTCCAGTGACAACATGAAGACTGCCTCCTAACTGAGACATTAGACGAATGCCCAAAGCATGATGTGGGCAACCTGCTTCATGTCTCCTCTCGGTTTCCTCAGCAGCCCAAAGCTCACCTGGGAAGATGGGTTGCAAATGAACAGTCAAGGCTCAGGCTGTTGTGAAAAACCACCCGGGAGAAGCTTGGGGTTAAAAGCTGACAGTCTAAAACACTTATTAGTCTAATTGTTTAATAAACTAATAAACTGAAGGCACTTTACAGTCTTTTTCCACTTAAAAATAAGAGGAGGCTTTTTTAAAAAAAAGATAGTTGGATGGCTGACTAAAAGATTATTTTTTTTTTAAACCACGTCTACCTGTTATCACAAAATGCCGTTACAGAAAGCGAGTCTGTAAGGTCAAATGGTATTTTACATCTAACTAACAAAACCTCACCTTGACAGTCGTTTTCATTGCGCTCCAAACTGACTGACAAATTGATCATTGCACACTCAGGCACGTCTTTCTTTCAGAAAAGAGAAGCAAGTGCAAAGCAGTCTGCTGGTTTTTCTCCCCAGACTATTTTCCTCCCCAGAAGTGCATTGCATTCAAAGAATCCCACACAAAAGAGAAGTAAAATACTACTTCTGCTGACTTGTATAAAAAAGAACCTTCTAAAAGGTTCAAATTGCGATTATAGAGCTGAAATATTGCTAGCCCACAAGTGGTTGGGAAAAATATATATAAATTGCAGTTTGGTGTTTTACAACAATTATATTTTACCTCTTAAACTGACTTGAAATCCTGACAGATTTACTGCAGATTCAGATTAACATACCATAGCTGAATCTTACCGTTGCCTTAAGTTTTATTCTAACAGTTATATTCCCAGCAGCAGCAACTAGACTTTTATTGTTGAATAATTTTCACTAAGTAATATAAACACCCTTTAGATTTCGGCTTTTGCCTGTAATTCAGCTGAGGATGTTACCACTCAGCACCAAACTGCACCCATCACTCTTACTACAGGGGAAGTCATACATCCATGTATTTTTGCTCTTTGGAGGCTGGAGGTAGCAGGAATTTATGAGTGGAAAGAGGGCTGGAGGACTAACCAACACTCTTATGGGCTGGGTGCTGTTGTCCACTGATGTTGCAATGAGAGAGGTCTTTGGACCCACTGGAGGACATCATGGACTTTGAAACAATTCCCATGATAAATACTGGCTTTAAGAGGTATTGAGATGTGATTGTAGGACAAGGCCTATTTATTTTTAAAAGGAAACAAAACCACAACTTTCTAACCAGAATTTGAAAGGCTATCTGGGGGTATTCAGCAACAGGAGAAACTGGAAAGATCTGGAGTTGGGTTACTTGGGAAAAATTCTCTTTAATAGGTGTTGAGACAGGCAGCTGGATTCATACACCTGGGAACTCTGCAGTACATTGCAGTACATGTGAAATTTGGGCAGGCAGGTACCTGCAGCCGTGCTGCTCCTCACAGGCAGTGAGCTGAAGTGCTAGTGAGTAACATTGCCCCGTGACCTGGGGCCAGCAGCACGGGCTGCGGGCACACGTCTGGTCTTACAGCGGCTACAGTCACCCACTGAGATAACATTGCAGGATAACATCTTTCACAAGGGCTCGCTCTTGTAAAATATCCTCTACATAATTGATCACAGCTTCTTTTAAAGACCGTCAGGAAGACTTAACGTGAGGTGTAAGGCACATTCATGGCTGCAGTTAATGCCACCAACAGGAACCTGAGCCTGCTGTAGCCAGAGCCATAGTATAACAATACGCATTACACAAAGGCTAGCAGCGTGACATAAGACAGACTGAAGTCATGGTTTATGCAGGAAATCCACTCTCCTTTCAGTGAAACAGCTCATTCACACCTTGCAATGCTTATGCTCCTACAAACCAAGCCTGAAAACGGCAATTTTCAGGTGACTTTCAAGTCTCACTCTTTGTGGACTCAAACCAAAATACTCAAAATCATCTGTTATTCAACATGATCGATTTGTTATGAATGCAGAGAGACTGCTTGCTTATTTATTTATTTATTTATTGGGGGGTGTCAAGTTCCAATGCATTTGGTTTCTCAGTAAAAATAAAATAATGCTATGGTACTTTGACAGACAGTATTTCAAGCCTGCAATTAAAATGAGCATTTCCTCAGCTGTGAAGTCTTCCCCTGCATTCACTGGTAAGAAGCTTCACATCATTACCTTGGACCACTGCTGACAAAGTGAAATTTATTATTAAATTCAAAAGATGACTTCATTATAACCTTGTTGGTCTGCTGATAGTTCATACAAAAGTTGCTATACACATACATCAGCCAATCGTTACCATTTGTCAATTGGTATGTCCCATATATCAGTATAGATGGGAGAAAAAAGTTAATATGTCCAATGTCCCTTGCTTACACAAAAAGTTCATACCGAATTTGATGTTTCAAATCACACACTTGACAATTTTATTGTTGTCAGTGATAAGGGAAAAAGCTCAAATGAAACCAACGTCCTTTGCTGTCAAAGACAAGGGTATCTCATGTCTTGAATGCCATCACAGACAGGAAATTGCCTGCACTGGTTTCAAAGAGATTTCTGGAAGAAGAAGGGAACAACTTCTTGACAAACCACACTCTTTTTGAAAATTGTCTGTCAATCAAGGAAACCAAATCTGCGATTAGATGTTAACTCTTTCAAGGGACACCGTAACCTAATGTTGCCCAAATGGCATATTTAGACTCATACTTCAGTACAGCATTATTTGGCAGAGAATAGCTTTGTCTGATTACTGAAGTTATTGGGCCTATGCTACCAATTTGACAAAAAATTCATTGATCGTTTTAGTCACCACCTATTTATCATTTCTCTCTGCAGGTGTTTATTGCCCTGAGCAGTGGCTCTGGAAATGCTCAAACAACCATTGTTTGATTCATAAGCCTGGAAAGAGACAACCATGGTGTTCACAGCTCACAGAAGATGTATAGAAACAGGGGGTGCAGAAGCAAACTGGTGAGAGCTAAACAGCACAGGCCTGGACAACAGGAATCCTCACTTGGGAGGGCTGAGTACTGCTATCTTCTAATAGAGAAGAAGGAAAAAATAAAATAAAATAAAATGAAGAAAGATGAAAACAACAACAACAAAAAATCCAATCCCAGCACAGGAAAATCAGAGGATATGTGCTTGGTTTGTGATTTGCAAGAGTACATATCTCCCACCAAGACCATCAGGAGCTGTTTCAGCACAGCCCCTCTGTGAAAATCTGCCCAGCCCGTTTAGGAATCCCACAGCTCTCATTCCCACAGACATAGGGTTTACTATTTTATGCATATACAGCACCTAGAGCAATGATGCTAAGACTTTGATAGGGGATCCCTCTGGGCATGACTGCAAAATGAAATTAAACACTAAATCTGGAAGTTTGGGAGTTACAGAAAAGAGGGCAGTAAGTTCACAGCAGCCTTTCCCTCTCTTCCACTGATGAGCAATTCAAACAGACCAAACTTTGTATCACAGAAGTTTGGAACAAGATTTTTATCCAAAACTGCATAGAACAAGATCAGAAAATGCTAAAATGGAAGGCAGCACAAGAAAGGCAGCACAAAATATTAGGATGCTGGCCACAGTAAGATGTTAACAAAGTCAAACTCAGTAAGTTCTGGCATCAGACATTTATGCAGCCCTTCAGAGCAGTGATAGAAAATACTACAGGGTTATACAATCCCCTGCTACAGGATTTAAAGTAATCTAACTATGAGATAAAATTAATATAAAGATCAGATTATTCACTTTCTGCCCACTCCTCTTTCTCCCAGGGCAGCTGGGTAAATTGTTCAGGAGACTTTCAAATTGCTGGGAGGAAGCCCACTAAATCTTTTTACAGCATTCTCTGGGTCTGATTGGAAATGGGATTTCAGCCCATGCATCATTTATCTGCTTTTGCAATTTTTATCTCAGTTGCTCTCCACTCTGAGACCACATCTGGCAATATCTACAACCGTTCTCTACTCATGAAAATGTGATGAATACCAGGGATTGCCCAGGAGATTCATATTAAATCTAACAGCTTTATAATAGTCAATAACTTACCTGTCAGGTCAGGCTATTTTATTAAAGACCATACTAAAGGCTTTTCTGTATTATTACGTTATTGAATATTATAGGTGGTCTTCACCACAGAAGAAGAGAATGTCACCTCTTCTGGTTTAGTAGCTAAATAAATACATATATATGTGGGGGAAATCTACATTAGTTAGCGGCACATTTTTGAAA
The DNA here is from genome assembly GCF_013377495.2 of Cygnus atratus. Classification (NCBI taxonomy): domain Eukaryota; kingdom Metazoa; phylum Chordata; class Aves; order Anseriformes; family Anatidae; genus Cygnus; species Cygnus atratus. Next base: position 13,546,928 of record NC_066365.1, on the reverse strand, counting down.
CACCAAGGCCCCACTGACATGCACATGTGCATTTGCTCTGCTCCATGTATTTTTGTTTCTGTGTTGGCCTACTACTTTTCCCTCTGTGCCTAACTAGCATCCCCTGAGAGGTCCAGGACTGCCTCCTGCAGAAGTTGTTCTATTTCACCCTCTGTCGTGTTTTGTTTTTTTTTCCTCCCTTTCCCTTAGGGTAGGATTACTCTTGGCTAACATCAGCTGCTGACCATTTGCTCCTCTGAATTACCTCAGACTGGTTGCAGTGTGAGGGATGGGGGATCTGATTCAGCCCAGTAGCTTCCAACCCCATGAGCATCGGTACTGAGTGCTGCTCACGGCTCACAGCAAGAGATCCAGGTCAACAGCACAGGCTTGGGAAACTCACCTCATTTTGCTACCTGTTGGGAATATGTCTGGTTCAGTCCCAACTATTCATTACAGGGACAAAAATTCAACGATTAGTTTAAATGCTGTATTTTGGACAGGATGCACCCTCTGCCTCCTAACCTGATCTCCCATCACAGCACCTGATTTTATAACATTGTCCAACAGGCAGTTAACCCATCCCATCTCCTAGGTCAGACTCTGCACGTTAAAAACAGTTTTGTCATCACTTGAAATTGCATTAGACTTGGACAATGCAAGGTATGATTAACCCAAGGCACTCCAGCAGCCAGTCACTGCAGTTGCAGACCAATGAGACCCTCTGCTCCCCCACTGTGGGAATCACCCAAGATGTTTCCCTCCAAGTGTTTTTTTTTGGGGGGGGAACAGGGATGACCTGTTGCATGGGAGAAGGATGAGAGGAAAGAGGAGCTGCTTTGAGGGGCTCAGCTTTTCTCCCAACAAACATACCAAAGCAATAAGCAAACACTTGCAAATGATTGATGGGTTGCATAAACAACGTGATACAGCACATCATGTTCATAAACAGAACAACTGCTCACTACAAACCCAGGATGAAGAAGCTGTGTTTTAAATCTCTGCTCATTTAGCAAGCAGCATTGAGCTCAGGCACCAGGCTACCGTGACTGACATGCGTGCTCTGGCTCCACCTCAAACAGCAACAAATGCTGCTACTCTTGAAGTCCATTCAGCAACGTTTAAGCTTGTTCAATTGTATTGGGTTTACGTGGCAAGGTTTGGTAGCAGGGGGCTGCAGGGGTGGCCTCTGCAAGAAGAATCCAGAAGCTGCTCCATGTTTGATAAGGGCCAGTGTCAGATGGCGCCAAAGGGACCTGCCACTGCCCAGAGCCAAGTCAATAAGCGATGTTGTTTGCAGCTCTGTGAGACCATACTTAAGAAAGAGAAAAACCTGCCGTGCAACAGGAGCTGGGAGAGTGAGGAGAAGCAGCCCTGCAGCCCCCAAGGCCAGTGCAGCAGGAGGGCAGGAGGTGCTCCAGGCACGCAGCAGAAGTTCCCCTGCGGCCTGTGGAGAGGCCCCTGGTGGAGCAGGCTGTCCCCCTGCAGCCCATGGGTCCCACATGGAGCAGATCTCCACACTGCAAGGACTACAACAAATATACATGTGAAAACTAGAGACAAACGTGGAATGGAAACGCAAAAGAGACCAAAAAATTCTGAAGATTTTTTCAATGCCACAAAACTGTGACTCCCAGCACCCACTCCTTGTTAGCTCCGTGTGGAGCTCTCCTGTGCGCTTTGCTGAAATGCCATGATTTGAGGGCTAAGGCTGGGAGGAAGGGATGTCTCATATTGCAAGCTGCAGCTGGGTTCTGTCAAATATTGCAGGTGATGGCACCAAATTGTCTCCCTGACTGTGACCCCAAAGTGACAGTTTGCCCAGCCCAAGTAACACCAGGCACAAAACAGCACAGGGCTCATTTGGAAATGCAGGTGTTGAAACCAGGCAGTAATGCAAAAGGCAATGGTACCCAAGCCAACAAATAAAAGAGAAGGTGCCACCTGACACAACCCCTCAGGGTGCTACCCAAAAGCTTGTGCTTTGTGGCATGACAATGTCTGAGAAGGAAAGTCGGGTTACAAGCATTCCCAGAGCCCCAGTAGCAGAAAAATTGCCTTTGCTTCCCAGCCCCAGAAAGCAACTGGACCCCACATCTCCTGTCTCCACTTGAACACCCCCTTACATGAGTGCATGCACACCCTTTCCCTCCCTCACCACTATGAAAATGCCCAAGGTGAGATTTCTCACTGATCAGAAAAAAGGCATCTGAAACTGCTAATGCTGTATAAACATTAGCATCTGAAACTGCTAATGAGTGTAAACCCTTAGAAGCCCATTTAAGCAATTTTTCCCCCCATCTCAGACAACAAGACCAGAACTGCCTGGTTATGTTTCTTTCAAGGACTTGCTGGGTGTTACGCTGCATGTATGTGCTACAGAGGATGGAGTCATAGCTGAGGAGACAGTCTGGGGAGATACAGAGGTCTGTACATACTTGCTGCAGTCATGTAAAGACTCTCTGAAGAGGACAGATCTCGCCTTCCCTTCCTTTTGAAAGATGGGTCTGGAGCAGAAGTCTAGAACAGAGTTGAATTCATGGCTATGGGCAGCAAGCCTGGCTGCTGTGCTGGGCATGCCCTGCTTTTGGTGGAGCAGCACACCAGATCCTGCTTCAGTCTTTAGGAGGGAGAAGCAGTAGGAGTTGATTTCCTCATTTGTATTCCTGCTCAGAAGCAAGAAGCAAATCTGTTCTTCTGAATTCACGTCATGTATCCAGCCAAGCCACTGTATGCCCTTTGGATGGATTAATCTACCTGCTCATAGCTTCACTCTCCAATTCCCTCTCTGCCTGAGCTGCTATACAGTATTCTTCATCATGTCACAGGAGCTCTTGTCCAAACCCTTTCCTAGCACTGCTAGACACAAGACAATGAATGCAAGGAGCTGTGCTGATGCCAGATGCCTCTTGCCCAATTTAAGCAGCAAGGTGTGCTGACAGAATGCTCCTGGGCCACCCACCCCTGAGCTGATCAGCATGGCCTGCTCATTTCTCCTCCAGTCTCGAGCATCCAACCAGTAATGCCAAATGAGCCATGAAAACTTATGGGAAAATGGTGACTTCAGTTTGCCAGTGACTTAATTTTTCCTCATTACAACAGTGTATATGGAGAGTAATTATTTCCGGAAAGCCTTTTCATACTCTATGGAGTACTAAATAGGCAACACCGGATTCCCTTCATTTAAATTGTTTCCTCTGTCAAGGTAAATCCTGTGCTCAGATTCCCTCCATCTCTTGCTCATTTTCCTGGCTTTAGCAGGCTGAGTCTCCCTAATTGACCAGTTATGACCACTGTAACTAAATCAATCATCCAACTAGAGGTAGATGCCTGCATTTATTTATCTGGATCAGGAATGCTGTAGATAACAGGTCATTGAAAACTACACTTTCCAAGCAACAGATATCACGAGCCTGACTGGCAAAGAACGTGCTTTCAGATAAGAAAGAAGGAATAAGAGGGTCAATTAGGTTATAACTGGCTTGGATCCCTGCCTTCTCATATACCAGCTTTATTAAAACCTTATAGTTGGAAACAATAGCTTATCTTTGCTTCAGCAGAATTATTTTTAAAATAGGGCTTCACAATATGGGGATCACCAGCATAAGATATCTGTTACCAACAAATCTGAGATTATAAAACCCTAAAGGCAATCAGATTGTAAAGCCAAAGGTCATTGTGGAGAGAAGATAGAGAGGACAAAAGTGCTCTTCTTCTGCCAAGCTAAGCTCAAGCTTTTGGAAAGCGTAATTGACTTCTGAAATAAAACACTATTGGTCTAAAAAGAGCCAGCCTGCATGAAGTTACCTGAGCCCTGCAGCTGAGCCATTCCTCTTTGCACTGCGGTGGGGTTTCCATAGCCTGGAAATGGCTCGGTGGCTCCAGGGATATCACAAAGCAATCTCTCATTATGAGCATTTGCTCTGGGGAAGGAGAGAGAAACTCCTCTTAAGTCTTTCTCAAACTGACTTTTTCAGCTCTCACTCTAGATATCTATTTTCAAGCTAGCCATATGTGATGAAACTGTCCAGTAAGCCCCAAGCCAGGGAGCTGGTGATGAAGCACTGTCTGCCAGCACAGATCCAATGTCATTTCTCTGACCAGGCCTCCAGGAGCAGGGTTCCCACTTGTTTTCCTGCTGCCCACTGTCTGGTTTTGCAGACTACCTTTTCCCCCCAGCACTGATCCAAGCAGCCTTGCTCTGTGGGGTCTGGTGAAAGTGTTGCTGTTGATTTGCTCCACAGTTTGGTTGGGAAATGTTGAAAAGGCATCTCATGGCTCCCCTGGGGGAAGCAGAGTTACGTGAGGTCAGTCCTTGGGTATTTCAGGTAACAGGGAAGCCAGATTGCTTGGAGGGAAATAACCAGAAAAGCATCGGAATGAGCGCACGGCACCTGGTGATCATCATCAGCTTTTTTTTTTTCTTGTTGCACTACTGCTCTCACACCTCATCTTTGTATGACAGGACTTTGTATGAAAGGCATGGGAACTGAGAACTTGAATCCCAGCCTCATTTCTGCTCCTCACTTGCCATTTGGCTTGAAGCACGATATTCATAATCTTATATATCCACTTTTGAAGGTATCATGAGGACTAATCAGACCCAGGTTTATAAATAACAGCTTCTACATGCAGCATTGCACGGTTTACAGTCAGCATAATGCCGGGCCTGGGGGAAAATGGCAATGCAGCCCTTCTGATAGATCCAGTGTCCTGAGGACTATTATAGTGAGGGCTTCTGAGATGGCTGACAATCATGACACCTTCCAAATAAATCTTCCAATTAGAAAGAAAGTCTAAGGATGGATTTGGAGAGTTGCCCACAGTGTTTTTACTCATATAATTCCTTCATCTTCCTCATTTCTTACAAGCTATAATCTTCCTCAAACACTGGGGAAAGGAAAAAAAATATTGCAAAAATTTGCAATATTTTAATCCCTAGGAAGTATAAAAATTCATTCAAATCTTGTCTCCATTTAATTCACCCTGAATATACATGCATGTCTTAACACTCAGAGTGGTGACAAAAGAAATTCATCCTCTATAGGGGAAGCAGCAAATTTTGATTAAGTATGCATTTATAGAATAAAATTTCTGTAATAAGTGTCTGCCTTTTTAACCATATATTATAAAAACTGTCAGCTACATCTTACATGTATGTGCAACAGCCACATATTTAAAAAGAGAGAAAATGAATGCATTTTTTACCCACATTTAGCCTGGAGAGACTTCATAATTTATTACCTCAGTTTGCTGTTGCTATGATTGAGTGATGGAGAAAGGGAAGCCTCCAAGCAGGGATCATGGGAATATAAAGGGAATTGGCACACTCAAGGAGCTGAGAAAGTCTTGGGCTTGTGGCCTCATTTTGACTCCTATCAATGCCAAGTGTAAAATAATAGTCTGATTCAGAGCTAAATGCCATCTAGATTTCCCACTGAGTCCATTAATTCTCTTCTTTTATTGTGGCAGAAAGTATTAAATACCTCATGCTAGAATCAGGGTTTCATGCAGGATCTGTATTCCAATTAAGCAGCATCCTTTTCCAATTCAAGACATTGTATTGATTTGTTTGGGGGTAGGGGGCATTCTTTTTTTTCCAAGTTAAAATGAGCAATTTATTCGTTCTTTATCCAGTAGTTCAAATTGCAGATTTTTTGTCAAGCTGCTTCCCATCAGAGCTGGTGCATTAGTGAGGAGAGTGGTTGCTCTCAGAGTAATATGTGAATATTAGACTTGCTTTGTCCAGTCAGATCCCCTCTCTGCAATCTTTGAGGATTATCATCAACTATGAATTCCGAAGTGACACCTGCTAGAGGCAGTCCAGCTAATTATTTGCAAGCTTCTCTGCTTCTGCTGAAGTTTTGGCAACTGGCCTGTAAAGAATGACTCTGAGCTGTGTTTCCACAATAAAGTGCCTCTAGGAATGACACAAACTGCTTTTCCCAGCCAATGCAAAAGGCATTTGCCTCCCTATCACCACAAAAACAATATTAAGCAGCTGCTCAGCACTCTTTCTGAAGGCACTTCTGTCACTGATCAGAAGAATTTAATAATGTCCAGATTTAATCCTGCAGAACAGAGCTGGGCTCCCAGCAGAGACAGGGTGTGTGGAAGCTGGTTTTGAAATTCAAGTTCTCTTATAGGCAAGGGAACAGCTGGAGGTGTTCTGCGTTGAAACATTTAGTGAAGTCCAAACGAGCAGATTGGAAAGGACAGTGGCAAATTATACTTTAAAGTTTATTTTTCATTCCATGCTGGAATCACTCTCCTAAGAACCACCAAAAAGAGTTCCCTATCAACTTATACATATATAAATATGAAATAAATATATATAATTTGGAAAATGCAGTTTACAGAAATGCAATGAAAAGGTCTCATTTAGCTGGAATGAAAAGCAGCCTACCCGATATCCAGAAATTTAAACAGAAGCATCTTTGGGGTACGCAGATCCTATCAGGGTGGGTGAGGGGACATCAGACTGGAATATCAATGAATTTCCCAGCAGGCAGACTCAGGAATTTCCCAACAGACTGTGTTGTAAAACAGAAGCCTCACCATCCCAGGCTTTGTGGTCCCTACACAGAAGTGAGGACCCTCTGAAGGTGGTCAGTGTACCCAGCATTGTCCAAGATGCCTCAGTCGGGTTCTTCCAGTGGTTGGGAGTTAGACTGTAGGAACCCTCCACAGCTTTTCTGTTTTACCTCACCCTTCTCTGTCCATCTACAGAAAGGTCATTTTGACACGAAGGTAATTCAACTATTCTTCATAAAATATTCTTTGTCTGGTAATGGAGGGTATTTGGTGAGGTAAGCAGAAGCAAGTGGTTAGAAACAAGTATTTACAGAGGTTTGCGTAAAGCCCAATATAGATAATGCCTGCCATTTATCCTATAGGACAGATGTTCTCCCTGTTCTTACTTTATTGTTTTTCCCTGTAAGAGTGGGACAAAGATTAACTTAAAAATCACAAAATCTGCATAGAAAATAAGTCCCAAATGTTCAATTAGAGGGCTAGCTTTAGGGAAACATGGAATACTTAGCTCAAGGAAAGTCACCCTAAAAACAACCAACCAACCCAACAACCTCATATCAGATACCTCTCTTTTCTGCATTCACACCTGCCTTGCAATTACCACCTTCAAGCCTTCCTGCTCCCTTGTGCTGCTGGAGCCTCCTGCCTGCCTGCAGGAGGGAAAGCGCAAAGAGCTGATGGTGCTCGGCCATCTCCATCCCTTATTGTGATTTTCTTGCCGTCACAGGCAGTAAGGATGCTGGTTATTTTCAGACGTGAGATGTCTGGTGTTTTTATAAAGCCGAGCAGTCAGCCAGGTTATCCATGGGACTGTGTGAACCAAGAAAAGAATAGATAGGAGCTTTTATTCTAAGTCAAGGTGGTTAGCATTAGGAGGTCAGTCAACATGTGCTCTGCTGGCCTGTCTCCTCCAGGAGGAGAAATGTTATCGGGAAAGGGTTTTCTTTGATACAAGCCTGCATCTTGACAGAGAGAGTACCCAAAGCCCCCGTTCCCTAACCACAGCAAACATCAGGGAGGAAAAACACCAGTTTCCAAAAACTTTCAAGATTTTCTTCCCCGAGCCTTCACCCCAGAGCACCCTCTCTCTGGACATCATCCCATGTAAGTCTGTCTGTGCTCTTCTCACTGATTGCTCCGTTGTGTAGCTCTTCTCAGCCTGTGCCTGCTTGTAAATAAAAGAGCCCTGTCAAATACTAATCACTCCCCAGCATTTGCCATCAGTTCCCAGAGATCCCTCCTCACTGAAACCACTTACTGTCTCTCCAGCCTTTCTGGTGACCCCGTTTTGGGTCACAGTTTTATACCTGCAGTCATCTTACTGCAAGATCCAGCTTACCTCCTCCTGCCTAAACAAGAAGCATCTGCCAGTTTCAGAGGGGCTTCACCTAACCAGCAGCATGCTGTGAAGATAACACTGGAGAAACATCTCTCTTTGCTTAACTGAATATATAAATGTGAATTCCAGAGTGCTTCTATTTCAGAGTTTAATAAAAACAGTTTGCAAAACTGACATTCTCAACCAAAAAAACGTTTGCTCCCTTCTACCCCTTATCCTTTAATAAATCCTTGGCTGGAAGCAACCCCAAACCTCAGACAGTGCAACACAGTATTTTATACCCTTCCTCCTTACAGCTGAAGCCAGACTATACTTCCCAGAGTGGAGCCAAATGTCCCTTTTGGCTCAGAAAAGGGCATCCTGGGGAGGGAGCCCAGCCCATAGGCTATTTTTATGGGAAGGAGATGTGGCACTGGGGAAGGACAAGGCACAAACCCTTACAAGGTACCACCAGAGGTACATTTTAACCACTACAAAATTGCAGATTGTTTTAAAACTCCACAATTTTATACTTTTTCCTTGTTTTGAGGATCTTAAAGCCTATCCTTGGTACCTTGCCTTGTCAGCAGTGGCCTTGCAAAGCCAAGCCAATACCCCATTGCTCCTTACACTTGCACCAGAGATGCTGAGATCCTGCCTCAACTGTTCTTCACATCCTTCATTAACCAAATTACTTCACACATTCTCGGAAGAGGGTGGTAGCTTCCCCATCACTAAGAAATAAGCAAGGCTGTGGGTTTTCTTGCCAAAAGTCACCTATTTTTTGTCTCCAAAATAAAAAAGTAATTCTGCATATTTTTCTCTTGATAATTCTGGGCCAGAAATTGAGCTCAGAAGGGCCGGTGTAACTTCCTGCTATTCACTGGAGCTGGGACAATTCCCACCAGCAAAGAAATAAATTGTCATAAATGAGGAGTGATAACACTTGGTTTCAGTAATGTGAGATTACAAATGAGAGATTTCTATTTTTATTTTTTACTTCTGGTCTCAGCCACATATAGGTAGGGAGATTTTTTTTTTTTTTCCTGTGAGTTTTTATTCCAGCCCACCTGCAGATGATGGTCTCTGAAAATTTTCCCCCTGAGGAAATAATAAATTCCATTTTCAAAGTTATCTCAGCAGTAGGTGGCACTGCTGGGACTGAAACCTCTGAAAGGGAAAAGCAAAAATGCAAATTTCATTCGCAGAAAGGACTGTTGGGATTATAATTGCTATAAAATATCCCATACATGCAGGTTACCCTAATAACCACATATTGATTATAAATTGTTTCCATAATTGCATTTTTAATGCATGAAGTTTCTGAAAGCTTTGCACATGCTCTGTAGTACAAGACAGGGATGTTGCATGGCCGCAAGCAGACAGGCGGGCTGGTAGCAATTAAACTTTGATTTGTGTATCACAACATATACCTTATAGTTAAGCTTTTTTTTGAGTGTGGCTGATTGTTTATCTGTCTTACAGAGTAATGAAGAAGCTTCCTATTGTGGGGAGCATTTGATTTATAGTCTGCAAAATATCCTTGCTATTAACAGGATTAGGCTGAGTTCTTTTCTAGGCCTAATCTCTATTAGATATTGTTATAAAATGCGGTTACACATTATTTAAAGCATGAACATTTATAATACTGGGGTGGAGTGAATCTGTTAAGCAAATGTGCCGTATTTCTTTGAGAAAACCTGTGGGAAAGTAGGAGTACCGTGACCACCAGCAGAAATTGAGGTGACCTCTTGATACAGAGCCGGACTTATCTCCACCAACACAGGTGCCCTGCATTTCACCTTGTGTTCAAGCGATTCATCATCTCTCAGTCCTTAAAACAAGCCTTTTTAGGGGCTCAGCTCCAGGCCTGCAAGGTCCATTTTCATCAACATGGGTTACTTTGAGGTGATCACATTTGTACTGGTGTGCTAGCACGCCAGGTTCTACATCAGATGAGAGCATCTCCTGCTTTGTTACTTCAGCACGGCAACCCAGCTTTAAAGAGGAGAGCAAAGAGATCTTTTAGGGGGGTACGGGCTGTCTGCTGGCATTTCCCTTGTGGGTGGGCAAGCATGGAGATTTGGATATTGGTCAGAGATTCGGATTTGGTCTATTCCCCCATGTTCCCCGTGATAGGACAAGGGGGAATGGGCTAAAGTTACGCCAGGGGAGGTTTGGGTTGGATATTAGAAAAACTTCTTTACCGAATGAGTTGTTAGGCATTGGAATGGGCTGCCCAGGGAAGTGGTTCAGTAACCATCCCTGGAGGCCTTTAAAAGACGTTTACATGTTAAGCTTAGTGATATGGTTTAGTGGAGGACTGGTTAGTGTTAGGTCAGAGGTTGGACTCGGTGATCTTGGAGGTCTCTTCCAAACTAAATGATTCTGTGATTCTGTGATATTTCACACCATCAGTGCCCAAACCCGTGGAACCCCAAGGGTAAATTTATACAAACTTATAGCTGAGGAAGTTTGGAAATTGCAGCTGTTGTTAAGGAAATCGCTCTAGCACATCTCACTTAAAGGACGCTCTTCTGTTCTTTTGATTTCTGTGGGATCTTAGGCTTCGGAGCAGTCAACCAAGACCTCTATTTGCACATAAAAACCTCAAGCCCGTGGAAGAGCATGTGCCTGCTTTGAAAAAACATATGACAAAGCAGAAGAAAGTACAATTGTATTTCTCAGTGGCACAGATGTCTATGAGTATCAGGATGTGCTAGTTCTTAGTAAACAACCGTTTGCTTAGAAGAGATGGGGGGGGGGGGAGAGAATTAAAAAGCTGGGAGAAAGTATTTCCTCACATGTAAAAAATAAAAGAAGAAAAAAGGAAAATTGTGCAAAAATATTTCTTCCACAGCACGGCTCTGCCTGCCTTCACAGCTGCAATGCAACAAGCAAAAACAAAAAGCACCATTTAGGGCAAACTTCTCCAAAAATAAGATACGCTTATAAATTATGCACTGGAACAAAAGGGAATAAAACCAGCGTGCCAGCAAATGATGCGTGTGCCAGCAGCTAGCTCTTTTAGGTGCTACTTGCAAAACTCACTGGACAAGAAACTGAAAAGTGCTGTTACATGGCTTAATCCTGAACTGAGCAGGGTTTTAGCTGGGTACCCCATATTCACCTCTGACTCACTCGCAAGTGCAGGTAGGCTGAGCAGCTCTCAGTTTTGGGGTTGCAAGTCTTAATATCTGTACCAATGTTGTGGCACCACGTCCGCTGCTTGTTCTGTTTATGGGTTGTGCAGGGCGGCTTGAGGAGGCTGGACATCCAAAACAGACCTTTTTTCTTCTTTTTTTTTTTTTTTTTCCCCAGCCTGTGACCGCCTGAAATTGGGAAACAGGCATTCTCGTGTTCCAAACATTGATCTTATTTTCAATAATAGTAATAATAATAATAAATCACCAGATATAACTTTGGACATATGCTGGCAGCTTTTGTCACCATGCCAGAAAATGATTAAAAAAAAAAAACAGAAATTACTTTTGAAATAGCTTACCATTTCCTCTTTATTTTTTTTTAATCTCTTTTCACTTTGTTTTGGTTGAAAAGCAACAATAAAAAGTCAGATGTGGGAGGAAAGACTTTTTTTTTGACAGAATTTTGGAATATGCAACTGTTTGGGGAGAAGCACTTTTTTGTCATTCTCATTTGTATTCAATAATGCAGGTTTTATTTATTTTTTTTATGTACACATATACATGTACAAACAAGCAGACACTGCCTGGATAATTTTTTTTTTTCTGCATTTACAGTGCCTTTTCTACTTTGCCTTTGTTGTCATTGTTTTTAAGTAATAATCATTATCCTAGCATTTCATTTGAGAATCAGATCATGCTAGGAATGTAAAGATGGTGGCAGCTCGTTTCCTATGATCTTAAAATCAAAATGTAAGTGTTCTGCACTTGAATTGTGTTGTATGTCAGCAAACAAAGAAACAGCACAGCTTTGTTGCCTTCTTTGGGTTTTGGATTCCTCCCCCCCATAGGAATAAAGGAACCAAAGCATTATAGGGGGATGAGTATCATGGAAAGGGTTGTTGTTAAATAACAAAGCCTTTCTTTTAAAAGATTTAAATGTATTTTACCCACTTCGTTCAATCTCCCACTCTCCTGTTCCTCTGGCTGTCCTATAACTTCAGTGATATTTTAGGCAGAAAGAGATTCACTAAGTATTGTTTATTTTGCTCAGCGGGGATAAACTAAAACAAGTTCTGGAGCAATTTTTTGGGGTTGCTACATGTGGAAATTCAACCGTGTCCTCTGTCACCATTTATCATGCTAAAACCAAACTCAGGACTGGTTTCATTCAAGTCGTTTCTCCAGACAGATGAGTCCAGGTTGCTCTCTGTGTGTTTCAGAAGGCAAGACAGAAATATGACCCTGCGTTAACGTCTGGTCCCAGGGCCCCTAGACATCAATGGAACTATTTCCACTGGTTTCAATGGGGTTTAGATTAGAAGTCTAAGGCAAGTTGCATTTTTTTAAACAAAATTCTCAGCACTCGACAGCTCCTACTGCAACTTGATAGATACCTCTGGAGACCCCAGCTGGCTCAGTCATTTGTAAATCAAGCCACTTAACTGGCTGCCAAAACATGAACTTGGGAGTGTGTGTGTGTGTATGTGTGTATAAATATATATAAAATATTGGACACAGTTTTAAGGTTAGCAGCATTGTAAATTCCAAATATTCGTTTCATGGTGCCTTGGACAAGAGAAAATGTGAATGGGACTTGTCCTCTTTTAATTTACAAAGTTTTATCCTGGTGTCACTCTCTTAGCTTTAGTAGTGTTATTCCTGATTTATAGAAGAGGAAAGTGCTGTTTTGCTGTCTCTGCTGGTATTTTCCTTACTGTCTGTAGCATGTCCCTGTAGAGCAGTGGAAGAAAGGGAGGGAACTATTGAATATTTGGGAAACGAACGTAGCTATTGACTTTCAGTTTGATGGCACATATTGTGGTGATCTCATCTTGACTTCTGATGATCCCCTTTATGTACTTCCTTCTCATCAGCAGTTGTGATTCAGGATGGCTTCAACAGAAATGAACTTCACTCCTGCAGCGTGGCTGGGGAGCCTAGCCGTGATGTTTCTGTAGGTATGAGACTAATAGCTATGAAATCTCTGAATCTACCTATGAATTTGCACAGGAACACCAGGAAAACGTATTGCATGCTTCACAGGAGTGCGAGGAAACACAAACCAAAAGACACTTTATTCACCATTGTTTTGTCCGTAGGACTCATCATTTACCCCCCCAAGTTAACCATTCAAAAGGAGCCAAGGCACATGAACAGGAAGCTACCTGGGAAAACCTTAGGGAGTTATGCACAGCTTCAGGAAAAAGCAACATTTCAAGGATTTCTCCAGAGAAGACCTAAGCAGAGCAGACAGTCAGCTTGTGCTCTCCTTAGCTAATGATCTTGTCTCATAGCCTGGGTTATAAAATCAGAGAGGGACCTGCTCTGTCTATTCCCAGAAAACTGAAGATCCAGTTTTGCGTAAGAGAAATAGCAAAATATGGAGCCCTTGGCTTATCAATTTGCCTTGCTTCCTCGTGTCCCCCCATCTATAACAGCAGGGGATAATACACCTTCCTGCATCCATCTCCTGCTGGCTCCTGTGGCTCCTGCCTAACCTATCTAACGATCCTGGCACCCAGCCTCCCTTTCACTGCAGTGGCCTCTTTTGTCACTTGTCAACTAATTAGACCTCGCAGGCACATTACCAGCATGTGCAGACAACAAGGCCTAAAACAATTATAGTTTTTATTTAAAAAAAGGTACCAGATGTTTACTGCATCTTATCCAAAGGGGTTTTTTGACAGCCTCGGCACACTCCCAATAGAAGAGCATCTGCGAGTCTCCAAACAGAGAGATTTCATTAATTCCTCAATAGTCTCACTTCTATAGGGGCCTAAATTTTTCTTGTTTTTCTCCAAACAGTGCAGCGGATCTCAATGGAGAGGGATTGCTACTTGTGCCACACAGCAGCATTTCTTGGCAGACAGGGCATTTTGCAAAGTTTTGGCGTGTCACCAGTCCTCAGCATCAGAACGTAAGTGAAGGATGAAGCTGAATTTTAGGACTGGCAGGGTGCCTAACTTTCTGTGAAGGCTGAATTGCACCTGCAGGATGGGAGACTAATTTGAATTCTCCATGAAAAAAAAAATAAAGGCCAGAAACTAATATGAAAAAGCTCATTATTGCTAAAGGACTTCATGGTAAAGGAGGAAGGAGACGGTAGGTCTGTGGTGTGTACATACTCTTCAGTACCGTTTATTAGGAGATATCTCCACTAGAAGTGTGTTATTACCCAGTATTGTGGAGCAAGACCAGTCACCGGGTGATCATCACTTGCTGACAAGACACTATCACTGCACAGGAGCGATGTGCCAAGGCTCTAGTCCGCCCAGTGCTGGGCAGTGAGCTGACCTTTCCTCAGCAGCCTTCATGCTCTGTGCACCTGCAGCTTGGGCAGACTGGTGTTGGCTGCTGAGTCCCACATCGGATGATTTATGAAGGCAAAGAGTCTCGTGAGGCCCCTGTTTGTCCACAGGCAACACTGACACCATCATTTCAGTCTGTGGGAGACAGAACAGGCTCTTTCCTGGGAAACCTGCTACAGCAGGGCCTGGAAAGCTAAGGCTGCTCATAAATCACTGCAGCGGCGGAGAGGAAGAGACCCTTATGTCTTTATCAACATGACCCTTACGTCTGTTCTTCATCTGACAGTGAAGGTTCTGCAATAAAGGCAGAAATATTGTTGGCTTCCACAGCAATTTACTACAGGGGAAAAATCAGGTAGTGGCTTCAGTGAAAACTTGACAAGTACAACTAGCACTCAGCTGTGTGCTGCGGAAGCACGACCCTTTACCCTACAGGGAAGGATGGTGGGACTGCTTAAGGTGTTTTCCCCTTATTTTTCAGCCTTTACCCTCTTCCCACCAGTCTCAGACCCAACTCCAAATTCTGTTTTCAAAGAAGAAAGCCAGGGAGGTGTGCATCCTCACTGCCTCCTTTTCCTCTCAAATTTCCCTTTGGTTTAACTTACGCTGCTTCTCTGGAGTTTTGTCCAAGAGAAGGAAAGAAAAAATGAAGCCAGAGAACAAACACCTCCTAAAGGAAGGATTGCCACAGGCCAGACAGCAACCAGAGCTAGGGATCTGTGTTTTCTAGACAGAAAAAGGAGCAGTGGTATCCTTAAAGTAAAACGTGTATGCAGAACAGTAATTTAGGTGACCAAGAGGACACACAGCTAAGTTCCTGCACACCTTCCCAGTGGAGGACTAGTTAACTGATAATTTTAATTAACCTGTTTCAAGCTCAGGGTGATTAAAAAATAATCAGTGGCTGGATGAATTAGAGCCAAGCCTCCTGCCCCCATCTTTCTCCTGGTGGAATCTGATAACCAGTGGAATTCCTACAACAGAGGGATAGTTTGCTCCTGTAAATTTCATTTAGAAGTAAAGACATATTGAAACACCACAAGCTCACCTCCTTTCCTTCTGAAGAGTTTGCAAAGGGGACAGCAGGGAGGCATCTTCCAGCGTCCAAATTGTCTAGCAAAGGAAATACAAAGCAATACTTTTTTCTTAGTATACTTTTTTGCCTTTTTTACAAAGCAATACTTTTTTCTTCTCCATGTCTTCCCCTTTCATTTTCTTTTTCTACAGTGACCTAGCCCTGGACTCATTTGCCACAGCTTAAGAAAAATAAAAAATAAGGATCTTCAGAACATCACCACAATCCTTACAACCACCTCTCCTCAGCTCCCAGTTTCTTCAGCTAATAGATTGAGGGCACACTGCAAGCGGTGTTTCAATGGATGGTAACTGCACACCCATCCCCTCACAGGTGCTGAGATGTTTAGGGATCCCCTCTTCATCTCTTCCACTACTAAGAAGAGCTTGATTCTGATTTGTGGGACAGGGGACCAGAGGGCAGGGGACCAGCTGGTTAGCCCCAGCGGATAGTATTCATCATATGCGCTTCACGGTGAGAAGTTAATGGTGGGAAGGCAGAGAACTGAAAATACTCCTTGAGAGCTAAATTCCCTCTCATCTCAACCCTCCAGATGTCAGTTTTCCTCCTGCTTTTTTTCTTTTCATTGGTCTAGCTGAGAAGGTGCCTTCTGTCCTCAGCTGAGTGCAGGTCCCATTGCATAGACTAGTGCTGGTGAGGACCACATCAGTGCAGTCACATCCATACTGCTGGATATATCTGTGAAGTCTGTAAAAAGCCTAAGAACAATCCGTCCTCCTCCTGCTGCATACCACAACCTCTGGAGGTGTGTGTGGGGTGGCATTTGGGCTGGTCTAGCTTCAAATGCTAAAGAGCACATGTTCCCAAGGATGAATGATGAGTGCTATTATCAGGGGAACTTTCAAAGGGCTGGTTTTGAGCCAGTCTCAGGACAGCACTGATAACCCTCGCAGGAGCACGTCTCACCACTGTGTATAGGAGTGGGGACACGGTAGCCCCTCCTTACATGCTGACAGCTGTAACAGGAGCTGTGGGGTGCTGCAGCTGCTGTAAGGTCTTCTCACTTCATCCACCTGCTGGAGCAAGCAGGCTGCAAGCTTCACTCTTCAGGGTGAATCAAGAAAACTGGAAGTAAAATTGACAGCAATAGTAATTTCGGTGGAATGGTGTATTACCAGCAGTGTTATTGCATCCACCGCCTTTATTAGAGTGTATACGCAGTGTGTAATAATGTAATTAGATTTCACAATGTGTAATAATGATTTTTATGCAACTCAACAACTGCACATTAGGGGAGGGAATTGGTTCCAGTTATGGAGCCAGAACAGCTCTTGGGCTGATGCTGCATACCTGATAGCACATCTGTCAGGCCACAGGCCCACGGCGTACTCCAGTGAGAGGTAGAGAATAGCCCAGAGCAGAGATTTTATCCTCTGCAGCTCCCCAGGTGCCTGCACTGCCTTCTGCCCCACACCTTCCTGCACTGGCAGCATCACCGGGTTCCTTATCACATCCCAAGGGACCCTGATACACAGCTCCTCCCCACAAACAAACAGCCTGAACTGTGTGTGGGAGGAGAAGACCCTTTTGCTGAGAAGGGAACATCTTTAGCTTCCTTGGGGAAGGCCATTTAGGAGCCAGGTTGTGCCCACAACAACTGAACTTGACCCGCTGGGAAGCAAATGAGGGGCACGGCATTAGATCAGGGAGGGAAAATGAGCCACCATGTAGCTGGGGGCTTAACAGGGGCCAGGCAGCGCTGGAAGCTGAAAATAGCACAAATCCCACTCCATCAACCTCTTGGGCATGTCTTTAAATACATTTCTGAGCCTGGCCTGAGTGAATGGCTTGAGGCAGGAGAGGGAGCCAGCAAGGAGCAAGCCACTCAGGCCACCTGAGGCCACTGGGAAGGTCAGGAAGAGCTGGGACTGCTGTGGGCCTGGAGCTAACAAAGGAAAAGGGAATCTTAAAAGCAGTCTTTGACCACTCAGATATGTGGTTGGGAATTAGGAGACATTTCTTCTCAGAAAGAGCAGTCAGGCATTGGGACAGGTTGCCCAGGGAGGTGGTGGCGTCACCGTCCCTGGGGGTGTTTAAGGAGAGGTTGGACGTGGTGCTTAGGGACATGGTTTAGTGGGTGACAGTGGTGGTAGGGGGATGGTTGGACCAGATGATCTTGGAGGGCTTTTCCAAACCTTATGAATCTATGATCCTGTGATTCAACAACTGCACTGAAACACGTGCAGCACACACCAGGAAAGGGTGCAGCATCCACCAGCTTGCGCCTCCAGCGATGCAGCGCAGACCTGCAGCAGGAGTGCAGTGCTCAGCTTCCTGGCAAAAGCCTCGCTGATCCCTGCCCGGCCAGGAGCACTGCATGGCTCCGCGCTGTGCACTCGGAGAAGCTAATTGTGACAACAAACATTTTACTATTTCAGAATAAATCATTTGGCTTTCCCTCCAAGCAGGCTTGTTTCAAATGCCACTTGCTCTGCCACCACTGCTAATGAGCACGAGTTGACCCATTTATTCTCTGCTGCACTTTCCGCAGCAAATCACAGCTTTACTGCAAAGGTGCAGAATATTAGAGCCACAATTTCATTGGCAAGATTTTTTTGCTTGTGAACCCATTAGTATTTTTCCCTGAACAGTTTTCCTCCCTCGTCTTGCTAGACTGGAGAATTGCTCTTTTGCAGGTCTGTTCTTTCTGCTATTCCCTTGGCTTTGGTGAAATATATATGAGATGACTCAGAGTTTGAACTCTCTGTACATGTTTCTAATACAAAGTCTGTGTGTGTCTAGGGACTTAAGACAGATATTTAATTTTAGATGAGAAATGCTGATGACATCATGCCTTTGATTTCCTTGCTGGATGCGTGTGCAGCAAGCACATGGTGAAGCTGTTCAGCCATGAGAGCCTCACAGCACTTAGGAAACTGCTTAATATTCAGGATAGCTAGAGACCCATGGGCAGCTCCTGGGTGCTGCTTACCAGGAGCACGCACCAGAGCATTTATCCCAGGTGAATCCATGATAACAGGCATGTAAGGGTAAAAGAGCTTGCAAGGAAAAAAATGTGCTTTTCTTAAGAGTGTTTGATGCAGCTGCTGCACGCCCTGGACACCAAAGCTCTAAGCAGAGGATGTCAGCGTGGAAATCACCCACCCACCGTCACCCCACGCACCATGATACATGTGCTGATTTACACACACACACACACACACCACACCCCACACCCCTCCCCCCCATGCTGGAGGGGTTGGATTCAACCTCGCCATTGATGCCTTCAGCTTCCCACAGCAGCAGACGCCAGCAAGTGCATCTGGGCAGAAGGGAGCACGCACACAACAGATTCGTTTTTAGCTTTAAAGCTAAAAGAAGAGGCATGCCTCGATTTTATTTTGAAACATGACTAACTAAAAGCTCATCCGCGTGGAGGGAAGCTTGTGAAAAATCAGACTCCTGCAGCACCACCTTTTAGTCAAGGCCATTTTGGTGACATTACGGTGACAAATTCTCAGCCTTTCCTACGATTATATACCTCCCCTACACAGCAGGCATTATCCAAAAAGATCTAGGAGAGATATTAGCATGGATAAACAGGGCATAAGACAGGAAATAAAATCTAATTGTTCAGACAAGAGGCAAACTACAGTGCTTGTACATCAGCAGGAGTAGTCAGCATGTAGAGTGACTTACCAAGGGGTCCAACACGTTCCTCATTCCTTCAAAAGGTGCAGTCACTTAAAGTACCTTCCTGGTACTTTAGTACCAGGATAGTCTCTGGCTCAGCCAGGAGTTACAGACATGATGCCAGCACCATCAGCTTCGTTGCTTGAGTCTGCACAGGGTGTCAGTGTCCTTCTTGGTTTGCTAGGGGGCCTCTAAGCAAGACCCAAGCATCCTATGGTTAAGGACCATAGCTAGCATCCAGGTGGGCACAGAGCTGATTAAAACATCTCATTTTTAAAACCTTGTCAGGTGCATCTCCTAATTGCCTTAAATTAAGGAGTAACCAACCTTTATGGATTATGGACATCACAGATAAAATAGTAACTAGGTGAGAAGGAACAATGGGAACCCACTTGCAAAGATGCCCGACACATCCCAAACAGCAGCTAAAGTCCTGTTCCAAGGGGGCAAAGCATCTCACACCCAGCAGTGTGGTTTGGTGTGGCCCCAGGGTAAAATCAGCCCATGCTGCACTTGAGGATGGCAGGGTGTCATGTCTGTCCTAACACCTGAAAGTCTCACAATCAGTGCATTTCCCATTCCCGGTGCTAAAAGGCCAAGAGCTGCCTCCTGTATAAACAGCTCATGAAGCATGACTAACTTCTTAGCTTGTACTGATGTTTTTGATTAATTTTGCATCGCTCACATTTACAGACTCTCCAAGAAAAGCAACTAAAAACTTCGTTTTATGCCCCAACGAGTATGTGTACTAGTCCTTGGTGAATTGAGTTTCCCGAGGCTCAGCTGCTCTCACCAGATTTGCCCATTGGGGTAATTTCCAGACACTACAAGCTCTGCTGGCTTTGCAGGCTAAAGACCGTGAGGAAGCAGAAGCGTCCCATCATTTGCATGGAATATAAAACATGCTGGTTACACGCAGCCTCTGCTAAGCTCAATGCTGCCAAATATTGCTATTTGTGCTGACAAATGGCTGAGGCTGAAGGCAGTGCCACTGAGGTCCATGGGAATTGCATGGCTAAATAGCAGTCTGCATGGTGGCAGGCAACCTTCCCAAACATTCACAAGCAATGCACTGGCCATGGGAACAAAGCATCTCTGGACAACGATGCTCCCCGCGTGCTCTGCTCTAACTCCTAATAGCTCTGCAGTGAGGAGGTGCAAGGGTGTGAGGCATGTGTAAAAAGGTATAACATTTTGCTGAAGCTCATTGTCCATCATCTTACTGGTGTATTGGGTCACAGAGTCCATGGGGTAATTGTGCGCTGGGTAATGAGGTAATGGTAAATGCCTTTAACTACATTTAAGCCTTCACCTCTTCGTTTCCCCACACAGAGCCACTTGCTGTATTACCTAAGGAGAACTGGCACGCTCAACTCACCTTCTCTGGACACTACTTATTATTTTATATCCCTCTAACATGTCACTTCTTATGTGCCCTGCACTAAAAATATTTCCATATGGCTCCTGAAAGGAAAGTTTCCTCCTTAGTTTAATAAATCCTCTTTACTCAGGATCCCTGGGAGGAGCAGCATGGTCGGAGGGCAACCCAGCTCAAAGCAAACACGTGCCATCCATCAGCAGCCTGGGATTAAGCCTCTTCGGAGAATTATTCCAGCAAAAGCCTATTGTTGCCTGGCCACTTTCCCAGCTGGGGTGCTCGGTGGGCTGATGTCTTCCTTCCCCCCTTTGGCCGAGTCCTCCTCAAGCTGTTGCAGCAGAGAGCAGAGCAGCTCAAATCATTCCTTCCAATGTGCGCTGAAGCTTTTCACTTCATTTTATCTGGAATCGGGGTTTTCTCACGACCTCTCGACCCAGCACGAAGCAGAGCCCTGGGTGGGGATGTAGCCGGGGTGATCCTCCACCTCTACGAAGGCTGTCTTTTACAAATGCTGGCTGTGTTTTTCACATAACATTGTGTTCACATACATATAACTACTGCCGAACGCTCAGAGGACAGCCAAGCCAGTAGCTTGGCACCTACAGCAATGCTTCTACATAGTTGGGGTATTTATGGTGACTCTGACATACTACCACTCAGATCTCCTGTATTAGGGTTGTATTTTTTTTTATGTGAAGGATTGCGGTAGCTAATTGCAATTACCAGAAAGCATATACAAGAGAGCTTGTTGATTGCCAGTAGACAAAGACACTTTGGAAATCTTGGATTTTAGCTATAGATGAAAGCCTATAAATTTAAAAATAGACACCATGTTATCATTTACAATTTCCGTTTGCTAACAAATTCCGCTAAACAAAATTGGTGGCTGATTAAGTAAACATTTATACATAAATAAAACAGTGAAGATCTCTTCAGTTATTGAGATGCAGCCAGTTCAGTCTCTTGTAAATAATACAGTGATGAATTCTGTCGTTACAGTGCATGATAAACCTACCTAGCCTCAAAGTCTTACGCAAACTAATCCATACGCATGAATCAATCAGTTCATTTTAGTCATACAAGCATTATATAAATGTCACTAAAATCAATGCCTGAAAGACGTAACAGATTAATAAATCCTCATGCGGTACATCTACCTGGGATGCAGACCTACAGCACATAACTTGCACCGAATACAACTATGTGAGTGGTTTGAACGAGGCATTTTAACAAAAAAACTCAAGGGCAGGCCTGTAATGAGCAGGCGTGGATGAGAATAGTCTGGCGTATTATTAATTTCAGACAATACCGAATTCTTTTTCATAATGTACATTTTATTAATGCTCTCCGTGATAGCTTTTCATATGGTTTCATCGACAGGAGTACAGTAATTACAATGTATTAAGATTCATTCCATGCCTGAGGAGTAAGGAAGTTCAGTTAAGATATGTAAAGCAAGTGAAACATAAATCACTGTTGACTTGGGGCTGGATTGAATTCAAAACTCTGCCCCGGGGAACCACAGGGCCGAGGGGTTTGCTAATGGGATATGTTGGCTTTGCCAATTAAGTTCCTGGATCCCTTCGGTGGCAGCTGATTGTCTGCGTTATCCCAGGGCCCTGGAGAAGACCATGCAAAATGCACAGGTGCTCTTCCAGAGATTTCACGGTGGCTAATATCTGCAAGAGGTAACCTGTGTGCCGTCGGTGTGGAGGCAGTAGACAGGATTCATCATTTTTATTGGGACTTGGGCTGGTCTCTACAGCCCTCACCATCAGTTACCAGGTGTCAGCCTTGTCAGGGCTGAAGAAAGAGACAGCGACCGTTGTCGTAACTGGCTCCAAGAATAACTCTTCTAGACATTGTGTCAAAGGTTTAAGGTGCAGGATGATAGGATTGTCTGGGGAGAGAAACTCATAGTGAGGGCTTGAATGAAAAAAAAAAAAAGCAATCCAGAGGATTGCTGCTTTCCAGTAATTTGCTGGAAAAAAACAGGGGATTTCTGCTTTCCTGCAATTGCAGCCCCCCTTTCACCCCAAGCAGCACCCCAGAGCTCCCAAGGGTTGGGCAGCCTCAGGTCAGGATTTAGCACTGCCCTTTTAGGCTCTAGAAACCATAAGGACCATCCCCTTGTGACTGAAAAAATCATGTTTCAAACTTTTTGGAGCTTTTTATTTTCTTCCAAATTCCCTGTCTAGTTTCCAGAACCTTTCCAGCATAAAGCAGGGGAGGTTGTTCGTATTTTGTCCCATTCTTTTTTTTCCCTGGGGGAAAAACTTACTGGTGTGGGTGCCTAAACCCCTTGGCAGTATCAGGCAGTTTCTGATAAGCTGCTGGCCTTTCCCTGCAAGGAATGAGGGCTCTGCCCCAAATATCATGCCAGATTTGTGCAATAGGTGTTTCTATAGCTACCAGCAAGCTACCAGATAGCCGTGCTATCTGGCTTTTCATAGAGAGGGGACACTTCCACATTGGCACTGCTTCATTGAAAAATGCCAGGCAAAATAGAGGCTTTTATGTCTAGGGAAAGTTATTCTGGGCCATCTTTTTCCATCTGCTATGTAATTTTCTTCTGCTGCATGAACCTATGCTGTTGAACTCAGGGTAAGTAAGGAGTAAGTAAGTTCTGAGTTGTGCAGGATGAAGGGGAAACTCCAGAGCTCCCCTGTGGTTTCCACCAGGAGCACAGCCATGCTCTACTGGGAGCACACAGCATCGGCAGGATGGCCACACAGCCATGGAGCTCGCTGCTGCTGCATCGCGTGCAGGGACAGCAGGTGACGACTCAGTGCAGAGGAGTTGGCCCAACACCACTAGCAAGTCTTCAGGGTTTGGTGTACATTTTCCCTTTTTTTTTTTTTTCCTCTTTTTCTTTTTGTAATTAATATTAAAAGCCTCAGGGGAACCACACTGATGGGGTCTGCATCCCTTACTGTTGATTTCTGCCCATCCCACCTGCCATGCCTGCACCGAGAAGCCAAAGTCCTCAGCAGGCCATAGCTCCCTGGGGAGAACACGGGCCAGAGAGTTCACCCCGCTGACAGGAACGAAGGCAAAATGTCTGCTGAGCCCCCTGCCCACCATCCTTCAGGTGCTTCCTGCACCTGCCGCAGTGGCACACCTGGGCTGCCAGACCCCTGCCGCAATGCCAGGCAGATGCCATGGCTTTGCATATATCCATTCACAGCTGAGCTGATGGAGAATCGTTATCTTCGAGAAACTAAGGCTTATTTTTTCCAAAAAATATCTCTATTTACACGTGACAGCGAAATCCAAGCAGCATTCCCTGGAAGCTTTTGCTGAGCAGAGCTGCTGCTAGACGTACGTGCCGGTCCCTATTTACAAGTGACAGTTTGAGAGCACTCTGCTGGCAAGTTCACCTTCTTCTGGTGTGAGGGCTGTTTCTTCATCCCTTTTTTATTTTTATTTTTTTTTTCCTTCCCTCTTTGACCCTCCCTGTATTTACAATAGGGCCCTACAATGCAGCAGGGTCGCCTTTATACAGCCCAGTATGTGAGCACATAGTGGGGTTCACGAAGGGGGGCAAGCACGCTCAGCTGTCTTTAAGCATTTTCAAGTCAAGAAGCCGACATCTGGAGCAGAAAGGACTCCTTTGTTACTACAAAAGATATATATTTTTTTTTTTTGCTCGTTCTGCTTAAAAGAATTGGCCAACCAACAAGCGTGCTTCCCGGGGCACTGCCAGGCACAGGGCAGCAGAAATCTCAGCGGGGCTGGTTTCTCCGTGGGGATGAGAGTGTTTGCCGAGGGTTTTTTTGAGACTGGTTCTTGGGCCTCTCCCGTTGTGTGATCCCGTTGAGGGATGGGTAAACTGAGGCACGGAGGAGCTGAGGCAGCACAGCAGCACCGGCTCGCTGGGGCAGGCTTGCGGGTGCCCCGGGCGCTAGATGACACTGTCTTCCATGGTCACTCTTCTGAAGACCGGCTCCTGCTTGGGCGTCCTGCTGCTTTCTGTGGAGAACAAGGAGAGAGCTGGTAAAGCCCCCGAGCAGCACCCAGCCACGCTCCACAACCAGCCAGGTGTCCAGCTGGATGCAGACCTCCCTGATGCAACCACTTGCTACTTTTAAGAGCATTTTGACCCAACCAAAAGATGACGAGGCTTCCCTCAATATTTACGGGACAGCATCCCATCCTCCCACCCCTTCTGGTGGAGCCAGTGGTACAGATTTGCTTGGCTTTGTCCCCAGGAGAGGCAGTAGCTGGTTAAACGGCAGGATTAATGGCAGTGCCCACTGCCCACTGCTCACTGGAGGAAGGTGCCTGCTGCTCCTCACGGGTAGCCCTGCTCCAGCAACGGGAGCCCAGAGCTGAGCTGCAACCCTGAGCTTACACCAACCCAGTGGGGCTTGCTTGAACAAACGGTGTTTTTCATCCACATGGATGTTCCCTATCCACACCCTTTTTAATCGGTAGGGATAACTGCAGAGTAAACGTATTTGTTTTTATATCAGATATTATCTGTGCTATTTGAGGTGGAGTGGACACACGCAGACACTCTCATAATAACATTCAGGGAGAGGTTAAGAAAGACTAGACACTTCCAAGAAGGATTAATGTTGTCCCTGAGCTGTTTCTTAAGCATAAATCCTTTCATCCTATCTCCCACCCACCCAAAGGCCAGAACATCCCTGTTGCAGCAGATCTGCAGGGTGCCATTGGAAATACCACCAGGAAGGCTTGGGGGTGGACAGAGCCAGAAACTACTCAGGCTTATCCTTCAACGTGGCTATTTTTGCTGCTCTTTCGGGGTTTTCGGAAGAGAACGGAATTTCTTCAGTTCTTGTTGCTAATCTCTTTTTTTTTTTTTCCCTAGCAGTGGGATGCCCTTTCTCCTTTCGTTTACACTGCTGCTAGCTCGGTGGGCTGCTTTGCATCGTGGCGTAAACGGCTAGCAGCTAAAAACGCCTGCATACACACTGTAACTGTGGGGAAAAACTAGAAAATCCCACCTATTTAATATGAAGCACTCTTTAATGTCATGCTATCCTTTTATCCATACATACGAATGGCAGCAACACAAGCAAGAAGGAGGAACCTGCTCAGATGGAGGCTGTTGAAAGGCAGAGTACAGGTACATGCAAGGCCGTGAAGGCACCTGCACCAAAGCAGCACATTTATCTGTTGGGGTGAGCCTCTCACAAAAGGGCTGCCAAGGCTGTGAACCGTAAAACTTTCCTTTTTAAAGAGAAGAGACTAGGGGCGAGCTGGTGCAGGTGCCCGACAGCTGCAAGACATAAGCCTGCTGTTCCCAGCCACGCTGTGTTGGAAATGCTGCAGCTCCAACTGGCCCCCCCATCGTACCTGGATGGTGCTGCTCCCTGAGTGCCATGCCCTGAATCCCCTTTTTATCTTCCATAAAATCAGCCCGGCTAACAAGTCTGTTGACCACTCACCCCCCAAAAAACATTTATCAGCAGAGGTTACTGGAGGCTCGTGCCTCCAAGGTGGGACACAAAACCTTCGAAGTGCAGGAGCTTGCTTGTGCTTTGAGCATTGAGCTTTCCTGCCATAAGGACCTGAACTAAACTCTGCGTGAGCTGCCTCAGAGGGAAGTGGGAGAAGACAGGTTGAAAACAGCTTTATTATAGCCATAATTTACCCACAGAGCATCCTGCTGCTGGAAATAACCTTTCTAAAGCCGTAACGGTACATGCAGCTGATTATCAGCGGCAGTCAAAGATACCAGGTCATCTGTGTGTGTGGAGTTCAGAGCAAAGCACCATTGCTTTTCTGCACCATAGAGGTATGTGTGCTGCCCCTCTGGTCACGGGGAGCCGGTGTGAATGATGGCATGTGTGGCACCAAGGGAAAACCATAAATATTCAATGCTTCAAGGCCAAAAAAAAAAAGAAAAAGACAAGACAAAAAAGGAAAAGACACCTGTAGGTTCTTGCTATATTCACTCTTGTCACCAGGATGGGACTATTTGCCTATTAAAATGTGGATGCTTCTTGTCTTTGGGCATAATATCCCTTTTAAGGGTCTGGGATTCAGGCCCCAGTCAACGTGAGGCCGTGAGCTGCTGGCAGCACTCCCGTCACACCAGCTGAGTCGGTCGTGCAGCTCGGCTTGTGCATTTAAGTTGTTGTTTGGGGGTTTAAGCAGCACTGTGAGAATATCAAGCATTTGCTTCCAGCACATAATAACTGCTCTGGGTTTACCAATATATATATTTTTTTATTATTGAGGTTTTAGTTTGGGTTTTTACATGTGTACAGAGTATTTAAGGAGTAGAAACATAAGAAAAGAAGCAAGGGAGGAGGAAATAAAAAAGACAGCAATTAGTTAGAAGCTGAGTTTTTTTGTTGGCATTGTGTGGGAGAAGACTATCACCACCTGGAGTACCAGATACGACGAGCAGTAACCACCTGTAAAAAGCTATTCTGGTGTGCGAAAGTAAGATTTCCAAGCTCTGGCTGTCCTGACTAGTCTCAACATTTCAGCATTGCACAGATCACCTCTCCTGAACTGGGAAGACGTGTGACCAGGTGTACGACCCACGTGTCCCCAGGGCTTGCTGCCCTCCTGCGGGTACCCCTTCAGGTGCTCTTCCAGCTCCCCTCCAAGCCAGCAATGAGCCCCTTGCTTCTGTCCTGCCCCTGGCCAACACCCAGCAGCAGAAGTCAGCAGCAGCAGTGATGATTTCCTCATCTATAGCCTCTGCTATTTCCTCATCAATAACCTCTGCTGTTGTCCCTGCCAAGGATGGCCATGGATAATGCGGCCACCGCTGCTTTCCCCGGCAGCATTAATCACTGACTTTATCTGGTTTCAGCTTCATTCTTTAGGATGTTCTGTGCTCTGTTACCAGAGAACCTGCGACGACATGACACTTACGTAGTAGTGTTCATGAGCACAGACTATTTAAACCCTGAAATATTCATTAAATAAAATTTGCATAGAGTCTAGCTGAATGCAGCAGGTAGCTAAAAATAAAGAACTTTTCTTTTTAAGTGTAAGGAAGAGATCAGGGTGTGACAGATGACCAAGCTAGTGCTCTTAGGCTTTCCTGAGAGAGCTTTTTATAAGATGAGCTACCCTTTTATTCCTGTTATCTAGGCAAGTCTGCAGGGTATTGCACTCTTCATAACCTCGCAAGATCAAGAGCATGTGGGATTGTATGGCAGAGAGGCTGGCCAGCCAGAGAAGAGCCCCAGCGGGGGAAGCAGGATGGAAGCAATAGGGACACGGGTAGCGAAACACAAAGACCTCTCACGGCTCAGCACCTCCCTGTCCCCCATCCCTCTGGAGCATCTTGCTGCTCATTGTCTGGGGGCAAGGAGGAAGGGAGCAGATTGGTTAGCAAACACAGATTTCAGGGAACTAAATGCAATCAACAGGAGGAAAGGAGCAGCACTGTGGTAAACAGTATTGCCTACACAGTGTCTCCAAAGCTGTGATGATCCCCCCCCTACTTCCAGCCTACATAGTCTTGTAGTTTGTCTTGGTGTGTGTTTCCCGTTGCGTCTCTCCTTCGCGTTTTTTAGGGAGATCTTTACAGTCTTATGCAGCTTGTCTCCTATGGTTCTTGCAGAAGACTGACAAGCAATGCCCATCAGAGCCAAAGTGTCCTTGAGCAGTAGGAAACGTAGTGACAGTCCAGCAAACTTGTGCATCAGGTAGCTATGGGGCATTCTGTGACAGGAATGCACAGGGAAAGTAACCCTGGTTATGTGCAGATTACAAGAAGCAGGGGGAAAAAGGGATTCACCACTTGCAAAACATCCCAAGATGCTTTCCAGGAGCATGCAATGCACAAAGCGTGGCTCAGTGCTTACCCCACAGCCTTGCGCTTCTCCCTTCCCCTTTTCCACTTGCAAGCAAGACTTTATGAAGGAAGGATGCCACAAGCTACATATTGACACTGGAAAATCTCACTCCGTACATGCCCAGCAACCAGCATCGCCAAAAGGCAGTGCCATGTTTCCAAAAAGAGCAGTCTATGTATCAAGTGGATGGCTTTGTAGGACCAAGCACTGCCTTTTTGCCTTTAGTCTGTTTTTCATTGAAAGTGGGATGCTTACTGCAGCTGAATGATGAAGTTTTAATATTCTATCTATCTCTACATGCATTTTTTCCTCCCTTTCTTTTAACACAGCTCTAAAAAAGCAGATCCCTCCAGTACAGGGCTGGCTATACACTTCGACCTGGCTTGCCAAGTTGCGTGCCCCAAGCGTTGGTACAGATATAATACTGTAATAGTTACTTCATCAGGCTATTGTGTGTGCCACGTGCTGTTCTCTCATCTCTCTCCACCTTTGCCCACCATGAAGAAATGCCTTAGAAGTTCTGTAGTTCTGCCTCACACTCTGAGAGCAGTTTAGGCTCCAAGGGCTTGAGTTGAGCTTCATGTGCTGCAGTCTGCACAGACGACACTGCTGTGTTCCCAGTCACATAACGCCTGCCTCTACTGAGCCATTGATCAAAGAGCAGAAACCTTCACCATGCCCATAATCAACTATCCAACATGACAAGAGACTGCTTTGACGGGGAAAAAAATGATAAAAATAACCCCCATCCTGCTCCCTGCCCTCCCCGAACCAAATGTCAGTTTTAAAACATTTTCGGCTTAATGTAATTAATGATGTCTATTTCCCCTCTTTTGTGATTCAGCTGTTACCAAATCTATAAGAAGCACCAACAGCGAACCCTGTGGTGCCAGATCAGCCTGGGGACGGAAATAATCAGCTTGAAAATAAGCAGCAGTTTTTGCAATCAAAGCGCTAATAGGCAAGTAGGCCGGAGGAGAGACGCTCAAGAAAGAAGGGATGGAAAAGGGGGGAAAAAGCCTGTTCACCGATAAATCAAAAACTCATGGGAAGAGAACGAAAGAAAGACAAAGATATTCAGTAGGACACAAGTCACCCCATAGCAAATCCATCACTGGTTTGTTCTTGCATAGTTTCAGACACACTGCACCAATCACCCCCCTCCCATTTTATCATGGCAATATTTGCTACAGTGGATCTCACCCTCTGTGTGACTTTAATCCCACCTGGAAACCTGTTTTTTTGGAGACTAATACTAGTGGGTAGAAGAGACTGATACTAATGGGCCCTTTTAACTTTCTCCAAAATACAGGTGTGTCAAGTGTTTCAAGGCTTTGCAGCCTCGGTTGGACTGCTGCACAGATCGGCGTGGCCACAGGGTCTGAATTGCTCGTTTTACTTGCATGCACAGCTCTGCCACACGCCTCCCAGCTCAGTCCTTGCTGGCGTGAAAGATAAAACTAAACAGGGAGGCACAACCTGGCTGGCTGACAACTGTTACGCTATGACACCAGGGGATTCCCAAGGTCAGGATGGGAAACGCTGAAATCTAGACCCGTCGGGAGGAACAGCTTGGTCAGGAATAGACCTCATTTCCTCCCCATGGCATTTTGGCTTGAGCACCTGGCTGCAGGAACATCTCAGGTGGCCCAAAACAGACCCTTGCACAGACCTGATTGCTCCTGAGGGATACGAAGACAGGCTGGGCCCTTGGCCGTGGGATGGGAAGGCTGACGGGGTCTCTAGTGCAACGTGGCTGGCGGTGGCAATGGCGCCTTCTGTGAGGAATAGCTTTGCATACGCCCGGAGCAAGAAAATAAAGAGACAGCAAACAAAGACTGAGGAGGCCTAACGGGGACTTGTTTTACTCTTTGACATGCTACCAGCAGTTTTTAATCTCAGAAGAATCAAAATAAAAAAAAAAAAAAAAAAAAAAGGAAATTACAATGATTAAAAAGTACGACACATGAAATACTATACTCAAATCATCTGCATGTCATCGTCTAGTATATACAGTAGGCACAAAACAGACCTAGAATAACCTGCGAGAAATGTGGACCAGCTTTGTTCTCGCCCCTAAACAAGTCTCGCTAGCCTGATGTCTCTAGTCAGCCGTAGCCGTGTAACGTTTGTGCTTAAATTGCTCAGCTCGGCTTCCTTTCTTTGGCATTGCTCACCCATGCCTTACAGGAGAGGAAACGTACTGAAGACAGCAGTGGAGAGAGGAACAACAGAGAAGAGCGATTAACCGTACAGTACATACATACAGTGTCTTCTAAATTGTGATCAGTTGTTTATTGGTTGGCAAACAAGCTTCACTTTTACAACAAATATTAGTAATGAGGTCATTCAACTGCTGAGACCATACAAAATGATCATAAATTAAAAAAAAAAAAGCGAAAAGAAAAAAAGAAAAAAAGAAATTATTCTCCGTGCTGCTAATTTACCTCTGGAAAGCCTATGTTATTTAAAATCCTGTCAAATAAATAACTTTCCTGTTAGGCGAAATAATGAACAGAAGACTTCTTTTCTTTAAAAATCACTGCAAAAGTACTTTTTAGATCACTACGCATCAATCAGTTTTCTTCGTAACCACTGCAGTACAAGTGCCTAAACTGGGGACCGGGCAGAGCCGTGAAGGCCCTTGAACTCCTATGGGGAAGTCGCCGTCTCATGCAGAAGCCCCGCTATGACTACAAAAACCTCTTGGCTTCTAGATGCGAACCTACAGCCTGGGTGAGGGGCTGCTTGCCAAAGATGCTTCACAGGATTACTGTTATGATCGGTTGTGCACTGTAAACAGAAAGTTTGCCCTGCTCTATTCTGCAAAAGGTCTGCCAGCAATACACCGGCTGAAGAGAGAGACACAGCAAGGAAATAAAAGACTCCCCTGGCTGGAAAGAAACTGTTATCGTGTTACTAAAAATGGTCCTTAGAAAGCGGTGTTCGTATTTTTTTTTTTTTTTGGCCCAGTGAGACTTTATACCGGGATGGGAGGGGCAGGGGAAGAGGCAAAAGGAAAGAAAAGAAAAATAGGAGTTATGAAAAACCTTGCTCCTACTGGTAGACAAACTTACAAGACCAGCACAACAGAAAAGTTCTTATTTTTTTTTTCCACTACATTAACAGGGACGCAAGTTCTGGAGGAACAGAAAGCAGACTATATGTGCAATGCTAGTATCTGTACATTACATAGAAATTGTTCGATTCTCTTTTTTCTGCCATTAGTTTTTTATCATCAGTTAATACAGCAAAATGTAAAATATGCGTTTAGCATATAATTCTAGGATTCCCTTCCGTCTCATTAATTTTTGTTTGGTTTGCTCCGACAGCAAAGGGTGCTGCGGTCAAACCGAGCTGTGAGTGACCAAAACCCATTACGTGATCTGTATTTGTAATAAACAGCTTTGCTAGCTCGTTTGTTTTGTGCAGCACTCCCACCTAGATGCGTCATCTCTACTAGTTTCAAATGCACATTTTTGGCCTTTTTTTTTCTTTGCTTTTTTTTTTTTTTTTTCTTAAATCAGGTCTTCAGTATTAAGAGCAACACAGCATCAAGGATTGTTTAAACAAACACAGCATAACTTGAGAAGGCCACGAAGTGTGCCGTTATCTGTCCTATCTCTTTCATTAACATAATGAAGTCTGTCTGAAGGGAGGAAGGATGGGGAGGAAGAGGGGGGGCAGCAGTTCCTGTTTTTTTTTGTTTGTTTGTTTTTTCCGGGCTGGCCTAAAAATTCCAGTAAAAAAAGTCCAAGAGTTTCATTTTGTTTAGAACAGCATGAAGATTTAGGAGTACACACAATATTACCACTGCTTGTATTAACTCAGAACAGTAAACCGAGTGTTACGGAGGGGCTGTTTGTTGTCTGTTTGCTTAATTTTTGCTTAATCTTCTATAGACTAGTGACCAAGTGAGCGGGTCCTTTTGCATTGCCGTCCGGGGGAGTTCCCTCTTTGTTTGGCGGGACTATAAAACCGTCGCTGCTGCCTCGACCTAGCTGGTAGTACGTGTGTAGCTGATGGACGTGGTTTCTGGAGCCTAGGTTGGGCATGCTTTTGTAGTAAACATCATCGGCATCACCGCTTTTGGCTGGCGGGGGGTCGGTTTGGGTGCTGGCGGTGACGCTCTCTGTCATGGGCATGCCAGCCAGCGTGGGCATGCTGGTGTACAGAGAATCCCTGTTGGGCGACTGGAGGTCGTCCGTGTGCTCGTTGGTCAGCAAAGGGAAAAAGCTCTCGCTGTTGTCTTGCAGGATGCGCCGCCGGCTGTAGAGGTGGGGCTGGTGGTTGTCTGCCGAGTACACCCGGGGGGGCAGCAGCGGGGCGTCCGACTCCTCATGGATGAGCTCCAGGCCCAGGCTCTCCTCGTGGGTGAAGGAGGTGGCGTCGTCCAGCACGATGGCGTCGTCCTCGCTCCCGCCGCCCACGCTGTTGACGAGTTTGTTCATCAGGTTGCGGCTCTGCTCGCTGGAGCGCTCGTGGTTGTTCAGGTAGGAAGGGATGTAGTTGGAGGTGAGTTCCTTCAGGATCTTTTTCTCAAGGGCGTTCTCGGTGTGGTTGTACCCGCGGTCAAGGATTTGCACGCAGTTGCTGAGGTACTCGCCGCTGGCGATGCTGTAGCTGTTGCCGTGATTACCATTCAGTGGTAGAGTATCCGTGACACTTGTATCCCTGGCATTGTTCAGAAGCCCCTCTGAAAAACATTACACAAGAGAGGGTGACTTGTACAAACAGGAGGACACTCACGCGGGATGTGCACACTCAAAACCCCCTTCCTAGGCTGCCACGCTGCTGGGGGAAGGCAACTGGTGGGCCAGGCTCAGCAGCGAGAAGAGTGCTTTGGCCAAAACAAGAGGGCATGGCTCCACCTCGCCGACTTAAGGTCTGGCCACCGAAAAATGGAAAAGTGCTGCCAGGTGTTTTACTTGATGCAGCAAGAGCTGGTGGGAAGGAATAACCTCTCCTCACCAATATATCCTATGTGGCTATAGTGCACGGCTGCTTCCAGAGGCTCGGGGCTTTGCTCTGTATGTCTTTGGGGAGCTGAGGGATACGTGAGCCTGAGCTGGTCCAAACAGCCCTTGCTCCACGCTCTTTGGCAATTCACCCCAGCTGAGGAAATGTATTCACAGCACAGGTTAATCATTACCCTGACTTCACTTAGGACTGTATCCTTACTTGCTTTGAAGGTGAAAAAAAAATCCTCTCTCCACGTCAGAGGAAAGGCATAGGCCCTAAAGGCAAGATTTGGTGATTAGCTTGTGCAGACATGCAAGACAGGGGCGCAGAGCGCTTGCTGTCTGAAGCTTTTTGGGAACAAGGCTAAATGCCCTACCTCTCTTGGTCCAAGGCCGTGGCCAAAATAACTTATTTGATACTGGACAGGTGGCATTTCTAATGTAATCAGTGCTGCAGACAGCTGCTGCGGGGTCTTGCAGAGCCTGTAGAAGTAGCTTCTATTTTACTTTCCAAGTTAAAGCAGAGGGCTTAATGAAGATAAACTACCATCACTGTCATGGTATCTCAGGCTCAGGGGGACCTGCACAGAGTGACAGGGTCTCGGGGATGCCACTAGGCCTGGCTCACTACCTTTCTGCCTTGCCTGCTGTGTTGGAAAATGCAGCCCAGTGAAATTCAGGTGCCTGGCTTGCATGAGGAGTATATAATGCACATACAGCCACAGATGAGACATTTGGATTTTAGCAACAAATGGGCCTGGTCGCTTCTGTCCCACTAACTGCCTGCGTCAACACTGCCAGCAGAAGTCTGGGGCTTGACTCGTGCCTCCCTCGCACTGCAGGGGATGGCGGAGAAGTGCTTTGAAAGCAATGTGGGACAAGTGGGCAAGGGAGGATAAACTCGGGCCACTGGCAGTTTAAGCTGCCCTGCTTTCTTTTTTGTATTACTGGCCTCCCCAGAGCAAGGAATGCACGAAATCATGTATCTACCTTTCAGCTAAGGGTTTTGGGCGTTGCCAAAAAAATCACAAGCAACTCCCAGCAAGCAGCGGTTGATTAGAGGAACCATTAGCCAACAATTTAGGATTAACGGTTGTTCACACCATGCTTGCTACATGGCATGTGTACCTTCTGAAAATACAGGGTTTAGTCTATATCTGCGATGTAGTAGTTGTGTATGTCAACGGCTGGAAAATGCTTCTGCAGGATTTTGTTCTCTTTTGAGTGAAATGCCCCAAATGTGTCTGAGTTTAGGTTTCTGAAGCTTAGAGTGTGCTGCTGTGTCCCGTGTTTCCAGAAAACAAGGGAGCTATGCAAAAAAGTTAGCTAGCCATCACAGACATAGAGCAAAGCCACTTATTTTCACGTTAGAAGCCCTCCCAACGAGCCATGATGTTTAGGGAGAAATGAGAAGTGAGCGTTTTAGGGGAGGACTGTATGCAATGGGAACAGTGATTGTCTGATGGTTGGGCACTGTATGCATTGAGGCACCGAGTGCCACTTCTGCTGCCAATGCATAGAGCTGGAGGCCAGGGGGTTCAGCAGGGAAATAAAACGGAGGCATTGCACGTGAAAACAGAGCGGGTTCTGTAATGAAACATGCCGTATAAAAATGCTACGACCTTGCAAATTAAAAGGTGAAGTTCAAAAGAATTGTATGCACGGCTAAATGAAAAACTAGGCTGGGTAAATGATACCACAAAAACGGGAAATAAACAAGAAGGCACCATCTAATCTTCTCTCTCTCTATATATATGTATGTGCACATACATATATATACCCACACACATACACACGCACACATGTATATATACATATGTATATTCATAAGCTTTAGATTCTTCCAATTTCAAAACTGTGAGATGAATTTCCTTTATTAACTACATCATCTATATGTGATGCAATAAAAGTGAACTAAAAAAAATTACATTTGATATGCAATGTTTAGCTTTACTCCCATACTTGTCTCTCTGTAGGGCTCTAAACGACAGCATGAAGAAAAGGAAAGAAAAAACAACAAGTAAGCTTACAGCGACAGTAGGAGAAACATGAGTAAAAAGCAAGTTGATGATATGCAGAAGAGAGTTAACGGAAATAATTTTCACTGCCCAGAATACATGAATTTGTTACATGGTTTATTTCAGGTTAAAAATATTGACATTTTAGACAGAAAATTATTTTACGCGCAATATCAATATACTACATTTTATTAAAAAAGATAACATTTAAAACTTTTTCCAATGCCATTATAAATGTCCAGTGTGCAACACAAATCAAGAAATAATCCCTGGAAATTTTAAGAAAAGTCTAAAGCTCGCAACAGTCATGCTTGAAAAGACAGGCACTGTCAATGTCATTTCCAAAGTCTTAAAATGAATGGCTTTACTTACTGTTAGTTATAATAACC
The DNA here is from genome assembly GCF_013377495.2 of Cygnus atratus. Classification (NCBI taxonomy): domain Eukaryota; kingdom Metazoa; phylum Chordata; class Aves; order Anseriformes; family Anatidae; genus Cygnus; species Cygnus atratus. Next base: position 13,511,375 of record NC_066365.1, on the reverse strand, counting down.
CCTGGCAGTTGAAACTGAAATCCATTTCTTGCTAAAATGTTTTGCTGTCCATCCTTTGCAACAGTGCTTTGTAAGAGTACGACTTTGCTCATCATAGGGCTGCTGGCACGTTACAAACTTTTGCAAGGAAGCTTTTTTTTTTTTTTCCGGTTCTTTTATAACCAAAACGCATGGAAAGCTACATGGACTTTGCAAACAAAGGTGAGAGAAATAGTAGATCGAATAATGGCATCTCTAAATGAAGCTATCGAGAAGGAAGGATTAAAAAAAAAAAGGAGAGCCAGAGATGAAGATGAAGAGCCATTTTTAACTGTCAGCTTCCCACTCTGCACTGGTCTGTGGCACGCTGTGATTTAAGCAGAGCTTGTTACGTGATTTCCTTCTTCTCTTAAAATTATCACTCATGGAAGTGGTTAGGCCATTTTGAGACACTTAGGCATCCAAGAGACCGAGCGAGCGTACATCCATCAGCTGCAAATGGCAGCAAGCGCTGTGCACGTGCTGCGGGGTGCCAGGCTCCTCACCTACCACCTCCTCCTTCTTCTATGCTCTGTCCCACTGAAGGAATTGCTTTTGCCACCAGTAAACAGGCTTTGGCCTTTTGGGTTCTCATCCCCAGCCTTTTTTCAATGCTTTTTAGGGCTCCTGTTGAGACTCTAACATGGATGTGGCAGCTTCAGCTTGAACAGAGAGGGTATTTTAATGCATGTAACTGGGGAAGGGGAAGGAATGGACAGAACAGGTAAGACCCCAGGTTTACCCTCTTTATAGTGTCCTGCCTCTGTCAATGGACAGCACCAGAAGTGGCAGATGAAGGTGCAAAAAAATCATAGCCTTGGTGACATGGAGTGAGTTAGTAGAATGACGTTAGCTAGCGTGCCCTCACTGCACACCAGTCCTAGCCAAGGCACGCCCAGAGATGGTGCCAAGTGCCTACTTTTACAATGCACTATCCCTGCTTTAGCCTGGCTGCAGGGTCTTTAATCCCAAAGAGCCCAAACTGCTTTTGCTAACCTTTGTTTCCCCTGCGGGATCTCCTAATATTCACACTTTCTAATGGAATGTTTGGTCCCAGGACAATAACCAGTTTGAAAAGCAATAGCTATACCACTTTCTTTGATCATTAATTAACTTGCAGCTTCCTGAACACAATGGGTTGCATTCTGCTGCCCGGTAAAGTCAATGGTAAAGCTCCTGCAGCTTAAATGGGATCAGTAGTGGTCCCACTTTCTTTAATCTCCTACGGATGTAGACTAGGCAGGTTTCTCTGTTTTCCATCTGCTTGTGTTGCACCAAATAGCACTTTCAAATCAATAACACTATTTGTGGAATAATACGTTGTTAACTCAGGCAATTGTATCAGAATCCAGTCTTAAAAGCTAGAAGAACACAAGATTATTAAAATGTACGTAAAACCTTTTTGTCACATTTCTGCTCAAAACACTTTTTTTCGCTCAAGGCACCCAGACTTGAACATTAGGGCTTGTCTTAAGCCAGATGTTGACCCATCATTACCTGCTGCAACTTATTTTGAATGTCCCTCAAATCTCAATATTATCATGCAAAGAAACATACAGAATATCAAAGCTTGTTTTGACATTTGCGATACATAGAAGTTCCTAAAATGCAGAGCATTTCAAGCTTAACAGTAGTCCCTTTTAGAAAAAGCATTAGTGAAAGCAAATTTATTGCACAAAGTTAGCATGGCTTAGGAAATTTATGAACAGCAAAAAGGTCAAACACACATGCTTCCTTGTGGTTTGAATGAAAATACCCTAGTGATACAGTTTGATATCTATTTCTGTTGTAAACAATACTCTGCTATATAGCATAACAGGGATTTTAGTGTTTGCATGATAACCATCGTTATTCTCCCTTCCTTAGAGATCCTTTACTGGTAAGGGACACCTTCATAGGGAGGGGACACCTGACAAACTTGTGCTTGGAAGCAGCGTTACTCTGTAAGGATCTGGCCACCTCTCAAGCAATCCCCCCAGAATCAAACGGAGGTGGCAGAGCTGGACAGAGCATCAGCAGAGAGGAGCTGGCAGAGCTCCATCCTCTCCAGCTGCCCCTCAGGTCCTGGTTAAACACATCTGCCTGTCCCTAGCAGCAGCACCAGGACATCTGCCTACAAACCCCAGTGGTCCCCACGGCTGGAGCAGAGACGCACACGTAGGTGACAAGAGGCTAATCTCCCAGCAGGAGCCTCAGCTAGGTACGACTGACTCTACCTATTCCCTTTTCATCGCCACAAGGAGGGTATGCCAAGAGCTCCTAGTCTCCCCTACACCTTTTTCTATTCTTTCTTTCTTCTTACTTTCTAAGAGCATATAGAAAACGTATTAATGCAAACGGCAAAACATTTCCTACAATGTCTAAGCTCTACTTGTTAGAGCCGACCTCCACTCCTTGCTTCAGCTGTCATTTTTTTTCCTACAGATCAAGGGCGGTTTTGCTCTGTTTTGCATTTTTACTCCTGTAACCTCTGGCAGACACGCCGGTGCGCTGCTGACCGCATTTCTCTCTGCCATTTCGAACGAGCAGCTTTGGTGTCAAAGGCCATTTTAGCTTCACTTACCTTCAAAGGTGTTCCTGTTTCTGAAATGAATGGTTTAACGAGGCAATGTGCTGACAACAAAGAGAGGAATGGATACGTCTGACAAAACACAGACACAAGACCAAAACAATACAAAAGCACGGGGATTAAAAAAAAAAATCAAAATAAAAACTACTATGAATGCTTTGAGTGGGACTGATGAGTGTCTCTCAAAGTGAACTTGATCGCTCATGGAAAAAAAGCCTAAGGAAAATGGAAAAATGCACTGAAATGAAAGGAAAGGGGGGGATCATTTTTGTGCCCAGTTCCAAAAAAACAAAGTGTGTGTGTGGGGAGAAAAAAAAAGGAAGAAAAAAAAAAAGAAAGAAATGGGCCAAAATAAGCCACAGAAAATGGAATTCTCACTAGAAAAATTAGAGAGAAACTCCAGCACACCTTGTGCGTTGTACATGCTGACAGAAGGGTTGTTATAGACCGCCGATTCCCCGAGCAATGTATTATAAGGGTTGTTAGTGCCATGAGGACGAAGCAGAGCATTGGTTATAAGATGATTAGCCATGGCTCCTGGAGCAGCCCGATAGAAAGACAGAGAAAAAAAAAAAACAACAAAAAAAGGTCAATCAGGCAAATGTGGCATAAAAAAAAGGGAAAAAAGAACATTCAGAATGACAACAGTTGAAATAGTCCTGATTACAAGCAGCCAGCTAATTAGACTCAAAAACTGTAGGCCACTAAAGCAGCACAGATGTTACTGACAATGCACAAATCCAAACTGATGCAAAAGAAAATGGATCAGAAAGCAGATAAGCTACATTTATGGTGGTTCCCCAGTTGCTCTGAGTGTAAGCAAGGCTATGCCCACATGCTTGCTACAAATAAACACAGGAAGATGGCAGCCTACACAATGGGGGGGGGAACTCTCCAGAAAGTACCAAATGAAGAAGGAAAAAAAAAAAAAAAAGATTAACATAAAACAGCACATTTAATTCCCACTATGTGTTAGGATCTCTTTTGTTTGTCCTTTGAAACACATCTAAAATTGAAAAAAGTGTAATTAAAAAGAAAGGATGGAAACTGCATCCTCTCCGAAAGGCTCTCGGCACTTATCGGAGAGCTCTGCTTCACGAACCAGTTTCTCATTGCTAAGAGGGCAAGTTTCACTTCAGCTCCTGTTCCTGAAAGCTTCCCTGTACCTCCTGGCAGGTGGGGAGCAAGAGCACCGCAGCCGCAGCAGGTGTTTCTATCAGGAGCGAGAGGGGACCATGGAGATGCGCTTTCTCCTCTTGCTCTCCTTTTTCCAAGCAAACACCTTTTTTTTTTTCAGCACTCCCTGCCCTCCTTGTAGTCATTTCTGACCACGCAGACAGCAGTCAGCCTCCTGCTTAGGTCTGTCCCTTGTGGTTGCAGCCTCCGGACTTGTGCTTTTTAGGATCATCACGGTTGGGCAGGTGGCTGCTGAGACCCACCGTGTTTCCCACCATGGGCATCAACCCACGAAGCAAAGCCTCCTCCCTCCTTTTAGCTGACCTGCAGGACCACGAATCTATTAAGCCCTTGCCCCATTAAGACTCCTCTGGGATCCAAAGAGGCAGCTGACACAAAAACTCATCCCAGGGCAATCCCCAGGAATACTCAAGGACATATATTTTTTAACCTCCTGGGCTAAACCATTAGAGCAAAACCTTCCCAAGAACAAGCAAGTTTTTGATGGGGGTGACTACAGCCAGCCAGGACAGGGCTATCAGAGGGCAAAGAGGAAGGGAAGGAGCACAGAAAACAGACCACCACCTTTTCCCCAGCCTGCTGCCATGCCAGGGCTGTGGCAAGCCTTCCAAATATTCCTTCCCAGCTTCCCACACCCTGGCTTGGCCTCTAGTCAAACTGTTTGCCTTACCTGGCTGTCACCAATACCTGCTGGACCAAACCCAAACAAGCAATCGAAAAGCCAATTCCTCAAAACCAGCCACTCTCACAGCGATGCCTTTGTCACTTTTGGGGTAGGGGAGACCACCATCTGCTTCCTTTGGTGGTGGAGGTGGCCCTGTGGTGTGCCCTTTGCAAGGCACGTGAGGTTCAGGGCACAACCTCTTCTCTGCAAATAATTACCTGGCTTCTGCTTTGCAAACCCTCTGAAAGCTCAAACCAACAGAGTATCTAAAGAAAGCAAAAGCTGGCCAAACCCAAGGACCTCCAGAGCTCCAGAGGTGCCTCCCGCACTGCTCGTACACTGGCTCCATGTCCCATGATGGCACTGCTCTACGATTGCAGAGGATCAGGAGAAAGCAGCCTGCTGTCCTGCCCCTCTTTTCTGCTCCCCCCCAGCCCTCCCACCCCGAGGCACAAGGCATTAGCAGGTCACTTGGCCTTTTGAGCGCAGGACATGGTAAGAAGGCAGCACTGCATGAGGGCTGCATGCCAGGGAGGCTCCTCAACACATGCAGCTGGAAAAAATACTGTTGTCTCTCACCTGATGGTTTTGGCTATACTGATGAACTGTTGTGATTGGAAATAAGGAAACAAAGCTGTCTCCTGTAAAAAAACATTATATGAACACTTAACTAAGCAACCTTGAATATAACTCATAGTCAAATGAGTCAATCCTTTCTTTCAGGTAACGCATTTATCCATTAATCTCATGTACATGTGGGGTGAGGGACTGTAGGAACAACTTGCCTTCTTGCACTAGCTTTATACCAGTGTGACTACTAGCTGCATTAAAGTGTTTCTGCTTTTATGCCGCTTCTAAACAAGCTGGGCCATAAATGATTTGAAAAGGGACTCACTTTTGTTCAGGTAACAGGGATGTCCAGAGCTAATGCCAGTCATAAATCCAGAAGTGATATAATCCTCCCATATGAGATTTAACCCAATCTCCAAGTTGGTCACTGTGAGATTTAATAAGGAAGAGGAGGATATACCTGCCACGTGATTTCGAATGCTTTTGCTCGAGGCGTCTTTAAATGGCAGCTGCCAGAAAGAGCACCTCACTCGATATATTCCTAGTCTGATCTTGTCTAGAAGACAGGGCTCCTGCAACAAAGACAGGGATGCTCATGGGGTTTGCTCCCTGTGTCAGCCGGGCAGGTCGGACCGTTTAGCACCAGGGCTGCTTGTGCCACATGACAAGAGACAAGAAGGGACAGATCTGTGTCAGCACACAATGCTTGGCTTGCCTAGAGGCACCAGGGGGGTTCTTTGCTGCCCAGTGGGCTCTGAAACGAGCTAAATTCACACAAACCTGGCTCTTCTGGACTAGATCATTTCTGGCAACTTTTAATGGAGAGCCATGATTCCAACTATAAACACCACCAAAGGCTGAAAACTCAGAATAAGTCATTTTCTTTCTCTCAGGTGTGTAAAAGAGGATGCTTGGTATAACAAAACAGCCTGTATGCAGATACTAAGCAAAAATATTGTATCTTCTGCCTTTCTGAGGGCAAAGATTTTTTAATTTACTGATCTAAATGCTATTTGTGATGGCAGTGCTGAGTAATTCTCCTGATGCAAAGCCAAAACAAACCCACCCATAGCACTTTCTGATTGCTTTCAATACTTTTAGGCACTGGGCTGGGCCCTAAGGACTCAGCAGCAGGTGCGCTGGCCACAGCGAACTTCACCTTCTGTACAGGTCACGGAAAATTTAACCTCTGGCATCTTAAAAAGAAAATGGCATACACCTTGTATTCATTAATCTGGGCTCTTGTTTCTCCTTAGCTGCTTTAAAGCTGCAACAGTCCCTGCCTCAAAGGATTTTGAGAGAGAACTGCATTAAGGCTCCAGAGAGCCTGTAGTTAAAGCTTTAGATAAAACAATAATACAACAACCAAATCCCCATTATTGGGTTTCTCCCTCCCAGGAGGGAGAAAGGAAAAGGTAACACCAGCCATACATTTAAGTATCATCCTGCCTTTTTCATAACACTTTATCATTGCTATAGCAACCAGCAGGGCTATTAGAAAGGATGGATTAAGTCTGCAGATGAGGCACGAGCACAAGAAGCAGGTGGGCTACCAGACTATGACCCCGTTTGCATGAAAATGGCCTTGGTAATAAACAGCCAGCAAAGCTCGATAAAGAAAGCCTGGGATCAAAGCAGCGCTCTCTCCCTAAATACAAGGGAAAGTAAATAGGCTTATTTGACCCTATGTGCCACAGTCTCACGTGTGGGTGCACAGCAAAGACGGGCCACTGGTGCTGTGATAGCTGCTGCTGGCAATGGCCAAAGCAAGTCTGGGGACTGAAAGGCAGGAAGATCAGGGCTGCTTGTATCAACTGACTGCCCCGAATCTCCTCCTTCGCAATGTGTACCTCGGCAACTACCTGGCTTGAGGCTGGCAGTGTGCCTAACATCCTCAGCAAGCAGCGTTTGTCCATCACTTGTTTTTCTTTACTCACTTATGGCTGGGTCCTCAGCTCTTGTCCGCTTCTGTAGCATGACACCAACTTCTCCCAGCAAATCACAGAGTCCTTGCTTCGCACCCTTTCAGCAGTAAGATTCCCTACACAAATGATCCCTCTGCCATCTCCTGAAGCACCTGAGCCCAGCACGCAATTACCAAACGTGCTCTTTATTTGCTTAATTACGCTGGCTGGCTTCGGCTCAGCTGCCTTGAAACACCTTCACTTCTGCTAGCCAAAAATACCCTGCTGAAAGGAAATTCACTCCGTTTCCAAACCTGTCGTGTGTTGTGTGCATGTGGCCCTTAAGGGTGGGAAAAAGATGAGGCTTCAAACTCAAAGGCTCACCTGGGCATCTGCTTGTTCAGTGGGATGAGAGGACCACAACCAGAGCCCGTATTTAACATCAGTAGAGCAAGAATTTGGTGTTATGACCATAAGAGAAGGCTGCACCCTGTTAAACATAGGTAATATTTAGACACTAGCTAAAAGCAAAGGATGAAAAGAAAGATGACAAGTGTGTGTCACCAGACTCTAGATTGTATCATTCGGAAACAAAATTCAAACAATTTCTCGTGGGCAGCTGGCTGACAAAGCCACACAAAGGCATTTAAGCTAACTTGAATCATCTGCGTGGTCTGCTCAGCAGGAAGGGAAATGTATCCGAGTGCTCTTCCAGACTTTCTGAAAAATAACGTCATTCAGCATGGCCCAACCAGGCTGCAAATGGCTTGAGCTTGACTGCTTTAGTCTGGGTCATCTGTCCACAAAGATAACAACGCCCTCACACATCACTCTTGGCTTTCTATCTCTTCAATCCCATGCCAAAATTGGCTCTAGCCTTGCTATATGTATTTCAGCAGGGTGGGAACACGCTGGGGAAGGGAAGATTTCCCCAACACCCAGCAGACATGCCTGAAGTGCAGTTTTGCAGAGAAAAGAGACCAAAGCATTTAACAAATTGAATCTGATAAAGTAGTGAATCAACTGACCATTTCAAAAATGTCCAAAGAAAACTCCATGTTTTCCAAATGAAAATTATTTTTTGGTTGTTTCTAAAGAGTGGTTTGTATGAAAGCTGACTTGGACTTTTTCTTATGATGTCATCTTTTCATTAGAGTAGAAACAGAAATAAATAGCTTTGAAACAGCACATCTGAGTTGTAACAAAATGTTTCATTGCCTCTGACCCGGGAGTCCCCAAATGTAATTTTTCTTGGTCTTTTTTCATTGTTTCCCAAAGAAAAAAACAACAACGAAAACATGTACTGCTGTGTTTTTGGTCAACCTTAATCTTTCATCTTACTTCACATTTTCCCATCCATGCAGCTCTTGCTACTTCCATCCCACAGGGCTAGGATAGGGCGCTGTGCTCCCGCCCACTCTGCCTCCCGAAGCAGCCAACTTATCTTTCTGTCCACAGCCACCATAAATCAAGCACCTCAGCTTCTCACACTTCATATATTTGACTTCAGACCACCCTGCAGAGAGAACGGACCAGTCCCTGGGAGGTACTGCAGTGCCTGAACTACCAGCGAGCACAGGTGGCTGGCGCATCCTTGACACCAACTAGGTGGTTAGAGATGACTCTTTTACTCAGTGCTCATTTAAAAACAAAACCAACCAACCAACAACAACAAAAAAAACCAAACCAACAAAAACAAACAAACAAAAAACCACAACAGAACAAGCAAACAAATCTGCCTTATCCTAACCATAGTAAATAAATCATTTCCTTAACCTGAATGTTACTGAACCAATCTTGCTGCGCAGATCTCAGTTTGTAAGTTCTGGCTAGCTCTGTACATCACTTAGCATTAACTTTTTTATTCCGCTTTACTTCCAGGGAAAGAAAATATATTCAAAGCAGGTTTGTGTGAGTCAAAGCTCCAGTTATCATCGTGACTGTCCTTATCAGCATTCAGTAGTGTCCTTTACTGTATTACACACAGATTTTTCATGTATTTAAAGAATCCTGGTCTTCCACATGTTCTCTTGCAGTTTATTCAAACGATTAATGCAATTATGAAAAGTGAAATCACACATTTGCTGAAGGACAACAGGCATTTTCAGCATTTTTCCTGGTTCCCTTCAACGAATGCTCTGATGTTTAGATTTATCGAACTGTGTTCTTATAATAGCCAACAGGATTCAGTTAATAAACTTCAATAAACCTCCCTATTAAATTTCTCTCAAATAGGTTTGTTGTCACTTGCAGCATCTAATCTATTCATTGAGAAGCTATTAATACTGACTGCAGTGAAATGGAATTTCAGCAAATGAGGTTGTTAAGCTCTGGGCTATCCAGAGCTTAACAAAATGAAACATCCCATGCTTTTATGCAGAGACAGGGCAGGGAAAGTATTTCTTTTTCCCTATTTTCTTCCTTTCTTACGTAATGATTTCAGATGACAAAGCTCTGCTGGTTTATAATCTGCAGGCCACGTTCCAAACATATTGCTAGTCTACAGTGATTTATAAATATTTGCCCCAGGATAGAGGCCATCACTGCACTGATTCCTTCTCAACTGCTCAGAGCAGAAACACATTCCCAGAATGGGACATTTCTTTTTACCATTGCTGCCCCTTCAAAGGGTTTATAATTCTTTATACCGTGACTATACAAAGGTGCATTATCCCTCATTGTTCCTCTTTATACTTATTTCTCACTACTCCTAAGCTCTTACTTGTAGGGAGCCTTGCCTATGGCAGAAATTGGCCTGTACTTACAGGAATCTGTATAAGCAGCCATGCTTTCTTCCTCCCTCTTTCACAGTCATCATATTAAGATTGCTCTGCAGCAATACTCTGCTGGATCTAATACTCCCCAAAGCCCGCTCTGATTTCAGAAATTGCCTTGCCCTTACTTTTCCTCTTTAAATCTGATCCACCTAATGACTGAACTTCCAATTATATGGCTGTCAATCCTAAAATCAAAGCCAGTTCATAATATCTCCCAAAGGAAGAATGCCACGTCACTCACTGAAATCACTGCAACAAATCTCAGCTAACTCAGTCCCAGGCAGCAGAAAGGCAAAACAGACTATAAGACAATCAGCACTGGGATTCATTTCGCACGTAAGCAGAAATATGAGTTAAATTCCTTAAGTTTTGATCCTTGATGCAGAAAACCATAATTTTCCTGGCACAAAATGTATGGCTGACTGGAAAAAAAAAGTACAACAGAACAATAAAAAGAGAGAGCATGGCAATCGCTAGTCCAAAAGGATACTGCATTTACGTTACAAAACAGAAAATATTAATTTGCTTACAGCTACCTCAGCTCCCTGGAATTCATTTCTAGTTCATATGTAATTATCAGGATGGTTCATTCTGATGCCAGATACTGACATTTAGCCAAAACAACAGCCACTTAACAGGGTTGCAGAGATTTGTGCCTTGCAAACAGCAATCCCTCCCGGCTGATTCAGTGCAGCTGCACGTGGACTGCTTCATCCAAATACGCCATCCGTTTGGGTGTGGGACCCAGGTGGGGGTATCCATAGGGCCAGGGAGTGTAAGGGCAGGATGTATGTGCTCTGTAAGGGTTACAGAGAGGTAACAGAAAAAGCAGGGGGCACAGGGTGTGAAATCAAAGAGTTAAAACTTGGCCAGTTTCATCAGAAAAATGCCAGGGGCAGTGAGATGGTGAGGTAAAGAAACGGCCTCCTGCGCTGGGCAAAATGGATATTTCAGAGTCTTGACATAAATCAAGCTTCTGAAATCCCTGGGCTATTTCTTTTGGAGGATCTCCCCGCTGTTGTGACCACCGGCACAGGCATTTATGGTGCTGGGACAGCATGTGCTCTTGAGCACCGCTCTCCCCAGAAAGGGAGCAGAAGCCACAGCACTCATGAAACTGTAGTTAGACAAGATGCTGGAAAAGAGCCTTTGGGCTTGCTCTGGATTAGCAGATGCCTCTGGGGACTCTCACCCTGCTTCTTGCCCTTTGACTTCCACCAAACATCCAGGGGACACATAAACACCTCAGAAAAGCACTACTCCACTCTCAAGAGGCAGTCTTGACCATAAAGAAACAGAAATTGAACAGCTAATCATACGCCTGAGGTGGGAGGAAAGTGGGTTTTCATTGCTGTTGCTGTTTGTGGATAAATCAGACGCCTCCAGGCTCCAGGACTGTTGAAACCCTTGAAACCAGGGACTAAAGGACTAAATTTCCCAGGGCTGGGCTGAAAAGTGGGAAGGGAAATGCTCGAGGGCAAGGAGCACTGTGTCCTCTGGGTCTGTGCAGCACTGTGCACCTGCTGACTCAGGGGAGCATTGAGCATAGACACCTCTCAGCACTCTGCAAAAAGGACAGGCTCTGGGAAAAGGTGCCCTGGCTGAAAGCAGTGTTGACGATGAAATGAGATTTGCACATTGGCAGATGATGGTCTCCAAATGGTCACAGAGGCTGCATCCCCTACCAGGGCCATCCTGGGCTGAACTTCAAGAAGTACGCTGTATTTACTGCTCCTCTCCAGAAAACCCTGAGAATCACTAAAAAACTGAGCACAAAGCATCTAAAGCATCTCCAGGGCAAAGCTCAGCTTTAAACAGATGCACGTCTTGCTCTGCACCACGTCCCCAGTTGTGCAGTGATGGTACTGCCAAGGGCAAACTGTCTGCAGGAGACAGACACTTTCCTTTAGTCAAATTATTCTTGAACCGTTTGGTGCTTAGAAAGAAAGAATGTAAAGTAGTTTTACACCCAGGAATATTGTGATGAGTTCCCTCTAGGCATCTGCAGATTCATTCATGAACCAGGAAAGCAACCACAGGTGCCTTGGACGTACTGGCGGTCTGCTGTGCTGAACCTGCCTACGACAGTGCCATGATAGGAGTGAGGATAAAAGAAAAAGAGCAACCCAGCACATTCGAAAATGTGCTTAAACGTTGTACTGCTCACCATTAACTCTGCCCGCCAACTTGTGTGCTCATATAGCCACATCCTGCTAATTTATAATGAAAGCAAAACTAAACAACAAACAAAACAAAAAATCAACAGACAAACTATCTTTGTGAAAGACACGATATGAAAACTGACTGGCTTCACAGGAGAAACTGGAGCACTGCCTGCTGCTAACTGTAAAAAGAAAACAAATGGAAAGAAACCAGAGAAAGTATTTATTCTCTAATATCTTCCAGCCACGAGAAGAGTGATTGGTGTTACTCAGAGCAGGTAAGAACCATTTAGCCTGACTGTGATATATCAATTCATGGCGCCCTCCGAATATCCTATCGAGATGAGCAGAGGCATTCCCACCTCTCCCAGAGCTCAACTGCTCGCTATTTGTCTTATATGCAACATAAATTCGGCAGAAATCTGACTGTCACACTGGTCCCATAAATCTATCAGGGAGAGAATGAGCCACTTGAGAAAAGACTGACACCTGACAACGGTAACGTTTCCACAATCCACATTTCCACCTGCCCTCCACTTTCTCTAGGCACTGCCAGCAAAGGGTCAGCTTTTCAGTGGGCTCAGATGAGCAACAATCACTCTTTGAAGTGTATGGGGATGGCTCACCATGGAGAAATTATTTAAGCTCATGAACAGGGGCTGACACGGCTTGCATGGCAGCTCGGATACCTGCTCTGAAGCCAGCAACTGGAAAAAAATGCTGAACCAGGTTAAGCCATTCCTGGGCAGCTTAAGTTAATTTGTGGGATAGGAACTGTTTTTATTTATTTATTTATTTGCTGGGCACAGGCACTGGCAGTTTTGTGGGGTATAATTTGGTGAGAGGGGCAGAGGGATCAGCAGGAGCTGCTGTTAGCGTGGCTTGCTGGAGCTCCTCTACCAGAGAGGTTTGTGGTTTGAGATTCCCAGGGAATGTTGATTTTTTATTTTACTCTTTCTTTTTCTTTCCCTTTTTTACCTTTTCTGTCTGTCTCTCCTTCTAACCACACCAAAAGCCACTCTGTTTTCACTGCTGTATTGCCAAGTTATGTCCAGACAGTGACACCTACTACCACCAACCCTATGCCGACAGCTTAACCCAAGCATCTTCATCTCACCCTATAAAAGAGGAAAATCTGGGGAAAGCAACCCAAACTGACTCACTTTAGTATTTCTGTGCTTCCCTGGTGCTAACCTGCAGCTGCTTTTGGAGTGACAGCCTCCTGTCAAAGGCAGGATTTCACCTTCTGATGTGTTTCCTAAAGAAATATCTCCTAAAAATGCAGGCTGATATGGCCATCTGAAGGTAATTTAAAACTTCACCCACCCTCCCTAAAACACACACAGCCGTCCCTGCTGAGTTAATGGCACAGATAGGGTTTCAGCATGGAAATCACAGCTTAATTATATTTTTGGGTGGGTGGGAGGAATTTGATGGGAGATTTCATTTAGGAAACAATCAGGTCTCAGTTGGGTTAGAAATCAGGATATTAATGTTCTTCATTTTAATTTTCTTCTCTGACTCAGATTCCCACTGTTTGAATTTGAGCTCAATTTGTTCTGTTCATTATGAAGAAATCCACATGAATTTGACATTAAACTGATTATCCCTGAAAACAGTAGCAATAATTTCCCTTTTTCCTGTGTACGTTTCAGATTATGTCTTTGTGGTTGATATAAAAATACAGGGGAGAAATAATAAAGGCAAGGGAAATCAAGTATTTATTCTGAAGCACTACTTAGAAGCTGAGACATGCAATGACACTTAGGCATTTGGAAAGGAAATGCAAGGGACAGGGACAAAGAATGCCCTCATTTCCATTTTCCATTTCGGTTCATTTTCATGGGAAGAAACATGAAGTGAATATTTTGATGGTGTTTCCGGCCTTCATACCCCCATCCAGCATCTAACATTTCCTAGCAAGTCCATGTATGCGTTCACCTTTGCAAGCAGACTCCGGGGCCACAAGGAACAATTCATATTTAAGACTTGCCACCTTGCAGGAGGAGTTGCCAGAAGTTCTGGACTCCAATCCTGCACCAGCTTTCAGGGTTTTTCTGATGTTTCTGCCTTCAAGGACATGGGGAGCAATGCAGACTACCAAGAAATCTGTCTAGGAGACCTCTATGGATGAGGGTAGAGGAGACTGTGAGCACTGCTTTGGGTGTGAGTGGACTAAAGCGTAGAGCCAAAAGTCAAGGAGTGCACATACTCGTGTTTCTCTAGGAAGACTGGGACTGGACTATTATACTTGCTGTCTAGTTTGTAAGCCAAGACACACAGCACTGCAGGGGGAGTACAGCACTTGACCAAGCACAACAGACTTCTGGAGTAGTTTCTATTTTCTAAGAAATTTGGTTTCTCTATTCCTAGCTCATTTATTTTCCCAAAGAGGAAAAATCCACTGCTAATACACCAAGTATTACTAATACACTAAGTGCTTGCCACGAGTGAAGATACAGTTCCCCTTACCTGCTAACTTCAATGGACATACATAGCTCTATCAGCACATTTTCCTGTAACAAAATACTATGTCATACCAACAACAAACTCTTCCTTTTTCTCTAGTGCTCTCAAGTCTCACCAAAACAAGAAGCACTCCTTCCTTTAACAGATAACTCCCACTTTTCCTCTAGAAAAATACATCAAATCCCTAACTTGAAAACCTGAAAGGTAACAAAGTACCATAGGGTTCATGATGACTTTTTCTCTCTCGATTGTTTCATACCCTGGGAGAGAGAGTAATTACTGTATTACCTCTCACCTAAGACATGGATAAAAATAGGCTGGAGTCACATTGCTGTCTTGTGCTGACTGCTTGTTTGCAAGGTTGTCTAAGCTATCAGAGTGGTTTCTGACAGCAACGCTCCCGAGGTATAAACAGACCTGTCCCTCACGCTCAGGATGTAGACACTTGGATGTACCCAAGGCTAAGGTCCATGCCACACCACCAGAGCCCAGCATTCACATTTGCAGCGGTCCCCTGCAATCTGCTCCTCTTGCCATCAGCACAGTGCTGAGCAACAACTCCATTCCAACCCCATCCACGTGTGCTGTGCAAGCCCGTGACTAGATTTCAAAAGCAGAAGTGCAATAGAATTGGGAAGACAGTAATGATGTTAATTGCTTTTAATCTCCTGCTCTTTTTAAATACTGTCTTAACCCCAGGTACCAAAGCATCTGCTGTTACAACCACACAGTTATCTGCTCCGTCTTCTGATGAACCTAAGACAAAGTGAAGTTCTGCCTGTTGATTTCTCTTTATGCCTTCTACTTTTCAGCCTTCATGGAAACATTTCTAGCCAACAGTCCATCCTTCAGGGATCCCAGCATGGTTTTTTGGTCCATTTTTTCAGCATTTCTTCTGAGTGTCTGTATCAAGACCTCTTAAGCCTCCCAAATGTCCTATAGGCAAAGGAAGACTTATTTTTTCCGCTCACAAGGTGATCAGCTTGGTTCAGTTTTTATCCCACTCACCTTTTGTGGCTCACTCTGAAAGAGCTTCCAGTTATAACTTCAACACTGTGAGCATGCCCAACCCTAGCACTGATGGGACATGTCTGGCTTGGGCAGGCTGTTCCTCAGATGTTAAACAACCACATCTGGGATGCTAATTCAACACTGGTCTAGAGCTCCAGCATTACTTTGCCATGTGGCACTTGTCCGAGTTCAGCACAGCCCCACAGCCTTGGCTCAGGTGTAGCAAAGTCTAAATAACTCTGCATCAGAGGAAGCAACTTGGGAGACTGAAGTCAGCTGGAAGTCATGGCATTCATATCCCAGCTGCATCAATTCCTAGTCAGGCAAGAAGAATAACAAAATGCAGGCTTGGGGACTTTGCAAGCACGCTGTTCCACAGTGAATTACAGTCTAGTCATGCCTAACATAAATAAAGGGCAGTCCTTGCTGTGTCACACATGAGATATAACAGGACAGGAATGCAGAGAAAAACAGAAACACTAAAAGGATCATGAGCACAGGGAGATGAGGAAAGTCCCCAAAGTAATGTCTGTGCTTTTTATCTGGCAGGGATTGGAGTCACGGACAAGCTGGAGGACCACTGAGACTAAGTCCTTGAAGCAGCAGATCCATCTCAAATCTTCACTGCTGGGAGAAGCACAGGGTGGATGTGAAATAGATGGCGGAAACATCCAGCCAGACCCAAGTGGGAAAAATGAGGGCAAAGTTGCAGAGCTGGAATGTGAGGAGCAGGAAGGCCCCTGGATCCTGAAATGGAGTACATGTCTACGGGATGGACTGGCATGGTCTTCCTTTGACAGTAGAGGGGGAAATCCACAGCCAGTTTCTGTTCCCTTCCTCCTGGTTTCAGTGGTATAACTATCCCAAACCCGCACACTAAGCTACGACAAGAAGCAAGGAGGAACAAAGCCTGAAACATTTTACACTAATCTATAACTAGAAGCTGCCTTCAGAAAATACCTGAAATGCTCATGTACGTCTTGGGAGTCAAGAGTGAGTATAACTTTCATTACAGAACATGATACATCAGGCAAGTTTGGGTTTACGTCTGAAATTCCTGGTAGGATAAAAATAACATCAGGCAAGAGGTGAAAAAACAACGTTACAGCCAACGATTTTGTGGGGAGGTAGCGGGTGAAAGAGGGGCTGGAGCTGGAGAAAGCTGTAAGCAATGTGACTTCTGCTAAATCAGAAAAAGGTACATTTACATGTCCAAAGGAGGGATGCGCCAATACAGGTATGATATTCCAGACATGCCTATGAGATTCATGGAAGAAGGAGAAAAAGGGATAGGGTGATATAGGTGATGTTAATCTTAAAACAGGAAAACAGATAGCAAGAGCAGACTTGCCTGGGACGTTAGCAAGCAGCAGGGGGCTGCAAGTGCTGTGAATGCGATCAAGGAAAAAAGGCTTCAATGAGAAAGTACCCAGTTAGAGGAAGTTTCACTGCTTTCCACTTCCATGACAGGAGCATGAAAAGTCAGCGACAGCTTAGGAAATGTTGAGTCAGACCAGGAGCTGAAGGATGGGATGATTCTGCAGAGAAAGGATAATATTTTTCCCTACTTTAGAAATTGGGTTGCTGTCTGAAGGTTCTGGGAAAAATACCAGTGCACAAAGAATGTTTAATTTGGGATTACACAGACAGTTTCATGTAGAAGGTATCTAGTCTGGGAAGCCTAGAGAGAGACTTCTGACAGGGTACACAAGCCTGCTGTAACAACCTCAGGCAGGGAAAGATACCAGCCAGACAATTCAAGGTTTGTACTTGACTCCTCTGAGCTTTAATTGCACACTTGTAAATAAAACATTAATGAAATGGCTCCTTTAAAGCTTGATATATATTAAAATATTAAGAGGAAGACAAGAACTGTGAAAACCACATTGCCCCACTGGTCCGTTCAGGCTTCAGCTCCCTCTGGAGAGATTGAAGAAATAACTTATGCTTTATGCAGAGCCCTAAGACCATGAACATTTCTTTCCAGCTGGAATAAACAGGATAAAGTGTGAAATATCTGGGGCCCCGTGCAGCTGGATTCCTGTTGATGTCAGGTGTATTTTCCTAGCACAACTGACCGCCTGCTGCTTCAGAGACACTAACTCCCAAGGAAATGTTTTAACCTCCATTTTGCAGATCTGTCTACCAAAAAAAAGAAAGAAAACAAACAAAACCAAAATAAATAGTTTGCCTGCTTGTGTGAAAAAGAGAGAGGGGTGCCTCTGCGTAATAGTACAATTTATTCAAGTCGCTTAAGTTTCCCACCGAAAAGGCAACCCTTTGAAGACAGTTACCAAGCTGTTTATGCAGTCTGTGGAGAAATTCAGGCCCTTTGGCTGATTCATCTCATCCAATGGCACACAACAGAAATAGCCAGATGAAATCCACTTTGAAGATGCCTCCCCCAGCAGTTCATTTCCCAACTGACCTTCCAATAACAGGTGCATCTAGCTACGGTCTCTTGCCACACTGGGATGAAGATTACCCACTTAAAGCCTCTTGATAGCTTTCCCAATTTATGGTCATACTCCCATATTTGCATGAAAAAAGCCAAAACTGAAAAGGGAGGGATACCTTTCTTCTTTCAACAAACCCAAGATGATCCTGTTTGCCAGAGCACTTCCCTTTTTAGCCTCAGCTGCATCAGAGAACAAGGAAAAATCTGTGCTAACTAGAGGAGTGAACATTTCATGCAGAACACATTTTGGTTTGCCACTGAGACTGAGTGATGGATGGCAGAGGGGAACTGTGGTTCTTGCTGTAACCTTTTTACAACAACTGATCCCCCTCTAAATTAGCCCCAGAGAAACCTGGTTGTAGCTCTCCAGTCTTTGATGCAAAGATGTAGAGAAATGCAAGGGCAACACACATGGATAAATCAATATGAACAGAGGCATTTGCAGTAACGGCATCTTATAGCCATCTTCATCAACAAATCTCCAGTGCAAAATGAAAATATACCGGCACAAAATCCTTCAGAGTGGTTTGAGGGATAAAATAACCTCCATGTTAACCACACTGCCTTCCCCTTTGCACTGATTTGGGCAATATATGTAATGTTCAGAGAAATTAATCATATATCCTTAGTTCCCCAGCACTCAGTTGGCAATGCTACTAACAGCACAGTCAAAATCCTTCAAGCCTATCCTTCTATTATTACACAGGCCAAATTTGCCCTGAAATCAGTGGGAATAATGGGTGAATAAAGACTGAAATAGAACCAAAGTCCCAGTTCAATTTTCAGTTGAGCTTTTCAGTCTGACCATCAGCACTGGAAATACTTTTGACTTTCACCGTCATGAGAGAACAGGTGGGCCCAGTGACTCAAATTCTGCCCCCTCTTAATTCCAACATAAAGTGGGTGGGCACTAAAAGCAGAATTTGGCATCTAGTTTCTCAAAGTTGAGCATTAAAGTAATTGCACTGGAGGTGAAACAAACCAATCTCTGAGGCTTTTTTTCTCGTATTCCCATACTGTTGTTTTCCCATAACTCACTGAAAAGACTTTTTTCTTAAAAAAAAGCTGTTCAGATTTCCTCTGGTGCCAGGCACCACATTTTGTTTGTCATGCCTCTATTTCTGTACTTCTCTGATAGCCTTTCCTCCACAGATGTCTGTAAAGTTCACGTTAGTCAGTTCTTCAGACTAGGTATTAACATCGACGCAGACCATTTTGTTCCAAGCACACAGTTTTCCTTACGTATGTGCTCTGCTGTTCATTTTTCCTTCCACAGAGATGACAGAACTGCTATGTACCCAAGGCAATCACAATGTCTATGATGCTTAACACAGGCTGTACAGTACTGTGACGGCCCATTTTCACCGCCAGCAATGAGGTCTAACACCTCAGCAACTTATGGCACTCAGAGTTTGTCTGGGGGAAGGTGGAGGGTTTTTTTCCACTTTTTTTTTTTTTCCTTTTCCTAATTCCCTTCTAGAAATGACAGTTCTTAAAAATGCGTATGTAAAAATAGAGAAAGAAAAGAAAACAGGAAACAACCACCACAAAACCTCCTCCCACTTAATAACGTAACATGTCTTGTGTGAGTGAATAAGGTCTGATGCCATCTGAGGTAAGGAGAGGGGAAAAAAGGGGCAATATATTTTAGACTCATTACAGCCATCACAAGAGTTAGAGATAAGAAAAATAGTTTATAATTACCTCTGTTGAGTGAAGCTGAACTGTTTATATCTCCAGTAATAAAGGAAGACTCGGACTGCTTTCGAACTGTGTCATTCCACATCCTACGAATCCGGCTCTGAAGAGGGATTGAACCACAGCAGGTAATGAATTTTTAGCAGCTGCAGATACATTTCTTTCTGCCTCACTAAAGATGGCTATTGGCATGTCTAGCTCAGGATGAGACTTGTTTCTATCCAGCTGTAAGCAAGCAGTTGCTGTTTCATTATAACCCGCCTCGTGTATACCAGACACTGCCTGCCTGACTTCATAACACAAATGCCTACCTCAAATAAGATGTGCATAATAGGATTGCTTGGATTGCTTACATCTTAATTAAAAAAAGCAATAGAAATCTCATACAAGATGAACCCAGACCAACACGAGCTACAGATTTACCAATATAGCACCCAATAACTGAAAAATAACTTACACAGGGAAGCATGCATGCCTCCTGTATTACCTTGAATAGCCTGTGTCTAGTTTTTGCAAAGTGTAACAGAACAGTTGATGTGTGTCCTGGTGTTCCTGAACGAATGGAAGTTTTCTACAGGTACGATCCATCTTGGGGAATACAGGTATGAATAACTTCTGTTCCCCTACTGAAAAGTGTGTTGATTTTGCCATCTGTGGTATAGCTTCTGCTGCTGGGGAAACAGTGTCCTGAATGTCCTGGCCTTCTGTTTTGTTTCTTAGATATACAGTGAAGCATCTACCTCCATGGCTTTTACACCACTGTCTTGCTCTTCCCCATGTAGACCTTGCAAAAAATCAAAAAGTCAGCTACACACATCTCGTGAGTGGTCCAACTACAGCCCCCTTGCCAAGGGGACTCACCTCACCTCAGAGACTATGATCGATGCATCCCATGGCTGTGTGAAAATGCTGCTAGGTTGTCCTGGGGATCCAGAATGCTGTTTGCCACTGTGACAGACCATGTTTTTTGTAATAGCTAACAAGACAGTGCTCCCTGTAGTGGAATTGTAGCCATGCAAGATCATCCAGGCCTTACTCATGTGGTCACAGCTGGAAAGTGTGTCCTGCTCTACTCGTTAGCTATGTATTAATGGCATCTCCTAATCACGCATTAGCCCTCTAGAAATGGAACCACAATGTAACATGCAGCCCATGCACTTTTATAGCAATTATTTTTCACCTGGACATTTAATCTGTTGTATTCCTCTGACATGATACATGTGGATTAATTATTCTGTATCCTAAGTGCTTCTCAGAGGTAAAAAAAGGATCTAATGAGTTTTGCTCCTCTTAGACTTTTCTAGTCATTAGTTAGGGGTCAGAGATACTAAACAACTCAGATCTCCATCCACTCTCTGAGGTTTCTCCTGCCTGTGATAGGACTCAAGCATTTCCCTCCTTTCCAAGGACAAGCCTCTAAACGAAAAATAATCTGCCTCTGTACTTCAAAACTCCCTTGCAACAAGGGGGTTGCTGCCAGTGGCTTTGAAATCACCCACCTAAATGTTACTGGATACATTATTGTTGTACATTATTGATTACTATAGGATTTGATGGCCTACTGGGGAGAAACCCCATATTCTATCACTGCTATTTTCCCTGCATAACATCCAAACCTAAGTAAATGTCAAAGTTGAGCTCTTGGATGACATCTTGGAAGCCATAGAAAATAAATAACAATTTGCTCCAAGACATAAATCGCACATTATGTTTTCCTGGGAGGTTATAGACTGTTATTCGCTGCATGTCTTTCATAATTTAATAGTTGAACTGTCATGTATAATTACTTCCATTAGTAATACTGAATAAATTTGTGTTTGGTTCCTATTGATTAAGAAGTAAGCTTCTTCATTTTATATTAACTGTTCTTCCATAAATCTGTATCTGTGTGTACAAGTTAGCTTGAAAATTACTAAGTGTACAATCTACACAAACCCCGAAATTTAGATGACCAGAGCATAAAAAATCCAGTGACTTAGTAAAATAATCTGGCCCCAATGGATTCTCTTAACAGATCTATAAACTGAGGAATATCGAGTGAGGCAACGGAATTGATCAAACCACTGAATGCCATAAAGCCTTTCACTGTGAAGGGCTGTAAGACTCTTGGAGTCCTTTTCTAGCAAGAAAAATACTTGTTATTGTATCATTCCTGTACGTGGCAATAGCAGTGACAAGAACCTTCAGATTCGCAATTGAAGGACATTCCAGGATGTGGAACAAAGCTGACAAAATGCTCCCAGCTCCTGATCTCCATGGAAAGCAGGCGGTGCAGCTCAGGTTATGAGCACTCACCTGTCTCTGGGAGGCAAATTTGGACTTTTTGTTCTCCTTGCAATTATTTAGAAAGTTCTTGGAGAGGCACTAATTGCCATCACATCCCAAGAGAAGCAATCATGCTGAATTCAGGTCTGTGAAGGAGGGAAATCTTTGCAGTGTGCTGGGGATAGCTCTAAGGCAGCTTCTTGCTGTAATCTGGGAGGGTGGGGCATGGAGAAGAGCTTCCCACCCAACGCAAATGATACTGGTGTAGAAGTGCCAAGCGTTGGGATGTGCACAAGAAGTGTGGGTTACCTGTGAGCCTGTGGAATATCTTCCAGGTGTCCGTGACCCCGAGGTTTTTCCTGAGCCAATAGAGCTCTCTGTACTTTTCCCACTACAGCAATGCGTACGCAGGCATTTTCCATACTCTTTACGTACCTAGCCAAAGAAACAGTAATGGTGGTTAGCAGGCAGCTCCTCCTCCAACCCACAG
Source organism: Cygnus atratus (assembly GCF_013377495.2). Lineage (NCBI taxonomy): Eukaryota > Metazoa > Chordata > Aves > Anseriformes > Anatidae > Cygnus > Cygnus atratus. The sequence continues at coordinate 13,489,123 of NC_066365.1, read as the reverse complement.
CCTTAGGATTTTCAACACAGCCCCTGATTTTTCCTTGGTGGTTCATTAAAACGATAGCTGTTGCAGGGAAGAAGCCCATCACACCTTGCAGCTGAATGCTCCCAACATGTTAGCTCACCATTTACGACGGCATAAGGAACTGCTTTTATGCAGCAAAGCTGCTCGTTGACACCAGTTGGTTGTAGCTACCTCTGAGGCACATCAAAGGAGCACTGGAGAAACTACAGATACACTATTTATGACTGAAAATTAATATCCTCATAGATTTGATGTAAACTGGCATATTAGCTCATCAAGCTACTAGAAGTTATTGCTTCTGGCAAGGGACTACGAAGAAAAAAAATCCAAAAGAAACATATAAGAGCTATTGATTTTTATTTTTTTTTAATTTTGTTTCTTTCAGTCAAATTGAAATTTGAGGAAACTGTACAGCCAGCATCCCTAGTGATTATATTCACAGGCTGTAGGGGTGGCTGGAGCCACAGCACAGCACAAGCCAGTCATGTTTTAAATGGGCACTGCAGTCAAACCTGGGCAGCTCCTCACCTGGAGTAAAACCTTGCCACCTTTTTGGGAGCTACACTGAGCTGGGCCAGGGCAGGAGCTAAGTTGCAGATCTGAGTACGTGTGATCTTAATGGGCAACGATACCCAGAAAGCAGATGGGACTTGACTGAAAATGAACAGACTGTACTGAAAAGTCAAAAGCCGGTCGTGTTGCCCATTGATGGGGAAAAAAAATAAAAATACATGCCTGCCCAAAACACCAGTTGAGGTTACTTGGAGCATGCAGTTAGCTGTGAAATTTCCCCAGACCGTCTATGAGCATTTGAAAACTCTGTGAAACAACTGTTTAAATAGCAAATTACAGCTTTTTCATTAGGCTTTTCCTTAAGCACTTGAGACAAACACAATACCACGAGTGCCCAATATACTTGAGTGCCTAATCAATCCTTTGCTGAGGGAAAATAATTCAATTGCTTTAATTAGCCACCCACTGCTTGCCTCTCTGCAGCTTTTTGCTGATTTTCTAGTCCATGATAGATAGGAAAGGAAGGGATTTTTTTTTCTCCTCTCAAATAGTTCCTCCCTCAGCTCCTGGATCAGAGAGATGCACCCCCCCACACAGCCAGGTACCGGCTGCACTCTTCTCCCCTCTATGTAGCCATAAATCAGGAGCAATCCCACAGTCATCGGGGATGGTTTAAGAGTGTAGACTGGCTTGAGGGAGAAGGGAGCATGGGTTTTGAGTGTCAGTCAAGCACCCCGATAGGCAAGGAGTACAGTGCCGTGCTGGGATGCCGTGCTAGGGACTGACCCTTTGCGAGGCAGGTTGGAGGTGAGAGGATGGGACAGTGAGAATGGTGCAGAAATTCACACTCCTTGTCAGAGGGGCACCTGCAGTTTTAATTAGCACTGGTGAAGCTTCCTACATTCTTATTATCATCTTGCCTGGAAACATTCTTGTCAAATGCTTTAGGATCATCAGCATTGCATTTGCATCTAGCTAAAGCTTTAAATTGCACAAATCTGAGATGAAATGGCATGCAACAAAACTCTGAACCACGAAAGTCTTCAGATTCAAAAATGATGTTTTCGTATGGCTCTGCAGATCCTCCCGAAGCACCACTTGCAGAGTGTACTTGCTCTGAGGAATTTCGTTTCTGTTCTCCTAGGCCAGTTCTCACTTCCCATTCAAAGCTATAGGAAAACGTGTGATGCAGAAGAAAGCCTGAGGCTCTTGGGTGAAGAACAGACCTCAACCTGACCCTGACTTTTCCCAGTAAGCCATTCCAGCAAAAGCCACTGGTCACACTGGGAAACTGGGGCCCAGATGTACCCACATCTCTTCCCTATGTTTATCTTGGATGAAGAAACTGGCCTTTGAAACCACGATGTACATTGAAAGTTATCAGCAGACGTGCACAGATTGGGAGGGCTCTGCACTACTGAATTTCAGTGGAGAATAAAATGGTTCTTAGAAATATTTACTGCTGACTGCCAGAGGCTGTAAGTTTGATGTATATATACACAAAGATTTTTATTTTTCTTTTTTTTAATCAGAGTTTACCTAAGTTATTCCACTGTTATCTTGCAAATGTTAATTGGGGCATACTTCAAGCTCCACCAAGAAGCACTTACTGTGCTTGTTTCAAGGAAGATTTTCAAAATCCCCCATTAGGACCAAGCACTGAGAAGTCGAATGAACTGTTGCAGAGCATAGGTCCTTCAGTCCTTAAAAGAGTAGGGGAAGCAGTCCCTATTACATACTTCCCCCAATATATACTGCTGCAGAAAGGGGTGATTCCCTGCAGGGCCCAAATGAAGATGTAAAGCCTCATTTTGCTGTGAGAGCACTCAGCCACACGAGGACCCTCTGGATGCCTGTGGAGTCGCTCCCATCATCTCACACTGGCACACGGGAAAGGAGAATCTGCCCGAGAGCAGGCAAAGCCCTTCTACAGGTTTGCTACCGTAAAGCCCTGCAAACCGTGAGCTGTCTCGTGTGTTGCCTCCACCACACTCATCGCCAGCGCCCCGGCTGCTGAAATGCCACCGCCACATATCTTCCTTATCACCTCATCCCCCTGCACCTGCAGCTTTCCAGCCTCACACACCACCCTTGTTAGGTGCAGAGAGACAAATCTGCTAGATAGGAATTGAGGGCACACAGATAACGTTACGCTGCGGTTGTTAGGCAACAAAACACACCATTACCACCGCTTTTGCCACTGGGAACCGTCTGTCTTACCTTTTTCTGGAGGACACAATGGAAAATGAATATAAACATTCCCTGCAGAGAATTGAATATGGTGAAGAGATACGCCATGATGACTGTGCTTTCATTAATATACATGAGTCCAAACGCCCAGGTCAGTCCTAATAGGCAGAGTAGAGCTATTGCACCTATAACCCAGGACCTATTAGGAGAAACAAAACAAAACAAAAAAAAAAAAAGGGAAAGAAAGGGATTGGTTTTTTGTCTACAAAAGAAGGCACATGTCTGCAAACAGGGAAGGCTTTGGCTGTGGTTTTAGCAAAAAGAAAATAGCATATCAATATGAGTTGTAGGAATTTTTGTCTTCAGTTGGATGCAGTTTGCAAGTCTTCAAGCTTGAGGAAATATACAGAAATGGAAATGTTATGAGCATGGAAATTTATCATAACCAAAGCATATTTGTATCTGCAATGTTTCTGGATTTTTGTTGTTGATGTTGTTTATTTTTTTTAATGTAAAAGCAGTGCTTATGTAAATGATATGTAGATGCTGGTTCTGTACATGGCAGGAAAAAAAGAAAACAAACCAACCAAAACAACAACTCTACGTGTCACTTTTTTAGTGTCCACTGGTTTCACTGGGGCAGGATTGCCAGCTGGACTAGCTGCTTTACCATTAACACCAAGACATGTTTATTGCTCTATTTTAGCTAGTCTCCCATATGCCTGTGAGCCAGACAAACAACGACAAGCAGGTGGGCAAGCCCTCACCTCCTGCTAGATCAGCTCCACCAAAGGAGGCTCTCTGTGACCCTGCTTCACACTTCTTCCACCGTGTGATGAGGGAAATACATATATATAAACATCTGTGCACTCTCACACCACGTTTGCTCCAACAGCAGCTGCTGCCCTGAGAAAAGGAGTGCCAATCCTACTTCACATCAGCTGCAAAACTACGATTATTGCTTGCTCTACCCCAGGACGGATCTGTGAGCAGGGGGCAGCCACTACCTGGCCCAAAATATTCCTCAAGCAAACAGAGGCAGGTTGTAATTTTGACTTGCTTTCTCCCAGCAACCTTCTGCTAGCATAGACAGTGTCCCACTGTCCTTCTGCTGCGCCTCTGGGAAACGGTGCCTGGCCCCCCTGTGGAGATGCCAAGGACAGGCGGAGGAGCCAGGGACGAGGGATGGCTGCTGCATGTCATTTTATTTTTTTTCAGATGGATTTTAGGCAAGCTTTAAGCCCAGCTGAGATGGCAGGAGAAGCATTCCATGTCACCGTACTAAATAACAGTTAGCCATGTGCTAAATTAACTCCTCAGAGGCTAATCTTCCAATTCCAGGACATGAGGTAAAGTGTGACAAGAAGGATAGGGACAGAGGGGGGACTGGGTCCTGCTCCTAACCATCCACCTTATTTCCACTTACTAAACTACCTACAGCATAAGGGAATAGCTGCTGCATAGAGGACAGAGTCAACTTCCAGCTGGAAAGCACAGCTGCATAGCAAGCAGCGCTGTGAGCATCCCTTTGCCCTTTCCCTCATGACCTTGATTTTCTTCTCTCTACCCCTGGCATAAACAGGTATAAAATCATAAAAATGAAAGCCGTGATACCCATCAGTCATCCCCATTCTTTGCTCCCTTTCCTCACCATTTAACCCTTTGGTTCCCCAGAGCAGACAAGCCTGCAGCCAACTGATAACTCTGCTTCCTTGCCTGCCCCGAAGCAGCCCAGGGTGCTACAAAAGGGCTTAAATGACCTGCCTAAATTTTAACTCACTAAGACACTTCAGCCTCGTAGAAACATGTCTGGAGTTTGGGCATATTTGGTTTTTCGTCTGCTAAGCAGGGCATGGGGCAGGGGAGAGAAAGATAAGGCAGCAGCAGCTTAGGGGAAAAAGAAGTCATGTGCAGGGCAGGCTGACAGTCTCTATGGCAGCTGCAGCTTCAAATCCTCTTGCTTTCAGCAGGGCTTGTCACAAACAGAATCATACTGATGTCGTATTAATGTTCACTGTTGTTTTTCTTTAGGTATTAGAATGAAAATACAGCATTATGTCTTCCGCTGAAGTTTATAAAATATGTATTATTTAACCACATGACCAGCAGAGCTCCCTAAGGTAACCGCTTCCTTAGACAGTTCTTTAAAAATCACTATTATGTATCTATCAGACCAGAACAGCTCCTTTGAAGCATTTCCAGTCAATCCTGCTAATAAATATTTACCGTGATGCAAATTGAAAATGCACTCTCAAAACACTTCGGGAAGGTAGCCACTAGATGAAGTTTACAGATTTAGCCACTTGGTTTATTATTCTCCCTGAGATTCCACCATCAGTGAGAGCACATTATCATCTTAATTGCAGGCCAATTTTTAAAATACAATTTTTTTTTCTCCTTAAAAAACAACCAACAAACAAAAATAAATGAAGTGGAAAACACCATTTTATTTCTTCCCCCTTCTCACCGTGATTAAAAGGTTCCTACAGTGTCTTTCAAAACTGATCCACAGGACATCACAAAACTATGCTGCCCTAAAGTGTAGCCAGCTCTTGAACCCGATCAAAGAGCCTTTGGCTGCAGCGGTGCGCAGGAGTGAAACAGTTATTTAGCAACGAGAGTGGAAATATGCTACCTTCAGTGATGGAAAGGAATCTTTGGGTTAGAAGACCCTCAACAGGGCAAACTGTACGAGATACAGGGTTGTGCTTCAGAAAACAGACCTGGAGATAAAGAGGGCATGGAGATTACTTTGAATGGGTCCGTCCCACACCCGCAGAAAAAAGAACCAAGCAATGAAAGAGAATGTGTGAATAATGCTGCAGGAATGGACACAAAGGACTCTTCACCAGAAGAACAAACTGAAAGTCTACTGCAAAGTCGATCTGCTTCTATTTTGTGCTACTGTGCTTTACTTTTTGTTTGCAGGAGAAAAAAGCACGGATGCCCTAAGGCACGTAATTTCTAGGCATTTTTGGCTTGCTTGGCGTTTTTGTTTTTGTTTTTGTTTTGGTGTGGCTTGTGGTTTTTGCTTTTTCCTTTGTACAGACTTGCTGTTGGTTTTTCATGTTTTTTTTTATTTTCTATAGTGCAATTTTGGAGCAATAAAGAAATAAAACAATCATGTTCTCATATAATTGAAAATTAGAGGCGTACAATTAGGGACAATTGGGTACTCCAGTGTGTAAGGAGACTGTGCACTGAATACAGATTAGCATGCACTGCACCCATTAACCAGAATGTGAATCGTGTGGAGTACCACCCGTGTACCTTTTTTAAAATTTACTTCTGTATTTGTATTGTCATAAAGCACTTTCAGTAATAGAGCACAGTGGACTGGAAGGTTGCTATTGGTATAACAAGTCTGTACGACACAAGATTAATCGGGAACGTTCACCTTGAATTCAAGTTATGCCCAATCAAAGAACATAAACCAATACAGCGGCAACTGGCTGGCGATACGTATGCAGCACATTTACTCTGCATGTTAGCTGTATGCCTGGCCATTTTCCTGCACAGTTTGCTCTTCTGCCTCAAATGTGAATGACAGAAGCTTTAATGATTTTTCCATATTGATCTGACAGCTGGTTCATGGGACCACACTGATAAATGAAATTTATCAGCCATTCAGGTCATTCTTACTTGATGAAGGGTCTGTTATCCTCATAGCTAAAGAATGCGTAGACATAAAGACAAGAACACCAACATTAGAAATATAACGACGTATAGAGAATATAGCTTGCTGCTAGTCCCCCCCCCTTCTCCCACCAGCCATCACCAAAACCAAAGGCAGAACCACATCAGGTGTGCTTGGTACACACAAAACGTATCTCTCTGGAGAAAACTAGCTTTGAAACTCCTGCACAGCCACCATGGAAAGCTTGCACACATTCAGATGGCAAAACCTCATTGCACCTCCAGTGCTCTCCATCTGATGCACTGTAGTGTATTACAGGAACCTCCTTATTGCTGTTTATTTTTTCGTAAGCGTAACTCCCAAGTTGCTGACTTAGGAGCCAGACTACAGCGTTATCTTCTTTTTTTCTTCTTTTTTTTCTACAGCCAGACTACAGCGTTATCTTCTTTTTGAGATTAATTGGCATTAAGATCTTCTAAAAGCCTGAAGACAGAAACCAATGACCTATTTACTCCCATTTCACAGGGAAGGACAAAGAGAGGACTCAGCAGAGCAAAGAAGCCTGCTGCCACTGGTGAAGGAGCAGCTTGTGTCCCACTCCAAACAACTTTCTGCCACCATGGGGACAACAACATTAGCTGTACCCATAACTCTGTGCCTCTCCCTGCCTGCGTGATGGCTGATTATACAATGGGTGTAGAGAGCAGGCCACCTCCCAGGCCCTCTCTTCCCTCATTGCCCACTGCTTTTGACCCAGTGATCCATGGCAGCAGCGCCACGGGTGCCAGAGGTAGAGGCTGGCTCAATATGTTCATTTCATGTTGGATTTAGAAAGAAGCTGGATGATGGTGAATGATCTTTGGCAGTAACTTTTGACCGAGAGGGACACTAGGTATCTCCAAAATGAGGCTTTGTTTTTTTCTCCTTGCAATGGCTAAAGCCATGTAGGGACACCTTCTGCATTGTCCTTGGCTGAGACAGAAGAGGCAGTGATGCTGCTCCCAGCTTCACCCTAGCATGGTCACTCAGGGGCTTTGGGAAAGAATAGGAAAAATCACCGAATGGGCTGATCTGGCCGCACTTTACCCTACATTTACCCTAGCCCCCTTCTGAGCAGTGAGAAACAAGTAGATGGGCAATAGCCTTGCAGACTGAAAAAGCATTATGTAGGCTATAAGGAGATCGTGAGCATCTTTCAGAGCTTCATGGAAAATAGTTAATTGTATTAGTATGTGAACATATGAACTGGTTTGCTCAAGTTGGTACCTAAACCTATGCCTGGCTTCAACAGGGCTCATCTGCAGGAGGAAAAACCATGGGGGACAACTACTCAAGGAACTGCTGTTGTAGCCTCCTGGGACTGAACTTGCCTTCATCCTCGCCAGTCACTGACAGATCCCCAAAGCTCTGCTCCAGCATCCAACCACCCTTTCATCTTCCCAGGCTGCCGTCCCTGCAGGCTTTCCTCCATTCATCTGCTGCCATGCTGAAAGCTGCATGCCTTAGATCTTGTGTCATATCTGCCAGCCCTGTGAGGACATCCAAGCTACCCCATGGCAATGAATGCCTCATCCCACACAACTGAATTGTACTGCTTCTGTCTGGGTATAAAGGCAATATATCCACTGTTCCTGTGCCCTGCACTCAACTCTGCGCTCAGAAAATGGGAAATTGGGCACGCCAATGAAAAGAACGAGAGCTGAGCCTCAATAACAGTATCTAATGACAAATGAGGAAAGCACAAGGCACACCTTGATAGTCTTGTTGCACTGGGGAAGTATTAATTCAGTGATAAATTCCCTTCAAATGCTTCAGCCTGTGCTTATCAGGAGGGATGAAGGAGTGCAGAGGAGGTGGCTTGATGCAGGAAACTGAGTCCCCACTTCCAAGCCAAAGAAAAGCTCAGCTCCTTTGGCTTAGCACCTAGGGCTGAGGCAGTGTGCTCTTTGCGCCTGCAAATGCATCGCTGGAGGCACCAGGAACAGAGAAAAGCCATTGGTATTTAAAAACCACAAGAAGAAAATAGGGCCTAGGGGCTTCTTTCTGGGTTCAGCTACAGACATGCTGCATAATCCTAATGAAGTGCCTTCAATGGATGGAAACGTGTGATAGGTACCCATGCGTGTCCCATATGATTTCTGTGCATAGCCACCAAAACGATGGCCCTGCAGAGGAGTGACTTTTTTTTGGAGGAGTGACGGAGGATTTTTTTCTCTGTTGCTGCTACCCAGACCCTTGCGAACGTAATTCGGTGAACTGCAGTAGCCTTTCTTCAAGGCAACTGAAGGCTCTGTTTCATCTTTGTACAGACAAAACATGAAATCACTAAACTTGGATTGCTTTTTAGCTTGAGGGTAACACTTCAAAGCAGCTCTAGAGAGAACTGTCAAAAACACCCGAGCAGTTTGTACCCCATTTCCACTCCATTTGGGTATGGATGTGCCTAGGACCCACTGCCCAAAGCATGCAGGTGCCTAAAGAAGTGAGACATTCAAACACTTAACTCCCAAACACTTCACTTCTCTATACATATGGCCTGTAGGACTTACTCTCTGATACTCCTCGTGAAATACAGATCCTTCCTTTTCATTTTAACAATTTAAATGTCATAAGTAGCCTAACTCTTGTGTTAGCAACAATTCATGTCTGACAAAAATTACTCCAGAATATTTTATTTTCCAGGTAAAATCTGTGAAACCTATCAGCGCTGCATTAATACAGTGCTATTATCTGCAACACGTTTAAAAACATCACTTAGATGAGAGAAAAGCCTTGGAACAGTCTTAGCTCAGGGGAAAATGTAGCTGCTAACTGGAAAACTGAGATTGTTTACTAACAGTGCAAGCAAATAATAGCCGAAGCATAAATCCTTGGAAAACCTAGCCTAACACAGCCCGAGAGGCTGGAGATAAAATGGTTTCTCCAGAACTGATTGGGATAAATCCTTCCTGGTTCCTGGTGGTAACCATGGAATTCAGCCCGTTCAATTTTAACTATGCAGCTCTGATCTCTTCACAGTTAACAGGAGACTGGCACCCCCAAATTGCAACTTATCCCGACTAGGTATTTAAGGCAGGTGAGACTTTGCCACTCCTTGAAGAAATGCCCTTCTCTAATGACTAGGGAGGAAATCTGAATAATGTCTTAGTTGGGGGCTTAACTTTCAAATACCTGAAGTTAAAAAGTTGATCTTCAGTAGCTGTATTATCCCTATAACTCTGCAAATCTTACCTTCCTTCCCTTGAGTTTCTTCACAACCCAGATGATGGATAGTGGATGGCCTACCAATCCACAGAAATACCTAATCCATTTTCTAATCTTAAAAAAGCCCTGACATTACCTTGGGGCAAAGACTTCTTAAGGTTAATTACACATCATGCAAAACTCTTTCAAAATCTTATTTAAGTTAGATGTCTTTCATTTTCCCTAAGCACTTTCGTTGTAATTTATGAGAAAGGATTGTTCATATTACTTCCTACGTTCCAGTGATATTTCCAGATCAATACAGATTTTTAAAGTTGCTAATATTAGCTGCTTATGTCCTTGTTTGGATGCTTAAGAAATTTCAAAACTAATGCATCCTGGGCTGTTTTCAACACACAGAAAAGACAGAAGCTTGGAAGTTTCCTTCGAGCTGCCTGTCTTTTTAAAACCCCAGCATGTACCTTTTTGACACAAGGTGACCGAACTGCCAGAATATACACAGACAGCTCAATACAGGGGCACAGATAATCTGTAAGTTATATATTACAGTGCAAACCACTTCCACATAGGTAGTTTGGCATCACTCTGGATTATTAAAGCCTTCATTTTTTGGAAGCAGGAACAGTAAGGCAAGAATTTACCTTTACATTCATCTTAAAAAGCTGATGAATTGACAATGCCTGTTATCAAAAAGCAGCTATGCAACTCTCATTTAAAAGAATAATGACTGTTCTTCGTACATTTTGAAGAGTTTTTTTTTTCTATTTAAAAAGTGTAGTTTTTAGCCACATTTACTGTAAAACTATACCTCTAATAAAACCTGCGTAACCGATCGACTTCACATGTTACCATTTTACTCAGCCCTTTATGGTTTAACTTCATCTAACGCTATCTTATCAGTCTTTTCACAAGTTGAAATATTTTCCCGTATCTCTGGTATCAGCAAAAGGCCTGAATGGAGTAAGCATGTGGACTCAGAGCTCGGGCTCCAAAATACATGGTTTGGCTCACAAGCAAAAAATGCCAAAGTGAATGCACAGTGAACAGGACCTTTAGTAGCTGTTATGAGTGATGAAACCCAAATAAAAATAGATGGATGATGCGTACCCTCTAGCACATTCAGAAAGACCCATGGAATTCATTTTAATATGGCACAAATAGAGTACAGAGACAGATGTTTCCTGCAGAAAGGCATGAGAGACACAAAATAAAGCGTGCTATTGTGCCTCCCCACTGTCTGCCAATATGAGGCAATAGGGAGGTTTGTTTGTTTTTTCCTTTTTTTCTATTTTTAATTTCAAGGATTACAAACGATTGATTTATTGAACTTCTGAAAATCTACAGGAAGTGGCTGGAAAGTCCAGAACTGCCCTCATAAAGCAAACGAGTTCATCGCTAATTAGTGGAGGAGCATCTTCACATTGAGAAAAATCAATAGCAAGCAATAAAGGAGTGCTTAAAGGATTTGTCTTCACATTTGGTGACAAAGTTACCACGTAAGTGGCATGAAGCCAAATCTTTTCCTAAGCACCTTCCTTAGGCTGCTGCTGTAGGCTTCCCTGACATCACACAGGCTTCCAAGAAATAATCTCCAGGTCTCATCTTTTGGCTGCTTCCCTGTCTTTGACAACAAGTCTCCATCCTCCATTTCCCCCCAGCCCACTAGTGCTCGTTTGTGGGTCTTGCTCTCAAGGAAGACTGACTTGTTTGTGAAAAGAGCCATGTGCCTTTCAGCTTCATTTGCAGAAGAAACCCCTGGCTTTACGTTCCTTGGAAATCTGTAAAGGTCGGGGTCCTACCTCCCGGCAACTCCTGCAGGCTACAAATCCTTTCACCCTTCCTAGGGAAGTGATGATGAGCACATAAGGGCTGTGTGATCAGAGATGGACCCTCCACGGCACGTGTGGCCACCAGACATCCCATCTGCACTGGGAATGTGCCACCGGTAGCTCTGAAGATTTTATCCGGACAAATGAACCCAAATTTCCCTTGGCCCTGCATGATTTGGGGTGGTCTATGTCTGCTTTTCTCTGTCAAAGGCAGAAGTATCACCCTTTTCCCACTCAGCTTTCCTGGGGAAGTCATGGCCTGCTTTCTGAGATTTGTTCTTAATTATTGCAATTGGAAAGAGCAATTCTGTTAAGCTCGCCTAATTTTCTGTAAGTAATTAATTACCCTCTGAATTGCCTTCCCTGTTTATTTCCTTCCTCCTAGCTTTGCAAAGGCATGCCATGATTATTCAAAACACGCTAATGTGTAACCACATATCTGATTGTTTCCACACGATCCAGATTCTGCACAGCCTTCAGACACATTTGTATTTCACAAACAGCACCAGCAGGGCTTGCTGACAAAATACGTAAAATGTATGGCCTTTTGAAACAATAATCTTGATTTATGTGTTCACAGAAAGACCTTAGGTATTTAATATCTTCCAGAACACACTCTCAGATCAATAACCACTGATTGATTTTTTTTTTTCCAAATTCTGGGAGGATGACACGTGTCAGTGGAAAGATTAGTGCTTTCCAATCACCGTGCAACATTAACACAGCCATCACAAAAGCCACAGATAAAGAAGCAAAACCCAAAGCCCAAACAGTCAGATATTAACCAAACCATGCTGTAAAAAACTGAGACAGCAACAAAAAAAATCCGATGCTTCAATCGACATCAGTGGGCAAGAAAGGCACATGGAAATACAATCTCGGATGGTTTTTCAGCATAAGCAGGGTTTCTGTCTCCAGGGTGCTCACACACTCCACGCCCTGACAAAATATAAATGTGTTATATCTTCTCTTGGTAGGAAGCTCGTAAATACTTCATTCTGTGATTCTCTAAGTGATTCTTCTGGGTTTGTTTTAGGCTGCCTGCTCAAAGTTTGCCATGGAGAGATGCAGATGAAGGCTATATAGAAATACCACTGAGGTAACCAGGAATCTACAAAGCATGGAGTTTTCTTGCCCAAGAGCCAGGAAGACAAGAAGCCAACCATTGGGCTGATGAAGGCATGGTATTAATGGATAAGAGCTCTCAAAGCCATATTGGAAAAAAAGATCATAGCCTGAGCTCCTAAACTTTGTGTGGTGGTAGGTTTTCTAAGGGAGATAAAAACCTATGCCTTGTTTTCAGAAGCACACAGATCATTCAGATCATTTGACCATGCTTACAAAAAAAAAAAAAAAAAAAAAAAAAAAAAAAGGTAAAGTCTTCCTGTGACAGAGAATGGGGGCTCTGGTTGTTCCCTGGTATCACGTTATTCTTCCCCACAGAGGAAATCAAAGGATGATTCCTCCCTGAGAGGCACCCCTGGAGCTGCTGTGCTCCCAGCCTGCTGTCCCCAGAAGTTAAAGAGTCCAAAACTGCAGCATACAGCACAGCTGGCAGGGAAGCAGAGATTTTCAATGCAACCTTCTTGAACAGCCCACTCAGGTTGTCTTGTTACTTTGTTAGTAGGGCCATACAAAAATTTTAACAGCCTGTTTTTACAGGCACTGCTGTATTATTTAACACGCTAAGTTATAGGTAATGCACCAGTCAGGGTTTCAGGTCACGTTTAACAAAGGTTCACTGTGGCTCCTGTAACTGTTTGTATTCTGTAGCTTGTGTTTCAAACCCTTTGTACCTTGTCCTTTCCACCACTCCAGCCAACACACACACCTCCTAACATCTGCACGGGGTTCAGTGTGGATGCACGTAACCCCCTCTCCCTGCATACTGCCCCGGCTGCTGTCTTCACGACCTCCTTTCTGTCAGTTTGCACATACCCTCAGCTCTTTCTTTGATGGGGATCGAGAATGCTGAACACACAGGATTGGGCCTTCTGCATCCACTACAACACCCAGGTGCTGTGCTGGGCGTGCTCCCGAGGGCTGGAGCCTTACGCAGTGCTGCATCCTCGCTGCGCACTCCCAGGCAGCTGCAAACCCAGACATAATGAAAGATTAAAGTGCTCTGCAAGTCCAGCCCCCTGTATGAATCCAATGGGATATTCAATTCCAGAGCCTTTGGCATCACAAACTATATCCAAGTTATAGTGTCTTAAAAATAAAATAAAAAAATCCAGAAACTGATAGGTGAATCGACTAAATCTCAATAGAAAAAATACGAAATAATCCTTGCTGTCTCCCTAGTTTCACTTGTTTTTAAAATGGCTAAAAGCACAAATTAATCTTTCTTTAGTAAAAGGATACCCTCCACAAATGATTTGTCTGCACCAGTAATGTAAGCTCTTCCTACCACAGGATAAGGAATCCTGCGTTTTCAAAAATCTAGCTCGCTCCTCACTGCACCAAACCCAGGATGTTTACTTTTTCTGCATTTCAATCAGCTGAGTAAATAAAATGAGATTGGTAAACCTCTGTTCCTGCCAGCACAATACTGCTGTGTTAAATCAAAGATTTCATTTAAACAGTTCTGCAGATGTTTTTTTGGAAGTTCTATTTAACCTTTAGTTTAAATTTTATACCTAACTCTCGAGGAGTTTTTTATGACTTTAAGAAAAACTGCAGGACTGTAACAACAAGCTAATCTGGGGGATGGAATTAGTCATGTCTCTTTAAATAAAATACATATGTTGAGAAGCAAGAAAATGAGCAGATAATCACTTACACCCATACAACATATGGGGAGAGCAGGATATGGAAATGGTTTGTAAAGTTGAAAAGGAGGCACATTTTGGAAAAGGGGCTTCTCGTTTTTGCGTCTGATGCTGTAGTACACCTGACCATAATTCCCAGCATGACAGACTTGGTCTACAGCATGTAACTTTCCTCACCCCTCGCCTCCCTGTGCTTGGGCCAAGCTCCCTAAAAGAGCCCAGATTTGGCTATGTGAGGTTTTATATAGCAATATTAAATGTTGAGTCTTTGCATTTGGCTCCTGATTTTTGCTTTTAGGTCGCACATTCTCAGATTTATTTCTGTAAGCCTGTGAGCAAGAGACTCCTATGGAAAAAAAAAAAAAGAAAAAAAATTAGAGGAACATGGTGTGAGTCTTGTTTAATTTGGGAGCTGAGGCTCTAAGAAAAAAAAAAAAAAAAGGTCTACCAACTCAAGGTTTGCTGTAAACCCCAAATAGTATTGACAGTGAAGCTGTATACCCTCCTCATTGTCGTTAGCTCTTACTAGAGCTCTGTGCTTCCGAAAATCAGGCTTGAATACGCTGCAAAGGGGTGCCCAGTGAGTCACGGAGGCCAAATTCCTGCTTTAGACACTCAGCATTGGTGCCTTCCTCTCTGAATAACACGCATCCTCAAGCAGGACAGTGTAGCAGGTTAACCTGCTTTTCTCTGTGCTTGTGGACACAGACAAATGGGTATTTCCCCTCTCCCAGCACCTCCTCCTGAGCTTGGTTCTCAATGATGAAGCCTATGACAGCCCACGGCGCTACTGGCTGCATTTCCTCGGAGGACAATTAGCAGATGAGAAACGTGGCCTTTCACTGTGGAGTAAGTTCAAGAGAGAAAATAATTACTGAAGTTAGCTGAGACCATTCAGCTTTCTTCGAGTCAGAAACCAAGGAGAGCATATACTTTTTTATTTATCCATTAAATCAGGGCCATGTGCCTTGAGCCGCAGACCATTTGAGGCTCCCATGGCAGCTGGTGAGCCTGGGGAGGCTCATTTTGGTTACCTGGAGGCTAGGGGAGTGGGATTGATTTCTGAAGTGCTGGACATTTCTGCATCATCCACGTTAATAGGATTTCAGCATGTGTTCTTGTGAATCCAGCCACAATACCAGAAAACATTCTTTCCTGCGTGTTCAGAATAAATACATTTTGAAGGAAATTTCGCTTTTTTGATGGAGTGCTTATCCTATTGTTGAAGAAGAAGAGATGGGAGCACGTTTACACAAGAGGGAAGAAAACTGCAAGAAGAGCACAGCGATTAATGCCAGGATTAAACTATCACAAAGCCCCTAATTAATACTGACTCTTTCGAAACAAAAGGAGCTACCAGCTAAGAGTCTGGATATCCCTGTCTGAAAGAAAGACAGAAAATTGCATTTCCTGGATGATTTTGGGGCAGGTTTCTATTGCACTGGACAAGCCTTTCCTACAAGCCCAGGACTACAGCCCGACACACTCTTCTTTGAAAGGGTCCCCACAAGTTTTCCTTTCTAAAGAGCATCCTGGTGGCCTCAGCACAAGCCAAGCTATATCATGGCTAAAACCACAATGCACCCACCTAAGTAAGACAAAAGAGGAGGGAGCTGACAAAGCTCTCTGCTGCCTGCCTTCTTTTTAGTGGGTTTGTAACTGTGCTCAGCAGCTAAAGCCTACGTGTCACCCTTCCAAAGTAAATACAGTAAAATCTCACTGCCACATACTGCAGTGCAGAAGGACGTCAGGAAGGCTCGTGTAGCTGTGGGAAACACTAACAAACCTCACCGCAGCAAGGCAGCAGGGGGAAGAGGGAAAAGCGTCTGCGGGAGCTTCAAAGGGAAGATTGCATCTGTAAGGAACAGCAAGAGTGGCTTCTGGCCTCTGCTAGGAGAAAGCAGGTTTCGCTCTCTCCCCTCTGGGCATTTGGAGATCAGCTGGGATTCCTGTGTAATTCCAGGCATGGCAGTGTCCCAGCCACACTGATGAGTTCTTCTAAGCTGCCTACAGGACCTGCCTTTTATTAACTAAATAACTGCTCTCCCTACCCAATTTTCTACCAGTTTGCCATTTCGTTAATTAGCAAGCCCTATACTGTGCACCACGCAGCAGAGAGAGGACCTCAGATTTCAGCAGACATGGTGAAGACCATGTCTGGATCAGTGTAGCCCATCTTTTTTTTTGTTCCTTTACTAAAACCCTAATGACGACTCTAATGAGCAGTATTTAAACGGCTGCAGAACAAGGCTTTCACGTAAGCACTGTACTTATCCTGCATTTTGCACAGAGAATGGGGTTAAGACTTAGGAGACATGCGGATGCTTTGTCGTGTTGCAGCATCTGCTCAAGGTCGGACGAAAACCTGACGTGTGAGGACCTAGTCCAGCAAGTTACGTGCCTTTGCACCCAGAAAGGATTTGATGGATGGAA
The DNA here is from genome assembly GCF_013377495.2 of Cygnus atratus. Taxonomy (NCBI): domain Eukaryota; kingdom Metazoa; phylum Chordata; class Aves; order Anseriformes; family Anatidae; genus Cygnus; species Cygnus atratus. The sequence goes on along the minus strand of NC_066365.1, from coordinate 13,472,528 downwards.
AGCTTAAGAACCGTGCTGGACTAGTTCACATACAGATGCATTCTCCTTTGTCACATAAGGCTTCTTAGAGGAATGTGAATATAAAAAAGATGCAGTGTACTCCCGTCCCCGACAGTCTGAGACATTTCACACATCTAACATCTACCTGGCACAATGGCAAAGTGTGAAGGAAAGGCTTAGAGCTACTTGACTCCAGAAATCATTCTACACAGCAGCAACCTCTGGTAAAACAGCCTCACAGCTGGTCTAAAGTATTCCAGCTGGTAACATGACTTCACGAGGAGCCATCTGCTAGCAAGGGTGCATCAACACCGTACCGACATGCCTACAGTCTCCACCTCGCAGGCTATAGATGCAAGCGGCACAGCAGGCTCTCACCATCCAGAAAGCTGGCACGTCCCTGGCTTGGAAGAACTGCCTTCCTATCAGCAACACGCTTTCCTTGTAGGTTCGGAAGAGCTGCAGGAACTAAAACTCCAAAACAACACGTTGCCAGATACCTGTGTTGATGGTGGATCAGTTTGTGTTCATGAGCAACCTCGTGGACCATTCACATCCCAGCTACACTCTCAGATGGGCCACATGTGAGACACAAATGATGCTGACAGAGCTACCAAAGCCTAAAGGATCCTCCCCGCTATCCATTTCAGCTAACCTGTGTTTGCCGACAAGCCACAAAGAGTAGAAAGAGTGATGGCCACAGTGGGCCTCGACCTTAGCACACTGGCTGACTAAAACAACTCCAACCTAGAAATGGCCATTGGAAAAGGCTGGGAGGAAATCTTCCCTCCCACTCAGCATCTGAGGAGGCAGGGTCAAAAGCTACGTGCAGCACCCATGCATGCAGCCTTTTCGGTGTCCTCTGCACTGCTTCATACAGAAGTGATCTTTAAAAGGCAGAAGAGATCCCTACCCAGGGCAAGCTCTTAACATTTCTGTTTAAATGCATTGAAGGCAGAAATCAAACCCTTCTGTTTCAAAAGATCCTGTTGACAGTACCTGTCGTGAAATGGCATCTAGTCTGTCCTCCTGGTGTCAGCAGCTGGCACAGAAACCCTTGCAAAGCTGAACAGCACATACACAAGCTCACATCTCCCCACCACACGGGAATGTTTGATATGGAAATACAAACAAAATAAAGCCTCTCCCTCCGAAAATGCAACCCTGCCACGAGAAACCACATGGCTGCAAAGCAGGACTGGAGCAGGAACCTCACTTTTAGAGGCTACAACCCCCTGAATCGGCTCAATACCCACTTGACACACGCAGGATGCTCTCCTAGTGGAGAAGTACTAACTGTGCCTACCCAACAACAGATTTGTCCTTCCCCAAAGTGCTGGGCTAAGCTGGAAAAGTTAATGTGGGTAAAAAGTAAACCAGCTATTTACTCGTTGAATCTCTTGCTGGGTAACCCCTAGGTACCCAGCGCTCCACTGCAGGAATGTCAGATTCTCCCATGCTGGCACAATAATACAGAGCCTGTTCCTGAAGGTTAGGGAAGTTTATTTTTACAACTTTGCACAGTGCCTACAAATCTTTCAGCTGCACAGCATCTGGTTCAGGCACTGCCCTTTGAATGGCTTTTCTGTTGGTGCAGTAATTAAAGGTATCCCAGGTGACACCTGATCCCTTATCAAGTTCATTAATTTAAGTGGAGTTATTTGGCTCTCTATTTTCTATACTTCATAATGTATTTCTAACCTTTAAAGTGACATAGGCAAGCACCAGATTGCAGGAGCTCTTATTAACAGCCTATTAAAATATTTTATGGCCTTTATTTTTACATTGCCACAGGGAATCAAGTATTTTGTTGTTGTTGAACTGGCTCAGGATTTATGTTGCGAGAGCTTCGCCACAGCCCTACACAGAGCAGTGCTAGGAAATGAACTGGGAGAACAAACTCCCATTCAGCTCCCCGTGTGCCGTAAAGCTGTCAAATGCAGATCACAGCAAGGGGCCCTCCAATCCAGGCCCTAGGTTTGGTTTGTTCTTTTTTTAACACAAACTGACAAGACAAGATCCAATGCTCCGGAACCACACTGAGAGCCACTGAAGTCAACGTGCATATAGAGAAAGAGATCTGGGTATATTTTGACCAACCCTGTAAAGCCACAGAGGTAAGCTCAGAAAGGCTCTTTCTGGTCACTTCTAAAAAGATTTAGGAAGATCTTGTTCTTACCTAGAACAAGACTATGATCCTACCTAAAGGATTTCTGGAGATGGTGAGTCCCTCACATCTCTAGGAAAGCTATCTCAAAAAGGTAAATTCCCCTCTCTGTTAAAAATCTGCACCTTCCCCTAACTCAAGTATATCCAATATTGCGATAACACATAACTTTGATTTAGAAACTTAAACATCTAATTTCTGCTTAGGTTTTCATAAATTGCAATCAAGTCACTTCTGAAAATCTTGTTTTGATAAACTTCGGCTGAGCTTGGGGTCCTCCTGAGTTTACTTTATGTTCTCTCTTTTTTTTTTTTTAAACAAAAAATCATTTGTAATGAAGCAAAATGTTTGGAAGGCTATCAGCAACATACTTTAAAGAGTTTTAATTGCTTGTGTTTTCAAAATGTTTTAATGAAGTCAAATCACGAATAGACACTCATCTGCCAAAGAACCTATAAAATATTTTACAATGACATGGTAATTGACATAACTGGTTGTATAGATTCCTGGCATTTTAAACAAAGATACTACAGATTAGCACAAGCAAGATTGTTCAGTAGGCAATTATTATCTCTGCTTTAATTATAAGGGTTTTGGTATTTTTTTTAGTTGATTTTTCCCCCAATTTTTGATCTAAATGTCATCCTGAATGGCTTTCTAGACAGATTTTGTGTGGGTAACCTTAGAAAGACTGTTTCAGCACACAACCCCATAGCACTAACGCGTGACGAGTAGTCATGTTGCAAGTCCCAAGTGTTATTAAATGGACTATTCCTTTAGCGCCTCATCCAAGCCTGTCTGAAACGAACGAAAGACTGTCATGCTGGGCTCAGTCCTGGACATCCAGGAGGGACTGCTCCTCCAGTTTTGTCTTACAGCTGGGTGACGGCAGGAGAAACAGCGACACACCACAGAGCAGCCTGCCCACAAGCCGGGCAGGGACAGGTACGGCAGATGAACATCCCGCAGGTCCCTGAACTCACAAAATCACAGACTCACTTAGCTGTGCCCGCATGCTTGCAAGACCAGGTCTCCTGCATTTGTAAGGGAGCTGGTCCCATTTCCTTCCAGCCCTCCAGCAAGAATCTGAGCCTAAGATATAAAAACTTCACCCCAAAGACCATGCCGTGGCATGGTATGCCAGTGGCACAGTGAGCCTTGCCTGCTGGGGAGCTTTTCAAGGGGAAACCGATCTACTTTGAATTAAAGCAACATCTGCAAGAGCAGCTCAGCATTAACAACAATAACTTGCTGAGAATCGTCTTGCAACTGTGCTATTCAGTCATTTCCTATCGAGCTCCCCTCTCGCCTCTTCTCCTGCTCCTGTCATGGAAGAGAAGGGACAACCAACTTCCAGCAGCATTATTGCACAACATGCTTCTTTCCTGGATGTGCACTAAAGCACTGACACCAACAATTTCCTCCTGAAGTTCATTAGATGGTTTTCTTAATTAGCCGGCTCCCCATCTTATCACACGCTGCACCTGAAATCCCAGTCATATTTTTGAAGTAAGTAATTAAAGCCAGAAGTACTTGGATAAACAGGCACTGGCAGAAACTAATATTCTATCAATATAATGAGGCAGCTTGCTAGACAGTAAGATGCCCTGGCTCAGACATCATCCAAGTCAAGGGCAAAACATGCCTAGGATGGCAAGTGCATCCTCTGCTGTGGGCACCCCCAGGTAAACCCTGGTAGCTTTGCTGAAACTAATCAGGTTGTGCGGAGAATTTGGGTCATTAAATCTGTCAGTGGCCAAAATAAACAGAAAAGAAGCAAGGCTGTGCTCACAGTGCATAGAAATAGTAATGATCAATAGTTTCAACACCTTCCCTGTAGAAACTGCAATAATTACCTGGTAATTATTGGGCACAATTTCCTCTTATGTAAAGGGAATAGGAGGTTACCTACTTCAAGGACAGCAAATGTAACTTTGCTTCCTTCATGCAAAATTGAATGGAAAATGCCACCACAGGCACTGACTGAACACTAATGCAAGCTGAGTCACTTCAAAGACAGTCCTTCATCATCAGCCACTTGTTGGTATCCATTAGAAACCACTCTGCAGCGCTGTAATCCAGTCTATTGCCCCTTATTATCATTGCTGTCAGCAGAGTTGATTCCCCTGTATGCCTTCAGAGAAGAACAGGGGTATAAACAGCAAAAGAAAGAAAGAGGCAGAGAGAAAGAAAAAAAGACAACCACTTACTTGATATTGTCAAGACATCCAGATTCGGGTTTCAGTATGGCAGTATGATGAAACATTTTATAGAGAGCAATCCCAAGGAAGATTACATTAAGCTGCAAAAGAGAGAAGGGAAAAAAAATGGTTACATGACATGGCAGAACGTGATGGGGAGAAAGTCAGTCTCTCCTCTGTAACAGATGAGTTGCGTTAGAAAATTAGCTCTCACTACAGTTTTATACAGACTGAATCACAGAAAATTGCCAAGCGTTTTATAAGGTGACCTGGCCTGTAGAGTGCGGAGCAGCGATGCCACAGCTTTACTAAAGCTGTGGTGCCAGGTGTGTTACTGATATAGGGCTGGTTCCAACATCAACTGTAGTGCTTCAAATGACGTTATAGAAAATGAAAAGCAGTTGCTCTAATGGCTCGTCTGTGTCCGGGAGGTGTAGTGTTGCAAAAAGTCACTCAAAGCTTCTTGCTTAGCTAGCCCCATAGAAATCAAACCCAATAAAACCATCTTTTTCTGTGAATTTCTGTGACTTTGTCTTTTAAATATGTTCTAATAGGGGAGATGGGCAGGGAAATTGCTATTGTTGATGATGCTTAGCACAATTCAAAGTTGAAAAAAAACAGTTTGATTTGTTCAGTAAAAGACACGATGCTGTTTCAATGCCTTAGTGCTAATAGGGCCACCAGTTCATGGAAAAGAGTTTCCAAAAGCCCGGACCAGTGTTTTAGACATTATCAGAAAGGGAAGATATCTTTTCATTAATGCATTGCTTATGGAGGAGAAAAATACCATAACAGTTTTGGCTAGTGGTTCAGCCCCCTCCCTGATGCGGAGGGCTGCTGAACAGGCCCCCAGTTGCTGGAGAACCAGGGACAATGTCTGCATTGACGTGAGAGTGCCTGGTTTGCTGCATTAGCCAAACCCTCGCCTATTCAAAACAACGGATGGTTTATTTAAGCCATATTGTAGCGATTAAAGTTTGAGAAAACTCCAGCTGTCTCTAAAGTTGTGTGCTCTACCTTGCCGCGGTGTTAGCTGATACGCTGGCAGCGTGCTAACTGTGAAGTCACAGGAGTTCCAACTTCTGCAGGGGAGGAAAAAACCCCCATAAAACCTCTCTTCCAGTTTGGGCTTTATTTCATCCCCCACACCTCAGATTTCCCTTTCTGCTGGATCCATACACAGGTTTATTCGAGTTCAAAAGGGGGGACAGCAAGTGGCACCAAAGCAATTTGGCACTGCTACGCATCCAGCAGTACAAACCAAACTGTCTGAGCATCCGCACTGAGGCAGTGTCCACAGCACATACCACATGCCCTCCCCTCCCTGTTTTGATCAAGTGTTTCACAATGCAAAGAGCCTCCCGTAACGAGCATCTAATTGCTTGTGCCAGGTGGGGTCACAGAAGAACATGCCTTTCTCAAATTAATCTGTGTAAATTAAAGATACAGAGTAAAGGGACAGCAAAAGTTTTATTTCTTGACCTGAGAGATGGAGTAGTTAATTAGGAGTTCTTACCATAATTATCAAGGTCGCTGGTCCTATAAAGCTCCAAATGAAGTAGGTGTCAAGTCGGAGCCAACATCTGTAATGAAACACAGGGGAGAGAAGGCATTCAAGGACTGCACCCAGGACATACATCAAGAGTGAGCGAGTGACAGAGAAGAATGTGAGCTGCAAAACACGCCGGTGGGAGATAGGAAATATTACATTGCTTGTTCATTTAAATGCTGAATTATGTGCCCAATTTCTGACAGTGCTATTGATGGAGTAAGATAATTACCTCTGGAGGAAGGAGGGGGAAAATGGCACAAGGCCTAGTTGCTACGGCTTTCTGTGTCAGTTGGAAAAAAATCTTAAAACCTTTTTTTTTTTTTTAAGGAAGGAGTCCGATGAGCAGCCATGGAGCTTCTTCGCTTTAAGCTCAGCTTTCCTCTCCAGCCCTGATGCAACACAAGCTGTCTGTCAGCTGTCAAGAGAGATGACATTTCTCCATCAAGCAGATCGGAGCAAATTTTGTGCAAACAGGAAGCACGATTTTGCTAACAGAAGGCTGAGGTTTAATTAGGTTCAGCAACTTCCCCTTTAGAGTGTTTTATTTCCCTGAACCTCCAGAGTGTTTTGTTTCCACTAATGTTTCGAGCATTGCATATGGTCTGTGCTATTCCATGAAGTTGATTCATGGCCTAAAACTAAATTATTAATCGCTTAATTTCAGCTGCATTTAATACTCCCCCCATTTTTTAGGCCCCTGGGAAATTACATTTCCATTCCTAGTTCATTCCAGGCGACAGGAAGATAAAATGGAAGTGACTGGTTACAAGACAGATGAATGTAAATTCTAAGAAAGTTTCACATGATGTTTAAAATAATAATATCTTGTCGTGTTTGCAACGCTGCAAATCACAGCTCCATTTATACGCAGAGGACTAAGAAAGCGTAAAAACACTCATACTAAACGTCCAACGAAATTTCATAATTAGATAAGCGACAGGAACCGTATATATGAATTTATCATGGTGGAAGAGACAGCGATTCTCACAAATGACAGCTCTAGTGCATGTGCTCAATTTTTTCCCTTCCAATGGACTTTGAAACAAGCAGAAAGGTTTGTGCCAGCAGCCCAACAGAAGAGATCAACACGAGTCTTCTGCTGAGAGAATAAAACATGCCCTGAGCCTCAATGGCTGGGAAAAGTCAAGATATGAATAAATTCAAGGATGTAGATAAAGCTTCCCATTTCCCTCCCTGACTATATACATTTTGTGTCTCAGCAGCCTTAAAGAAGTATCAATGTTTACGATCATACCCGTATTTATCACAAATTAAAATACAGTCACTTCCATGACACCACTCCCGAACTGACTCCGCAGCTGTTCATCAAAAATCTTAATGTGACTGCATCCAAATCGTGATGGGAGCGGCAAGCAGAGGGGCTTTCAGAGCGATTGCACGGAAATCTTGTTTCCTCCACGGCTGCTGAAGTTCAAGGTGATTTAGATGCAGCTGGTGATGGAGCAACACGAGTGACTCTAAAGTATTTCAGCCTGATTTCCTATAGGAAAGGGTTTATGCGATCATGACATCTGTGCATCACCCATAACAACGCCTGAAATGTCAGCCAATTGCAACTAGATTTGACAGAGGAATAGAGGTTTCAGGGATAATGAAGTACCTGTAAAGAGTCCCCCTGCCACGAAAAAAGATGTTTGCATAGCAGCAGCTCACGCATTATGGGACATTTAAGTCTTAATACTTACCCCATCCCACAGGGAAAAAAAAAATTACCTAGTGCTTATGCCTCAGCTGCCAAACATGAATCGGGAAATAGGCAGCCCCACAACTTCTTCCCACTGATACGAGTGCTGGGTGGAATGTGTGTGGGAGAGGACCCAGTGGTGTTTCTTTTTTTTAAATGTCAATATTTTAAGCCTTTTTGCAAATTTATCATCCACAAAATCCCCCAGCCCGGCTGCATGGGAGTTGGGAGCACGATGCACTGCAATTGCCCAACCACTCAGTTTTCCTTCGGCATGAAGTGCGAGACACTTCTCAGAAAGCCAATGGAGGACAAAAGGCATAAAAACCTGTCTCCATTCCTGAAAACACATTGGCTAGCCATGTGGTCACAGCTGAGGCATCTGGTTTTGATCACGAATAGATTGGGACACAGGGAAAACCTGCACCTATTTGCCTACACCAAAGTCCTGCCTCGCCTCTGGGAGAGATCCCTGATCCCAGCTCCTGGATTCCCCACGGATCCCAGGACTGAAATACAACAAGATGAGGGAAAAGCTGTGCCAGGCGGAGCAAAGAAGTGTGAAGCAACTGGTTCCTTCCCTGCTAGCCAAATGAACTTTCTTGCCTTCCCCTAAAAAGCTGTCCCTGTGGTTATGCAGCGCAATGCAGTGATGATGGAGGGGTCCCGTGGACGGCAAGCAGCCAAGAAGGCAGGTCAGGGATTCATTATGCTGGCATGCAAAGGTCCTGCTCTCCAGCCACGTGGGGCAGACACTGAGCAGAATGGTCCCCATCCCCTGAGAGGCAGATTCATCTGAGCAAGAATGAGAACGCAGCTTGCAAAAAAAGCAGAATGGGCTTTCTCGCCTCTCTACATGCTTTAAGGAAGGCGATGCGATTCTTTTATTTGTTTGAACAGAAAAATTGACTTTCTATGAAACCTTGTATGACAGTCAGTGCTGGGCGTCGGAACTGAAAGCTGCAGGGTTGCATCCAATCCACACGGGGATTTTAAAAAGCCAGGCTTTTCGTGGTCATCGGTGAGCGGTGCAACTCTGAACCCATTTAAGTCCTACCTCATTAAAAATGCAAATTAAGAACAAAACATCAAAACACAGGCGTCCTGCCAATTCTGTTGCAGAGATGTAAATTGCTAATCAGACAAGTACCACACTGAGCTTTTCTTCCCTTAAAGACAAAACCACACGCACAATGAGCTGCATAAATGAGCTCCTTGAAACAAGGAAGCAATCAGGCAACTCACTTCCAAAAAGTTGCTAATCTTGGGCTGCTGAGTTACTTCTGACCCCCATGCACAGCTGCACTGTGAGCACGGACTTGCTTATTACAAGTTTATACTCTGCTGCCGTTAAGCAAATGAGCTGCTTCAGGGCTCAGCACAATGCAGAGCAGATTATCTGCACATCCGCGGATGGGGAAACGCTGCTCCAGAGCCCATTACCGTTAGGAAGAGTCACACCAGCATAGTCAGTGCTGTGCCTGTAATGAGTGCCGTGGAGTTGCTTTCCTTTACTTTTTAATTTCCTCCTTTTCCACAATGACAAGTCACTATATTCACCTACAGCTTTTTCGAAGTAATAAAGACTACAAAGAGTTTGCTCGATTTTCTGCATGAAGAGAAATCAAATACTAAACTATCCCCGGTGTGTACTAAATATAACCAATAAACAATCATTAGCTGCCATTGGACCATAAAATGCGAAGAGCCCTAACATATCATGTTGTTCATGGGAGTTCAGCAGTTCGTTTCACATGGCCATACAGCCTCCTTGGCTGTGTGTGGTAATGGGATATGTATGAACAAGCCGTGCCTTTCAGGGGTGCAATATATGTTCTCCAGCATCCCCATTGCTCACGCTTCTTCCACCAAATACCCAGCACAAGCACTGAAAATAAAACAAGTTCATGGGGCCATCCAAGAAGTACCGCGTTGTTAGGAGCTATTTTCCAGCAACATTAACATGCAAGTGATGTCGGCAGCTGGCTGATGGAGTTGGAGGCTGTGTATATACACCAGGCTTTCATTTTGCTTTATGACAGCTGGATTTCTTGCCATGTATATCCTGCTTTATAGCATACCAAGGAGGGGAGGGAGAGAAACAATAGAGAGATTCCTGGCACGACGAATTTGATCACCAGTAGATGAATATACCTACAAGTACGTTTCGTAAAATATATTGAGCCATTCAAAGCATAGCTGCTCTCCTCTGAGATTTGTAATAGGCATTGATATAAAACCCAGGGCAGTATGTGATATAGAGTAGCTTCTGACTGTCAGTTTAGGATGGCCTGCTACTTGAGCAGGTCTTCTCACAGGGAGGCTGCTAAAGTCTTAATCCAGGTTTTTACTGAATTTTAAACACAAGTTATTTTCACACAACAACAACAACTGCAAATACGATTTTTCCTCTGCATTTTGCAGCACTGCCCACTACATCAGATGTGGACAGGAGATAAATGGATTCGGTTAACACACAGGACAAGGCAAGTGCAGTTTTTAAAACTGCAATCCTGATGTCACATTTTTTTTGCAGCAAAACTTGAGATGTGGCCATTTAAGACTCAGCAGCTGATTTGTTACAGCCTTCAGATCATGATGCTTGCTTCCAGTTATTTTTGAGACCTCAGGTTTTCTCGTGCTGCTGAAAAGACCTGGTCTGTAAGAAATGTCCACTTGGAGGTTCATGTGAGCACTGCCAGAATCACCTGTGGTCTCCTGACCTCAGTGTCTGCAGTGGGGTTTACCTGTTTTTCACATTTACTTTAGAAATGACAGTCAGAATGAGGTGAGATGCAACACTTCTGATGAATTTGGGCGAAAGGGCAAACAGGGCTCAGCTTGCTCACATGAATATTCCCAACTGACCTGAATGGGATGGTCTTTTAATGTAATCGCTACGCTACTGCCTGGTTATAGCATCGAACTAATTAGCCCTAAATCTTCTGCTGTGGGTGATTTGAACTTCTCTTAAACAAACAATAATAAAAGGGAAAGAATCAATGCCAATTTTTGGAATAATTAACCGTAAGACAATATCTTTACTGGGCAGCTCCTCCAAAATATCAATATGAACACCGGGGCAGAAAATCACAAGCACCAACTGATGAGCAAAGAAACAGAGAGAGGAACTGTTTTTGACTGTATTTGCCTGTTTTTGACTATATAATGTGGGCATGAGGGTTGGATTTGGAAAGGAAAATGAAATCAAGAAACCCTACATGGGGTGTCTAAGCAAATCCTTCTGATATGTATGAAGGCTGGCACCAAATGCCAGGCAAGAAACAAATAACACTAACAGCTCCATAAGTCCTGCTTAAACAAATGCAATAAATAATGGAGGGAGGCAAGTAATATATTCCAGAAGATGTTTTACAAAACCCGGCAAAACCAAGCAACTTCTTGCAATCAAATTATGTATGCCTGGCATATAGTTCACTACAAATTCTAATCAGTTCTACCCTTCTAATAACATTACACAGAAAAATACATCATCATCCATCAACCAGATGGAGCATGATAGTTATACAAAACATATTGTATGTTTTTTAGTTTTCCAGTATGAGAACGTGATAAAATTGTGCACTCTAGAATTAGAGATTATAAATAAATATTTTAGGCTCTACAAATCTCTGTAAATATTTATTTGCAAAATATTGTATATACATGTTTAGTCATTAAAAATACTACTTTATGCTGTGGGGAGGGGGAGAGCTTTTGCTGGCAGAGGCATATGACTGCTGCCTCATCAACACAAAGACAGCAAAGTTTTGTTGTTCATCTCCAGCGAATTTCAGCTAAACTTTCTGCTTGTACCACCTATGTATGGAAATATTTGGGCTGGGAAAAGGCAGCATCTTCCACTGAATATGTTTATCTTGCTGTGCTTCAGAAAGGAACTTATACACACTTATAGGAGTGGAAATGTTGCAGCACTGCAAAGCTGCCATGGTGCTTTATGGGCGCCATGGTTAGGTGCCATATGTTCCTGCTCTACCAACTGGCTGCTGCATGCAGGTAACTGTCACACCTTGCATTTGTATGTGGTTTGTCCCTGCAAAACATCCAGATGGACTTTGCAAAGATGGGAGAGATGCAAATCAACCAAACTCTGATGTAGCACGGTTGTCTCACATCCAAAGTGATACCTTGGGCTTGAGGAATTCCTTTAACTGCAAGAAATTCTCAATACCCAACAGCGACAGAGCACTGTAAAACAATGTGTTTGGTGCTACTTTTCATCAAAAACTAGCTGCTGTGATGGGTTTTCTTGGTGCACAGCACAAAACATTGGGAAAGTATGCAGAAGAATTGCTGTGGTGCTTAACTCTTCAACAGAAATCACGGGGTGAACAGCGTGGGAGGCAGCCAGAAAAGCAAGCCTGTGCCTCATCATCCAAGTTACTCCCCGAGGGCACTAAACAACTGACTGCCAAACAGACTGGTGGAGATGCAGCTCCAGCAATGGCAGATGCAAAAGAGCATCTCAGCTGGCCTTCCAGGGGTCCAGATTCATGTCCCTTCGGCCCTAATGTGTCCTCAGTAGAAACACCACAGCAAGAACAAATTTGCCTGAAGGGACGAACAGACTATTGAGGCAGAAAGTTTCAATACCTGATCTGTCGTGACAGGACGTGAACAGCAGGAATCAACTGATGGAAACACTCTCACCTACTGCACAAATTCCAGAAACTGCAACTGGATGTTCTGCTACTTTTTCTCTAACCCATAGGCCTGTCAAAGTAGGATACACTACCTGAGATAAATTGGTAGAGCTCCTTGAAAACTGACTCCCTCTTGCCCTCATCCTGTGTGGGCCATTTCCTTTCCACCAAGTATGACACATACAAATTCAGGTTGCTATTCTCCCACTCATGGAAAAAACATGATGCAAATATCCAGCTGCGATCGACCCTACCTGTTGGCACAGTAATGGATCATGAGCAGCTCCACTGCACTACAGATTTGCTTCTGCAAAGAATCGGGTTCATATATGGCAATAAGGCTTTCAGGCAAAAATTTTGCAGTTAGATTTAACAAAATATCAACTACTGCCACAGCCTGACCCAACCTATGCTCAAAAAGAGCTTTAGAAACGCCACTGGCTCATTGCTACTTGTGCCTTCAGACCGAGCTCTTAACTGAGTTAAAATGACAAAGGAAAGGCAGCCTGACAAGGGAAAGCAACAAATAAAATAAAATAACATCAATAAAAATACATTGTTAGCGCTATTGTAACAAAGCTGGCAAAGAAATCAAAGGCTCAATTTTCCCTTTGTTTTCTATTAGACGGTGTTGCTGAGCATCTAAATTGTGCTTTGATACCAGCTTCAGCAATACTGAAGACATTTAAGAATATTCATAATGGTAAGCGATGTAGCTCTTCTGATTTGCAAAGAGGGTAATGTACCCTACAGTCACCACCTAGCTGAGCCTCCAAGCAAAATAATTTGATAGAACACTTGAAAAAGAAGAAGAAGGCGATGTCTCATCATCTATGTGAGAAATACTCTTTGGTTAGAGAAAAAGGATGACCTTGCTGATACAGGACCAAAGTGAGACTTGGGCTGTCTGGGCAGAGACTTGGGACAGCCACCTCTGCTGATATTATGAAATGATGTGATGAAATTTTCCCCATCAGACTTTCCCAGGAAAACACCTTTGCAAATCTCTTCATGGTGGGGAACAGTCCACGATCATGGACTACACTGGGAGACACAGAGCTATGCCCTCCAGTTGAGTGCTGCCTGCACAAGCAGCTTTCACTTGCTGGGTCTCCAGCCTTTTGGCTTCCCTTTGTCGTCCCCCCTCCCATCCTCTGGCCCAGATCCAAGTAATGCCAAGCCCCACTCACACTTTGTCTGTGCCATAGCTCCGGTAGTCCACTGCTGCTGACACAGCCACGATCAGTGCAGGCATGCCGTAGCCAACCAAATAGAAGTACTTCCTCCGGGAGTGTTCACTCTCAAAAACCTCCACCAGCATGATGTAGAGCTGCACCCCCTCCAGGAACATCCAGGTGAAAGCCGCCAGGAAGAAGAAGTGCAGGAGGGCAGCAAAGACAGCACAAGCGATCTGCAGACAGGTTTAAAAGAGCAAGAGAAGGTGTTTGTACTATGCTAACTTAATGCAACAGTCAAGATTACATGCAGACAGGCTCTTACTGGGAAGTTTCAAAAGAATGAGGTAGTTCATCTCCAAAGTAAGAATTTTTTTTTTTCACTTGGGAAATGTGTAAGAACTATTTCCAGAGACACATCTGTGCATGCAAACCATATTCAAATATACAACAGGAGGTATGTATGTAATCTGGCAAATAAACATATAAAGATGTGTGTAGTATAAGCACATTTTTATAACCTGTTGATTAAACACATACACGCGCATTATTTACAAACAAAGAGCATACGGCCTCTGAAATGAGAGCAGACCTTTTCCATCATTCCTGTGATCTCTGAGTCAGACCCTCAGCTTCCAGTGTGTCTCCAGGGAACGTGCATGTGTGTATACGTATATTTACTTTTCTGACTGGTGTGTGTGTTGACAGACAGAGTCATGAATGCATGCATACATGTGCAGAAGTGTGCAGACTAGATCATAACTGCCCCAACACACTGGGGTTTTGTCTGTAGATTCACAAAGGCTGTGTTTCTCTTCCCAAATTCTCCCCATCGACTATTTTTGCCCGAGTGACTTTCCAAATGTCAACATGCCTTGTGAATATCCTTGGGTGCTGTGGACACAGTAGGATGCATGCTGGGGGTTTCCCAACAAAACAGTTATAGTGAGAGGAAGGGAGTTAGGCAAAGGGATTTGAAAAGCTGGAAAGACTATGAAAATGCAAAATCTATTCCAGTTCTATGAAGAGGGCCTTTTCTTTTCAAAAACTGAACAGCAACATGCTTTCAAGAATTAAACAGACGCAGTAAGGCATCATTTAGGGAATAACTTTTCCCACTCATCCAGGAAGAAATCTCAAGACAGCTAATACTAGGAAGCGTCTTGGTCTTCTTTTGGTAATTAAGATCTGATTTCCAATTAACTACCTCACCCTGCAAGGACTCATGCATGAGATTAAGGCAGCACTGGAATATATCCCACTCCATGACCAAACATCCTATATGCAGAGGTGAGAGTGCACTTTCTGCTCCCTCCTGCAGCGAGAGCACGAAGTGCTTTGCCTCTTACCGGCTGGTCAGTCCGGTTGATGCCAATGAGGAAGAGGAGTTCTGCTACAAAGAGGCTGATGCACAAGTTCTTGTGAATCGTGTTGCGGTCACTCTGCAGCCCACGGAAGAAGCAGAAGGTGAAGATGCAGATCAGGAGGCAGACGAGTGACAGCAGGATGCCAACCCACGTGATAAAGTCCAGGAGCAGGTCATGTACTGCATCACTGTGCTGGAGATAAAACAAACAAAAAAATCAGTCATATGCTGTATGATTTCTAATTCATCCGAGGCAAAGAGTGAGGTTGTCTGTGACACTTCCCCAAATATTTTTTATCCAGTCACCAAGCTGTGGCACAAGGGACTAGTTTTGGCTAGGATACAGTTAACTGACTTCCTAGAAGCTGGTATGGTGCTGTGTTTTGGATTTAGGATGAGATTCATTTTTCACAAACATGGCAAACAAGAGGACACACTGTCTAAAGAACCATCACACACTTTGATTAGGTGTAAAAATGTTTCATATGAACAACATTGTGGAGATGAAAACCACGAGTCTGTTACAACCATTTACCAACAGTGAAAAAAGACTCTCTTTAAACATCCACAGAGGTGTACAAGCTTGAAGGGTTTGGACAGAAAAAGATCGCTTAAATGTCTTGTCTTTCTTTTCACTTGGGAAAGAGAAGGGAATTTTGAAACCCTGGAGCTGTATTTTAAAACTCCTGGGAAGTCCGACTGAACCCTGGAACACTACGCAGAAGAAAAGACATCACTTTTCACACTAATTTTGTTTTAAATTGAAACAGAACAGCAATTTGAAGATGGTCTGGAAAGTTCCCTGTGCTGAACCTGTAACACGGATTTACCCCAAACCATGCAAGCATGGCCACTGCAGTGGACAAATCAGGCAACCCAGCAGCAAAGTTTTGCAAAGGGCAGCATAGGTGTGCTTGGGTTCTGCTGATAAATCTCTGGATTCTCTGCTGATTATCTCTGCTGATAAATCTCTGGATTGCTCCCAGGCTTGCGCTGCATTCACTTCCCAAAAAAAGGAGGGGGTGCTGAGACCCTAACACCGAGGGTATTCCACCACCTTACTAAGGCTGTAAAAGTCACCAGTGACTCCACAGGTTTCCACCAGATGTGGTGAAATTAGAGATATCATTACTTAGTAAAATGTAAATAAGAAATGAGAAATATATGGTGAGTTACAAGGAGGCTGCTCGGGGCTAAGTGGTTAGAGTCAATGAGCTGAGGGAAAGATTGCCTGGAAATCTCCAGGGCCTTTTCAACAAGACCTGAGAGCCTTGAAACCCAGCTTTGTGGTCCACCAGCTTGTGTTATAAATGCTATTCACATTCTCCCCACTTCTGGCATTTTGATGACTTCGGCATTATATAGGCTGGCAAATACAATAGTGTCACACTTCAAAAAGCCAGGACAAACTGGAAACATTTTCCTCCCTGTAGGATAAAAGCCTATGACAGATGGAGGGAAAAGGTGATTAATTTATCCATTTTCTTTGCCTGCCTGCCAATGATAAAGCCACATCAAATGTCAGGCCTTTCCTGATATACACTCTGCTATGTCAGCACCCGTGAGCAGCAACTCAAACCTTTCAGCTCTTTGGCTTTATCAGCGTGAGTGATAGGCATCAAATGATAATGAAAGAAGGGGAGTGACTTTCCCCTCCATCTCTTCCATGATGGAAGTTTTCTTTCCAGGAAGACTCCCCGAAGGGGGTGGAGAGATGAGGCCTCCTTTGCCCAAATGCTCCTGCAGTTCTTTCCGAGCATTTCTGGTCTCTAACGAGCTAAGGGTCTCGAGTACAACGGAGAGGCGAGAAATTCTCATGTGCTTCTTGCAGACCATGATCGAAATGCCTATTACATCCAGCTACTTCAGCAGCACCCAGAAAAACAAGAAGACGAAGTGCACATCATTTTCCTGGTGGCTGCGCGTTGCTCTATCTCGGTGCTGTTCCGGCTCATCCATCCCTCTTAACTCAGTGCAAAAAAATGTTAATGCAAACATCGTGTCTTGCAAATCACTCTTTCTTTCATCTGAGGCTGCCGGGGAACAGCAAGATAACATCTCCCCGAGCAATCGTGCCAGCTCACCTGATTAGATGGACCTGCTAAGCAGAAGTGACAGAAGGCTCTGGGACTGGTAGGTGGGTGGATATAAGGAGAAAGCAACCACACGGACTTGGGAAGACTGAGTGACACAAGGCCAACGGCACATACTTACATATTCCATGAAAAAGCTAGCCTGGCACAAGGAACACTCTCGGAGCATCTTCCTCTGCATGAAGCAAACCTCACAAGGTCTCAGCTCCTGCACTTCTATCAAGAAATCACTGCTCTACTGACACGAAAACACAATGCAGGATTAACGGGTGGTTTTGCTTCTGGAAAGGAATCCTGCTACCTGTACAGAGCATGAACCTCAGGGAGGGGCTGCTTGCCCACGACGCTCGCCCTACTTAGCAAGGAATGCCAACTTCATTCCTGTATTATTGTTATCACTCTTACTGCTCTTCTTTTTAATATTAATCGTAACGTTAATACTGTTGTTATGTACATCACACCCATCCCTGGAGTACTGGGAAACGACCATAAAAACAGCTTCTCCATAATTACAACCTCCTCCCCAACCTCAACAAACTCGCAAAAGAACAAATAAGGAGGAATAATAACAATAAACTGGGAACAAGAGCAATTTAAAAACACCTCATGCTAAAAATAAAAAATAAAAAAAGATTTTGCAGCTATTCTTGTAAAGTCCAAGAGAAGAAGTGGGACAGATTTCAAAGGCTAGGTGTGCTCCATCTCGTTTGGGATAACCAATTTTGGGTGCCACAGCAGAATCCCCAGGGCAGTGAGGACTGGATAAGCACCGGTTTTCTTTCCCTGGCAGTGTCACCTGTCCCTTGGCCAGATACATGCAGAGCTTTCACACGAGCAAGTCCAACAAAAGGGTGTTTTCATTTTTACTGGAGACCAAAACCTGCAGAATACTGCGCTGCCAACAGGTCAGATAGGGTATGCCAGCTTCACGAATACTGTGGAAAAAGGAGTAATTAGGGTTAATCACTCCTCGGTATCATGAGATTATCCTTGCCACCACCTATATCACGGCATGACAAATAAGGCAAAAACATACCTGGTTAGTACAAACAGCATGTGGCTTTGCAGAGTTAAGTATGATAAATAACAAGCTAAGATTTTGTACCTGCATCACAACGTCTGAGCCCATTACCCCAACCACAGAGACCCACAGAACAATAAATTCTTCTCTTTCCCCTGCTCCTGCCCAGCACTGTTCAAGCATTCCCTGACCGAGGACAAAATGGCTTCGATACAGGCACTAATGACATCATTCCAGAACTCTGCAAGTCCTAAGGTCCCTAAAGCACGTGAAATGCATCTGAAACCATCGATGTGTTGGTAACAGTCAACTTGTGCTTCTCAATAATCTCCTGAAGACCTCGGCAGCCAGAAGAGCACATGGGAGATGACAGATGTCAGGACAAGGGACAATTTTCTGATAGTATCAATCAAACACCAACTTGCCCGAACACGTCATGACTTTCAAGACTGGTGCTACACAACCCAGCATGCAAGCCACTGAGTTTTGTTACTGCTAAAATGATGCTAACTTTGCAGATAAGTTGACACACGGATTATTTTCAGCATAGGAACAGCTTCATAAGTAAACTGTGTGAAACCTCCCAGGTGGATTTATTCCTTTGAATTCCTTAACTGCAGGGCAGGCTTAAAAGACAGCAGCAAAGTTTGCACGAGCATTGTAAAAACAGAAATAAAATAATCCACTTCTGTCAAAGGGTTTCTCAATTAATTAAGTTTTACGTCTGCAATTTGGGCATGAGCCTGACCCAAAATCTCAGCGAAGGAAGAGCTCCCTGGCTTTGGAATAAAGCCCTGCTTTTGGTCCAGAGGGGCCAAGAGCGCTGGTGGAAGGGAGCACTGATGGGAAGCTTTGCAGGAGGAGTTACAGGAGCGCTGGTGGCCACCACAACAGGGTGAGCAGGCAGCCGAGATATTATCCGGGCAGTGAAATCAATGAGCAGCTCTGGCAGTGCCTGCACACCAGAGCTGAGCTAATAAAAACAAATCCCAGGGAATGTCAGCTTATGACAGAACGGCTCTCCCCGAGATGAACAGCCATTTCCTTCCTTATTAAAAACATCAGTAGACGAAAACAGCAGCCAAACTGAGCTGCCAGCAGCAAAGGACACATTCCTTTGCCTAATCTGTCCCTTCAGGAAAGGAAAGAGTAATATGTTTGGGGGTGGAGGAATAAGCAAGCAGTAAATAAAAACACAGTGTCATTGACTTGCTCAGATACGACTCCCTGGTGCCCAGCAGGAGCTGGCAGTGCAGGACTGGGCAGAGACCCAAGTGGGACAGATCTGAACTCCTGCACGTTGCTAATGCTGCTCCTCAGATTTGTAGCTCTCCAGAGCCGCGTGGGCTCCCTCTGCCCTTTTTCCCCATCGCTGGTGTCAAGAGAGGATTACTGCTACAGCTTCGCTGTAATGCTTCATGGCTAAGTACAAAGGACTTACTTTACAAGCAAATGGTTTTGTAGATATGCCAGAAGTGTCAGCTGGGCTACACAGACTGGGAGGAAACCCCAAGGGTTCCTGTGGCACGTCTGTGCTGCCTGATGGCACCACTTGATGTGGTTATGCAGGCACGAGAGGTTTCAAGGGGGCTTTCCCCTCTCCATGGCTATGCAGGACATGCGCTGGAGGGATCCCACTGCTCTAGCACCCATCCTGTCCCTCCTTTCTGTCCCTCTGCTCCACAAGGACAAAGCAGCCACCAACCAGGTAGCACCCCCTCCGTATTCTGCAAAGGCAGCACATCTCTGTCCTGCTGTCACAGGCACTGCCAGGACCTAATCCAGGAATAGAAGAACTTCATTCCCACCTGAAGCCCCTGTGCAATGTCACTGACTCCTGACTGTGGTCATTTAAAATAAGGCTCGGGTCCCCGAGCACTAACGCAAAGTCGCCTTTCCTCTCCTCGTCTTAGTCCTCACAGCTGTTTTTGCATTCTGCACAGGCTGCACGACCCGTCCTCCTGCTCCTCTGCCTTTCTTGGTAGAGGAAGTCCTCCTGCCAGAACCCTTTCCCACAAACTTCGCCCCCAAATGCAAAAAACAGACACAGCATCCAGCACAAGCCACGGAGCCCCTCACTGCCAGAAGAAAGAGATACAAGGCCATACACAGACAGATAAATGGGTGCAGATCTCACCTCACCATGCATTATAGACCATGCTGTGGATGTAGGGTGTGGAAAGAGCTCGGGGTTTCCATCTCATTTGCTGACACTGCTGCAACTTCCCTGTGGCAAGGAGAGACTCAGTTGTGTGATGCAGCGAAGCATCGGTTGTGTGAAGTGGCTCGGACCAGTGATTGCAACGTCCTGGCCCTCTCCCATGCTGGCTGGAGTTAGTAAAGCAGCACAGCTTTGCTTACTCATAAGGCATCTCTAGCCCAAGAAATGCGCTACGGCAGTGGTGCCAAGTTCACACTGCAGATGTCTAGCCAGCCTAGCTGCTGGCTCGTTAGCTTGAGTTCCCAGCAAAATCTGGTCACAGCATCGCCAGCTTCTGCTGTCACACACTGATGGCCTTACCCAGCCCGGCTCCAGGAGACAGCTGGGACGTGGCTGTGCCACACCATGACCTTCCCTTCAGTCCTCAAGTACTCAGCTACACTTTCTAAGCTAACGAACAGCACAAGCTGTGTGTCCTCTCATCCACTATCTCATCCTGCTTATTCTTGTAAGAGCCAAAGCTTAATCTTTCCCTATCTTTATTCACCTCATTCACCTCTTTCAAAAATGTGACTTGAACTGGTTGCCAAAGAGCAATCCAAATGGTTAAGACACACAGTGAGCCTGAAAAATTCAGCCTAAATATGATCAAGGCACAACAATCTCCCTAACTTAAGGACTTTATTTAGGGGATGGGATGGTACGATGAATTGGACTGGAGGGATAAAGATCAAAGAGATGCACATTTAGCCAGAGATGAATACTGTCTTTTATAGCCTAAAATCTGACCAAGGGGGAGCTTGCCCTGAACCTTACACTTAGTGAGAAAGGAAGGTGGTGGCAATAAAAAGGGCAAGGCTTAGTGCTTGTGAACAGGAGCTATTTCAATGGTGAATTTTACAACAGAGGGGTGATGCAGTCCCCACTCTGCGACACAGTTCCTTACCAAGGGTCTAGCCACAGCTCATGAGTCAGAGAGCCAAGAAGGACGATGCTAAGTAAATAAATACTCACTGAACTGGTGGGAAAGGAAGCTATGGCTGATAAGCTTCTGTGTGCTCAAATTTCTGGCACCTGTAAGTGCAGAGCTCAGAAACTGCAAATTCAGTAAGCAGCAGATTCCACGGTTCAGCCTAAATCTTTTTGAAGCCAGACTCTACATTTTTTTTTCAGGCTAGGCACCCCAAAGTTACCTGAGCAGATCTGCATCAATACTTCAGGGAATGCCCAGATGCTGACCAGCAAGGAAGTCCAACTGGCAGAACTAGGACTAGCAAGACAGAGCTACAGCTCAGTTCAAAACAGTGTATGTTAAACTGAGGGCTGGGAACTCAAGGAACTCCCCGCAGTGATTTACTCGCCTACCTAGACAAAAAGCTCAAGGGTTGCCACCGGTTACCACTCTGAATCGACCCTGTAGGCATAGATTACTTGACCTAATAGGTTCACCATAGATAATTTCTGTGATTCATGACAGGGCAGTCAGAGAGCACGCTAGATATTCTTAACAACAAGGTTTGGGTAGTTTTCCAAGAGTGGCTAGACAAATGCTAACATCGTTTTGTAGGTAAAACATTCATAGCAACAGCAGTATGCAATATATAACTGAATGTGCCTTTTACATCTTATTCTTGGAGTTCATCGGTGTCACAGATTTCTATTCCTAACACAAACTGAAATATTGCTGTATCTGGAATTTTAAAATCTCATTCAAGACAAGCAGATTTAATAACTTCTCTGCTTAATTAAAACAGTTCTTATTTAATAACCTTACAATAAGTTACGTATTGCAATGTGTAATATACCTTTTTTTGAGAAATAACACTTTTGATGGTACAAAATGATTTGTCTTGCAAAATTCATCATATAACGGTTTCAGTAATTTAATTCTGCAGTTAGTGTTTTTGCAATCCTTCACCCACTTCTGCTTTCATTCACTGCTGTTTAATCCCACAAGTGCTAATGTATGGATAAGACAGCACTGCAATAACTTTAGCTTGCTCTTTTTATCTGAAATGGCTGTATTGCTTTAGGCAATGGACCACTGCATTCCATTTAGACTTCATATATTTTTATTCCTTTCTCTCCCCAGCTTGCCTTATGCTTCCATTCCCCAAATAATTAGCATGATGTAATGTGTGTGTGGTATTGAATAACATTTGAAAGCTTCAGATTAATTGCTAGAGTTAAAACACCTTTCTTTTTTTTTCACTTTTCCTTTTTGTTTTATTTATTTTTGTATTTATTTAAAGAAGAGTAAGCTCTGGCATTCACTACACACTGATAAGCAACATTTATCAACCCTAAGGTACCTTTGTTTATTCCATTTTGGGTGATTTTTAATTGCATTTTCCCACTAGCTCTGAACTTGTTTTCTGGCTGCATATTTTTCCCATGGTACATTTAAGATGCATCTGCTATAATTATTATGATGCAAAGCGCAAGCTTATATGAAAAACAGCTTGTAAATTTTGAGAAGTAACTCTGCGGCAATTACATAGGAAGAATGGCTTATTTAACTATGGGCTTTCTCCCATGGCATGGTAACCTCTATGTTTTTATAGCATTTAAGGGTCATAATGATCATCTCACTGATACAAACAATTGATAGATATTTCACATAGACCTCACCCATGTTGAATGTATCTCATAATTTAGCAAAATATCCACGAGACTGCAATAATCTTCCTATAAAACAAGCCAAATGCACTTCCCAGCTGATGAAAAGAGTGATTTGTTTCCACGTCTTACATTCTCTCTCCAAAGAGAGGTTCCCATTTTCTCTGGAAAATGTCCAAAAGGGCAAAGACCACTATGGGTCCATAAGGTCAACCCTTGCTGGGAGGAAGCATGAGCAAGGTCCCGCACACAGGTCACTACATGCATGCTGTTCTCTTCCCATGCTACACAGGACCCTGACAGCAGCCTAAGGGGTACCGCAGGTACCCATGGTGCGTTGCTCTTCCCCGCAGCTATACACCCTGACTGTGTGCACAGCAGGCCCTTGGGTTGGGGCACTTTTATTTACCCTCCTGAAATATATTTGTCCCAGTCCTGGAAAAGAATATCTAAGGTAGGATTTTTCTAGGCGTGCCTGTTTTCCATGGCCACGCTTTCTAGAACAAAGTCACTTCTGGGGGGCTTCTAGGTGCCTCCAAGTCACTGTGCATGTAAATCAAGTCTGCAGGGAGGCTTTCTGTTGGGGTGCATAAGCAAATCCGAGCCCAACTTATTTTAACAGGCAGAAAGCACCTTCAAAAGTAAAATCTCCTCCCCTTAATGGAAGTCCTATTAAGACTGGAATTGATACCAGCAACTTCGTCTCTTGATGCATACCAATAAATCCCTGCCACCCATGGTCAGCCAATGTCATTTTCTGCCCCTCTGGACAAAGACATATTGCTGTGTCATGCTGAGAGCCAGATGGCCATCAATCACCTGCTCAACGGTGCCACCTTCCAACTCCGCCTTGCCACATACGCACTGCTAATAATTAAATCCCAGCCCGCAGCTCCCAGAGCAGCCACTGAGGTCTCCTCAGGAGAACATGCTCTTTTGCCATGCTATCAGGGAGGGAGATCATTCATGACCAGAAATGACACTTGTCAGATTGGTACTGCCTTTTGATTAAGGAGCAGGACTCAGATGTCCACTTGCCATGACGTGTGGTGTTCAGTCCTATTAGGTAAGGTTTTGAGAATACTCATTACAGTGAAGAAACTACGGTTTCAAAAACCCACCAAACTGAAGTCAGTAAATTACAGAGCTCGATTACAGAAGAAAATTGTTTTTGTGGCAAAACTTCTAGAATACTATTAATTGTGTATATGCCAGTCACATTTAGGGACCCTAGCCCCTGACCAAAACACCACTGTGTGAGGTCCTGCACAAGCATGCAGCGTCCTTTCCCCAAGGATTGTCCTATCTCAAAGATGACTAAAAAGCCTCTGAGGCAAGGAATGCTTTTTGTACAAAACACAAGACAACAACAAGACAGTAAAGTATGCATGCAAGATATGAGTGTGAGTCAATGGATGACAACAATTCCCATTTATTTTTAAACCACCACCTGTGGTGGTTTTACTCAGCTGGATAGCTAAGCTCCACCACAACCACTTTCTCACTCCCTCTCCTAAAAGGGAAAGGGGGAGAAAATATGATGAAAAGGGTTCAAGGACTGAGATAAGGACAGGGAGGTCACTCAACAGTTATGGTTATGGGCAAAAAAGACTCAGCACAGGGAGATTAATGTAATTTTTCACCTATTACTAACAAGCTAGAGAAGTGAGGGACTGAAAGCAAACTAAAAACACCTTCCCCCCATCCACCCTCTTCTACCTCCTCCTCCCGAGCAGTGCAGGGGAATGGCTACGGGGGCCGCGGTCAGTCCCTGATGCTTCGTCTCCGCCGCTCCTTCACGGTCCCTCTCTGCCCCTGCTCCACATGGGGTCCCTCCCACGGGATGCCGTCCTTCCCCAGCTGATCCTGCGGGGGCTGCTCACAGGTAGCAGCTCTTCAAGAACTGCTCCCACATGGCTCCATACCACGGGGTCCATCCCCCAGGAGCAAACTGCTCCAGCACGGGTCCCCCACGGGCGGCAGCTCCCCCCAGACCCCCTGCTCCTGCGTGGGCTCCTCTCCACGGGCTGCAGCTCCGGCCCGGGGCCTGCTCCTGCGGGGGCTCTCCATGGGCCGCAGCCTCCTCCAGGCCACATCCACCTGCTCCACCGGGGGCTCCTCCACGGGCTGCAGCGTGGAGATCTGCTCCATGTGGGACCCATGGGCTGCAGGGGGACAGCCTGCTCCACCAGGGGCCACAGGTGAACCTGCTCCACCACAGGCTGCAGGGGAACTGCTGCTGCGTGCCCAGAGCACCTCCTGCCCTCCTGCTGCACTGACCTTGGGGGCTGCAGGGCTGCTTCTCACTCCTCTCTCTCCCAGCTGCTGTTGTGCAGCAGTTTTTCCCCTTTCTTAAGTATGGTCTCATGAAGCTGCAAACAATATTGCTTATCGACTCGTCTCTGGCCTGCAGCAGGTCCCTCTGGAGCCATCTGAAACTGGCCCTTATCTAACATGGAGCAGCTTCTGGACTTTCCTCACAGAGGCCACCCCAGCAGCCCCCTGCTACCAAACCCTTGCCACATAAACCCAATACACCACTTCTCCAAACCAGCAGGTATTTGCATAGCAAGACTTTCAAGTCAACTCATTGTAACAGAATAAGAAATGTGATACATGCTGCTTCCATTATTTACCTCAAGTTAGCCATAAGGCCATCTCCACCAGCAGACCAGAGGAAGATGGTACAATGAGGAAGAGCAAGGTGATGAGTAGCTGGAGGGAAGAGCTACAGATGTTTGCAGGGCAAACACTCGCCCTCACCCCGAGACTAGCATGATCAGTAAGACAGACATGCCAGGAAGCTGTCCAGTTGTATCAGAGTCAAGAAAGCGGGGCCAATTTAGCTGTTAAATCAACAATATTTTGGCTTCAGCAAAACGACAAAACATGACCTGAAAATCTTGAGAGCACTCACTAACACCCAAAACATCCGTGGGCAGATAGCACAGTGGTTTGGCACTCAGGAAGCTTCCAGTTGTAGGTCTTTCCAAACTGTTGGATGAGCATGGACAAGCAAGGGTCTTGCTTTCTCCTTCTGCAAGATGAGATAACACCAGCACTACTAGTCTAGTGTGGTTCAGGTGAAATGCCATGCAGACAAGGCTGACCTACTTGAAGTTTGGGAAGAGACCTGTTCAGTGCTAGCCCGTATCTGCATCATGCAGTACAGCTCATGTTCATTCACACCAGTGGAGTGGAAAGCTATCTGCATTTCCCAGGTGCAACCTCTGACTTCGGTGACTCAGGTATATCTGTTAAATCCAGGCAGGTGGTAACCAGACAAACATACATTTCTTGTGAAAATTCAAGCAGTTGTGGGAAACTGGCAAAAACGGACTTAGACTGCTGAATACCATTATCCTGTAAGCATGTGCTCTGGATAGGGCATTTCTTCAGACAACCCCCAGGATAATGCCATAGCCATTTGATGACACATCTCCTGGACTGGTAGTGAATCCTGCAGAATACAATGAATATGTCATTCTGCAGCAGCAGATCCATCCTGTCCTTCCCAGCTGGACCCAGCTGTTGTGGCAAATGAGCCGCCAGGCTCTCATTTCTTTTTTGCAGAGCTTTGGTCATGCATGACAGTGCTTTAATATATATTTTATTGCAGCTCTTCACATTCCTCTTCAGATTATTAAGTGAAACAAAAATATACAAAGGAATGACACTGGAAGACTATTTAAGAAAAGGTCTTTTAAAATTATAATAGTTTTTGTGGTTATGCAGCCATGGAAGTGACTCTGAAATATTCTGCCCGCACAGAAGCTCCTACAGGATCTAGCTCAGAACAGTGAATTCTGCAGTGGTGCCAGGCACACAAAATGGAGACATTACAACACAGAAAATCATGAAGACAAAGTCCTTCAGGAATCAGGGCTTTCTCTTCTTTCTACATCCGGTGAGATTGTTTTCAACTAAAGACCGCCAAGACAGCTCAGGAAATGGAGGACTGACTCAACCATTCTCCTATTCTTGAAAAAAAATCCCAACTGAAAATCCCATATTTTCAGGAGTAACTTCATTAGCCCCAGTGGGGATAGTCATGTGAGAAACCAGCATTACACCACGGACCTAAATGCAGGCGAAGGAACTAACTGCTCATGTACCAGCCTTGGGTGGATGGACAATCCAGACAGGATGGTATAGTAGCTTCCTTTTTATGTGCAGCTTGCTGCCACACAGTGAGACACAGAGAATGTATCTTTAGCTGGTGGCTGGAAAAAACGGCTCCACACATGCACCTCACAAATAAATGCAGCACTGTATTTGCCCTGCAAGCAGGGCACCCGACTCACACCCCACAAGGCAGGCTCTGTCCGATCCTGTCCCACCACCCATGGTGCTCTCTACTCCCTCATGGCACAGTAAGGACCCCGCAAGCAAGGACCCAGCCAGGAGATGTTCTGGACCAGTAAAGCAAAGGATGTGGTACTAATGGCCAATTCTGCTCACTTGTCTTCTGCAGCTCTGAACTTCCCATGCCAGGAGCTCAGTGCAGCCTTTGCATAGGTGTGACTGTCTCCTTTTTCACTTTGTTGCAGAAAGAAGGTTTATATGAGATACTTCCCACCATTTGTTGGTGTGAGTTGCCATCACACAGCAATTTCCCCGAGCAGCTGCCCTTTGTGGGGGTCACACATAAATTGTGTTACATTAGCCACTTTTTCTGACCAGTCCATTGGCAGCCTGTGAATTTGCAATGCCTACCTTAACTTCCACGTGTGCCATCAGGACTGCGAAGTTGGTTAGGTGATTACATGAGCACGTGGTGTGTGTCTTGTTAGTTGTCAGGAGGCGACATCCTTGGGTGGACCAATACCCTGTCATTGTACGCTTGGTATAGCTCCAGAATGAACAGTTTGGATTGAAATTTTCTTCTGACTGCTGCAGGGAAGCAATGAGTAAATGCAGTAAAATGATAGGGTTTCAGAGATTTCTATATGCGTTATTTATTTTTTTTCCCAGAGGCATTTTGTAACTCTTACCCTTTAATTTTAGATAAATAATCAGCAATGACTTAGATGTCAAGTATTACTTGTCGACACCAAAGAAAGTTAGGTTGTTGCTCCTCTGTTTGCTAATGCAAACTTAGTTCTTTGTTCTTGATTAATTTCAGACATAGACTAAATTCAGCTCTAAAAACCAGATTGCTTCATTTGCATTGCAGAGCAGAGAAATTAATTGCTTTAAGCAATCAACTTTTGCAATGACTGTGCTTGGCTAATAGGACTAGCTGTCCTCTTTCACTGTAATTCCACTTTCCTCTAATATCCCCTGCCACCATGATAAAATAACATTATGGCCCATTCTAATATATTGTTAGTTTTTAATTACAGAATGACGTGTGTCAGCAACTGAGCAATGGACATCAGCTCAAAGGAGACTTTCGTTACTTTTATTAATGCAATGTAAAAGAGACATTCACCATAAATAACACAAAGTGCAGAGGAAAAAATGTATAATTCTAAATCTAATCAAGGTCTGCTGATCAGCCTCAGATCAGCCAACTTTTGTGGCACTTTGTTCTAGAAATTGAAAAGAAAAAAAAAAAGTTTTTCAAACTCACCTTGATATGCTTGACAGTAAACACCACGGGATCAGCTAGGTAAACCTTATTGCTGAACTCTTTGTTTATTGCTGCCGTGATGACAGGTGAGTTGACAATGACGGAGTGATTAGTCGACATTGCTTCTGTTCCTAATTTCATGCTGGCATTCTCCGTGGAGAGATAGGTGCCCAGGTTGTTGTACAGCACAAAGGCCACCCTGATTTCACCTAGAAGGGTAGTGAGAAGTTCAATATCCAGGTCATCACACTAGGTTTTGTTTTAGATGACAAACCTCTTCTCTGAACCAACTTTAAAACTTTTTTTTGAGAAAATGTTAAAAGGACCAAGATGTGGCATATGAAAATTCATGTTCTCCTGCCTATTCCAATGAGCACCATGAAGTGCAATAGGAGGTCCAAGGATGAGAAGAGCAGAAGCAAAGGTGGGCTTATTTTTGGCATAAGTGGGAGTAATGGGCTCCAGGGAAAAGAGGCCAGGTGGCCCATTTCCCATCTGACATAGCACTATTCTCCAGGCAATGCTTGGGAAACATATTTCATTCTGGTCCGCCATGGAGATGCCATATAAAATATATCATACTATAATTTAGTCTAGTGCAAACGCCATTAATAAATTAAGACAACCTCAGAAAGTGTGGGGTCAAATCTGGGAGAAGAAATCCAAAACTTTCCAACACAATTCCAATCTCACATGAAGGATAAAACAGAAATTGCAGAAATTTGCCAATCGGACAGCCCCTCTTTCTATAAAAATCCACCAACAGGGAGCCTGCGGAAAAAAACCCACAACATACTACCAACGGTTTTTTTTTTAAGCTGAAACCATCCAGTTTGCCTTCAGTTTTGCACATTATTTCACAGACTACAAATAAGAACCAAATGTGATTAGTTTGCCTTATAAATATTAGCTGTGGGGAAGCATCTTTTGTTTCACCCCAGCTTCTGCAGAAGGTGAAGCACTGATGACTCTGAAGGCCCTTCCCAACCTAAATCCTTCTATGACAATTTTATGCCCAGCTCTTTGGCAATCTCTTTGTGGGTGCCAAGCTGGTACAAATTGATGGGGGGTCTCCTGATTTGACCAGAACTCCACTGATATCATGCTCAGAAATACAGACTTTCCCTTCCCTGCTGCCAACAAAATTTCCCTCTCCTGTTTTTTTTTGTTTTTTTTTTTAATCTTCTCCAAAGTCCACTAGTGGAGTGAAATACACATCCCACTGCAATTTTGCTACTCATTTTGGGTTTTACACCAACTCTAAATGAAACTTTCTTCTTTAAATCGTACATACAAAAGTACCAAACCCCATCAAGGAATTCTATGGCAAAGCTCTCTTTCTGAACCCCCAAAACCAAATTCTTCTCTCAAAAATTGTCAGAAATTTTGGCAGTTTTAATGCATCTGGTCTGGCTGTAATAATGTCCTATCATTCAATGCTTTGCCTACAGTGATCAAAGTCTGTAGTAGAGTGCTTTCCCCCTACATACAGGTTAATGTTGAAAAGACAGCCCCCATGGAATGCATACTCCTTGCAGAGTGGTAAAGTACCCAAATAGGGTACAAGCTTTAAAGGAACTCATAAATAGGAGCATGTCAGGCCCATTAGTAGAAAGCCTGGCAGTTTGAAGTTGGTCTACAGTGGGGCTGGAGAGACCAACAAATGTGTCTTCAAATTCCTGATCTGGAAATAAATGACTTGGCAGCTTGAAGACCATTCACGTACAACATCATCTTTAATTTATGGTATATCAGGAGCTTCATAAGCTACAGAGAGAAAGGCACTGAAGATTTAGACTCTTAACAGTTAATCAACTAGTTAATTTTCTGCTACACTGGCTCGTTACTAATATATGCTACTGTTATTTCTTCCCTCTCTTTTCAGATATTTGCAGAGTGCCCATTGTGGAACAGGTTACTCAAACAAGCCTCTTATCCTATATGAAGGCTCCCACTGCAGACAATAGTAGTTAAAAGGACTTTTCTGGACTCAGCGCAGTGCCCCAACAGAAACATCATTTAGGGATCTGGCACACTTTTACCAGCACGTAATGCTTTTGAAGGCTGTCAGTCACTCGGCAATACAATACATTCCTTGTCAGCCAACTTAGCCTGCAGTTAAGGGCTTGGGAAGCTGGCATTAACATTAATGTAAATATTAACACAGTGATTAATACTATGCTTACAATTGGTTAAACACAAAACAATGTTTACAAGCTGTTCATAAACAATGCCTAAAGCATGACTGATTCAGAAGACCAGCATGGCCAGAAGTTCTGGACCTACCATTTCGACCATTTTGTTTCAAGGTATTTGCTGACAGTTGAATGGCGCTACCATGGCCCATGTTCTGGGGAAACTTAAGATCTTCCAGATTCCCATCTGTGCTCAGTCTTGCAACTTCCAGCTCTGCATGCAAGAGAGACCAACAATAAGAAAAATCACTACTGAAACAATCTCTGCACAATACTTTGAAGTTAAGAAATGGTGCTCCAGACCACCTGAAAGTAGAGGAATCAAGTTACAGTGTTTCACACTAGACTCTGTTTGGACTCCTATTTCTTTTTAAATCTCTGCCCTGAAGAAGTTTTAAATTTAATTAAAAAAAAAGCAAATAAATTCTACTCTCTGTGGAACACAAAAGACAACCAGTTCTTGTAAACAAGAACCTCAGGATATTAAGGACAATGGTTAAAATGAAAATCTGAAAATGTTACTTCTTTGCCACTGGCGATTGGTACTTTCTGTAAATGTTATCAGTGCTCAGGATCTGTATTCATAGAAAAAGAAAGAAGAGTTGTTCTCATTTTACATATGCACAGTGGGAGTGCTGGTGCTTTCCATCATGCTTGTTTTTTAATTAAAATCAACAATCAGCCAAATAAAGACACAAATCTGTATGAAATGAAACACAATTGCATTACAATGAACCATCTCCCTGTGAAGCGATGCTCTCATTGCCCTAGCAGATATTTTGCACTTAAAGCCAGGAGTAATAAAGGCAGTTTAGGTGTTCATTTTCCATGGGATTTCAAGGGTAGAGAGTTGCCTTATTCCTTTAGGCTCTTTTGGAAAGACTTCTAAGTCTTTCAGACAAAATGCCAAGCCACATCTAACAGATTGCTCTCCAGTTAATGTATGGCCAAGACAGAAGCCAGGCTCCCCAGCCCTTACTCTCCTTCTGGCTGCTCTCAGTATTTATGGGCTCTGCTTCTTACGGATATTGTCGGTGTTTTCCCGGACGATGTCTGTCTTCAGCAGGTTATCGGCCAGCACAAAGGCACTGTCCTCCACGGTGTCGAGTAACTTGGTGGCTGCGCGCTGCTGTTCACTTGCGTTCAGGTCCCTCCATGCATTCAGAGCCTGTGGCTGCAGGAGGTTGTTCACCGTCTCCACCATGGCCTGCAAGGGAGAGGAACTGAGTAAGAAAGGACTTTAGCGAACCTAAAGTCGAGACCTCTGACATGCACTCATTTCCCTCCTCCACACACATTAGTTTATAGGGACAGGGCAACATTTCCTCTCCCTGACCATCGGGGCAGCCTAAAATGGAGTTAGTTATCATTTATTGCATTAGACAGGAGAGGGAGAGGTCTTGATTTTATTCTAACGCAGGCTGGGAATAGTGCTTCTGTGTTCATCAGCTCTGTGCTCAGATTAAGAAGGAATTAAGAGCCAGGGGTGACAGAGTGGGGATGGGGAAATCCCTAAGGAAACATGCACGAGAATATATTTCAAAACCCATTTGTGAAGCAGGTTGCTGCTATTGGCTGCACCAGAATTCGGAAGCAGGGCTGGGGCACCCATGGAAGCTATTCAGTAACTATCTGCAAGGGTTAGGCTCCATACAGAACACTTCCCACCACGTAACCTCTGTCAGGCTGTCACGGCGATGGAGAGATAGTTGAGTTACACTGTTTCATCCAGAGAACCAGCAGGTGCCCCCACAGAGATTTTGATAAGCCGTGGCATTTCAAATTGCTCCATTCAGGAAGGAGCCAGCCCCACAGTAACAACTTCAGGACCTCCCGTGGTGCACCTTGCGCCCCGGGCTACCCTGCACAAAGAGCTTTCCCATGGATAGCTTCCCGCAGGTTAATCTAGAAGCACATCCAGGGTCACACGGAACCATACTGGCCTTGTGATCGCTCAATTACAGCACTAGAGACCTACCCAACCTGAAGGTTTCGTTCAGCCTTAAACCTCTGCTTAGTAACTAACCAGAACTGACTCAACTGTCTTCCAGGCAAGGCTTTTTAATGAGATCAGCCGCACCAGCTGGTGAAACTGATTGTGCGGAGATAAATAATATACTTTGACAGTGTTTTCTTCTGCTGGTTAGTGTCTAGCTACGAGGCAGGCCTGCCCCACAAAGAAACACCTCCATTACCAGCTATCACTGACTACAGAATCCAACCTTCCCTTTGAGATGAAGTTGCCATTCTCAACAATTTTCTGCATGTTGAAAGTGTAGTCATCAAACCCATACCTCTGATCTTCAAAGCAAAGACAGTCCCATGGGATTTCTACATGTTGCAAGCCTAAAGTACACTCCATGGCTCACTTTAATGAAAATACTTCAGTATTTACTCCTGACTGTTTCAAAACACACCCACAATGTGATGTGTGAAAAGAGGTTACAGCATGGCCTGTTCTCCAGCAGAACGCTAAGGAAGAGCATTACAACAGCAAAACATGGCACAAATGCCTCATTGCTCTCTCCAACTACATGAAAGGAAGGTGTGGGAGCTGGGGGTCGGCCTCTTCTCACAGGTAACTAGTGATAGGACTAGAGGGAAAGTCCTCAAGTTGCACCAGGGGAGGTTCAGGTTGGGAATTAGGAGACATTTCTTCTCAGAAAGAGCAGTCAGGCATTGGAACGGGTTGCCCAGGGAGGTGGTGGAGTCACCATCCCTGGGGGTGTTTAAGGAAAGGTTGGACGTGGTGCTTAGGGACATGGTTTGGTGGGTGACATAGGTGGTAGGGGGGTGGTTGGACCAGAAGATCTTGGAGGTCTTTTCCAACCTTAATGATTCTGTGATTCTCAGTGCAAGGCATGCTGATGTCACCTCACCGGTCACAGTCGGATACAATGGGAGAATAAAACCACATAGAACCAGAATTGGGTTTTATTGTTATATCCACGTGACCTTCAAGAATTTTCAATTACAACAAGGTTAAAGGAGAAGCAAGGACATCTAGACCTGCCACTGCTAGTGCTTTTAATCCCAGCAAAGGCATTTCACTTAGATAATGCCATGTGTATCATAAACTTAAACGTCCTTCAAGTTGGATGGTTTCTCATATCACCACAGCTCCTGTTGGAAGACAGAGGCAGAATCGGGCACCCCTGACAGTAAAAAGCCCCTACTCTCCAACCTAACTAATGACAACTTAATTCAGTTGCTTTTGTGCCAAATCTCTCCTTTACCTTCAGCAGATCTTCCCCTCCCTGGAAGCTACTGCCCTGGTCCCATGATTAACAGACAACATTTCTCCTGAGCCTCGCAGCTTGGTTTCCAAAGTATAGAGTAGCCAATGCTTCCATCACTGAAGCAAATTAAAATGGCGGAAAATCTCTTCCTTTATTGCTACTGCAAAAATATTTTTGTTGTCAAGCTTTTACATTTCAGAGCTGGGATCCCGTTCTCATTTGCTGTTAAGTAGAAATTACTAACCATACATCAATTTCTTAAACTAATTATTAAACTTATTTTCCTAAGTAGTCTAAAAATCGTCTTAACAAATGTGGTGTGTGCACAGAAAAAACAGGTTAACTTCAATAGCCAAAAAGAAATACTAAAAAAACATTGCATTTAAGTGTGGTTTTTTTTCAGCGTTTTAAAATCTTGAAGCCTAATCGCTGTAGCTCTTAATAAAATTCTGTAGTTTACTTTGGTAGCTTATCTCCTTGCAGGCAAAAAGGAGGTGTTATTCTTTCACAGTGACCAAAAAAATCAACTATTTTGCTGTGCTGGCTCTACACAACATGGAGTTTTCTCGCAAAGATCTTATATTCCTGGAAAGCAGAAAATAAGGATTTTTCTCACCTTTCAATACTACTGTGCAGACTACAATTTGCCTTACTTCTATTTAGCTCAGCTGCTAA
Source organism: Cygnus atratus (assembly GCF_013377495.2). Classification (NCBI taxonomy): domain Eukaryota; kingdom Metazoa; phylum Chordata; class Aves; order Anseriformes; family Anatidae; genus Cygnus; species Cygnus atratus. Next base: position 13,438,120 of record NC_066365.1, on the reverse strand, counting down.
TGGTGTTTTTAAATCTCTGCTAAAACAATATGCTTTCATCAATATTGGAGTGGTGGAAATAGTCTTTGCAGCAGATCTAGCTCGTGGCTCTGGATGGAAAGGTAATGCTTATTTGTCTAAATATGAAACAGATGATTAAATATTTGTGTTATGGTTAAACATATGCTGCAAAGATATTTCCCTAGAAAAAATAATTTAGCTATTATTTATTTATTTATTAACAAAGCATGTGTGCATGTATGCGTACAAAGCTTGACAGAGAACCTTGGTTAGATTCCTCCTGCAAAACGTGTGCTCTCCATCCAATGGACATGGTGATGCTGAGCATTCTCTAGAAATGACTAACTTGAAACCAGCAATGTCCTATCACTTTGGATCCTGGGTCTGACGCTAAAATTCTGGAAAGATTTCCAAGGACTTTGGTTCAGGTCCTTAACACAGATCTGAGTGAAGTTGGTAGACTGTCATCACTGGCATTACAACCAAGATGAATTTAGTCCATAGCTTTTCCCAGAGGGTCAATCCCCTCACCTGCCTCAGTGCATTAATCAAGTGTTCCCCGCATTATATTTCTGAGTGCAGCACTTCATTATGGCTGAGTGCTGCAGGCTGAAGCTAAGGAGATGAGGTGCTAATGAAATGTTTGCATTTTGGACATGAGCTGAGGTAGGTGTTTAAATGAAACAAAACAGCTGTTAAAGCAACAGTGTCTCTTGAGACAGAGATGCCAGCTGGGAAAAGTTGGGCAGGGAACCAGGAACTGTGGAAAGTCAGGCACATGGGACAAGTACTTGCGCCTGTGTCTTTGCATTTAAGCTGAGACATTGTGGTTTAGGTGGGTTTGGCACCAACTCCAATGACTTTGTGGTCTGATGAAGCTCCAGCATAGGAGCTGCAGTGCCAATCTTCCAGCAAAGCCTCTCAGTGACCAGCAGAAGGGTTAGCCCTGACAGATGACCTTTGAAATGAAGAAGGCACAAGATAGGTCTGCTAGTGAGCTGATGACTTGTTTGGTTTTACCCGAGACCCTTGGTGATGCTGATAAAGGTGGGTATTTTCAGAGGGAGCTAAGGAAGTTTTGACCCAGTTTCATCCCACTTCACTTTAAGAATTTAACACGCAGCCAAGTCAGAAGCCCAGAAGCTCTCTAGTGTCTCTTCCCAGTCAAAGTAGAAGGAATTATCATCTTCATGTAGGTGCCCAAAGACACGTGAGTTTAATCCTGTCCCCGAAGGACCCAAAACCTATTTAAGGGTTCTGCATGTTTACTTTACTGAAGACCTTGTCCCTGCTTCCCAAGCTGAAGGTATTCCACTGTTGTATTTTTCTTCTCTCCCCTGCCTTACTCCTCTTCCAAAAGCAGCTCAACTAGGCGAACAACTTCCAAGTGAGCCAAAGCACTCTCGTGAGCCTTACGGACTCCAACATAACTCTATGTCCCCTACAGCACAGCACAAAACCAATGCCAAGGTTGTAGAAGCTTTAAGAATGAAAAGCATACGCGCATATATGTCCAGGGAGAAGGACAAAAGTAACTTAAATGACATCAAGGGAGTGCTTTCAAAAGGCATAGCTTGCTTGTTTGCAGCCTTAAAGTATAAAGAAATGAGGGAAAAAGTGCACCAAGAAAGAAGACTTCCCATCTGTGTTTTTATCCTGAGATCTGTAGGTGTAGCTGTATGCTGACTACGGTATCAGGGTACCTATACATTCACTGAATGCTAAACCCCCTTAATGCAAGCCCATATAGAACAACCATTCTGGGTCTGATAACAGGTTCAATGAGTCTAATATTCTGTCTCCAACAGTGGCTTCAACTGGACATTAAGAGAAGAGCAATGCCAAGTGTGGAAGATAAATCCCAGGATGGTGATTCCTTTCATTATGTGGCTATACAGCATCACAGAGTATACATTCAATGTAAATAAATGTTAATAAATTGCAGAGGGAGATTTTTTTTTCCCCAAATAAGGGCATATGCTCATGGTTTCTTGATTTTGTCCTGAGGTTACAAAACAGAAACAAAATGTAAAACTTCCTTCTCAAACACTTATAAATTGGTATTAAAAGGTGTATTGTCAAAAGGGCAACTAATTAGGAGTCTTACAGTAATTACACATTACTAAAAGGCTGATCATATATGTCCCATTGATTTCCTCTGTGACAGCTGCTTCATTCCGTAAAACTGAATTTTGCATGTTGATTTATTTTTATCTCTAGATATGCCTGGCAAGAATATCTGTCTATGTGACACATAGTTAAACCTACAGGATAGTACATACCCAGTGATACCACATCCGTTTGTTTATCTCTCACCATAACAACACCTAAAGCATTGCTGTTTGACAGAAGTAGACTGTAATGTAAAATCTGTCTTCAACTGGGAATTGAACCTCGAAATTACCAAGAGATGTCAGGCCTGCTAATCTCATTGCCAATTTTGGACCAAAGCTCATTGTGCCATGCTTAAGCACAGCAATCGTAACCTTAGAAAACCAGCAACTCTCCCGGTGCTAGGTCCTAAAGGTGTTAGATCCTAAATGTTTATAGTTCATTTTAGCCTTTCACTGAGCAGCTGATGGAAGAACGGAAACTCCAATGAATTTAGGACTGGAGTACATTTTCAAGAGTGTGTGAGAAAATATTGCTTTGTGCCAAGTGAATACCAGCAAGCCCTACAGGGAACGCTGGTTGAGCGCCTCTGCTCAGTAATTTTCAAATTCACAGGTTGTCCTTCCTTACAAAACAGCACCTCCTTAAGATGAGACTGAAAACAGCATAAATTATTTTGCATGCACCTTATATCAAAAGTCTAAGATCCTATAGCAGCACTGGGTGAATAAGGACAGTGGCTTATGGCATTAAAGTACCACTTTTGCAATGACATTTCTACTAAAACTATGTGCTTTTTATAACTTATAAAGCCCTATCTCACACTGCTAACACTCGTCTTCCTTGACCTAACAGGAATACTTGATGCAATGCACTTTCAAAAATTAATACAGAAGGAGCTACGTCAACAAAGCTGTGCTTTGCATTGATAGACTGAAATCATGGCTGGTGCATGAAAAAAAGCAGTGCTTGTACAGCTGCCCCTGTACAAAAGGTGTTTGTTGGTACAGCTTTGCTAAGAAAGGTTTGCTCACTCTTTCCTAGAACAGTGGTGCTAAGACCATAGAGGGCAATCGCACAGATGCAGCCTTTGGCTGTGCTTACAGTTTGAGGTTCTGGTCCTGTTTGAGGCCTCTGGGTACTACTCCAAAACAAGTGCATCATCATCTTTATTCGAAGCATGCAAAAAACGTTATTAGCCCACTTTTTAATGGCAGCTTGAGATTTTATGATAAATCGGTGGAGAAAAAAAGTACGAAAACCCTTTCAGGTCTAAAGTGCACAGTGAAAATGAAAAACACTTCAGAGAGTAGACGCACTGAAATGCGGATATGGTTCAATGATTGCAATATTGTGCTCTTTTTTCCCTCTTTCTACTAGAAACTAGTAGTACTTTAAAAGAGCTTACCTGCCTCCTTGCTCAAGAATAGCTCATTTTTGTCTGTATTCATATGAAACACCCAGTGCCAAAATAAACCCTTTTTTAAAGCTATCGATATTTGCAAGACTCCAAACTAATTGAGTTAAAGGCACAATCGATGATACTGAAGACAAGTTCTGCTGGAAGTTGTGCAATTGTTGCCTCTGGCCCTAAAAAGTACCAGTACAAGAGAAGCTCCCATTAACTCTGAATATACCCAGTACAGCCAAAATGGGCACTCCAGATGAGAGGATGGGGACGAAAGCCTGGATTTGGGCATGCAAGGAGAGCTGGTTCTGGCAAGGTAATTGCACTGAAAGGGACCAGCTCAGGAAATGATGGACTTCAGAATGGCACCCCAATCCCTCTACAACAGGGTCACCAATCATACCGAAACAGTCTGCTACGTAGGACTTAGGTCAAAAATAGATGTACACGTTATTTCCTCAGTTCCCTAAACAAGAAAAGCGTCTTTTTGGCTAAATGGTGGCATTACATCCTGTTTCTTAGCTGATACGCGCATTCAAATATGTCTGACAAGGCTCTTCACCCTTGCATGTTTTTTTCTTCTTGTCATTTATTAATTCCAAATTAAAATTAGTCTCCGGTCAAAGCATAAGTAAGCACACTGGAGACAATTTCTTACAGGGAAGTCCAGCCAGTGTCTAAGGCTTTTTGCAAAGCAATTTGGTCATCAATAAACAACAATAATATTCACTGAAATGGACAGACACATATTTAGATTGAATCTATCTGAACTGTGGTTAAAAATAAAAATCATTAGAATACCTACTGCTAATCTCCGCATCTGCCTTCAAAACTAACCCAGAAACACCAGTCTACGTCTAACACCAGAGTGGGTGACTGGCAACTGATGGTATCAGTTTTGGTGAACTGAACCAAAACCCATGATTACTACTCATGGTGAAAGCAAGTAGAGATCTTCAACTGGCCTTGCAGAGGAATTTCCAAAATGACTCCATAGATTCAGGGTATAGGTTTTCAAGGAAGAGTATGCAATCTCCTCTTTTAAATGCTACAGAAAATGTGTCTGCTCCAGGCACAGGAACTGTACCAAATCAGAAAGAACCTGAATTTCAGCGGTGCTGAGAACTCACTGCAGTGGGAATAAAGGTACTGACCTTTATTACAATTAGGCCATCTACAAAAGCTTTCTTATGGAATTAATGGTCTTGCACTAGGCATGCAAGGTTTGCAATCTTGGCCTTGAACTACCAGTAATCTCCTAGTGGGAGCACAAAAAAAAATAGGAGACGTAAGAAATAAAAGAAGGTTACAAATTACAGGGTATGGTTTTTTACTTTGCTTAGTATATGAGGAAGAATATTTTAAGGTCAGAAGGCATCTGTAGGACTGAAATAAAAGCAATTGATTGGGAAGAAGGAAATAACATATGATCTATTTCATCTAATGAGATCTTCCCTGCAGAATAAGCTGAAAACTGCATTTATGAATCATCTGTATTTGCTGCCCTACTGTTTGGGATTTGAGACTATACAAGCAACTGCTAGAATAATTACACAGGGGAAGTGAGCAAAGATGTAGAAAAAAAAGAAAATGGCTTGCAAACAATAAGTGCTTTTTTGATGGAATATCCATAGCCTTCAAGGAAACTCCTAGGGTGTCCATGAGATTCTTCTTTTCTCCCAGTGGTCCAAATTAAAGGAACATCTCTCACTGGCCTCTACGGTAACTCGTATTGAGACTTTTTCCTGTGCCACCAGATTTAAGGGCTGGCTCAGCCTAAAGCAGAAAGTAAGCACACAGTAACACAGAAAACGTTAGGTTATTTTTTTTTCAGTTTTGCTGTGTTACATGTGACAGTATCATCATATATGTAGCTTAGTTGTAGGTAGAGGAACATGTGGTCACATTCCTTTTTAATATTTATGTGAAGAATTTGGGATTCCAGCGACAAACCCAAGGCTGCGGCTTTGATCCTCCTCTCCCCTAACAACAGGCTCAGTGCAGCAGAAACATGCGGGGTGGGGATTTATATTTTTGCTCTTACTGGCACAAATCAAGTGCAGGTTTATCAAGCTGTGAAGTATATTAAGTTCACAGAGTTTTAACAAAGGGCTACCAAACCACAGAACCCTGCTGTGAGTCACACTTCTTTCAGATGTCCTTTTAATTATACCAAATGGAAGTTTGGGGCACTTTGATGCTTATGGGCAAACATCTAGATATCTTGAAAAAGCTGCTGAAAGTACTCCCCATAGCTATAGCTAATATCCTACATTGTATGCACACTGCTAACCAATTTATTCCAGCCACTTTAACAACGATACCTCTCCTGACAGGCCACGCAGAACGGCATCAGGAGTTGAGCAAGGCACAAATCATTAGAGGACTCTGAAAGTTGTTTGACACGCACCGCGGAGCTCTTTGTCATACAGCCAATTAAGTGACCAAACAAGGAACTCGAAAATCCTCATTAATTTGCCCCTTTCTCTATAAATGGAGGTTAGAGTCTTTCTTGTTGCAGGCACAACAAAAACACAGCTAAACGTGGCGTAATTCAATTTACTCTCCGTCTCAAGAGCTACAAGTTTCTTTCGTTTCATCCTCACAGAAGTTTGAGCCAACTGAGCAAGCAAGCAAGCAAGAAGGAGAGAAAAAAAAGAATTAATCCATTTTAAATATTACTGGCAAAGTCCCAGACATACCTTTTATCTACCAAGAGCTGCTGGGTTTGAAAAGAAAAAAAAAAGTCTCTTCTTTTACTCAGTCCTAAACTTAATGGCTTGAATCCCCTGGGGGAAAGCCTTTCATTTTTGCTTAGTACAGCAATTCCAACAGCCCGTGTTACAAGTGTGAAGTGTTCAGAAAACTTCCAGGAGAACTGGAAGGCTGAGTCTGACTGCAACCACCTGCTGCCATCTGCTACCTGGACCCTGCCAGGGTCTCAACACTGGCCTCACTGGTGGCTGCAATGACACCTGCACCCAGAAGCTCTTGGGTGCCTCATGGAGCAGGTGGCACCTCCATAATCTCCATTTAGTGTACAGACAAGCTCCAAATTACAAAACAGGGCAAACTGGTTTACAGGACAGCCCAGAGGATAGCAGAAACCAGAGCAGAAAATGCTGTTAAGCCAGGAAAATGCTGCAAAAGCTACACTCTGCTGCTTCCTTCCACACCTCCCACAGAACAGCCACTCTGTCCATCTATTGTATTCACCATCCTCCAGCTTTGAAGCAACTGAGACTGGCTTAAAAAAAAAAAAAAAAAGAATAATGGGACCCCCCTGGGAAGTTTTTGCCCTCTGAGATCTGCATCTCAAATGCAGCACACAGTTTCACATGGGAAGGGGCTGAGAAGCTGAGAAACAGTGAGCATGTGTCACTTGCTGAAGGGCATGGAAGAAATCTGTGACACCAAACCCAGTTTCACAGTTCTCAGTAGACAAATGTTTAGAGTTTCCTACAACTCCAGAGCTTCACTATAAGGAGAAACACCTTCGGAAAATGAGTAAGTTCTGAAAAAAAAATCCAGAAAATTCTGGCCAGCTTATGTCACACATCAGTCACCAAATGAGGCTATACTCACCAAGTGTGTCACCCATTGTGACTCACTCTCCTGCACAAATACTTTTTCCTTCCATTCCCAAAATAGAGTGCCAAGAACAGTGCACTGCGGAAAGGTGGGCCTGAGTAATGCAGGGAGGTGCAGCTCCAAGGGGAATTGGTGCAGAGATCTTCAGCCACTAAAAAGCCAGTCACCTGCTCCAAGCTCTCCTTAGCCGATGGAGAACCCTTCCAAGTCCACTCACCCCATCCCTGTTGGACATCCACCTCTGTAAGCTCAGTCCATCTAGGTGACTCCTACTATCACAAATTAAAATTTATGTTGCAGTTTCTTAATCATGGCGATTGGCAAACCCCCAAGCTGTTGTTTGGTCATTATATTAATGTGTATTTATCATATCACCCATCGGATTGGCTCTTGTTGGATTTTTGAGAGAAAAGAGATCATCTACCACATATGCAACTAAAAGAGGAGCATCCATAATCTCTGTCTTCACTAAATAAAATCCCTGAACTTATAATTCAGTAAATATTGTGGCATTTTACAGACATATCAAACCAATACTTTGATTATGTTTTAATTATGACATTACCCAGAAAAATAAGATGGTAATCTGATACTGCATCCCCACCATCTCATCTTTGAATAACTCAGAAAATTTCCAGTTCCGTTTTACACATTTATTTGTATTATTCATTTATTTTGGACTCTATAGGACTTTACACCTCAGCTGGCACAGGGGCTCTGTCATAACCACTTAGGTTTTGTCAGCCCAAAAAAACCACTAAGACTGATATTAGTAATTATTATCTTCTCAAGTTACCCTCCCCTTCCCACAAATTCACCTGTTTTCAATTACACATTTGATTTTTATAGTTACTGAACATCTCTCACATAGACTTTGTACAGTGTTTTCCTCTGCCTAGGGAGCACAGCTGTGGATGCTCTTCATGACAAAGGGATCAGCAAAAGGAGATCATGTCAGCAAGGCTGAAAACTCAGTTTCTCTGCCATCGGTGGCATATTTCCATGGAGTATCCACCTCCCATTGACTTCACAAGATCTGGAACTTCCCCATTTAAGATCTGTTGAAAAATTATTGCTAAGTTGTCTTTGCCAGCCCAGACATTTCACTGCCTGGTACAGCATAAGTGGCCTGTAACAGGAATACCTGCAGTCACATTTAATTGCTATGACAGACAAACACTCCCCCACAAGATTTTTTGCTGACTTCAGCAACGTGATTTTCCAAATGGAAACATACTGTATGAAAATATGTCTAGATACATTATTTTACCTACATATATTACAAAGCTGAGCTGGAAAGGTTCAATTAGGTCATCTAATTCATTCTTCAAGCTCTCCATTACAGGACTGTCCACTTCAATAGATTTACCAGCTTTGTTCATATTTACACTAAACAGCCTAGGCAATGAGCTTTCATCAGCTTTGGTCTACTACAGATGTAGGCAAATGATTAATGTTTAAACATAGAAGTAGTCTTTCCAAGTGAAAGGCAAGGAGTCCTTGAAATTAATGGTAAGCTTAAGTCTATACAGAATTCAAGTTTTATTCTATCAATGCCAAGATTTCTGTAGAGTATATTAAATCCACTATTCAGTGTTGTTCGAAAAAAGACAAAAAGACCAGGAGCCTGCAATGAGTCTGCAGAGTACACCTGTGCAGCTGGGGAAAGGACAAGGTTGAGTAGCATCCAATATCCCCAACAGGGGCGTGCAGTCCATGGTCAAACCAGCTTCACCATGTTTCAACTGTAGATAAGATAGCTAAACTGGGAGTAAGCACTGCAGTGTAAAATTTCCTTAAAATGCTAGTTACCTTCTTCTGGATCTTAAGGGAGGTCAGTCCAGATATGATACATACAACTCCATAACTCATCTTTATCCATTAATGTTTATGGAAGGGAATAGATGAGGGATGGCTTTCCATCATGACCAAAGGGAAGACAGACAGGCTACCAGCACAGAGGTGAACTGTTTTATATTTAATGCCCTAGAAATCTAAGCCATCTAATCTTCCAGATTAAATGAAGTATGCACTCACAAAATAAAGTCAATATGAGATGTAGGAACTTCCACTATGCAGAAAAAAATCAGGTACTGACAGCCCCCTCCGCAAACGTGGGTTTCATTTTCACACCTCTGTTATATATACACATATAAATAATGACCAACCATCCGTAAGTTTAACATCGAAGTTCACAAGCACAAGACAGAAATTAGGAGGTAAAACATTCACATTTCTTAAAGCAGCATTAACTCATCCATAGTATACAAACAGCTTTATACAAAAGTCACTGGAGCAAGTGCTACAAACCTAGGTGACAGGATAAATAACGTCATAACCCAAGGCCCCACTCTTGAAAAGACTACAGGCAGGTCTTTCCAAAACACTGGGACTTGACTTCGTTCATGTAAACACAATGTGAGCCTGCAAATTCAGGCCGCAGCTGGGTGAACTTTATGGGATGTTATGTTCCTAATCCTATATTTAGTTTGCAGCACTCTCCTCCTTCTTACATCCCTCTGCGAGGACACTCTGCATTTCATTATGATTCTACCTCCTCCCTCATGCCAAGTGCCGCAATTTTGAATTGTTTCTAAATTTGCAAGAGAAGAAGGAAAAACAAGAAATTGCATGCAGCAGCTATTTGAGTGACATGTTGCTAGCAAAACCCAGGTGGTCTGGAGACACCTCTGTGAGCAGGAGGTTTTGCATTCTGGAATTGCATGCATCCAGACTGCTCTGCTTATTCCAGTGTCTGAATGGGTCTTGTCAGATCTCTCTCTTTTTTTTTTTTTTCCCTCCCCCACTTTCTTGTTCGGACTTTTGTCCCACATTTTTGTCAAGGCTGTGAACAACCGGGCAAGTGTGAAAGGGAAACAAATAATGAAATGATCATATTATCCTGTAACCTTAACCTTAGAACTTGCTGCCACAAAGATGGTAAAATCAGACAAGAACCACTTCACAGTCACTCAGTCAAACAACAACTGGACATGTGTATTAAAAACACAAGAAATACCTGGACATAGGCCCTGCAAGAGCGCTCCCTTTTCTGAAGCTGAGTCCATAAAGACAGCAGATTAAAGACGGAATAGAAAAAACAAGTTAGTGACAGAACAAGGGAAAAAAATTTTTGAAGAAAATGCCTATGCAAAAACCTCATTTCTCTTTTAAACAGCTCTTGAGAACAAACCAAACCAAAGGAAGCATGAGAGTTAGGCAGCAGTGGAAGGCTGGAAGGACGGGCTCCAGAAATAAAGGTTAGTCCTTTTTCAGTTAAGCACACACCGGGAACTTTGCAAGAGCAGCTGTTAGATGGCAGAGACACTTAGGTAAAGTGGAGGTGGTCAGAAGACAACCTTTTCCTTACAGCTTGGAGTTTTCATGTCAAACAAGGCTGGGAAGGAAGGGGATGATTGTTATTTATGTGAAAGGAGAGTGGGCTCTGCAGCTGGAGAGTGCTGATGGCATAGTGAGCTATAACCCAGCTTTGGACAAGCAGGGAGCAAGCTGTATGCAGGATATATCTACAAATAGGCCTAGACTCATCCTGAGACTCAAAGCAGAGCCTCTCATCTAGCTTTACCTCACCTTAATGCCAGCTCTGGAGCATGTCAAGTGCGATCACACCTGAAGCTGTGGGAGAGAGCATTGCCCAGAGTTCCTGAATGCATAAATGGCCATTGAAAAGCTTATAACTAGGAAATGGGAATCAGATTTAATATTTCCAGCTGAGGCCGTTTTCTCCTCTTTGGATTAAGCTGCTTGTTTAGGACTGAATTTTCCAGTTTTCTCTTATACTGCATTGTGCTTTCCTTTGTAATTACTGGGCCTAAATACTTTATATGCTGAATAGCTTTTCCATAAAGAAACCCACCTTCTTAATAGGAGCCACATTTAAGACTGTACTTTGATATGCACTTGCATGCCTCCTGCCTGATAACTGCACTTCAATGTGTCATGAAATTCAAACAGGCACTTATTTACCTCCCTGGGACTTTGCAGGCTGTCTGCAGTAGTGAGCTAGAAATGAGACCGCTCTGCAGCAGTGCAACTAAAGTCAGGCTGCTCGGAGCCACTGGTTTTGCTGGGTTGTTTTTTGCTGATGTACCTGAGTTGGAAATGCCTGTCAATGGAGATTCGGGGTAACATACTCTCAGCTCACAGCAGTGCCATCCCATTAGGACAGCTGAGAGCCAGATTTGTACCCAAGAGTTCTGAGACTCCAAAACAAACAAAGTACACTCAGGTATCAGGCAGTGTCTAATTTCAATTTCTAATTCATCAATTTGTAACAGTAGAAACCTTCTCTGGGTAAACTTGGCCAGTATGAAGACTTTTCAGACACAAATGGAGATCAAAGAAAGCCTTGCTGGAAATTACAGAGCTATCCACTTGGGGGTCTCACCAGTCTGCTATAGAATGATTATTACCTTAATTAAGCCTGATCCCGTGGAAAGCACAACGCTTTTAGTGACAGGAAAGTGGCTCCTGAAAGATGATGGCTTTTAAAAACTCTGATTATGCCAGTTTACTTTAATTCATTGTACATCAGTTTGTAAAAAATAATAAAAAACAAAAGAGCACAGGTGAATGCTTTCAGATGGAGCATGAAGGTAAATCCCCAGCACGTTTCCTTTAATGATTAAAAGAATATTTAATGGCTAGTGCTTACTTTATTTCTCCTTTCTGACTAAACAACACTAACTAAAACTCTTTGTAAATTACTTTTGCCTTTTTTTTTTTTTCTGGAAATACTCTTGATCAGTGAAGGGGAAAATGGAGCAGTAACTCTGCTGCCTTTTGTTTGCCCGATACTACTTCCAAGTCGAATTCATGCATTCTTAAATGAACACAGAGCAGTTGCTCTTCTAAAGAATTAAGTGGGGAATGAGAGCAAGTAAATTACTGAGCCTGTCATTTGGATCACTGACTCGCATCGTTGTTTTGCAGGACTCCACACGGTCCAGAATTTTAATGTGGAGTGCAATTGATTTGTATGAGCTGCTTGTGCAAAGCTGATGGTGGTGGCGGTGGGGGAATCTGCAAGGGGAACCACAGGAGGGACAGCAGAGCTGAGGAGCTCTGCCTTTCCGAACCTTCCCGTGACATCGGTAACTCCCACCTTTCCCCAAGATACAACCCCATTTCGTGTAATCGGAACAAATACTGGAAGGTAGGATATAAAAAGATGAAAAATATGTGTTTGCAAAGCTGAAGTGACAAAATGTTGGGTATGGCTCGGACATACTCAGAAGAGCAAGCAGACTAGAATCATGAAACCTGTTAGTAGGTGACATTAATTGCTGGTTTTACCTCATATTGTCAGATATCGCCATAATTTCAAATAAAACCACGTTTGGATTATAACAAAAATGTTATGCTGATGTAACAGTTAATACAAGTATTACCTACATTGTTATAAAATAGCTGGAAGCAGCGCTAATTAAAAGCATCAGGACAACCCAATTCATAGCACATGCAAAGCACATGATATGCAGGATTTCAATTCCCATGTGGCTGTAATTTTAAACAATCCTGAAGCCCTTCTCATTTAAAACAGAATAAGTCCACAATAATATTTTACAACAGAAAGACAACGTTATTTCCCTGAAAAATATGTTTCTTCAGAAGACACGGAAGAAATTTCAGGCTTAGCTGGGATCATTTATTCCCCGTATACCCTTGTGACCAAATTCTGTTCTCACTTACATGGATGCCCGAACTGTCAGAGCCAAATACATAGTTGAGAACAAAATCTGGTGTCTTATTTTAAGTAGGTGGCCAATATAACCATGTGCTGGTAGCCACAGGATTCAGCTTCTCTTTGTTCTGATGACCAGGCCTGTACAATGCACTGCCTGAGTCCCAGATAATTCTTATCCCGTGCATTTACATGAGATTCAGCGATGAAGGCGGCTCTGGACCAAGGAAAACCACAAGTTTAAATATATTCTTACAGACTCCACAGCCAATATTTTCTCCCATAATCGGCAATGTCTAGCATCTTTAGTATGTAGCAGGTGCACTTAAATATAGAAATGACAAAATGACTAGTAATTCTTTTTCTTCAGAGGGCACATAAACCACAGAGTCATCGTGCAGAAAGGTGCTTCTGGACTGTCACAGGTAATTATTACAAAGGCCCTCTAATACTAAAACATCTTAAGCACCTTAGACGTAAATAAGCTGCCATCTAATGTGACTTTGATAAATGTATCTCAAGTGTAAATAAATGTTTATCTGCTTTTATTTGTTTATATTTATGCATAAAAGCGCCCCTTTGACCTTCACATCCAGTGTCTTTTAATGTTACAAGACGAAAAATCAAAACTCAGACTCTCTCTGCAACTCAGGGTTTTAAAAACTCAAATTTTCTGGATTATATTACATGTCATTTCACAGACAATTCAGCACTGGAAACGCTGGGCAAAAGTCTAGTCTCAGTCATGTTGGCACAAATCCACAATAATTGCCATGGTATCACTTGAGTTATTCTCATACCAAGCCACGAGTGCTGAGACCACACTGAAGTACCAGGAGTACATGTATCTACACATCTAAGGGTATACACTTCCCAGCACCAACAGTACACTTGGCATTTACAACTGTTCCATTTCTCAGCAGAATAAAATGCACTGTAAATGAAAAACTGCCAGGTACTCTTGTCTACTAAGACAGAATGGCTGCCCTAAAATGGCACTCGTTCAGAATGAGATTTCTAATAGCTCTCCAGGGACAGCCAAACCTTTCTTCAGCCTCCTGTCCTTTCCCAAGGCCCTTTGTTTTTACCTTATTTAAGCTGCGTGCAGCGCTGTCCTTCCCGCCTGGAGTCAGGTTTCGGAGCTGCACATCAAGCAAGTTGACCAGCTGGACCATGGCAGACACGGAGTACGTGATATCACCAGCGTACAAGTGGTTTTTCGTGTGCTCCGCAAGTTCTCGGGCGATATTGGCAGCCATCTCTCCCGACTTCATCTGCAGTTGAGAAAGCAGGGGAAAAGGTTGTCCCTAACTGTTAGTATGACATTACTCCAGGCCCCCCAGCCCCACAGGTTTAAGTGAGTCAGCTCCCTGCAAAGCAACATTCTCAGGAAGGAAACTTTGACGAGGACTTTCAGGATTTGATCACATACAGCATTTGAGTATGATTCCCATGCTTTTGATACACATGGTCACCCACCAAGCTGGCTTCAACACAACCATTTCTGATTTTCTCACAAGGCACCACTGGAACTCAGAGTCTGCTAATTCTTTGCACTGAAGCAGATGCGACCAAAGCCGTCATGGCTTTCCAGGAAATGCTGATGCTAAGGAGGGCTTCAGCTAGCTTGTCCCATTGTTTTATCTATTCCACTTGAAAAACAAACAAACAAACAAAAAAAAAAACAAGCCCCACCCAACAACATGTAAATAGGTTCTCCTATCAAGAAAGAGCTGATTCTGACTCCGGAAGTTTATTTGATAATGGAGAGATGATTTTTGTTACAACTCCTGCACAAAAAAGGTCCTTGAAAAGAAACAAAAATAGATGACATAGCTCAGACAAACAAGAGAAAAAAAGCTGACAAATTCCATTGCATGGATTTAGCAATCAGTTGTTAATTTAACACTTAGCGCTTGCACACAAGAGATGTACTCCTTACCACAATGGCCACTACTTCTGTAATAAGTCTAGGGATTCTTAGCTTAAAAACATACTAACTCAGGAGCAAAAGGTTTAAGCCTTCAAATAAAGGCTTGCTGGAAGGGAAAACCAAGTAGGCTGTTTGGTTGTATCTGCTATTAAAAGACTCTTATTGTCTAATTGAGTCATAAAATTCATGACTCACCTGTAGAGAAATTCACTGTGTAATTATTTGGGAAGCTCTCTCTTTCCATAATGTTTTTTCCTTCTTTCTTGCTCTGTATTTCTCTCCTCACCTGCTGTCCCTTTCCTCTCCCATGCCACGAGGATTGCGGTCAGGGCAGCTAGTCCCATCTCCTTTCTATGAGCAGCCCACTACAGAAATACTATTGCAACTTCCTAATCTTCCTTCATTATATGCCACTCCAATTTGGAATGCATATCCATAGGGAATATGCCAGGTATAAGGAGAAATTACACAGGATGACATTTACATGAAGGTCCCACTTCTCCGTCAGGCTTAATGACCAACTCTGCTGGGTTCTTCATATGAAATTTCCAATTGTCTTATCTTCCAACAGTTAGAAATCAGATATTTTTCTTCCTCTCTCAATTTCTGGTGCTTATTGTAAAAGCAAGATTCCAGAGAAAGATTGCAGACAGAGCTTCTACCTCTCAGTAAATCAATTAGCTCAGTTATAAATGAATAACTTACTTCCATCAATTTGACAGCAACAGCCCATCTGATTTAATGAGATCTAACTGAAGACGTTCATATGCTCATCTCCAGAGAATTAAAGCATATGATGATATAGATAAGACAAATAAAGGAGATAATGTGTTGTTCTTCCCATTAGAGCAATGATAACATATATTCAAAAATTGAATGATTTCTTCCTTGTAACACACAAGGCTAATGCCATAGAAACCAGATCCTATTCTTACAGCTGCCTGATCTCCTAAGCAGCTGATAAAGCCACGTGTCAGCACAGGGGCTGAATTTTAACCTCCTCCATTGGCACCGAGGCCTTTAAAGAATGACTGCATCAAATCCCTTTACATATAGAAATCAATGACAGGATTTTCCTGCAGTTTGTCCCTGGAGCTTAACATGTATCATGACAGACTATGTTTTTGTGAGCCCTACAGAAAACTGCAAAAGTCTAAGAAGTGCAATTTTTACTGATGCATCAGAAAAAAAAACCCTGCTACTCAACATTTGATGTATCCATTTTCTCTTGGACCATGCACCTTTGCAGACCGGCCTACTCATAACAAATGGCTCAGCTTCTACAAAGTCAAACCCAAGAGTTTTCCTCCTCTGGAATAACCGCTTGTTGTATTGAGCTGCAAGCTATCATTGCTCCTACCTGTCTGCAAAACCAGTTTGGGCTGATCATTAGCTCCTTTCCTTGTATCTTAGACAGATCACCAGTCCTAAAAACTGCCACTCTGAGGAATTCTAGTGTGACCAAATAACCCCCCCAAAATAGGCAACAACTGATGAAATGCCTGAGGAAAGGCACAGTAAAGATCAAAATTTGTCAAGTCTCGGGACCCAGAAGTATTTGCTCAAACTCACGCCAAGCACCCAGATTTCCTGACACACCATTCCCTGGGAACATCGTGTCTGGCTGAGTGGCTGATGAACTACTTCCTAGCACTGACACTCATTTCCAAACTTCTTCATTGTCACCCAGAAGATGCAGCTACAAGCCACCACAACAGTGCTGAGACACTCCTTCCATCCTGCCTGCGTGCGTAATGCGAGTGGTGCCCACAGTGATGGCCATGAGACCTATTAATGTTAACCTTCCTAACTCTTTTGAGCATTTGAAGCTGCGGTTTAGGTGTCCTCCATGCAGTCCTGCCAAAACCAACTTCTGCTATTAGTCCCTAAACACTGACTAAAATGTATGCCTGGTGTTGTGTAAAAACACGACTGAACTTTTTGCATTAATTATACGTAACACAGCAAAGCTCACTGCTGCCCAAGAGGATGCATTTAAGTAATATTCCTTGGGAACTTCCCTTCTGTAAAGCACCTCTCCACAGCTTCCCCTTCATTATTGCTGCACGGAAGACAAGCTTCTTATTAGTTATTTCTTCCCAAAAGTGCAGTACTCTTTAAATCAAACACTAAACACAGTCACCACCATCCGCAGGAAGCAGGAACAATCTTACAAGGTTCCTTGAGGGTCAGGCTGTCGCTGCAAGGCAGGCAAGAAGTAGAGAAAAAAAGGTACAAATAACTGAGTTTTCTGCTGGTAGGCTGAAGAAAAATAAATGAAGTAAAAATAATACATCTCTTTTTGACTTGACACTATTTTTTTTTCATTTTCTATCTTGATTGTGAAAAAAATTAAGATTAAAAATAAAGAGGATTGTGGGATAAAAGAAAACATTCTGTTCAAACTAAATTTAATTTCTGGTAGTTTTGGGTGGTTTTTAGCCTTTTGCAAATTGGTTAAATCTGGTCTTAGAATGCTAATTTGAAGGAGAGAGAATGTGTTTCCTGCCAAAAATCTAAGCACACAAAACCATACTTTTCTAGCTCTGTCAAAAAATGCTCCCCTCCTCATTTGAGCATGCTGGCAGGATTCAGTCCAGATTTACAAATGAGCACTGGCACACCTGAAACCATGCTGTGCAACCCTCGCTAACATTTTTCTAGTTTATACCACTGTCTCTCGTATTCTTACGACTGAAAAGACTGTGAAGTAATGGTTGTTGGGTAGGGCATGTTTTCTTGCCTGCTTCATATACTCCAAGGAAGAGAAATAGCGAGTTTTGTCTGGAAAGACTAACAACAAGCCTTCTGCGGCGTGCTTGCTGTTTCATCCCTACCTTTCTCAGAAGAAAATGACTGAAGAAGAGGACAGTAGAATAAAAATGAGGGAAATTGCAGAGAAGACGACTTTAAGGAAGAAAAATCATAGGTAGTAAGAAAGATGCCGGGTACAGGAGCAAACGTGCTGAAACATCAGCAGGCATAATGGCAAAAATATTTTCCTGCAGCCTGGGGCCGACAGCGGTACAAAAAAACATGAAAAGATGGTATGAAAGATTGAACTAGGATTTTTAAAAATAGTGGCATACAGATGGACCAGTCAGCTTTAAAGGCCACGGAGCTGATGTCATTTTCTGGAGGGACAAACATCTGACAGGTTTCATCAGGACTCACCAGCTGCCAGTAGGGCCAAAACAGGGGCTGCGGGACAACTTCTGACACTGCAAAGACTTCATGGCCATTTTGTTTCCTTGGCAGAGGTTTCATTATGCACATGCATTCACACAATAGGGTCAGAGCATATCTACCATCCTTCTCTTTTTTTCTGAAGAAAGTGTCACTCCAGCTAACTTCCAAATCCAATTAATGTCCAATTAATATCTGAGAGCTGTAGCACCTGCTGCACCAAGTACATTACAGTGCTCTCAACACAGTCAAAAGCACCCTGGATGCAGGATTTCATGGTGGTGTCGCCAAGGCTGTAACTTCACCCTCAGGCCTGGACACAATGAGGTGGTGATATCCTCCACAAAACCCCACTCTTTCTGTCATACATGGCCAAGCAGATCCACGAGGCGTGATGAATGGACTTTGAGCAGTAGGGTTTATCTGCTCATTCTGCCTGTGTCATCTGAGATGCTTGAGAGCACCGCATGTGGCTTTTCAGGCATTCCTGGAGGACACTGCACTTCTTATTATCCTACAAAAAAAGTTATCCTCTCTTTCAGAGCCTCAAAGCTGGGCTTAGTGGGAGGACCCTCCACTGAAAGTCACAGTGAGGAAAAGACATCTTCACGCATCTTGCACAGTATGCAAAGGCCAGTACTGATGGAAGTAAGAGATAAAACAAACAGGCTAAGGCTGAACATATGACCTCATGATTAGGGCGATGCAATGTATCCAAGCTGACCTTTTTGCTTCCTTTTACTGCTTGACTCTGGAAGTAACCCACACAGAAGTGCATAATTCAAAAGCGCTGGCAAGTTTATTCTCCTGCTCAAGTACTAGGGCATAGTAGGCACCAACAATAAAGTTAAAGTAAATGTCAGGGGGGCAATGAATTGCTGAAGCAGACATTTGTTCTGATCTTCCATCAAGCACGATAACTCTAATGGAAGCTAATAGAGGGTTGTAAAACCTAATACCGTGACGCAAGCAGGCAAACACCCAGCGTACGGTTTGAGCAGAGCAGGAGAAAGAACAGAAGTAATAATCCTTACTTCGCTATAGAGATGTGAATGCAAGCATGGCATTCCCCTACCATCCCTACCATCCCTACCAAGGGAATTGTCCTGTCCAGACTGGGGATGCGTAAATCCAGTGCCCAATTTATGAATAAATCAGTCTCCAACTCTAAGGCCAGTGATGATTTCCAACCTCTTTACTCAGGCAGGCACACCAAGTGGTTATTGGTTATTTCATAAGTAATTTAAAATTCTGTTTGCTGTAAGAATTACTGAACAAAAACCCCAACACAAGCCTCTAGGTAAGCCTGCCATGGCTTTCCTCTCAGAAGTCACTCCTGGAAAGGCTTGAGGCAGATCTCCATAGTGGCTGGGCCACACGGTCCCAAGTTCCCAGAAGATTCCCACACAGGCACTAAAACATTAGATCCAGAGCTGTTTGGCAGATCCCCCTAGTCTTTTCATTGACTGGTGAAAGGTCCCCAAAGCTGAACGTAGCTAAATTTCTCCAGAAAAACAATATCCTCCTACCCTTCCCCCTCAATAAATAAATAAATAAAATCATTCCCTGTTGTGGCCTGCTCAGCATTTCTGAAAACCTGGCTCTTCAATTTTAGCCTCTTTTGAAAGCACGTAACAAATTAAATGTGCCTCATTTGTTAGGCAAATGATAGCTGTGGTTTCAAATAAAATAAGCCTAACCTTGATGGAAATTTCATCAGTGCAGGCTATTATTTCCCTCTGCTAATGGCTAACGGCCTAGTCATCTTCACCGAGCAGCAAGAGGTCTCCCAGCTGCCTGGGTGAATTATGGCTAGAGTAAGTAATATTAACCCCTCCAGGATAAGTACGTGGGTCATAAAACAAGAGTTGCACAGCTGCTAATGGCAGCAAAGGCAGTCTTTATTAATCAGCTAGCCTTAGCATATGACAGGAGAGCTGCCCAACCTCCTGTGTGGGACAAAAGCACCGGGAAGGACCAGGGGCTTCATAATGGCTGTGCTGTACCACAGCAGCCCCACATTAATTGATGTCTCCCCCTGTTTTTGGGGAGGTATGGGTATAAATACAGACGAAGTTGATTGGGGGTAGTCAGTCACAGATTGCCGAGCCTCAAATAAGATGGGGGACGGGGAGGAGAAAGACAGACAGCCCCATCTGTAGGGTCATCCCATCCTGTTCACCAGTGAGCACAAGCTCTCCCAGAGCGCAGCACGGCTAGCCTGCAGTACTGGGAATCTCTTGCTCCAGCTAAAGGAGTGAATAAATCCACACAAATTGCTATAATAAGGATTCAGCCCACAGACTCTATGGCGTAAACACACATCTGGTCTCTGTTTGTAATGAAATCAGCTGAAAGCACCACTGTGCATTAATAACAAAAATGTTCAACATATTGCTACCAAATAAGCTCTGCTTGTCTTGAACTTCCATTGTCACGTTAATGCACTTTTAACACTGATAAATGATGAAATGCTACAAAACATTCATCAAGGGACTTAAAAGTCAAAAGATATGCATTACTGCAGCATTGTTTTCTATTCCACCACTCCTTTTACAATTTGGGAAGAAGTTAAAAACGGAAAGTCAGTAGCGCAATACAAACGTTTCATACTGAGCCTGCCTTTCTTTGGTAAAGATTTCTCAGCTACAGGGTTTATCCTGTGCTTGCATGGCAAGAGAAAATCCTTAGGGATGCATGAAAGGGAAAGTTTCCTTTTGCATTAAGTCGGCACTTTCCATATGTCCATCTGCCTCCTCCCCTCTCTTCCTCCTTTTCTTGCCACAAACAAGAACTATCATTCATTCCAGTTTAATTCCACTCTCCAGCCCCTTTCCTTTTCCTTCCCTCACCCTCTTTACTTTAATTTCCATCACATTTTTACAGTTTTTTTTTTCTCCGTGCAATACTTAGCTACTACACACGGCTCATGCTTTAAGCGTGATTGTTGGTGACTTTGGGGCCTCTGCCGTGGAAACAACCAGGGAGCTGAGGAAGGTCACTGCACAGACTTGGCGTGGTCAACATGTGGAGAAAGTTTTACCTTCTGAGTGATGTGGTTGATCCAGGGAGAAGAGCAGTTGCTGAGGTCTGGTCCTTGGGGCTCCCAGATCCCATCTGGTGCAAGACACCGGAAAGTTGCAACACCTGGAACAGGAAAGGCACCGTGTTCAGTATTATCAGCTGAATTTCCCCCACAGGACTCCATCTCACAGGCTTCATGTCATACCAGCTGAAACATCATGCAAAGCCTGGGAGCTTACTAGTGCTTAGGACCTCAGTAGGATGCCTCTGACTAGTCTCAGTGCTCTAATCTCCCATCACCTTATTGCTTAGGGCTCTAAGGCATAAAAGACTAATGAAGTAGAGCAGGGATATCATTTCCATTTCACCTAACGGAGACTATGGACAGACGTCTTTGCCTCAGGCCTGACAGGAAAGCTCCCAGGGAGTAAGAAACTGAAGTTGGATCTCAACCACTGAGCCAGCATCCCAAGTGCTGGGCTGGCCGTTCTGCCTGCTCTGTCCCGCTGTTGGTGCCTCAGTATCAGACCCCGAGCTTTGACTTCCTTGCCCCCCACTGCTTTATGAAGGTTTTACTGCTCTGAATCATCATTAAACCATTTGGGTGGAACCACGCAAAAGTTTAAATGCTAAAAAGCTAAGATGTAATGCTGGGCTTTACCATCCACCCCTGACCATTAAGAAGGACTTTAGAGGAAAGTTTTGTTTGGCAAATACCTCCCAGATCCCTGCTGCAAAAGACAGTAAAGAGTCTCTGGCCCTTCCAGACAAAGAGAATCGCATCCAAAATGATGCAGTTAAAGAACTTTAAAAAGCAAGAAAGCCAGTACATAGATTAAAGACTCTGCATCCTATAAAGTGCTCTACCCTGCAGAGCTAAACTTTTCAACGGGGGAGTGAATTACATACTAGGTCTGATAGTAGCGCCGATTAAAAACAGTGAGGGTTTGCTGATGCTTTCAAAGGGAGTGGGAAGAGGCCCACTGCTAATATACCATGGCTTTTAACAAATCACATGAATCACTGAAATTAGAGACTGGAAAGGCTTATTGCCTACACCAGACCATCCCCTGTCAACAAGTTGGGTTTGTTCTTTTTTTTTTTCTTAGCTATTTCCATCCAATCCTTTGCTCTTCTGCTTAGAAAATAGCTCCCTGCATCCAGCCTTCATTTTCCCTTTTTACCATTTCTTTCCCTTTTCACAGCTTCAGTTCAGACTACCCTTTCCTCTCTCTGGGAACCACGTGATACCTTTTGCACACCTAATTTTACCAAGCGGCGCTGAGAAAGACGGTAAAAATGTTTTTTACCTACTCTCACCATTGATGTCTTTCCATGCCTCTCATACTTGACGTACATTTTATCAGCCTGACTTCACTGAATGCAAGAGAGTCAGAATTTGTATACACAGGTGTGAATGGCTCTCCAGGGCAATAGAGTGAAGAATTAATAGAGCCTCCTCTGCAAGCCAGATCCCTCCAGCCCTTATTTTCAGGCAATTTCCTCCACCTTCCGATTTCTTCTTGGCAAGCTGGTTCTCAGGTCTGGACACCAAGACTAGCTTGAAAAATAAACTCTTTCTCAAAAACTGCATTTGTTAAAATACAGTAAACTAAACCATATGTCAAAGCCCATTATTCAGTCCACTGTGTTTTAATTTGGAGAGAAAATCTCCAAAAGCAACCTTTCGGGAGAAAACAACTGAGGGAAGAGTAGAAGAAAAGCAACAAAACCCAATAAACCATAAACCATTTTGAAAGAGGTGGCTTTGTTTTCTCCCTGCTTTCCCTGTTGATTTCACCGGATGCTGGCTGCAGTTTGAAAAATCACTCATGGTGGTTCAGGAGTACTATCTGGGAACACCTGTGCTTGGAAAGGCCAGCCACTGCCTTTGAAATGCAAACAGCGAAGCAGAGAGCTTCATCAAGATGTATGTTTTGTTGATTTTTTTTTTTTAGCCGAATAAGTGAAGTGTCAGCCATCAACACACCAGTCAGTGAGCCCAGAAGCTACAAATACAGCCAGAGTAGGGATAATGGGCATACTGTATACAGCTTGTGGAGGCAGGATTTCTTACAACACATCAAGCTCAACCCCAAAAGGTTATTAGCTTCTCCTTTCCTTCAGCCAGAGCTTGGGATGCCAAAGATCCTGCACAATGTGCTCAGCACATTGAGGCTTCAGCCAGGCCAGCTGTCTGCCATACTTCTCCAAGGTAGTATAGACCTGACAAAGGGCAGCAGCGTAATCCACTGATGAAAATGTGTATGCCACAGGGGCCTGTGGTCAGGCCACCTCTTGACTTACCTATCGAGCCCATGGGACACGGTTGCTTTGCCACCTGCCCCTGCCGGGTACGAGACCACATAATATCACGAGCTTCCATGGGGTCGCAGCTCTCTGCACCCACTGGGGGCAGCTGGGAGGAGGCAGGCGGCAGGTGTGTGGTCATTTCGTCAGGGACGTCAGCCATGGGCGACGGCGTGCTGGTGCTCCTGTTCCTCCTGCCCAAGGCGGAGGTGGTGGTGGGGCGGCCAGTGCTGCTGGTGGCCATCCGCGGCGTGGTGCTGGCAGTGGTGCTCCCCGGGCCCAGTGCCCCTGACGTGGATACTCCTGAAACAAAGCCAAAGCTGGTTAAAGAGAGGGAGGAAAAAAGGCAGATGGAGTGGATTCAGTCCCGAGGATGTCCCCTCTGCCTACCACTCAAAGCAGCCTGCAGGGTGTAGCAGGAGCTACAGCTAGCGTGGTGCTTGCTGCCTTTAAGAGAGATGCTCAAACTCACAGTTAGGGAAGCACACAGGGGGGTAATGACCACTGGAGCACATCTGATTTTCCAAAAGCACTAGCATCTGATGAAAATAAAGCAGCATTTTATGCCCTCCCCATTTTTCTTTCTGGCATTTTAATGTACAATCTTATTTTCCATCTTTTAGGGAGCACCTAGCACAGAAGTGCTTTTAATTTTTTAGTGTTTCTGAAGACCCAGCTGGTTTGGACAAGAAAACATTTTCCATGGTATAATAAAAAAAAAAAAACAACCTGCACCACAAACCCATCCCCCCCAAAATGAAGCACACCGAGGGATGAATACAAGGGTGCTCTCTGAAGCAAGTCCCTCATTTTCTCTCTCGTGTCTTGCTGCCTCATCCCAACAGCAGTGCTCAGCTCAAGCTGATGGCCACGCAGCAGGCACAAAAGCACACATCAGCCCAGCCAAATCCTCAAGAGTTTAATCCTCAAAAGGCTATTTCACTTACAACTAATGGTGGGCAGTCATGCAGCAAGAGGTGGCGAACTTCTTTTAGAAATGCATTAACCCATCCCACATCCTGCCAGAGCTGCGCTAAGTGTGGTAAATATTGAATGATGTCCACCTTCTAATTACCTTGTTTTGCCTCCTGTTTAGACTGAGTTTTTTGCACTGACTGCAGCTTCATGTGTCTTCTTTGTGGCTTGACCTGAAATCTCAGGTCTGGAAGCCGAGGCTGGCTACCTCCACCACCCCCGCCATGCCCCGAAGTGCAGAGGCTTGTGCAGAAGTCTGCTTTTCCCCCGTTCCAAAGATAAGCATCCTCCTGCTTCTCTCGACATAACGCTTCTACTCTAGTCAATAAGAGATGTTCACAACTGTCCCACCAATCCCCCCAGCAGTACAGACACAACGAGCCAAGGAGGACTTGTCTGTTACCAGTCCCTCTTAAATTCCCATGCCACATCTCCCTAATGTCTCTTCCAGCACCCAAAAATCTTTCAATGCGATGGTTGTACCATGTCCAGCAACAGGAATTTGAGTTTCTACATTAAAGACAGCCACATGTGAATGCCAGCCTAGCCAGAAATTAAAATTAAATGCAAGAATCACCCTTTCACCCCAAGGAGCAGCCTGGTAACAATTCAGCTGCGTGAGCAGGCTCAGACTGCAACCTCCTGAGAGCCAAGACTTTCCTTTCTTTGAGGACTGGTGAAGCAGACCACTTTCAGTATTAATGTAATATTCGTTATTAATGTATAATGATATTGCTGTCACTGGAGTTCAGGTAAACGTTCATTCAAGTCAACCTATTTAAAGCACAGAGATGACTGCCTTTAGTGTGGAACAGGAGATCTTCCATCCTGAAAGCCTTTTTTTTTTTTTTTTTGTAATTTAAGTAATTACCTTGTGCCAAACCATGGTGCTGTGAGCAGTTCCCATGCCCCAGCATAATCAATAATGTGGCAGCTGAAGCGCACGCTTGCTTTGGGTTTAGATAATTTCAATCCAAGCCTGAGAAACCCTTTCTGCAAAATTTAAAACTTAAGTCAGAAGCATCATAAACACAGCTTTCTGAGGCATCAGTGCTTTTGTTCCAGAAAATGTTCCACTTACAAATACCAGCTCCGTGATTTCTAGGAAAACTAGATTATCTTCTCCCCCAGCCTCCAAAAAGGTGAGCAACAGTGCTCACCTTTATACTGGGATATAGGTTAAGCAACGTGATCCAAAACCTAGTCTCCCACCTGAGCCAAGAGGTCGGTGGACAGCAGGACTTCAGGGATCTACTTTTTTTTTTTTTTTTTTTTTTTTGCTGCTATTGTAGTATATCAGATGCCTTTGCATCAATTCCTTGCTCTTTGTATTTCTCCCCCTGTTAACATCGGTCATTTGTGGCTCAGCCCCCAGCCTTTGCACAAGTTCCCTTGTTTTTAACTTTGCAGGGAGGCACTTCACTCAGATACAGGCCAGCAATGCTCACAGGGACTTTGACTGATTTGGGTTAAGGGCCTTGACTGGAGACTCTACAAGCTGTGGTTGTCAGCACGGGAGGCTGTGGTTTCTGCATGTGCACTTGCACACACACACATGGGATGCTCAAAGTTTGGGGAAATGTCGACATTTCAGCAATCACAGAACTCACTGATCAGACTTTCCAGCCTTCTCATGCCACCTCCCTTCCACTAAGAGCCTTGGGTTTGAACGAATTCCAAAAAATACAAAGCCAAATTCTGCAGACATTGACAGATATCTCCTAGGTCCCGCTCAAAGCTGTGCTACATCACGAAGCGGCACATGATTTCCATCTGATGTTGCAGGGAGGACAGAAATTTGTAGAGAACAAAAATTGTCTGTTTTTACCACGGCAGGTCTTGCCATGAGTACATATTTTATGTCTTCATAATAACAATCAGACTGATAAATAACAACCTGCAGCTCTTCTCCCATTTAGTCATGCAGTAAGAAGTTACTTTCCATTTGCAAAATGAGCTACACCATACACTACAGGCACAGAAGTACCAAGTAGAAATAGCGGATGCAGTTTTAAGGGCAAAACTGGTAAAACACCCTTAAAATCATTCTTAGAGTCATTTGCAAGCAGATAGAAACAAATTTCCAGCAGCCAACAGAGAAGAGTAATTACTAGCTGAAACTTAAAAGACAACTTTTTTTTTCTGTAAAAGTTCCTGAAAATGAGTTGTATTGAGCCCTAATTAGGCCATGGAAGAGGCAGCAAAGTGCCTAGGCACCCAGGAGCTCCCCTTGACCTGCTCGCAGGGGTACTGCATTTCTGAGCCTAGTTTTCACTGATGATTATTGAATATCTTGTGGCATGTTGCTTCTGGAATAGTCCTGGCAAGTTTACTGTGTCAGCTATGCACAAGGGACTTACTGGTATTTTCCTTCAGCCATTAAAAAAAAAAAAAAGGTTTTATCTTTCAACGCCCCTTGGCATTGGTGCCAAAATCTCTTTGAGGGCTTGTTCTTCTAATTTTTTCCTTCTTCAGCTGGGCTTTCTCTCTGTAAAAATACACATCTCTGCCATTTACATAGCATACATTATAAAAAGATACAAAAGAGTCGACCTGAAGTGGTCTAATGGAGTGAGATGGATGGGATAGCACTGGGTTCAGCTCAGAGGTCTGGTTATTCAACAGCTCAACTTGGTAACGAGCCCCAGTGAGCATGACGAACGCACTAACACCACCCGGTTTCAGAGGCCCCGCCACTTGCTGATGTTGCTCACACAACTATGTGCTTTAAAACGAAGTTAATTGGTTAGAAGGGAAGGAACAAGAGATCAGCATCATTTACATATAAATGATTCTCAAATCCAAGCAAAACCACGCAAAGACTGCAACCTGTGCAAAATTACCTAAGCGCAGACCAGAGATCAAACCTCCAGATTATCTCAGGCTGCCAACAAACTGCAATTTTTTAACTTGGAGAAAACCAGCACTGCTTGAGGTCACGTTAATAGAAGAACTCTTCCTAAAATACTTCGTAGTAAAGTCCTTGCCTATAGACAAGTGGTGACCTTTAAAAATCATCCACACTGTTACAAATAGGAATGTATAGTCTCGATTATTTTAATTTTACTGCTTGCTTTCACCATGTTTTGCCATATCAAGAGTTTAAAAACATGTTTTAGGCAAGAATCGGTTTTTACTCCTACACTCAAATCCCAAACATTCATGAGACTTTACAAAACTCGATCCCACGAAGCACTGCCCCCAGCACAGTGCTGGGACAGGTATTTTCACAGTGCTCCTAAGAAAGCAAAGTGTGGTTGTGGAAACATCTCTTTCCCAGAAACACCCCAAAGTGATACTTCTCTTTTTTCTCCCCTGCGCTATCCAGAGAGCTGGCACTAAGAGCAGAAGACTAAGTTTTGCCATCAGTCAGACCAGAGTGGCAGCTATAAAAAAAAGCATTTCCAGTTCCACAGGGGAGTAATTGCAATTCCCAGAGGAACCTCTCTCTATTCCCTGCACATTTACTGGCGAGAAAAAGAAATGGCCTATCTTTTCCCCTCTTTCCTTTTTCCTGTACACAGAACTCAGCCTCCTGGTGGAGGAATTTTGTGTGGCCAGGGGAAAATCATGGAAGGAATTTTCTCAGAGGAAAAAAAAAATCTCTCTATATAAACGAAGTTCTCTTTCTTTTCTCTCTCCGTTTCCTTCTTTTCTTCTTTCCTGGCCTAAAATGACAAGCACACAACCAACCAGCACTTCATATTGGCCACTAGGAAAATCCAGCACAGATGTCTTGCTTTCTACTCTGTTCACATCTTCCTGGTGCTCCCAGCCATGGGTGACTGGTCTTTGAATAGTGTTTTCCTATCACAAAAGATTGTGCAAAGCAGTCTTGATTGCAGGCAAGAGTATTTGCCATCACTACCAAGCTTCCTTTTTTCTGTTTTTTTTTTTTTTTTTTTTCTCTTTTTGCACCGAAGTATCCAGCCTATAACCAGCTCATGTAGTTGGAAGGAGAGACCACACTTGACATTTCGTGAGCAAGGTCCAAGCAAGCCCTGATGACTTCACTCTCCTGCGGGTTTTGCATTCCCCAGCCTGACGCTGGAGCAGATGTGTTGGGGCACCGGTGGCCAAGAGCCCCCGCTTGCTCCCTGCGCTGCACATGGTGCATGCCAAGCCACTCGCTGGCAGCTCTCAAGTAACTGAGGTACAACTAATCCAAGGGGTTCAACTTTTGGGGGAGGATAAAGCAATCCAGCTACCCTCTTGAGCACGTCCAGGCTGTGTTCACAATTATTTATGCACGTTAACTGCTGCACAAAGACAAACGTAGCATGGCTGATTTCTGAAAGGCTGCACAAACCACAAAACCTGAATGTCTCCCATCTCCTTTAACTAATTTTGTCCTTGTATTTGGCAAATGCATCATTTGCTTACATCAGTCCACTTCTTTTTTTCATTTCTTCTTCTGAACAATGGTGCAAATTGTATTTAAATAGCAATAAGAAGACTTAGGCATGTCTTGAAAGAAGAAGCCCAAACCTAATGCAGTTGGAGGATTATATCACAGCTGTTTTTCCCTTCCCTGGCACATAAATGCATCTCCTGGGAATTAGTTTTCTACAGGCATTTTCAAACGCACTTCAGAATATTTTCTGAAAGTCACTAGAAAAAAAATATTATTTGAAAATAAATATAGTCCCATTTTTTTCCACACACTGGTGTTCTGCAATGTTACACCAAGCCCATGCCTCAGAACACATCACCCGGCAAAACCATCTCAGACTGGATGTCCAGTGGAAGACCAAAGGCCACACGTCAGTGCCACGCAGGAGCTGCAGCATGAAGAATCAACAACGCCAGATTAGCCTGAAATTATGTACAGCTCCTTTCATGTGTTTGACAGAAAATATGAATTTATTGTTATTGCAAGTGAAGGCCAAGCAGGCTTCACATCAAATGTCTGAACAGCTCTCACCTGCACTCACACACACAGTGAACAGCTTGTGTAAGCTAGGCCAGAATCATATGTGAACATAAAAGTTCACACACTGTTGTGTGTGAACAACTTCAGAGGGTTCTTTTTTTTTTTTTTTGGTTGTTGGAGTTTCATTGACTGCGACTGATGAAAAGCTCACAAAAACTATTTGTGGGAAGAAAGATTAGATATATGATGGTCCTAAAGTGTTCAGCATGTCATGTCGTCTTGTACAACATGACTTCATGTAGTCCTGGACCCTGGGAAAGTTGTATAAAGTATGAGTGCATACTTACAGATACATAGTTCTTTTTTTCCTCACCTTTACCTAACATCTGAGATAGCAGAAAGGAGAGAAGAAAGGTGCGTTTCTGCATCTGAGAGAAGAAAGGTCCATTTCGCTGTGGACTGCTGCCAAGTGGAAACATCCTTTCTGGATTTTTTTTTCCTACCTCACCTAGCAGGGGACCGTGATTTGTGCTCAAGGCTACTCTGCCCACATGTAACAACTCTGCTGAGCCTGGATGGATGCTGCGATGGATATGGGCCAGATGTTGAGTGAGTTCCCAGCACTAGGGAGAAACTTTCTGCTGTGGTCCAAGATCTGGTGAAAACTCAGCTGTTTCTCTGCACTCAAGCTGGAATCACTTAACACACTTTTTTTTTTTTTTTCCTCTGGATCTCCATTTGAGAGCTTAAAATTAACCCAAAAGACAAAGAACGAGAACTCGAGTGTGCAAAATTTTCACAACAGGTTCAAATCCAGTCAATCTGCCCAAACTCATCCCTTCTCACTGCACCGCAAATATCAGCAAGGAAAATTAAAAGCAACCACCACATGGGACCAATTTCCAACAGGCAAAAACCCATCTCTGTCCAAGCCCTTTTGAATCAAAACTTCACATTTCTGACAGTGATCAACTGCTCACTACATACACCGAATTGGTATGGAAAGGTCAAGTTTTGTGGAAAGCGGTCTAGTTATTATTGTAAAAATTCCACATTTTGCCTGAAAAAAAAAAATGAATCCAAACAACTAACCTTTTTTTTCTTTTTTGGTGAGGTATCCACTTTTATGAGTCTCCTCCCTCCCAGGAAAGTGTGTGTGGGTTGGGGGTGAGTGCTTAATATCATTCTGGCTCCCAGCAGCTCTTGGTGTCAGATCCCCAGTTTAGTTGTCATTTGAGTAAAATAAGCTACTTTTCATTTTCTTCTTTCTCTTGGACCCATTCTTATCCAAGGAATTATGGGATCCTGCTTAAAATGAATAACTTCAGAGACATCAGATAACATTTTACCTGTCACTGGCAGGGGGCTAGAGCACAGCAGCATACCTAGTAAGGACAGGAAATTCAGCGCTACAGCACATGAGCATCGGCTGCTGTCTCCACCACGGTCCTCTTCTGTCAGTCTCAGTGGCCAAAGACAGTACTTAAAGTCTTAGCCCTGTTTTTCTACCCAGGATCTCTGTCAAATCCACCTTTGCAAATCTCTCATACCCTTCAGTCCACATCCAGTGAGGGCACTGATGCCGTATTGCTATTTCCAGACTTTGCAACTGATTCTGATTCAACCAGGAAGAAATTTAACTGGACCGTCATGTATAAGACATAAAAAACTAGCATTTTTTTCAACATCGTTCTGCAATGCTTTTAGAAACCTTGATGAACTATGCCCATAGGATGCCTGGTAAACAGGAAAAGATTACAGAAGAGCGGATCTAATAGACAGTACATCAGGATTTATTACAAATGGACTAATCAAATAGGTTTGAGAGTTCAGTTCAAGAGCTATTTTTAGGCAATCTAGCTTTATATCGCTCTAGTTCTCAAAACCACTGTCAGATATGGTTGCTTTTATTTTGAATTCATGGACTTTAACATATAAAATCTGACTACTATTTTTTTATAATCCACATGCTATTTCATACAGGGGGAAAAAAGCACAAAATCCCTTTTTAAGGGCACACCAGCTGCATATTATTACTGAATGTATGGAGTGAACTTCTAACCTCCACAACAATCTCTGTCCCCTGGCATGATTTACATCCATCAGAGCCAGTGGTGCAGATCTTATGTACTGTCTTTCAACCTGAATCCTTCAAACTCTATTAAAGAGAAACCCAGTAGGAATTCCCCCGTATCCCATTGTTAGAGGAATCGCTTTTGATTTCAATAGCAGGTGCTGTCAGTTTTTCATTCAGACCATGCTAGAGCACAGACACGTGAGCACTGTGCTTACAGCTTCAGGAGTTTCACTGGAGGCTGACATTTTAAGTTTTTTTTTTTTTCTTTTTAATTAAACCATGTATATGTTTTATTTGTGCGAGCTGAAATGCATCTTTAGATTTCTATGCAAAACAAGCACATGTGTAGCTGCTAAGGGGGAAAATAATTTTTCCTGTCCATTTGGCGACGGATGTAACTTTATCTTTTGTATATTTCCTGCTTTTTACCTACACGTCTTTAATCAAAGAACTTGCAAGCCTTCTGCAGAGTCAGTGCCAGATGGAGCCAGTCCTTCTCCAGCAGTTCTCCACCTCTGCATTTGCAATGAATGGAAGCAAGTGCAAGAGCCCTAAAATGACTATTCATGCCCCAGCATTTTCTGACCTACCCAATCAACACGACAAGTGCTTCCAGGTGCCAACGGCACTCAGCTTATATTGCTGTCTGAAATGTTTCTTCAGTGCAAGCTCAGGCACAACTTTAATACGAGCAAACTATCATCTTCAAGTAGTCTCTGCTCATCTGTGTGTGTAATATCTCCAATCTCGATGCTAGGCCGCAAGATGGCCAATTGCATTCAGATAAATACCTTGGACTCCTTTAAACATATCATAATCTGCCTGTGAAATGGCTGGATAGTTACTTTCCAATTTGTGAAATGGTTCAAAGACTGTAAATAAAAAAGAAATTGGACAGCTTTCAAAAGTACAGATTAGAGTTTTCAATTCTCAGTGATACAGTGCTTCCCAGCTACACCCCTGTGATCTCCGTATTAATATTTAAAACCTGATTGTGTTGTGCTCTTATCTTGAACAAGAGAGCAGAGTACGACCAAACCCAAGCAGACGATGTGCTGAAACAACAAGATAGCAACTCCCCAGCCCTGCAACACGCACTTGTGCGAGAGGCATGGGTGGAGAGGTGGGTGGGAGCCTTCTGGCCTCCCTTCCTCCCATCTGATTTGGCATATTAAAATTACAAAGGCTGCTTTTTGCATTTACTGGGCATCTCCCCTTACACTATGTGCACCATCCCTCAATCCCAGCTGCTCTGAGGCTCGGGATTTGAGTCTCTCAGGTTTGTACGTCATTGTTGAGCATCCAAATGCGCCCTGATGCCCAGCGTTTTAAGTGCAAACATACTCCGTGGGTAGGCTGGTCAACTGAAATAAAGAAAAAAATAAAAAAGGGAAATAGAATCCCAAAATACAAAAGGTAGATTTAGGGCTGCTTATGCCCTTCTTCATCTAGCCAATTTTAGGACTGACTTTGTCAGTCCTAAATGAACAGGAAGGCTGAAAGCTGGGACTGCCATCTATACAGTAAATGCTAAACCCATACCGCACTTCTAGCATCCTCTGGAGCAAGGGGAATGATAAACCTGCCAGCAAAAGCTCACCTTTTGTCTTTCACCAAAACTGTCTATTTTCTCCTCCTGCTACAACCCACTGTTTATTTCAAACCTTATTCAGAAAAACCAAATCCTTCTCCAAAGCTGCCAAGTGATTTTTCTCTACAGGGGAATTGCTCTGCTCAGTCTCTGACTGCATTGGCTTCTATGTTACTTATTTATTCCATTTATTCTTGCTCCTGCAAGAAAAACAGCCTGAGCTCTGAGGAGAGCTGATTATTCAAACTAGCAGGAATAGGGAAATGCTGAGAAAGGCTGTCTTGTCTTGTCCTTCAAGTATGCTCTCATGCACCTCAGTGTGGATGTGGGGTGAAGACCTCTACTGTAAATGACTGCTCCTGAAGAGAGGGTAGGGACGGCCTCAGCTTCTCAGCCACATCTCATTTTGCATTTTATAGTGCAGATTAGGTCAATCCTTTCACCAGACTTTCCAGTTTACCATACAGCCCTGGCAGGACAGATAGAAGAAAGGGAGGGAACAAGCTAGCGCTAAACAGAAAAAAATGTTTCATAAAACCAAATTCTAAGAAGCTGACAAAACTCCATTGTGAGAATATCAATATTCAGCTGCTTTAAGAAATAAAGCAGTTTCCCTGACAAACCGTAATACTGTTTAGCTCCTTTCCAAAACTCTTTATTGCTTATGTAGAAACGTCAATATTTTGTAAAGCTCACTTCTAATAGCTGTATTCATGTTGGCTCAGGGATCTGCCTAAACAATGCTTAACTAGAGGACTGATATCTAAATTTGTTTTATAGATATCTGGTGTTCTGCGGAGGGCTTTAACAATGAAAGAGCCATTAATATTATGAAAAACACATTTGCTTTGGCGAAGCAGATTTATAACAAATAATCAAATTGTGCAATACGGGGAGTTTTAAGTTGAAGCAAACTGGGTAACATTTTCATACGAGCATTTGGCACTTAAAGACACAGGCAAAAAAGTACACTATCAAAACCACACTGATGTCCTACCAAGGCTGACACACAAGCATCCCTTACCTGTATTGTGGGAGTATTTTTGTTGAGAGAGGACATTGGGGTGCAGGTAGTGATGCTGAATATGCAGTAATTTGCCCCAGCATCATTTTAAGGAGATGCAGAGATCTCCAGCCTGAAGACTCTGGTGCTGAAGTCATTGTCATGGCTAGTCATCTCTGTTGAAAAGTCACACTGCAAAGCTGAGAGGTTGTAAGGACCAGCATCCAGCTTCAAAGAAGGAGGTTTATCCCTACTTGTTTGACTCAACACCACCAAGGGCTGCCAAGTCTCATCAAGTCAGCTCTGGCCAAAGTGCAGTTTCAAACTCTAACTAGAGGGGGTTGATAACAAGGTGACAATACTTAAGAACAAGGTGGAAAAGTCTTCAACACTGATTTCTAGCTTTACACCTCTCGGCTTTCAGATTATTCTTGCTAATGGCTAGTTCAGACCAGCACACTGCAATGTAAGTTTAGTATTTGTTCTTGTGAAGAGGATGAATATACCCATTGGCCTTGTGGGGCTTTGAATTGGTCCCACAGAAAAGACAGACATCAAAAACCTACCGGAAAGTGAATAGCGGTGTTGAAGTGCACCGTATTTTAGGACAAAGCCATATTCCTGCCTCCCCAGGTTTGGCACCTGGTTTTGCACACAAAGTGCAAAGAAAAAAGTGCTAAAGATTAGGCACCCAGAGGAATTACTGGTCCAAACCAGAGCACAAAATACACAGAGGAACATTAAGATGCTGCTGTGTTAAAGAGGAGATTTTCAATAATGTACTCTTGACCTGGAAGCCTAAACTGCACCTGATCTACCTGGGCTACCAACAAAGGTGTTGTGGATTCCTCCAAGCAGCAGCAGAATAAAAAGTTGGAACTGGTAAAGAAAAGCAGGTAGGACAACACAGGAATGAGAAAAGTAAATGATAGCCTTTAGAGATTTTTAAAACGTGTAAACTCATTGCCATTGTGTAATATATATGCCAGTAGAATTAAGTGCCTGAGTGCAAAGCAAAATGTGATACTTTGAGCAAAAGAATCATGTCTCTCGTAGGGGAAAAAAGCAGATTCATATATTCAACGTGATAAAAGAGGAGATGGGAGAGAGAGAGAGAGAAAAGGAAGTCTGACCTGGTCTAATGCACATATCTTAAAAATATAACTACTGTCTAGTTAAATGTGAACGCATTTTTATGTGATTAAAAGACTCAAAAGCATAACAGAAAACCAGGAAAAGAAAGAAAAAAAATAAGTAGCCAAGCAATTTGTATCAGATTCTGAAATACAGCAGAGACTCTTTGTTCAGATATTACTGTAAGTATAGGATAAAACTACTGACACAATACAGAGCTAGAGAGCTGCTGTATTCCTCTAGCACAAAGGCTAAAGCTCATTTTATAGCTCTCGCAGGCAACATAAAATAAATACACCAATCTAGACTGTGATTATTATCCCCCTCCACCTTCAGCATCAAATACTGAAATATTTTTGTTTTGTAAATATTTCACATCAGACCATTTAGTGCATGTGTTGGGACCTGTAATGCTATTAGCCTTGAGCCTTTCACATTCCATGCATGCATCGAGACGTCTTGTCAATTCATGGGGAAGAAGTATATTAGTTTTTCGAGTCATTGTAGTGCTTTAAAGGTACTAAAACCTCAAAATCCCTAATATTTTACATTATCCAGGCAGAACTCTCATTTTATAATAATGCTAACCCAAAATCTAGCTCACTTATGTCATCAAAAGCAACTCTTCTTCCATTATCTTAAATGTAAATGAGAAAAAGCATACAGCTGAAGCAGACAGAATAATTTATAACACGAGGAAATCTGTCAGGCCAGGAATGCTAAAAACAGAGCATAATACTGAACTCATTTGGAAATAAATGAAATAACTGAATTTCGAATATGCTGGTCAGGCTTGAGATGGCAAGGGAGCAAGAAGGTCACCTGTGATAGACCCTCTGGTCAGCACTAAGCAAGACAACAAATGTTTAAATCTTCTAAATTAAAAAAAATAAATAAATAAAAAATAAGAGTAGAGCCTGACTGACCATTGATCTGAAACACAGAGATTCTTGGCATGCCAACCTGGAGCCACTCAGCAAAATGGAAATTACAAGTGTAAGTACTGCAGCAGCAACTGGCTTGCCCATTCTGTTCAACTACCACAGGGATTGATTCAGTTCAGAAAAAACACATGACTTTACTTGAAGAGAGAGAAAGAGACAAAGAGGTTTTGATTTAAGAATCTGAATCAGCCAGCCAATGGACAGGAAAAAGTAGCAACCAAAAGCCCAGGATCTGAGGTGTTCTTTGGAGGTGCCTCACTACATCGATGACAACAGGAGCTTACAACATACGGGTTCCTGCAATGCCATCACCTTCACCACACTAAAATCTCCATGCCTGAGACTGCAAGTGCCTCAACTATTTGCTCACCTTTCTTTAGATGGTGCTGGGGAG
Organism: Cygnus atratus; assembly: GCF_013377495.2. Classification (NCBI taxonomy): domain Eukaryota; kingdom Metazoa; phylum Chordata; class Aves; order Anseriformes; family Anatidae; genus Cygnus; species Cygnus atratus. The sequence continues at coordinate 13,401,861 of NC_066365.1, read as the reverse complement.
GGCATAAACCTTTCCATGGATGACCAGAAAATCCCAAATTTCATCCAGGGTGGATGATGATCACAGACTGGTGGGCAGAGGCAGGGCAAAACTCAACCCAAACCAGACAACTGGCTGTCCTTATTCCCTTCTCCTGCAGAGGACATCATCCGCCATAGTCCACAAGCCGCTCCTGGGAGGTGCTGAGATGTGCCAGGGATTACAGTAAAGCAAGGAGGGCAAGGAATGCTTTGGTCCCCCTGTGTTACAGTATGAGGAAATTGCTAGCTAATGCAATAGAAAGACCCCTTCTCTCGCTCCAGGCTATTCCCCAAAGACTCTCCCTGTGAAAAGTCCAAGGCTCAGACAAGGTATGGGACCGAATGGACCACTTTTCCCATCTGTGCCAAGCCTGGCATGTCCACAGTACATTTCTGAGTACAACATACAACTCTCTAATCCTCTTGGCAGCAGTCACTTGCACAAGGTCAGTCCCCCTGGCCTACAAGATGTTTTTCCAAATTAAACTCTTATTTTCCCTTATTAAACTTCATATTTGAGCTAAAACAGCGACACTGATTCAGTTAAACCACCGCCGTCTTCAGCTTTCGTCGAGAGCAGAGTGCACAGAAATCTCATAGACTCTGAGATGCCTGGGCGAACAGGCTCCAACGAAGCAATGGGTTGTCACAAAGGGAGATGCGACTTTATTTCTGCAACGTGCATCATTTCCAGCTCCGGGGGCAACAATGTGAAATTATGCATCCTGAGACATTTCATGTTCAGTAATAGCAAGGTGCTGCATCCCGTACTGAAGAGATCCAAGAGCATGTCTAAGAGCAGCCTGCCCAGCGTGCTCAAAGCCACCCATACCTCTCAGGGCACGGTGACCCAACATTTATTTGTCACACGGGGCTTTCAGCCCACTGCAAGCTGCTGCTCTCAGTGGAGACAGGGATGCGTGTCCCTGAGAGGAGCTGGTATTCACCGCTGTTCACCACCACTGAGGGAAAGAGGTGGACATAAGGAAAAAACTCACCTCCTGGTCCAGCCAGCTTTTAGAGATGAGCAAGCACCCACCGGATAACAAATCTGATTAATCAGCTTTGGTTGAATACGCTCTAATAGAAAGGAAATGTTAAGCGTGTGCAAAGAAAGCCAAATAAAACACATAAGGAAGGAGCTGGGTCTAAAAGCAGGTATTAGATTTCTTTTCTCTGTTACACTCTGAGCAAATATTGTTCAAGGATGTTTGACAACCTGTTTGCCAGCTGAAGCGTGCAGCATTCTGATAACAATATAACAGAAAATTATGTGTCCGCTTCTGTCAAGCCGAGGCAAGTCCAAGCTGTGCTGTTTGCCTACATGAAAAACAAAACCACGGAAGAACTGACCTGGGACAGCGTGAGCGTATTGAAGGAGAAGGGACAGTGCTGGGGAGCAAGGGAAAGAGGGAGCCAAGTGTGTAAAATGAAAACCACGTGCCAGGGCCAACTCAGCTTAACGATTCCTTCCTTGTGCAATTAATGTGAAGTTGACCCTTTTTAGGTGGCATGTTTTCCTTTTTGTACTATTGAAATCTTAAAGCCCAGCCTGGCTGGATGAAAGCAGTATGAGCTAGCCAGTGTCGCTGAACATTTTTTTCTTTGGAGACAATTTCTCTGCAGGGATCCTCCAAGTGGGAAATGCGGTGTTAGATTGCCTTCATCAGCCAAGAGAAACACTGTGCCGGCGAGGCTGAGCCCTCGCAGATGATAGGATTCCTGCTGAAACTTCAGGCTGACATTCAGAAATCCCCCAATCTCCCTCTTACCCAGATTTCTCTCCCTGCATGCTGAATAAAACTTCATTCATGTGAAACCTGCATTACAGCTCTCTGGGCACGGCGCTGGCTTGCCTCCACCAAAGGGGAACTTAAATCACTATTTTTAGCTCTTTTTCTTATCCCAGGTCAGTTCCAAAACTTACCCCTGCATGCCTCACCTGTCATTGCCTACGAACCACTTCTCCATCTGCCCCTTGAGTAACAAGTTGCACCTTCCAGCTTTATTTCTCCATTGTTTTCCATCTCCTTTGACTTCCCAGAAGAGCTCCTACTGGCAGACGCATCCCGACCTGCAGCTTTCCTCAGCCTCACGCCCAGATCTCAGCTATTTCCTTAACTCCAAAACCAAGGATACTCCCAATGCCAACATGTTTGGATGTCTCCTTGACCTTGATGTCTGTCCCCTCCTAAGCCACAATTTAATTGCACAGTCCAGTAGCCACAATTTAGCACCCTAACTGTTGCCAGGTCCCCCCCTCGCCTGTTTGCAGACTCGCAGGGAGTGCTAAGGCTTGGCTGCTTTGATAGAGCACCGAGTTTTAAAAATTGCCCTGCTTTCCCTTAGGGGCAGAAGGGTTCCTGTGCAGAAGGGGAACATATATGGCCTTTCTGCCCAGGGCTGCAGATCCCCAGATCTCAAATTCTCCCGACAAACCTCTTCATATTCCAGGTAGGGCTCTAATGAACCGAGGGAAGCCCACCTGAGTACCAAGGGCAAATGACGCTTATAACATCCCAGGCATTTTGCTAACATTTATCATCAGCTTTCCTTCTTCAAAACCCAACACAGCAGGATACAGGGAGGGGAGAAAAAAAGCCTGCTTTCTGGCTGATGTGCTACATCCCAGTGGTATTATTTGCTGAATTACCACTTTGGAGAGCCATCACCAGAAGGGCAGTGCTGAAGTCTGATTGCAAGGTGGAAACAACATTCATTTTCCCACCCTCAGAACCACCAGATGAGCTACCTGCGTTTGTGTGTGTGTTTATATTTCTGTATATACTCTTTTTTTTTTTTCCTCCACAAAACAAATTACAATTAGAGTTAACTGCGTCTGATCAAACAGCGCATGAAAAAGGATGTGACAGAAGATTTTCACTCAAAACACCTGTCTGTGTAACTGGTATCCTTTAAAAGTTTTGTTGTGTGTGTTGTTTTTTTTTTTTTTAAAGACAAGCTAAACCATAACTGATATTCATAAAGACCTTTGTGATTCAAGCTTCCTTAAGGTAGGTGTGTGAGGTAGGCAAAGACATATTTTTGCCCATAATAACTGAGCTTACAAAAAAAAGTAAATTACAAGATACTTAATCCTCTAACAACCAAGCTTGAAGCCGAAGGCATCTTTCATAGGCCAGAATGCATTTTGTAGAACAAAACTTCCCAACATAACACACGTGTCAGTGAAATCTCCCTTGCTGCATGCCTCCCCGGCCACTCTGCCATGCAGCACAATGGGACCACAATGAAGCTCTGCTTAAACCTTCCTTCTGGCAGGGCATCCTCACTTTTGTCTTTGAAATATGGGCTCGCTTCACACTGTCCTTGGTGGCCAAGGTGAGGTGAGCTGCAGCAGATGCGCAGCTGGCACGTTGCAGACAAGAGTGATGTGAGGCAATGATTTCAGGAGCACGGCCCGTCATTTGGGCCCTCTGAGGGAGACATGGAGAAGGATTTGTCTTAATGCCTGCCTGCGGAGAAGGTTTAGGTTGCAGTTAGAGCAGCTGGAAATTTATTCCAGCCCAGCGATGCTGGAGGTGGCACAGGGTGTCAGGGAGGAGGAAGGCATCGCCCCCAGAGCGGAGATGCCAGCGTGCATCCAGCAGGTCACGGCAGCCTCTCTCGGGTAAAGCAAAGCCTGTATTTCCCCAAGCCAGGAGGCCAAGGATGAAAATAGCTATAGAGAGTGAAAAAGTACTTCAGACCTTGAAAAGCAGGGCAGCTAGCCAGATGCTGTCCCGAGAACACCAACAAGTTGTGACAGAGATGTGCCGGCAGTGAGAGAAAGAGTCAAGCATACTCTCCTTGGGGAGCTCCTGCTCCGCAGGTCAGTGACAAAGCTTGGAAAGGAGGCATGATTTGGGGCTCCCTGGTTGTTTGAAATTATTGCCTTGGAGCTGTTACAGTCCTATGCAAATAAAGAAAACTCTTCGGTCACTAGATACTTACAAACCCATTGTCTTACTGAGAGCAGGAAGAGAATTGTGCTGTGCCCAGAGCCGCACGCAGCCCGTGCCCTTCCACGTGGGTCAGGCAGGACTCTGCAGGCTTTCCTTGCCCCTAATTTTTGTTCTCACTATTTTTGCCATCGGAAAAAAAAATGCAGACACAATGAATAAGACATGCAGGTCAGGACTTTCATAAACAGTACCCTAACGTTAGTCTCTGAAAAAGTGGCCTGATTTTAAAAGCACTAAGAAAGCAGTATCTCCCACTGACTTCAAAAAGCACTGCCTTGTGCTCAGCCCTTTCATGTATCAGGTTATTTAGGTGTCTTGGCCTTACTTTCCCTTTGAATTTCATCTTTGCATAGCATAGGTTCAGCCTGTGAGTCCAATCTAATGAACTCACACATGAGGCCAGACCTAACCAAGCCCTAAAAGATTAAGGCACCCGTTTCACTCAGCCTAGCTGGGAAATCCTGACTGCACCTTGCAAAGCATCGACTGCAGTATTTATATCACTCCTAAAATACCTGCAATTACCGGAAAACCACAAACATCCACTTCATGCATCTCTGCATGTTCAATTTCTGCATGTGCTTTTGAATCTGAATCTGGAGTTAATCCCTCAATGGCAAAAGGAACCCGACAAATAGTTCAGTCCATCTCATGGTGGCTGAAATACCTCCCACGGTTTGCTGTGGCAGCACACGTCACATCTTTGTTGGACAAAATTAGCAGCAAGACCAATGTTTATTACAGTCAGGCTGGATTAGGGCTGGTAGCTAGAGAGCAGTGTCTCATTGCTGGTGAACTAAGATTTGCTCTGAAAAACCTGCAGAGAGCCTGTGCTGCCCTATTTCTCTCCATTCACTGGCAAAGAGTCCTGTGACAGCCTACGTGTGCGTTCTGCCTCCCACGTCACTGTTAGAGCATCAAATAGAGTGCTTTTGGTGTTCGAAAAAATCTTTTCTTTTCAGCTTTTCACCAAATTTCACTGCTGGAAACAGCTTTTCTATCCATGTATTCTGGGATTGCATCGTACAACATACTCTAGAAATCTTCAGAAAATACTACGTCAAATAAAGCACTGGTGGGTTTTCTGGTATCATCTTAGTGATATGGTTTAGTGGAGGACTGGTTAGTGTTAGGTCAGAGGTTGGACTAGGTGATCCTGGAGGTCTCTTCCAACCTAGATGATTCTGTGACTCTGTGATTTGCACCAGAGCTGAAAGAGACTGATAGTTTTGAAGTATTTTGATTTGCTTTTTCTCAAAAAAAAAAAAAAACAACTGTGTAATTACTAATAATTATACGTGACATAACTTTAAAAAAAACAACAGCTGACTGCATGTTAACCTTGCTAACATGGCAGTGCCGACCGTGGCAGCATACAGTTTCCAATTCGGTACAGTTTTTAAGCCTAGGCTTAAGGTTATTGGAGCCAACACTCCAGAATATAGCATGGGCTGAACTCCTTTCCTAGCCATAGACCCAAACTTCTAAACTCTCGTTCACTCCTGTTCTCCCTGTGAGATGAAAAAAATCCAGATAAGGCAGAATTAACACGGGCATCCAGCATCTCCCCCAAGCAGCATCTACCTATCGGCTGAGATCTGCCAAGTCCAGATCAGATTACAGAGGAGAAGAGCATATGAAATGCATTTTGCTATGAACCACAGAACAAATGAAATCATATATAAGGGATCAAATGCTTCAATAGCACAAGCCAGGCACTGCTCTGTGTGCTCTGCCCATCAGCCCAGTCCCAACAAGGGGTGAATCTGACTTAATCTTCTGCACAAACTCCACCAAATGCTGTTTCAATTGAAAAAGGCTTAAGGTGAGATTTACTTTTTTCCACACAAACTCCTGCCACAAGCACTGTCGAGATACTTGCATGCATTAAAACATGACAGACACTAAATCACAGAGTGTGTTATATTTATTTTTAAGCACAAGCAGTCATTTCTCTGAAAAGGACTTGTACCATCCTAAATTTTAATTCAGCTCCCGTTTGTCTAAAAGAGGCATCCTCAGCCTCTGCAGCCTCGCCTTGCTTCTGTGCTGCAGTTAGCGAGGCTATCAAAACATTACACACCCACGTGTAGGTAAGCACTTTTTTTGTCATTCCTCTGGATATACTTATAAAAAATGGATCAAGGTTTCTCCAACCTTGTTTGCTACTTGTGTTTGTCCTCTCCTTGTGCCAGGAGCACATTCTGGTTAAAAAAAAAAAAAAAAAAAAAAAAAAAAGCTATTCGATGCTAAAGTTACAATGCCACAGGCAGAGCTTGATAGGAAGGGAATACATAACAGAAATAAATTAGTCTCTTACCGAACAAGGACCCTGTTTCTGAATAAATGTCCTCAAGAGGAGGGAAAAGCTGTAATGAAAACCTAAGATTTATAAAACATAACTAATTTGTTAAATTGCCTTGGAACGGATTTTTTTTTTTTTTTTTTAAGATTTCCATGGAGATACCAGTGTTCCTTCCATAAAGCACTCTAAAAGCCAATAATATAAAATCTGCTGCTTTGACACCTCACAAGACACCCGACACTCAGCACTCCTCGAACTGTGCTGGTGCTCCAGGTGCTGGAGGTGGCAGTCCAACATTTTGGCTGTTTGATTAGAAGAGATCTGCGTCCAGTTATTGCTATTTCCAGGTTTTCGATTTTTCTTTCAGCTGCCAACAAATTTTCAAACATATTACACGCCGCAGATCTTGTGGTTTGGATTTCCTCCAGCACTTCACTAACATCTGCCAAATTCCTGTTAAATCCAGCCCTGGTTGATGAGCGCTTTCCGATGGTGTGAAACTTAATGCAAGTAACTAGTGGAAGCTTGGGAGCAATTAAATTTTAATCAGAGATAAGTTTAGTTTTCAGCATTGTGAGTTATCTCCAGTGTCTAAATAGCTAATATATATAATAATCCTCTGCTCCCCTTGTAATCGGCAGCATTGAGCCACAAAAAGAGAGAAAAATAACAGCGCAAGAAGCCCCGTTCCCAAGAAAGCCACCTACTATATTAATAACCCATACAGCCTTCCTCTCTGATATGCCATCTGTAGCCCAAATTGCTCAGGTGTGTTATCCAGGCAGATTCAAGCATCTGCCCCTCTCTCCTCACTCTCCTGCCCAAGATCAGCCCTTGTCCCTCCCTGCCCGGCTCTGCTGGCACAGCTCTTTATCTCGCTGCTCTCAGGCACAAGAAGCAAGACTAGTGCTTCCTTTTGAAATCATGTTTAGCTGCCTTCCACTCTCCTTCTAGCATGTAGCAGGTCCTTGAGCACAAGTTTGCTTATTCCTGAGATCTTGGCTTGCTTTTACCTGAGATCTGGCTCCAGGTGCGCCTGCTGCAGCAGGACACCTCCAGCCCTCCTCCAAACCCCTTCTTCCCCCAGGCCACGAGTTTATGTTTGCCTCCTCCAGATCTCCTGCCAACTCCCTGTCAAAAGCTGCTGAATCCTCAACCTTCCACATCCTTGAGGATGCACACAATGAAAGAGATGGCTTCTCATAATATAAATCAAGCCTTTCTATCTCTTGGTGAGTGACGGATGCGAGTCAGAGTCCCTTTACTACACTGCTACAGTGGGCTCAAAGCTTTCCCACTGCTCTTCTGAGTTCAAAAATCTCCTGTTGTCAATCTAGAGACTATTTTTGTGTGTGCTCTGGCAGGACTGATGTAGCAAGTGGAGCTCAGCAACTCCCAGGCTGTTTTTAATGGAAAATGTACCCCCAAACACAATAGTTGGCAGCCGAGGGCTGGGAACCATTTGGAAATGAAGTGGAAGGATCCCTGCGAAAGCCACTCTTTGGCATGAAATCTTTGTTCAAAGGCAGCCCCACAATCAGAGCCAGGCTTCAGGAAAGTACAAAACACAGTAGTGGGCTCCCTTGCCTCAGAAGACTACACAGGAAAGGGGGAGAGATAACAGAAGCTGGGTATTTTTTATTTCTTTGCAAGTGAAAATATCCTAAACACCCACAGCATGTGCAGCGCGGGGAAGTTAGATGAACAGCTGCCTGGAACCAAGCACTAATTCATCCATTTTCCTCTCCGTTAATGAATATGGACAATGGAAAATCAGTAGATGCAGAAAACCCACGATTTTTATGGATTTACAGACTGATTTTCCTTACCTCATCTAGTCATTTTCTGCCTGTGCAAAGTGACAGCACAGTTGGTGTAAAATACTACCAAATCATCACAGTGATATTTTTACCCTCAGTTTCCTTCCACTGGTGTAGAAAATGGCTACAGGTGTCAAAGGCATAGAAAACGTGTCTTTTAGCAGGGAGGATATCCCATTCAGCAGAACTAAAAATGAAATTAGTTTTGTTATCCCCACCGTTATCTCTAGTCCAGATAATGTGCACAAATACATTAGGCATTGTCTCCTATAAGCCATGTTTCCCTCTCTACCCCTGCCCCAAAATTTTGCCACGGCAAGTGGTGTGCCACCTGGGATCTCTTTAGAGAAGAGCAGGAGGAACATCAGTCCCAGCTACAGTTTTGGGCTAGAAACAGCTGATTTCTCTCATGTTTTTCACACTGTTAGAATCACACCCCACTATACATTTCTCTTGGTACATCACAGCTTTCAGCTCAAATCCAGCTGGATTAGTGATGGACTGAGCTGGGCTCAAGGGGAGATTGAATATGGAGTGAACAAACTATGCTCTGACTTGCACAGCCCCTCCTGGATCCTAGTTATAAGTTGTTGTTTTTTTTTTCTAAACACTGTGTAGGGTGAGAGAAACATCTTTGTAAAATGTGAGTGCAGCTACGAGACAATCTTCTTTTTTTAGTTGATGGCAAACTTTAAGGTCACGTTCGTTATGACAAGACAGCTATTCCCATGCGCAAACACAAAATGCCTTTGATGTTGAATATATCAGCGGTTTAAAAATGCACCAAATCCCACAGAAGGCTGAAAGGAGAAAAGGGGAAATTTCATTTCCAGCCAAACCTGAAAGGATAATGCAGAAGGCCATTACAGGATGCGCATTCGAAGAAACCATTGCTCTTCAAAAACACAAATGGACACTCTAAGAAGGCACAACGTCAGCATCAGCTCTGACCTCCGGGGAGCATGGCCAGTTCTGTCCCAGCCTGGGTACCTCTGTCCCAAACAGGCTCTGGGGTTTGGGTTATCAGTCTTGCTGAGTAACTGGCACATGTGCCTGCTGAGAAAGCAGGGACTGTTAGCCAAAAATCTGCTTGCCAGCCTTTATCTTTGATACAGGCATTGACTGCAATGAGTTACTTACAGAGCTACTCAAGCTACCCCAGCATCATCAAGCAGAGCCCAAACAACTCACCATTGGCCTTACTCAGTGTCATTTTTGTGCACACACACACAAATACCCCATAAACAGACAAGCGACACTCCCCAAAACTGCAGGTAGAGTACAACCAGACAAAATCTCCACCTTAAAAAACAGAGAAAATCCCATCACTTTTTTTTTTTTTTTTCCAGGTGAAATTAGCTACATCTATATTTGGTATTTGGAATGCAGCGAATACTACAGTCCCAAAAAACCATGGCAACCAGAAAATCTGAGCAACACCATTATTATTATTATTATTTAAATAGTTCTTCACATGGCTGAGACTCCTGCTTTGGTTTTTCAGATAAAAGTGAGGTGGCTGGGAGCCTCCAACCTGGAGCGTGTCTGCTGGATGAGCTGTGCATCATTTCAGGGCTTTGGGAGATTTTGCACCGTGTTTCTTCAGCTTTTCACTCAACCACTTTCAATCAAAACCTTCAGCTATCCCTCACTCACAGCCAGTGTCTCCATCTGTGCACCCACCCTAGGAAGGAGTTTTTTCTGACAAGTGGTCATATCCAACAATATGAGGTATTTGGACACAGACACTTTTCTTTTCTTTTTTTTTTTTCAGTTCTGTATTACATTCTTTTCCCTATAATCTTTTTCTCCCTTTGTCCACTTTAAAAAAAAAAAAAAGGTGAAATGCCGTCAAACAAAAGCAGAGCAACAGCTTGCTTTAAGGCTTCCTCCCAGCTGAAGGAGCGTAGCAATTTACAGCTCTCTCCCTGCATCAAGGGTAGAGATTACTGCCATTTAAACCCACTTCCACCTTGCAATTTCCACCATTTCCTACTACTTTGCAGCCTGGACTATTAAAAACCAAGACACCAGAGCTGAGGTCTGACTTGAAGAGAAGCCCATCTCCTTCTGCTCGGGAATTACATCCTATTTCAAGGCACTGCACATCTTTCTGTGGACAAAATTAAGTCCAATAAAACCAATTTCCGCTCTGACATTATTCAAACATGGCCACAATCAAATAGAGTAGAAAGCCAAATGAAAATCCCAAGCACTAAAGTGATTTCATAGATGAAGGCTGGAAAGCTTCACAGATTTGAGCCCTTCCTACCAGTGAAGGATGTCCTGCAGTATATTATCATCTGCATACTGCAAAATTCTGAAGTCTGGAGAGCTTTAGCTATACTCATCATTTTAAGTGGACTCCCTTCTTTGATGGTTTAAATCCCCACTATGTGATTAACTTTTCCTTTAATACGTCACTTTTCAGAATATCAGTCCATCAACATTGGGAACAAACCCCGGCAAAAGAAATATAAGGATGGAACAAGCACATGCGGGGTACAGACCAAAGGCAGCCTCAGTATCTATGCCGGGGGTGGCTGCAGCTCACCTTTGCTCAGGGCTGTTGCTGGAGCTAGGAAAAGCACCTTTGCCTTTTGAAAGCTGCTGTACAGAAAGCTCTCAGCTACCCAATCAACACCATTAGCTTCTGTAAAGATTTCTGATAAGCTGTCTTTAAGTGGAAAGAGAGAAAAAAATCTTCATATTTTTGGATCCAATAAAAGTTCCTGTATTTTCTTTTTTCTTCACCTGTGCATCTTTTGGCCAGCTGCCCGCTGCTCTGCCCTGTCTCCTGAGGCTGCAAGAGAGTGGCAGAAGAGATTTTCTCTAAATCCTTGCTCATCTGACAGTGACTTGCAGTCCCCAAATCCAAACCCTCTCATCTAGCATGCTGTCACAAAAATGCCCGGTTGCAGCTTGCCCCTGCAGCCCCATCACAGCTTCAGGAAACAAAGCACACGAGCATATGCATTTGTGCCATTTAAATATGGGGATGCACATTAAAAACAAACATCTAAGCAGTAAATTAAACATACAGTGTGCCTCCCTGCTCCCCGCCAGCCTGCAAGGCACGGAGAAGCAATAGCTGCACTACCACCCTGAGGACACAAAGAGCAGAGCCAAGGCTGCCTCTCAGCCCTGCCTGCAAATTGCAGCGAGTGTTTCCAGTCCTCTTCCTTTTGTTTTTTTCCCTCTTGCTTTTTTTTTTTTTTAATGTTTTTGTTTGTTTATTTATTTATTGACATGTGAACAAATGATAAGTAAGAAAATCAGAGAACAAAGGGAAGATCAAAGATTGCAGGTAGCTAGATCATTATGTATCCCAGCTAGGGCAAGAGTTTAAGCCTCCAGAGCCTACTTGCCAAGTTATTTTAGAGTTATGCCAAGCGAGCTGTGCCCTCTGAAGCTTCCTGGCATAGGAACTGTTGCGAGGCAAAGCAATGAGGTTCCCAGTGCTACAGGAGTGATGTCAGACTGCAGGAGCCACCAACCACACAGGCAGCTAGTTAATTCAAGCACAATTACAGTCAGTAAAAGCTGCTCGTTACTTAACATCTCTTCAGCATCGGAGCTGGAGAGGTGCTGGGGCCCTCTCTGGGGGTGAGGATTTTGGCGAAGAGGCTGGTGTTGCCACACAACCAAATGCTAACCTCACGCTGGTATTTCTAGCAAGCTGTAGATGGTGCTTGGTCTTACCCCATCTTGGTGTCCTTGAAACAGGGAGGTCCCAGGTGGAGAGACCCCTCAGGAAAGCCACCTCTATATGCAGAAACGCTCAGAGATGCAGTTTCAGTGGGTGGGAGAACCTACCTTGCTCAGCATGCACCTCTGTTCCTCCATCCTTACTGTTCCCATAACACACCCAGTATCTTCCCAGCACCTCCTGCACGGCTGAACCCAATTCATCCTAATTAGCTATTCACACAGCTCTTTGTTTTCTCCTATTTTGCTTTTCCTCCCCCATTTTTCTTCTTTTCCATTTCTATTGAATTTTTGCAAGACTTGTAGCTTGGAGCCAGCAGTACAAGCTACAAATGGGGCTAAAACGCTTTGTACTAATACATTTTTCCCTTCCCATGCCAATGTTCTCTTATAAAGCACAAACACACCTCTGGGAGTATACTTTCTTGATCTAATTTGTAATTGTCTGTGCAAACAAAACAGAAGGAATAGGCTAATTTCACTAGCTACTGATCGCAAGAGTCGATGCTCCTTGAGCTCTTTGTGCCATTTCTCATCATGCCAATTCTTCCGAAGAAATAAATTGTCAGAAAGTGCAAAATGTTTTACCCATGTGTGCAGTTTACCACCAGCACTGTCTAGAGAGCACAACAAAGAAAAATGTATCTAAAAGTACTTTTTTTTCTCCCTTTTACGTGTGTATAGGACAGGGCATATATTTCTGTCAATACCTGCTCATTTCAGAAATATTAGCACTGTAATTAAGCTGTGTCAGCAGTAACTGGCCAGCTCCACGACTGCCTTTTCTATTTTCCCCCAAAGCTGGAGCTTCTAAAGAACCAAAAAGACCACAGTACATGAAATAAATATCCACAGGGCACCACAGTTAAAAATCACTTACTACAGAAGCTAGATGTATTTGTGGAAGCATGAAATTACTAATCCCACAATCAGAACAAGGAAACATAACAATAAAATCTGCTCCCTGTATGACAAGAGATGGCTTCTTGTTTATGCCCAACGTTTTCCTGTATGACAAGCAATGGCTTCGTGTTTATGCCCAGCCTTTTGTGTTATTTGGAAGGAGCGACCCTTCATAAATGATATACTACAGGGTAGGGAATGAGTGGGTGGGCAAGGCAGTGCCTGGAGATGTGGCCCCACTACATCGCTCACGGCGGGGCTATGCTGATCAACAGTGGTCCTATTTGTAACTGTTTGGGCGTTCTTTCATTCCTTTGCCCACAAGCTTTATCCTTCTCAAAGCCGTTTTAGCTCTTGCTCTCAAGTTCGCTTCCATCTGGCAAAAAGGGGAAGCACATCTTGCAGGAGGGATGGGCTGAAAACCCTGTGCAGAATTGGTCTCTGCTCCATCAATACTACCTGGTCCCCAGCTCGGCAGCAAAATTCAGCATCACTACCACGCTTCCCAGTGCTCGTTTAAGTGTCTGCTGCGAGTGAAGGGCTCTAAGTGTATTTAGTGAGCAGGCAGAGCAGCGCTGCCATGGCACTTTGGCAGAAAATTAAGCTCCTCAACGGGAACCATTTTACTGAAAGCAGAGAGCCACAGAGGTGCCGTCTGCGTGACCACACACAAGCCCTGCATCTGAAAGCTGGGCCGCGAGGTTACGCTGGGAGCAGAAATCCCCTCCTGCTAAAGGAGGCTCGGCACCTGCCATTCTCCAGTCTTAGGCGTTCATTTGCTCCAGTAATGAACACCTTTGCAAAAATAGCTGTAGATTAGAGAAGGAATTAACCTCCAAACAAAGGAGAAGCTTAATTAAGCATTGCACTAAATGAAAACAGAGGGGAAGTACAGGTAAAAAAAAAAAAGACATGACAGCTGCGTGGACTTAATTCCAATTTCCCCTCTTGTAGGTCATTTTACTCAGTGTAATTTCCTTTCTGTATTTGGACAAGTTTGTTACTGAGGCACTGCCCGTTAACAGAAGGGGTTTTGTCACTTTCCATTCACTCATACGTTTTTTAATGCTTTGCATTATGAGCCCTCCATCAAAAAAGCAAAACAGATTTAAATTAGACTTTGGGAGTATGCCATTTCATAAACTTCTCCCCAAAGAGCTTCAGCTAATTAAACAAATGATTGCAAAATACTCACAGTGTCAACCCTGTCAGCTTATATGCGAAGTATCTACTCCAAGCTGAGGTTATTTAACCAAACACAATGTGGAAGAGCAATGTGCTTTAAAGATAAGCACAAACCATTAGCAATGAGGGGGCACACACTTTTTAAAACCATGGGTGGATTACTGGGGGACAAAGACTCTGGACATCCCTGTCCGCAGCCATTGGAGCCACCAGGTACAGATATTCTGGTCTGAAAGGGACAGGAACTGAAGATTTGGGTGGTCCATTTGACAAGGAGACTTCAACAGATTTGAAAAACATGAGCGATCTGTGCCACTCCCAACTTTTGGGCTGAGCTCTGTATTACTGCAGGTTAGGAGCAGTTAATGATGCTCGAGGAGAACGCTGGATTTTTGCTGTTAGCTTGCAGAGACTTGGTGCAAAGCTAGGAAGAAGAGAGCTGGCAGGTGCCTGGGGTGGGTAATCAGGAGAGTAAGCGGTATTTTATTACTGTGTGTACAGTTGCTGGAGGAGGTAGTTCATTTACTCCAGCAGCCAAAATTCCCACCTGTCCCAAACTAAAGCATTGGAGGAGGGATATTTTAAACCTCTGTACATGTTATGTATAACATAACACAGGCATTTTGTCCTTCCCTTTCCAGTTCATCTTGCTTTCCTCCACTCTGAACTGTGTGACTTGCCCAACAATCCCTCTCCTCTCCTTGCCTCGCCTCGCCTTCAGTTGCAAACCCTGTTCTGCTAAAAATGCTTGAAAATGATGGAGGCAGTAGGATGAGAAAAAATTATCTGCCCTCAAGTGCTGTGCCCGTTATAACCCTAGATGCTCCTGAGGACACTGTCCTGGTGAAATCAGCTATGTGCAGGGCTCACACTGCAGGGTATGCGAGCATTCGGATGAGCTCCTACCCATCCTTTCCTCTCTTTGTGGCTGCTTCATGCCTTGGCAGCACTATTAATGAGGAAACAGTTTTGAAAGGGGAAAGTCAGTTCAGAACATTCCTTTAGGAGGAATGCCAAGATCTTTCCTTGTTTATTTTCCTTGTTTTGTAAACATTTTTGTAATACTCATCGATACAGTCTGTATAGCATATTTTTTAAAATACCCAGCATGGACATCATTATCTTGCTCATGACTTTGTCCTTTTCTTTGATTTCATACACCAAAACTAATGCATTACGTCGCCATTTTACTTTATGTATTGTGCTGTGTACTACTTGATTGTGGGCTCTTAGTGAATCAACCTAACATTAAATGAATCAGAAGGTACCTAAATCACATAACAACAGCACTGGAAATGGTCAGGAAACAGGAATTAAGGATGAATGTTCTGTTTACATGACCAAAACACATTAAGGCATGAGAAATGCTGAGAAATTCTTCACTGAAATGTCTGGTAAAAGCATTTAGTTTGCTTCTGCCAAGTTTTCTTTTAGCAGAGCTGGTTCCAGATCCCTACTGCTAAGCAAATTAAAAGTTCAGTAAATAAATTCTGTCAATTGTTTGGTTTTCTCACATTTTTCTCTTTGAATTCTTCTCAAATTCAAGCTTGCTTTTTGTCTTTAAATGTGACCTACAATCTATTAAATCAAAATGGTGCGTTAACTTCACTTTTTCCCCTGTAACTTTATTAATGTACAAAACCCAGCTTGCATAGTTATTATCAAGAAATATTAACATAATGTACCTTTTCCTTAGCAACAGCTATAGTATCTGGGGAATGCAGCCCATAATAATGCAGCTTGATCTAGAAGCACAATAAAATATAAATAAGCTTGTTACACTTCAGTGGCACACAGGATTCCATCGCAAAAGGCCTTCATGAATTTAGAAACCTTGTCTTCTTCTTACTCTCAAGCACAGATTTTGTAAAGGAAGATTTATGGACACACATTCCTTTTTATTCCAGAAAATGAAACGTAATTGTTTACTCGGTATTATTTTGCTGCATGTCTACTATTAAATTTGTGGGCATAATACACACGCACACACACACATCTGTGCAAAGCAGCAGTCTGAAAGAAATAAAGATGAAAACAGGACTTAGAGCAAAACAGCAAATCTAAAGGGGAGACTGCCAGCATAGTACCCATAATTGTGGTAATTTTTTAAACGAAGAAACACAACTAATTTTTTTTTCCAGGAAAAATACAGCTGCAGTGAGGCAAGGGATACACTTGCTACAAATTTATATGCTTAATCTAAAGCTGTCCATTCATAAGACTCCCAGTGCACCAGATCTGTCAAAGGAAAAAACAAAGAGGTGAGAGCCTGCTTAGCCCTCACACCCGTAGGGGAAGAGGCTTTCGTGAAACTCATTTCCTTAGGTGAAGGTTGGTATATTTGGCTGCACTAAAAATACATCTAAAACACACAGTTGCCATGTAAAGGTGTCTTCAGCTGGGTGGGAGCAAAATCTTCTCCTTGCCCCATGTCCAGCTTGTTCTCCCCATCCCTGAAAACTTGGCCAACAGCCCCACGGCCTGGATCGCGCCCTCATGTCCTTCTAACTCCTATAATTACATCTTATGAACCATAATCTCCCTTCTCAAAGGCAATCAAGATCTTTTAAATACTGCTTTCCATCAATTTTCCAGAAGAATGAAAAACATTGAACCAATTTGAAGGCAATAACAAACCATTTGGATCTAGAGGACAGCAGTCCTTGTCTTCTGAGCAAATATTGCAGTTATCAAGCCAAAGTGACTTGGCTGAAAGTCTTAAATAACGAGAAGTCTTAAGAGAGAGCCAAGTTACAATCTTAACAACAGGTCTACATAATGTTTATCTGTTAATCAGTATGTAGAATGCATTTATTAAAACTGGGATTTCCAAAAGCACACTTCAAGAGCTGGGTACCCAATTCATGGAAATAAATTTCCCTCTGAATGGATTATAACATCACCAGAATTCCCCTGTACAGAGCAATATAAAAAGTGAAGAATCAAATTGCCTTAAGGAAATTCAAGAGCCAAGATGTTAGAAGGAATCAGACCATTGACTCTGTGGTGGAAATATCTCATTTTTTCTCAACAATTTCTGATTCAACCCAAAATGATTCCAAGCGTCAAATACTGTAAAAAAAAAATAAAAGGGAACAAAAAAACCCACAACTGTTTACCTGCAGAAAATCCCACTGCAGAGCTTTCTGAAGATCCACCAAATGAACATGAAAACTCCTTCCCCTTTTGACTCTGTGCTGTCAACAGCAAGTATGAACCAAACGTGATTTGCTCGTATGAGGAATTGGTTGCCTTTCCAGAGAGTCATGAGTCTGACGAACTTCAACGAGATTACATCAAACGTACTGACTGACTACTAAAATACTTCTTGCTTTATTGGAAGGCAGCCAGATACCACTAGTGAATAGCCCAAGTCTTTATCAGCTGCTTTGCCTAACTTGTCTCATATTCAAATCTAGACTTGACCACAGGGTCATTTTGGATCATTTTTGTCAAGTAATTTGCTACTGGTGAATGTAGTTGGACATCATTTATGAGAGGGACTGAACCTGTTTTATTCCCAATCCAGCTCCATACCATAGATTTTACTGGAATTAAAGTAAACCTTGCATTTCTTACATTTCTTTTGTAAGGGGAAAAGAACTTCCAAGGGAGTGATTTTCATTAAATACATACTCACAGTGAATTTTCTAGCAGCTTTTGTTGATGACATAAAAACTCTAAAATAACAATCACAGAAAAAGAAAAATATAAAGGAAAATATTTGCCAGTAGAAGATGTTATAGATGTAATGCAATATTCCACCGCTGCAAATATTTTATCATACATGCCACTCACAAATCCAAGTTATAAGTCTGGGAAGCATTAATTTTTTGTTAGGTAAACATACCATTCATTATCTAGTCTAAAAATCATTTTGTGCTGTCAATGGAAAACTCTATCAGGCACTAAGAAGTCATCTGCTATTATAAATGGTGTTAACTGGATCATTTTTCATCCTAATTTATACCTGATGAAGAATAAAACAAACACTACCTCTGTAGCTGCAATAGAATAAAACCCGTTTTCTCATTAAGTAACTACATCAACATTGCAGCAAGAGGTGGCTTCCTATCTCGACTGCTAACTAACTGTCTTCCCAGATTCAGAGTATCAATTTGTTCTCCACCAGAGTTCTCCACCACCCAAACTAGGCCATATATTAAAAAAAAAAATCATAAAAATGCATAAAAGTAATTCTGCAATGGACCTGTTTCTACCTGACCCTTTGAATTTGTACCTATTTGTGAATATCCACAGGTCCTGCCCCGAACAACAACTGGGATTTTATGTCCCACTCTAATGCAAACACGTTTCTGAAGGACTCCTTTAAAATAAAACATCATCCTCATATGCCCCACCTTAGTTTTTCAAGTTATGACGAAATACTTCATCATATAAGTCATGGAGCACTTCTACAAATAGGCAGCACATGACGCAAGAAACAAGATATTGAAAACGATGCAAACAGCATGGTTGCCCTGCTTTCCACAGGCTACATCCTTTGTGTTGGAGAGTTCCCATAAAAAGTGCTATCTCACATCGTATGCCTTTTAAACTTCTCTGAATGGGCAACATGAAGGCCAGTTATGCCTCTCAATCAAATTGCTACAGACCGATACCGTTCCCTTTCAAACATACGTATGGCTTCGGTAATCAGTGGACCTGAAATCTGATCTCTTGTATGATTTATTTGCCATCCTCTCCCATTACACAAATATAAATATAACAGGCATTCTTCTACAGGCCTGAAATGATTCAGAATTAATACCAGATGACAAAATGGACCATGTACCAGGAGGGGAAAAGTTATGGTAAAAGCTCCTTCCCATTAATGGGGCCATTCATTCATATGGCCACTATTCCACAGGGGAGCTGGACATAAATTATGTATTTGACATCTAGTTACAGACGATTATATCTGACATAATGAAGTTATAATGGAAGGAGTTTGCACATTGTTTGGTTATTAAGTGCCCATTTCTTGTCCCTGCACCAGGTGCAATGGTGATAGGCCATACAAATCATCCAGAAGAAATGCCAAAATGGGCTCCCTTACTGATAAAGCACCACACATGTTTATTAATTTAACAGCTTGTCTTATGTCTCCCCCATCTGCTCATTTAAAACAGTTATTTGCCCTATAAATATTTCAGAAAGAGAAGTGTAGCCAAAAATTAGTCTGGCAGAAAAGGGAAAAAAAAGAAGTTTGAGAAGAGTCTCATGCTGTACGCAGCGCTATGTTCGTTTTCCACATTGAATTAGTTCCACGGCTTTTTTCTGAAGCTGGTAATAGGACATTCACTTTGGATTAGTGATGCTTGAGGGTGTACTGCCATAGCCGTCTCTGCTTTCCAGCTGTTGCCACTGTCGGATGGGTGAAAACTTCCCCTGCTGATGCAACAGCAACTCAGTACAACGGAAAATGAAGCCCACTGTCAAAAGAATCTCCTGGGTGGACATCTCTGTCCACTTTGAACACATCAGATTGTACTGTAGCCTAAAACAGCCTAAAAAATAACAAAATTTCAAAGCATCTTTAAATGATAGTCTATGCTGATCTCCATAGAAAAACTCCTAAAAAAAAAAAAAATGTAAAAAAGCAAGTCATAATGCTTTTTTTTAAAAAAAAAAAAAAAAATTGTAGGAATAATGGAAAAGGTGTTAAACATCACTCAGACTCTTTCTTCCCCTCAATTCCTTAAATATTTTCAAGTGGTAAATACTTTGAACAGTTCCCACCAGCATACAGGATTTAGCACTCCTCCTTGAGAGACTTTGTTTGCTCCGGTTTACTGCTAGAGAAAATGCTGTTATCTTATAAATAAACAGCAATGCCCTGAGGTGCCCCTCTGCAATGAAAACACACATTCCAAAGAAGTAAGAGCAACAGTTCAACACCATAGTAAAAAAGGAATCAGTGAAAGGCATTCAATTAACTCTTTCTGACTACGGATAGCTACAGGACGTGAAGCAGACCTTGCTGATCGTAGCAAGCGAACAGGAGGATTGCAGGCTTGCTGCAAGGTTTCCAGGAGCTCTGGCTACTCTGGTTAGGATACTAGCTATCCTCATTCATGCTATCTAAATGAGGAATTAATAAATACTGAGCATGGCCCATGTTCAAAGCAGCTGCCTGCTCCAGGGAAATCAGTGTATTGCAGGCAGATGAACGTTTCAGTGCAGATCTGAACTGTGAGGACAGATTTTTGAAGAGCTGCGGCTGAGACTGGGAAAAGCATCACATACTTCTATCAGAGCTCACAATCCATCATATTCACAACTCAAACAGGCTCCATATCTGGCAGCCGCATCCCTGTGGCTGCATCTACCACACTACCCCCCCAAAAAACCCCTCCATCTCCACATTAAGTTGTTTGAAGACTCATCTCCAGCATGGAAGCTTTGAATGAGCAGCCCATCATGACAAAAAGCCAAGTTCAAATGAAAAATAAACAGCAAAGAAGTCAACAAATGGATCTGTACAGATGCGTTCAAGATAAGGCAACTGAAAATTCACTGCACATATGGTTGTTGCAAAACCTTTCCATTGACAGTAGGTTTACAGTGAGCTTACTGTGAACGATTGCCTCTCATTCAGTTAGTGAAACACCAGTTACCTCTATGCCTCACACACCCTGCTTGCCTAAAAAGCCACGTGGGACAGACCCAATGAAAAAACGCTGTGTTTTCCTTCCTAGCTGCTTGCTGCAGCTTAGGGGGAATGAGATTCTCCAGTGGGCACAAAGCAGCTGTGAAGGAGAAGTCCTAAGAGCAGCCATGGCTGGAGAAAAGGCTGAGCAAAAGCAAAGAAAACCAAAGGAGAGAGACAGGAGGAAGAGCAAGGGACTATGCAGAAACTCAGGGGGTGTAAAGGGAGTGAGGGCCCTGAGCATGGGAGACCCCGACTACGACCCAGTACATGCATGATCCCGTCTTGGCTCTAAAGCAGTGAAATAACCTCTCAGCCGGATAATCCCTCCTGAAAGACAGCAGGAAAATAATCTCACCTTAAGAAGCTGGAAACATATTGCTGTAACTAACCCTAAAGAGAAGGAGTGAGGTAAGTAGAAGTGAGACCTCATGGAAAACCAGAGAGGCACTGTAAAAGATTCCCAAGCTACGTAAATTAGGGGGACTCAAGCCAACGATGAAAAAGCCTGGAATTAGGAGGTATCTGGCCACCATCAGCTCAGAACAGGGCCATCAAACAACACAACTCTCTCACAGCACTGTAACTGGGGAAGGAAGGCAGAAGGGTGGGTGTTTCAGGGCCTGGCAAGCATGGGATGCGTGACTCCATGTGTCAGCTGGAATTCATCCAGGAAGCACCATAGGGCCTCACTGCCCTGATCCTCCCTTTCCCTGGGTCTGGGAAGGAGGACCGGGCTGCATCTGCAAAGCCATCGACCCTCTCTGGGACCTCTGGGAGGAAGAAGAAGAAGAAAAAAAAAAAAAAAAGGACCCAGAATGCGTGCATTCAAAAATCTGATCAATTTTTGGTAATAAGATTTTGCAATGCTTCTGATGTTCAGGAACAGTTGACTATTCTTCAGACTTTGCAAATGCAAAGATAAATGATAGAGTGGGCCCAGTTTTTGAAGCAAAAATGCATGAAGGGGCACACCACTGAGTTGGAGAGGAAAGACAGAAAAAGCAGCAAAACTTCTGTCTCCCTGACATCATGCCCTACAGGATTCTCTGAAGGAATAGATTCTGCATCTAAGGAGGTTGAACCACACAACCGAGGTTTAGAGGAGAAAAAACAAAGCCTGTACTGGGGCCAGAACAACTTCTTCACTTGAGAAATATGCACGGAAAGGTGAGAACCCCTCTCCCGTATTTGCTATGTACTTGCAGAACTGGGGACCAATAAATGGTTTTGCTTATAATTTCATATTTTGGACATACACTGACTTCAAGTATATCAATCTCCAAGACAACTCTGTCTCCTGAGATTCGACTTTGAAGGAAACCATTACAAAATGCTAGCTCAACAGGGTAGGAGAGCTTCTTGGACTGCCTCGCTGTAAAAGCCAGGCATATATTTCATGTTTAATATGATTCCACACATACACTAAAATCTGCTTCTATAAAGCTTTATAAATAGTTTTAGTGTGTAGATTCAGTAAGTTTAATTCACTCTATTCGCTGTATTTTAGTACCTGGCAGAAATTGAGTCCAAACTCTAAATTTAATTTATTGCTATATATGATAATTCCATAAAATTCCTTTCTAAGCCAGAGTATCAGAATTACCATTTATCTCTGAAATTCCTTGCTATTGTCAGTAACCAACGATCCAGTTTTAAATGCAGGTTCAATCCTCAGCCTAGGAGATCACAATTGGTGGGTACAAGAAAAGTTTGACTGGTTTGTCACGACAGACCAACGATTAACATCTTCAGCTCAGTAAGACAGGGCTGCCCGAGTGAAAGGAAGAGGCTCCTGAAATACCAGCAGCTAATAACTACTCACGGAGGACACAAAATAGAGCTCACTAAGGTAAACAGATTTCTTCTCTTTATGTATTAGCCTCGACATCCAGCCAACAGTCCCGGCTTGCAGTATCTTCAGGACCATGCTTGATGAAGCTGAAGACGCAATGTTGCCTCAGCAATGTCACAGCATTTTACTTATTTCCAGTGGTGCAAGGTCTTGGCTACCCCTGCAATCATTCTGCATGCAGATGGTGTAAACAGTTGTGCAAAAATAATGTAACTGCATCTGGATCATCAGAATGAGAGGAGCTGTAAAAATAATGGTGAACAGTGCTTCGTATAATAGAATTAATTTTAAAACACCGTCAAATTAAAAAGGGGGTGGGGAGAAGTCAGTGTCTTGCTTCAAGTGCTGATTCAGCACCTTATTTCTATTAAGTGATTTACGGTGTCGTTACTGCAGTACTATACAGAGCAGTGGCTCAGAGTAATTACCCTGTAATGTATGATGACACTAATGTACTAGTAAACTACTGGAGTTTATACTCTACTCAGAACTAGCATCAGGACTCTGAAAGGCAGGTAAAAATGCACTGCATGCATAAACAATGTGGGTAAATGTCACCAGTGATAAAATTTTTAAAAAGGAGAAGGAAGAAGCAGTTACAAATAAATCTGCCAGCTGAGAATTGCAGCTGCACAGACCCGCAGCAGCAGTAAATCTGTATCATTTTTAATACAGGAAGGAAAGATGTTTTTATAACCCTACCCTGGCTTCATTTCCATTTATTATAATTAAAACTTTAAGGTGGCTACCACCTTTCTTCTTTCTGCCACTGTAAGTGCAACATTGACCTGTACATGGTGTTCAGTCAGTGCTAGGGCGAACATGGAAGGGAAATGAAGGGCATGAGAATGATTATTGGCATAAACTCACATTTATTTTTTAAAATACCAGCTACTGGAACTGTGGTGAATCAACAATAGCTTCAGAATAGAGGTGTTTTTTGCCCTCTCTGTTTAAAATAGCCCTCGTGGTTATGAGATAAGGCCTAGAACATAACCTGAGTGTGTGTTCCATGGTGTCAGGAAATGTAGCCAAACAAGCAAATGAAAAATCTCATAACCTTCATACACTTAGAAAAAAAATCATGATTTTTAGAACATCCTAGTAGATTTGGGGTGCTGAGGCTGGAAATGAGTCAGCAGATGCATAAAGAGATGTACATGCCCCTGGGCTGAAAGAAAGCCTTGCTCTTCCCTGGGAGACAGTACCAATTACCACATTTTTAAGACCCCCCCCAGTCACCAGCTAACGGATTGATGTCTTCAGAGCCGGCTGCCTCCCTGGCCTTCTCCTGTTAAATTATACAAGGGATTCAAGTCCTTCTTCCAGTATGTGGCAGCAGTAATACCACTCCTTCCACTCTAAGCAGTCCTTTCTTTAAGATGTCTCAGCTGGAGTGGGGGATGCCCCAGTGGAAGCAGTTAATGCAGCCATTTATGTTGAATAAACTCTATTTTACCTTCTCTTCAAGTGCTGCAGCTGTTCTGCCTGACACACTTTGCCCTGTTCCTGGTGGCAGGAGCATCCATCTCACAGAGGTAGCTATGCCCTTGTGAACGGCAGACTGCTAAAAATTTTTGTTAGTCTTTAGCTCTTTTACCTTGGAGAAAGCAAGGCACGGCATCATCTTTGCTGCTGTTTCATCGTCCTTGAGTCTTTCATAGACTGCTCGAGACCCCACGGCAAAGATTTACATTGACCTATTCTAAGTAAGCTCTGAATCATCACACTCAACCTCAAAAAAGTTTTTCGTGAGGAGGTGCTGGATGTCCCACCTGTCTCTGCGTTACTGAAGTGCTCTGCTAAAAAATGTGGCTAGCAAATTTTATCACAAACCTGGAGGTTTTCCAAGTGGCTTAGAAGTGGACAATCTCAAGTGCATGTGTTGAATCTCAGGGTAACTCACCCAAAGTTGAATGGAGGTGGTGGACTGCCAGGAGATTGTTTATGACCAGCCTCACTCATGACAAGCCCAGCTTTAGAGAGAGGACTGTGAATCTGGCATCCTCACGCCCAGGCTCTGCCACCCAGCACATGGTTCCACCTCACAGAGATGAGAAAGGAACCACCGATGAATAACTGTGCTGAGGCTGCTTTTGTACAGCAGAGTCAATTCCTTAGTTTTCACTACTGCATCAGCTAAGAAAACATGCATTCACACTTAACAAAGGAGGAAAAAAAAAAAAAAAGCAAATGTTTACTTGATTGAGTTACACATCAAGGCGCATGGATGGTGATGGAAAAGCTCACTTGAAATTAAGGGAGCCTTTCATGCCAAGTGCATTAACAGTATGCTTTCATTTAGCCTACAAAGTCCTTGGGCCATTGGAGGTGCAGGGGGATGTTTGCAGTTGCAGCTGCAATTCACCGATAGAAGGGTTGTTCTGTCTCTCAGAATATTAGCAAAGAAGTAAGATTTAGAAGACAGATTTCTTGATATTACATAATGACGGTGGGTCTATCCAGATTAATCTTGCATTAATGTATTTTTCAACCGCGAGCACTTAGAGAAACATATACGCACACAAACTTACTCACAGCCTTACAGCACGGGGGCATGATAGCAACATCACTACAAAAGAAAAGCCTGTACCCCTCCTGCCACTGCAACACCATTCATACACACTTGTGGAGCTGATGAAGAAATCTCACCATATGCATCTTCACATGGCAGTATGGATGCATACTCTGGGTCCAAGCCCATTTCCCCAGGACACAGGGAAAACAGTGAGGGTTCATCACTCCACCGACAGCTGAAGATCCTTCAGATCAGACTGGGAAATCAAAGACTCACATTCACACCACTTTATTTTCACCACTTAGCAGAGGCACCTACGCAGGGCTTCTGTGGATTCAATGCATATATACTAGCTACTAGCATTGCTCCCAAGGGCAATCAAGTGACTTATAACTGGAGTCAACCTCTGGAGTGGACACGTCTCTCTACCAACTCGAGAAAAAACCTTAAGCAATGTCAATGTGGATTGAATCCAGACCCAAACCACCGCGCAACTCCTTTTGTGCCTTCAGTCACGTGAAGGCAGCTGAAACCTGCTTTTCTACATCCTGCCACCTGCCCTCTTTCCCTGTGCAATACCATTAGGAAGGAAATGAGAAAGACAGAGGGCAGGAGCTAAAATACACATCTCCCTGCAGAAGTAAAGCAGTGAGGCAGCAATGTGGCTTGTGAAACAGATGGCATATTTAAAGCTACATAATGCGGCACATGGGACATGGTCTTCTCTCATACAACTGTCCCAGAGGAATTAATTTGTTCCCGAGAGTGTCCTTGGATGGAGCATGGTAACTTTGCCGTGGAGGCTCTATGAAGAAATGAATGAAATACACTCATGTCTATGGCTCTTTTGCAATGCATGTGCATGGAGACTGCATCACTGACTCACCCTTGGATGGTGGTCGCTCCAGATCAGAATCGAGGTGGATCGGTGGGGCAATATAGGAAACTTGCCCGTGGTGAGCCTGCCCTGTGGATAAATAAGTGTTTTAGTGGCACTGTTTCCTGCAGAGATCTATCAGGGCTATAATTAAACATACAATATTTTTATGGCATGGGACTCAGAATGGGTTTGCAAGTATTTTTTCAAATGCATGTTTT
Organism: Cygnus atratus; assembly: GCF_013377495.2. Lineage (NCBI taxonomy): Eukaryota > Metazoa > Chordata > Aves > Anseriformes > Anatidae > Cygnus > Cygnus atratus. Next base: position 13,375,832 of record NC_066365.1, on the reverse strand, counting down.
TCACATTCGTTGACATTCAAAACAGAGATGAGCTTCCATTTTGTGGAAAGTGATCATTTTTGTGATCGGAAGTTGAAAACACTCCCATTTCTTTTGCTTTTTCCTTGCAGATACGGGTAGCTATTCAGAACTGAAGTTACACCTGCTTTACCACTACCATGTACATTTTGCACAGTGTTCTCTTAAGAGGCCATATGCCACAGAAGACAAGCAATTTCACTCAAGCCCATTCAATCTGTTAATCTTAACGCTGAGAGGGAAGCAAATATTTCTGTATCGCAACAATTTGTGAAGGACGTATGGCATGAAGATAACTGCATCTGTTTGTCCCACCTGCAGATAAGGGTTTGTGGAGCTTGGCATTGCTTTCACCTGAATGGAAGTTTTTCAGTTCTCAACGCTGCTGTGCAGTTTCCCAGTTGCTAAAGACTCAATTCTTCTCCAGCAATTTGGAGGTAACTATATCAAGAAACTTTTATTTATAATAAAAACATGTTGTTATAATTCATCTATTTACTGTAACAATTTACAGGGTTATTAATCTCTTTTTCTAAACACGGAAAGTTAATGACACATAGATTACGATAACAGCTAGAGTAACCTTCCTGTTTCAAGTAATATTCGTGCTGCAATAAAAGCAGTTGATTCCTCTTATGAGGCACATTCCAAATAATTAATACGGCTCCCTGTTGACACTTGCTGTTGTTGCTCCAAGCAATTTCCAAGCTAGCGTCACAGGCAGTGGAGCAGTGGTACAGTCTTCAGGCTTCTTTGTAATGACATCCAGGAATACCATGAGCACAGTATGCTGGTGCACATAATATGTTGAAAGCATCTCCTCAAGGGGATAAAATATTAATGGGAAAGGGGAGAAAAAAAAGAAGTGTGTCTGAATGGACAGGATATATTTACTGCTTTACACTGAGCCTGACTTAGATAATTTGCATTATTAGTAGCCATTACAACAACTGGACGCTATTCAGGTTTAAAATCTATTGACACATCATAAATTCTGTCTTTGCTTTTAAGTGCTTTAACATGGGAAATCTGCTTCAGGCAAACCCATATTCTAATAATGAGTAACTCTGGTTTCCCCTTCTTGTTTACATGTTAAAAATCCATTTGATGTCATTACTGAATGCAAGTTATCATCTAATAGCTGCTCAGTTCTGCAGTGGAAGTAGGTAGATGGTCTACTCTCACTCCAAGCTGCTCAATGAGCAGAATCGGTGCCCTTGTAACTATGGGACAGGCTCCCCATTTGCTGCATCACAGATACCACTGAAATGCAAAACAGCTGAGGTTGGAAGGGACTTCTGGAAATTACCTAGTCTAGCCCATGGGCAGGAAGAGCTGGTTGCCCAGGACAGCATCTGTTTGAGGTCTGAAGATCTCCAAAGAAGGGAGACCACACAACCTCTCTGGGCAACCTGGGCCAGTGCTCAGTCACCTGCATAGGAAAAAAAAAAAAAAAAAAAAAGGCAAAAAAAAAAAGCTTATTCTTAAGTTTAAGTGGAATTTCTTGTATTTCAGTTTGTGCCCATTGCTTCTTCTCCTGTCACTGGATGCCTCTGAAAAGAATATGGTTTTGTATTCTTCATTCTCTATCACCACACTCCCATCATGTACTTAGGTACATTGATAACATTCCCCTGGACCATGTCTTCTCCAGGCAGAACAGTCCCAGCTCCCTCAGCTTCTCCCCACAGATCTTCAGTCATCTCTGGCCCTTTGCAGGACTCGCTCCAGGAAGTCATAGAATCATAGAATCATTAAGGTTGGAAAAGACCTCCAGGATCATCTGGTCCAACCATCACCCTACTACCAATGTCACCCACTAAACCATGTCCCTAAGCACCACGTCCAACTTCTTTAATACCCCCAGGGATGGTGACTCCACCACCTCCCTGGGCAACCTGTCCCAATGCCTGACTGCTCTTTCTGAGAAGAAATGTCTCCTCATTTCCAACCTGAACCTCCCCTGGTGCAACTTGAGGCCATTCCCTCTAGTCCTATCACTAGTTACCTGTGAGAAGAGGCCAACCCCCAGCTCCCCACACCTTCTTTTCAGGTAGTTGCAGAGAGCAATGAGGTCTCCCCTGAGCCTCCTTTTCTCCAGACTAAACAACCCCAGTTCCCCAGCCGCTCCTCCCTGTCTCTCTTCTGCTGCTAAGCCCAGAAGGAGACTCAGCACCCAGGTGTAGCCTCACCAATACTGAGCAGAGGGACAGGATCATCACCCTTAATCTGCAGGCAATGCTCTGCCTAATGCAGCCTAGGATACTGGTACTCTTTTTAGCCCCTTGGGCACATTTCTATCACATTGCTAGTGATCCAAAACAGAAAAAAAAAATGATTCTGCAAGTTTGGAGGGCTAGGCTGGAGTAAAGATACATATGCAGTATAAAAGACTACAGAACATCTGTAAGTTTAGACACTCATTATGATTCAGTAATAACTAAGGAAGTTTATGAATGTTTTGTAAAAGCTTTTACCTAATATGGAGGAAGCGGTAACATCAAACGATTACATGTGATAAATGAAACAAGTTGCAGAAAGCTTTTATCTACTTGCTTCTGATAGAAAACACTCTAATCCCAAAAATATCAAACTTGACTCCTGTTAGACTGTATATTTCTCACAATATTAATAAATCAAATTTTGGGTTTTAATACTCTCTCCATAAAAAAGCAATCCATACAATTGCTGTACTTCATTTTCTGGGCAAGAATGCCAACTTAGTTTCTCTTCAGACTCATTATAGCTTTTCCATAAGAGAAAAAAAAAAAGCTCTCCACTGTTATCTATGGCCACAATTATATCCTCAGGTTCAAGATCCTTTGCAAACCTTCTTGTTAATCAACAGAAACATATTTTTTTCTTTGATTTCACTATTACTTGCAATAGCTACATCTGAGTGGGTTGAGGGAAGTGAGGCAAGGCAGGGAGGCTGGAGGAAGCCCCAGCAATGGGACCACTGTGCAAGTACACAGAGGAAACTGAGTCAGGGAATCAAACTTGAGTATCAGAGTATGGTTCTTCTGGCTTTAGCAGTATTAAAAGTTTTGCCAATGACTCCATTAAAAAAACCCAGCTTTGTCCAGTGAAACCATGCAAGATTTTGAGGCTGATATCACTGATTCAGCTCAAGACAGACTGACAGGACAGGTTTGCCAAATGATGCCAACCCCTGTCCATTTCATATGAGTTTAGCAGTTTCAGGTGCTTACTTCAAGCCTCAGCTTTAGGACTGAGTGACCCCAGACAACCTCCCCTTTCCAGTTCCAGCTACCACAAACACTTGGAAAGGGGAATGAGAAAATCTTTTTTAAAAAAAGGGCGGGGGGGAGGGGGGGTAGCGCGGGCAGAAACACTCAACATCTCCCTCTCCAAATCCCCTAGTCCTTCTGGTGTTTGCATGTGTTTGGTCTGTGCTGCCAACCTTGCAGCACCAGGAGGTGGGACGTGGGCCTCCATTGCCCACATAACCATCTTTCAGTATATCAAGCTTTGATTACACCTGCACATCTATTGCTCCACCTCCACAAACCTATTTGATTGAGTCTTCAAAAGCGTGAAGAGCTGCCCATATGCTAACCAACACTGGGCTGTTGGTCAGGTACCCATCCCTTTGGGAGAGGAAATGGCTAGCGTCAGGCCCTCCCCAAATTTTACAGAACACTCTAAAAATAACTGCACCTCTTTAAATAAGTGACCCACTTTTAAAATATTAAAAAAAAAAAGGAGAAAAAAGCCTGTTTCTAACAAAATACCAAAGGTCAAGATGTCTCCGTTCCTGATGGAAAGTTGGGCATGCCTTGTATTATAACAGCTTGCACGGCCCTCTCCAAATCCCACTCTGACTATAACCATCTGGTGTTTCTGCAGCCGGCTCTCAGGTAAAAAAGTAAACAGCAATCAAATGTAATCATCAAAGTAATGCGTGATGAAGTTGCCAATTTTGTATCTAATCACTTCAGTCGGGCTCCGTTTCCCTCACTCCTCTTGCTTGCGAGGCCCAGCCACCGTCATGGCGGCGGCCTCCTCAGGCAGGCAGGCACTGATGGCTGACAGTCTTGGCCCCCCTGTGAGTGGCAAAAGATGGGTAGAGAGGCTCTTGTGCCATACAATCTGCTAAAAACAAGGGCTAATGCTGGAGTGCTACAATGGTTCAGTCCCTGTCTGCTGTTTTTTTTTTGTTGTTTGTTTTTTGGTTTTTCTGTGTATCATGCTGTAAGGATTCAAGCGGGGCCAATGCTGCATAAAGATCAAAAACACCTTCTTTGCCAGCAGCTTCATGCTCTCACCCGTACATCAAGTCAGTCAGCAAACCCCGGCTCCGCTCCCTCCCACTGCGGCACAGACCCTCAGCCAAGGCAGAGAAAACACCAAATTTGACATAGGCAGCCACAAACACCCTGCCTCCCTTCTTTCCACCCACACTGCCTCCCCCAGCAAGGATAGGGAGCATTCACAGCAGGCAGGCCAAAAGCACATGCTGTGGCAACGGGATGTTTGGTAGCTGCAATTTTGGGAGAGAATCATAGAAACGTAAAAGCTTGGAAAAGACCTCCAAGATCATCTGGTCCAACCATCCCCCTACCACCTATGTCACCCACTAAACCATGTCCCTAAGCACCACGTCCAAACTTTCCTTGAACACCCCCAGGGACGGTGACGCCACCACCTCCCTGGGCAACCCGTCCCAGTGCCTGACTGCTCTTTCTGAGAAGAAATGTCTCCTCATTTCCAACCTGAACCTCCCCTGGTGCAACTTGAGGCCATTCCCTCTAGTCCTATCACTAGTTACCTGTGAGAAGAGGCCGACCCCCAGCTCCCCACACCTTCCTTTCAGGTAGCTGTAGAGAGCAATGAGGTCTCCCCTGAGCCTCCTTTTCTCCAGACTAAACAACCCCAGTTCCCTCAGCCACGCGTCATAGGACTTGTGCTCCAGGAGTATAGACATGGCCTGGAAAGTCCCCCTGGTGACATGGCCTCCCTCAGGAAAAGGAAACAGAGGAGATGTTTGTGGACTAGAAGGAGCACCTGGCTTTTCAGGTCTTATACATGAGAGATGCAGCACATCTTAAAAAGCCAGTAACTTACAAGAACAAAGATGGTATTTTGTGAGGACTGTGGGAAACATAATAGCATGCATGGCTTGAGGGAATTTTTTAAGGGATCTGAATGCTTACAAACACAAAATAAACATTGACACATCTTCAAAAATCTGGCCTTAAATAATTTAGTCTACAGATTTTTGTGATAAAATTACAAAAGAAAATTTGCAAATGCATGAACTAAAAAAAAAAAGTAGCAATACAGCAGTCTCATCCATTTATCTATTAAAAACACTTCCCCCTGGTTCTTTTTGGAAACACACCCACCATTTGTAGCATGTAACAGTACAGAACCCCCTTCTGACCCTATTCCAAGTTTCTAGTGCCTGGTTATCTCAATGTTATCTCTACTGTCCCCATCCAGGGGAGATCACTGCAACACATTTCTTTGCTGTCATGTCAGACTGTATCTCTTGCTTGTTTTTCTACCCGTTTTCCAGCTTCTTTTGGTATATTTTCTCCTTCCACTGACTCCCTTCTTTTCTTGAGATCCTTCTTAGACAGTCTAGCTAGCATTTCACCCAGAGTATTTCATTTAATGTTGTGCCTGTACCTCTCACAACTCACTGCTCCCTTGCACTGCCTCTCCTATGCCCCTTGCTTTCAGCACCTCTGAATACAGCCACCTCTGTGGACTGAACTCTTCATTCTGTTTATCCATCCACTAACAAGTAAGTTAATAACCGTGAAACTGCACATTGATTCCTGAGACTTTGATTTCAGTTCTTCTCCTCATTTTTTTATAATAATGGGATGGGCACACACCACTTAATCTTAATGTACATATTCTAAGAAAAAGTCTCAGAAAACATACCAGCAATTTTAATAAAATTGTTACAAATAAAGTTTAATTTACATGCTACAGCTCCCTCCTTCCCCCCTGCTCCTCTCCCCCTCCAGTTGAACATTTCCATTTTCAAAAGCAATCTAGTTCGTCTGCTATGATTGATCTGATCTGTAAAAAACAACATTATTTTTTGACCACATTTCTGTAATCCTCTGTTAACAGGATTATTTTTTTTTAAATCTAATTTATTATCTAGATGAAGACTACATTCACTTTGTTGGATTGCAATTTCCAGGATCATCACTCTCATCCTCTTTAATTTCTAAAATTAGTACATTTTTCTTGTCATTTTTTCTCCAGTCATGGGTCTTTTTGAACTGCATAATATGTATGCATATATAAAAACATATGGAAAGAGAAATTAAAGAGCTGGTAGGTTTGCTAACAAACCCTTCTGACATGCCATTAAACGAATTTCATTCAGACCTGTTACTCTGCATATATTCAGGCTTCTCCCAGCAGCCTTTTTACTGCCTTTCATCAATGACTATCTTTGCAAAACATCATTTCCTCACTGCCCACCCTTTTCCATTTTGCATTAAAAGCTTTCTTTTTAAATAAAGCTTTTATAAAGCCATTCCCTACCTCAGAAATATCAGAGTTAGCACTGATTCTGTCCACCGCTTCATTTATTCACAGACTTTTATGGGGTTTCTCTCTTTCATCTGTACATCTCTCTTTCATCTTTCATTGCCCTTTTAAATCCTTAAGGCTGTTGTAACTCATCTACTCCCTCTTCTTCTCTCTCTCCCAGGATTATTTCTTCATCCTCCCCTCGAAGTCTTGCACACTTCCGAATACAAGAAAACTTCTTTTCCAAAGGGTGCTCTCTGAGTACATTAGCTCTGCTCTTTTGCCATTTTACCTCTTTTATTTCATACTAGGAATGATTGCAAGCTTAAAGCAACTGCAAAGGGAAAAGTATGGTATCTGTGAGCAAAGCTGTGTCCAGGTGCAATGCCTGTGGGAAGGGCAGGACTGCTAGGAGCAGCTCTGAAATGAGGAGGATGGGTTCCATGGCACCATGGTCGTAGGGTGGGCAGCCTGTTTGGGCACATGGTAGCTGCGTGTGGAGGATTTCCTGGTCACAGTTGCTTTTGGCAATTGGAAGTTACCAAAACCTCAAAAGCCTCAATGGGCATTTACAGACAGCCTACAAATCACGCGAAGGAGAGTGGTTCTGCACACAGTGTGCATAACAAGAAAATGTTTCTTCTCCCATTCTATTCTTGACCGAAGCGAAGTTATATTATTGCAACTCTACCCATTGTTTAGTTATACATTGCTTCTGAAACTGTCTCAAAATGTACTTAATAGCTCTCACAAATGCCAATGCTGTGTGCTTATGTATCTTATCTTCCAAGAGTGTAGGAAATGCAGGAATGCACTTTTTACTTTTGCTTTGTTTTGTTTTTTCACCAGAAATCTGCTTTGATACATGAATTTCACTGCTCTGCCTTCCAAAGACAGGGGTCTACAGGAAAACCCATGAGGAATCAGTTTGCAGAAGAGGAGAAGGTTGGTTCTCATCTCCCTGTAGGAAGCTGTGGCCGAGTTCCCCAGTACCAACCAGAGGAACCTGCAAGCACAGCCACAGGGCTGTTAAATGCAAAAAAAACCACCTTGGAGTTAAGGAAGAAACCTTGATAAAAGAGGCAGGGAGAGGGGTGAGTTGGGAAGATGTTTGGCTAAGTCCCTGTCATACACGCATCTCATGTTTTAAGGTAAATGCAAATCCATGAACAGTTCCTGACAACGTATTTGTGTGAGTGGAAAGCATGGTAAAATGGGCTAATCTTCTCCAAGAACGTACTATTCTTATTTTGAATCTGTCACAATAAACAACACCCTTAACCATGGGGGAAAGGAAATCAAAATGGCATTTTTTGATGACCAAACTGTCCCTCTTTTGACAGCCATTACACAGGAGGATCTATGCTAGCTGAATTTCTAGGAATGCTTTGCAACTCAGATTTGAACTATATACAAAGATAAAGACAAGAATAATGCCAGAGGAATGGATTAAAGACTGACTGTTACAGCAGCTGAAGCAACTGGAGACTTTTCACGAGTGGCAGCTGCATACTTTCAAATGAGCTTTTGGGACTCAGAAACTCAAGCCCCATCTGAAGTCAGAGGTAAGGAAGCTTCTTCAAGTCGTACTGAGATTCTTCCCTATGCTGTGCAAACATTGCAATTTGTGTTCTGTGTTTAGATGAACCTCACCCCTCGGTTAAAGACTTAAAACATTGGCTTTAGCAGGGCCTAGACTCCAGGGGTGCTCTGCAGACTCCAGCAAACGTCCCAGAATTTACTCTGCAGTATAAGAGCCTGGTATACGAGGGAGGAAGAGGAAAAAAAGTCAGGAAATATTTCACGTATTATAATTGAATAATGTTAAATACCTCCTGTCTTCCCCACATACTGAAGAACGTGGAGAAAGGCCCTCTCCAGGTCTGGCTTTCCCCAGAGCTTGAGGCAGGGAGCTGACCTGCAGGGCTGTGCATTTTCTAAGACGTGCTCCCCAAAAGCCTGCCCAGCAGGCTGAAAGAAAGATGACACATCATATTATCCTTCTCCTCCCAGATGTGTTCATCGTGCTATGAAATATGATTTACCAGTCACCTGCACTGGAAACTGGGGAGGGGGGAGTGCAGATGAGACTGAGGGATTTGGAGCAATGCAGTGCTCAGAGCCCTGGAGGAGACAATGAATATCCATAAGCAAGAACTGTCCAGAGCGGCTTTAGCAGTGGCAAACACAGCTAAGCCCCAGGAGGTTTTCTTGGCCACCTCTCAAAGATTTAATCTGATATGAAGAGCACTGTGCCAGCTCTTGCTGTCCGAAACTCCTCTCTTTTCCCAAAAGTCAAACAGGAAGTTTTCAACTGCCTTAATGGGCCAAGACCAGCAAATTCTGCCTCAGATGGGACTGAAAAGACTTGGGACAGAGAAGTTTGGAAGAGGGAAAACCCAGCCAAAGCCATCCAGTCCATCTCCTGCAGAGGCAAAATAGTTCCTTATGTTGTTTTGAAAGGTATCTCCTCGAGGCTGCCCACTGCTTCCTCCAAGACACCAATCTACAGATCGTGCTGTCAAGATTACATCTTTGTTTTCCCTTTCCTGGGGGAGGGATTCTGCTGCCTTCCTGCCTGTTTCTGCCTTATTTTTTCCCGTTTCTTGTTGCTTTTCCCCACCAGCATTTCTTTAGCCCTGCGCTTTGTTTCTGTGCTCTCAATAATGCTCACATTTCTTCCCTCTCCCACCTCCATGAGCTGGGCATTATTAAACAAGGGTGCAGCTTCACATCATAGCTAACCCATATAACAGTGGTCTCCTTTCTCTCAGGACACTGCCGTGCATTTCCACTCCCCCTCACAGCAGATCTGGCAATTAATGCAAGCAGAGAGCAAGCTAGAGCTGATCTGATGGAAAACGACCCACCGAAAACAGTAATTACTGGTTTTCAGCTGGATCAATGAGCACCACCATTTCAGTCTGCCACGGCAGCAGCGCCAGATCCGATAAAACATGAAAGAGCCAAGGCTGGGGGGGTGATGGGGACAGCTCTCAGTCTCGGTGTGACATAAAACCACACCTGGAAACAGCAGTAGCATTGTGTCTAGGTGCCCCTCTGTTCCCACACAAGGCTCTCTCCCCGCCCCAGGAGACTCCCACCAGTTGCATCCTTTCTTTGCCGCCTTTCAGACAGCTTTCAATCCACCTGCCAGGATAATTTAGAGAGCTACATCTCACAGCTCCAGGTCAAAGGTTCTAGTGAAAGCCACCTGCATTACAGCACGCTCACTCCTTGCATATTGAGCTCGGGACACAGCCCTGTCTTTCAGTTAGTTGGGCAGCTGTTGTTAATGCAGGAAGGGGAGCAGTGGGGAAGAGAAGAAATCAGGCAGCACTTCTTGCTGTGTTGAGCTTAAATTTCAGTGGCAAAGCATCCAGGGGAGGTTGTCAGAGAAATCAGCTGAGATGCCGGATTACATGGTAGGAGACACATTTGAAGCAGACAGGTAGATATGTGACTCACCAGCACAGAGATGGTAATTGAAGTGTCTTGTGGTTTCAAACAGTGTGAGATGCAGTCCAAGAATTTGTCACTCTCGCTTTCTTCCATTTGTGACAGCCTGTACCAGATGTCCACTCCAATATGCTTTTATTTTCCAGTCTGTATGTCTTTGCATAGCCAGCATGGTCTCCATCCCCATGTCATACCTCCCTGATACTGCCTATACCTCTGCTGTGATCCTCTCTCCCTCTGTCACCTCCTGAGTAGGTGAGCCGTTACTTTTGCTCACCTTCTACATCAGACAGGTCTCTCTCCAAGAACTCATGACTACAGCCTCCAAGAAACAATATAAACACGCAGGCCTGCTTCCACAGTTCCTTACAGGCACCCTCTCATCTTGCTTAATGACCTCCATCTTCCACTGCCACAAAACCACACACCACAAACTTTAACTCTTATCTTCCACAGCTTTCAGATGCACTTTCTGTGACCAGCCCTGCATTGTGACTGCAGCCCAAATGGGACTGTCAGACGATAAAGAGTTACAAGAGTCTTCCTCATTACGGGTATTTTTATCAACTTCTATCATTAAGGAAGTGCAAGAAGATGAGCAATTTGTTTTCCAAGTGGGTCCATGCACGCTAACTTCATTAATCACTTCTTTTGATCGACTACAGAAGCTTTGAGATGAGCAGCACAGCCTGCCTGCCTCTGTTGCCAGCTTATTGCCAAGCTTGAGCTAAGCTAAGGTGCAGAGTTCCTGCAAGAGGGGATATACTTAACCCTAAAGGAAGTGATCAGACAGTAAGAGAGATCAATACTAGGTTATTTGGTAAAGAAATGAAAGGAGGGTGGATACTTTCTCTGTGAATTAAAAAAAAAAAAAAGTAATCTAAGCCACCTCACCCCCTTCCTTTCTTTTTTTCTTTTTCTTTCTTTTTCTTCTTTCATTTTCTCTTTCCTCTTTCTTCTTTGCTTCTTTTCTTTTTTCTTTTCTTTTTTCTTTTCTTTTCTTTTCTTTTCTTTTCTTTTCTTTTCTTTTCTTTTCTTTTCTTTTCTTTTCTTTTCTTTTCTTTTCTTTTCTTTTCTCTTTTCTTTTCTTTTCTTTTCTTTTCTTTTCTTTTCTTTTTTCTTTTCTTTTTTTCTTTCCTCTTCTCTTCTCTTCTCTTCTCTTCTCTTCTCTTCTCTTCTCTTCTCTTCTCTTCTCTTCTCTTCTCTTCTCTTCTCTTCTCTTCTCGAGATAATATAAGGTATGTCTCAGCATGAAGGACATGGCTGCCTGTAGAGAGATTTTGACAACTCCCCTCTGAGTGCTAAAATGCTGTCAGCTGAAAAACTGAGCTGTTTGGGCAAATTGATCCAACTCTGACAGACTTCCTCTCTGTTTTCATGTTTTCTCTCTCAATCAAAAACCTTCTAAAAAACCAAGGTTTTCAGTCCCATTTTAGAGAAGCGGAAGAAGAGAAGAGATCGCCTACCTTTGCGGCACTGCTCTGTAACCTAGGTGGATGGACAAACCCACGAGAGGGAGAAGAAGGTCTCAGAAATCATTTGCAGCTCCCCAGTCGAGATGTCACACACAGAAAGAGGATCTGAATACAAGGGCTTCTCTAACTTGCAAATATCAGCTGTGTACGGCCTTTCTGACTACCAATGAGGACTGAGTTGATAGATTTTGCAGGTAGACGGTGACAGTGTAGGAAGCAGAGCTTTTAGGCCTGAGTTTATCTCAAATGCCAATAACATGCAAGCAGCTGGAGCAACTGCCCAAAGAAAGCCTCACTGAGGTTTTTTCAGTAATCATCAGGAATCATCTCCCCCTTCCTCAGCCCAAAGAAAATGAAATCTAAGCATTTTTAAGCCTTGTCCCTAGCTGTGAATATATCTGTAACCTTTCCGCATCAGTGACAATTTTGAATACAATTTTTGATGGTCAAATCCTGGGAGCACTCTTACCACTTTATAGCAAAGATTAAGCATGCTGCTGTCACAGTCAGTAAAAGAGCATCTTTTTATATTGCCTCAACTGGGAACTCTGGAAATCTCTAGTCCTCTAAGGTGAAGCAGGGCCAAGCAGCCTGAAAGCGTCTTGCACAGACAACTTGGGGCTGCACTTTTTTGCACTCTTTTTGCATATAACAGAGCTTTACAATTTGACTTCTAACTTGCTCATTGGGAGCTTCTGCACAGTTTTTCTAGCCAACTATCAAAGCACGTTGATTTTTATTTCTCTTCCCATTTTCCTCACCTGCTGTCAACTCAGCTAAAGGAAACCATGCTCAATGTGACCAATTTTAAAAATAATTTTTAGAAGTTATTTTAAAAGACCTGTGCAGCAGAATTGCTGATTTATATATTCAAAGAAATCTAAAGTCTGTGGTGTAACAATTTTGGTGAAGCCCGCTATGGACTCCATAAACATCATTACGTCCCTTTCCATGGCTTCACGAAGCCAGAAATGACACAGGAGGTTTCACCATCTGTTCCTGCCATCCTGCACTTACTTCCTTCCAGACGGCCAGGGACTGAGGAGTTTGCAATGGGTCACAAAGTGCATAAACCCACCAATATAGCTCTGTGCAGAGCATAGGTCCATATATTAAACATCACTCTGCAAGTAAGATGTTTCGTACAAGGTCAAAAATACACATATCTATATATATATTAGTAGTAGATATTCTGTATTTTGAATGTAAACTCTAATTCATTTCATTCGGGTCTCTAGACTATTCTTTTCTTAGTTCCCACAATGTTACTGTAAGGCCTTTGGATGACAGTTCTGATTACAATTCTGCACATTTCCTAGAATAAAACAATCCTGATTGGCACTTGTTGAATAATACATACTAATTCCAGCCCAAGCTTCCTTCACACTGTATGAGCCATGCTGGATGTCTGTCCTCTTCACAGGTAGTAGCTGGATCTACAAGGGCACTGCTTTGTGGTACTAGCACTGGGACAAGAGTCTTGAGGCTGCCAAATTTCCTGATCCATTGACCTCTCTGTGTACACAGAGGGGGAAGAGCCATGCTACATGGTTTCTGATGCACCTGTCTGGCCCAAAGAAGGATTGCAGGAAAAATACAGCATGATTGAAAATGAGGTCATGGAGTCTGAGGAGTACAACCAAAAAGATGGTGAGTTTCAGCCCAAATGAAAACTCTTTCAGCTCCTTCTGCCTTAGGCTCCTAGTCTTTGCAGTGAAAGATGCTCCTTAAAAAATAAGAGAGCTTTAGTTCTGAATATTTACCTTTGCAACAGGCAACATTCAATTTGTCTTTAGTCATATACTCCATCACCTCTGAAACATCACCCAACAGCGAGAAAAAATGATATATACTTTTAAATTATTTTAGGAGTACAACCCCTTGGTTGCTTTAATGAATATATAGATTTACATGTCCATGTGCTGGCCCTGACCACCATCTCAAGCTAAATTTCCTCTAACAGGCTAACCTTTGACCTTGCATTTGGGTCTCTTAAACAGTCTTTTGATCAAAGAACTGACAAATGCAAGCTTCAATTCCCTGGCCAAACTGGCAGCTGTCAGTGACATGAAGCTCTTTCTTCACCCTCTCATGACCTGAGCAAAGAAGAAATGCCAGTATTTATGAATAGCTGTCCCAATGACATGGGAATAAAAACTTTTAAAGAATTAGCTTCACACTGAGCAACGGTAATGACTACCTCATTGCTGAGTAACCAAGGATGGATACACGCTTGTCTTCCCTGGATCAGGGAAAAGACAAAACAACTTTGTTTAATCATTGTTTTGCATCTCAGCATTTGGGGTTATACTAATTACATTTAGTGTCTTTGATGCCACTCAAAAGGAGGAATGATTTCTGGGTTGGCTCCTTGAGACTGAAGACCCACTCTCAATAATATTGGCCACTCCAGCTCTGATAGTCACGATAGATTCAGTTTTAAGTAGCAGTGGCTAAATGGCTCGCTCAGTGGCTACCAGAGCAAGAATTATGGGTACATAATGTGCACATAAAGCTCCTTCTCACAGGAGATTTCTTTGTGTGGGAGCTGAATCTTCCATCGTCCTTCCCTCCAGGGATGACTTAGGGTTTTTCTTCTCAAGTTACTAGATTTGAGGAATCACGCTGTTGTTATTTCCAGGAAATTCAAACAAAGGCAAAAATGGGCAGGAAATAGTGGGAAAAAAATCCCTAAACAAACCAAAGAAACACCCGACACATCTACGAACAGCACAAGACTTGCTTGCCTTCACTGAAGGTTGGAGATCCTGGCATTCAATCCCATATCGCTACAATCATGGAGCTTTTAATTCTCAAGAAGCCAGCCAAAAATCTCCAATTAGTTTCATGTAGATGAGAGGCCGAATTGTGAAGTGTCCATTACTTGATGCAAAGGTGGCTTTTTGCTCAGGACAAGCAGAGGTTTAAAATACTAGGAGATTTTATTAAGGGATGAGATCAGGAGAAAGGAGCAATCACAAGACAAAGTAGAGGGGAAAAAAATACCTGCGCTATTGAGGGTAGATACCTATATCTTCTGCCTTATGAGCTGGATGAGCAGGGAAGCAGGTTTTCCCTGGGTACTTCAGTCATGCTGACTGCAAAGGTTACAAATGACTGGAACAAGGTTAGAGCTCCCAGGACAAACAGAAAAAAGAAAAAAAAAAGAAAAGAAAAAAGAAAAAAAAGCCTAATGCCTAGGTTTGTCAGAAGCTTGAAATGACATTGCTCAAAAGCTGGTGCTCGTAAGACATTTCACTGTTAGCCTCTGATATAAAAGTCTGGAGAGCCACCCCCTAAATTCTAAGATTATTCTAAGATTATATCCTAGGACTTTTAAGCCAAATGCAAATAAAACTCACAAGAAATAAGAATCATTATGTATCTAGGCTTTTCTTTACTATGTCCCAGATCTTCGTGAACTGTATTTTAAAGCACTTTTTCCACTTAGAAATGCAGGAAGACTTTTGTATTTTTAAACAAAACTGAAAATACCATGATCACAGATGCTGAGGGTCTCAAAAAAAAAAATCATCACTGAGCTCAACGATGCTGTCACTAGAATTGACAGTTCTGGAATTTAACTCCAGAGATGAAAATGTCCTACCAGCTCCACTGGGAATATCGTCTCCCCCACAAGGAGATGATAAGTTGGGAACTGGAACATGGCTATTACAGCCATACATTTTAGCTATTCAAGGCCTATACCAGACACATGCACAAAAACAGTGAGACGGCCTGAATTGTTCAGTGGGAGAAATCATATTTGAAACAGCATGTCAGGTTTTGATTAAACTGGCAATTAGGAAAGCAAGGAGCAACATGCCCTGGGGTTGCAGAGATGGTAAGCCATTTTCAAGACAAATGGACAAATCTTCAGGTGGTGCAACCAGCTGCATTGTCTTCAGCAGGGCTACACCCTTCCACATGAGCTCTGGATCTAGCATCTCCAGTCTGGGACAAGACCAGTGATATAAATAGTAATGAACTGCATTCAGCTGGGAAGAAGCCATTGTGCAGGAAAGGAAAAATTGACACTTTTACAGTGGTTTCTGATACAACACGGGCTTGCAACGCAGGGACTGGCTGCCAGCAACAATCCTCATCCGTGCTGACCTGTCTCATTTGTCAGTAGGCTTCTTTAGAAGGGGCAGCTGGGAAAAAGGAAGAGATCAGGAGAGGAGCAGATACCTGGCATTACACTCTGAAGCTGGTAACGATCTTCAATCCTGTTTATGAAGTTTGGCACCACTCAACAAACTGATGCATCTTACATTTTCACCATGCAGAGGACAAAGGAAAACAGCAATTTTATCATAATCCCCAAAAGTTAATGATTATCTACTAAAATTTCATCAGTCTCATCTACAATGATCTCCCATTGAGTAGAATGTCTCCAGCATGAAGAAATTAGGGTCATTTGAGGTCAGCGGTCCTACTACTCAAACTTTAGCTAAGAAAATTGTCGTAGACAAATGAAGCCATTGAAAACGTCAGAACTGATTGGTATGTACCACCCACGGATAGGCTGCTGTCAGGTAGAGATTGTGTAGGCACGCTTTGATGTCAGCAAACTCTTTTTGATCTGGTCCATGTCTCCCAGTTTCAGACCAAAGGTCCAGAATTCAATTTAAAATACTATCAATACAGCACTAACGTGGACAGAAAGGAGTACACGATAAGCTTAGCATGGAGTGCAATGAAATGAGAAAATATCATGACCATCTGAGGATGCAAAATATGACTTAGCTGGAATTTCAATGAGCATCCAAGCATTCAGGAGATGCTGTGGTTGAAAGAGGGCCCTATGATGTCAAGACGAAGAGTAAGCCTGTGCTACTAGGAAAGGACTGTGCACCCTTCACGTCAGTGAAACAACTACAAAATAAAAAGGGCCATATTCACAGTTAGCTCTGCTGGCCACCTCTCTCTCAGGCCTCCACTCCTGGCATTGTGCATTTTCAGCCACATTATGCACGTTTCAGCTCCCCTTGCTGGCTCATTGTTAGTGCAAGGCACCCAACCATCACAAACCCTGGCACACGCAGCATCCCCTGCTAAATGCCAACCCCACTGTACAAGCCTGAAGCTGAATCTCAGCCTTTGCATCTAGCAACACAGAGGAAATATGCAGATTTGTCTTAGTATGTAATTAAACACTGGACAGTGCTGGCTAACTTGAGATACCAAATGCAGCTGGGGTGGAACATGAAGGTTTGCTCCCTGTGCAGACTTCATGTGTTGATTTTTATATAGACAAATATGTCACCAGCAGGCATAGCTATATCCTCCTAACACGAGATTTATGAAGATAAAAGATTCCATCGCAGAATTGCAAATAAATAAATCATCCAGTAATTCACTTGGCGTGCTCGCTCCTTTCGCCCCAAAGCAAAATACAGGACACATGACGGATCTTCTTACTCGGTGATCAACAAACCAACTCTCCCTGGTCAGTCCAGCAAGGACTGCTGAGATTTTCTGACGTTTGCCACCTGCATAGGAAAGTTACAAGCTACAGAAAAAGGCAGAGTATGAAAGAGTCACAAAATAGCTATAGTGCCACCTAGAAAGGTCAGGAAATACTCCTTGTAAGATCCTCTCTAGGTAGTCAAAACACATGGTTTCTCCGCTTGGTCTAAAAAGGCACCTTGGTCCAGGGTGTAGGGCTCAAATCAATCACAAGTACAAGTGCTTTACATTGCTCTGGCAGGACTGAGGAGCCAAACCAGTGCTGGTCAGAAAAACCTGCCCTCTGAAGGAAATTCTGAGGTGTGAGGACCTATTTTTGTTATGGCCTTGAACACAAAGCTAAAAGTTCTGAAGGACTGTGGCTTTCAAAGAACACTGACTCAGAGGTGACCAAACCTTTCAGTTTCATAGAACTGATTTTCTTCCCCCTCAGGTAATATTAAAATGTTCCATGTTATACATAAAATTCAAATAATAAAAAAGAATAATTAACATTGCTGAAGGCAACGGTAGCATCCAAGTTACTTGTTTTGATACTTTCCTGCCAAAGAAGGACAAGTGCCTGCCTGCAAAATATTTTGGTTTTATATCAATGGGACATTTTCCAACATAAAAAAAAAAATGTTCTAATGACAGTCCATGTGCTGTGACAGACAATGTGCTGTGGTCTAAATGTATATTTTTTTACATTTAAGCCCCAGGGTGGCATAAAAAACCTTTAACCTTAATAGAGGAGGATGCTGAAAGCAGTGGTGTCTCAACTGTCCCCATTTGCCACCTGGATGACTCTTTTCCTGCCTGTGAAATTCTGCCTCTGAATTTTCATCAGGCTGGCGATCTCTCCTCTTCACAGCCGTGCCTATACTTGGGAACGTCAGAGGTCAACTCAGGAACCTCTGCTTAAGAAGTCAAGAGAACATTACGATGTCAGAGTTCGGACTGAAGTCGTTGTTTCACTACAAACTGTAAGAAAATGTCCAGATTATGAAAATCTGCCCATTCCCTCACAGCTGCTGTCCCAAGTCTTGCTGCGTCGCTTTAGTTTGGGGTAGGCCTTTTGCGAGAACATTTAATCTTACTGTTGGCCATCCGATATTATCCAACAGAGCAGATGACTGTCATTACTTTGCTACAGCCCTACTTCACGCTAGTCTCACCCAGAGGATCCTGCAGGCAGGAAACTAGGTGAAGTGATGGAAATGTATCAATTCCCTATACAGTATTTGGAGTACCATGGGGAATCAAACAAATTAATTAGGCCTGCATGGCATCTTGATGTCTGACTAAAGTCAGGGAATCCTACCAAATGCTTTTATCTATCAGAACATGTGCATTGCTTAGGGCAGCTTCATCCAAGGAGAAAAAAAAATTAAACATAAAAAAAATCCACCACCACCACCAAAAAAACCTCCTGTCTGTAAAGCTAGCAAGTATGTCCCTGTCTTCCATGAGAATAAATGTATATTTAGTTAAATCACCTTGGCAACCGAGTCAACTTGCAAACCCTATTTTTTCAAATCTATCTAATTAATGTGCAATTATCTATTTCTATATATACACGCGTATAGACGTATCTCAAATGTGTACAACTTATTGTTGACGGTACTTCCTCCAGCAGCATTAGCTGTAGACGAGTCTATGCTCAGTGTCTGATTTCAGCTGCCGAGAGATGAAGCCTGAATACCAAACAGGCCTCAATAAACACCTCAGAGATGCGGGGATGGCTTTTACCAGGCAAGTAAAAGGGCCCTCCAGATGCCTGTCCAAAAGAACTGTCCTGCTGAAGCAACACAAAGTCTTTCTAGAGAAGACTTCAAGTCAGGTTCTTCATCTCCTGAAATTTAGAAATGGGGCTAACTTTGACCTTGAAGCACTGCTCATAAAAAAAAGCAGTGTATTTCAGTAGACTACAAATCCAGGTACATAAAAGTCTGTAAAGACAATTTTTTTCCTTAATGCTTTTAAATTGCCTGAAGATTTTTCTTTTCTAATAACTGGATCTATTTTTTCAGGCATTCAGTAGAACAATCTTTATGTTGTTAATAAACACATTTGTCTAATGAATATCTCTTGGTAATCTTGCCTGTAATTCAGGAAATCCAAGTGCAGATGAGATAAAAATATGCACATACTAAAAGCTCAAATTGAAGAAAAAAAATCAATTCAAAGTTAAATTACCCATCTTAAATTTCAGTATAAAGGCTACTAGAAATACCGAGTTCTTGAACTTCAATTAATCTCTAGCTATTAAGCCAGAATGGAAAAGGATTCTTCAGAGCATCAGAAGGGAAGCTGCACAGAGCTCAGGCCAGCTCGTGGCTGGACATCACTATCGCTTAAACTACCATTCATGGCTCCACTGGGCTGTTTAACTCGTGCTTCTCTCAGACTCCTTTGGGTTTCTTTTTTTTTCCAGGCATCCGCGTGTGACTGCCTGCATGTGTGTGGCACACATTTTCTAGCTTCACTTCTCAGGGATTAATTGGCAGAAGTGCTTGTCATGGTTAAATAATTTTATTTAATTTGCACTGTGTGAAGATATTTGGGCAAAAGGGAAAAATAATTAAAATTTAATTACTTTTTTTTCCCCTTTATAATGAGAAACAGTTGCATTCCTTGGAGACCCAGTTAGGAATAGAACATCACTCATTTTTATTGTTAAATATGCAATTTAAAAAAAAAAATCAATCATCAATCTCTTGTAGGAGAAGAGTGACATGCAGCCAAGCCTAGAATAGGTAAAACACATTTCTAGAATCAACAACAGCTTAGGTTTATTAGGATACTTTGGGGACAAGATTACATCGGCATCCCATAGAGAAATTTTTAGGGGACTTTCACACAGTTTCTAGGTAAATAAATGCATACATACAAACATACTTTTACTGAAGGGCTCAGAGATGTCTCTTCAGTTAGTCACACCAGCTATGGGAAGTGCTACCCCCAATGATAGGTCAGGGGCTTTGCCACACATGTTAAGAAATTTCATGAAACTTGACAACCTCTCATTTTTTCTAGTTTCAGGCCCATCTCAGGCATGAATACTTCTGATTAAAGAGCTCACCCATTGCCAGCCACAAGCCTTGCATTTTCCCTGGCTCCCTGCTTGATCCCAACAGCTGCAGCCACTTTTGGCATGACCTGCAAGAGCTAACAGACAACCTCTGCAGTAAGATTCACCCACAGAGATGCCACGTTGGCATCCTTGGATGGTCCCAAGCTACACGGTAGTAGATAACCATCCAAATCACCCAGTGCATCTGCTCCCTCAAAAGCTCCTCACCTCCAAGAGAAGAAGCAACAAACTCCTCTAAGCTCCTCCAGCAGCACCACGATGCCAACCAGGTCTCTGCAACACATGCACAGCAGCAAGACTTATGTTTAAACACAAGTCAGGAAGTTTCGGGTGAACCCCCGGTATGCACAAACCCAGGTTTGCTGTTTCAGCATCTGCAAGACTTCCAGGGGAGATGGATTAAAGAAATGCATGCTGCATTTTTTAACAGGTATTCCTTTTGCAAATTAAAATCAGCTTTCAAATTAGAGCATGGAGAGGACAGTAATGTCTCTGTAACTAAACTTTCATCATTTTTTATAGATCTAGATCTACTCTCTAAAGCAAATACATTTGTCACTGATAAATGTCAACTAACTGTAGAGAGAAACTATTCCCCAAATCCTTCCCCCCAAGTCTGGAAGTAACAAGGAGGAGCAAATTCATTGCCGTGCTTAAGACCATGGTTGGGCAATGCAACGGAGCATATGCTTACTACCTTCCACATCCAAATACAAGGCACCACCTTGTGCACCAGCTAGTCCCCAAACCATTTAAGGGTCATTTTGGCTCGTTTGGATATATATTTGGCTACAGTTGATGCATCTGTTGCCAAATGCATTGGGGTGATGGCATTCAAATGTGCACAAGAGCACTGTGGTCCCAAATTTCGTTGTTAAGGGAAGAGAGGACTTGCGTAGCACTCCTTGATAAATGCTCATTTTGATGTTTCCTCTTTCCAACAGAAAAGTGAGAAAGAGGGGGTAACACATCAGTTTTCACAGTGCTTAACGTAATGAAACTACAAGTCCAGATGAAGCCTCTCTCAGCTACCGTAGGTTTCTGGTGGTCAATAACCATAAAGAAATGCCCAAAGGTGAAGCTTACCCAGAATATCACAAAATATGGTGTTAGAATGAAAAAATACATTATTTATATAGTAATATCACAGTATAACAAGTGAGACATTTTTTAGTGCAGCCAGTTCATGATTTCATATTAAGGAAATGGCAACCTCTTTCCACCAGAAAATGCTAATACATGTTGACATGAAAAACCCGGTGTGACTCTGCCCGCGATATAATTTAATGGCCATTTCCCAAAGTGCTTCTTCTACCCTCTGTGGTTCACTTCCTTGCCTGTCTTTTACTCAGTATAAATACAGGCTCCTTTAAACAAAATAAGTGGGGAAAACAAAAGGCAATAAAACTGAAGCAACAATCAGAAAACCCATTTGGAACTAAATCTTCCAATACCTTATGGAAAAACTGCTGGAATGAGTTTTTGCCCTTTCCAATGGACAGATGTTCTCATCAACGAGAAAATTAGAACTTGATGACAAACTCTGAGGTTTAAATGTCACTCCCTACCGCACTGGTTCAAATAAAAATGGAAGTGGCATTAAGAGAGCAGTATGCAAGCACTGCAGACTGGTAATTTCTTCTAATTAAAAAACAGAGTTTACAGAAGCATTTAGCGATGCTCATCATAAAGAACAAATCTGAAAGTAGAAGGCTCCTTTCTTGTTTTCAGTGCCCAGCAAGCTACTTTGCCACTGCTAGTGAATTACTTTTCTCAGTCTATTCAGGAATTTCCAACTCGACATCAGAAATTTCTAACACCTTTAAAAAAACATAATCTCAGAGCTACCAGTGACTCCTGCAGAAGGCAACCTCCTGAGCACTGGGGTGAGTAAGGTGCAAAGTGTGTAATTCAAGCAGCACTTCTGTGACTTATTTTACACATGATGCAAAAAGGTACAATTGGATTCAATGGCTGGGCAGTACAACCAAACATTTCTAATACAAGTATTATTTTACTTCCGTAGCATGGGAGAGAATACCCCCACAAGAAATGCACCACTCGAAGTGCCACACTGATTGTCTCTTGGAGCCTGGGTGCCCTTTCTGGAAGATACACTTTAGTTAAAGTCAAGTCATTAGGCTCACTACAAAAGGAAGCAGATGAAATCCAATCGAATGCATTACAGAGGTCAGACTAAATGAGCTAATGGTCCCTTCTGGTCTTAAAAAATCTATTAATCTAATTTAATTCTCTGTTCTACTCTTCATACCAGAGTCAATTTAAACTCATTTATATGAAAAGAACACATTGCAGTGGCCTTACACAACACGCCATGCTCTCACCATACACTTTTTGGCTACCCAAAAGCTTTGCTTAGTTCCCACCAAGCTCAGAAGGAGGCTTTTGTTGTTTATCTGCAAGGAGAGCTTGTATTTACAAGGAAGGCACCAGACAGAGGATCCTCTCCCAGCCCAACACTGAATGAATCTCAAACTTGTATGTTGTGAATGCATCAGAAACTTTCCTGAGTGCTTTCCACCTTGGCTTGTTTGGCTGGCGTTCCTCACTTGCCCTGATCCTTGCCGTGGTGAAGAGAACGATACTTTTACCAATAAAACCAGTTCCAGGTGCTCTAAGGGTATTCCTAGTAACATAATCAACACTGGACCAACAGAATACTTGGCAGACACTGCCCAGAAAGAAAAACAAGAGCTTAGGTGGAGAGGGTCAAAAATATTCATTGCTCTTACTGAGGTTCCCACCTATGTATACCCAACCTCCAGTCAAGCAAAGCAATTTTATTACTTCTCCCTCAATAAATAAATAAATAAATAAATAAATAAAATCATTCTTTTTCTTCTTCATTCTGCCTTCCGTCCTGTAGCCTCAGCACTCACGGAACTGTTACCAGTCATTTGCTTAATTCAGCAGTACAAGAGCACAAAACACCACGTGAGTTCAGGCTGATCAACCCTGGCAAGCCTCAGCATCCTTCATGCATGCTTTAGACAGAGGAAATAAATTAATGCAGTCAGGGGGACAACCGAATTTAAGGCCAATAAATGGAGGCTCACAAAAGTTCTTCTTCACATGGTGTGTTGGAAATATGCTACCAACTGACTAAGGAATTCTCCATCGTTGCTGGCACATCTCTACTTGTTGCCTTTACTTTTTCTCTCCATTTGCAGCACACAACAAAGCCCTCCCCTGGCCCCTTCCCCGTGTCCATCTTAAACATCTGCAGATGCAAAAGCATTGCAGAGCTGTCTGCTGCCTGATCTCCCAAGTGGCTGTGCCAATTTATTCCAGCTATTTGAGACAACCATGAATGGCACCCCAGTAGTTCTGCACAGACTGGTATAAAGGCAGCTGATATTCCCATCTTCTGTAATGGCCAATATAAAAATTCCTCTAGTTTTCAGCTCTGATATTTCATTGCTTCCCCTCTCCCCCAGCCCTTTTGAGCCTGAAGCATCTGGTACTTTGTGAGGACACAGACCTGAGTAGGTATGTAACATGAAACATTTGCTTATTTAGTGCCAGTCCTTTTAAATTGTCTTTTATGTTTCACTGAATGTACCTGAAGTCCTGTTTCCTCTCAGCACATTTTAATCAAGCAAAAATCCTATTACAGTGAAGAAATCCTGTTACAGAGAACAATCACTGTGTTGTTTTAATGGACGCATCTCTTTCAGCTAGGCCTTCATCATCTGCTTTGCCCCCCAATCATAAGCGCACCCTTGAAAAAAGCCTTCTCAGAACAAAAATGCAGGGCAGATACTGTGACTCAGTTTCACATGGGCAGTCACTATGTGTTTCAGCTTACAATTTATATTGTCCTCTTCTGGTGATTTAGACATGAATTAGGAAGTCAAAGTGCCCATTTCTTCCAGGACTCGTTCCTGAAGTCCAGGTCCAGACTCCCACCAGCTTCGGAGGATTTATCTAAAGAATGGCTCTCCAGGAACTTAGGGATTTTGTTCCAGAAACTTTTTTGTTGTATTAACCTTTGCCTGTACATGCTTGGAAGTCTGCTTACCCCAAACAAATGAACACTGTTTTATTCTTGCTTTCTTCATTACCAATTCTCTTGATTTAACATAGTCACTATGCCAAAATGCACTTCAGGAAGGTATGCTTCAAAGTGTCCTTTTTTTAAATTTATTTTATTTTTTTCTAGGCTTTGCCAGTCTTCCCATGTCAGGTTGTTGACAGCATCACTGACTAGCATTTCACAGCCCTTCATGGCTGGTCCCACTTCTCCAGAAATGTGAAGATCTACAAACCAACTACCAAAACTCTTTTTGCATGTTCAATGTAAATTCAATAATTTTCCTATAATCAACCCATCAATCCAACCCTACCATGAGAGTTCAGGTGGATTTCTGAGTATTAGGCTGACCTTTCCACTCCTCATATATCCTTTGGGTACTTTTCATCCCTGCAGTTATACCTTAGGTGTCTGGAAAGTTTACTTGCTGCTACATCTGAAGGATGTGGAGATGCTAAGGGCACAGCTTCCTCAAGTCAAGGGAAGGCTCTGTAAAGCCTCCTTCAAAGGTTCACTAATTTTGTAGCTTACTCCTAAAGACCTTTTTTACTCTTCTTTAACCTGAGTATCAAGGCCAGCATCCTGAAAAGCATCCATTGCGTCCTCTGCTTGCTTTGATTCTAAAGCAGAAAGCGTCAGGGCATCTGCATCTGCTTTTTTTGGCCTAAAAAGAGGAAAGAAAACCTGGCATGGCAGCACTGAGGAGTGCTGGCGGCACTGAAGAAGTTAATTAGCAACGCTGAACAAGGCTTCAGGAGACGAGCCTTAATAAGTGGTGCTAAAAATATTACAGTATTCATTTCCAGAACAAACACAATCAGTGGTAGACAAGCGAGGAGAGCCATGGTGGAGGTATTTTCAGTGGGGAGCAGGAAAAAGGCTGCTCATTGAAAAAATACAGTAGCAAACAAAAAAAAAACAAACAAGCTGGCACACGAAGAAGGCCACCTTGTCCCCATGTCCTAAGCCAAGCGAGTAGCTCTGCAGCCACACCAGAGCAGAGCTGCAGGGAGCACAGGGTGTTTGCACCCTATGGGGTGAGCCACGAGGAATTAGGTGCAGAATTATAATCTAAATTGAGAGGGCAATGCATTCAGAAGAAGCCTGGCAGGTTATACTCCTCTTCTAGGGTGAGAGGAGAGGACCTGGTAAATGTGACAGCTCAAAAATGGAATATTGCGGGAGTCTTTCACCCCCAACCCCACGCAGACCTCGCTCCTTGCAGCCAAACCAGAGAAACCTGCTGGCCAAGGGCTAAATGCTGCATGTCAATAAAAACTGCAGGTGAAAATGCAACACTTAAGTACTTGATGCAATCCTTTCCTCCTGCAAAAGGCTGCCTCGGGTGTTTGCTGTGTGTTGCCTCTTCCCCTGCTGCTGGCAAACTGCTCAAACTGCTCAGTCCTGCCCCTGAGATAGCTGGGTTTGGTGCAGAGCATTTGCATCAGGCCGATAAGCTGTGCTGGATGGTAGTGCAACAACCTAGTGGTCTCGAACTTAATGAAACGACAATTAATCACAACTCCAGGCTGGTGCCTAAAGTCAAGTAGCTTGCTGCAGAAATGGAAAAGCCGCTATCCTTCACACACGTTTAGTGTCTTTTTTCCCTCTGAGACCACCCCGCTATCTCCAGCAGTACACCCAAAAATCACCGGCCTCCTTTTCTTTTGAAGCTTGAAAGTCAAGTTTCGCTTAATCATTTCTTTCTCACTGACCTTCCTCTATGCCAACCCATGCTGGCTGCCCACCAGCCCAGTCCCAAAGCACTCCAGCTTGTAAGCCCCCAGGAAGAGGACACGGACACGTCCCAGCCTGTGGGGAACAGGAGCTGTGACTTGCGTGCAGATTTTATGGCAAATTCCCATATGGTTTGCAACAGGGACAACTCAACTCCAAAGAGATACAGCAGCAGCCCAGTTTAGCTCCCCAAGGGATTAGTTCTGCTGTAACATCTTCTGAGGGTGGCTTAAATAGGTGCCCCAAAGAGGACTTCTCTGCCTCTGTATGGTAAGGCTGCCTCCCATTCCACACCCACTGAGAGAAGTGTGTTGTTATTTAGGAGAAGGGAGCAACCACATATTTATTCGTACTGGAGAGGCAGTGAAGATACTCCCGCTGTGCTAACCAAACAGTATTAATATTTATGAAATGCTCCACAAAGGGAGTATTTTGAAACTGAGGAATCTTGCATTTTAAGTTTTCTTTTCTTTTTTTTTTTTTTTTTTTGAAAAGATAGAAGAAGGAGCTCAAACTTCAGCTTTCTTGGTAAAGGGCAGAAATCACTCATTTTAGAAAAGTGTCCAGTGGTACGATGCTTTGTTATTTTGTAATCTAACACTGCTTTATAACGAGGAAAAAAAATAAACAGGACAAAAACGAACAGAGAGATTAGGCCTCAAACTGCTGAACGAACGTGATTTGTGCACTTCTGGATCCCAGTGTATCCCAGTCAGGTGAAATATCCCCCTGTCCTTCTAAGCTTAATGTACTGGCTGTCCAACAAATGTAGGTTGAGATGCCAGCTTTGTTATAAAAGATGAAGAGTCTCTGTGCTGCTTTCCTCACCTCAGAACTTAGACACATCTTTCTATCTTGAATAGCAAAAAGGGGACTGAAATATTAATAGAATAAATGGGACAGGCATATATGTGCAAATATTGAAGGATAAAAGCCAAGGCTCCAATTCATGACGTGAATTAGCAAAGGTTGCTGAAAGCAAGGGCTGATCTCTACAAAAACCTCCAGCAACACTGTGCAACCAGCAGCTGTCACTGTAAGCAACGAAGAGGAACGGCAGTGAGAGAGCTAGGGATGCTCCTAGATGGGAGGAAAGCAACTGGAAAATAAAAACACAGGAGAAGCTGCAATTAAACACTCAGCAGCTCCCTAAAAACAGTCCTTGTCTGCCAGGAGAAGCTGCTCACCAAAAAGGCTCAGCTGGCCTTTTAAAATGCAGCCTGGATTCAACTTCAGAGATGCTAAGCATGTCTTATCGCAATGGGATCTCGGAGCGATAGCAATTCATATCCTGTGCACAAGTGGGGTTTAAGATTCGGCAGCCCTTTTGATGCATTTCCCAGGCAAGGATGTATGGCATTAAAGGCGAGCAGTGCAGGAAGCTGGTTTCAGCTACCTATTAGCACGTGACAGCTTTGAAACGTTCAAGATCCTCTGCCCACTATCCACATTACTCAGCTGTCAAAGTAAAGGCCTCAGATTTATGATGTGAAAATTACATTTTAACGAGGTGTCATATGTGTTTAAAGTTCTTATTCATCACCATACCGCCACATCTTTTACCCAAGACACAAATGCACTTAATTAGCATATTATAAGGACGGAGGGTTCACCTTATCTGCATTGTAAAACTGCTTTAGGAAAAAAAAAAAAAAACACATCACCCTTACTGAATAAAATGGTTGCAATCACATGTCAAGAGACCATCCTGCAATATTTAAGACAAACGTGAAGGATAAAAGTTTGACAAGCACCCTCTGAGGTTTTTAAAATATCATAGATATGGATGGAAGGCTCACATCACATTTCATTACCAGACTGGCACTCCACAGTGTTAATATGCAATATAGGAAAGCCACTTAAGCACAAAGAGGCTGAATTATAAGTCCTATATCATGTCACTATCTTTCTCATATATAGGGCATATTTATTTATTAACTTCTTACAGCCATTAAATAGCCAATATTGTATTTCCAGGGTCTCCCGGACATAACTTAATGGGAAGAACAAAATGTCTCCTCAAAAGTAGTAGGTCTGCATTTTCTTTCCTGCCACAAAAAATAACTAGTGGCCTAAATGGAGCTTTACCAGCAGAAGATAGCTACGGCCAGGCAATGATTGCAGCACTTCTCTCCCCACTGCCACACGCTCCAGTTCTACCATCCATGTGCCTGCAAAGAGCTCCGTCATCACCAAGTGTCACTGCAGATGGCTGCCACAAAACCCAGACCCCAAACGCGCACATAGGGGTCCTTATCTTGGTGCTGATTTATCTCAAGGCCTTACTGCAGCTGCCCAGGGAACTAACAGGAGCTATGTGTGCCCTGCTGAGGGGGCTGCAGGGAAGCCTGAAGCTTTAGAAAGCCACGGTCGTGCCCTGCCCAGAGAGGCCACATACCCCTGGCCTCCACCAAAGCCCTCCTGTCAGGCTCCGCCACTTCAAAACACCCCTCTGACAGAACGCAGTGTGACAGACCGTGCCTTTATAAAAGGTCACCGGTATAAATTACACTGCAAATACTACCTTAGGGCAGATTCTTAATCACTCTGTGCCATCAGAGGGAGGTTGGGGTTGAAAAGGGTTGTGGCTACGGCTGCTGACCCCGTGCCACAGCACTCAGTGACACGTGTGTGTCACGGCACAGCCGCCCCCCATCCCTGCAGGGTACAGCACCGGGGTGGGCACAGCAGGTGCTGGTGGTGTGTCACACCGCACTGAGCAGCCATCTGCCCCAAAAAGACCACTGAGAGAAAATCCTCCGCTCTGGGTTTCTTCACAGCTGAGCTATGGGACTGGGCTCCCCGCTCTTTACCTCTGGCCCGAAGGGACCGGGCATCCTGAGCTCCCTCACAAGAACAGCACTTCAAACCTTTAGAAGACAAAACTTTTCCTCTGGCCTATCTGCCACTGGAAGATACTGGCCATTTGGTGCTGGGCTGGGAGCCGTGGAGAAGCCACGAGGCGCTTGTTTGTATGCAGCAATGTGAGGGAGCGCAGGATCAGAGCTCTCAGCTTTTTGGAGAGGAGGATTTGTTGATATTTTCCTGAGTTTGTTTATGCAGACAGTATCACAAGTGGGTGATGATTAAAATGGGTAACTCTGGTGAATATTAAGATTGATTAGGTTGTAGAGAATTTTTCATTCTTGTTGATACAGGCAGGTTTACCTCTCTGCACATCTAGTGGGGTACAGAAAACATCAACCCGAACACCCTCTGGGTTAAGCATCTTGAAGCATGTGACAGAAAATACTCCTAGATTTTCATAGCTATTCTCACTATCTCATCCAATCGGCAAACTCAACAGCAGCTACACAAGAAAAGAAAAAAAAAGAAGAAGAAAAAAAACAACTCAGGAGCATTTATTGAGAAACACCCTCAAAAAAAAAAAAAAAAAGACTAATTTTAGAGGCCAAAAGCTGAAGGAAAAATGCTTCAAAGATTTTTGGTGCTTTCAGGCTCACTTCTCGAAGTGACTGGTTTCATAGGGTTTGCAGGCAATCAGGAGTATTTACTTTCAAAACTGCTTTTGTGATAACTGAAAACAATCCCAGGCAAATCCAAAAATTCAAAAGGAAAAGAAAAAAAAATGGGGCAAATCCTCAAAAGGCACTGTTTTCAATTTTTGAGAAAAATTAACACTTGGTTTAATTCAATCCAGAGCCCTGAATTGTTTCTAGGTCAGATGAATCCAGCTTTGTAGCTCACCTAAGATTTTAGTATTTTTTTGTCTTTCCTTGTACCTTTAGCTGCTACAGAAGCCAAGCACGGAAACTCCTGATTTTGACACATTTTCTGTGAGATGTAAAAGCCCATTTTTTTCAATCAACGAGTTGGAAAAGCTCTATGACATTGAAGATCTCACAAATGCACCAAACCTACTTGAACAAACAGACCTTTAATTAAAACATACAGAAAATGTTAAATCACTGTGAAGAGTAAGAGGATATGATCTCTGCCTTTCCTGTAAGACAAAAGACTTCTGCCTCCTCCCAGTTTCCCTGGACAATCTGGGAAAAGACTAAAAATGTTTGAGTCTAAGTGAACTGGACCCTCCAGCACCTGTTTTTTTTATTTCACATATCCTTGAAATGCATGATACTAGAGATTTCAAATATGTTTCAAATATGTTACTGGCTATTTTGGTTGCTAAATACATCACTTTTCTTGTTATGATCAATGTTTTGGTTTTAAGAGCTCTGTTTCTAAAACTTCACCCTTAATTGTTTTTTAACAACCAATTTGTTTGACCCATCAATTTTACAATCGTTCTTTTATTTTCTAATTAAGCTGATATTGTTTACATATTTTGTTACTCAAACTGTAAAGCTATACATAGTAGCTGCAAAAAGCATTCTCTGAACATTACCTTGCTCTACAGAAAGTGAGAAACAATGGCAATTTTGAAAGAGGGAGAACATATCCACAGTCCACTATCTATAAAAATGAATAAATAAATAAAAGAATATTAAAAATATGTCCTGGGTTTTCACTGCTTTCCCAGTGTTGCATTGGCTCCTGTTCTGCTCTTTGATGGAAGAGCCATGATGGGTTTAATCCAGCCATATTTTTAGTATTATATATGGAGCAATGCAGCATGAAATTTCACATTAGCCATAAAATGTGTTGCACTGGATCCTGAACTCAGTAAAAAAAAAAAAAAAAAAAGAATCACACGGACCTGGTCTACCAGCTCCTCTCTACAAAAGAAATTGGTGTCGAGCAAGTGTTTGCTCACCTATCCAATTCAAAATCAGTGCTTCTGTTTCACTGACTAGCAAAATAATGTTCCCACTAATCAGGCTGTGCAGGTAATGGAGCAGTGAACTGCCTCTGCAAAGATATTTTTCTTCACTTTGAAGTGCCGTGGCCCATTTGAGCTGTCTAATCGAAAATTTCACTTTCTGTCAGAGCAGTTCTCTCAAAAGTCCTGTAAACCCGTAAAACAGTGAGGTAGTGGGATACTAACACAGTTCTGCCAAACAGGAAATCCCAGCAATTTTCAGAAAAGAGAAATGCATGTAAAATTCAGCTTCATGCCCACATTACAAAGCTATCAAAAATGTACGAAAGGAACATCCGAGAATGCTTACCAGATTCCTTGACATCAACTTTAACCCTCTCCTTTCCAACATCAAAAGCCAATATCTACCTCAGCTTTCCATTGTAGTCACTGTTGGGTTTTAAATTCTCATCCAGACATCGGTGAAATTAAAGGGGCAAACAGAATGACATGGGGATACATCAAAGCCTTACACCTAACAGATTTCCATACCTCTGCAAGATTTTCAGCTGCCCTCACATCTCGCCAGCTTAGACTCAGTTGGGAAAATGGGATGTGGTGAAGGCATTTAGTTTTTTCACCAAAAAAAGTGCAGATTGAGTTTTTCATTGATTACAGCTTTTTTATTAAAGATGCTATTACTGAAAATGGTCACCGTATGAAAATGGAGTAGTAGAGAGTCCACTATAATACCTGTAAATGATTCACTGAAAAGGAGAGAAACCCTGTGAAATAGAAGGGATGCAACTGATTTTCAGTCCTTGGGAATAACCAATAGCTCACAAATTGCTCTGCTTCACTCCACCACTCAGAAAGTACATGCTCATCATTAAGCTGGGAGAATGAAAAGTATTACTTCATTTTTTGCTCATCTGAGATCTTGCAGAGGTCAACAACATTGAAAGGGTCCTTGCTCTTCCCTTAACAGTCACTTGGGCTTGTTCATTTGCCTCTTCATGGCATCTTTCTCCTCTTCCTTACATTTTTGTATAAAATTGGAAATTCACTGCTCGTTTACTACTTCTGTTCCACCCCTCCCCAGATTTTCATATCGTCAGTTTCTTTCAGCATCTCTTTCTTTTTTTTTTTTTTTTTTTAATATGGATGACAGGCTGCACAAAGGAAAAGAAAAGGTCAGCAGCAAAAACCTCTTTGCTCGTCTTTTGGCAATCTGAAGCTTTGAATCCACTGATCTGCTTCCTAGTATTTCTTATTATCAAAAAAGAATATTTTTGGCATAACCATGTTACTAACCAAGTAGTTTACCGTTTACATTATATTTCTTTCACATTCCTTTTTCACCATTTCTAAATACACAGTCCACCACAAGAAATACCTGATAACTCTGACTAAAATATGTTTATGTATAGCAGTAATCATTTGAAAGATATTGAGCTAATACAGTTTGGAAATTCTTGCACCATCAACGCCTCACCACAATTTAGGCTAAGTCATGGTACTAATCAAGTAGCAACTGTGACCACAATAGTTGCAAAATGATGAAGTTGGTAATCCTTAGTGACTATAACCCAACTAAGTAACTACCAGTGTAATTTATGACACGGAAAACACATGAGAAAGCTGGAAATCCTCTGAGGACTGGATATTCCGATCTTAGAGAAAGTATTCTAAGACATAGACCTGAACGAAATGGAGGGAAAAAAAAAAAGAAGAAGAAGAAAGAAAACAAAAGAGCAACTTTAAAGAAAGGGAAACAAACCAACAATTTGGTAGATTTTGTTGTCAGTTCCTCTCCTGACTCTAGAGATACACTTGTGGGTGCACGCTCACATGTGCAATTATTGTTGGCTTCTGTAAAAGGCCCAGACTCCCCCAGCTTAATGGAACTAACTCATTTAAACTGGCTGGCAATTTGCCCCATGCTGTTTGCAGTGACAGCATCTTCCATGCTTCATTTTGCCAAAATTCCTGCAGAAGGGATAATGATCTTATGTATGGAGCAAAATTCAATTAAGAAGAAAATAGTGTTACTATTCCTGTGATGTGAAAAAGAACATGGACATTTGGAGACTGTTTCGGGTTAGTTATGGGTAGCACACTCCTTTCTCTATTTTGTTTCAAGCTAAGATGTTAAAAATATATTCTGCGTGTATTAACGACTGAATATCCATCATAGGTCTTGTGGTGGGGCTAAATTTACAGACACAGGCAGATCATTAACACAGAAGCATATTTCAATTTTACACCCTATTTGTGTGGACAAATAGAAAACCCAGTTTATATTTTGGTTCAGTATCAAAACCCTTACCTGCTCTGCTGTCCAGTGGGCCAAAATCCAAGGAATACTTCACTACGTGATAGTTGTTCCATACATAAAGGAGGTTGTCCCGGGGATTATAATCCACAGCAGCAATGTACTGATAGGAGTTTGGAAAGGGCACATCCACCATGCTATCCTTGCTTTGGTCAGTGTTATATATGTAGTCTATTTTATTCCCCGTGGCCTCATTGTCATCATCTTCATACACAGACTTCACCACATATAAAATCCCACAAATCATGAAGGCGTTAGAAGCTGACCTCTTGTCATAGGCAGTATCCCATGTCCCTTCTATCCTTAATGTGTAAGGGTTTAACTGGCTAATGACTATTTTGCCATTATTTTGTTC
This sequence comes from Cygnus atratus, assembly GCF_013377495.2. NCBI lineage: Eukaryota > Metazoa > Chordata > Aves > Anseriformes > Anatidae > Cygnus > Cygnus atratus. Next base: position 13,342,606 of record NC_066365.1, on the reverse strand, counting down.
TGTTGCATAGATTACCCACAGCCCGTTCTCATCCACAGCCAGGTCTATATCAGACTTGCCTCCCCAGCGGTAGGGAGAGGTGTCATGGTAATTTGCATTAGCTATGATCGCCTCCCCACTTTTTATTCTTGTCCGCAAGTCAAACTTGACTATGTTTCGGGTTCGCTCCTTGTTGAAGAACAAAGCCCCATCATACACCACAAATCCCGTGCCATCCACTCGGTGTGGGAGTTTGTAGGTTGTGGTTGGCCTCCCGGCAATGAAGTCATCCTTGGAGGAGTACTCCGTCAGTGTGTCTGTTCGGTATGGTGTCCAGGGCATGTAGTAGATCTTGTCAGATGCCTGCAGAGGGTCTTTGCACCAGGCACCGGACTGGTGGTCAGATTCGAATAAGTGTTCGCTCTGGTATACTCCTTTTAGCAATCCAGGGCAAAGAAAAACTGTTGGAGATGAAAAGAATTCAAAACAAAAAAACAAAGTTAATGAGAGTCCAGGGGTGCTTGGCCCAAACATCGAAACAGCCTCTAGTTCTGCAGCAGAGGACACTTGAGATCAGAGGAAACCCACAAGCAATGACTTGTAACTGGAGACCAGCCTTTCCAGTGGCCAAGTCTCTAGAACAAGACTTGCTCCACCAAATTGATTGTTTTTCTGCTTTTTCTATCAACTTCGGCTCATTTTCTTATTGCTTTTCAAATCTATTTTTACAGGTGTACTTACTTGGACCACTCGCCTTTGTAAACTCTGAAATGAGTATGTGCCCCCAAAGGATTTCTGGGTTTGTATTTCCAGATTACATTCTGCAGTGAATCTGTACCTACTAGGTGAAGGAGTAAACTCCCGGGGAATTGTTCCACATAGTTATTTTGAACAGCCCACTGAAGAGTGGCCTAGAAATGGAAATAAAAGAAAGAAAGTCCCATCCTTATAGCCCAAGTGATATTAAATATTTAAAGGGTACCAATAGCAAAGCAGAGGTGAATCCCTTAGCAACTCAGAAGGGCATTTAGAGCAAAGGGAGTGGAAGGGAATACCCAACTACAGACCAGTAGTGTAACTAGGAATGAAGTTTTTGAAGCCGCTACAGGACACACAAAACATGCAGTCCACACAATTGAAAATGAACGATGTATGAATGCTGAAAGGAAAAGAAAAGGAAAGAAAGAAGGAAGGAAGGAAGAAAGGAAGAAAGGAGGGAAGAAAGGAAGGAAGGAAGAAAAGAAGGAGCGAAGGAACAAAGAAAGAAAGGAAAGAAGGAAAAGCATCAAGTTCACTGGAGAGGAACCCAAGGTCTAGATTTTAATCAGTTAAAAAATGTCCTGTTAAATATAGTAGTAATTCAAACTTAAGAACATATACCTTCTATTGTTACATGAGAGGAGCACAGAGGAGCAGTGGGACTAACCAGGCTGCTTTGCTGCTCAGACTTCTGGGGGGATGAGGGGGACTGGCTCATGGCCGAGGCATGGGAGGAAGCTCTGGGCAGATGTTGGCATCATGGAAAGGCCAACAGCCCAACCGGCTGTGCGGGGAGACAAAAGCGGTGTGTGAGGGATGCTGCGGAGCAAAACAGGCTCGCTTGGCCCTCACCATCCACGTAAGCACCCTTCCAACCTGGAGGGGCTGCATGTGCTTCAGGGGGAGAATACTTGTTGGTTGCTTGTAATGCTGATCTTCATGAACTTGAATAACCACCATGATGAGATAGGCAGCGGGGAGCCACGAGGAGCCATCCCACCACGGGATTATGGTAGCACAGGGCTAGCAGATGGGATCCCACATTTGTACTCCCTGCTTGGAGTTTAACCAATTATTTTTTGAAAATTCAGAAATAATATCCTCTGGAGAGCGAAACAGGAGGAAAATCAGATTTAGCAGCTGGTGTAAAAGCATATTGCTCTACTGGAGTCTTGGTAACCACCCCAAGGAGCTGATAAAGGGGTGCCATTTCTAAAAGGCTTTTGCAGCATAATTAGGTATACTTATGCACATACGTATGTACGCATGCTTTCCAAATTCTTTGGGGCAGAAGAAAATGGAATTATCTAAACCTTTGAATAGAAATTTAATGAAAGGAAGTGGTACTGGTAAAACTTCTCAGCAAAAATGAGTTATCTCGTGAAGTTGAGCAGCAGAGAGACTAAATAAACTTTAACAAAAAAGTAGTGAGAATTAATGACAAAGTATTTCAACTAAAACGTTAAACTGTTAAATAACTTAGCCTATACATAAGTAATATATATATATAATTCGAAAGGTATTTAATTACCTTTTTGTTCCACTTCTATTGTAGAGAGAGAAGTAAAGAGAGAAAGGAGAAAAGAGAATAGATTAATGGTACTGTATTGGCCAGGTACTTTTCTTTACCTCTTTCATATGAAAAGGAAGATTTAATAATTTACTTTAGATACTACTACATAACGTGAACATTTTATATATATATATATTTAAAGCCCTTCTGCCCATATACACTGAATAATATGCAGACAAACTGATCAAAATACAGGCATATTTTAACTTTACGAATATTTTAAGAGAAAAAAAACAATACTTGGGACATACCAAACCCCCTGAACTTTCTGAGAGACCTTGTCAGCAGCCTTGGACTACGTTCATAGAACAAAATGAAATACCCATACTCTGAAATACAAGTGATCCAGATTTATATATAGAATGAACTCGTTCAAGGAGAAACATTATAAAATACACAACCTCATATATTTAGCAAAAAACCTGTAAAATAGAGATGCCTACTTTATTAAGCAGAAGAATATTCCCTTATGACACTAATAGAGAGCTTGTGAGAGTCAAATGAAGCCCATTGGTAGACATTTGCAGAATATTGTCCCATGTCTCAGAGAAACAAGCTTAGGAGGACTTGAAAACAAACAAACAAACAAACAAAAAAAACATTTTAAATATTGTAATACTTACATGATTGTCAGTAAGCGTCTGATGACTGATAATGATAACAAGTTAAAAATATCTAAGCGCTCTTTAAAAAGCCCAACCCCACATCTTGCAGAATGTTTTTATGTGAATTATTCACCATGCATAATGATGCTGCAGAAGAGGCTGTGTCCCTTTGGACAAGGCCCCTTGCAGTCAGAATAAATATATGCAGTGCACTTACTAATCTCTAAATGCTCGCTTTCTGTATCTAACAGCCTTCTGTGAGAGGCTCTGGGGGCTGTCATCTGAAAGCCCCCTGTGGTTGTGGCACCAACCCCTTCTTCTGGCTGCAGCAGCAGCTGGGTGCATCCCAGGGGGATGAGGGTCCTGCCTGCCTTTGCCCCATGCTTGGCTGTCTGCAGGGCAGGATGCTGCCATAGGGTCAGCAAAAAGCTGGTGCTCTGGTTGGATCCCTGTATCGTGGGCTTGGCCCGTGCTGGCTCACAAAGCCATGCCAAGACAGCAGGGCACAGCAATCACAGGGCTGAGTTGGGCAGCCTACAGAACAAGCCAAATGGTCAAATCTCTGGAAAAAAAAACTGTTTCTTTAGAGGAGGGTAGAACCTGGAAAATGAGGCACAGCCCTAACAAAGGAGCAGCGCTGTTTTCTGTGCACCTGCCTCTCCTTCAAGTGGTACACAGAAAACCACATGGCAATATACTGAAATGTCAGGATATCGCTCCTGCGTTTATCAGTTGCGATGTGTTGTGTGTTTCAGTGCACACAGCACTTTTCTGAAAAGAAAACCAAGAATATGGCAAGGTGAGGCCCCAAGACAGCTTCTGCACTCCCCTTCCTTGGGTTTGCTGGTTCTGCAGGGTCTCTTCCCTGAAGGTATAGGAGAAGACAGGCCCCATAAAATATCACCAAAGGAGAAGTGAGAACTTGCCAGTAAAACAGTACAGTTTTGACAGCTGAGAGATCTCTGTTCAGAGAAGCGAGACAGGAATGCAAAGGTATGCACACATGCTTTGTTTTCGCTTGTGCAGAGCTCACTCTGGCCCCTTCCAGACTGAGACATTAGCCAAATGACTGTCCTCCAGTGCTGGGATTGCAAACCCTCTGCATTTAAAAGTCTCGTTCATTTGGATGGGAAACTGCAGGCTAAATGGAAGATCAACAGGCTCAATGATTTCAGGATAAGACTGCAAATGCATTGGCTAGACATGTGGATCTGCACTTCACCATGTGCAGAGGCGCGTGTCCAGAGCCAGCTATATAACAGAAGCTCCCAAAACGAACATTTTTCCAAGCTTAAGCAGTCTTTTTTACCTGGGCTTTGATTCAGACTGTTTTCTACCTTGTAACAGGTTGAGGTTAAAGGTAAATGTTTTCCCCATGTGGCTATCAGGGCTCTAGTGAGCAGAGACAACACATTTCAGTGCAAGTACCTGATTTTGCAAGGGAAAAAGCCAGCAGAACTAAAAGGCACCGGACCCAGCGACTGGAGAAACTCACAAAGCAATTGCTCTTCCTGTCCCAGGCTGTGGCTGGGCACAGTTAATAAGGTATTAATAAAAACACTAAATATCCCTTGGAAAAGCAAGAAAGTAATGACAGACATCCAAATATATACCTTCACGCAACACCAGTTCTTCTGGCCTAATGGGATACTGTACCTCTGGCAGCGTAGATGGTTGTAACTTACGTTTCACACTGAGCAAAAGCTTTTGTAATGCACTCCAACAACCGAGCAATATCCTGAAGTACGAAAAGGGAAGCTTCTGCAGGAGATAATATATTCACGACCAGCTGAGTGACCTGAAGCATTGATTACCCTTATCCTGAAAAGCTTGTATGTGTTGTTAGTGGTCAGTGCCACAGCCAGTTCTGTTATGGCCAACTGCATCCTGGGCTGCATCAGCAGAGGGGTGGCCAGCAGGTGGAGGGAGGGGATTGTCCCCCTCTGCTCTGCCCTTGCGAGGCCCCACCTGGAGTGCTGCGTCCAGGTCTGGGGCCCCCAGCACAAGAAGGACGTGGGGCTGTTAGAACAGGTCCAGAGGAGGGCCACAAAGATGATCAGAGGGCTGGAGCACCTCTCCTATGAAGAGAGCCTGAGAGAGCTGGGGATGTTCAGCCTACAGAAGAGAAGGCTCTGGGGTGTCCTCACTGCAACCTTTCAGTACTTGAAGGGGACTAGAAAAAAGATGGAGAGCAACTCTTTGCTCAGTCAGATATTGACAGAGCAAGTGGGAACGGTTTTAAACTAAAAGAGGGGAGATTTAGATTAGAGGTTAGGAGGAAATTCTCCACTCAGAGGGTGGTGAGGCTCTGGCACAGGTTGCCCAGAGAAGCTGCGGATGCCCCATCCCTGGAGGTGTTCAAGACCAGGTTAGATGAGGCCCTGAGCAACCTGACCTGGTGGGAGGTGTCCTTGCCTATGGCAGGGGGATTGGAATTGGATGATCTTTGAGGTCCCTTCCAACCCAAGCCATTCTGTGATTCTGTGATATATATTATACACATACAATCCCAGACACGGTGCATGTTTTGGTGAGCTCCTGCATGGTGCTTTTGGTGCTCTCCGTTGTATGCATCCCAAATACATACTTTCTGATTTAAGACTTAATGCTTTTAAATTTCACTAATTCCTCTGCTTCTACTGGGACAACATTCTATTATTCAAACAGGTTGCAAGGAAAGCTTGGAGGGCTTACCTCATTGAATTATATCAAAAGGAAGGGTTGAATTAGGGTCTGATTATCACCTCATTTATGCAAAATACCACTGCAAATCTGTTTGTACACAGCATTGACAGAATTATTTGAATTTTGTCTGATTACAGTCCATTTTACACCTCTGCAATGCCAAAATACATTAGAAGTGCCAGTTTGTAGCATTTAAAAGCACAGGAGGCACCTCATCTTCCCCTACAGGGATCTAAGAAAAAAATGTGTACACACAGTTATTTCTCTTTCAGTGAGACCTTCTGCTTCTACTACTGACGGCACATTCGTTTGAACACAACAAGGGTATTTCACCTTGATTTCCTATGCTGCTTGCAGGCCAGTGCCTTTGGCTTCCACAGCATGAGAGGCTGGAAGGAAATCAAGAACCCCTCGGTGAGGCTGGGGGAAGTTACAAGACTTTCCACGCGCCCTGATTTTCACCCATTTCTTCAGATGGGAGAGAAACCAAGCCCAACGTGTGACTGTCAGCTGCTGCAGCCTGCCCCTGCTGAGCCCAGAGCCGAGCAATCAGGCAGATTCCCTGCCACCCATTCAGAGAAATCACACAAACAAATTAATTAAATACTCTTCGTGCTGCTGGGTATAGAGGCTCTGAAAACACGCTCTTAATTTCCGGCACAATTAACACTTGAACAACATTAACTGCTCATTTTCTTACCACCACGTTGAGTTGCACTCAACTCTACAAGGCACAAGCACACTGTGGCATCAGTAGGGTCCTGTAGAGAGCTCTCTCTCCCTGGCACTACTTCAAACCCACAACATGAGCACAAAACTCCTGGAAAAAAATGATCCGAGTAGGGGGGATGTTAAATGCAATTGCAAAAGTAAATAAAAAGTTGTGCCCTGTACTTTGCCAGCTGTTTTCTTCAGGACAGATGTGTAACAGCAGAGTAAGCGAAATCCAATCCCTGTTGCTGTCCTTCCCAGGTCAAACTTAATATACAGACATTCAGCATTAAACACATAATTAATGATGAAATTGAAGGACTTCTAAAACAGTTTTTTGAGGCTGACCTTAGTGGTATAAGATGCAGCATTTCAGCTGTTCTGAGGGTGCTCCATGCCAGATGTGACTAACTGCTGTTATCTTGCCCCCACCAACCAGCTTGAGCAGATACATGGGGAGGTGAAGCCAAGAAGTGGTGATGGCAGTAGGAAACAAACTGAGGAAAACTATCACCAGAAGGCACAGTGCTGGTTTTGTGCCTTCCCGACACATGACCCATAGTGCGAGGTGGTGACTGTCACACCATTTGTCCCTGAACTCTGCTGCACCAGGCTCAAGCATTGAGCTCCCTCTAATGTGATAAAAATGAAATCTGGAAGCTGCCTCGTGCCAGGGCTCCTCATACAAGGATGGTCTTGGGATTTCCAGCCTTTTCTTTCTCTAACCCCTAGACTCCAAGCTCCTCGGACCAACAGCAGAACAGCCACAACTCTCTGCCTTTGACTTGAGGGCTTCCCTACAGCACCCAGAGACAGCTTTCCCAATTTACATGGCTCTCCCCAGCACACACACACCTTTCAGTGGGTCAAGGAGAAATATGTTTGGGAACCTGCAAACCTAGCAAGGTACCCCAAAGCATGTCCAGGGAGAACTTGCTCAGAGATGAAGATGCTCTTCCTTTTTGAAGACGCATCTGGGTGCAGGATTCTTGGTGTTTCTATACCAAAAGACTGTTAAACAAGAGACTTGTTCACAATTCAGTCCACCAAAGCACATGTCAATAAACTCCCTTTTAGCTGTCACAACAGAAAGCAGTAGTCTAGGCAATTAGGCAATATACAAATGATAACAGCATCAGATTCACAGCATGTTCAGCGTGGCAGATCGTTGATGACAGGACCCAGCAGTCAGTGCTAGAGAAACTCCAGGCTACAGGAAAATCTGCTGCTGGGTAGGATGTATTCCCAGTGATGCTAATAGTAATAGAGCACACAAGGTCCTGAGTGGTTTCTCTTCCCAATCCCTACAATTTAGAAAAGTGGTTGAGGTTCCCAAGGAAACACATCAGCCAACAGACCATAGGCAACACAACTGGGGCATGCAACTTGCAGGAGGGTCATCATCTTCTCGCCAGTTCCCTACCTCAGCACCCAGCTGGTAAGGCTGAGGAGGACAGTACCATTCTGTGCTTCAAGCTCCTGGTGCCACCAGGAAACATGGATGTTACATAGACAGATCCTAATCAGGTAGCAGAGTTACAGGAAAGCTGACCTTTGCAGCAGCAGATCTGAAGTAAACACCTCTAAACCCAGAGAATGGAAATATGTTACTAATCATTAGTTTGTACTTAAAAACACACAACCCACAATGTATGGTTTGCCAGAAGAACAGTCAGAGAGATAGATAGCTCAGCATCTATATGACACAAGCTGTTTTGGCAACCTAAAGTTCAAAACACTGTGCGAGTACCAGTCCCTGTTTTGTTTTGTTCTCCTGACACGTAATTAAAATGACAAAGGAGACCACATAGCTAAGCTCAGAGCTCACTCCCTGCAGCACACAGGCAAACCGAAGCACGTCGGACCATTTCTCTCATCCTTATATGAAAGCCTGGGGTCCCACTGTAGCACAGCTGGATGGCTGCTGCACCCTAAACACCCTAATAATGAGCAAAACCAGTCACAGGCACTGCAGCAAGCTGCACCCAGCAGAAGGCTGGCTGACATTTGGACTTTTGGGAAAGGAAGAGCAACAGCAATACGGTACATAGCAAGTTGGTCTTTGGTTTCTGTCCCTTCAGTGCAGCTGTTCCCACTACAGAAGACACAAGCCTCCCTCCTCACCAAGCTGACCCCTTAGCTCCTGGCCTGTTTGCCCCCGTGAAGCATTTATTTTACGAGCTTTTCATGTGAAAAGTTGTAACATGCAGCCAGAGAAGCCCTCTTGGGTCTAGGCTCAGGAGCAATCAGAGAGAATGGAGGAATTAGGTTTTCTGAGACTATTTTGCAAATACAGTATGTACTGTTGCCACCTTCCCATTTTTGCCACCTGATTCCATTTTACCACTTTTCTTTTCTCTCTTTTTTCTTTTTTTTTCTTTTTTTTTTTTTTTTACTTTGCCCTCAACATGACAGGTTTACTAGAAATCATTTCCCTTACTTTTCAGAGCAAGAACAATGTCAGGTTCCTTTAGCAAGGTACAGTAAATAAATACATAACAGATTGTGCTTTGTGCCCCGCCACTGCTTTACCTGGGGGACCTCCCTTGGGGGAACAGGCCCCATTAACGTTACCTGCCTTAGCAGTCCAAGAGCAACTTGACACTTGAATGTAAAGCACACAGACTTCCAGTCTCCAGCCAGAGCAATGAATAGATTATTCTTATCAATTATTGCTGTTAATTAACCTTCTCACAGCTGCCAACTTCTGTTATGAAAGAACCCCACACAGCTTTGAGCCTCCCTACTGCATTTCTCCTCCAGACCAAAACTGTTCTGCAAGCTAAGTTTTAGACTTTTTCCAGCCGCTCTTCCTCATGCCTACACCGCCCCATGGGGTTGTTATGGCCCAGGTGTACCACCCGGCACTTGGCCGTGTTGGATGCCATACAGTTGGATGTGGCCCATCAGTTTAGCCCATACAGATCCCTCTGCAGAGCCTTCCAACCCTCAAGCAGATCAAAACTCCCACCCAACTTGGTGCTGTCTGCACATGTACTGAGGTTGCACTTGATCCCCTCATCAAGCTCATTGATGAAAATGTTAAACAAAACTGGTCCTGACACTGAACCCTGGGGAACACCGGCTGTGACCAGCCACCAAATGGATTTAACTCCACTGACAATGACCCTTCGGGCCTGGCCACCCAGTTTTTTACCCAGGAAACAGTCCAGCCATCCAAGCCATGAGCAGCCAGTTTCTCCAGGAGAATGCTGGACAATCATGACTTATTGCACAGCAGAAATGCTTGCATTTCACAGCAAATAAAGTGCTAATCCTTTATTTAATAAAAGGGAGGAATACTTGCTCCGTTTCCAAATTATATTTTTCATATAATACCCAGGCATCCATAAACAAAGGTGCTCTGTAACTACCTTGTGTTACAGGGGCCTCATATAACGCATTCCCAAAATTATCACTTCCTAATTAATCTCACTGTGAAGTTACAGAGATTGGAAATGTCAATAATGCATAAACGCTTTCACAAACCACAACCTAAATTAGATCCTTAAATACGGTATCTATGGATTTGCAGAAATCAAAGCTGTCATTTTTCATAAATGGATTTTTTTTTTTTTGGATTTTTATTCGTCTGATAAATTCGTGAAACCTTTCAAACCATTAATTTGGGCTTCCTTAAAATGTCAGTGCTTTCAGTCTGCTTTTTAATACATAATAACTAAATTTAATAGATGTTCACTAAAATAATACTAAGGATTATTAATGTTAAAACACACGTCAGCTTAACTTACAGTCATCAGGACCCAGGAAACCACTAATGTACATTAACTCTTGTCCACCAGAGGTTTCTGACAGATGAAAAAAAAGTTATAGCTTCCTATAAAATTGTTTTGTGTATTATAGATCAAATTTTGGACTTTTTGGGTAGAAGCCATCTTTTTGTTAGAGATTTGTATAATGAATGACAGGCATCGGAGGCCCTAGCCCTCATGTGGACTGTCCCAAAAACCCAAGAAATAACAAATGCTTTTCCATGGCATTGTCCCCTCGAGGCCAATTTTCTAGGAGCTTAAATATTATGACTTCATTTCCTCATTTTAGGTACCAAAACACACAAAAAGTTATGCCTTTAAATATTTTGTTAAGGGGAAAGAAAAAAAAAAAACAAGCATCAGTCTTGCAGAAAGCCAATGAAACTTCTGGGTTCTGAGTCTTGGGGTTAAACAACAAAACCCCTGCTAAGTGCCCAGCCCTGCAAGAGCCTATGCTCTTTGGCAGAGCAGAGATCAGCGAGACAGTTCTTAACTGTTTTGCAACATTCAGATTTCCTGAAATTCTCTGAATAATTTCTGTTCTTCCTTTGACTCTCTCCTCTTGTTATTATTCTAGGTGGCAGTCACAGTGACTGGCTCCCCTGAAGAGGCAGCCACTTCATCAGCTTCAGCAGATGCTGAATGTGATTGTGCTGTGCTTCTAAACGTATTACCCAAGAGGTAAATATTTTTTGCTCATGTAAAGATAATTCACTTAAGGTATAATGAGTCCTGAAATATACTACACTGAATAAAATATATATTAAAAAAAGAAAAAAGTAGCAGGTATTGTTATATTCATAGTTCATCTTCAGAAGAAGTATCTGATTTTTTAATGTGTATAAATCTCTTCTGTGGTGAGATTTTATGTTTAGAGTGCCATTCTAGAGATAAAGAAACCTGAAAACCCAATTCATCCTTGATAAGGCATTCAGGAGACAAAAAGGTTGCTTATGCTACTCAATGTGTTTGTCAGAGGTGAATCATTTAATTTTCTCTGCTCTGTCTGAAGAAGCAACATAACCAGGCAAAACGGGGCAGAGCCGCACTATTGCCTAGATAAGACCACGGCCACCACTTCTGCCAGATGGGAGAAGTGCCACGAGCATTGGCCACTGCTCATCATCAGGGGCAGATAAACAAGCCAAACAGACTTCTGGTGTGACCCTATGGCTGTCGCGCATCCTTCTGTTACCTCTAGATTATATAAAAAACAAGCAGTAACTTCTTAATTTACTGCAACTCTCCCAAGTTGTTGTGCACCAGGATTTTCCTTTTGAAATTCAGCAATTAAAAAGAAGCAGAAAGATGAGTTTTGTGCGAGAGAAAAAAAAAAAGGATCGTACAAATACTGTGTGAAATTCAATTACAGCTATATAAGTCATTCATCCAAACTTTCATTGGCAGTTGGCCTCGTATTGTTTCCAGCATGACAGCAGATGAGTGAGCTGCTACTAAATTGCAGCAGAATCAGCCACCTGGACATCATTCTCCCATAACAAAAAAATAAAATAAAATAAAATAAAATAAAGTAAAAAAGGAAAAAGAAAAAAGAAAGCCCAGATCCAGAAGGGGATGTAAGCACTGCAGGGCTAACTGTCTGCAGGGCTTTTGCAGCAGCTGGCTACTGCTGCCAATGACAAGTCTTAGGCTGAGCACCCACCAGCCTTCTGCAACACAGCCCTGCGGCTCTGAAGAGCAAGAGGTGGAGGTCTGGCCCCTGAGATGGAGGCTTGAATTAAACCTCATTCAGGCTGTGAGCTGCTTTCTAAAATAGAGAGGCATTGCTGTGCATTACTTTCAGCTCCAGGTTAAAAAAATAGACAGCCAAGCATTTTCCAAGAACGTTTAGTGCCTCTCTGAAAAAAGTCTGGGCACAAAATGAGCACTGAGCTGCTGCTCCCCGCCATCAGGAAAGGCTTCTGCACATGTGGAGGTGGATCAAGAAGTGCTGGCAGCAGGGTTTTGTCCTCCAGAACTGCTGAATGCAACTTTCCAGGACAACAACCTATGGTGCACCTCATTGTCTGTATTGCCCACTCAGCCCAGGAGAACTCAGAAATGGGGCACAGACAACAAAATGGTTTAAAACCCCACAAACAGCTTTTTCAGAAATAGTTTTGCTTGGTACAGTCAATCTAACCCCTGGAAGCTCTCGTAAGCAAGTTGGAGTCTAGGTCTTACCGGTCTTGGTCATTCAGTCCACCTGTAACTGGGTTGGGTGAACAGGGCCAGAAAACCACCCCAGTTCTTCCTCTTCCTGCGATGTTAAAAGCACTGAAAGATCACTTGGCAACACGGCAAATGTAGCTAATTCAGATAATTATTATTTGCATAGCTATTTATGTCTTCTTTGCCAGATTAATTGTAAACCCTCCTTGTCTGCCTTTAAAAAAGGAACAAAAGCCTGATGTTCATTAAAGATTTGTCCTCATCCAGGCACGAGATAAATTTGGGATGTCAAGAGCCTGACAGAGCCATCAAGGCAAACGTTAGGTACCTTGCCTTAAGCCATAAGTGGGAAGGGAAAACATCCTAGGTGGGGGAGTGCTGAATTGAAGCTCTGTGTCTTTTGGTCAGATTTCTCTCCAAAGAGGAATAAACTGTTTGTCATACTGCCAGTTCCGAGACTAGCTATAAAATAATGGATTCCACAGGCCCAAATGAGGCTAATCATGATTGCCAAGGCATGTCTGTGCTGTGAGAAGTGAGTGAAATCTGATGCTCTTCAGAGAAAACATTTTTTGAAAAGCTCTTTGCTCTGCAATAAGCCTTGGCAGTTATCTCATGTCTTTGAGTATCTACCATATTTCTTGTTTGATTGCGAGGCATATTGCTGACACCGGCTGCTATGGCTGAGTTTCCTTTAATAATGCTTGGTAGGTAAAACACCACTTCGTTTTAGCTGCTGAGAAAACCGTGAGGACGGATTTTGCATCAGCTGCCTCTCTCAATAGTACTTATTCTTAAGTGTCTCCAACTGGATGCTGGAGTAAAATGCCCATCAAAACAAGAAAAGTCTTTCCACAAAACCGAGCAATAAACCAACACATTTGTTTTCTCCTCTCTGAATCGGGGAACACCTACGAAGTAGGTGAGGTGGGATTTTACCGCAACTGCTACGGAGAGCGAGTGAAGAGCAGAGAAAGGAGGCATCGGAATTGGTGCTTTGGGACAAGGTTTTAAAAGCTGCACGGCAAATTTTAACAACATGCAGAATTTAAAAAAAAAAAAAAAAGAAGAAAAAAGAAGAAGGAGAATCAGGATAAAAATCAGGGCATAACTTCTAGCATTTTCAGGTGTAAGTAATTAACCCAAGTTACACGTATGCACAGGAATGATTTGCAATATTTTCAGATTTAAATAATTCGCCCAACCATGTCAAATGCACATACACTCATTTAGGTACTGGCATAGATTACGCTTCAAGGCACACTCCCAAAATGCTCTGAAGAAACAGTCACTGGAGCAGCAATAGTCTGACACCCACATCCAACTACACATCACCAAGGCAAGTATCACTGCTTAGGAGTCTTCATTTCATCTTCTGTTTTCCTCCAGCTCTCAGCAACAAAATCTATGCTGAGATGCAGATTTTTTTTAGAGGAGATCATGTCCTGCTGAAGGTGAAAGGCCAGGCTCCCGTGGTTTTCCCCATGTCCTGCTCCAGATGTGCTGGGGAGATGGGAGAGGCTGTGGGCATGCCTGCGTACGTGCAAGACAGACATGCATAACCGCCTCCTTGAGGGATGCAGATTTAGGCAACACTAAACATGCTGCTTCAGAGCAACTCCTCCACTAAACTTCAGGGTGTCCTCCAACCCCAGCTGAGCAAAACTCCCTCTCTCCGCTGTGCAGCAGCATCTTTCTTACCTCTGTTTCGCTTGTCTCCTCGCCGCGCCAAGAACTCATTAATCACTAGCTACAGGACCGCGCAGAAAGCCCTCGCATACTTGCCGAGCTGACGAAGGAGCAGAAACGGAGCCAGGGGCTGGCGGGGGTCCCCACGGTGCTCTGGGGAAGGCTGCACCAGCCAGGCTGCCACCGGCTGCGGCTGCCACACAAGCGGACCTCTGGCAGGTTGGTGTTGCGATGTGTTGACTTAACGAAGTACGCAGGTAAACGCATTAACGGAGGGCAGCTCGCACCAAATGTGTGCTCTGGGCCCACGCACGAATAAAAAGCACTTTTATGTGTTTCAGGATTTGGTTCCCTACCGTATGAACCTAGGACTAAGAAGGATGACATATTTTATACTTAGTTTTTTAATGAATAAGCACTGATATAAAGCAGGGACCTAGCTGGAATGAACTGTCACTTTAAAGGAATACATCTGAGACCTTTAACTTGCACTGGTATATTTGGTGAAGTAAAAATATTATTCTGCTTGGGAGAACCACAAATTACAGCAATAAAATATATGCGGTGAATACGTAGAAATTTGGTACTATTTGCAATGAACTGAATATTAGGCACTACTAAGACCTATCATTTTCACCATCAATGAAAAAAAGACTATTTTATTTCTAATTTAAAGCATATGAATTTATGAAGGTTCAGAAAAGTCTTTTGTGCGCTTTTGCAACAGCTTAACTTCTAATATATTTTATATTCGGAAATTAGGATCCTTGAGCTCTTGCACGATATTTACTGGTGTACATTATTACAGCGGTCAGTATGTGGTGCCCTCTCTCTATTTCTTAGCCAATGCAGTATTTTCACCATGTCATCAATAGATTAAAAAAAAAAAATCTCACTGGAGTAAAAAGAAAAAAAATATGTGACAATGAAACACACTCATTTTGCTATGAGGTAATTCAATAAATCTGTCCACTTTGCTAAGGCTTAGTTTTTATGTAAAACGACACTTACTTATCTTGCTAACTTCAAACTGGAAAAAGAATTAAGGGTGAGGTTCAGTTTTCAGCCCAGCTTTTAGTAATCTGAAAATAGGAAACAGGGCTAAGAGGGACCCTAAGAGGTCAAAGGGACAAAGCCAGACACCAGGGCTATGCTTGGTTCAGGTAAATGCTCTTTTGAAATCTCTCTTTTGGACAATTTAGATGAGGAAAAACCCAAGAATCAAATGGTCACATTGCTGGAGGTTCCCAAAGAGACATCAGTGAAGCCATGCCTATATGGTGGTGGTGATGGGACATCAGCCCTTTCCTTTCATTGTAGCCTTTCTCTTCTGTGTTGTTGGGTGGCCTCATCTAACAGATCTTACGGGAACATGTTAGAGCCTAAGCCCATGAACAGCACAAACAAAGCTTAGTGTCTCCTGGGAGAGGCTTCTGAAGATGCATCTTTCCACCAAACTACTAAATAACCTTGGGGGTGGGAGGGAAAGGAGGAAGTTGGGCATTTGAGAAGAACTGGACCAAACCCAAGCACGCTTGGATGACCTAAGATCACCTGGTGAAAAGATGCTGTGCTAGGCTAGAAGTGAAACAGTTTAAGAAGCATCACCGTTAAGATTGGTGAGAAAACACAACCCGGAGACCATGCAGCAACATGCATTCATCTTCCTGCCACCGCAGCTCATCACTAACCCAGCCTACTTTTTTTTTGCACCTCTCTGAGAGAGGCAGCAGTTTCTGATGACCAGCAGAACAACAAAATGATAACAATATTTGAGGCTAAAAAAAACACGTATCCCGGAAATCAGCGAATCATTATAAAATTCAGATGACATGTAGGCATAATCCAACAAAGGTTTGATCAACTGTTTGGCCTCAACAAGCGTATGAAACCCTAGGTGTTGCAAGCAAGAGCAGTGAGTGAGAGATTGTGGGTAGCCCACCCTTCTAGTAGAAGAAGCTCATGTGGCTTGATATTTCACAAATGCCTACTTTTATAAAAATGTTAAGAACTTTCAGCGTGTTACCACATTGTCCCTGAGCTAAAGGGAAAAACAAGAGAGTTCCTGTGATGGCTCTACCTGGCCCCAGTGAGCTGGAACACCTGCTTGTTGGCTTTAAGGGCATTCGTTTAAATTAACAGAAGTCCAACCCATTTTGAAATGCTCAGAAAACGGCACAGAAGAGCAGTTCTGGCTCTTCTCCTTCAGTGTCTGATCTAGGGTATTTTCACCTCGTGTGTTGGAGGCTCAAAGACTTTTAATAACACCAGATTGTGTGACCTGAGACTCGGAGAAAGGATGAAAGCGTATGTATTATCTAGAAAGGCCGAGACCGCCCTTCTCTGAAAGAAAAAGGAGGGGGTGACGGGAGGCAGGGAGGGGGCTCCTGGCAGCTGGTGCTGCCTGTCCTGGTGTCAAACTCTGACACAGGGGAAGGAAAAAAGGAAGATGAATGGATCAGCTCCAGCTCTGCATGCTCGCAAGCAGCTGGGAGACACAGCTGACACAGGAGGTGGAGGAGAAGGCAGCAGAGCCATCCTGCCCTTTGGCACGCATGTCAGCAATGCGATGTACTGAGTTTTTGATGACCCCAGGCCCAGCTTTCAGCAAAGGAGCTCGTCACTGGCTGCAGTGTTCAGGCCAGGCCAGCTCATAGTCTAGGAGCTTTTTTCATGATTTATGACTTCAACCAACAGAACGTGTGCCACTGAAACACATCATTGGAAAGGAATACAAAATGAGAACAAACATGCTTTCTTTAGGCTTCCCCAGTCACTTCATACTGCGTTTCAGGGCGCATTAGATGAAGAAAAGGCATCCCCATCCCCACAAAAATCCCCACAGCGCTCTTGCAGGAAGGCACATCCAGAAGAGCCTGAACAAATCCACGCTTTCTTGTCCTCTGCTTATGTGACCACACATCCATCTCTTCCAGTCGACTTATCTGCCACTCTCACCCCCGCAGCTGTGCAGCAAATAAAGTGTTCCCCACAACAGCTGCGAAATGTATAGGTAAAGACAGAGCCGATCAATTTACAGGAACCCCCGCCACCAAGCCAGGCTGCTAAGCAGTTCATAACCCCAGCAGATGCCTCTGGTTTCAAGCCTTGGGAACCTTCTTGACAAGGCTCTGGCATCGCTCTTTTCACGACCAACAGGCAAGAAATGCAAACTGGGAACAGCCCGCTTTGCTGGCTTCCACCTCTCTCAGAAGACCTCTCTGAGAGTTTGCAAAATATTGGAACTAGGTATTACACAGCTACTCCCTCCAAAACTGCACCTGGGTAAGAATGATCCCCATTTTACAGGTAAGGAAGCAAACACAAATGTCAGCACCCTGAAGCCTTCTCAGAGCAAGGATCAGTGACCCCGCACAGCTGGCCATTTGTCAGGTATCTAATTCACTGCTTACGGCAATTCTTAGTTCACAACTCTCTAGGAATACTATTACTGCAGTTTTCAGGATGGCAAAAGGAAAAAAAAAAAATTTTACAGTTTGCTCCACATCGTGCAACAAAGTCAGAGGAAAACTGAACCAGGTGCTCACAACACAATCTGTAGCGAATTAAGTGAAGTGAAATTGTTTGACATATGCACAGCCATGCATGAACGCAAGGACAGGAGAAGTTTGTTCAATGAAAAACTGAGATGACAGGTCCAGTACTGTCAGAGCTCTTCGGAGATCTGGATGTCCCACAGAGGACCTCCATTTGCTAAACATGCATCATTCCTTCCTGAAACACAAGTAGAGCCAGGATAAAGCATTCACGGTATAAACAGCAGGAGCACTTTACAATCTCTTGTTCTCTCTCTTTTTTGGGGGAGTGGGGGCTGTGAAACTTGAATATGTGTAAGTTTAAAAAAACAAACAAACAACAAAACACAACCCCCCACACCAAACTAGGTATTTTAAAATATTTAAATAATAATAATAATAACAATTTAATTCCAAAGCCACATACCCTTTGGATTGGAGTTGCAATTTTAACTTCTCAAAAACTTGTTTTACTACTTAAAATTCTGGTCGTCTCTGATTGCATCACAACCAAATATAGAGACAAAATACCAGCCAAAAAGAACAAGGCTCATTTTCCTAAAGAAAAGAGATGAAACAATGGCTTCATGACTTATGTGCACTGGAAAAAAAAAATACTAGTTTAAGAACTATATATAGCCTCAACTTGTCATGCTGATTCTCCTAAGCAAAGGCTTTCAGAGATAAAAAGGTATTTTGTTTTCACTTGGTAAAAGTTAGGAAAATAATATCAACACTAAATAAAAAGTAAAAATCCCTAAGACAGTCGGTTTTGCCATGAAGAAAGATGGCTTTTTCATGGATGTACCTCGTTTTGTTCTTCATAATCCTATTTTAAACACAAGCCTCACAGATGTTGCAAAACTGCTTCTCTCAACATTCCTGTTATGTATGCTGGGATTAAAAAAATCCCAAATTGTGGATCAACAAGCCAGCAACAGCACTTCCACTGGGGGTGTGACTGCCACAGCTGCGAAGATAACAGGCAAGGAAATGTACTGTTGCTTTTGATGGTACTTTTCCTATAGCAATGCCCCAGGGCCTGAGTGGAAACAGGCAATGGTCCACTGCTAATGTGAGAAAAGACTGCTCTCCCAACAGCTTGCAAGCTAAACAAACAAAAGAGTCAGGGTTAATTAAAGATTGACTAAGATTCCCATTTGGGAACAGCGGCAGGAAAATATCCCCTGATTTGTCGAAGGTCACTCAAGGAAGCCATGGCAGAGATAGGAAATGGTGCCAAACCTGGATTCGAGGGCTTTAACCATAGTCAAATATCAAATAAGAAACAGTGCAAGGGTAAGGGGTGGCCATGGATCCTTTCTTCAAGAGATGATAACTGCAAATGCAACTATTGGCACCCTTCCAGTGTGTTGCATGCAAGTTGGCAAGGACACCTTGCCAGGTACTTTTAAAGGGTGGGGGAGGATCACACCATGGTAGATTCCTTTAAGAGATCATAGAATCATAGAAACATGTATAATGGATAATTCTTCTGTCCATCTAGTCCTGCAGCTTCAGTGTTGTGAACCCTCGTGGATCACTTTTTCTCAGGGCAGAGCATGGAGGGGTCAGATTCAGATGCTCAATTCAGGCCTTTGATGTGTTTTCCATGAACTCAGAGCTATCTTCTCTCTTGCAGCCTACCTGGATGCTTGTTGGTTGTCGTCAGCAAAGCCTAGGTGAGACTAGAGAATGACTGTGCATGAGGGAATCTGATTGAAGGGACTGAAAACGTTTCTTACCTTACAGCATCGTTTTCAGCTGTCGGGCTTGCCAATTGCCCATGCACTTCCCAGTGACAGACTCCCCAGTACATTCAACTCTGAAAGGTCGGTTCTTTGAGTAGCAGGAGGAAGAAAAGCCTGTGTGGAATGTTCCTCTGTCTTCTTCAGCTTGTCAAAAGCTTGTTTCTTTTCCTGTGAGAGCCAGGCCTGGCCTCTGCCATTTTAAGGTTAAACTCCCAGAACAGGCCGCACTTTCGACAACTACCAGGAGGTTAAATCTGACGCACAACACAGCTGCTCCCTTTTACACGTCAGCTCCCAAGAGGAGGGGTCGTGGTCTGTGCCCTGGACAAAGTGCCAGTTGCCTTCTGGATACACTTCAAGTCATCACAATGCTTGGCAAAGACCCCGAAGCATCTCCCCCTGGCACACTGTTGTTGGAGCAGCTGTCTGTGAATGAACCTACTGACAGTACCCATCCCGGGAACAGGAACAGCCAAGGAGGAAACAGCCTTCATCTTCAGCAGTAAAAGCTGCTGAGATGCCACCAGCACGGTCACCAGTGGTGATCCATTGTTGTGAAGAAGGCCTGAGGCAGCTGGGGACGGAAAGGGGGATGTTGTTCAAGGGCACCAAATGCAGGGAAACAACATGGGGTTGGAGCCACGGCCCCTTTGGAAACTGGTCCAAGGGTGCTGCTGTCCTTCACATCTCTAGCAGAGCACCAGGGCATATGGTGCTCTCCCTGGTGCTCCTTCTCCCCCATTCCTGGTGTCTACACAGCCTGATAGATGCCAGTTTAATCATGAGGAAGAGTATGTGCCAATTCACCACTAATTTGACACAAACAGAGCTGCCCCAGTTTGCAGTGGCAAATAGATAAAGGCCTGTTTTCTTTCCTAGTGATGGCAGAGGAATCGAAGGATCACCAAGATGCCACCTTCAAAAAGCACAAACCAGACTCATCAGAAGTAGAAAACACAACAGCAAGAGCAGGAGCAAAATGAGATTTCAGATGCTTCAGGAAGATAAATGCCAAGATAGACAGGTACCAGTGGGGCACAGCAGGGTAGGCCCTCTGTTACGTTTTCAGCTTTGCCTGGCCATGACTGCATGAGCGGTGTAATGCTGTGATATTTGTGACATGCACACATGCACACAACAACTTGTCACAGGACCTTTGACTCTGAATCCTACTGTAATGGCAGCAATAAGCCTATTAGATTATACAAAAAGTCATTTAGCATATTCATGTGGTAAGGATAGAAAATAAATAAAACAGCAACCCCTTCCCTTTTCCCCCTCCCCAAGAAACAGTATGACATGTAGTTCTTTCCATGAAGGGGTTAAGTGGCTCTGCAAAGCATATCTTGCTACCGCTGCTCACACCGAGGATAAATAGAGAACATTTGGTGTTCAGAGAGGACCTCAGCTCCGAACACTGCAGTCCTCAGGGAGGAGCTCTGGGAGCAGCTCAGCATGATATTTTTTTGTTACTTTCTTTGTTAATAAATCTAAAGGGGACTTTGGGCTTTACATGCAACACGGACCTTATTTATAGAGCAGGTCAGGGAAGACTCCTGCTCACAAAGTCGATAGTGGAAAATGGCACCGCTGTACACAGTATCATCACACCAGGGACCTGAGTGTGCAGAGTGCTGAGCTTGTTGACTGTAATCAAAATTTCTGATTTGTCTTCCAACCTTTAGCCATGTAATGACTATGTTTCACAAGCAGAAAACTGGAACAGAAAATAGTAGCCAACAGGTTAGGGCATAACTGGGTTTCCTTCTGGACCATCAGGATTCATCCAAGTCACATCCAGTCAACACAGTGTTTGCAATCGTGACCTTCTCTGGCAATTACAGCTCCACTTTCCTTTTAAAATGCTTTATCCAGCAACGATTTTGCAGCTCCATGAAGCATTCCTGATTAGATTTTCAACACTGTTACACATGAGGTCTCTTGTACAGAATAGTTTCCACACAGAGAATGTGAGAATCACCATTCAGCAGTTTTCAGTGCATGTTTGGAAGAAAAATAGAAAGAGAAAAATAATATATATACACACTGTTGTGTTCTTTTTTTTTTTTTTTAAAGGGACTTTAAAAGTGCTCAAAAATTCTTTTAAAACAAGGCTAAGGCTTTTTTCTTTTTTTTTTTTTCCCCTCAATGTGTACATTTAAGCAAATGCATATAAATAAATGAAGGTGTGTCCAGAGCACAAATTTAACAACTCATAGGATCATACGTGTTCAGAAACTTCAATCCAAAATTACAACCACTAATAGCATCATCATAGGCTATTGCCATCAAGTTTTACGGCAAACAAAGGAGGAACAAAGAGACTTTTCAGCTTCTCTAAGATTAATTCTACATATTGGAGTTGGGGATGGGAAATACGAATGGGATATCCAACAGTCTGTAAGAAACCTTCAGTTCTTATCAGACAAAACATTACAGTGAACATTTTAAAGAGAAAGGGGAAGATAAGAGGATAGATGCATTATGACCAAAATAATTTGCAGTCCAATAGGAAGAACACTGAGTTTACTAGTGCAAACTCATTGCTGGTTTATTTAAAAGCAATATCCAGCAGAAGGAAGGATGGAGAGACAGATCTTACACCTGCTAGAAATACAGCCTGTAGCACCAACGTGAAGCTGTAAAGCCAAACCCTGTTTCCTTCCCAACAATGGAAATCTAACACTAGGGAGTCAGGGTATTAGCAAGAGTGAAACAGGAATGACAAAAAAAAAAAAAAGAGAGAAAAAAAAAAAGCATGACTTGTCCTCCTTATACCTTTACATTGCAATGCTTCTGACCAAAGTATAAAACATTGAGATGCAACTGGTTTAAATTAGCTCCATAATCACAGACAGCCTTCTTCTGCCTAGGATGCCATGTGGCAAGCCCAGGCATCCTTTGAAGCACCTTTCAAACAGCTTGCATTTGGCAGCTTCATTCTGCCACCAGAAGCTAGGAGAACAAAAACCCCAAGCTGCAATTTTGGCTCTGCAGGTATATGCATGTGTTAGAGTAACAGCTTCATTTCAGGGGAGCAGGTATCAATAAGAGAGAGAGGTACTGGTGGTTTGTTCATATCAGTATTGGAAACTTCAACGTTTAGAAAAAAAACACAAAAGGAACTGGAAAAAATGATGGGACACAGACAAACTGCTGTCAGTTCCTATGTGGTTACTCTATTACTATGTCTTTCAGTTGATATAGTTCTAACTCTTTTAAATCAATTTATTGAGAAGTTCAGATCAACCCACAGGTTCTGCACTTACTGTCAAGTATGCACAGGCCTGCAGTCAGTAGGCTTTTTATTATTTTATTTGGTCAATTTGCTTAAAAGCAATGAAATCTTAACATCAACACATTTAGTTAAGTTCCACCCTAAGTAACTAGACACGAGATTTTAAAATGTTGCTCCACTACCAGTGAAACCGTCAAGGATTAGTTTTTCTGGACAAAAAAAGAGAAAGAGTGCCCAAAAACTCTATTAATGATGACTTCACAGTAAATGGAAGACTATTTTTTCTATTATTTCACTTGCAAGGTTCACCTGCCAGGCTTGCTATTTTTCTCACTCATCCTTTTACAATCACTCGGTTGCTTGAGCAGCCAGGAGTATCACAGGCAGTACAAAATGTCCACTGCAAAGCACCTTTAGCAAGATAACCATCAAACAAGGCTGCATTAATCATTTCTTGCAGACTAAACTTTACAGAGACTTGACCGTTTTTTTACAACACTTCACTATTTCTGTGTGCCTATTCCAAAAAATTGAGGGTTAAATTGCATGCTGCAGGTACACAACAGAGTATTTATACTTCCAGCACTTCCTTTTTCTTTTTGTTTTAAAGCCTGTGTCAATTAGGTTTGGAGTTTGGCACACCATGAAGTTGGAAAACCTCTTCCACTAGGTACTGTACTAGTGAGGAAGCTTCACCTTTGTACAAGCATGACAGATCAGGCATCTCCCTGAGAAACTACAGTGATTTTTGTTTAGATTTAGGATAAGAGGAGGGCTGAGGAGGGCTCGAAGGTTTAAGTAGCAGTGCTGAAATTCTCTTTTCTGCTCCAACCCATTTCAAGGCAGGCAAAAACCTTCCCAAAAGGCCAAACAGGAGCATTCTCCAGTTCAAAATTCAGGTCCATATAACACGCTCTTTTTCAACTAGAAAGACAAGCAAGTAAAGCCACAGTTTTCTTTGCTTGCTGTCCACAGCATCACTTGCTTTGCCATGGGTTTTTACAGAGCTGCCGCACACCACCACAGAAATGTCTCTGCTGCAGGACTGGCTGAAAAGAGACATTGGGATGCTGCTAGGTTTTAATTTACATGTGAAAGAAATCTTGGCTTTTCCAATAAAATGTGTTTTAGAACAAGAGATATTTGCATATTTATTTTTAATGGAACTAACAAGCCACATAATAAAACCTACAATCAAAGGAAAAGCACTATAACATTAATTTTCTCTTAGGTACCTCCAATTCAATATTTTCTGTAGCACATCATTCTTTGGAGCTTTAATGTCTATGCTTTTATAGACCTAAAAACAATTCTTACTATTTCACTTAAAAGAAAACCCGCAGGGTGTGAAAAGGAGGCTCTAATTGACTTATTTTGTTTTATGAAAAACTGTGTCCCAAAATTCTTTATGCAGTAAATTGAATTTTCAAACTGATGCTTATCGTATGCACAGTTCTTTCCAGAAATGAATTTTTAAAACACTGATACTGGACAGACAACTGGGGGTAAAGAGCTTGCCTGATGTTTTTAAAACTAACGGTTGCAGTAAAAATGTCAGTCTGAAGAGGAAGTAACAATTTTGGCTTCTACTGCTAATTTCATAGGCTTCAAAATTGTATTAGGGCTTTCATTTATTGCCAGCGTTAATCAGGAGACATATAGCTGTAGGTCAGTGCAATTATGTGCATTTAGAAGCAAGTCAGTCATTTCTGCATAAGATTTTTCTTTTTAAGTGAAGAACAGTTTAACAGTGAATATATACTGTTATTCTTCAATAAAAGCATATTCCTCCTTATTTTTAGATCTATTACACATACACGATTCATTCTGGGAACTTGTGCAGTTGAGATTGGCGGGCTGTATTTAGAACAGTTGTTCTCAGTTTGAGGCTTTCTTACTGATCATTAACTACCACGCAGCTGGCAATGAAATCAACCTCACAATTGTCTTCTGAATGCGATAAACACGTAACTGGGTCATATCATTGCTGTGAATCATCTGTAGCCACTTTTACATCATGTAATTTAATATCCATTTGTAGAAGAGCTGACACTACCGCTCGCTCTATTCTTGTTCAATATTGGAAAATTTAATTGGCTACCTATTTGACTTCAGGCAAACAGTGATATAAACCAGACAAACTCTCACCTCTTGACCCTATTGATTGACCAAAGTAAAACACACCGTTGATGCCGCAAAAGCCATGTGAGCATTAAGTTAGGCTAATTCTGCATTCCTGGGACTGAGCAGACTTTCAGTACTCTCTGCCAGCATGACGAGAAAAAGTTATGAAAAAATGGCCTGAGCTGAGCGATTAGCAGTAAATCCAACACTCTACAAGCAGACATTCTCCTGGAGCCTCGTCTTCCAGGAGACCCTCTGCTCCTGAAAGGTGAGGTCAACTGCAAGGAACAGCATTTGGATTTAAGAGGCTGAAGCTTGTAAAGCCATAGTCACATCCATGCAGGTATATTTATGGTAGAGTAAGCGAGAACCTGAGAAATGAAGTGGAAAGAGCATAGAAGGGGGAGAGGAAGGGTGAATTTTCAATAAAACCTCCCTGAATTCAGGCAGAGAGAAAAGAAAGCGATAAATAATCTCTTTGCAGATAGCTTGCATCTCCACACTGTTTAATGGCATTCTTATGCCCGATTTCCATGGACTCTGGATATCACATGAAAACCAACAAATCTTGGCTACCAGGGGCTCCTTCCAACAAATTCTGCTTTGCAATGAGCCTGTCAGCCTGCTCAGATTTACTCAGCCTGCAAACTGCACTGCAAAGGTAACTGACTGCCCATTAAATGGAGTAGTTCAGCATTGGACCAGAAGCATCACAAGGAGGATGAGCAGGGAGGAAGGGAAGAAGAAAGCTTTCATGTCTTGTGGAGCTTCAAGCTGCCAGATTTGGGTGGTGGCAGGAGGTGCTGGCTGAGGTACTCTTGCCTAGGTACTTTATCCATATCTAAGTCTGCTTCTTTTCACCCTGAAGTCTAGGGAAAATAAATCCTTTAGGCCTTGCACAACTCCCACTGCACTCCTGCAGAGGGTGAGGAAGACCCATAGAGCATATCTCACTACAAAAAGACTAAGTATGCTTTTTCATTGGAAATCCTCTATATTCAGGTCTGACCAACAATACAATACAGGGAGTTTGTCCCATGCTTAGCAAAGGACACTGCAGAATTCCCCCATTTTTTTCTGATAAAAGTGAAATAAATTGTTTCCAATTAAAATAAATACATAACACAGTACTTAAGAAACTTCTTGGTTAACTTTACAGCTTTATTTTGATTCACTTATTTTCTTTTCCTGAAGAGAGGGCTGCGTAAATGCTGCACTGTTAAGGGAAAGAAGTTCAAACTTTATATAAGGGCTTTTTGCCCAGTGTCTCTTGGCATGCTTCCTTGGGTTTTAGATTGCTTTGTATGGTGAAGCATTACAGAATA
The DNA here is from genome assembly GCF_013377495.2 of Cygnus atratus. Classification (NCBI taxonomy): domain Eukaryota; kingdom Metazoa; phylum Chordata; class Aves; order Anseriformes; family Anatidae; genus Cygnus; species Cygnus atratus. The sequence continues at coordinate 13,316,686 of NC_066365.1, read as the reverse complement.
AGATAACACAGTGTTATCTAGGCACTAAGGAAGGGCTTTGCGCTGAAGAAATTGAGCCAGAATTTCTTTTCAAGGAGAGCAGAGAGTGCATTTGAATAAGCACTAAATTCAGCAGGGGAATAACTAATATGATTGGTTTTAAAGATGCAGAAATGAATATTTTGATGTATTATGAATGTTGTGTGAATTTTAAAAAGCTGGAGGAAGAACGTACATGCTTTCTACTCCCATTTCCAGCCAACATGCTGTAGCAATTTTATAAATCAGAAAGTAAACAAATGCTTGTGATTTTCTTTTTGAAAGGCTACTATCACAAAATACCTTTGGCTCATTTGTTCTGGCAGTATGTGCCTTAATGATGTATCTCACATCATAGCCAGCAAATGTTTTTGCAGCATGTTTTGTAGAGGTGATGAAGATTTTTAACAGCCTGTTCTCCACCAAATTAAGCACTGATCCTGCAGATGCTTACACAGTTTACTTGTTTTCACATAAGGCATGTGCATAGATAGTAAAATAGTAAAGATAGGCACATGCTTAGAGAATGTAGTCTCCAAGATGGTTAGTCCAGTTTCTGAAGACTACTGGGCTGGGATCATCGGAATGTAAATGAGTTACATCTTTGCTCTCATCTGGATTGCTCCTCAAGAGCCATGCTTTTATTCTGCAACGATCTTTCACGTGTTGTGTTTAGAGAAACCATTTTATTTCTCAAACAAAGCAATGCAACAGATATTGATTGAAAAGAAAATCGGCTTACTGATGGAAAATACAGTATTTTCTACAAAGCCAGGCACCTGAAAAAGCACTCATCAATGTCATCACGATATGCATTGGTCTTACGTTACAAATCAGCCCCTTACAGTAGCACTGCAAAAACTTCTTGAATCTTCAGGTAAGAAGTTATGCAGGACCTCTATTAACCAAGGCCCCTTAGGAAGGGCTGACCGGTACTTGTGCTGCAACCATGAATTTCACCCTTGCCCAGACAGGTGCAGCTCTCACCAAGCTGAGCTGAAAAAGAGCAGGATCCTCTTACACCGGAATTGATGTTTGCTCACAGTTTTCCATCATGCAGTATTTCATGGTCTCCATTTTCAGGTTATTAAAATAGGATATTATCCAACAAGTGGAGGGGAAGAAGGGGTCAGGGAGTTGGTTCCTGTCTCAGAAATGGCAGCTAAAGCTGCTGAGCAACATGTGTTTCTCATTTGAAATGTATCACTCATTCTTAAAAACAATAATACATACCATCTGTTGTAGCCATTCATAATTGATAAGATTTGGGCTGAGTTTGACTGTGAAAACCCATTTTAACATGAGTATCAACGTGCATACAAAGAAGTGTTGCAAAGCAATTTGTTGTTCCTTTCCATACATTGCAGCCAATGATGGCCAACTGTCACTTGGCACACACATGCTGCTCTGGAAACCCGATTTATCAAGTCATTGCAAGGCATCAGCATCTGCCCTCCACAAAAACAGGTTAATAATTAGGCGCTGTTTCCCTCAAACAGTTAATAACCAAATTGCTAGATGCTTGTATGACTGGACGGAATGGTTGACTCTGTGTCAACAGAGCTATTAAAATGCAAGGATACACAACAGAAAGCACTCTTTTTCTCATAAAAAGTAAAAAACTGAATGGTTGTCTTGTATACTCTAGGGCTGGTTTGAGACTTTGATAGCCATTTAATTTTGTCTCTGAAAAGAGAAGGGAGGACGGAGTAGTCCCCTTTGAGAAAGAAAAGCCTTTCCTTTGCACTGCAAATGTCTCTCCCTATTAACATCACCGCAGCTCAAATTTCTCAGCTCACAAATCTGAAGCCCCAGACTCACCCAATTTATTAACCAAGGCTACGCTGATTCTAATGCTGCCCAATTTCAATCCGTACATTCAAATTACCTCCAAGTCAACGAGAAAACTCCCAGGTGTTTCAGTGGGCTCTCATCAAAAGCATGGGCTTGGAGACAGCTACACCTTTATTAAGCCCATTGTTTGCTTGGTTTTAAACTCCAGAAATTAAAGATGACAATTTTACCAGGATGTGTTTGCAACGGACTCGATTTGAAACACTGACTTTTTGTTTCCAAAGCACCAGCACCAGCATGCGGATTTGTCACTTTATGATAATTACTATGTCCCCCCACACCACAGTCATCTGGAACATATTTCATTATTGACTTCGTTTAAAACGTACACGGCATGTGCTCACTCTTCTGAGTAAGTCTTTAAATGGACAAAGGCTGATTTGTTCCTTCTTCAAAAATCCAGCCTCAGCATGTAAAGCTATCCCCAATTTAGGTTTATGCTATTTGTGTATAGCATATATAAAATGTAAACACGCTGACATTCATCAAGCATTTAAGCACATGCCTAGGTGTAAACACACAGGTGGTCTCCCTGGGAAAAGCCTCAGTGAAACCTGGGGTACAACTGCAGACGTTCTCTGTACATACAACCTGTGTAGTGTAAATACACCATGTGAATGAAACCTGTTGGCAGCACTCACATACTACTGCATTTTCACTGCTACATTTTAATGTATGATGCCTCCACATTTTTAGCTTTATATCGAGTATCAACTAACGGTCTTCCCTTTTTCAGGTGCTGCTAACCTGAGCATAAATACCCAGAGAAGCAACAGGACACAAATGCAATTGGAACAGGGCTAATTTCATTTTATGATAACAGAAAGACCACCAGTAGCGATTCAGTGTAATTTTACACCAAAGAGAGCCACTAGCCACTCCCTTCCTCTCTCCCAAGCGAGGCTACAATATCAAAGTCATGTACCTTACAATTTCAATGTTTTGTGCCAAATCTTACCAATAAAAAAAAAAAATCTCCAATATCACTTACATATCATTTCCTGAATTTTCATCTCCTTAGGGTCAAATTTTCAAGCCTGAGTCTGCATTTGCTACAACGCCTTTACACACACACCTTCCCTCCTCCTGCCCCCCTTTTAGCTTTGCTGCAAAAACATGGGAATGTCTCCTAAGGTTGCATTCGGAATAGCACTTAAATGCACGTTTTGTTGCTTTAAATAGTAACATCGGTGGAGTAACTCTAGAGTGTTTCATATATAGACATTGAAAGTAGATTTCCAGGGAAGCTTAGCTTTCATTAGGGCACCTAAATGTAACGGGCTCATTTTCAAAATCCCACAGAGTGCAATAGCTCCTATTCTGTTTAGCAGAACTATTATTTTGCAGATCTGAACATCCGAGGTTTCTGAAGCTTTCAGGTTTGCATGCCTGTGTGGTCCCACAGGCCTATGCAAGAGCTTAAATTGAAGAATGTGCAATTATTAATTTTTAAAGCAAAAGGATAAATGCCTGACACTGCTTCTACTGTGTTATTAAAAAAAAAAAAAAAAAGACGACGACTTGGTGGATTATGCAGGGATATGCTAGCCCCAGCCTCTGCTGAACTAGTCTGTGCTCTCCAGCAAAGGAAAAGACAATAGTTTCACTATGACAGACCACTCAATGCACAAGAGAGAAAAAAAAAAATTGAGAGTTAATGAGGCACTGCTGAATAATACCTTCACAGAAGCAGAGAGAAACCAGGTAGATGTCATCTGCAAGGTAAATTAAAATTATACATCTCTGAGGATTATCAGTGAAATTTGAGATCTGGAAGGGAATTTGCTTTTGATATTGGAAGGGATAAATACTCCATGTAAATCCTTTTATGTGGGCCTGTAGAGCGGAACAGAGAAATTAAAGATAAATGAGATTAAGGCGTTTTTTAAAACTACATTAGACATATTTAAGTTACCCATGGAGGGAAAAAGACTTTGGAGGAGGAGATTAGTTTAGACCCTCAGCAGTACATTCATCTGGGAAATCATTTGGAACAAATCTTTTCTAATCGGAATCGGTCGCTACCCCAGCTCCCAAAAGGCAGACAGCCCCCTCAGCCCCCTTCAGGAACAACCTGCCATAACTGCACAGTCTTTTCTGAAGCTAGACAGCGTCTAAAAAATGCACGAGCCTTGCAGCTCGTTGCAGCTGTGAGCTAGGAATCGCTGGCTCTGCAGCTGAGGTCTTCCTCCTGCAGTGCCGTGAGAGCTGGTCAGGCAGCTGGCAAGGACATGAGCCCACTGAGCAAGTCAACATTTCTGCACAGTCTGGCAACTGGCAAATTTTGGGTGAAGTTTAGGAAAGGAAACTCATAGGGATAAGTTATTTTATTTTATTTTATTATTATTTTTTTTTTCAAAAGGATGCCCTGGGGAGGGCCCCTTTGCCTTAGCTTCCCACAAATCCTGCCATTTAATTCCTCTTGGAAACGGAGACAGAAGCTAACCAAAATCAAATGCTGTGCAGTCTGTGTTTCTGTCTCCCTTGCCAGAGTTTGAGGTATATACAACTACTATGGTTTTATACAGGCCTATATTGTTATTAAAAGTTGACTGGAAATGTTGTTAGCAAGGAAAGTGGAGGAAATGAGTAAAAAAAGTAATACATTCAGATCCATTTGGCTCTCTTCCTGGGAGCCCTTTTAATATAAAGGAACTCAACAAAGCTGTATTTTTAGATCTGGAAAGATGCGTTTTACTATTTCGCACACTAAAGGGATTTACCTTAATACACTCAAAATTTCCCCCTCCCTCCTCCTCCCTGATGTGCTAGAAGAAATGAACTTCAATCCTAAACTTAACCACTGGATACAGATATTCCCTTTTCCCTATTGGCCAGAATAAAAACCAATAAATGTATTTCATTTCTTTTGTGGATTTATAATAGCACCTGGCAAGGATGGTCTTAATCTCCTTACACTGCTTGCACCAATGAAAGAAACCTTTGCAGTATTTATTGTGAGAGATATGAAAGGATAACAGGAATAAAATCTGGAAATATAAATATTATCTTCATGAAGATCTGTTATAAAACATATGAAATCCATATCAGCCTCTCTGGAGGGTGCTCGGCATAATGGCGCAATTTAGACAATAGGTTGTTAAAGATGGGAAGAAATACATTCCTCTTAATGACACAGAATTGTTCAGAAACAATTGTGAGCTATGGGGTCATGTTTAGACGGCAAATTGGTGGCAAATACCTAGAGGTACACCTGTAAGGAGTAGACAAGAAATACTGGTTAGTACAAAGGACCTAAAGTCAGTGGTTTCTTCCTGTATGTACAGCGGACAAGCATGATTGCAGGGGCCAGACTGCTATGTTTTCTAGCCATCTTTATTAATTAATCCTACACAGATATATTTCAAAAATTAGAAAGATGTTCCATTATTTGGATACGGAATCATCAGCCACTTAGGTGGGGAAAATCGTGGATTATTAATATATTGAGGAATTCGCCAGAATTTCATTATTCTTTCTGCCCAGCATGGTTACAATTTCCATTATTAGCTGAGATACTCTCAATTACTCACTATGCTGGAAATGGGTGTGACAAAGATGGATTTCTTGAAAAAGATGAACACCTTCAGAAAGCCTTGGGTTACTAGAAACCTGGCACAAAGTTTGCTGATATTGAAAGAAAGCTTCCCAGTGCCTTTAAAGACTTTTTGATTCAAATGCAAAGGCATTCAGACAACAGATTTAAAGATTTTTAAGCAAATTTTAGTTGAAGTGGCTAAACCCAGAGCAATGGTGTACACTTTCTCACCAGAAGTGGGACAAGACTGGAGAGGAATAACAGTGCTCTGAAGTCACGCTAGTAATTAAGTTACTCCCTTAGATTCATAATCTTCATAAAATGAGATAAATCACACTATTCATCACAGTTTTCCATCTTTAGTTTCCATAACAGAAACAAATCATGGAGGCCTTAAGGAGAACAGACAGAGGTCTACCTCAAGGAGAACATCCAACATGAGAAACACGCAGCATATCTATGGTAAAGTCTTTGACTTATTTGAAGTCTAGGTCTCTGCAATGCAAAATTTGTGAGCATGAGATGATGGTAGGGATACAGATACGAATGTACTATCTGTTCCTCTACCACAGGAACCTTTTCAGATTATCCAAAGAAAGGAAGAAACCTTCTCACAAGTGTATTTGCTAAAAACTTTAATGAACATTAAACTACTGTCATGCTTAGCATGCTCCCCAACATTCCCCTCAATATGTTTGTGAATTTTACTCTTGCAAACTTGTCACTGGTCTCCATTTCACTTTACACCTACTTAAGAATTAATTGGAAAAGAAAAAAAATAATTTCTTCTTAATTATATCTGTCACCAGGATACTCAAGCTTTTACAGGAAAAGAATTGCACCACTCCTGCTGTTTCCCTCACATACATTCAATGTTTCCTAAAAGATCCTCAGGATTTTCCAAAGAAACGGAAAAAGAAGTTCTGAATTTCCCTCAGAAAAAGTAAGCAAACATAAAGCCATTTTTCTTGCCTTAAGTCTTTGTATTTGGGCTGCGGGTGTTAAATTTGTGCCACGTGTAGCCCAACACGTTGTGCCATTCAGACACCTGTCAGCAGATCATGCTCCTGGCTGCCGCTCTCATAGTTCATCATGTAACTGGTCAGTTCAGCCTTCAGTTAAAAAAGCCATTTTGTAATGCTGCAAAAAAAAAAATATTTTTCTTTGGACTGAAACACGAAAAGTCTGGAAGTAATGAAAGTCTTACAATAGGACTGACAAAGAAGAATGTGGAGGGGTGTACATCCTCCTTGTGGTCAAATTAAACTCTCCCCTGCTATCTCCTGTAATATTTTGATCTTCACTGTGCTTGAGTGTGAGACCTTCAACAACTATGAAGCTTGTAGGTGTCCAGCTCAAATGTCAGACCTCATTTTAAGGCTTACTTCACTTCCATGATTACTTAGGAGTGCAGTTTGAAAACAGGATGGTCAGAGAAGTAACTCTCAAATATTCACATGACTAAACGGGTACTTACTGCAGCGACTCTTCCGTAACAATCTGTTCAGCTGGTAAGCTACAAAGCCATTTTTCTAAGTGATGTTAATACATGTCCATCAGATTTTGTCCCTACTAACTTTGACAGCAAATGTGGAATAAAACACACCATGATCGGCTGACAAGTTCATGGATGCCCAAGCTATAACCTTGTCCAACCTTCTTCCCCTGCCGCATTTCAGATCTAATCCAGTTCAGCTCAGCAGAAACATTATGATGTCTTTTCCAATAAATAAGTGTGCACAATTCAAAGACATCAGGGAACACACCCTGTCGGGCATGCAGATATGATTTTCAGAACCAACATGTGCTGTAAAGACCGACACATCAGGTAATGGAGGCATTTCAATATGCTAAGCCCAGGTGGTGAGCCAGTTCAGGGGCTGACCTGTCGAACACTCAAGAAAAAAAAAGAGAAAAAAGATGACTTTTCACAGAAACACCCATGTTGGCACAAGTTGGGGAAGAAGTATCCCACAATCTAGAGGAAAGGACAGAGATGACAAGAGCCAGCAGGAGCTGGCTTTTCACAGGAACATGCTAGAAATAATGGATGGAGCAGGTTGTGGTGGCCTTCATGATACAGAATTGGCTAACATTTGTCTAACTTCTCCTCACGAGAAAATCCACAGTACTCCTGCTGACAGCAGGCCTTTAAACAAGTATGCATTACAGGCATAAACACTTTAAATCACCTTGTTCTTTAATTTTACTCAAATTCAACTCATATTTAAAAATGAAGCACGTTTTTGTACATCTCATTGATTTCACCATTTCTCACAAAAAAAAAATCTTTTTTTTTTCATCTCAGACTACTTTCAAATTTTCAAACACATTTATTTTCCCCATCTGTCAGCATGTAATTTTCCTCCCATTCCTGAAAACCTTGCCTACACCTATGCAGATAGCTCAGCCTCCAGGCTAAGAGACTTCAGGTTCGCAAAGCCCTGCAATATCAAGTTATTTTAATTAAGGGTGCTTTCCAAGCAGCTATTGTGTATGTGCACTCTCCCCACCAGTAAATAGTGAAAGAAGACTGATAGGGGAAGTAACAGGTCCTTTGTTTCTGCCTCCTTGGAAAAAGGACGGACAAGCAAAGCTGAGAATTTCAGTGAATACAAAAGAGGGTTTTTGGCCGCAGTGCCTGTGAAATTGTATGCCTTGGAAGAAAGGCAATTTGTCAGCAGGATACAAAGTAAAGAGTCTTTGCTCAGAAATAATCATAATGGGTACTTAGTTATTTTTTTATTATTATTATTGTTCCTAGCCCACACGCACAAATCATTTATTTAACTAAAACAAAGGATGCCCAGCTTTAGAGGGGGAATTCACTCTTTACTGACCAAAGTGTCTCCATTTTCTCTGGGGGAAAGTTCTCTTGGGGAGGAAAAGGAAAAAAAATAGAGCAAAAGAAAACTGGAGAAGCCACAAGCCCATTTGTTTACCAAAACATGGCATTGCTCTCGATGGGCACAGGCTGCTTCTCAACCAATAGGGAAGGTGTCAAGAAAACGCACAAAGGGAAAATGTGGAGGCCTCATAAGAGTCTTACAGCACTCCAGAAATAATTAAGAACCATGTTCTTGGAAAAAGTGGTCTCATTAAATTGTTTTCAGATTGTAATTTGCTCCCCCTTCTTTCCCTTTCCACCAGCAATCTTGGAGCGTTGAAAATATCAGTTTGCTTTCTAGTGCTTGTATTCTCTTAAAAATGTCATTATTCAATTATCTGTCTATTCACTGGCCCGAAGGTCCAGCGGAGCAGATATTGTGAGCCTTCATTTAATGTTTTAAATGCACTTCAGTCCACTTGTGATACAATAAAACTTTATTGAATTCTGTTCCCACATCACACTTACCATCCCTCACTTTTATTGATATGTGAGCCTATCTACTCTTCTGTCAGCAATAAAAGGAATATTTCTAGCAAAGAAATGACCTTTCCTTCTATCAATATAGCAATTGGGAAATGTGATTTCAGTTTCCATGTTTAAAAATAATAATAACAACAACAAAAAAAAGGCTTAAGAAAAGATAAACACTGCTCCACCACTGTTTTCCATCCCTTTATTAGCATTAAAAGACTAGGAAAATGTCTGTACGTACCAAAGGTATCTGATCCCTCTCTAACATTCATTACCTAGAGGAATGGAAAGGGAGGACAATTTATCTTTCCTCAGAAGTCACATTTTTCCCTTGCAGGAAATAGTCCTTGGAATAGATCTTTCCGATATTAAAACCTGGTAGTATACTTGTCGCCCGGACGAGCTGCAAGTTATCACAGTGTGATATGATAGGTGAGTTGCTGCCAAGCCCAGGGCATGAATCTCATTCCCTCCTGCTTCTGCAGTCCTTTCTATCAATGCAGCAACACGCTTGGTCCTGTGGAGCTCCCACCCTTTTTTTCCACTTTGCCCTGCTCTATACCTCAATATTTCTAAGCCTCCTGCAGGTTTTCACATTCTTTAATAAAACAGCTGGGTTTTGAAGGACAACAGCACACAAGATTTTTTTGTTATCTCCAAAACCTAGAACCTAGGGGACTTCAGAGCTCAGGAAAAACTGAAGGTAAATTTGACCTAGCTATCCCCTTTCCAACAACATGATGGATCCATGAGAGCCTGAACAGTTGTCTGAAGGGGAAAATGAACAGATAAAACACTCCAAAATACCTCTACACTTCAAACTCACACCTTTTTCCAAGCTGAAATGGATCCAAATGCAGGCAGTCCCCAGGTTTCAGCTGAAGCCAGTGGGAAACGCTTGCTCACAGATCGGAAAATCTGCCCGTGCTCTGACTTCAGGTGTGACCCACCAAGTGCAACACTATGGCCACAGCCCACCAAACATGTGTGCTCCGGGGACTGAGGGAAAGGAAGTTCATCAGCCTGGAGTATGCCCTTCTTTCTCTTTATCCGTCTCAGAAATACAAGCAGGACTACAGAGACACATAGGGCTTGAACTGCAAAGTGCATACACAGGCTATATTTGCATAGGCAAAACCAATACATTGGTTTGGATTTATCAGATTATAAATAGAAAATGTGGCTGCTAACGATGACAGCTAGCTCAGCAGCTCTCCTACCACCATTAGTCCTGGAGACTCTTGCTTGTCACCAGTCTCGTGTATGGATGACAGCAGATAAACTGCTCATCTGCTTTCTGCACTGGCTCACAAGTAAAACGGGAAGTCCCTTAGCACATTACAAAGATGAAATAAGGAAAATTATACTCCTAGACATACAGTCACTATGAGAACAGGAGAATAAAAGTGCCATAAGCAGATACATGCTGGAAGTGTTTCTGTAGTATCCACTAAGAGTGTTACACCCAGCTTCACAAAACCACTTCCAGCACGGCTGTTTCCATGACCCGTTTAACACTGCCCAGAAAAGAAAGAAGGGGAGATGGATGTGCTAAGAAATAACAATAGAATACGGGATCACAGGGATCCTTGCAACATGGGGTTTCTCATACATACACACAGCAAAATGTAGCTTAAAATGCAGTCTCAGACACATCTCTGCAGTGTGCCACATCTCCACAACAATGGCGAACTGCAGGTCTACAATAGCACATATTTAATAGAAAACCATGGAAAAGCTCTCTTGGTCTGTAACCATTAAAATAAAATTCAGCTGTAAGAAACATGGATTGAAAAAAAATCAGTATTTCAGAAGAAAAGGAGGGGTATTTCAAAGAGACATCAGAGAAAAAAACAGTATACACCAAGGTCTGGTTTAAGACAAGATTAATTTGGTGACTGTTTCTGAGATCAGAAAAATATGGTAACTGATGCCAGTGAAGCCTATCAAATTAGGTCATCTTTTTACTTGCTGCAATCACCTGCTGCTTTTCACCTGATTGTTATTATCAGAGAAAAAAAAAAAAAACAGCACAAAAACAACACACACGGCTTCTTGTAATGACTCCCCATTTATGTACATAGCATCTGCCATCACATAAACTTACTGCAGGGTCAGGAAAATGAGGAGAGGATAGGACTACCTCTATAGTCATCTGTTTTCCCCACGTTGAGAGTTAGTGCAGCCTCATGAAATGCTCCTTGTCAGGGGTAACCCTAGCAAGCCCACAGGAGTGCTACAGGGAGAGTAATATAAAGGGTGTTTTAAAATATATGAGCTACTGAAGTTAGAAGAGGAGGTTTTCCCCTCCTGAGAGGAAAGGGGGATATTTTCTTCTTGAAAATGTTCCACGTTATTGGAAGAGTGAAAAACTAAATTAAAATAAAATAAAAAAATCACAAGAGAAGCGGGCAACCCAACCGAGAGTTTTAAGTTCCATAATTTTTCTCTGAGGGAGTGTATACACTAGCACTTTATTGAGTGTAAGTGTCTAAGGTCAGTCCTAACATCTGTTAAAGACGACTCCTAAACGCTGCTCTGCTGAGACCCACACAAGCTCCCCTCTGCCACCAAGTCAGCGCTTGGCTAAACCGTACCTCGCTGTCTACAAGCAACCATTCGAAACCTTAGGGAGTAAACCATCCGACCCGACAAAGCAAGCTGGAATTGCACACAAATATACGTGCCTGCTGAAATATTAATTCTTTTGTTACGCAACTGCTGTGTTTCTTTAGGAGATGGCCATCTGGTAGATGCTGCTGTTCACCAAGGGCTTGGTGCACGAAGCTGCAGAGCGAATGCCAGTGGCTGAGGAAGGATTTCCCTGGCATCTCCCTAACAGCACTGAAGAGACCATACAGCCTGCTCCTCTCCTGCAGCCAAGCATCCAGAACTGTAGCTGGGGTCAGGCAGCAGTGCCAAGAAAAACGGATATGAAAGGACTTCGGCAGCAACCCAAATTGGGCTGAAGCACCTGGGCTTGGTGACAAGAACCCAGTGGGAGATGGTGCTTCTGTGCAGGACCAGCTGAACCATGGCAAATGGCTGAGGCATCACCGAGGGGGAAACAGATTTTACCCACCAGGAGTAGCTTTGGTCCAGATACACCCTTGCTGACCCCCTTTTCCTGAGCTCACCCCATTCCCCATTGCTTGTACGGTCTTTGCTTGTGGCACTAGCCATGGGGTGCTCCTGTGGCCCAAGTGAGGAACATCTGCTAAGTCACGCCAGTCATTTTCAGAGAGAAGAAGTAGAAGGCAGTAACAAAGCCAGGGAGAGACTGAGGTATGAGAAGGCCTTAGGTTTCACACTTCATCGCAGCAGATGAGAGTGCACGGTTTGCATGAATGCAGGCTTGTGAGCCAACTTCCATGGTGCTACACTCATGAGGATTTGACCCCAAATTTCTTAGTCAAAGGACGCAGAACAATAAACGTGGGAGAAGGCATCCTATGTACAACATGCTTGTCCCCCGTTGCCTCCCATAACTCTACTCACATAGGCAGTATATTTGATTCATGAGCAAACAGAGCAAAGAGCCACCAAAGTCACTAACTTAATTGCAAAGGTAGCACAGCTTGTTGTTGTTGTTGTTTTCCTCACATCATTCAGGTCATTAAAACACATTCAGTCCCTACTGTACATTTGGTACTGAGCAACCTCTCACAAGAGTTATTTTAAATCTTGTACATAAGGCCGATTAACACCTTGGGGCATAATATTCACATATTACCTTTCTCACAAGGCACCACTATTCCTCTTTGTTTTATATACAACAAAGGCTACAGAGGGGTACTAGGTAATGACTATTGCTTTACCAGCCCAGTCTCAGGAGGGAACAGCATACCTCATGCAAATCGCAAATCATAAGGAAATACAACCTGCTATGATAAGTAGAAACCTATCCCCCCTCACCCTCCCTACGCACAGCGTTGTTTGTACAATGAAAGACCTCATTTAAAGTGGAATACCTTCAAACCAGTCATTTGCTAGGGCAGACCTTAAGCCCTTAATGTCACGCTTCCCATGGGTTTAATAGCTCACCCCATAAAAAATATTCCATCACCGTATTTAGAAGCTGCACATTTTTGTGTAGAAAAATCAAATACAGACCCGCTGAGCACCCCCCTTCACCCGAAGGCAGAGAGACACAGAGTCCCTCAGCAAAGAGAGATCCTTCTGCTCACAGATGAGGTCTCAGCTGCAGCCCCCACTTTGTGGTTTCCAACTGTCTCACAACAAACGAAACCCTCTGCAACCTTTCCATGTCACAGTGGCAGGCAGGCGGTCACCTACCACACGAGGAACTGCGAGGTTATCGCTTCCCCTCCAGACAGCCTGCCTGGCATCTCTCAGCCATGTCTGCCCTCCTGCAGCCCGTGCTTGAGGCAATGGTGCAGTGCCTGTTTGCAACGACGATGCTCTTAGTCCTCCAGCTGAATCTTAAGTTTCGTCAAATTGAACTCTCCTGATACTCTCTCAACACGACTCTGTGGCTTAAAAGCACCCGTTCCTGAGCCTGTCTTCTTATTTTGAGAGGTATACTATGAGTGTTTGGTTTTGGCCTTCACAAACAGAAAACCTAGAAATAGCGCTGTTATTCACTGCTCAGCTCTTTACAACTGCTAATAAAAAGTACACTCCTGGTATTACCGGTCGTACTTCTTTTTGAGGTATGCCATTTCTGACAGCATGACCATAAGTGCATCTAACAGATTTCCTTTCCACAGAAAGCAAATTCTGAGGTACACTTAACTTTTTGCAACTCTGACATTTCCCATTCAGCCCATCTTGCTGTAATCCCAGATGACTGTCTTTCCGCCCTCAAAAATTCAGGCTAAATGGCAAGTATGCAATTTGCCTTCATAATTTTTGAAGCTTACAAATTAGTAGTTTCTACCATCAAACATCACATTTCCCAAAACATAAGCTTTCTATCTCCTTGCTGTTACAATACTGTATTTAAGGCACTTATCAAATGTCACCAATTAAAAGGACACTAAAAGGAAGTGCACTGCTATTCAATGACAAGCATAAAATTCTGGAAAGAGAAGCTATAAGCTAGTAATAATGTTTTATTCCTACGGTATGCATTCACTAATGGAGCTTTACAAATGTTTTCCAAAAAGGTGACACATAACTGTAACACTGCATAACAGGCCAAACATGGGGTACTACTAGGATATTTTTAACCTAAGCACAAACCTTGCACAGAGGACAGTTTTTCATATCTTATCACCTCAGTCTCATATGATGCACATAGTTTGTCATTGAGTGTTTATTTGTCCTCAGGCAAGAAGAGACAAGCTCAAGGCTGGCCCATTCTCCACAATAAATCAGTTCTCCATTAAAGAAAGAAATGCAAATATATCAAGATACATACTGTAAGGGACACATTCGTACTGAACTTCTAGGTATTTATATGTCCCAGGGCAAGGGTCTGGAAACACATCAGGGCCAGCCACAACTGCACATTGGGTCCGATTACTGCATCTGCAAAGCAAAAGAAGAGAGTGAGAAAACAGCCTGGGCAGAAGGACAGGTCTGGCACATCTTCTGGCACAGCACCAGCAGGAGTGAAGATGCAGAAACCGGGACTTCAGCATCAGCTTGGGAAGCTCCCCAAGAGAGCATACAAAGGCTGATGGCAAACACTGACATATGTCCACATCAGCTTATCACCGCTCTTTAGGTAGCCGTTTTCTTGCATGCTGTCTAAATTCCAGCTAAATCATACCCATAAGATAATGCTTTGCCTGTACACATAATAAAGAGGAATTTTTTTTCAAAAGGGGAGATGAACAGTGCAAAACCCCTTCCCCTCCAAGCAGTTCTTACAGCACCAGGAGGTATTTTTTTCAGAACAAGTTGAGAGGAAGATTTATAAATAATGAATATGGGTGTGTGGCCCTCTAGTTCTTGAAATTAGCCTTAAATATCAGTGTCACAACTAAATGAAATGTAAAAACTAAAGCAACAACATTTGTGGCAAAAATAATCATTGTATATTTTATGGCAGGCATAATAAATAGATTTTATGAAATATTTATAAAATGTTTCCACAAAAACAGTCATCTTGAATGATGTTGTTTAATGCAAAGCAAAGAATGGAAGCAGTAACACTGAGAGGAAAAAGAACTATTCACGAAGTATACTATCAAGAAATCTCTGCAGAGAGCTCTGAACAGACTGGAGAGCTGGGCAATCACCAACCGCATGAAGTTTAACAAGAGCAAGTGCCGGGTCCTGCACCTGGGACAGGGCAACCTTGGCTATATGTACAGACTGGGCGACGAGA
The DNA here is from genome assembly GCF_013377495.2 of Cygnus atratus. Lineage (NCBI taxonomy): Eukaryota > Metazoa > Chordata > Aves > Anseriformes > Anatidae > Cygnus > Cygnus atratus. The sequence continues at coordinate 13,301,617 of NC_066365.1, read as the reverse complement.
CGCTGGAGAGCAGTCCCACAGAGAGGGATCTGGGGGCTGTGGTTGACAGCAAGCTGAACATGAGCCAGCAGTGTGCCCTGGCAGCCAGGAGGGCCAACCATACCCTGGGGTGCACCAAGCACAGCATTGCTAGTCGGTCGAGGGAAGGGATTGTCCCGCTCTGCTCTGCGCTGGTGCGGCCTCACCTCGAGCACTGTGTGCAGTTCTGGGCACCACAGTACAAAAAGGACGTGAAAGTGTTGGAGAGTGTCCAGAGGAGGGCTAGAAGGATGGTGAAGGGCCTAGAGGGGAAGACGTATGAGAAGCAGCTGAGGTCACTTGGCCTGTTCAGCCTGGAAAGAGGAGGCTGAGGGGAGACCTCATGGCAGCCTACAGCTTCCTCACGAGGGGGAGGGGAGGGGCAGGCGCCGATCTGTTCTCTTTAGTGACCAGTGACAGGACCCGAGGGAACGGTGTCAAGCTGTGACAGGGGAGGTTCAGGCTGGATATCAGGAAGAGGTTCTTCACTGAGAGGGCTGTCGCGCACTGGAACAGGCTCCCCAGGGATGCAGTCACGGCACCAAGCCTGTCGGAGTTTAAGAAGCATTTGGACTGTGCTCTTAGTCACAGGTCTGAATTTGTGTGTAGACCTGTGTGGTGCTAGGAGTTGGACTTGATGATCCCTGTGGGTCCCTTCCAACTCAGGATATTCTATGATTCTATGATGAAATTGATTCCACAACATAAAAATTAAACCTTTTAATTAAGAAAAAAATAATAAATTCTCACTGAAAGTCTCCTCACAAGTACAGGAACCTCACCACATTTGTTTGCAAAAAATACATTTGAGGATCTTTTTATGCTGTAGGCAAGCTGTTTTGAAGATGCCTGGGTGGACATGAATTACATTTAGGAAGACACTAGAAGATATACAGGGGTCTATCTAAGATGCGCTAGATTGAAAACTAGATGTTCTTAGGATGCACTGGACAGCAGGTTGTTCCAAACCAGCCCAGCTTGTGGGAAAGGAAACGTGTGAGCCTGAGCTTTCTTCTGCAGAGCTGCATGGCTGTGCACAGAGAGCAGCAGCAGGTCCCTCAAAAGGGTGATGCAGACAGCTGCTCCTCAAAAGAAGCAGAAGTCTACAGGTTTCATGAACCCCTGTTGGCTGGGACCAATGACACCAAAGAAGAGAGGAAAGAGGTTTTACTGGTTGTCATTTATTATTATCATTGTTCTTGTTGTTGTTCGTGTTGTGGCTTCATCTTCAAGCACCTGTTGGGCAGCCTTCCTGTCCTCAGACCGAGACACCCCTTGGGGCTGGGGGCACAAGAGATGACACCTCCTCATGCTGCAAGGGCAGGGGAAGGTGCTGGGGACGGCAAGGAAGGGCTGGCACACCACTCGAACACCAGCAAGGCTTTGATCGACTGCTGGCAGACCTAGCGCAGGCCGGCCGCGCCACCCTTTCCCACAGGTGGGATATTTGCATGCTTCGCCCCATCCCAGCTCCTGTCAAGCACAGGGGGCTGCACCTCTTGCAGGGAGCCATGTCTGTGAGAGGCTGGGGGTAATGGAAGACCCCCCAACCCTCCCAAAACATTGTTGCCACCCTCTGGTGACACAGGGACCCTAGGAATGAGATGAGGAGGGGGCTGGAGGCCAGGGCACAGGAGGGGAGGCAGAGGGCAGTCCCTGTGCCCAAGGGGCAGCCTGTCTCTTTGGCAAGCAAAATGTCCCGAGAGAGCCACTACCAGGGAAGGGGCCCTCAGCCCCCCTGACCCTCCTCCTCCTTCCACACGAGGGCCTCTTTCAGGCCACACAAGGCCCCTCCCAACACGGCCATGTTGGGCCTGGGGCGTGGTGCGCCATCACAGCGGCCATCACAGAGGCCTCCTGATGTCACAGTGGAATCTGCCCCCCACCTTTGTCCTGGGGCCTATAAAAGCCCCTGCGCCTGGCCCCCCACTCACTGATCTCCCAGGCCCTCTGGCGACAACCAGCAACTGTTGGGATGAAGAGGTCCTGGGCTGATGGTTGCCCACTGCTTCTTGGGAGCAAGTGGTTCGCAGAACCACAGAAGAAGTGGAGGCGGAGGAGCGCTGGCCGAGAAGGAGCAGCTGCGGCGGATGGTGTGGAGCCCATGGAGGTGGATCCACCTGCGGAGGAAGAGCTGATGGAGGTGGATCCACCTCCATCCTATCTGACATGGCACAGCGTCATCGTGCCAGGGCTCCCACCAGCGAGACCACACCACCATCTTCGCAGAAGCGCCCGGACTGCTCCATATTCCTGGCCCTGCCTCCGCCTCCGCAAATAGGGGGGAGAGACCATCCAGTTACCATCATGCAGGCTTGCCTGTAGGATGGCCTCTTCCCCCCCCCCTCCCCGCCCCTTCCCCCATCCCCGCCTCTCCTGTAGAGGTTTCACCTCTTCTGCACGGAGTCCCAAGCAGTGGGCAAGAGCGCACTCGGCTTCCTCTGGGCTGCTGCACCGGGGCAACAGGAGAACCCTTCCAAAGGCCACGCTGGGCATGGGGTGTCTCGGCCTGAGGACGAGAAGGCTGCCCAAGAGGTGCCTGAAGATGAAGCCGCGCCCTGCATGGCGGTGCACAGAGAAGAGCAGCAGATCCCTCAAAACGGTGGCACAGACAGCTGCTCCTCTGAAGAAGCAGAAGTCTTCAGGTCTGCCTGGAAGAAGCGCGGGAGTGCAGCGTAAAGGCCCCTCAAGATGCTTGGTTACCAGTTCTTCCCAAGATGGGGCAACAAACTGATAGAATAATCAAAAGAAAAATAATAAATAAATAAATACATTACAACAAGAACAACAACAATAAAGAACAATCATTAAAACCGCTTTCCTCTCTTCTTTGGTGTCATTGGTCCCAGCCAAGAGGGGTTCACGAGGGGTAGGTCCTGTTAAACAAATTTGATTTCCTTTTATGATAAGATCACCCATCTAGGTGATCAAGGGAAACCAGCTGATGTGATCTTTTCGGATTTCAGTAAAGCTTTTGACACAGCTTCCCATAGGATCCTACTGGACCAAATGTCCAGCATCCAGCTGGACAAAACCATCATACGATGGGTGAATAACTGGCTGACGGGTAGGGCTCAAATGGTTGTGGTAAATGGGGCCGCATCAGGCTAGCAGCTGGTCACCAGTGGAGCCCCAAGGCTCCATTTTAGGGCCAACTCTCTTTAACCTTTTTATAAGTGATTTGGATGTAGGACTGGAAGGAGTTCTGAGCAAATGTGCAGATGATACCAAACTGGGAGGAGTTGTTGACTCTGTTGAGGGTGGAAAGGCCTTGCAGAGAGATCTGGACAGACTGGAGAGCTGGGCAATCACCAACCGCATGAAGTTTAACAAGAGCAAGTGCCGGGTCCTGCACCTGGGACAGGGCAACCCTGGCTACACATACAGACTGGGTGACGAGATGCTGGAGAGCAGCCCCGCAGAGAGGGATCTGGGGGCTGTGGTTGACAGCAAGCTGAACATGAGCCAGCAGTGTGCCCTGGCAGCCAGGAGGGCCAGCCGTACTCTGGGGTGCACCAAGCACGGCATCGCTAGTCGGTCGAGGGAAGGGATTGTCCTGCTCTGCTCTGCGCTGGTGCGGCCTCACCTCGAGCACTGTGTGCAGTTCTGGGCACCACAGTACAAAAAGGACGTGAAACTGCTGGAGAGTGTCCAGAGGAGGGCTAGAAGGATGGTGAAGGGCCTAGAGGGGAAGACGTACGAGGAGCGGCTGAGGTCACTCGGCCTGTTCAGCCTGGAAAAGAGGAGGCTGAGGGGAGACCTCATGGCGGCCTACAGCTTCCTCACGAGGGGGAGGGGAGGGGCAGGCGCCGATCTGTTCTCTTTAGTGACCAGTGACAGGACCCGAGGGAATGGTGTCAAGCTGTGACAGGGGAGGTTCAGGCTGGATATCAGGAAGAGGTTCTTCACTGAGAGGGCTGTCGCGCACTGGAACAGGCTCCCCAGGGATACAGTCACAGCACCAAGCCTGTCGGAGTTTAAGAAGCGTTTGGACTGTGCTCTTAGTCACAGGTCTGAATTTGTGTGTAGACCTGTGTGGTGCTAGGAGTTGGACTCGATGATCCCTGTGGGTCCCTTCCAACTCAGGATATTCTATGATTCTGTGAAAATAGTATTTTTTCATACACAGCCAACACGCTTGTATTAGCTGTAAATGGCTAAGTTATTCAATCATTCTGCCCAGAATGGATGCGTCTCCTGAGGTGGCATGCTTTCTTCTGAAAGTGAACATTATTCTCACTGAAGATTTTACTGTTCCCCTGCATGCAGAGGGAAGCGACCCTTCCCATTGCAGAGATTGTCTTTCAGGTGAAGAGCACACCCAGGCTGGGCCCTGAGAGATACCAACCCTGCACCACACTTGGCTCACAGTTATGGGTGATTGACTTGTGTGTGTGTGAACACCCACATTTGCTTCTGTTGTCATGGTACAGGCACTTCTGTGTACAACTTTTAAGTATTTTGGGGATGCAAACACATTCAGGAAACAGCAATCCTATGGAGAAAATTCCTTTACCTTTTTTTTTTTTTTTTTTAAACAAACAGGAGGCAGGAAGAAATATAATTAGTCTTTGATTTTTTATCGTTTTGCATGCCAGAAAGAGATCTCCTAAGGGCTAGACCACTACATTTACTTTCTCTAAGACGCTACCTCCTCCGATGTGACATGGGACCTCTGACCCCACTGCTCTTCTGGCAGAAGCCACAACATACAGCACAGAACACATTTAGCTCTGCAGTGGAAATGCTTTGTGTTTACCTGAGGCTATAGTTTGTCAGGCTTAATGAGGATTTTATTTGAGCCCATAAATTAAAATTGATTCATTAGTCACTGCCTTAAGCTCCATAATTTCTTTAATTTTACGGAAAGATTAATAAGAGCTGATATGCTTGCTCATCAGGCTCTTTTGCTGGATAACAGATAATCCAGAGGGCTGGGATGTTTTCATGTTTTCTTGTTGAAAGGAGACAGTTATCACAGCAAGTGACTAGTTTTATCATATACACAGAAAAATAATTTTATTAACAGAAAGGATGACTTTGTTGTCCTTACCCTCACTACTAACAGACAGGTGGCTTGGCTGGGATATCACAGGTAGTTTGGACTGTGTAAGTGGGCAGCCTTCCAGGAGAAGCACTGAACATCATCCAAAACTTCACTTTCAACAAAAATCCTTTATTGGGCTCAATGTGCCTTTCAAAAAGCAATTGCACCGGCCTAATCAATCGTTTCACTGGCAGTAGGGACAACCCTGGGCACGTTACATAGAATATAAGAGCAATGGATCAAAGAGACATTTCAAAATCATGAGTCAGGATCCAAATTTATTAGGATTTTGAAAGGGGGGAGGAACATGGAAGGGAGCAAGAACAGACACATTTAGGGCCCATCTGCATATATTTTCTTGTTTTTCTGTCTGTAAAGAAGCATTTGCTTTGAATGGCCAAGCCTTTCTCTAAAGCCATTTCTTTTTCATGCTTTCAAGGCAGCAAGAACTTGGAACCAGCATTTTGAATGCAAAAACCAGAAGCAAAAACACGCAACCTAGAAAGCTCCAGGTTCATAACCAATGTTTGAAAACCTGAGTTATAAGCCCAACTGCTTCAGGCTGCTAACACCAGCTTTAATATCCCCCAAGGTGTGCTGTGTTCTGGAATATCACCACAATATAAGAGGTGAATGGGGAACACAGGGTGCTAGGATGGGCTTTTTCCCCTAACTCTACGAAGTGCTGCAGCCTCCCTATACATTAGCAGTTCCCTACATAGAGGATGGCAAAACATGTGCCTACCAAGCACAGAAACTTCAGAAGAAGATGAGATCAAATTGTCAGTGCCACCTGGGGAAAAACAACTGAAAACAAAATGAAAAACTCCCAAACGAAATCTGAAATACTAAGTGGTATCAGTACCTCACATAACTTTCAAAGAAGGGCTCATAAAAACAATAAATAAAATCTTTCCCACACACATTTCGGCACATTTCATACTGGCAGCAAAACTGTGCCCTGTACTTGGCATTTTGAGTTTCTTTTTAAGACCCCGAGATGAAACCTGCAGGTTTTCACTCCAGCATGCTTAAAGGAAGAAGGCAATTTGGTCTAAAAATGTTAGAAAAAACTAATACCCATTCAACCAACTATTACTGTCAGACATCAGCCTACAAAATTTTTAAGGGAAGGAAGGGGTAAGAAACACTCATCGGTAAAACTTTGGTTGCCGTGGTTTTGCTCATACTTTTTTCCACTTTTATAACAGATTCTTGGTCTCTTTGGTTTTGTCATTTTTCATTCCAGACACATTAAATGCCCAGATGACACTAAGTGACACACAAGAGGTGACTTAGAAAAGGAGATGCATAAAAGAAGATGCATCTGAAGCCTTGAAAAGGGACGGAAAAACATGTAATTGTACCTTATTCTTTTTCCAGCAAACCAGCCCACGAGCAGCACTAGCTTTTCTTTCTAAATCATGGTATTTTATACTGAGTTCTTGTGATTTCTTGGCACTAATGGCAAAGCAGGCTCCTTTTATTTGCTGAGATGAATTAGGGCAACTGCAGCCAGGGAAAAGATAACTCAGGGATATGCCACCTTTCACCTCTACCTTCGAATTCTGCCCAAGTCAGTAATTGCAAAAAGTCATTACCATGGTAAGAGCCCTTGGTGGCCTACTGCCTGCTAAGCATCTAATGAGTTGGGCCCCATCCAGTTTCTGGTGGGGATATGTCTCTGCTGCAAAGAGGGCTGCCCTAAATGGCACCCTGTGTGTGTTTTTGTGGAGACCACTGAAGCTAGCCAGCTGTGGAAAGGGGTCAGCATCCCCCTGCATTACACTACAAAAAAGCAGCTCCACATCTTGCTTGATCCTCCTCCAACAGGGCAGGATCTGTTTGCATCACTGGCTCTAGGATAACAATATTCCAGGAAATCACAGTCACCCTTTTTCACATCCATCTATGCCTCTTACCACTGCCTTTTCACAAGCACCTCTTATTTCCAGTGCTGATCCATCGGCTCCTTCAAACAAATCTACTTCTTTGCAAAGGTACAGGTGCCTAACAAGAGATCTGAAAACGAAGCATAACCAGAGATCTCCATTTTCACCCCGCCTTGTGAGACTGAACGCTGTATGCTCAGGAAAGGAGAATACCCCAAACCCTCCTAAAAGTCAGCCTGAGGCACTCAGCAGCATTAAGCACCCAGCATCTGAGAAAGAGAAGTTCATGTTATTTACATACATGTTTTGGAGTGAAAACCCATCTCCTGGAAAGCACGTAAACTGTCCCACTCACAGGAAAAGAAGGGTAGCTTTGTTATTTTTCCAACTATACTTATTTCCACTTATCAAGGTAGCTGTTTTGTCTTTCAGATAAGGAAAAATGTTTATCCTAGAAGGGAGGTGTTGATCCAGTACAACACATACACTGTAACAGAAAATCGGGATTATTTTTGCAGAACTTCTTCCTGTTCCAGTGGAAAATGAATTTCAGGAGTTTAATGTGAAACAATAATAATTCATGCGGTATTTGTTTTCCATTTACAACAGTGGGATTGAAGGAAACATTTGAGTTCAGAACCAGCTTCAGGGCTCAACTCTGTTTGCAACTCTCAATTCAGACTTTAAAAAAAAAAAAGAAAGAAAGAAAAACCACCAACAACAAAAACTTAATTTCCCTTCAACATACTTCCATTCCTTCTCCCTAGCAACATTTTTATGATTTTTAAGTGACAAGGTCATCTTATGATAGTGAGGGAGAAGCACTTTAAGACATAAACAGCTGCTTATTCCTGGTCTGACATCTTTGATTTTTTCCAATGCTGACATTGTTGATATATTTACCAAACCAGAAAGAAAGAAAGAAAGAATAGTTTGGCAGGTGATGTTTATTTTAGGCCTTTCCAGAAACTTTAATAGCACAGACATGTCAACAGCATCAGGCTAGACATGTCTGGGGTGTTATGTTTGCCAGAAAAAAAAAAAATGCAAAGACAGCACAAAATAAAAGATCAATCCCAAAGAGAAGCCTTTCAGCACTAATCATCACAGGCACAATAGCAGTAAGCCTTCCAGCTCCCCCCATCCAGGCAGATGGGTCATTCGCCCCAGACAAGAAAAGCGAGTGCCAAAAACCACGGGGGCAGCCCCTGTAGAGCTAGGGACCTGAGGGAAGAGCAAGCAGAAATCTTTGCACAGGGCTGCAAAAAGCTTCGAGATCCAAATGTCCATTTCATCCTCAACACACAGTCTTCCTCCTGGTCCTTATCCCTCAGAGGCATTCTTCTGAGGTGGAGCAACCCTTACACAATGGTGTGGCTGGGAGCTCCTGTGAACGGGGTGTGCTGGAAGCCACTCCAAGTGGGGACATCACCCACCTCCCTCTGACACCAGGGGGAAAGCAAGGATGCAACTTATTAGACCTCAAAGCCCTGGAGTAGGGTCTCAAACGCCTTTGAGGTGCTTAGCCTCTATCTCTTAACCAGTTCTCACAGCCCTGGTAGTTTCAGAGCTGTATAATTTACCTTGCTCAGAAGATGGATCTTCCCAGAGCCACTGCAGTCACCTTTCTGACCCCGGTGCTATCCTCCCGCTGAAATGCCCGCTCCTAATCCAGAGCTCTGAAATGCCTGATCTCACGCACACATAGCTCAGCTTTTAATACATGCTTTTAATAGTTAAAATGTTTATTGGCCTACAACTTCAGGGCGTTTTTACACTATTTGCACTAGCTTCTAAAGACAGGAAGAATGAGAATCAGGCTATTGCAGGAGAGGTCTTAAACACAGCACGGAAAATTTCAGGCTACACGGCCATGAACCTGGATTTAAACTGGAAAGCCCTGAGCTGCCATTTCCTTTACTGCTGTTGCCAAACCCTGCTTGTAACTTGTTCTACCCTCCTCCTGTAGCACAAGGCAATTCTTAATGCTTACGTGTGCCCACCAAGCCTGCTCATCTGTGTTCATTAGCACTAGTCACCAAAACCCAAAGATATTTTTTCCCTCTTCCCTCAGCTGAAACACCTATTTCATATAGACTATTTTTTATGTAAAGACAAGGAAGCCATCATGTGACTACACATGCTAATATAGCCAAGACATCAATATCCACGCCTGTTTCTCAAGGTCTATTATACTTTTCTAATGGTTTTACAGTAAGAGACAGACTTAATTCATTATCCTTCATGGCAATGCTGCAAGACATCCTTTTTCCTCTCTGAAACACGAAAATCTTCTCTCTGGATGACTGCTTAAAGAAAAAGCCTGTCATGGTGAATAAATCATCCAGGAGTGTGTTCTTCCCTGTCAATATGTGATATTTCCAAATCAACCCTTTAGGAAGGGCCAAAAAGAAAAAAAAAAATACCCTGGAGAAAGTAAACAGGAAGCAAAGAGAAAATTCACTTATAAGAGGAGTCTAAGTGGAGTCAACATGATGGCTTGCAAATAAGAGGAAAAATTAAAGAAAAAAAAAAAGGAAAGGAAAAAAGAAAAGGAAAGGAGGCAGCGGAGTGTGGAGGGGGAGAAGAGAACCACAAGCCCTGGGAAAAGCCTTTGGTTCCCCACATTTGCTTTCAATAACGTTCTGCACAAAAGCAAAGCTAAATCCTCCGCATGTTTAGTTTTCAAAAACAAAGAATTCCTCAACAGAATCTTTCTCTGCCTCTGCAAAACCTTAAAAGCAAAGGACCTAATGACGGGGAGATGAAAATCCAGTTCCTGTAACATTTTCTTCATTACGAATTGGTCTTTTTTATTGATCTCTCGGAGCATGGAGAAGCTGGCTTTCCAACCTCTGCTGTGCGGTGTAATTATCTGTGGTGTTTAATGCTAGCACAGACGAGTCCCACTGCACGCTGCATTTTGTTGTTTTATTGACGGGTTTTAATTATCTATCCAGGTGCCCGAGCTGTCAGCTAGGCTGCTTCTTATGTGATCAAACTAATAGAGAGAGAGGCACAGAGCACTCTAATTGCAGCCACACCAAGCGGCTCTGTGGAAGCATGCCAACGAGATGCATTTAAACTGCTATGGTTATTGTAAAATCTTACGATGTTTTATTTGAAATAGATTCCTCTCTCTATAGCTTTGACCCATTTCATTCCTCTGATTATTATTTTATATTAAGCAAAGCAAGATTGAAGAAAAACAAACCACCGAAACCACACCAAAACCCGAGCCAGGCAAACAGCAGAAAAATCCTGCAGAGCCAACCTGAATTTGAGCAGTAAAGGTCACCGAGGGGACTGCCTAGATGTATGAGGGAGAGCCTGGGAGCAAGATGGAAAATAGGTCCTGGAAATAATTTAAATACCAGTTTTACATAGGAAAAAAAGAAAAAAGGGGAAAAAAAAGTAATTAAGCCATTTCAACACATTGATAAGGCCCTTAAATTTTAACAAGAAACATTTAACAGCAAATTCACAAGATTTAACAGATTTAAGAGCAATCCAGGGCACCCCTTGACATGCTGCATCTGCTCCAATGCCAGGGATTCCTCAGCTCAGCAGGCTGAGGTCTGGGGCAACACCTGCCAGTGGGGACAGCATGGATTTGTCACCCACCCTCCAAAGGACAGTTCCCCCAGGCAACAAAAGCTTTCTCTTCCATGCTGCACCGTTGTGTGCGTTAACTTTTCTCTCTCACATCCCCAAAGGCAAGCAACAAGCACCCCAAGAGGAAAGCCTGACAAGTGCCTTGTACTAATGTGCCTGGCTACAGCCACCCTGTGGCAACGGGGAACCTGAACTTGCCTGTTGCAAGAAACACTTGTCATTAGGTCAGAAATGACAAAACGACAATCTGTGCAAGCAATCCAGTATATTTGGAAAAAAGATTGGGGTTAGCATGGAGAAAAACTCTGCACTGAGCACCTCTGAAGTAGTCGCAGTGTTGCTCCAGCTGCGAGGAGCTAAGGACACAAGCACATTTGCAATGCTATCACCCTTTCTTGTATGCATCTGTAGGGCTGAAAACAAAACCAGGCAAGCCTTATGGCTGTAAAGCTCATCTTTTAAAGGACTACATCTCCCATTTTACAGGTACTTTACTTCTTCCAACTCCATAAACTCCTGTAGCACCCTAATAAAAATCCACTTTACAAAACACTGGCAGGAAATCTGGAGAGGAGAGTAAACACCTAAAACAAACCAACCCATAAAATGCTCGGTGGTTTAGCCAGAGTTAACACTAGTTAAAATAACTGTGAACAGAAAACAGTCTGGCTTTTAATTTGGGTTAGGAGGTCAAATTAAAGGCTAGAGGAGGTCTGGGCTGAATTTCAGCTGGCATTCCACCCTACTTTGTCTTCACTGCCATTTTAACACAAGCCAATGCAAGCTAAAGCCCATTTTTTTCTGCTTCTTCAGCGCTGCCATCAGGAGCTGGGATAGCCAGAGCAACAGGTAAAGGATTATTTCCTCTACGAGAGCTCTGAAATGCATTCAGAGCAGACTACCATTACCTACTCATCCCCTGTATCTACAGCACAGGAGGGTGGCCCAAACACAGAGATGGTGCTATGGCAGACACCAAGGTGCTGCACAAGGAGCCTCACACTCACAGAGCAGCCCACTGTGGTGGGTGGAGGTCCCAGCCTGCAACTGGTGCTGACAGCTACTGATGCCCAGGACTTTTCCCTGTGTTTGTGCAAGACATTGGGATGTGCTCACAAGCCTACCACCTTCGCTGTGCCAGGCAATGCTGCCCCTGTGCATGCTCAGTCTGCTGGAGGGCTGCTAATTCATGCGGAGCCTTCGGGGCAGTTGCAGGCAGCAACAGCTTTGACTACTGCAGCGGGTACAGCCAGAGCTTGGGTCAGGAACACACATTTCAGGGCAGAGAGGAGAGGTGGCTCACGCATGATGTGCTTCACCTTTCCAGGCATCAATAAAAAGACTTCATTTTCTTTTCCTGTCATTCTCAGAAGCTGCTGCTACATTCCACCTCTTCTCTTCTCAGAAGCCAGTCATCCTTAGGGCAAATCCGAACAAGAACATTTAGACACCTTTTAAATATATTAATAAAAGCTAATACAAAAGATATTCTGTCCTGTTCTTAAAAGAGGAAGGGAAAATCTTGTATTACTTCCACTGCATCCCCACTCAATAATTGTCACATTTCCTTGCAGTACAAGGAAGGAATTACACAGCCCATAATAAACGTGATGCTGCAGTTCACTGTCAGCACCCAACGCTTCCCTCCTAGCCAGTGACAGATTCCTGCAAAAGGAAAAAGTGAGATTAGAGAACACTGTCTCTAAACAGGCTAAAATAATCTGTATTCATGGGCTGGTAGGTTTAATGTATTAGCCTTTCACCTCTGTGAATAGGGTTAAAGAAAGGTTTTGGGCCAAAATCATTTGTATGGCACTCCATCTCAAATTTGACATAATAATTGAATGTCTGAATGAAACAAAAATGAATACGTCCAAACAGCACAGGAGGTCAAAGCTGGGCAACTCCCTGATGAACTCAGGAGTGAACTGGAGGCATCGATGCAGCACTGTTTCTAAAACTCAGAGCAACCTCTCTCTTCATCATTCTTGCCAATGGCATGATACTGAGGTGATTTTTTTGTGAAGGTCCACAGTTTTTAGTTATGAAAGCAAATGCCCCTCAGCCTTGTGGGGGGAAGGCTGAGATAGGGAGCTTCCCAACCAAGTGAGCCATAGGATCAACATGTGACAGGTTATGCCTTTAGCATCACAGCTAAATCAGTTCAGACAAAAAGACAGTATTAATGAACGAAACAGCCTGCCAGGGTCATATACTATTAATACAGCATCTGTTAACAGCGCCTGAGTTTGTACAGCACCTTGTGCAAAGAAGTCTTGGCCAGTCTCTGGCTCAGGCACTAAAGCAGTAAAAAATAATAATCAGAAACAAACCAAACTTTCTCAAAAAAAGAGTCCTGAAATGAACCAAGTACGGTTTTGATATTCAAAAGGAATTATTTTTTTATTTCAACGTAGCCAACTCTGGCTCTTTGATCTTCAGCCCAAAGCTTGAATAAAGGCAGCCTGCACTTTGATTCTAAGCTCAAGAGAGAGCACAGCATCACAAAACCTTCATGCGCTTTCCAGCCCAGTGTTGCCTAGCCAAAGCATATACAGAAGGAAACTTTTTTTTTAATTAAATAAATAAAAAGCCTAATCTTAGACATAGTACTTGAAACTGCCATTGTCATGTTCCTCACAGTGTCTAAACATAGCACCAACCTTTCTGCGGGTGCATGCAGAAACATGGGAGCAGATGAAGGGATGCATTTTTGAGTACACTGGTCCAGTAGATCCATTGGGCATTCTCAGTCGTGCTCAACACAAAGCTGAGAGAAGTCTGGGATCACACACCTCTATCCTCCCATCACACCATTCCCTCCCCACTTGTCCTTCCCCATCCTTCCTGGGGGAGGTTTCAGCTCTACATGCACACCAGCTTTTCTCCCTACCCCATTCTCTCCAGTCACCCTCCTGAAAGGGACAGTGCTTGCACATCGTATACTTTATTTGCCCTTAGTTACATGGTTAGAATACATACAGATTTGGCTAAAAAGACTCCCCCAAGAAAAAAGCTGTTAGGAAAGCAGCTTCTGAACATCGGTAAGACAGCAACTACTAGGAAGAGAGTAATAGAGCTACTGGGAAACCTCAAGCCTTCTTTGTAAAGATGAGGAAAACACTGTATTAGTGGAGTACTGGCTATTTCATACTGCAGAGTCTGTCTAATGCTATGCTCATGGAATTAAACTTGCTATATATAAAAAAGCTTCCTTGGAAGAAGCCAAAGTTTTCCAGAACAGCTTTGCCTCCCACCAGAGGTGAATTTTTCAAATGAGTTTGGTTCTTGGAGTAGCTACAAAAAGGCCCAGCTGTTTGAAAACAGCCTGGGACTCCTTGATTCTCATGAAGAACAGCAAAGCCGATGGCTATTAAGTGCTTTTCAGACAGCAGACAGCGGGCTATGTCATGGAGTGCCTAACCACTTGGGTAATCCAACCCAGATAGCTCTGTGGAAAAAAAAAAAAAAAAAAAAAAAAAAAACCTGCTTGGGATTGCAGAGCAGCATTAGGTGGGGCAGAAACTGGGAAAACCACATTCCTGAGCATGGAGCATGACTCCCGCAAGACAACTTTAAAAAAAATGTGACTGATGCTGCTCAGACATACTAGCTGAAGTCCAGGGAGATGGATAAAAGGGTAAAGATGCAGGATAAATTCATCAGATGTCTCCATAAATCATTTCTATAGTTCACATTTGTTCTCTGCCTTTCATTACTTACATTTCTAAAGCCACTGGGTGCCTTGGTGCACTGGATCTAATAAAAAGGAAGATAAATTTTAACATCCTTTTTTGAAACATCTTAAAATGATCTAGCTTTCTTCTGCATGCTAATGGCAAGCATTACAAGGAATGCACTGTCTCCAAACAACTCACCAGGGCTGGAGGTGAAAGCAGAGTCCCACTGCGGCCTGCAGATTCACAGCCCTGGTTCTCCCCCTGATGCTCCCCTTGGCTAGTATAAAAGATCTTATTTCTGGCCCTAATTTTTTGGCAGCCTGAACTTTGTCACCAAATCCCATCATCGCTTCTCACAGACCCTCTGACTCAGGGGCGAAATTCCATACTTGAGAAAAGGAGGAAATATTTTGGAGATTGGTAGTTTGCGAAAGAACTTGAGCTGCCTGACAGCTGTTGGGAGACGTGAGCTGTCTGAGGGGTCCCAGCGGAGCACATGCTTTACACACACGCACACAAAAATCATTAAAAGTTTCTGTCTCTGAAGTTTCACATTTAATGAAAGATAGCGTGCGAGATATCTGGAGATTTCTTGGGTTCTATTAACAGCTAATGATACTCGCTCTGCCAAGTGCTCAGCCCCGAGAACCAGCACGACAGCCCTGGCAGAAGCGATGCGGGGGACCCACGGACACGCAAGCAGGACAGCAGGTAGAGCTGTCCTTCTCTTCCTCCCTGGTGTCAGGAATTGAGCAGGGAGCTTGCTGTTGTATTGCTGGAGCTGTTGGCGTTGTTCTACTACAGAAGCAAAGACCTTTGTAACAGAGTTTAATCCAGCGCAGGTTAAACAAAACAAATGACTGCACAAGTGAGCAATTAAAGAGCATTCCATAGCCAGCACTGGGAAAGCCTCGCTGTTGATTAATTAGGTTCAAAGGGGCAAGGCTAACCTCCCAGTCCCCTGAGAAAGAGACCACTTAGCCCCTTTAAAAAAAAATAAAATAAAAATCCAGCATTCTTATTTAACACTTGAGCATCAGTTAAACAGCTGCTAAAACAGTGAAACAATTACTTGGGACTGACCTACATTCAGCTGTATGACTTTATTACATTCAGGAGAAACTTAATTAAGCTTCTGTTACTTAATAAAAGCAAATAAAATACTCCATTTTATGACAAGGAGCTGCACTGCTGCAGCCATGTGAAGCTCTCAGATTTGGCAGTGGGTTTCCCAAGAGAATGCTGCTCCCTCCATCTCATTCCTTCCCGTTGCATTTGAAAGCTAAGAACATACACGATATTCTTATGCATTAAAGCTCCTTGAATGGGGCTAGCTCTGTCTCCTAGGTAGTACCAAGGTGCAGAGGGCTGTAGCCTCTGGTACTTGCCTGGGTTAACTTATGGGATCTACTGTACCTGAACGCTATGGTCTGCTCCCAGCAATGTCATGGGCTTGGCCACGAATACTTCAGCCCTGCCAGAAGGAAGTCATCCATGATCAAGTGCACTCCTCTCTTAAGAAAATGCATACAAGAAGAGTTTTAGCAGTCCATGTCACTGAATAGACTCCCCAGACTGTCCACCCAAGACCTCCCTTGAATAGAAGCATTTTTAAATTATAAATTATAAATTTAAGTCGCTACCCTACATTGCGACCGTGACCAACTTTCCTCGAGGATTATCAGCCAGGTACCACATTCTCCTTCCTAAAATGCTCATTTTGCTTTCTTGTTCTCCTGCAGTCACACAAACAGGTCACCAGCTCCGATTTACCAAAAGACCTGGTTTTGAGGGAGAAAATTTGGCCCCGGTATTTTACAAATAATAATAAAAAGTGCTTAAACTGCAAACATCTGTCTGAAAACACTCCCTGGCTTGCCCAGCCCCTCTGGATGAATAGGTTCATTGAACTGACCATGGATGCTCAGACAAATTTTGGAAGCTTTTGGTGAGGTCGTGGGAAAATTTCTTCCCTGTTAGGGATAAAACACAAATGGTGGTCCTTGCTGAGCTGGAGCCACAGCTGGGCAGCTCTACACCACTTGCACCACAGCCAGAAAGTGACTTGTGAACATATGGTAGCTCCTGCAGTGCTTCCCAGCCAAGGGGTGACTTGCCAACTGGCTTTTGGTCCTAGTGAACTCCGTGTTGGATGACTGACACCACAGAGCTGCTACCGGACCTTTTTGCCACATCCAATTCTACTCATGCCCTGTGGACATATATATTTATAAAAAACCTTGATTGTCTCAAGGAGGGAAAGATACGGGTGCAGAGGTGACAGCTACAGTCCCGTAGGGCCACCTTAGAGCTGACTCCTTCCTTCTGCAGCCTCATTACATGGGGCCCCTTGCATAAGCTGAAGGAGACACTGCTCTGGCTGACAAGCTACCTGCCCTGCTTGTGACTAGCAAGACTTCCCCTGTTCTTGTTAGCCAGCAGGCTTCATCTCAATAACTCACACAAATTGACAATAACGTGACACCTCACAGGCTTAAAAATCACAAAAATCTCTGAAGTCCTGCACCCCATCAGGACCATAACGCTCAGCATATTCGTTTGACCTTACCTTGTCCCTCACTCCTCATTTGTTCCTACTCTTTGCAGTAATTCAGTGGTTGCAGGTTTTGTTCGGTATCTGCAAATTGGATTTAATTCCATGGATGGCCATCAACCCTTAGTTTGCATCCTCTAGCAGAACACCATTATGGGGCCAAAGTCCAACTTCTTCCCTTTGCAACGGGCTTCACTTCTTCTGAGTAACTGAGGAAGCATTTTGATAGGGGCTGAAAATGCCATCCTATCTTCCTAGTAAAAGTTGGACTGCTAGAATAAAGTATTAGGCAGACTCTGCTGTTATCTGACTCGGTGAATATTTGACCCATTTATGTATGAGTGAGAGCAGCATTGGAAAAAGTGATACATCCAGTTCCATGTAATATCATTAAAATTATGATGACTTAAAATCCTGCAGGACTTCAGTAATCCATTCAGCAGCCTGGCTCTCCCAAGTATTTTTCCAGTAAAAGTGAAGAACAGTGGAGAATGGTATCTCAGGTGAGGATATCTTGACTTAGCTTCATGGTTAAAGAAACTCTTCATATACTCACTACTGCTAACCCTGACGACTGAAGAAAAATAGGTTATGGGCAACGTTTTATTTTCTTTCTTAGTATACACAAAAGTAGTATGTTCAGTCACAGGAGGCACCCAATTCTTCCTTTTTTTTTCTCAGTGCATCTATGGAAAATCAATTCTTTTTCAAATGTTGAGAAGATGGGATTTTTCTTATGCCATCAATGCCCTTAATAGCACTGGTGTCACTCCAGGCATTTTAAATTGTTGTGTATGAACAGCCAGTGCCCTTCATTATGCTGAATTTAGTGTATGCAGGCATACAGACACTGCTGAGAAACAGTTAACTGTGAACAGATTGATGAGCAAACCCTAAAATATCAAATATTAATAGTAAAATAGTAATACAAATATTAAAATAGTAAAGTAAGAAAACCCCTTTATCCCAAGCAAGGCTCTTATCTGTCATTCCCTGGAACCACACAGCCCAGGAAAGTGATGCTTCGGTTTCCCAGCTAACGACTACTTACCCTGTAAATAATAACCAAGGGCTCAGGCACTTGATGCCATGGCCTCTGTCTTTATGAATACTCTGAAATCTCTCTAAAAAAAGCCAGTGAGTTTCATTTCACTTACTCCAACATGACCGAGTAAATAAATAATGCTATTTATGCACTGCACACCATTTGTCAACCCATTTGTCATTTCTGATCTTTCATTGCTCATGCAGTAAAACTATGCAGGATTTTATTCAAACCTCCCTTGCAGGTGTGATGAATGCTTTATTTATACAGCAGCATTTCATCTTGCAGAACTGTTACTATGCAAATACAGGCCTTTAGGACCCCGTGTGGTGTAAGCAGAAGGTGTAAAGAGATGAAAACTAGAGGCAGTACCATTATTAAAGCTGAGAGGTGAATTGAGGATGGCTCAGCTAAATTGTGAAATATACGCCATAAAAAACATACCCCTTCAGAAAAAGTGTTCGCTCTCCATCATCGGGCAAAATGAAGAATGAGGACCTTTTCTCAAAGACCGTTTTAAAGGTCAGCGCGACGCTGCGAGACCATGCCCAGCTTATCAGTGCAGCCATGACATTGGCACTCGCTGTTACTAGCAAGAGCGCTATTTCGAGCCAAATCATCTCCCGTTGACTTCCCCCAGTCAGGATTTCAGCCAAAGGAATGAAAACCCTGGAAAGAGAGGCTGCTACAAATGATCATGGCTGAGTGAGTGACGAATGAATTCCCTCGGGCAGCCTCTTCCAGTGGCTGGAAGACCAGGTAGGGAGCGGTGAAGACTCCTGGGAGTTCTGCTACCAGGTAGAGTGAGCTTGGGGACATCTCTTCTTCTGGTACCTTTCTTTCTCCCCCTGGAAAATGGGAAGCATTATACTGACTTCCCCACAAAGCCTTCTGAGATCCACAGATGAAAAAAATACTGTTACTACTACTATTATTTACTGAAGTGAATCTCCTTCTGAAACCTGCTGGTTCTTCAGGGACTCCTTTGGAAGTAAAACATTGTTGAGATTAAGAGTGTCAAAATATGTCCTCACTTTCTACTTTGCATTGCAAGCAATAAATCGTGGCTTGAGTTGTACTCACTTATGGCATGGAGCGCACCAAATGCTCCCCTGTCTTACAGGAGCTTCACATCCATTTGACTTAAGCCAGTTTGTAGTAAAAGAGTAAAGGATCAGCCCCACACCAATGGGTCTGGTAAGGAGCTTCCTTGGTAATTTTGATCAACGTGAAGAGCATGGAGGCAATATCTCATTAGCTCCAACCCAATTTTCCTGGCAACTCCCGATTGCCTTAGATAAATCTGAAAGGGCTGCCACCAAGTCTTGTATTTTTGAGGTAGCTGGGGAAAGAAAAGGTGAGAGAAACAGCTGTGGGCTGATTTAAGATACCTCCGCCTCAAATCTCTCCTTCCTCCACTTTTTAAATTTCAAGATGGGGGGGGTTCATAAAGAACTGTGTAAACAGACTTCAGAATCATGTTTATTGCCTAAGCAATAAAAGATTAGAATTGACAAATGGAGAGGTTTTTGGAGACACAGATGCTACAATCATTTTAATATAATTTGGATTTCCAAATCAGTAATTACTCTATCACATATTTATAATTTTGTAGATGCTACTAGAAATGCTGATGTCTTTTTCTATGCATAGTAATGAGCAACAACAAGGGCTGTTAATATAAAGCCTGTAATGTTTGTATTCATATGTAAATAGGTTATGTAAACGTTTTAGACATTTCTCACTAAACCGCTGAGTTCTACTCTAAGTGGCTCTATTCCTAAAGTAGAAAATCACACTCTGCATAGAAATTGTTTACTGGTCTGTCAGCAGAGCCGCCAAAGCAGCGAGTTGAATTTATAGGGGTATTTATATCTCCATTAGTGGTGATAACAAAATAATTGGCAACCTGTAAATGCCCAGACAGACACGCAGGTTGGTATTTAGAAAGTTGCTTGCTTGCATGTGGTTACATGCACATTCAACACATGCACACACCTTCTGTGTACACACACGTGAGCACAGGTACCTTTTTGGGAGACTCCTTGTAGTAGTGTTTGATTTCATTAAACTGATTTCATTAAGCTGATACAACCCCCTGGTTAAGAGTAAAAGAATCAGTTTAGTTTATACCTGCTCCTAATTGACTTATGATAAAACTGAATAAGGCACATTAAAACACCTACATGTGTCTCCAAGCAAGAATAAATTAAACAAATTCAAAACTAGAAATGTATTTAACTCCAAAGAATCCTCTAGACAGAGGGGATAAAAAAAGTGGGGTTAAGTGCCCTAGGGCCACCCTTTTCACTCTGGGATCTCTGTCCCGCACAGGATGTTACCATTTTTCCTCCAACCCTTTCTACTCAGGCACCTGCAACTGCAGTCTTCACATGTCCCACCAAGTGTGGAGAGCTTGGTGAAGTCCCCTGGGGCTTCCACAGGCCGCTTCTAACACAGCTGGAGCATGGATATACCACCATGGTACTGTCGTTTACACGGCTTGATGTGCCTCCCGAAGCAAAACCCTGGCTCACATCTTTGAATATCGTATGACTACCTCCTACTAACCTTGATGAGATCTGTTCTTAACCGTGTGATACAGAGAACTACAGCTTCAGACTTGTTGTTTGGTCTAACAAATCACATCCAGCTTCATCCCTTTCTCTTCTGCTTGAACACATGTATTTGCAAAAATGGTTAGTAACAGTAAAGGCTTTGGAAAGACAGCCTGGAGACCCCCACACCTCTGCTATAGCACATGAGTAACTCTCATTTGTATAGAAGACAATAAATGTCTTCTTTTTATCAGCAAAAGTGAAATGGAAATGACAACAAGGAAGCAAACATTCAGCTGTTTCTCCAGCAACTTTCAGCATCCTCTACCATTTAGGAATACTTGGAGAGTACTTTCAAGATCTGTTCAGCCCTTTGCTTTCAACAAGACTGCCAAAAGCTGCCGGGGCAGCTGGTGGCATTTTGACCTTGCTCTCTCCTGCTTTCCCTGCTCCTCCTTCCTCCTTGATTTCTCTTTGTTTCACTTTGAGGCACTCCTGCTCTGCTCCTGGAACTGCATTAACACCTGAAGAGCCAGTGCACATTTATATCCGATGCAACTGTAGTGCTACTCACCCTGCCCTCTTAACTGCTGCCTTACAAAACAAAGCAACACCATGCCATAAGACAACTGGGGAGAGCAAGGCCAACAGTGATACTGCAAGCGGTGCAATTATTGCCATTTCACCGGTGAGCTGCAGTGATGTGGGATGACCTGTGACAAACACAAGGCGGTTTCCACTGAAAATAGGGGAAAGAAAAAAAGGAAAACAACAACAACAACAACAAATCAGGCAGATAGCTTTACAGAAAAAGCATAATAAATTTCTCCAGGCCAAGAGTGTAGACTCTACTATGCCCCTGCCAAGAAGCGTTACTGATGCGAGTAAAATTAAGAGGACTACTGACGAGGTGAGTAAATCCATGCACACTTTTTTTTTGGAAGGAAAAAACCTCCCCCAGCAAGGCTCTGTTTGTACACTGGTATAGCAGTATTGATTTCAGCAGTTATTCCAGTCCCTCAGCATGGGAACTCTGCAGTGAATCAAACCCTCTGCAGCTTTGCCCCTGCAATTACGTTTGTGCTAAGGAGCACCGCGATGCCCACTGCTAAGAAACTGGGTCATAGACTTCTTTGGATTATGTTCCTTCGAAAGGGGACACTCTGGGATATGATAAATGATCAGCACTTTCTCGTGATGATGTAAGTGTTAAAATCTGGTTGCATTTATTAAAAAAACAGTCCAATAACAGAGAAGTGAAAGTCATTTTGCCTGTTCACCTGGAACTTGTTACATAAAGTGAAATAGCAGACAAGCACTCACAGCAAAATGAAAGCTTTTTGCTCCTGTTTGGTGAACCTTCACCCATAAATTTTAGGATGAAAAGGTAAATAATCAGACATATGGCACATTTGTTCAGCAGCACTGGTGGTCTGACATCACTAGGTTACTTCATTAGAGCTGTACACTTACCAAATCTGATCAGATTTCTCATTACCTAACTGTTTCCAAGCAGGACGATTATTTTTACTATAACAGTTTGAAGAGTGACCCCCATTGGGGGACCAAATCCTGCCCTGGTTTTGTAGCATAGCTCCTGACCTGATGAGTTGGTAGTCCAGCCTGCAGGCCCTGCAATAGACTGGATGCTCTAAATAATGTTCTGAAATTAGGACAGCATGCGGGACTCCTACGTCATCCAGGAGAGAGGACCTTGGTTGGAGGAGCTAGCCTTTGCCCAAGGTCTGCACGGGGAGCAAAGTCAGCAAACCTCCTAAACATTTCTGTTAAGAGTATCAATAAAAGTAAGGTGGGATGAATAACGTTTGGCATTTGCATTTAATAAAAATAATGCTTGCTTCATAAAAACCTCTTTCTGGCATAACCGTATCTAAACTAAACCAACTCAACACCATCATGAATTAAACGAGGCTAATAATTGAGGGCCTTTTGCTGGTAGAGCTTTCCTCATCCTCTGTAAAACTGGCTACCTTGGCCTTAAATTATTTGCTCTATTGAGCTGTCCTCAAATTGTGAATCCTAGAGGTGTGGTGGAATGTCTTCCTATGCTGCAAACCAGCGTAACCGCATTGGAAAGACTGTTTAATGCAGACCAGAGTGGAGACAGATGTCCAGTGTGACTGCCAAAGGCTTCCACACACATCAGGAAAATCCCATTCGGCTTTTCCTTCCTCTGGTGACAATGTATCGCTAAACATCTGCTCTTAAGACTCCCCCTCCACGTTACTTCACAGCATAATTACGAAGGCATAAACCTGGAATCTCCCTCAACATACACGCCAAACCCTCTCACCCTGCCTGCCTTTTCCCATATCGCCCTCCAGTTCAGGCAAGTGCTGATAACAGCAACGCAAAGGGAATCACACACCTTGGTTCAGATGCAGCCTAAATATCCATCTACAGAGACTAAGCATTTATATTAGTAGGTCAAGGCCTTTCTGCTTCTTTGCCCCCTTCTTTTTTATTATTTTTATTTTTTGCTATTGATGTTAAGCAGGGATCTATTACTATTTCACCAATAAAATAAAAAAAAACACTATGGTCTTCGAAAAGCTACTAAGAAATTATTTATTTCTTTCTGTTACAGCTGTGTCGTTTGCTCACATAAGACATACTGTGACAAAAGATATTTAGGTCCCTATCGATTCATCCTAAATCCACTTGGTTGCGGGTGGGAGAGAAAGCAGGAAGGAAAGCTAAAGCAGGAAAAAGTTCGTAATTTCAAACCACGCTCCGGAGGGCTGCAGGGAACATGCATCTTGTCAATTCATCTGCTTAATCAAAGAGGTTTAATCAAAGTGCAGTTCTAGAAACCACTGGCTAACGTGGACAAATGATAAGAATAATTAACCACTCAAATCATCTGTAGCTTGTCTGTCATCTGCTTCTAAGCACACTGGAGGTTTGAAAGAGCGTTATCTTGCATATTTAGTAAGCTGGATCCTTCGCAGGTCTGAGTCAATAAAGATTCCAAGGGGCTCCCCCTGATATCCCCAATGCAAGCAGAGCTGTTACCGAAACCACTGCACTGCTCCAGCCTCTGCTCTTCTTCAGACACTCCTAGGTGTCCACACAAATAACAGCTGGGTTGTTTTGTATCAGCACAGGTGAATCCATATAATTGAAACAGTCAAGTATTTTTGATGGACTATTTTCTCTTGGAAAATGATTAACTGTTGAATCAAAATGTCATGTGGGAACCTGCCACTTGTATAGTGTCATTTAGGGAAAAAAAAAAAAAAAAAACAGTTTAAAATGTATTTTATATTCTCTTGTTAAAATTCATAATGTAGCTTCGAAAAGCAAAATATTCTGATTCAACAGAAACATCTGTTTCAACGGAGAACTAGTTTTATAGATAATTTACAAATGTTTGATCTTGCACTGATTCAGATTTGTTTTACATTGTCATGCAATGGCAGAAATTCCTGCAGCACAGAATATTCAGTCTCCAGGCAACTCCAAGAATCGCTTTGTTTTCTTCACATCTTTTAACTCAATATACAGTTGCTCTCCAGCAGCTGAGTGTGTTTTCAGCAAATGTCAAGTAATGCAGCCCTTGTTCACTAGCATACAAACTACCTCAGACTGACCTGAGATTACTACATGTTTTCTCAGAATATTTATAAAAATGTATTTGAGAGTTACTGCAAAGCCACTGACCTCCAGTACCCTTCTAGCCAGCCAAAGCCATTCCTTGGTTCCCAAATTCTGGATGCTTACCATATTTCAAAGGATTGGCTGAGCAGATCTGCAAGCATTAAGATGCAAGGCGAGTGCGATCATGACCATGAGAGCACCGCAGCCTGGGAGGAAGTAGTCAGAGAGAGACAACTCGAATCTTCTGCAGGAAGCAGGCTCACGAGAAGGGAGAGATTTCGGAATGGTCCAGCTGCACTGTAATATCTTTTAAGATGAGCAATTTGTATACCACTGAGCATTCAGTTTTCGTAACAGCACACTTATTGCTCACCAAAAGGTATTTCCCAACTTTTTCAGAGAAGGTTTGCAAAAAGGACAAATAGCCACAGTGAAGGTAAGATGATGACCAAGGTGATTTTTCCATCACCATTAAAACTAAGAACTGGGACTGCCAGAAGAATAAGGTCAAAATCTTCCAGTTACTCAGAAGAGTCAGGGAAAGAAATAATGCAGCGCACCCTTTGGGATGTGGGAGGGCTGCAGCAGTCAAAAAGAGGACAAGGGGATCTTTTACTCATAATCAGTAAGATGGACCTTTTAACTTGTGTCTCCAAACACCAAGACTATGAATCAGTAGAGAAACCAAAGCACAACCACAGGTTGACCATGATCTTGTTAAGAGCGAGCCCTAAAAAAAGAAAGTCTGTTCAGACTAGCCTGGTGAAACTTGATTTTGTTCATCTGTTAACTTCCATATATACATATATATATATATATACACATATATTTTACACTACTACACCTTGGTTACACAAGACCAACTTATTATCTAACATGTTGCGGTGGCAACTGCTCTTTATTACCACACGTTATGTCACTGTTCACTCAAACACCCAAGAAGAACAATTTCACTTCTCACCTCATATTGTTCGTTGGGGTACACATTCATGTCGATGCTACACATCATCAAGCTAAAAATTACACATTAGAAATGTAAGTTTCTACCTGTTTGCCCCTTTGTTTTATCACTGATGATCAGATTAATCGAAGCAATGATTTTTTTTTCTTTCATCTGCTTCTAAACACATTCTACTGTAAGTTGTTTTCACTTGGGTCGGGAGATGGCTATATAATACATTAGACATTTGCTTTTGCAGCCTTGGAAAGGGATTTAATCAGTACATGAATGAGGCTTAAAGAAACAGAAAGCTTCCTAATGCAAATGCAGCTGTGACTGATAAGAAGGACAATGGACAGAAATCCTTGACTTGATTAACTTAGTGACCTAGAAAGAGGGATGTGTCTCATTCCAGCAGTGCAGAACAGAGAAACACTCATTAACTGTTCCATTCTGCTGAAAGGATCCGTGGCGCTCACTTCCGCACCCAAAGGAGCCATTCACCAGAAACTTGGACACACTAGGGAAGCCTTTCTTTCGGTTTCTGGCTGTACAAAGTCAAACAGAGGGACAGACTTCACATAAATAAGTGTCTTTCTCTCTCCCCCTCTCCCTCTCTCACTCCCTGCTTCGCCTTTTCAGAGGGTTCAGCTGGTCCTAAACCACATACAGTAAGAAAGATTATTTCAGAAGGGCTTAATTCACTTTGATGTGTTGTTTTGTTTTAATGGGATGTCTTTTCTAAAGACACATGAGAACGATTAACTGTTTCATATCCGCACACATAACGTGTACATGTGTATTGTCATCATTGTACAGGAAAGAGCAAAATTCAGCAAGGTTCATCTTAGCAAAACCTTTAAAAATATTTCAGACACCCTGTACACCTTCAAAGCTGTGTGGACAGGAGCTAATTAAATCTCTCAACACTCCTCTGATACAGATGGGTTAAGAGTAGTTATCTCTGCTTTGCAGGTGGAAGGAGGGAAACAACATGACACGCTCCCGAATTTACAGAGGCTGCAGGCATTTTGTTCTCCAGCACCTGGCTCTAAGTGCACACCTCAAAACCATGTGTAAAAGCCGCGTAGGCAGAGGGGGTCACGGCCTGCCCCAGGGGGTTCGGGCACTCTGAAAGATGTGAAGCCAGAGCCAGTCTCCTGGCCCTAAGTACTCACCCCACAGAGCAGCACTGACATTTTTACGCAGAAACTGAACACAGAGGCCTTGTAAAGAATCAATTAGACATTACAAGAGGATGCAAAATAAAGGGGGAGAGGGGACAGGCTATCAAATGGAGAGCAGAACCGTGTGAGTATTTTCTCCAGAGCGTCAAAGGGCTGGCTCACATCCCTACCCCAGCTATTGTGAGGCTGACTGGCAGGCAGGAGGATAGGAATTCAGAAGTGTAAGAGATCTGGAAGAGAAGACGGACCTTCCTTATCTTGCCACTGTGGTCCCATTCCTCCAAATAACAGGGGTTTTGAAAATTAGTTCACATTCTGAACGAAAAACCTGACTCTAAGTGCGGGTTCCTAATTATCTACCGATTGTGCTTGCAGCCCGCTTAAGAGTCAAGGCTGACTGTACTGACCACGCAGGACAGGGTGCAGGTCCTGATCAAGTAAAAGCAAACAAACCTGGAGACTGCTTACTGCAGTGGTTCATGGATTTCGGGACAATAACAGCACACTAACATTGGCTTATGGGATGACGGGATTGCAGCGTATCTCCAAGGATACTAACGGTGCTTCCTAAGAAATAAGACATCCATGCCTCTGAATGCCTGTATGAGCGTAACTCTTTTCTTTCTCTCATCTCAAATCAGCAATGTACAAAAAAAAAAAAAAAAAAAAAAGCATACAAAGTTATAAGATCTTACCTGAGCCTCAGCCCTATCTGGATAATATCACTAAGAATAACTCATGCTGAGTCAAGGATTATGGAAGGGATGGGATAAAGGTATGGGAAGGTGGTGGCAATGCCAGGACTCTTCAATGGATGTAGTTCTTCTACAGTCCTAGGCAGGTAGAGTGAGAGTTAAATATCTTTGATGATCAAAAGAGCAAGAGACCTTTGGGAGCTGGAACAGTGGTGACAATCTCTGGGAGAGCTGGCTGAGATTTCCAAGGTAATTTTAATCTCCCCAGTCCCACCAGCATCACCTTCCACACACACACCAACTGCGTCTTCTCATAATGGAAATCTTCTCTTTTGGTGGTCCAAATTTCCCCCTGGAGCCACATCTGAATCAGAATAACATTCAAGAAGTTAGGGCAGAAGAGAGTTTATGGAGAACTAGGGCAGGAGATAAGAGCTGGGTAATATAAAGTGAAAGGCACTGAGAAGCAGAGAGGCTGAAGACCACCTAAACACAGCTGGATGCAGTTTGCAGAGAACACACATCTTGAGAGCTGAGCAGGGTGAGGAACCAAAGGCAGGATGAGGAACCAAAGGCAGGATGAGGTGTGCAAGGGAGGGGGCCAGCTCTTCAGGGCACAAAGCACACAAAAAGCAGCAGCAAGTCCTTCCGGTGAGGATAAAGGAACAGTGCGAAAGTGGGATCCTTTGGAGGAGGGGGGAAGCAGGAGGTGCCAGCTTCTCCTGCCAGCCTCTGAGGCTGGCACAAGGTGATTGATGGGGAACACGTGAGATGCATAAAGAAACGGAAGGAGAAGGAAGAACCGGCTAATTTACCCACAAGCAACTAACGGCTCCAAAATCGTGCTAGGGTCAGGAGCCAGGCAAAAATCAGCAGCTTTGACTAGACAGAAAGATGCTGGGCAAAGAGACAAAGACAAGCCAGTTTCCCTGCAGAAAGGCTGTGGAAATGGAGGTAGCTAGGAGGAACACAAGGAGTGGTTAAAGAAAACACTCAAAAACCACAGAAGGTATAAGAAGAAAGAAGGCAATGAAGGAAACTTGATCTAGAAAGGGAGTGGAGTATCTGATAAAAAGCTGCAAGGATGAGCTAGTCAGTGGCAAAGGGAAGAGGAAGGAGAGATTTGTGAGTTTGGAACAAATCACTTAATTACAGATGGAAGGAATAAAGCTTTCACCTAAAGCCTCCTTCTTAATGCAACTCCCAGACAGTTTGGTGTGTGCCTGCCGATAAGGAGCTAGTTCAAAATAAAAGTGCAACTCTTCGAGTGCTTAAACAGTTTGTGCATCTTACCCTGCCGACAAGGTTCATGTGACCACAGCCAGCAAAGTCCAAGCAATGGACGTTTAGCAGCCAGGCAGGACTGCAAGAGGAGCAGGGCTCTAATTCTGGGTGAACCAGCCGACAAGGGCACGTGGAAACAAACACCTAAGCAAGCTGCCAGAAACACAAACCACAGAAAGCAGCCTCTACGTAGTCCAAATTAGGTGCATACATGAGGCCTGATGAGAAATAAAGTCTGTAACTGTAGTCTGAAATGAAGAAGAAAAGCATTATTACCTCTAAAGGAAAGCTTGAATGTTGTTTAATTCAAAGCAAATGATTGAAAAATTGCAGGAACCTCTCTAATCCCATCACTGACACCTTATTTTCCAGCCACCTTATCTAATCTTCTTTCAGCAGGGAGAGAAAAAAAGATTTTATTAATTGAATTAATAAAATCCCTTGTTGACTCCGGTCCATCCTTGGTGATAACAAATCCTTTCCAGATGGATTGTAATTTCCATTTAATCTTTTATTCCTCTGCCAGTCAGCAACCAACATGGTATGAGAACTCAATTCTGGCTATCACCAACATGGTGTTAGATGTTCTTCGAAAGGCCTCCGAACCCTTAAGGGGGCACTTGGGAAAGATAACACTAATTTAATAAAGGTGGGAATTTAAATGTGATGAGTTAAAACTGCAAGAAGACAACACACGGACTCTCCCAGTCAGAATTAAAGATGCTCTAATTCAGTTCGGAGCATTTCGGAAGGGAAGTGCTCGATGTCAATTTTCCCCTTTACTCAGATGTCCTGGTTTCAGGTAGGACAGAGTTAATTTTCCTCCTAGTAGCTGGCAGGGTGCTATGTTTTGGATTAGGATGAGAAGAGCGCTGATAACATGCTGATGTTTTAATTGTTGCAGAGCAGTGCTTACACCAAGCCAAGGACTTTTCAGCTTCTCGCTCTGTCCTGCCAGCGAGCAGGCTGGGGGTGCAGCAGGAGCTGGGAGGGGACAGACCCAGGACAGCTGACCCAAACTGGCCAAAGGGGTATTCCATACCATCTGACGTCATGCTGAACAATATATAGGGGTGGCTAGCCGGGGTGGGGGGGCGGCTGCTCGGGGATAGGCTGGGCATCGGTCAGCGGGTGGTGAGCAGTTGCATTGTGCATCACTTATTTCGTACACATTATTATTATTAATACTATTATTATTATTATTATTGTTATTATTTTTCCTGTCTTAATAAACTGTCGTTATCTCAACTCACAGGCTTCACTTTCCCGTTTCTCCCCCCCATCCCGGAGAGGGAGGGGGGAGGGTGAGCGAACGGCTGTGTGGTGTTTGGCTGCCAGCCGGGCTAAACCACAACATCAGAAAATGAAACAAGCTACAAAGCATCAGAGGCACTTCTTCATACTGATGGAGGCAGCCATCAAATCCCATTAAATTACTTTAATTAATCCATTTTAAGAGTACATTCAAATCAGTTTACTTTAGTAACCCCACGTAGATAATGCGGTCAATTGGGCCCCCACCCTTCAGTTCTAGCTGTGAAAATCACTCCTCCTAAAATTTACCTGATGATAGCAGGGTCTGCTAATGTAAGTTTGGTTCAAAGACTGGAGTCCTTGATTTCAAAACACGTTACATGTTAACTTCCATTCTCTAGCCCCTTAAAATCACAAATCATGGTTGTGGTGTTGCTCAATGTTGTCACAAACGCGCGTCCGTGTTGCTAAATTACTTACTGAGGCTGCTTGCACACAGACTTTAGGAAGCTGTATTAATAGCACAATCGAAGCATGCAGGAAGCAGGTGAGAAATGTCGTTCTTCTTATAATTAAAAAAAAAAAAAAGAGGGAGAGAGACTGTGGACAATCAAGAGCAGAAAATTCTATTTCAGTGCTGTGGTTGTGTGTGTGCCGATCATTAATGAACCGTTTGCACATCACAAAATTCAGCCCTCCAGTTGTGCTGTAAGCTGAGTTACACCAAGGATGATGCCAGCAGCTCCCTCTCCTCCTCCTTTTCCTTCCCCCTCGCAAAGCAGCCACAATGAAAACCAGCATACCCAAGGAGGCAGTGAAGGTTCCTCCTAAGTTGATCCTGGATAAGGAAAGGTGGAAAGAGCAATGCAGACAGCAGCTTTTCTCAGTCGTTTCTTAAACAATATATCCTTATATCATCAGTAATGCTTCCCTGAATCAAGTTGAAAGAACAAGCTCCTTCCCTGCTCAAGTATAGTTAAGGGCTTAAAAAAAGAATTTCCTCACTGTAAGTGACTGTCACCCACAATACAAATTCCCTACCCTGAAGAAAACCCAAAGAAAACATTTCTTTAAAAACATAGGAGGGACAGAGGCAGGGGGAGACACCAAAAATCCCTTCCAAAAAAAACAGAATCTCAAAGCCACTTGGTTGTTGGGAAAAGAAAATAATAATAATAATAATAAAGTAATAACAGAGGGAGATGCAAAATGTAAAGGAATGGTCAGAACCACAACAAAGTGTTAAGCCAGACTTTGTTAGACCTAGGGTTTAGATTTCCATTCAAAAGAAAAACTACCATTCAAGCAAATCCAGAAGAGAAACCATCTCTCTCCTCCTGGCATAACTGTTTCAAAGCAACTCCAGTCGCATTAATTTACCTATGCTTAACTGTTGTAGTCACATAAAAGCAAGTAAAAGCAGCACTGAAAGCCATAATGAACTAGTATGTTAAATGAGTTCTGACTCCTCTCTTTAGTGGTCACTTAGCTCTGCATTGAGCCAACAAAAATAATGTTTATTTAAAGGACTAATAAAGAACAGCCTTGATAAAATAAATCAGGTTCATTTTCCCTAATTATTTTTCCTGTTTCCTTGAATGATTTACCTATGCTTATTGAAATGCCATTACCAAGTACCTGCAGGTAGACAGCTAATGATTTTAATAGGGACGGTGTTTCAACCATTATGTTCAGATGTTAATCACATCTGTATAAAATCACATTCCTAATAATAGAATGTAATTCTGCACACATTCATATAAAGCAGTTACACACAGGGCTATGCTAATAGTAAGTTCCTAGTCTGAAACACAACTTTACTTGTTTACTTGTGTCCTGGAGGCATAAGTATACAAACACACATACATATTTTCAAAATACACATACAAAAATATATACATAGGTAACATCCAGGTGTAATATATTCCAGAAGACACCACTCAACAAACAAAAGAAGAGAGGAGTCCAAGTATGATCAGTTATGATGTACTAGCACATGTAAGACTGCTCTCTGAACGGGTTTCCTGGAAATTCTGTTTGGATGGCTCTGAGGACTGCTTGCACATCTACGATGGTGAATGCAGAGATGTCCGGACAGCTGGTAGCCCAGCTGGAGCTACTGTAGGTCCAGAAATCTCGGCTGTGCACACTGTACAGGCACCAATGAAATTGCACAGCACAGGCACAAAGGGTCCAGTAATTTAGGGAAATGTTTGGTTTAAGGCACATGCATGAGGCAACTCGTGTACATCCAAATGCTCATTTCCATGGAGCGTTCCGCTGACTTTCTGAGCAGGAGAAAATCAAGCAGATAGCCATGGACACAAGCTGGAAGCCTCCTGCATGGCATCACTGAAGCACTGCTTCAAAGACACCTGGGACAGAATTACAGTACATCTAAGATTCAAGGCAAGGAAATCCTCAGTGCTACATACTCTGACATTTTTCTTCATTTTCATTCAATTAAACTTCTTTGGTTAAATGTGATACCCAAACCCAACATACCATCTGCTTAAAATATATTGAAAAAAATCTTGATTTACTAAGTTAAATTAGAATCAAACCCAGTATATTAGGACATTTCTGATGTAAAGCATCTGAAGGGACTGTATCACAACCAAAATCTATTACACATATTTTTTAGCTGTAGAAAAAGTCAGCTGAGAAAACTTTGACACACTTGCCATATTGGGCATTCTGTGCAGAAGAGTTCTCATTTCCCTCTCCTCCTCTTGCTGTCAAAATGAAGAATTGGGAAGCATTTACCCAAAGATTGGCATAGTCTGTCAAAGATTTAGCAGTGTAATTGATGGGAAATCTAGCGTGTTTAGACAGCACTGACTGACATTAGCCTCTACACCATAGCATGCCAAAATTCTTATGCCATTAC
The DNA here is from genome assembly GCF_013377495.2 of Cygnus atratus. Lineage (NCBI taxonomy): Eukaryota > Metazoa > Chordata > Aves > Anseriformes > Anatidae > Cygnus > Cygnus atratus. Next base: position 13,269,337 of record NC_066365.1, on the reverse strand, counting down.
AAAACACGTCCAATGAAAGTGGTCCAAGCTCTGGCAGCTTGCAATGGCAGCTTGTTTGGATATGACCAAAGCAGCTTCATCCAAATATAAAACACAGATTTACTCTGTGAACTATTAAAACTGGGTTTGTGGCCAGTAAAACGTAAACGACATGGGAAAGGACACTGTTAAACAATGGAGGCATAAGATAGGTGATAGCATTCAACAGTAAAGTTGCGTACATAAGGATGCAGCAGTTTCATAACAAACACGGACTAACACTATCAACCATTAGTAGAAAAGTTTCAGAATAAAGATGACGTCCATTAAGACAAAAGGTTACTGACAGGGAAGAGCTCAATATATCAAACATGGTATCAACAAATGCTTATGATTCAACTGTCTAAAAATTTTTACGTTGTATTTCCTGTGAGGCACATTATGTGTGATATATGCAGGTTTAACATGAATGCTCAACGTCTGTACACAGAGCTATACTACATCTTTGCTTTTGTTTGTTTGTTTTATTTTTGCTTTATTTCTTTTGAGAAAGTCTGTAGGCAGACAGAAGGTATACAACTCCAAGCTCCCCAGAAGACAGCTGAGAATATATATTAGAAGACAAGCTTTGAAAGATCGAAGAAAAGAAATGTCCTTGACTGAAATAATAACAATAATGGTCAACTGAATAGCATCTCTTTTTTGACATTCTTTAAAAATTCAGTTTTAACCAAATTTCTCTCTCCCTCTGTCAACTTGTCTTCTAGAACTAAAGCCGTGTCGTGCCATTGCAAGCTTCTTATGCAATGATACCATAAGGTGTAAAGGTGTATGGACATAAAGCAAGGCAAGGTCTTTTATTACATCCCCTGAGCTATACTAGGATGACTTTTCAGACGCATTATCTCAAAAAAAAAAAAGTTCTTAAAAGATTAAAAAAACAAAAAAACAGAAAAGGAAAGTGCAAATTGAAGTATTGAAGCATTGGTCTCTAAGACATTAAAGCATTTACTTACTAAAATTAGTACTATGATGTTAGGATGTGATAAACAACCTCAGATTAATTATCAGTAAGAAAATCTTTTTCTTCTTTTCAATGTCTACCATACACCTTAAAGCAGGGTTTTATAAGAAAACAAACTCTGCAGTATTGGAATTTAAGAAGGGAAGGCAGCTTTATATAAATGTGCTTCCTGATTAGCATAATTTCCATGGGTAGAAAACCATACAAACCAACAAAAATATGGAATTCTTAAGTGGGAAAAGATGCATGCCCTTATTCCTAGTTAACAGTAAGGTGGCGATGTTTTCTTTATGTACAGTTTTGCTGGGCTATTTCTTCACTGTAATAATAATTCGTCATTTCTTCATTATGTAATATATTATAGCAAAGAAATATAGGGAATTGAAGGAAGTAGTTAAGATTATGAAGAGTATAAATAGTGGCTTATTATTTCAGTATTTTGACAAAAGTTCTTTTTAGGAAATGGCTCAAATGGAAACAAGATTCACCCAAATCATGTTTTCATTAGCAAGAACCTATGCCAATTGTTAACTGAGTAGCACTGCCAAATGCAAATGCTTAAACATCATGAGTTAATCCCCTTAAAATTACTAAATTGGTTTAAGAAACAAACTATGTGAAGAGCAGAGATATTTGCCTTATACCTTTGAGCACAAATCTCTCTCAAAAAAAATGTTTTTGAATAGCTGAACTGTAAAAATATTGTTTCAAAATGTTCAAATACAACATGCCTTCATCAGTTAGAGATTAAGGAGAAAAAACATTCAGTCTGCTAAAGGTGAGAAGAAAATTGCTAGCATTGGAAACTTCAAAAAGCTACTCCTCGATTTCTCTCCACTCTGCATAGCTGGGATATTATTAAAGTTGGAAAAGACCAGCTTCTCTCGTAGAAGCAAATGATGGTTCTGATCCCGCAAACAGATTGCTAGTGTTTCCAGGACCAGAGTGGATGAATTGAAATCAATTCCTTTTTACAGCTTGTAATAGCAGGATCATCTGTATTCTGCACAGAAGACAACCCATTGCAGGCAGGCAAGCAAATTAGACATTCTTGGGGTTTGCAAGCTGAGCCTGTTATTTATCATTAACAACTGCAGTAATTATGCTGCAAATAGCCACCTGTTTAAATTACTCAGGTATTTGTGTACCAGGCATAGTGTTAGGAAATCTAGGCACGTGGGGTTTCAAGGAAGGAAGTCCACAGTTCAATAACTGAGTCGGATCTTATTAAAAACAGAGGGATGCTTGGAAAAACTGTAAACACTTGCAGACTGGGGAGCAAGCATGCACACAAAATGCTACCACACTACACGCATGCTTGCAGAATATGGATACATCCTACCTGCTCCTTTGTGGGTCAGTAACTTGATTAAGCAGCTTAATTCCTGATTTTTCTTCTGCCTCCCCATCCCTGGCTGCTCCCTTCCCACACCCAGAGCACTGCCTTAATTCAGAGCTGTTCCTCGATGTGCTCTGGCTTCCTCGCCTAAATTTAAACGTTCCCATTTTGTTCCACATTTCCTTGTCGCAATGCGTTTACCCATCCTAACTACTGTTCCCAAAAAGACGCTGTCAGATTTTGTGCAGGAGAAATCTGCACACAAGTTATTTAGACCATGCATCATCTTTGCCCAGGGAGCTTAGTTCTGGGAAGAGATCTGAACGTACAGCCCTCACAGAAGACTGATAGGAAGTGATACAAAAGGCTTTAAATGAACTCTTGTTAACTGTCCATTTCAGAAACTTCAAGAAAAGCCACTAAACACAGAAATTAATTTGCTAACTAATTAGTTTACAACTTCACCATGTCACCAATGCACATGTTCCTTCAAAGTACGAAGCAGTGGGACTCCCAGCTCAATGTAGCTTCTTGGTTATATTTTGTGTATTACGATCAAAATATTGCAATGATTTAAGTGCCTTAATGTGCTAGTACGGTTGACAGTCAGCACCCAACAATATTTTGGTTGTTAAATGAACTACATTGCATTTACTATGCAACGCAGGGAAGGGAACGAGGAAACTGCACTGACTTGCAAAAAGAGGCATGGATAGTTTTTGGCACAAAATGCAGCGTGATAGACTATTAATAGGAAATGCAGCCTTAAACAAATATTTAAGAGTTCCAAATAAGACGTGAAGAGCTTCTTGGCATCATATTAACAACTTCCATTTTCTTAAGGTAATGCTGTTGCATCCTCAAACAAGTTCTTGGATATAGAATAGAAATGTTAAGCCTTAGCTCTTGCTACTACTAGCCAGTTTTCTTAGACAAAAGCTTTAGGGCAAACTACTTTCGACTGCTGGAAAATACCCATACTTTACTCAAAGGGTTAGTGATTTTATGGCATGCATTTCTTGCCAACCCTCTGTCAATTTACTTTTCAACTAATTTAACACATCTTGACTCTGAAGTGTTTTTTTTATTTTCTTCCCTGCTGATATCACAATGTCAGAGATCAAAGGCTCACTCCCATCTTCCAGCTCGTGCTACACTGAAGCAAATTACCAGATATGTTACAGAAAATTCACAGCACTCACCCAGACGTGGTCACAAGCAACCTAACAAAGTCTTGAACACGTCACAGAGTCAGGGGTACTGACAGGCTGGAGCTGGAATGGCAGGCTAATGAACTAGGAAAATGTGGCTCCTGTACCAAACAGGCATGTACACATGTGTGGGCTGGAAAGAAAAACTCCAAATCCTATTGGGGAAAAAATAAAAGAAGGAAAAAAGATACAGGCAGTTTCTTTTAGCTTGTTTTAATAAAGCTAGTAAAGAGATTTGTAAAGATTTGGCAGGTCTTTTTTTAACCTGTTCTTGCCCATACGCGTGAAGAAGGACTTGCAGAACACTTAAAAGAAAATAATGAGCAAATGTCTACTAAAGACCAGGTCAAGCGTTTCTAGCTCACCTCTCTCCCCCTTTCAGCACGAGCTAATCCTCCTTTGGCACTGAAATAAAGAAATGCAAGCAGAAATCCCTTCTGCGTTGGCTGCCTGCCTGAACTATAGTGTCTGTAAACTTTCATTGAAAGCCACGTTGGAGCGAAAATGAATTCAGCGAAGACAATTCATTGCTACAGTAAGTGGCCCTTTCATAACAAAACATACCTGACAGTTTGGTTTTATGACCTACATCGGAGGAAAAGACATATGTATATACAACACATGGCAAACAGGCATGGAAAATAGAGAATAGATGGGTTCTGACTAAGTTTGGAAGCATACTTCAAAGTAAAAGACCTGTGACAGTGGTGATATTGCACATAGAAAATGAAAGAGGGGAGATTTTTTCTCACTTCTATTTTCAGTGCTTTGTTGTTCACAGCAACCACCCCAACCCTGCCCAAGCATTCAAAGTAATTAGCTCTGATATCTTTAAACCAGTAACTAAAAGATAAATTAACTATGCAAAGGGACTAAATCGAGCCAGCACCACTGGCTGGGGCAGAGCCTCAATCTGAGGTTATTCTGTGGAGAACTCCACAGCAAGCTAACCAACACTTAGCAAGAAATATCTAAAAAACAAAACAAGACAAAACAAAAAATAAAACCAAAAAACCTACCAACAACAAAAGCCTGAGCATGTGCTACTTGTTACAAATATAAGAAAACAAATCAGGGTGAAACCACTAACTGAAAAAAGCTTCAACATCAATTTAATCTAATTTAAAACATTACAGAAATGAAAACGTTGCTAGTTTATGATTGCTGTCACGTGAAGTGCATTTGGAAAGCCATTCAGGATCTTTCATGCCTCTCCCTTCTGCTCCACCTTTAATGCTTCAAAACAATTTCAGTAATACTTCTGCAAAACCCCAAACTGGCTAATAAACCAGAAGAAAAGCCACATTCCCAAACACCTGGGCAAACCTAAGTGGAGTGTACCCAAAAATCCCAGCTGGATTTTTGGAAATGCAATTTTTGACCATTTCCCAGAGGTTTTCATGGCATATACCTTCAAGCTATTCAACTGTACTACCTATCTATCAGATGTAATAGCTAGATGGATAGGAGGCGATTAGCATCAGAAATTTCTGGTTAGGTGCTGAAACACCCAAGGCATTTGAGAGGAAAAAAGGAGCAGGACATAAATAGTGTGAATCATATAGGGTGCTTGATAATTCAGTACAAAAGGATTTTTTCTGCTTCTCTAGGAGGGTGGCAGTGACAAGCACCAATGAAGAGAAAAACAACTCAAGACAATCTCAACAGTTACTGGGACTACAAAGACAACAGCTTCCGCAAAGAAAAAGCTGGCAGGTTACAGCAGCCAAGCATGGAATGAAGATATTTAAATTAGATAGTTAAGTTGTAATTTTTTTCCTCTTTTTTTTTTTTTTTTGGACAAAATCAACAACCTTCCAGAGGTGTAATCTTTCTCCTACTTACCAGTGAAAAATCAGAATTTGATTGAAACTTCCCAGGCAACTCTGAAACGTGTGATTTTAACACCCATTCACTTTCTTTGTACAGCAGTTACCAAAAAGCTCATACCCTCAAGCTGGCAGCTCCGTGTTGACACAGTGCTGACAATGTGCCCCAAACAAAGTCTGCCCAAACCACTCCTGAGAGCATTAGTTCAAAGTGAACTCTCAGAAGCCTCCTACCAGAGCACAATTCAGGGCCAATGGACTTTTCCCTGAAGATTACATTACATGACACGCAATGCAAGGTATCGTGTTGCTCCGATTTAATGAAAGGTGCAATGCCAAACCAGCCTGAATGCAAGATACCAGTGTGAAGTGCCCTGAATCACACCTATCGATGAAGTGGTAGCCAGCTGGCCCAGCCAATGTACACAGAACAGCTTTCAAAACAGGTAATTTATAGAAATTTATTCTATAAAACATCACACACTTATTTTCCCCATTTTACTAGCACACCGGTGTGAACATCAGTGATCATCCCATCCCTTCCGATGGCACACTACAGTTGCCATAGAGCAGACAGACCTACCAGTTCTAAGAAAACTGAAATGATGACTAGAGGACAGATGTTTTCAATTATGTTTTTAGGAATCTTATTCAGTCCTCTTTCCAACAAATGGCAATTGCATGCATCTTGCTCGTGTAAATGTGAAATACCCAGGATAAGGTTATATGAACGACTATCATATTTTCTGGACTAGGTTCTCCCAAGTGCTCAGCTCCTGTTTAGGCTTTTAAGTGAACCAGCCCATCTTTAAAGGGTCTGGCAGCCAGCAAAATAGTAAGTCACACTGTTATTCCCCAAGAAAGCTACTTTCCAAAATGACAAGCCTTACCCCTTTCAGTTGTCAAAACACAAGCACAAAGCCATACTACCATGCTTCGTCTGGAGCAGAGACTGTACCGACAGTAAATGCCAAATCCCTCAAAACTGGATAGTCACACGTATCATCACTGGAAGCACATAGCACATAAAGTTGTTTTCATTTGGATTATTCATGGACTCAGTGTTATTCAAAAAACAAACAAGTCTGTCTTCCAGACGCTTCTTGAGCACGCACCTCGTTTTAAGCGGGGGTCCATCCCACAGCCAACCACATCCTTAATTACTTCTGTATTTTCGTAAGTCAGATCATTCTGCCACCAGGTCTACAGAAATAGGGAATCAGTTGTTTTAAAAGGAGAGTCAGAATTAGTCTCAGCAGTGTGAATGAAATAGAGGTCTTACTAATGGTGAGAGCAGCTTGTTCACACAGAGTGAGCTGACTCAGGCTACAAAATCCATCTGAAACTCTAACCTCCCGCTTCACAGAGGGCATTTTAACTCAGGTTGATGCTGTCCGTCCAGTTTTAATTGCCCTTTTTCTTTCATCTATTTACTCCCTCGATATTCCTTATTCTATTAAATCCACACGCGATCCTTGCACAGCTTCTAACTCACACACTTCAAAGCCTCCTCCCCGAGCAGTTTACCATGTGCCTGAGCTGACTGTGTGCATTTTGGCACTGAACACTGATGCAATGAGAAAGGCGATTTTACCCACAGCTCCTTGAGCATGTGAGGGAGCTTTCTTTTACCGTGAATGGTCTGTTGTCACCTTGGCTGCAATCCTCCATTAACATGACTTGGGAGCTGGTGCCAAGCTGCAATCTCTGCATTGTGACCCCCCTTTTTATTAGCATTTTTTTATATATATTAGCTCTGCATCTCGACAAAATGACACAGAATATCTTCCTCAAGAATGAAAGCGATTTTCTAGCCTTTGATTGCTGAAAGCATGTTTGATAAATCGAATGAGAAGGCATAAAAAAAAAGGGGGTGACCGAGAACAAGAGATGTTAACAATGGAGCTCTTATATGAGGAGGATTCAGGTCATCAATTTTCCTTCAGTATGAATCAAATACTGTTAGCAACATGGAAGCGGCTCCACGATAAGACGCACAGACGCGCTCGAGAAATTTAATGCTCTGCCCCTCATCACAGAATTTACAGCATTTAATCGACCAAATGGAAAGGCAGAGGCTCTTATCAACTGGAAAGGGGAAGGCATGACAAGAGAACGGGCTGGGATAACGAATGCACAGTGAAGTCATAGGACTGCTTGTAAAGCCACTCCAGTGTCTCAGCGACACTGAGGTTCTCGCAGATAATTAAATTACATCTTCCCCATGGGCACAATCTAATTTGGGATATGATGGGAGTAAGGGACAACCTCCATTTTCTTCCATGCCCCAGAGGACATGGAGGATTGCTGAGTTAGATGCCTGACGATCCACATCAAAGTTTGCATCTGTATCAGCGAGCTCTTCTGCCTCTTACTTCTGCCTTCAACCGGAAGCTTTCCCTCTCATCTTCCTCAACTCCTCTCTCCAGACTCCTTTCCAAAATACTTTCCTTGAAATCTCTCTCAATCATCATGCAGACTTCCATCCCTGCAACCACCCCATTTAAGATTGACCATATTTGTCTGCCTCCAGGCTGTGCCCACTGCATGCCTCAATCTCTTGCCATTCTCTGAATTCAACTCACTAGTATGCAGTACATCACAGGTAACACCAGCCAAAAAAAAAAAACAGCAACGAAACCAACACAACCCCAAAACAACAATAAAACAACCATCCAGCACTGTACAAGATCATCCAGTCCTCCACCAGACCCTCGTGCACAACTCGTCTACCCCAAAGGTGTTTCCAGTAGCTTGGGGGTTTGTTTCAATCTAAACTCCTCTAAGAGGCAGGAGTGAAAGAACTGCTTGGTATGGATGCAAACCCTTACGTGCACAAAGATCTTTATTAAACACTGTAAAGGATGCAATGTTCAATTAAAATAAAAAATCTACTAATACAGACACTGCCATTCTTCCCCATTACCTTTTTAATGGTAACGGAAAGGATGCCAAGTGAGCTTTACAGATCATCCAATATGTTTCTGGCCTCTATTGATGTAACCATGTATTTTAATACACGAGAATGTCATGGACATGAAGTTTTCTAATATTTCTTGGAAACGGAATTTTACTGACTGTTCACAAGTAACCCGTCCCATACAAATTAATGCTGAAATTAATATATAGCACCCATTTCCACATCAAACAACCTGTAGGCAAAAAATTGAACAGAAAGTGAAGGTTATTGGCAGTAATAGTTGCAAACGGCTGTCCAGGGGAGTTCTTTCTGCTCATAACATTCATCTAAACATTGATTCAGCACACAAAAGTCATCTTCAATAATCTGAATTTGATCTGCTAGTACATTTATTTTGTATTTTTTATGTTAGTTGAATGAAACGGTCTTTTGGCTTCTGGAGAGCCAAGAGACAAATATATTCCTCTGGTAACTATGGCATCAGCCTCCCTCAACACATTCTTCCCAGGATTTCTGTGTTGACAAGTGTTTCATTCTTTCTATTGATCCAAAGCACACATTAAAATGGCTTGCAGAGGAGGAATTGCTCTTTTCTTACTTTGTTCAATAGTTGCCGTTCCATAGGGCCCGAAACCTAGTGCCTCCAAATTACAGAGAAGTAGACAAAGTGCAATTTCCTATAAGATGTGGTAGATTCCTGTCACAACCAGCTTTCCTGTCCATTCTGGTCTCAGTGCAGCAGGGCTCAGTAGCCACTTTTCTGTGGAGATCCCAAAACTCTCATGTGGCCACAGGGACCAGCCAAAGGTCTGGGAGAGGCTCCATGTGCACTGTGCCACTCGTGAATGGTCACAGTCGATGCTGCTGATAACCTTCCTTGATAACCTAGTACAAACTCATCATCTCTGGTATAGGAAGGATCCATCCTGGATTCATGCATTTACTTACTGAGAAAGGGCACTGGTGACAAAATCTCGGTAAGCAGTCTGTAACCTTCAAGTGTCTCAACAGTTATGGCAAAAAATAAACAAAAAATACAGTACTCCCTTCAGACCTGTGGGAATTGCTCACAGGACTGCAATCTCAACAAGGCATTTGTCTCTTGATAAGCAACATTGAAGCTGAAAGAGTATATTTCCATATAACAATAACAGTCATGTGAACAAGGATTATTAAAGAATAATTCTCATACTGCATTGACATTTTGGTCAATACTCTATATCCAGGCATAGATTTAGACACAATCATTTCATCACAGGAAAGACTACACGAATGGCATCAGCTCTCATTTCAAAAAACAGAAGCTACTGCAAACCTCAACTGAGGGGAAGTCTGTTTTCTTCAGGTTGTTTCCAAGAAAGCACACAAGAAAGAAGATTATATGAACCTCTAGAAATGCCAGAGGCTTTGACCATGCAACTCAGCACCCAATGCCCTGCGGAAATTTTGTCTGTCACCTACACAGACAACAGAGGTACACACAGCCATGAAATACTGCTATTGCATCTTAATTCTTGACATGAACAGGCATATGCCTTCCTCTTTAGGACAAAAGAGAATGGGAATTATCCCAGAAATCCATTCACTGCATGTTTCTGGATGGAATCAGGATGAGAGGTGGAGAATTTGGGAATGAGCCCTTTTTCCTCTCTGTTGAGCTTGCCATGCATGTGTCTGCACTGGAAAAGGGATCAAAGATCCCCACCATAGCATTATTTTGGCCTGTATGCCTAGTAAATTTTACTGTGCAAGAGTAAAGTAGGAAATTGAAAAAAAAAAAAAGAAAAAAAAATAGAAAAGGAAGCAGCTCAAGTTTGAATTCTCTATAAGTGTGACAACATTATCTGCAAGCAAACCACGTTTTATGATTTCCATGACTGGAGTGACAAATTCCTGACCATATTATTGCGGGTGTCATAGAGACAATTAAGCGATCACCCAGAGATACAGACTATCACACAATCCTGCTGTCAGCAGCAATCAGAAGCATGAAGTACATTGGTAACAAGATGGATCAGCAGAAGCAGGATCGGCGACATCAATTCACTCTAAACAACTTACGGAAAAGTAAGTGCCACAGACAGGCACAAAAATAGAGATCTTTCTACATTGAACGGGTATATATGCATTAAAAACCCCAGAAGGTGTTTGCACTGAGAAAAGCAAAAGCACAGTGCTGGCAAGCCAGCCGGTTAGGACCACAGAAACTTCTGCCACTTGCCCCAAGGATATCCAAGAGCTCTAACACAATATTCAGATGCCAGAAAAACAGAATAGAGAATAACATGATGTGTAATATTATATCTGGTGAAACCTACTAAATCAGTGACAGCAGGGATCAGAGAGGAGAGAAGGGAAGAATTTGCCTTGAAGGCAAATTATACCACAACTGCCTGCTTCACAGTGTCCTGAGCACTGGTCTAGTTAAATCTCCATGAAATCAGTAGGGGATGCTGAATACTCTGGTTTTCAAAAATCATTATAAAGATTAACATTTATAGTAATAGCATGCATTTGCATATACTGTAAGTGGAAAAGTCATTAGCAAATAGCACATGAGTTCAGACAAGACTCAGTCTAAAAAAACCAGAAACCATTTCTCCCCTCTGCGTTAATTCTTGGTCCACAGTGTGCTGGACAATGACAAAGCACTGTATGGTTTTTAACCAGAGGATCAATGGCACCGCAGACAACATTCCAAGGCTTTCTTTGGAAATGGCCCTTTTTCCCCACCCCTGCTTCCCCCCGCCATTTTAATGTAAATTAAGTACCTTGCAGAGGTTTTGACTTCATAGAGAAGTTCCTGTGGCTTTGAGTAGAAAGTTTTCCCATACCTACGGCTTTGGCCTCCTTAAAGGTATGAGGAATAAAGATAGCCTGGTATACTGCCCTACAGGATAAATTCATTCTCTCAGCACAACCAAGCTGGAGGAGCCAGGAGTATTCACTTTTCATGTTATTAACTCAATTAAGCACGCAGTAAGGATTGCTGTATAAAATGCAGTGTATCTATGTGGATGTAAAATGCAGACTCAAGGAGTCTTAAAATGCCCTTATAAATACAGCAAAAATAGACCAATAAAATATTTCGTAATGACTATTTATGTGTGTATAACAACTCATTATTTCAATTCTCCGCATCAGGGATTTCTTGTTTCTTTCCTCTACCCCTTAAATAAATCTAAATAAATTATACATTTAAAAACAGTCTATGCATCTATAACAACAGAAACAAATTTCATTTAACATCCAGCTGTCAAAGCCAACCCTTCTGTCACTCTTTATTCAAGTCTGTTTTACATAATTCATGTTGTCTTAATTATTTCCTTCTCTTTCTGGTTTGGATAGCACTTAAGGATGAGCCACTTACAGTGCAGTCATTTCCTTTGGAGATGACATGACTGGGTGACACGATCACTTACAAAAAATTACACTGATGTTATAAAGTCTACAGGTGGGGAATTATGTATACTCAGGGCCTATCAAGATAGGACATCAGTAGATCCGCATACTACAGCAATAAAAATAGCAGTGCATATGCATAATAGTAGGGTTCGATGCAGACATCCTGTGCTATTAATAGCCTTCCTTTTTGCTCCTTTAACTCCTTTACAAACAGAAGCTGGTAAGAGTTTATGGGAAGCAAACGAACAGAGCCCTAGATTGAATCAGACGGATTTTTTTTAGGAAATCCCCCAAAACTAAAAATTCTTAAATCTCAGCCAAGGTCCTCCCCATCCTCCACCACTCCATGCAATTAGTCAATTGGTAGGAATTACAAACAGAGCTTTAGTCACATGTACACTAAAGTATATCTAAAGCAATACACACATCACTCCAGAAATATCCTGTCCCATTTGCACAGGATAAATAATTAAATTGTTTAAAGTGGTCTAATTTATTAATGCCTGGAGAGGCCTTCATTTGGCCACTAAATTTCAAGAAGTTATGTTCATCAGTTCAATATAGTTAACAATCATAAATCAGCTTCCTCATCGTACATGACTAATGAATTTACAACATGATGAAAAAAGCCAATTCCTCAAATTAAGGTTTCACTCTAAAATGTTCTTCTTTCTCCCTACTGCCCTGCACTTTTTTCTTCCCTCTCCCTCCTCTCTGTGGGCTCCTGAAATCTGCAGCAAAAGATCTTCAAAAGTAATAGGCTGGATCCTGCAAAGATTTGCTCAGCAGACTAACCACTGCACCTTAGGCAATGTTCTTGGTTAAACTGAACCATTGATGAAAAAAAAAAGTTCTTTAAAATATTGCAGCCCTGCCAGAATCAGATCCAGGCTCTTGATATTCCAAAGCCCCACTAGAAACTTTAGTGACCGCTGCACACACCTCCACCACTACAGACTCAACTGGCTTTGCTCCTTGTATATACAGCCCTATACTTTCCACCGTGCTCTGCTGCCCTGATTGCTTTGCATCTCAAATTACTCAGAGCCTCAATGAAGCATGATCACTAACTCAAAGCTGAAATAAAATGGCAGGAACATCCCCCGTCTCACGGCTTTCACTATCCCACAATGCAGCCCGAGGCCAGGAATATGAGCATGGATTTATCTGTTTCTGATGGCCATATAGAGCCACAAGCACAGCCCAGCAAAACTCAGGGGTTTTGCCTCCCTGCGTAGTGGAAAGATCAAAGGGAGTGAATGCTGTCAGAGGACAAAACCCTTGTAAAATATTAACGTAATTCTATAATAGCTGACCATGCAACACCAAAGAAATTACCCTCTTCACCAGTTATGTGATATATCCACCAACATAGAGATTGATGTCAAATCTGTTTGGTGTCAAATCTGGATGCAAAGATAGCCTACCCATCCAATGTTCATTATAATGCTGGTCATGGGAAATCACTGAACATGGAAACTGCCCTCCCTGGCATACAGGGTGATATCCCTGCAGAAAGCATTTGCTGTTGCAGCAACACAAGGGCTCTGTTGAACAGTATAGAACCTCAGTGCTTGCAAATCAGGGTGCTCTGACTACAGTTGGCAGTTAACAGTTGGCAGTTGCAGCTAACCTAGAGAAGTTCAGGACAGAAGTCCACAAAGTCTAGTGAAAGTCCCTGCAACCACATCAAAAAGATACAAGGATTAATCAGAAATATGCAACAGCATGGGTTTCACGGTTTCAGAGAAAACATGGTGATCACCTGGGAGCAGAAGGACTCTGAGAAGCACCTAGCAAGAAAGAAGGAATTGAGCAGATATAAAGTCAGGATAAAAGAGAAAACATTAAAAGCAAGAGTTACGGCTTCCTTCACTGCCTGATAATAAGATAATAATAAAGTAAAGAGTTTGGATAAGACGGAAAAACTTAAGATGATAAAAGCCAAAGGCTATATCCTTGAGCACATTATGGAGCTAGCTCCCTTGGATCCTATTTGTGAACCATGGTCTTACACACCACAGGAAAAACAAGCAGATATGGTCACTGTGTCAATTCATAGATTTGCAGTCATTAAAAGTCTGGAGGTGCTGTGCTGAAAGTCATGACACCTGCATGTGACAGCAATTTTTCAGCATTACATGTGGTAGAGCAGCACCAGTTTAACAGATATCCAGGGCACCTTACTTGCTTCATGGTTTGAAAGAAAAACAGATGACCAACAAATCATCGAAAGATACATAACATAACAATCTGGATTTGCTAGCATGCTGCAAGACCTTTAGGGTCTTCTGAATGTTGATACTGGCTTTAATTCTCCTCTAAAGAGATATGCATTGCTTCCTGACTTTAAATCAGTTCTACTCTTTGTGGAAGTGAAAGACACAAATCGTGAAGTTTCCTCTTTATTTTGCTGTCATTTGCTATTTTTCTGTGCACGTTGCTGTACTTTCGTATGTGTACATTCCTCTCTACATATATGCAGTCATACAAGAAGTATATACAAACATGCCAAATATTGCACATTAAAGAAATGCATACATTTAAAACATCATACTGTATATGGTCTATTATGGCAATAGCCATCTGGAAAGGAAAAAAGTAGAGAAGAAATAATTAAATGTAACCATACTAGATTTTTATACTTCTGCCAACCTACATGAAAAAAAAAAATTACTTGCTACTTCTTGCTCTGTGAACAAATTAACCATTACTGCAACTTTTTTTTTCCACACAAAGACACCCAAGCTACATTATATGGCAAGGAACTTCAGCAGATCAGCTTGCATATAAGCATGTTTTTAACTGTCACTGAAGGTAGGACAGGACAACTTCCATCACCATTAGAAGACACAGCTCTGCCAATCTCGGTCTCTCTTTCAATAGAAAATCTATTTTGTCGTGTGGTCAAAACATCTTAGTACCATTTTGTTCTTGTTAAGCTCTCCCTGTGGTGGTTTTACCCAGCTGGGCAGCTGAACTCCACTACACCGCTCTCTCACTTCCCCTCCTCAAAGGAGAAAAGGAGAGAAAATACCATGGAAAGGGCTCAAGGGTTGAGATAAGGGTTGATTCCTTCTTGGGCCTCAGTTTGACCAGCAGGGCCTTGCTCAGCCATCCCGGTTGTCTGCCCTCCCTGCCCGCTTCTTTACGCAGGCAGATGGAGAGCTCTTGTGCTCTACGGAAAACATTCTTAAAGAGTCTCCAGCTCTGCTCAGCTCCTTTGTCCCTAAAGACAGTGTTCCAGGGGATCTCAGCTACTAGGTCTTTAAATAGCTTGAATTTTGCTCTTCGGAAGTTCAGGGTCCTGACTTTGCTCTTTGCCAGGCCCATATTCCTCAAGACCACAAACTCAACCAGGGCGTAGTCGCAGCAGCCCAGACTGCCTCCAGTCTTGACCTCTTTAATCAGCTCTTCCACGTTAGTGAGCACCAGGTCCAGTAACGCTTCTCCTCTGGTTGGTTTGTCTAATACCTGGACCAGGAAGTTATCCTCAATGCACCCTAGAAATCTTTTGGATTGCTTACAGCCTGCTGCGTAGTTTTCCCAGCAGACCTCAAAGATTATTCAACATTTACCTGTGGTCCTTATAGTCATGACTAAATACTACAGCCATTTCGGCTGCCAGTGCTAAGCATGTCTTTAAATCAGTGCTGCAGCTACTGCTGCTTTGTTTCTCTTCTAGCTGAGTAACACCGGACTGTAACCAAAGCCATGTATGTGTCCTACAGATTGCCTCCTTTCTGTAAGATCCTTAATAAAATTTGTGATATTCAAAAAGTGTCAGGCTCTTGATTTCACATTCCTCTTCCACAGCTGCCTTATTCTTGCTGAAACAGTCGAATGAAATTATGCATGGAAACTCTGCTGAGAATTTTCTTCTTCATGAAAGAACAAAAAATGCCCGACATGCTCAGAATTCAAATCAGAACCAGAAGGGCCCTAATTCCATATACATGTTATCAATATGGTACACATTTGAAAATTGCACAGTACTTGCCAAATTTGAGGGTATGCCCCTGGGAAGAAGGGATTAAGATGCAACCTTGGGTCAAAAGAGGCTACACAATCAGGATTTCCCATACCAACACTGAGGAAATTAAATTCATGATGGAGATGTTCAGCTCCTAAAATGCAAGGAAACACTGGAAGAAACTAACATGATTAAAAAACATGAATTAATTCTTTTATGCAGGAGAGCCCAAAAACACAGATTTGGCAGGAACACTCCATAAACTCACTTATTTATTCATTCATTTTAGTGGCCATGCTCTACTTTGTGAATTATTACTGATAATTCAAGCAGACATGTAAAAATGAACTCAGTTCCCACATATTTTAATACATATTATAGAGTCTCAAAAAGCATAGTCTTTCACTATAGTAATAGTTTCTAAGTGTGCATATCTGTGTACATCTCCAAAGATGACAGCTGAAAAGGGGGATATTTGTTTTTAATTTCTTAATTATACTTTTTCCCCTCGGTGCATTAATTTGGCAATTAAAGGTTTCTGCTCTCACCGAAGGGTGAGACAACAGAGCCTATTGGAGCACTGATTTTTGGCACCACCTCACTCCTGCTTTCTGCTTGAGGCTGCTTCCCCTCTGACTGATTCTTAATTTGAATGAGATTTCACTGAAGACTGTATCAGAACTGCAGCAAGCTAATCTTATCAAACCATACGAGTTTAAAAACTCAGAGCTTGATGTCAGGCAGCTGTTTCCAAATTGGTATACTTAAGATCCAAATTAGATCATGAGTGAAATATTAAAAGGCACTAGAGCCACTTAAGAGTGAACTTCCATTTCCAAAAGAAATTTCTGGACACTGGGAACCTGGGACTCATGCCAGTTCAGTGGGAGTCAGGCTCCTGGCTGCAATGAGTTCTTTTAAGTGTTTTAACTCTTAAAATTTAAGCTATTGAGAAAGGCTGTTAAGACAACAAAGGACGTTATTTCACTTTCTCAATACCAGCACAAATGTATGGGCCTTCCCAAATGTACTCCCACCCAAAGGCTCCTGACAAAATACACCTTAGGGGGACATGATGTTAATTGAAACTGAGCCTATAAGCTGATGCAATGAGATGTCTTTCGAGAAATGTAAAAGAAACTTTCGATCCTCTTCCTTCCGCTCCCTCTGCTCTTCTGGTTTTTAACTGATTGACAACTTCAGTTTCACTTCAGCCATCTCTGGATATAGAAGACTGCAGTAATTCGAAATGGGGGAAGTGACGACAATAGGATGCCACCCACCCTTGGCTTGCAAAGCTGCTCGCACATGTGGTTTGTAGGGAAGGAGATGGCTGCCTAGTCACCTGTATGTCCCATCAACCTCCAGCTATTCAGAGAGATGACCCATCAGGTGCCATCACTCTTTGGCCGTTTTCCAGACAAAAAAAAAAAAACAACTTTGCAGAGATCGCCTTAAGCTCTTTTACCTCTGCATTGACTTCAAACAGCTCCTTTCACACTCGCAGAGTTATACAAGCACATGAGTGTTTTCTGGATCACAACCCAACACATCAGACATTAGCTTGCATTGTTTGATGCCTGACTTTAACTCTTTACATCTACCTACAAGTGCAACTAATCAACTGAAATTGATTTTCCAGAGCTCAGTCTAATCCACTGCATTGAAGGTGATCTATATTCTTTGTGTATATATGCAGT
This sequence comes from Cygnus atratus, assembly GCF_013377495.2. Taxonomy (NCBI): domain Eukaryota; kingdom Metazoa; phylum Chordata; class Aves; order Anseriformes; family Anatidae; genus Cygnus; species Cygnus atratus. The sequence continues at coordinate 13,251,957 of NC_066365.1, read as the reverse complement.
TAGGGTTTCTGGTTGTTGTTTTGTTTTGGTTTTGGTTTTGTTAGGGTCTCTTGAATATTATATGCCTTTGTTTAGCTGTCTGCAGCTTTGCCAGTAATTCAGAAGGATGCCAAGGAACTCTTCTGACACAGGCACATTTCAGAGGGATTTCTTCCCTGCTCCTACAAATGCCAACAGTGAAAAATCACTCATCTGTTTTTGCACAGTCAACCCTCAACTACCCAGCAGAAGATTATTCAAGGTACTAACTTGAGCACACACCCTGGTCCACCAACTTTCCAAGTGGCCAAAAGAGCTGATTATTTATCAGGAACAGAGCAGACATCTGGGGAAGGACATTATTATATTTGTGTGGTTCGTAATACTGAGTCAAATGGGACTTTCTGCGTAATTCAAAGCCACCTGGGAAAGGGAGAGAGGAAGCAGGCTTTCCAAGGAGGCCTCAAAATCTTGTATTTATCACAAACAATTTTTTCTCCCCTCCTCTGCCCATTTGCTTATGCTTAAGATAAAGAAAACCTTCATCATATGAGTAGGCTTCACAGGGAAAAAAAAAAGAAAAAAATGAGTGCAAGTAATAAAAATAATATTTTGCCTTTCTACGGGTAGATGATGCAGCCCGAACTGGAACGCAGTGTACAGTACAGCTCATCTTGTCTCAAACATGGCAAGGCAGAATTAAAGGGCATTCAGAGATAAACAATGGCAACCTTCACACATACATGACAAAACCAAAAACAACTCCCCTAAATAAGTATTTGAAAGATCACAACTTTCTCCCTTGGAGAGAACACATTAGAAGTAATATGACAAATCCATACAAGCTCATGAATGGAAATGGAAGAGGTAGCTCGGGTACCTCTGTCTTCAGTCTGAGGACACAAGATGAGGAGGACAGCAACGAAATTAAAACCTAACAAAAACCAATCCTTTTTTTCACATATTAAGCTATTATCCTGTTGGACATAGAGCTCCTGGAAGTCAAGACCAGGGACGTAATGAAATTCAGAAAGGCTCTGGGCATTTGTGTGGATATCAAGAATACCCAGCAATTACAGTTAATGCTAACAAAGACAATCTAGAAAGGATATGAAAAAGGTCTTGAGCATTCGTGTGAAAGCCCCTCTCTAACTAGAAAGGATTAGGATGAAGGAAGGTGTGGGGGTGGCAGAGACAGTCCGTGTACCTGCCCGCAAAGGGATGCCATGTCTTGCCCCATGAAGCAGGGAGGATTGGGCCTTGCAGGGCACTAGGGCAGACCAGTGACTGCACGGGGAAACCCTATTCTCTTTCTGGCTTACTTCCTTCCAGCCAGCTCCAAATCCCCCCTTCATCCCTTGCATTAGTTTTATAGCTTTGTACATTTCTCTTGCCCATAACTCCATCTCCCATTCCTCACGGTGTCTCTGCAATAAAGTTCTTCCTTCTTTGTCACCAGTCCTACTCTGAGTAAAAGCATGTAATATACTGCCTACTACGAACTGCAACACTCGGTAACAGACTGAATGCTGAGGCCGTAATTCAGTCCAGAGGCTCTACTACTGCCCATAAACTACGTGCTGTCTCCCAGTTTACGATGTCAGCAGGACTCCAGCTGAATTAAGGCTTCTACTGTATATAACTGACACCAATGCATTATCTTATGCATAATGCATAGAAGATGGCTCTAATCATAAATCCCACATCCTATCCTTCTTTTACATCACAGATGAGGCATGGCATCTCGTACGCTCTGCTTACTGATACATAAAATCCTTCTCCTGAATCATAATGGCAGCAGAACCTTTTCTTGGGTCACTGCTTCCAATAAAAGCCTTTCATTCCCTCTTTTCCCCAAAGAGATTGAAATAAACTTCAGTTCATCCCACTAGCAAAACTCACGCTTAAATTTCAGGAGCACGTTGAACTGACGATCCAGGAACCCTGCCTGTGCCAGGCCGTATTTTTGACACTGGCAAGTGAAGGATTTGTGCTTAACAGCCATCTTTCACCTGTTTGGGTCTCATCATCACGCAGGCAAACACACTGAAGCTTCACAAGCATTTGGTATCAGCAGAGTGATCACAGAAAATGCAAAGCCCTGTGGTGGCTGCCAAACTGCTGGTGTGCGAAGGTGAGAGTAAGGTCTGCAGAAAGCATCTGCAGTCCTGCAGAGAAATGCAGAAATCCCAGTCACCCACATAGAGAGGGTGAGGTATACAGGCCATTGCTGGTTTTACCCATTTGAGAATGGAATAAAGAGTTAAAGTACCAAACAGTCCAAAAATGATGCAATCAGAAAAATCTATTAAATAAAAGCTTTGAAATATCCCAGGGAATTGACAAACCCCTGTGTATAAACCCAATTTTGACCTCAGGAATAGACTAACTGAGCTCTTTTGTACCAAAAACAAGCAAACAAACAAAACAAGAAACCAAACCAACCAACCAACCAGCCAACAAACCTACACAGCCAACCAACCAAAAAACAAACCCCAAACCACCAACAACAACCCACCAAAGCAAAACAAAACAAAACATGATATAGATGACTTTAAAGTCATCCTACGTCCCAACCCTTTAGCCATTATTTCTAGCTAGAAGACTAAATGAAAAAGGACCGCCCATGTATCCTTCTGCTCAAACTAAATTATTTTTTTGCTATTTTAAGATAGTATAAGTCTGTTTAACCTGAAAACAAAACAAAACAAAACAAAAAAACTTACACAGTGTTGTGCAATGCTCCACATCTATCCAATCTTTTTGACAAAAAGACCAGCCATCTGAAGACCAAGCCCTGTGACGGCCTTGTTAAGACTGTCACATTCAGGTAGGTTAAAGATGTAGGAGGACTGAGCAGAAGCATCTCAGTGCTCATCACTTCGGCAATTTAGGTGCTATGGTCAGGATGAAGGTGCCTGAATTCAGATTTTGCACTTTGGGCACCTGGGATAATCGTACAGAACCTATTTCAGCAATACGGGAGAACTGTACCTGAGGGCCTAGAGCAGCACGTTCCTGCACTGCCCTCCTTGCAGTTACAGGAAGGCTTTCCGTGTGCTTGCACCCACCTCCTGCAACGTGGTAATGAATGCAGTACACGTCTCAACTGGCAGACTCCACTGTCAGCAACATCTCCATCTCTGCTCAACGGTTCCTCCCCGGGTACAAATTAGTAGCTGTTCTCAACAAGCCTCAAATGTTTAGAAAAAAACAGATGACAGGAGCACATTTCTCATAGGTCTTCTCCCACCGGCAAGAGCTACACGCGGCAGGCTGCCAAGGGTTAGCTCGTCCCTTCCCTCTGACAGGCTTGAGCCAGCCACTTTCACGCTAGCAGAGTAATGGATGGAGTAACAAACCTGGATTTTCCCTGCACGGATTCCAGCACCTGGTACGTTCAGCAGTTCTGAGGCCTCTTCAAGCCATGAGTTACCCAAGAGATTATCCTACGTCTTCCATTTGTCGGTTCAGGCCAGCAGATGGTGGGGGGAACAACCGAAAAATAAAAAAGCTGGCAAACTGAAACAGCCTTAGAACAGTTGCCTGATGTTTTGCCAGCTCAGGCCTCTATTTCTTCAAACAGTAGCACGTTGGAGTCACATCTTAACAACAACCAAAAACCAGCAGCCACTGCACACTGTGACTGTCTGCTTATTTATTTATTTTTTTAAGTGGGGTGTTTTATAGCTGGCCATGGCTACCAATTGGTACCTGGGGAAGCCTAGGGCATTACTTTTGATCTACAGAGCCTTCCATGGTTTGGAACCTAATTACCTTCCGAAACTACTACCTTCTCCTCATCTGTTACCATGGCAGCTGCAATCAGCAGAGATGCTGGTGCTGACAAGCCCTGATTTACTGGGATACCAGGGCAATTCCAGGGGGCTGTCGTTTGCAGAATTTACTCCTGCTTGGTCTGACAGCATTTTCAAGAAAGGAAGAGGTAGGATAAATTAAGACCGTACAGGCTGGGAAGTAGCGGTCTTTTTTAAGAGTGATTCAACAGTTCAGTGCACACTGCTCCACTAGCATTTGATTATTTTTTTTTCCTCTTAGTAATAGTGTACGTGCCCTTGTCCCAGGGTCAGGGTGCAGATGAGATTAGTAGACTTTGCTTCATTTTAATCTATCTTCCTGCACAGCAAGAAAATAGATTGCTTAACCAAGTGGTAAGGTTTGTTTTCTAGGATTTAAATTCAGAATCTGATGAACATGAGCTTCAGTATTCCCTGTTCATTTCTACTGGTTACAGAAAACACTGCTTTAACTGAAACATTAGTATTTTTCCATATTGATGCCTTTCATATGGTGATCTCAAAGCGCCAGACTCATGCTTCCCAGTGAGAGAAAAGCCTAGCTTCCCACTGCAACGTCTCAGTTCTTCAGAAACGCACTTCCCATGCCATCTGTGTAATAACAAATTTAGAAAAATGAGTAGTATCTTGGCAGTCTTCACAAAATGTACTCAGGATGCAGGGGAAGGCGGAGGGGTTCCTATCAAATGGGGCATTCTGTATCTGAGTCAGAGGTGATGACGACGTCTAAGCAGGGTGCTGTTTTCTGAGAAATACACCATCCATTTTTTAGGGCCTGACACAAGTGTGCTGCAATTCAGCTGAAATCTGCTCATTCAGTTCTACTGATGGCCTTGTAATCACATCACAAGGCAGAGACTCCAGGTCTGCAGTTCTCCTTGTCCTGCACATCTTCTGCATGCTTAACAGAACAAGCTACTTTACATAAAAGATTCTAGGAGAACATCCCAAAATTGGCACGATCAAAACCAGCAGACACTTTAGGAAAGATTAACGTGAATTATTCTACCTGTAAAATAGAGATAACCCAGCCTCTTTATTTCCTAAGACAAGAGTAGATCACTGGCATTTGAGAAGCGTCTTGAAAATCACAGGTGCTGATAGCATCAATAACAGCGTGCTACGAGATGCAATATTATTACAATAATAATGACAGTCGTTTCAGACTCTTGCATTTTTCAGGTCATCAACCAAAAACATTAACAAAACACAGCCCTTCAGGAGATGAAAAATCTTTGCAATGTAATGCAAGCTGGTTCGTACAATCTTCTCCCCCACCCTGTGCAAAGTGTCTGCCAGCATCCTTCCAGCTCCCAGGGAAATTAGAAGTGCCCCTCCTCGCGTAAAAGAATCAGGCCCTCTTGTGGAGCCAAATGCTTCACTGGAAGCCAGAGAGCATCTAGGAGCTGACAACACTCTTATGCTCTTAATTTCACTGACTTTCTTTGTTGTTGTTGTGTTTTTCTTTTTCTTCTTTTTTTTTTTTTTAATATTCTAGATCTTCACTTACACACTTCACCAGCAATCAGCAATGCCACCACAAAAACCACAGGGACCAAACCATGCATATTAGACTTGAACCTAAAGGAAACTACCTCAGCTATCGAACTGCAGCTCAGCAACTAGAAATTTTCTCTCTGCTCAGCCAACAGAGGTAAAATGCAATGCCCACTTGCAAGGCCCAGACCCTGCACCATGTCAGGGGACTTTGCTGGGGGGGCAAATGGCACCATGAACAGCCACAGCGGAGCAGATGGTACACAGCTCTGTGGGGGGAGCTGTACCTTTCTCTACACACTACCATGGCAAAAAATGGGACTTGCACAAGCTGTGCAAGGACTTGTGCAAGTGGTCACCTTGGCATACTGAGCTCTGAGTTTCTGAGAGATACAAGAGAGTTCCCTAGCAAGAGCTTCCATATTTTCTACCTTCAAAAATTTGAAAAGTGAGAAAGAATTTGGCTTTGATTTTGGGAACAGATGTTAAGACCTGTGAATATTTCTCCCCTGGCTCCTCTGTTACACCTGCTGGTTTTGTCTCATTCCTCTCTCCTTCTTCCTCTCCTTCCTCCAGCTTAAGAGCAACGGACAATGGCTGGGGTAGAGAAGGATCATTTTTTTCCTCATATCTAGAAAGCAACAAGAAAGCTTTGAACTTGCCTTTAAGGCAAAAACTGCAATTGTTTTGTGTGTGTGTGTGTATTCAGACTTTCCCCCTCATTTCAAGGTTAAAGCCGACAGGAAAGGACAAAAAGCTCAGTAAAACGGTCTGTTTCAAATTACTAAGTTAAAAACAAAGGTGGTACCAACAGCAAGCAGTTCTGCGAACATCCGCGTGAAGCCTGATCCACCCACCATCTTCCTTCCATTGGTTTTAACTCAGGAAACTTCATGGGCAGACCTTTGCTCAACAAAACACTTCAGCATGTGCCTAAAAAGAAGCACATGCTGGCATGTGTGTCCGAATCAAGGAGGAGGCAAATAAACGTTTAACTCCCTTGCCTGAGCTGAAGCCTTGAATTTTTGGGTCAGTTTTAGCCAGTGACTAGCTCCAAAGACTACAGTGAAACCACAAGCACGCAAAAAGAGCCACGCTGGTTTTATCTTTCTGGGACACGTATTTATTTCCTTGGCGGAAAGCATCCACAAGAAATGCAAGAGAGAATGCTGAAAGCAATTATTTTTTTTTCTTTTTCTTTTTTTTTTTTTTGTTTTTGATAGAGTAAATGACAGTGTTAACATTTATAAACACAAAGGGAATTCTTATGGGAATAGGAGACTGCTTTTCCCTATTGTTTGAGGAGGACTCTGGCTGTCTGAATGGATGACATGTTAACTTTGTGGCAGAGCTGCTCAAGGGAGAACATGGTGAAGTCTCCCATGGCACTGTACACACAGTTTACAATGGACCTGGTTAGAATTTAATTGTTTGTTACAGTCCTCAGAAAGACATTTCTCCAAAGCAAACATGCTATGAAATAATTTTTCTCTAATTATATCAGAATAACTTCAGTCCATAAAGCACTCTTTCTGAGCTTTCATGGGCAGCTGTTGCTCTCATGCTGGAAGGAAGAGCCGGCAAGTTTGAAAACAAAATAGGCCACAGAGATTTAATTTCCTATAAAATAGCTCCCTACAAGCTGTTTAAACTTTCTTTACTTAGAGAAATACTCTGAAGATTTTAGAGATTTTCAGGGCAACAGTTGCAGTAAGAACTCCTTGTGTTCTCACTGCTCAGGGGGCTCCGCAAACACAGCATCAGATTTATGCCTTTCCCTTTCAAAATAACCCCATGCACTCGTCTGCAAAATTAATTTAAATAAACATACAGAAGAAAGGAGCATGCCAGCTCAATTTTGGGGGGGAGGGAGGAGTCCTTGAGGGAAAAATTGCTAATATCTACCATAAATCTGCTCACTCGCAGCCTTGGCTCACATACTAATAGCTCCGTCTCTGAGACACACACTTTTCTTCCCTACCTTTCACTCTTCTCCCCGCAAGCCACACCATGATGCCTCTAAGTTGACTGGACAATGTTGCTGATTAAAAACTGCTAGCAGTTAGAAAACTTATTATAAAACCTACAAGGGGACCGTGTATTTGTGAATACAATAATTAATCAATGCAGAATAATCATGCACTGTGCATATGATTTTTCTTTCCATATGCAGACAGCTTCGATTACCACGAGGGTTACGTTGCCCCCACTCTATCGCGTTAGCAAAGACAAGTTAATTGTATCAAAACCTGCATTCATCTGCAAAACCACCTAAATAATGCTGAATTGATTAATTTTGCAGGTAGAGGCTTTCGGAAGAAAATGTCACAGTGACTAGGCTGTCAGGATTTTCCTTTTACGGTATTTTTTTCAGATGCTCAGCTATAAGGCATATTCTGAGCTGTGAACTGGCAGACTGGTTTGCATCTTAGGAATGTATTTCATTTTAATGGTTTTATTTTAATTTTTTTTTCAACTCTTTGTATTAATGGAGATAAAAGAGAAATGAGAATGGCATATAAATGCAAAATGGAGTGTCGTCGTTATCCCCCTCCCCTTTTAACCTGCCTTTTAACTAGAAGCAGGTCATATTTGCTTTCAAGAAACTCACAAGTACCCAATTAATAACATGATTGCGCACTTCTTCAAGAAAATTGATCATCACATACTTAAATGGAAAAAGCTACCACCCTTTCCTGAGAGTCCTTACTGAAAAACAGCATCAGGCAAGGATATTAATATTCAGCCAGAAGGGATTCATATTTCCCTTTCAAGAAATCTCCCCCTCACTGGTCATTCCTGCCTAAATGGGAAAACAGAGATGCTTTGCCTTAGAGATGTGCTTCCCTGCTAGCTCTCTGCTAAGCAGTTTGGGCTGGCAGTGACAGTGTGCAGAGCCAAGTAATCAACATGAGTTTTCATCCCAGCACTGTGGGCATACAATATGATTACGTGCTCTCCTTGAGCAAGGTGCCAACATTTATTGCAGTTTTGCTACACATGGGAACTGACCAGAAGCTTGCAGAGCTCTGTGTGTGGCTGGGAAGCTAGTGCTTGGAGGACATTACCATATATATATAAATATATATATATATTAATACTTTGTAACAGCCCCACAAAGGGGATGACATGGTTTTCTTCTGCCAATATGCAGATGATAAAGGGTTTCTGCTTGAAGCCACTAACAACCTGTACAGGAGAATTACAGTAATTCTACTAAAACCATGCTGAATTCAAGGCACTGGATGATGTCATGTTCTTACCCTTGCCACTTGTTTTGAAAAAGTAATCATCACAATCTTACAAACAGGACTTCAAGCAGCAATGCAGGGAAGTTCGACTTAAAGAAGTGCCAAGTCAAATGGGCTTATACAAGCCATTTGCAGCAATGAGCACATTTGTCATGAGACCTCTCAGCAACTTGGGTTCTAAATCTTTGACATGGAGCAACTCTGAAGGGAACTCAAAAATATCCATTAACGTGTCAAATATAGATGAAACTCATGTTTTCTTTTCTGTTGCTCACACAACTCCACTTCTAGTGCAAAGTATCTTGCAACAAACAATAGCAAGATACTCCATTAAAACCTTGCACTGCTTTAGCCATTAGGTCACCATACAAACACTGTTGTCATGACATCAATTAGCAGCACTTTGCTTATGTCGATACTATTATTAACATCCTGAAACACTCATTTCTATTACTATTTAATTAATAGCAAAATGCACTGAATAGTTATTTGTGTGTAGTTATTAAAAGAAGCACACTGAATGTGATTAAATATAAAGAACTGTGACTTAGAAATCCTTCCCACAGCACTTCTTGTGCCAAAGAATATCCTGAAAAATTTAGCAGTAGTTAAAGGTTTTTCATAACCAGGATATCTATAGATTGGAATAAACTGTTAGGCCCTGGCTCTGCACTACAAGAGTCTATCCACGTGGAACGTACCTCAGTTCCCATTTTCAGATGCAGTGTTAGCAACTAGTATTTATACAGAAATTTAGTAAGTTTTCTGCAAAAGCAGTAATCCCGAACAAGTTCTTGACTACAAATTCAGATCCTACCTAAAACTGAGGCTGGCAACATGATGAGTGTTGGAGAATTTCCTTTGTATTTTAGAAAACTGAAAATGTTATTCTGAACACAAAATATTAATAGTTCAAAGGAAATTACTGGCCATCTATATAAAGACAGCAGAGCAGAAGAAAGGCGCATATGAGAAAGACTTCACATATATTCATGAAGAGCATTGATATACAGGCATTTCAGAGGTAACATCGAGAGTCTGTGGATATCAAGAGGGCTGATTAGCAGTACTTACCGCAAATGTTATTTATATTGTTTGATCCTGACCTACTCTGGTAAATGCACAGTTTAGCAATGATAGCTGTAATTCTGTGCCCATACACAGACACTAAGTACCTGCGTTTTCTCATGCAAACACACAAACAAACTGGTGTGTACATAGCGGATTAAAAAAACAACAGTCAGCAAACAAAGAATATTAAATGCTATACCTTTGAGTCATAATCTTATAGGCATCTGGCAGATAACAGCGGATATTCTCCATCTGAGCAGGATCAGAGTCACAGATTTTATCGTCAGTCCTCCCATAGTTGGCACTTTCAATCATGATAACATCTGTTCCCGGGCAGCGGAGCTCGATGGGGTAACTCTCACAGGACAGCTCCCTTCGGACCACAGCCATGGGGACCGGGGCTCGGCTGAAAGCTGCAAGGATTAACACAGAAACACAGCAAACATTTACTTTTCCACACTGATCGGAGGATTAAAAGCAGAATGACATTTAGCAGCGTTTTTTTGCCTGTATGCTATACCGAGATGCGCTCTGGATAGCTTCGGTACCCTCACGATACGGCCTGCAGAAGTGAGGTCTGATCCCCAGCCTGCTGGCCACCTGGAGAAATCACTTCCCCGCTCAGCTGCTTGCTTTTCTCATCACAAAAAACGCAAACGATCCCTTTTGTAGAGGGCTTTAGAAACGCCGTATTGAAAGAGGTAAACAGCAACTATGGCATTGTTATTACTTCGGCTTGCTAGGTGAAAAGCTTTGATATATAAAATTACAGCCCTGTGTTGTGCTTGATCAGCTGGGGGAAATTGTCTGTCAATGAGCAATGCAAGCACCAGGATCCCACCTGCTCAGCACGACTGCAGCTGCCCTGCTGCAGATGTCCTAACATCTGCATTGCTCCCAGTCCTTTTCTAGGTCCTCAGAACAGAGGTGCCAAAAGGTTTTCAACACCGCCTGCAGCATGCCAGGGGCTGGCCTGCAGGTTCTGGTAACCACCCTGAAGTTTGGTACCCGCAGTGATATTTTCCATGGGAAGGCCGATCTATGTGCACTCGATACTGCCACATGCTTGGGAACTTCATTTAAGCAGACATCAGAAATCTTATTTGTTTTTAAAAAAATGTTGGCTCCATGTTGGCAATGAAAAAAGAAACGTGCTTTGAGATGCCTTGAAAACAAAGCCCAAAGTATTAGTACACAAACTTGAAAGACAAGAAGCAGCAGTACTTCTCATCTCCACAGTCTCTTTGATCCAAAGATCTTTAGCAGCCTGAAAAATGTGAATGCATCAATGCCCTCAAACCCACGTGAACTAGCTACGTGTTGTCACTCTCATTTGAGCCACAGAAGTGTTATGTGTCTTCCAGAAGATCTCTCAGGAAACCCATGGTGAAGCTGGGAACCAACTACTTGTTTTCCAGCCAAACGTGCCAGCCATGAGCTGAAACAAAAGCCAACGCCTACTTTTCCTAATTCTACAAGGATGAAAACCCCATACCACAAACATTTCCAGTTGTAGGGACAATGTGCCATTGCATCGATGTCGTCTCCCATAAAACTTCAACCTGGTGCACACACTCTGTGCTTCCTTATGGAAAAAGAGTGCATTGCTGTTTGTATACCCCTTTGCTGTATGAAGGCTGCCTCTGTCTGTCTGTCTGGCAGGCAGCAATCCAACACATTACATTAACTTCTGTGCAACATCCTATTACTGTCAATTGTCTCACTGAGATCCGCATTATCGGACAGATAAACGTTTCCATTTCTGTAAATTTGCGGGGATTACTCTAAAAGCAGATACTAGTGATGTGGTAGGGTTGTGGACTAATTGCCAAACTCCTGAGACAGACATGCATTTTATTCTTCAATAATAGCTTCTCCAATTACCATAGCTTTAGGGTTTGGATCATGTAGGATGTGCTTCTTTCCCGAGATTAGAGTAACAGTTTTGCCCTGGTCTCTTATTGCACCATACATCTGTGTAATACAGTAAGCCCTTAGTGAAACCAAATTCTCTTGTTTCAGAAAGGGGAAAGCCAGGAGAAAAAGCACAAACCTCCAAGATGTAATACCTCATTCTTACCTTTGGCTTTATATTACTAACCAACTACGAGGTGAGTAGAGGAGGAATAGGACATGGAGGCATAGACAAGATCTGAGCAAAGAAAAAAGCCCAACACTTGACTTGATGGCAAAAGGGAAGAGTTTCTATTTGCCTGCGTTACCTTTTGTGACCACAGGCCCACTGCTGACCAGCAAATTTCAGGCTCTGGAAGGAGCTGTGGTGAGCTCTCTCTCTGCTAGCTCCGTACTAAGCCTGAGCAGATTGGCGGTATGGGAGGCAGGTGGTTTCGAGCAGTTTTTGGCAGAATGCTGAGGCCAAGAGTACTCTCTCCTACTGCCATGTGCTTAGAGGACTCTTAATAAGTGCCAAGAAAATGGCAGAATGAGGTATACAGCTAACATTAGCTGTTTGGGACTAAGTTTTGGCCAGTTTCTTGGGGAATTTGGATACTTTTCTCTAGGAGGTTAATGACCAGTTCTGTTTTATGCAAAAGAAAAGGGTTGAAAACAGAGCAGGCTCCTCTCTTGCCACTTGCTCCATTGGGTTGTGGATGTGTCTGTAGACTACCATAACCGCAAAGATAGCTGCTAAAACTAATTTATTTTTGCAGTTCCCACTACAAAAAACAAAACAAAACAAAACAAACAACAACAACAACAAAAAAACCTCAAACCTCTGGTTGACATGCTTCAGAAAGTGCATTTTTGCCATTAATTCCTATGCCTTTTTTGCAGTAACTATGCTACATTGTCAAGGAAGGCAGGCATTAAACATATGATGGCTGAAGAAAACCCTGCTTAAAAATCATAGAAATTAATTGACTGGGAATTCACTTATACAAACCTGGTGCATTTGTCAAAGAGCAATCCTGTACGTATGCAGCTAATCTTAACTCTCATGTTTTATTAGAAATAGGACATTAGGAGCTGCTACCAGCAATATGGTTTCATTAAAATAGAAGTTTATCTGAGGGCAAAGACAGTGTCCTAATCTCACAGCAAGTCTATCAACAAGGATGATGCAGTACTTCAAGTTTCTAGTGGAGGATTTTACAGTTAATATGAAAATACAGAGGTTTAATAAAAGCTATTACACACAGTTCTGTACCAGATGTGAGAGCACATTTCTTGTATGTTCTATATGCACGTGAGGCTTTATGGCATCCATCTACTAAAACTGCATGAATGTCAATAGGGAAGGGAAGGGAAGGGAAGGGAAGGGAAGGGAAGGGAAGGGAAGGGAAGGGAAGGGAAGGGAAGGGAAGGGAAGGGAAGGGAAGGGAAGGGAAGGGAAGGGAAGGGAAGGGAAGGGAAGGGAAGGGAAGGGAAGGGAAGGGAAGGGAAGGGAAGGGAAGGGAAGGGAAGGGGAAAACCAAACAGCTCATATTCTACTTCCCATTAAAGAATACCTGGACAGATGCAAACGTTTCCAGATGTGGCTTGCTATATACTGAAATTCACCTTTTTGTTTCTCACACAGTCACTCAACCACTTGCTATCAGAAGGACAGCTCTCGCTTATACATACCTTACTGTGGTATCATGCAGTCAACAGTTATTTCCTGGATATGTGGCATAAAATAAATGTGACACCTCGGACGAGCTTTGTTTGGATCAGGAATTAGGGATAACTGAACGCCATAATACAATAAAATAGGAGAAATCAATGGTGCATGTTTTCCATCCTGCCATTCTCTGTCAAATGAGTTGCTCCACGTGGCTTTTTTCTACCCTGATATCTGCAATAAATACTCCAAAGAGAGATTTGAGGTTGGCTGTTTATCTCCTTTGCAAGCACATTTGTTGACGTTGTGTCCCTATGTGATAATCTTACTTTATCATTTTTACTGGTTTTCCAGTGAGGAGCAAAGATTTTTTTATTATTATTTGTGTGTGTGCGCTTCTTGCTATGAAATAAGATACATCAAAGCCCATCTGTGAAATACACAGCACGACTGTATTAATTCATTAATCCATTCTCTCTCCTTTGAGGAGCTCCCTATCTTTGCAGTCTCTCACTGAGCTCCTTATTTAATCTCCTAAATAAGTGACCTAATTGTTGGCTGGGAGTCAAGAAGAGCTGATGGCTGCTCGCTACGTTGGAAAACAGGTGCCTTTTTTCAGGATCCTATGTGCAGACACCAATCTAGTACAGACAGCTGAACCTAAAAAAAATTGAAAAACACTTTTTTTTTTTTTTAAACATTTAATCGTGTGCCAGTTTGAATCTTCTAACTGTGGCCGTCTGGTGGAAACCCATGCTCCTGAGCTTATACAGGGCAAAGCGAGAGCACAGGGAGAAACAGTCAGAGACAGTGACAGGATTTTATCTCAGCAATTTAGAACTTCTTTGTCTCTGCTAATTTCAGGAGCTTGAAAATTAAGTAAGTCATCAAAATCTTGCGCTTTTTCTCCCCCTTGCTTTTGACCTCAGAACATAATTGCCTCTTGTCATGCCTGCAGGGCATGGGCTTGTAGTTATCACTGTGTGCTTAATCAAATGCTGAAATAGCCTTTAAATTACGTCTCTTCTTGGCTGCTAGAGACTTGTTGAGCTCTGTTACATTTAGAGGCATGATGGTAGTAGATGTACTTTTAAAAGAAAAGCGTGGGATGATGTTTTTAATTAGGTATTATATGCAATTTTCCCAGAGAAATGATGTTCTGGCTCAGATTTTTCAGAGTGGAATTTAAGTGCATATTTAAGTACAGCGAAACAAAAAGCTGGAAATGTAGAGATAATTATTTTCACAAGCTCTGCACAGGATTTGGTCTGCCCAGCTAAACACCTGACTTACTGTTCCCAAAGGCAAACACAGCACGCTGGAGGAAAAGGTTTCCTGCTAGTTTGGAGAAATGCTTCTGTGTTTTTAATTTCACAGTACTTAATATTCCCACCATTCATTTTGATTCTGCAGGGAAAAAAAAATACATATATATATTTATATAAAGCCACCCTCTTATTCTGAAGCCTACTCTGGCATGGGTACAGGCTGAAATCCCATTTGGGTTAAAAGGCCTTATAAGGCTGTCACTCCCCAAAGAAAAGCACATGCTCAAGTGCTTTTCTAAACCAGGGTCCCACTTTTCCTGTTAAGAAATAAAGCAGCGTTACTGCATTCATTTGCAGCATGCAAACATAGCTCAGTGTTTCTTCTCTCCCTTAATCCAAATTACATCTGGCCTCTGATCTCACGAACAATATTGGCAGCAAACAAAAACTCAAGTTAAAGATAGCGACAACAAACATTTCTCCCGTCTGCACTGCGCCCGTTCCCCCAGCCTTTTCATGCTCACAAATATTAGTTTAGTTCTGACAAGATTAAAAATACCGGTTGGTTGAAAGTTCTCAGAAAACTTGTGACTGGAATACAAACACGGAAATGCTGTTCTCTCTCCCCCGCTTTCTCTGCGTATGCTGACAACAAATTAAATAGCAAAGAAGCCTGCGTCTTTTCTAGCGGGATGGGGTAGAGGAGCCTTTCTTCTACTCTCAGCCCGCAGAGGGGTTAAAGGTGGATCCTACAGACAGTGGCTGGTGCCGAGTCCTTGCAGCAGATGCTTCCAGCATCCATATCCAGGTTCTCCAGGGAGGAAATGAAGACTGAAGGCAGCCAGCGTGGCCAAATGGCTGGAGCCTCCGACAACGCAAGGCTGGAGCCAGGCAGTGCCGGACTCCACTCCGGGCTCACCCCTCCATACCTCAGTTGATTGCTGTCTTATTCATGAAAATGAGAAAACTATCTTCACCATTAAGCACTCCAAAACCTGCTAGGGAAAGGAAGAAACCCCAGAAGGTGAAGAATGTGGCTTCAGCCTGTGTTTCCTCATATGAATTGAATACCCACACCCCCAGGCTATCCTGGGCTTTATTATTTTATAGAAGATATCCAGAACAATTTGTGACTTTCCTCTGTGCATCTTTACCCTAAGCAGAGCCCACCCCCACCCAGCAAACAGCCAGCTGTGAACAGACTTCACTAACTGCAGGATCATCCTCTGGAGTGGAGTATACAAAAAAGACCGTAAAAGAAATGCAATGCTGTGCAACAACCCAGAAAAGACAACCAAATAAAAGTCAAAAAAGAAAACAACCAAACAAACAAACAAACAAAAAAAAAACACTCAAGTCCTTCCCTGTGTATTTTATGTGGAATTTGAGGTCAAATATGGTTCCATAAATTGCTTAATCCACTTCCATTATAACATTCAAGTGACACTTGCTAGAGATCTGCTCCCAGGTGATATGAGTGAAATTACAAGGGGTATTTGGCAGCATGTTCACATCCACCACACTCCCTCACGATGAAGAGGGGACACAGGAGAAGGATGTAGCATAACATGGAATGGGTTTTCTATAGGGGCTGCCAAACAGACACACAGAGAGTGCAGCTTCCATGTCAGCACAGGCAAGGATGTAGACAGGAGCACCACGAAAAGCTTGGCCAGGTCAAGAAGAGCACATCTCTGAAGCAAGCCTCTACCCCCAGGCACCAGCTTCCTGGAAGTTACCCTTTATTTCCGCAGGAGCTCTCTTCCTTTTGCATTTCCAGGCATCCCAGAGGTCAGATCTCTCAGGATAGTGCAGAGATAAACAGACCTTTTCACCACCTACTGCAAGTCCAGAAAGCCCAGCAACAGCAGCCAAAGGATTAAGCACCTGAGAAGCTACATCCTGGGACACTTCTGCTTCTGCTTCATACCACTGATGGTCCTCACCTAATCTCTTGGGCCACCGTAATGTTAGTGAGTAACAGGACACTGTACTCTGAGAATTGCAACAAAAAATTCTTTTCATGCACCACCAGCAAATCTCTCACTTCTGCAGCTAATATTTACCCTGGATCACATTGCAAGCAAGACATTGCCAAGGTTTCCATGCCACTGAAGAGGTAGAGAACCTGGATGAGCCAAGTTACCAGGCCACCGTTGTTGAAGCCCTATTCAGGCCTCCTGTCTCCAGCCCACGTGCTTCAGCTGCTGGTCCTGTGCCCATACTGGTGCTCACTGGAGCCTTTCATGAGGCAGGTTAACTCAGTAGTCTGCCAAGGAATGAAACCAGCAGGAACAAAAAGAAAATATAGGTTTCTCATTGGGTGCAGAGTTGTTTCAGCTCACAAAAAGTTAGTTAAGATCATGGAAAAGAACCAAAGCATTCCAAAAGGAAGGGTGGGAGGCTGAATTTAATGTGCTCTTAAAAAATACGTGACAACCTACCTTCAAATTAGAGGTCAGAAGTCCAGTCCCAGCCTGAGTTAAATGTTACTTAACTGAATTTAGTTAAAGTACAAACAACAAGTTGAGAACAACAGACAAAAGACATCCTGTCTCCAAGGGGACAGTCCAAAGCAAGTATATTAATATTTAGGCCACATCATGGGAAAAATCTATTCCCAAGTATATTTCCCTTGCAGTGAATCATCTCATTTATAATGAAAGGCATGGACAAGAAGATACTCAGATACAACTGCTCTTTAAATTCAGTCTTCCTTTGCGGAAATTAACTTTCAAGCGTAGGAAAACTGTAAAGATAGGGTAAGAACCTGTGGTTTAAGTCCTGCACTGCAGAACAGAAGACCTATAAACAACTATCATGCTAAAGTTACCCTCCAGCCTAACATAGACATCATTTAAATATCAGGGTTTCAAATCCTGAAATCCTCGTCCTCAAAATTCAGACGTTGGGGTTCTCAATAAAGGAAACTAAGTTCTGTGCAACAGAGACCATTCTTCCTTTTTGTTTGTTTGTTTTATAACGAATCCACATACCACAAACCACACCAGAGCCCTGAGTAAGGAAAAACATGCCATTTACCACCTACCCAACCCAAAGTTACTGCTGTTACAGTAGATGCTTAACTGTCTTCAAAAAGCAGGGGAGCTTTGACTTTGACATTGCCAAACAACCTTGAAGTCTCAAATTTAATTCAGTACAAATTAATGTGGTGAAGCGAGTGGAATTTGAGTAATAACAAAATTCACCTCATTTTAAATTACTCCACTGTAGCTTTTTATTATAGCCATTAGTAAGGTTAATTTTTTAATCTCAGATAAAAACTTTTATAAACCACCATAGCAGGTATGCTCATAGAGGCAGTCAAGTAAATGAGTATCAAGGGTTTAGCCCTTGTAAGGAAAAAGGATCTGTTTATCCTTCTCAGATTTCATATTAAATCAGAAGTTCATTTGATATTACACTTTATTACTGCTTCCACCTAAAACACCAGATTAAATTCTTACAGATGCTAAAATAATGTAAATCTGGAATAACTTCCCTGTTAACCAGTAGAGGTTTGTTTTTTTTTTAAGGTGTCATCTGAATGGGCTTCAAGGCATACTAAATCATACACACACAAGGATTAATGGTGTCCCCAGTTGGATATTGCCCAGGAGCTGAGGACATGCTGTTCCCCATCACCTGCACCACCATGAACTGGGAGGTAGCAGCATTGAAGCAGGACAGGGATAAAGATAAGGAGACCAAGGAGACTAGACTCGATTTCTATTCCACTGTGGGGGAAAACAAAAACACACAAATTAAAAAATTATAAACAAACAAACAAGCAAACAAACAAACAAAAAAACACAAAACAAATTTTAAAAAAATCAGGACCCAATCCAGAAGTCAGCAGGTTCAGAAATCCTTTTTAAGGTAGATACAAATCAGACAGGTTAGACGTACTTGGGGTTTAGCTGAAATACTGTGACAGCAAATAATGTATTCCTACCAAGTAACACCTCCTCAAAGTTAAAGTTTAATTTTGATTTACAGTTCCCTGAATAGCCTCTGAAGGGGAACATTAAAGCTCTTGTAGAAATATCTGCATTATTAAAGAAATGATGAACAGCATGGTGAGGATTACTCGGTGATGTTTATGGACTTGTTTAGCAAAGCAGTAAATCTATTTTTAAGTTTGCATTGCCCAGAAAGGAGAACTGTGTGAAATCTGAAGAAATGTCCAGAGAGAAAGTAGGCAAAAGAGAAGAATTTCTCTGCAAGTTTTACAGGCTATTATTCAAAGACCTGTATACAAATTTTGGGTGCCAAACATTTAACATTTAAACCAATTCTGTCACATCACAGAATACCAAGAATGACTCCCGTAGAGTTAATTTTACAAGAAGTTACCCAGAACTTGAAGACAAGCCATTTTTCAGGAAGTAATATGGCTAAACGGTAGACCATTAAATAAATAACTGTGATTTTTCTTGGTGCTTTAGACATCACCGCCTCTTTGAGTCTCTGCCATCAATAGCAACAGAGAATTTGCTCTTTCCACTAGCTGTAACTCTGTGAAAGTTTTGTAAAGAAGTCAGACTGCTTGAAGATCTTGCCTCTCAGAATTGTAATCCATCATAAATTTTATATATATATAATATATATGTATACGTACACACACACACTTCTATAAATGCATGGCATGAGTGCAACAGGCAAAATGGAAAGTGTAGTTTTCCAAATATCGATATGTAATTTGAGGTCTGCTACTTGGCACACCTTAGAAGTCACCGATCTTTAGAAACCCCTGGGTGCTTATCAGCAAGTTCTGTGACTAATCACAGAATCACAGAATGGGTTGGGTTGGAAGGGACCTTAAAAATCATCCAATTTCAAGCCCCTGTCACAGCCAGGGACACCTCCCCACAGACCAGGTTGCCCAAGGCTGCATCCAGCCTGGCCTTGAGCACCTCCAAGGATGGGGCACCCACAGCTTCTCTGGGCAGCCTGTGCCGGTGCCTCATCACCCTCAGAATAAAGAATTTCTTCCTCATATCTAATCTAGATCTACCCTTTTTTAGTTTAAAGCCATTACCCCTTGTCCTATCACTGCACCCCCTGACAAAGAGTCCCCACCCCCCAGCTTTCCTGTAGGCCTTTAGGCACTGGCAGGCCGCTGTAAGGTCTCCCCGGAGCCTTCTCTTCTCCAGGCTGAACAACCCCAACTGCCTCAGCCTGTCTTCATAGGAGAGGTGCTCCAGCCCTCTGAGCATCCTCGTGGCCCTCCTCTGGACCCATTCTAATGCATCCATGTCCTTCTAGCGCTGTGGGCCCCAGAGCAGCACTCTAGGTGGGGTCTCACACGAGCAGAGCAGAGGGGGAGAATCACCTCCCCTCGACCTGTTGGCCACATTACAAAGGCAACCCATCCCCAGCTGCTGGATAGGGATTTACAAAGCATGGCATCTATTAGCTCCATCTCAGAAATACAGGCATGAGGTCCAGGATTCTTTTTGCTGATACTTTAACAAGAACTACAAGTAGGCTTTGTTAAGCCATTCTTTGTGACCCTCCAAATCCTGACTCTCAATGAGGCCTTTAATGTAACTCCCCTCTGACTTTGAAAGATCAAGGATTTCACTCCAAATACACTAACATCTAAAAAAAGCTTTGCAGAAGTGTACGCTTTCATCTGAACGTTGGCCAACTTTATCTACTTCCACCAAGCTTAAAAATAAAGAACAATAGGAGAATTAATTCTGGGAATGAACTGAAATGCACACACGTGCTCCAGGTGGAAATATATTCCAAATGAAAACGGATTTTCAGGGAATCACATTTTTTTTTCCTGAAGATAACTCTCCTCCTCAATGGAAAATAACAAAACATTAAGACTAATGAATTAAATTACCTCTACAAAATGGTTCGCTTGCTAGGAAGCAAAACCAAAAATCCTAAGTGTCCAGGTTTCTTATTGCACCCACCTGCTCACAGTAAACACTGGGGTTAAGTATTTTCCCCCTAATGCATCCTGTGCAGATATTGATCTGGAAATAGTGTGTATGTTCATGTGCGTATATATGAACACACACAATACTGCCCATCTCAAGGTGAGCCAGAGAAAAAAATCTGAAATAACGCTTACCTGTAGACTCCCCAAATGCTCTGAACAGATTAATTGTTCCCAAAAGAGCCAGGTGAAGAGGTCTGCAAAAGAGCTGAGAGCTCATAGGGTTCACACTGGGGAAGGGATGCTTGTCCTGCGGTACCACCGTGACTGCCACTGGCAAACCAGGGTGGCTGGGGCATGCCAAGGCGGAAGCAAAAACAAGCATGAATAAAGTCACAAGGACACTGTACTCGATGAAAGCAACGTGGCATCAGTTGAAACCTGTCGGGTTTATGAAACCCCGGTTTATGAAAATCTCTACAGCTCTGGATATCATGATTTATGGTTCGTCCTGTGGGAAAGCATAGGGCTCTGCCACAGGCCAAGACACCTGTGTGCACAACTGAACCCAGAGAGGGTCTGTGCCACAAAGGACATTTAAACTAAATTAACAGAAGAGGAAATATATACACATTCGAGATGGGAACGATGGTAGCACAGAAAAGGATAGCCATGCGGCATGGATAACAAACAGATACAGATGTACTTGAGTGCACAATGCTCACCAGTTTCATGAAAATATGGCTGAAGAAAATCTAACTTGCTTCAGGAAAAACACACTGCAACCAACTATGATGGATGGAAGGCTTTATTTCTAAACACATTCACTAATCTTGTTTCAAATTCTCCTCCTGCAAGAGCTCTCTCTCTAGGTAGATGAAATTAAATATTTTGTTGATCTGTCATCAACAACAACAACAACAAAAAAAATCTATCTGCCCAACAAAACCAGATAGAGATAAGGGCAAATGAAAGTTTTCAACATAATACCTGATAAAAGATTCCATTCCTAAAAATGGGGCTGTTCCCCTACAGATACAGCGTCAGAAAAAGCTGGGCCTTTTTAAACCCCAGATTAAGACAGAACTGCTGGGACAGCAGAGGAATCACAGGCAGTAGGGATGCAATTCAGAGGCAGCCTGCAGCAGAATTGGAAGGGCAAAGTTAGTTAAAAGTTATTAGTTTACTTTCTAATATAATTATGTTACAGCACATTTATGTGAGCTTTCTAACAAAGGATCCATTTCAAGCACTTTTTCCTGTACCTTTAATACCCATTTCCTTCTGTAGGTATTTCAGTCATTGTTATCCTGGAGTCATATATACTTCACATCTAGAATTTTCTGCCTTTTCTCAGAATAAAATTGTTGCATATTTCCATCATCTTGTGCTTGCAATTCATATTTGAGGAAATTGTTCTGCTACCACTGCCCTCCAAGGGCACTGCTGGAGTACGAGGGAAAACCTTTATAAATGAAATCAGACGTTTTTAGGTTTTATTCTTCCATGCCTCCTATTATTCCACAGTAAAGCACCTTAAAAACATCCCCACAGGATTTACCTTGGCAACACTCTGCAGAGGTAGGGTTACAGAACTGTTTGGCAGGGGATGGAGGGAACTACCTAAAGATACCAAAGGTCACAGAGAAAGGCTGGTGCTGAACCCATTTTTTCTTAAAAAATAGTTTTCAAAGCACTGGAACATTTGCCATTGGGACTTTTGGGTGAAGGTGCTACCACATAGGATGTTGCTCTGGTGGAGGGTTGCCATTTTCGCCCGACTCAGATAAGGAATGAGGAAGAGCAGCTCCTAAATCTCTCTCTGAAATTTTTTCATGGCATTACTGTCTGAGAAGTATATGCTAGAAGTCTCAGACATGACTGGCAAAACTAGTAAGGTATTGTTGCCTACTTTTGAGCATAAAAAGTTAAGGAAATTTTATAGCAAGACTGTCTGAAGGTAGTTTCATACAGGATCCTGTTCCTATAGTTTATGTCTGTTGAACAAAGACAAAGACAAAACAAAACAAAACAAAAAGGTGCCGATGGCCAAATAATCACAAACCAATTTAACTTGGAAAGCAAAGTTAAGACCACAGCCCTCCCTGGTAACATATCTACTTGGGGGTTTTACCCAGAACAGCATCCTGTAGATGAAAATATTTCAGACCAAACTGAATAGAAAAAAAAATGGAAGCATTTAAATGTGAACAGTAAATTGAGAAGTCCGATTCCAGGTGACAAAATTCCCCACTCTACAATCACGAGAAAAAGCTTCTTTTGTTAAAAAGTTTACCCTCACTTGAAAAAGAAAACAAAGGCAGCAATGTAGTTAACAAGTACAAATTGCAGTTTGGAAACAAAGCTTGCAGTTATGAAAGCTCGAAGTATTAAAAAACAAAACAACAGCAACACAGAAAACCTGCCTACCATCAGATTAAGAAAAATTATGCTTGTAAAAATTTTAAGTAGCAGCAGTATTTTTAAAATAGTAAGGTGTATAGGACAAATGCAACCAGTTATAAAGCATTAAATAAACCCTCTACACATGTTCCCCAATTCACTCCAACCTTTATTTGGAAAGAAGCAAACAGATGTACTCATAATTCAGAGAACAAAAGCACCTCTTTATCACCATCCGATATTAGGAAAGATATAACAGCAAGTGCTACAGCCCGGTATTTTTCTTTCTGCAGAATTAGATACCTTATATCTAAGAGTTTGTAGAAAAAAGAAAAAAGACACCCTCTTAGGAACCCCGTGCTGCTTTTTAACTTGATCTGGGACACTGGCACATTGCTACTGGCAACTCTTAAAGAAATCAGGGTTATGAAAACAGAACGTAACTCCCATTGCACACAGAAAAAAAATGCATTAGCTCTTGCTTCTCAAAAATAGTGTAAACATGGAATTGTCATCCCAACTTGATGCATTTCTGGAAGTTCAGCGAGAACCTCATCAGTCCAGTAACATTCAACACACTTCTTGATGATCTGAGAGAAAATAAACTCAAGGCTTGCCAAATTTGCAGTCAGTGCAAAACTTGATAAAATGTTAACTAATGATATGGACCTTGTCAGTTTTGCAGACTGATCTGTATACCGTTCGAGCAGACCATGCTTTAACACAGACAAATACAAGCCCAAGGAGGAATACAAAGAGTGCTCATTATGTGAGACCACAGCCTAGCAAGCAGTCACTCTGAAACAAAACTGTTTGCATGATTGATAAGCATTTGAACACTACACAGTGGCTCAAAGGGCAAACATGATCTTTGTGAGTATTAGGAGGTGAATACAAGGAGAAGTGGGAAGACGAAATTGCCCTGCATATGATATTAATGAGTCCATTACTGGAACATGTACAGTGTGGTTTCTGTACTTCAAAAAGATTGTCAGAAACTTTGAAAGAGGTTTTGCAAAAGAGCTTAAGATAAATTTTAAAAAATAAATGAAGTAGAGTCTGGAAAACCAGATTCACAGTGAGACAGCAAAGGTGCTTAGTCTGTTTAACTAGTTCAAAAAAACACTGCAGTCTGGAGGTTTCTACAGAGGGAAGATATTTCTAAGGATAGTGAGCTCGTAAGCAGCAAAAGGCAAGCATGATGCAATGGTCAGAAGCTGAAGCTAGATAAATTCAGGCTAGAATTAAGGTACATATTTTAACAGTGTGAGTAATTTACCATGGAACAGTTTACTTAGGTATGTGATGTATTCCTTATCAGCTGAAGTCCCTAAGCTATGACTGGGTATTTTTCTGGAAGATATGTTACAGCTCAAACTGGAGATATGGGAGCCTGATTCACAAATCATGGGGTGAGATCTCTATTGTGCACAGTCTGGCTTGTTGATCATAGTAGTCTCTTTGTATTTTAAAGATCTATGAAGATTTAGGAGAAAGAAAACAGGAAGAGAGAGGGACGTTTGGCAGCAAGGAACTTGCCGAATTTATTATCTCAGTAAAAATAAAAAATAAAAATGTCTCAGTCAGCTTTTACGCAGATACCTGCTGCGCTCATCCATGCAAAGAAGGTTTGTATCTTGCCTTTATCTAATGGTTGTGATGGACAAAAATGTTCCAGGACAGCTTCCTTGAATTCCTAGGAATAAAAGACGCCAGGGAGGAGGAAGGGAATTGTTTAATGCAAACCAACAGATGGGATTTCAGTCAGAGGCTTGCTTTGTTTTCATAATGAACCATAATCTGTGTAATCTAAAACAGTTTTTATTTGTTGCAGGGAAACATAAAGATTGCAGCTATGGCACTTGAATTGCTTTCTCAACCATTTGTTACCAAAGGTGCCTCTTTGTTGCTGAAGGTGCAGTGGACCTGGACCAGTCAGCCAGATGGACAGTTAGGACAGATGAAAGCATAGACGTTACACTGACATTTTCAGTAGGTTTGTCTGTGGTTTTTTTTTTCTTTTCCCTTTTTGTTTGCCTATTCATTTACTTATTTATTTTTAACCTTAGCCTTCCAGTATGTGCACAGTACAATACCACATCAACAGCAGAGGCAGTTATGGTCCTGGTATGATGTTACTGGGATGGGTTGAAGGCATTATTTCCGAAACCCTACATCCCAGTCATGTTGATGCAAATGTCCCCTGTCTCAGCGTGGTCCCGTAAGTCCTCTTTGACTGTGCAGCCACTCGTGTCAGGCATGGAAAGTTAGAGAAAGCCAGCAGCACTGCACAGATACAGGGTCTCCGCTCCGCTGACAGCCCTGTTCCACAAACTTGCTCTGCCATTCAGGCCAAGCAGGGCATATGTTACCTTATATTACATTATGTACTATACCTCGACATAGGAAGGTGAGCAATTCAATGTTAAGGCGCAAAGAAAAGAAAAACTTAAGCTACTGGGAAGCCTGGAGCTGCAGACAGTGAGTGCCATGTACATTGCTTATTATGTTGCTACAGCCCAATATTTAGGTCTCAGCAATGTCAGACATCTATTTGTGGCTTCTCAGCACACTTACATCCCTATAATGCTTGGCAATTTAAAATACTGACTTCTATTCATACATATTTCCTCATGTTATTTAAGTTCATCTTCATATTAAAAATAAATGGATTTAAAATGTAGGCAGCTATGCATATAAGCACTCTGCTTGAAAGACATACTTTATCTTTAAATAGCAGCAATCAATACACGCAGTATATAACCTAAACAAATTTTTATTATGAATCCTTAATGGATGTATGCTTTGGTCATTTTTATTACTAATATATTATTGATTTACAGAATACATTACCACCTTAGGCACTGGGATCCACTGGAGTCCTTAGGCTGTGTATATAGTTTTAGTCAAAACAGAAGCTGAAAGTCAATAACCCATTTACCACCGGTGTAGACCCTCTCTGGCGTTAGATATTTTAATGATGGTCTGACTTTCACAGAGGAATCACTTGTCTTACAGTGGCATTTATAAGTCATCGTTATTAATGTAAAATTATCCGTGAGGCCTACCTGCTTATCTTTCACACTGCTTCATTGCCAAAACGCTTTGGGAGTCACAATTACGAGGAAGGCATTCAGACTAACCTTGCAGAGCCCTCCCAGGGCAGGGTTTCTATGAAATCAAAGCACCCGCTTGGGCTCTTTTGCTCTGAGTCAACGAATGGTTTCTCTGCCTTTGTTGCCATTCACATCAGGGAGCAGTGATTGACTCCTGCAGTTGCCCAGGAGAAAGGGAACCAAACAGCTTCCTTTGATATGAATACTAATACCAGCAGACAGGCAGAAGACACGCCAATCAGTCCCCCCACTACCACCACAAGCAGGCTGCAGAGAACATATCCATCCTCTGCTACTCGGTTAGGCTTCAGGAAGAGTCTACAATAAGGTGGGTACGTCACAATATTGTTACACAAAGCAAATCCAAAATGTTCCTTTACTCCTATAGACAGAAGGGGTGGGGGGGACGATTAGGGTCACAGTTACTTTGGAGAAACAATCCCATATTGTTAACAAACAGCTCTATATTTTGAAGGCATGACAGTGTGCATGTCTTGCTGGGATATTATGCCTCAGGCAAGCGAGGCTTTACGCCAAAAGCCAAGCACAGAAATGGCAGAGATACGGTATCACAAGCATCATACGTTCTTCAGCTGCTCAATGAGATTACTTCACAATCTAAAAATCAGCTACTTCCAGAGTAAATCCCAAGTAGTATATTGCTTTTCTGCTTTTAATACATGTTAAGAAACAGATGAGAAACTCATTGCTTGGAGAGAAATGTCTGAAAGTGGGGACCCCAAGCCATGCTTTTGTTTCCTCTTTGCTTTTTTTTAAGCAATGCATGTGAGGAAAAATTAATGAAATACATACAGAATAGGAGCGCTTTGCTCCCTTTTTGCAGCAGAACAAACTACTGCAACAGAGACAACAGTAATCAGAAACACGCCTGAGAAAATAACAGCTGCAAAAGCAGAAGTCATATCAATTGCTTAGGCCTCTATGCACACGGAAGTTAAGTGAGGTGAAGCGAAAAAGTTTAATTCACTGAAATTGCTAAAATTAAACTAATAAGCCATCTAAAAAGTAGGAGACGACTTCCTGAAAACCTTTCTGTAATGCTCACTGTCACACTGAAAGCAGATTTCTTTCATTCTTTCTCCCATTTCTAACCTATGGCACGGTGCTCACTGTGCTTTCTTGCCCATGTAGGGATGGTTCCCCAGTAGGTGCCATGCAAGGGATGCACAGCATCAGCCAGACTGGGAAGCCAGTTCCGTCCTGGCCCTTGCTCTAACACCAAAGGCAACAGAAGAGCTCCAGCAGCATTCTGGGAGGTCCTAGAGCATAACAAGAGTGTGAATAAGACCATGATAGTGCTCTTGACAGCCCCAAAATGTTGCAAAATCAAAAAGACTAACCTTTGAAGCAGTACAACAAAAAGCTGACAAAGGCCCAGCTTACATCCACGAGGCATTTTGTAAGCAGCCCTTTCTGCTTTCACCTTCATTCACCAGTGCCAAGAAGAAAACGAGACCAAATACAAAGTTATTCTAATTACTTCTTCTTATTAATGGATCTGTCACGCAACGTGACAATGCCCCCTCTGGCATGGCTTGAGTCCAGAACCCCTAGGTTTGATGGCAATTCCCATTTTTGTGACCACGTTTACCAAATCGCCATCCCTTTTCCAGCATTTGCAGAGCACAGTGATTCTGGTAAACTCAAGAGTTATTTCTATACATCTTGTGCCACGCAAGGACAAGACAAAACACTATGTTTCTACAACTAAATTCTCTTTTTTAGTAAAATTATATAAGGAGGTGCCACAACTTCAGTTAACTTCAAAACCATAGGAAGAAAGTTGTGGCAGTTGTTTTTTATCACCTGTGTTATTCTCCCAGATTCACAATGAACACGGCAATCTGTAAGGCACACCAGAGCTGGAAAGTAATATTCAAGTAATATCTCCCTCTCTCATTTTTAAACACATAGCCAACACTGCTCCACTGAAATATCTTCCAAACAAAGCAAATACCTTGCAAAGATATTTTTCTTTCCCTAAATGATATTTAAAACAGCTAAGCGAAATAAACAAACAGAACCCACAGGAAATGTTTCCTTTCAGCCCAGCTGAAAAGCTTCATTGGATCCAACATAGCAGTTGGGGGGGAGCTTTTTTTTTTTTTTCCCTTCTACTCCTCAGTTGTTTCATCAAGAGAACTGGGGCAAAGAGATGGAGAGATGCAGGGCAGGAGATGAGGGAGCTGTGGGCTATCAGCAGTTGGGTTTGGTTCAATTTGGTGACTTTGCCTGTATTTTCTATTGTCCCCCCTTTACGTGCACACAGATCTTGGCATTGTGATTTCTGCTGATCATCATCTGTGATGTCTTTGTGCTCCTGCCACGCAAATACGATGAACAACAATCTCCATGCCTAGAAACCCCTCCACCACAGGCAAGTGTTTTCAGAAACACTGCAATCACTTCCTGACGTCAGGAAGCTGAGTAAGTCATCCAGGTCAGCTTGCCATAACCCACAGCAACAGCCATTTTTATTACCAGTGAAGAAGTGTACTTTTTCCCCTTGGCAACAGCTTCTTTTCTGCATCCGCATTAATGTTCTTGGACTGGACCAACTCCTTGGTTTCCTAAAGGGCTCTCCTGATGCTGTCAGGCATGCACTGAGGATGGGGTGGTATCAAAGGATGCAATGATTTCTCCACAAACACTGGCAGTACTTTGTGCTTCAGAAGTCAAAGAATCGTAGAATATACCAAGAAGGAAGGGACCCATAAGGATCATCAAGAACAACTCCTGGCTCCACACAAATCTACACACAAATTCAGACCTATGACTAAGAGCACAGTCCAAATGCTCCTTAAACTCCGACAGGCTTGGTGCCGTGACTGTGTCCCTGGGGAGCCTGTTCCAGTGTGTGACAGCCCTCTCAGTGAAGAACCTCTTCCTGATATCCAGCCTGAACCTCCCCTGTCACAGCTTGACACCATTCCCTCGGGTCCTGTCACTGGTCACTAAAGAGAACAGATCGGCGCCTGCCCCTCCCCTCCCCCTCGCGAGGAAGCTGTAGGCCGCCATGAGGTCTCCCCTCAGCCTCCTCTTTCCAGGCTGAACAGGCCAAGTGACCTCAGCCGCTCCTCGTACGTCTTCCCGTCTAGGCCCTTCACCATCTTTGTAGCCCTTCTCTGGACACTCTCCAACACTTTCACGTCCTTTTTGTACTGTGGTGCCCAGAACTGCACACAGTGCTCGAGGTGAGGCCACACCAGCGCAGAGCAGAGCGGGACAATCCCTTCCCTCGACCGACTAGCGATGCTGTGCTTGGTGCACCCCAGGGTACGGCTGGCCCTCCTGGCTGCCAGGGCACACTGCTGGCTCATGTTCAGCTTGCTATCAACCAAAACCCCCAGAGCCCTCTCTGCAGGGCTGCTCTCCAGTGTCTCGTCGCCCAGTCTGTACGTGTAGCCAGGGTTGCCCCATCCCAGGTGCAGGACCCAGCACTTGCTCTTGTTAAACTTCATGTGGTTGGTGATTGCCCAGCTCTCCAGTCTGTCCAGATCTCTCTGCAAGGCCTTTCCACCCTCAACAGAGTCAACAACTCCTCCCAGTTTGGTATCATCTGCACATTTGCTCAGAACTCCTTCCAGTCCTACATCCAAATCACTTATAAAAAGGTTAAAGAGAGTTGGCCCTAAAATGGAGCCTTGGGGCTCCACTGGTGACCATTCGCCAGCCTGATGCGGCCCCATTTACCATAACCATTTGAGCCCTACCCGTCAGCCAGTTATTCACACATCGTATGATGGTTTTGTCCAGCTGGATGCTGGACATTTGGTCCAGTAGGATCCTATGGGAAACTGTGTGAAAAGCTTTACTGAAATCCAAAAAGATCACATCAGCTGGTTTCCCTTGATCAACTAGACGGGTGATCTTATCATAAAAGGAAATCAAATTTGTTTAACAGGACCTACCCCTCGTGAACCCCTCTTGGCTGGGACCAATGACACCAAAGAAGAGAGGAAAGCGGTTTTAATGATTGTTCTTTATTGTTGTTCTTGTTGTAATGTATTTATTTATTTATTATTTTTCTTTTGATTATTCTATCAGTTTGTTGCCCCGTCTTGGGAAGAACTGGTAACCAAGCATCTTGAAGGGCCTTTACGCTGCACTCCCGCGCTTCTTCCAGGCAGACCTGAAGACTTCTGCTTCTTCAGAGGAGCAGCTGTCTGTGCCACCGTTTTGAGGGATCTGCTGCTCTTCTCTGTGCACCGCCATGCAGGGCGCGGCTTCATCTTCAGGCACCTCTTGGGCAGCCTTCTCGTCCTCAGGCCGAGACACCCCATGCCCAGCGTGGCCTTTGGAAGGGTTCTCCTGTTGCCCCGGTGCAGCAGCCCAGAGGAAGCCGAGTGCGCTCTTGCCCACTGCTTGGGACTCCGTGCAGAAGAGGTGACACCTCTACAGGAGAGGCGGGGATGGGGAAGGGACGGGGAGGGGCGGGGGGAAGAGGCCATCCTACAGACAAGCCTGCATGATGGTAACTGGATGGCCTCTCCCCCCTATTTGCGGAGGCGGAGGCAGGGACAGGAATATGGAGCAGTCCGGGCGCTTCTGCGAAGACAGTGGTGTGGTCTCGCTGGTGGGAGCCCTGGCACGATGACGCTGTGCCATGTCAGATAGGATGGAGGTGGATCCACCTCCATCAGCTCTTCCTCCGCAGGTGGATCCACCTCCATGGGCTCCACACCATCCGCCGCAGCTGCTCCTTCTCGGCCAGCGCTCCTCCGCCTCCACTTCTTCTGTGGTTCTGCGAACCACTTGCTCCCAAGAAGCAGTGGGCAACCGTCAGCCCAGGACCTCTTCATCCCAACAGTCGCTGGTTGTCGCCAGAGGGCCTGGGAGATCAGTGAGTGGGGGGCCAGGCGCAGGGGCTTTTATAGGCCCCAGGACAAAGGTGGGGGGCAGATTCCACTGTGACATCAGGAGGCCTCTGTGATGGCCGCTGTGATGGCGCACCACGCCCCAGGCCCAACATGGCCATGTTGGGAGGGGGCTTGTGTGGCCTGAAAGAGGCCCTCGTGTGGAAGGAGGAGGAGGGTCAGGGGGGCTGAGGGCCCCTTTCCTGGGGGTGGCTCTCTCGGGACATTTTGCTTGCCAGAGAGACAGGCTGCCCCTTGGGCACAGGGACTGCCCTCCGCCTCCCCTCCTGTGCCCTGGCCTCCAGCCCCCTCCTCATCTCATTCCTAGGGTCCCTGTGTCACCAGAGGGTGGCAACAATGTTTTGGGAGGGTTGCGGGTCTTCCATTACCCCCAACCTCTCACAGACATGGCTCCCTGCAAGAGGTGCAGCCCCCTGTGCCTGACAGGAGCTGGGATGGGGCGAAGCATGCAGATATCCCACCTGTGGGAAAGGGTGGCGCGGCCGGCCTGCGCTAGGCCTGCCAGCAGTCGATCAAAGCCTTGCTGGTGTTCGAGTGGTGTGCCAGCCCTTCCTTGCCGTCCCCAGCACCTGCCCCTGCCCTTGCAGCATGAGGAGGTGTCATCTCTTGTGCCCCCAGCCCCAAGGGGTGTCTCGGTCTGAGGACGGGAAGGCTGCCCAACAGGTGCTTGAAGATGAAGCCACAACACGAACAACAAGAACAATAATAATAATAAATGACAACCAGTAAAACCTCTTTCCTCTCTTCTTTGGTGTCATTGGTCCCAGCCAACAGGGGTTCACGAGACCTGTAGACTTCTGCTTCTTTCGAGGAGCAGCTGTCTGTGTCACCCTTTTGAGGGATCTGCTGCTGCTCTCTGTGCACCGCCATGCAGCTCTGCAGAAGAAAGCTCAGGCTCACACGTTTCCTCTCCCACAAGCTGGGCTGGTTTGGAACAACCTGCTGTCCAGTGCATCCTAAGAACATCTAGTTTTCAATCTAGCGCATCTTAGATAGACCCCTGTATATCTTCTAGTGTCTTCCTAAATGTAATTCATGTCCACCCAGGCATCTTCAAAACAGCTTGCCTACAGCATAAAAAGATCCTCAAATGTATTTTTTTCAAACAAATATGGTGAGGTTCCTGTACTTGTGAGGAGACTTTCAGTGAGAATTTTTTATTTTTTTCTTAATTAAAAGGTTTAATTTTTATGTTGTGGAACCAATTTCATCATAGAATCATAGAATATCCCGAGTTGGAAGGGACCCACAGGGATCATCGAGTCCAACTCCTGGCACCACACAGGTCTACACACAAATTCAGACCTGTGACTAAGAGCACAGTCCAAATGCTTCTTAAACTCCGACAGGCTTGGTGCCGTGACTGTATCCCTGGGGAGCCTGTTCCAGTGCGCGACAGCCCTCTCAGTGAAGAAGCTCTTCCTGATATCCAGCCTGAACCTCCCCTGTCACAGCTTGACACCGTTCCCTCGGGTCCTGTCACTGGTCACTAAAGAGAACAGATCGGCGCCTGCCCCTCCCCTCCCCCTCGCGAGGAAGCTGTAGGCCGCCATGAGGTCTCCCCTCAGCCTCCTCTTTCCAGGCTGAACAGGCCAAGTGACCTCAGCCGCTCCTCGTACGTCTTCCCGTCTAGGCCCTTCACCATCCTTCTAGCCCTCCTCTGGACACTCTCCAACACTTTCACGTCCTTTTTGTACTGTGGTGCCCAGAACTGCACACAGTGCTCGAGGTGAGGCCGCACCAGCACAGAGCAGAGCGGGACAATCCCTTCCCTCGACCGACTAGCAATGCCGTGCTTGGTGCACCCCAGGGTATGGCTGGCCCTCCTGGCTGCCAGGGCACACTGCTGGCTCATGTTCAGCTTGCTGTCAACCACAGCCCCCAGATCCCTCTCTGTGGGACTGCTCTCCAGTGTCTCATCCCTCAGTCTGTACATATAGCCAAGGTTGCCCCAACCCAGGTGCAGGACCCGGCACTTGCGCTTGTTAAACTTCATGCGGTTGGTGATTGCCCAGCTCTCCAATCTGTCCAGATAAGTCATAGGGGTATTGCATGGATGGAGGGAATAGGAGAGAAGGCTGAGAGAAGAGGCTCACACTCACCTTGCACTGTAGACACTCTCTTCCTTCAGATGCATCCTTATGTTACATTCAAACACTGGACAAGGCCCAGACATCTGTTCTGCCTCCCCACTCCAGTATATTCCTCAGTGCTGTGCTACAGCTACATCCATGCCTCACCATCGATGGTATTGCTGTACATCAGCTGCATGAACCTCCAGGCAAAAATGTATATTCTTGCATAGACTTGTTATCACAACACGCTTTAATTTGCCCGCTAGTCTCAGAATGATTGCACTGTATCTCACTGAGACTTGGTCATATTTCCCTAGGCTTATATTTTCCACTTATTAGTGTGGCTGGGATTACACAGGTGCTGGCTTGGACACCCAGAGCAAATTGAATGGGCTGTTAACTTGTAGCATAGCTGCAAACATGCCAGTTAAATGTTTGGCAACTTATTCTAGGCAGACAGTAGGTCTGCACCTCCTGTGCTCTGGGTTCCTGCAGTCCATGTGTGCTTCTGCATTACGTTTTCAGTCCTTCACTGGTTCTTTCTGTTAATCTACACTCCTCCCGTTAATATGCATGCATCACATGAATTCCCTGCTAGAGAGTCTTTACTGTCTCCAGAAAATACATGCCAGAGCCAGAGCTTTCAGCTGTATATCTGAGTTAAGTCTGCCTTCTCCTCTACTCTTGTTCTGGGATAAAGAAACTACATTGCTCTGCCTGGCGCAAGGACACTCAAAACCCCAGTCAGCCTTGGGCAGTTTTCACAGTAGCAGCTTCTCAGTATGGGAGAACAGAGGCCCCAAGATAAGTTGGAAAGCAAATTTAATGGTTGCTTTCTTATCTTTATTCTCCAGGTAGGTCTGTGCACAGATTCACATCTTCCTTTCCATATCACCCTGCTCCTGAAAGGGACTTTTGTTTGGAAAATGTTTTGCTGTGTGCTTGAGATTTTGCATAAAGCTCTTCAATATAGTTTGATAGTGGTTTTCTTTTTCTTCTCCTTTTAATCACACTTTCGTGTTGATGTATGGTTGGCAACTGTCCTGATTTGAGCAGGAAGTTGGACTACAGATCTCCAGAGGGCCCTTCCAACCAGCGCTGCTGTAATTCTTGTCTGTTGTGAGTCTCATTGGTACCACCATATTTTACACCTCATATTCTATATAACAACCCAAGATGAACTGTTACTTCAGGAATAGAATTAGCAAAGGTAAAGTTACAATGCAGCACATACCCTGGCCGTGTTCATAGGCTGCCTTTCTCTTACTTCTCCAGCCTGGTTTCCTTCCTCCCCATACCTGTGAGTTTGCTATGGAGACTTCTTCAGAAACAGCAAGCCTTTATGCAAGCCTTGCCTCTGCTACAAAGCAGTGTTAGGGGGCCAACCTGCAATTGCACGTGCTGCACAAAGTCAGGGAGAACCCAGACGCTGCACCAGCTGGGGCAGGGGCAGTCAGGCAGCGTGTCAATGTACACCTCCCCATTACGTAACGGGGACTACTCAGTGTAGTAGAGTTGCATCAGGCTGGGGAAGTTCCAAAGATGAAAAGAGACAGTGGTTGGGCAAGCACAGGTGAGAGGCACTACACGTGCCTGCCCTGTTTTTTCTAAGAGCTTCTCCTACATGTCAGCAAGCGTGTCACCATGTTCTGACAGTGTGAGTGCTCCTACGTACTTGCAGGGGCTGCCATACAAATACAACAACTGCAAAATGCTGCAATCCTGTCAAAAGAAACTGCAGTATGTCTTTCACAAATGTATGTGCTAGGTCGTTTATGGCTCCTGGTGGGTGTTCTTTTCATCTTGTTTATAAACCTGGTTTGCCTCCAAGATTAGGGGCACAGGGAACTCATGAAACAAACCGGTCACAATGAGTAGTCAGAACAAGTTATAAGACCTTTTTATGCTAAGAGCAGTTGCAAATGCCTTAAGTCATCACTACTGGCTTTCAACACTTTCTCTGAGATGTCCATACAGCTCTCAAACAAAAACAAACTGGTAGGCAGGACAAAGGGAAGATGTCAAAGCAAGGAATGAGAAGGAATAATAAAGAAAAAAAAAAACACAACACAACAACTTGGAACAAAATTTAGTGGCAAATTACAACAGCAGCTCTGTTCTCAGCAGTACTCAGGGCTGCTAAATGATCCTGCAGACATCTATCACCAATACACTAAAAGGATGGAGAGAAGCAAGGTCTAAAAGAGATTAGAAAATAGGTACTTCTAACTACACAGACTGCTCCAGTTTTCTGGGTTATGCCTTATTTTATCTCCTTAAAACAAATGACAGCACCTGGTGGTTGTTCGGTGTTTTCAATTTCTCTGGATATTGACCTCGTTATCTTCACTTACTCCCAGTATATTTGTTGATAGAGCAACATTAGGACCTTAACCAGAGTCTGAAGACAAACGCAGTCCCCGGTCAACGCTATTTTACACACTTACATAGGCACAGTTCCCACATTTGAGCACATTTCTCATTTTTCTGTCTGCCGGGCAATGGCAGACAGAACAGTGGTCCTGTCCTCACTTTATACACTAACGTTGGAAGGGATTTTGAGGCAGGTCCAGAAAGGAATTGTTGGAAGGACTGGTATGAGCCTTGATCCAAGACAACACTCACCCCTCATTGTGCATCTCCCCTACAAGCCTTAGTTTTGCAATTCTATCAGCATCTCTGGTAGCTTCACGATTGCCAGAGCCGCATTCAAGCACCTTGTTCCCCCTCACCAGCCATCTCAGCGAGCTTCGTAACACGTGGTCACGAGTCCAAACACCTCACCAGACTTGCAAAGAGTCTATGCAAGAGCAAGATCCTCAACCCAGATAGTTTTGCTAGCCAGTTGAGAGGGCTGGAAATGTTTGGGCAAGGAAAGCCACTGCTGTGCCTCTCTCCCTGCCTCAGGACTGGTCAGA
This sequence comes from Cygnus atratus, assembly GCF_013377495.2. NCBI lineage: Eukaryota > Metazoa > Chordata > Aves > Anseriformes > Anatidae > Cygnus > Cygnus atratus. The sequence goes on along the minus strand of NC_066365.1, from coordinate 13,216,202 downwards.
CCGTGCACAGTGAGCAGGCAGCATCCTGGTGCATGGGCATGCTGACAAGCAGTCTATGTGCATATGCCCCGAAGCACAAAGCCCTGTTATTATGAAGCACTCTCTCTCCCAAGCTTTCCCACACCAAGGAAGTTCCTTGCTCTAAGTAACTTTCTGGCTTTCACCGAGACCATTAAAGAATCAGCTATTAACTTGACAGGTAGGGGGAGGAGAGGCAATTCAGCTCTGCAAAGCACACATAAGGCACGAATCTCTCACTGCTGCAGAAAAAGACGCAGACAGAGATGAAGGTACAGCAGCAAGTTTCATGTCTTCTTAAACTCCAAAAGGCCCATCAAAAAAGCATCCCCATCTAGACTTCACTCGAAGGCTGCTTGGTTACTACAGACCAACCATTGGAGATACGGAATGGTGTCCATCCAAGGAGAAATTGAAGTCCTCTTTGTAAATATGCTACGGAAACACTGAACTAGCTTCATCAGCTTGGAAAAGAGATAACAGCAAGGAATACGCTTGAATTTTATGACATCAGTAATGGTGTGAAGAAGGTAAATAGGAAGTAATTTTTCAGTACTTCCCATGATACAACCAGGAGGCAACCAATAAACTACTCACAGTTTCAAGGCTCAAACAAGCATAATGATGCAATTTTGCATGACATATAACTACTTTGGCAACTCATTGCCACAGAATAATGCAGAAGTCAAAGACATTCAAAAAGAACTAGACACATTCATGTAGCATAAGGTCCATCAGTGGCTTTAACATGACAGTCCAGATGTTATCTCTCGATTAGGTAGTCTTTAAATCAGAAACATGTAGTGTATGCCAGAACAAATATCACAGATATGCCCTTATTCTCATACTGCTTTTCCCCTTACCCCCATCTGCTGCTAACAACAGATGGAGACAGGACACTGAGTCAGGAGTCTTACAGCCGGATTCAGTAGGGCTTTCCTTATAGTTCTCACTTCGTGGAACAAAAGAAAGAGTAAGGTAGGGGGATGCTCGAAGTCACCTTAAAGTTCATAAACAAAACGAAGTGTGATTGTGAGAAAGAGGGGAAAATCAGGACTAATTAATGTCAGTCACGTTCTATCCAGCTATTGCACAGAGAAAATCTTAAGAAGGACATGCATTACCCTCCTCTTCCCTGCACCCTATTGCTCTATTAAAGAAGGTATCATTACATCAGTAGAAAAAGTTATTTCCTAAAGAAAAGATTTTCAAAGCTTCCACTGGCTTAATACTGCTCTCCCTGAACTCTGTTGAAACTCCTGTTGAGTTCGATGATAGCACTGAAGGGAGGTAGCAATGGCAGCAGGGGAGAGCACATCTCACAAGCTAATCCTCCAACTAAGGCTAAAAATCACTACGGGAAACATTAAACAGGAGCCCAACACACGTTTTCTGTCTCTATCACCTCAAATGTTAAGAACTGAAGTAGAATATAAAGTTCTCAGATAGCAACACGACAAAGTCAAGTGTGATCACAGGAGCATGGCCTGGCTTGTTCGCACAAAAGCAGTAGAAACAGGGACAGACTGAAGACCTCAACTCCAGTATAACCTTATACTGTGCTTGGACTTAGCATTAGTCCTATGTCAGATGGCAGCAAGTCTTGTGTAATATTGCTATGTCCAGATCTGTATTTATACAGCCCACCAAGTCACTAACGTTTGAGGAAAGGAAAAGAGATTTCACTGATGATTGGCTTCCTACCTATTCAGTAAGAATTAGTAACCAAGCAGAAGAGAGAAATCCTATCAGCACAGACTAAGTTGTAGTTTGAGCTCAGTCCATAACAGACACTTAGAAAATCCAGTATGCTTTGTGCCTTCCCAACCACCATTTTTCACTCCCACATGTGAAGCACTGCAACGCGCAATGCCCGGCTAACCCAAACCCCATACTCAAGTCTCAGGAGTCCCCACCACGCCGGAGGAGCCACTCCACACGAGAGTTTAACCTTGTTCTGCTTTCCAGTCATCAAAATACCTTTCCCAGTTCAGCCCCCTGCTGCCAACCCTGCAGGAATCAACCTCTAAATCCCTTCTTCTTGGATGGGTACCCTTCTTCTAGGGACCAGCATCCTAGGGGTTAATTATAAAACAAATATTGATCAAATCTAGTCTACCCCACACCCAGCCAGACGGTGCAGCTGTCAAACAGCTCTGTCATTGTGTAGGAAGAACTAATTGTGTGCTACTGGTCCTACCGTAAGCTCACGGCAAAGTTACATTTTAACAGTCAAATTAATTTCAAGATTTCACTTTGTTCTTGCCATTTTAAATCACCATTTAAAAAAAAAAAAAAAGACACAATATTTCCAGACTATAATAAAACACTTTCCTGTGATCTTTAGCATGGTTCTATTAATACACATCACTCAGCTTTTATAGCTTCTCCCAGCAAGCCTAACGTGAGATCCATGCAATAATTCAGGAAAGGTTTGCCCTCACTCCTCGTACATACCTGAGACACTTCTCGACTGCATTTTAATCAAATCTATAGCTTGCATAAAACTAACAAGGTATACACGGCAGCTCAAAATTCACCTACTAAAAGCCAAAAAAAAGCTTACTAAGCAGCATGTACTTATGCCATTCTATCAGCGTTTAAAATATTTATATAAAAATTATGTAATACATTGAAAATAAAGAGGTATAGTGAAATGCAGTAACAGCCTGGACAGGCAAAATCACCGGGCCATTTCAGAAAACTGCTGTTGATGTCCCCAGATAACACAAGCAATGAAGTACCATCACAGATGCTGAAAGAACAGATGATTGGACTAAAAAGGCTTCGCTGAAGTAAGGAAATAAATCCAAAGAAACCTCAGAATAGTCACTTTGCTTAGCAGAAGTTGCTGAAATCACATGACATATAGCAGCACCCTGGTGAAAAATAATATTTAGGTCTGAATAACTGTCTACTGGAGTGTTCTTTCTCTTTCTTTCCTATCGTGAAGAACATTGGAATTGCAGTTTTCGAGGTGCTTGAAGTGCTTGCACCATTGCATTTTAGGGCTTTGAAAAATATCTGCCTTCTGAAAGATAACAAAGATGATCTCTGAAAGTTAGTAGGGTGGGTGAGCAATAAAAAAATAAAATAAAATAAAATAAAATAAAATAAAATAAAATAAAATAAAATAAAATAAGAATAACAAATAAATAAATAAAGGGAAAAGCAAGAGAACCACTACCTTCCAGCCTGGTCTACGGCAGCACCCCCAGCCCATGCAGGAAAATTACTGAAGAGCCTCAGGTTTCTTCCTTTAGCTGTTGTCTATCTACCTTTTAAAAGATGCAGGAAAGACTATTAAAAATGCCTTGTTTCCACTAAGGTGAATACTGGAGCGTCTGTATCTGCAATACAGAGGGGTCTAGCGCACAAAGCCATCAGACAGCCTGGCAGGAGCAGCAAGCACCATCATCTTGCAAGGATCACGCTTTTCAGAAGAGCAGAGGCTGCCTGGCCCCACAGCCCACATCTAGATGACGACCCATTGACAAGCGTTTGAGGAAATCAGTTTCCTGCTATATTTCTGCTTGCATACGGGAAAACATGGCTAAGGGCTAACATCAGTCACACCAGCCTACCAGAGACCTCTGGGTTACTGCATGTGGCTGCATCTCTGCTATCCCCACCTGTAACACACGACCTGTCTTCTTTGGAAAGCCTTTTCACTTTACTGAAAAGGACTGTGAAAGACGATTTACTAGAAAACCTTTATTATACCTATTTCTGCAGAAAAACTTTGGGTGACTTAAAGCCAGGTTTTTAAACACTCTTTTCAGAAAAAAAGACAATTCATTTTCACTCTAGCGTAAGAGCTGACTTCAAAAACCAGCAGGAAAAGTTCAGGCTGCACCAGAGATATTTCAGATATTTCAGTTTTGAGGACAGCAGCTTTTCTGAGAGAAACACAAGCGTGAATCCTACAAGGCCTGCCATGTGTACAGATGCCAGCCCCACAAGTTATACATTTTCAAGCTACTCAATATAGCATAAGTATAGTCCATGGCAGAACAACACGACTTCCTAACAAAGAAGTATGCTACTACTTCAGTTTGACACTATACCACCCAGTTTCATTGCTTTTTTCACTACAGAAATTACACACAGCCACTTTTAAACTCAAAAAAAAATAAAATATCTGTAAGCCATCATTGGTTCATCTCTAATTTACTGTGTTATTTGGGAATACCAAAAAGTTAAAAGAGACAACAAAATCTAAAATGTTTTTCTAGTTAGCATCTACCCGTTTCTACACTTGGCTTGATGCACATGTGGGTTAAGAAAGCCTGCTTGTCAGGTCGATGTTGTTCAGTATGCATAGCACCGAGAAAAGCTGGTTGAGAATTTTCTGACAAAACTTGTTCTTTCATCAGAAAATGATGATCTGTCAAAACTAAATCTGTTCATAGGAAGAGAGGAAATTCTGAAAAAAAAAAAAGGTTAAAAAAAACCCAAACCATATATATATATATGGTTTATATTTATATACATAAAATAAAACTTCCAAATTGTCAAAACATCCTACTTAAACAGCTTCTAAATGAAAGGATTAAATTAGTTTAGAATGCCTTTTAATTTCCAAACTCTTACTATTTTTTAAAATTATTCAAAAGGTTTTATTATTAAAAACGTTGAAATTAAAATGTAGTGCTTCCAAATACAGTAAATACAATGTTTTCACTGATGAGTTGTCATGCCCTCTACCCTACTCCCAAATTATACGCTGATTATGGTTGATAGACTAACATTCCAGTCAGGAAAAGGAAAAATTTTCCTTTTTTTCTCCTCTGTCTTGGCCATTTCAGCATGACCAAAAAAGCCTTTTTTCCTCTGACTCTTCTTAGTAGGTAGGGAGTTTGTACTGTCACAGCCATGCACACAGCCACACTCCACTGAGTTCCTCTAGGATTAGGATTTTATGGAACAAATAATCTCTAATGAATGTTGAATATGAGAAATAGAAGACAGCATGAGAAGAATAAATATGTTTATCGTACAATTCAGTTTCTTAGAGAATATCAGAGAAAAATCCGCATTACTCACTGCAAAGCCTTGCCACAAATGACACATTTTAGGAGCTAGCTGTGTAGGAAGAGATGTCTTGTAATTCACCACCACCACCACTTTCTGGTAAAAGTAACCTCTCTGACAACAACTGCAACACAACACAAATCCAGACTCAGGTGAAGTAGTTATAGCAGCAAAACCATTGCAACCTTTTTGCCTCTGAGCTAGAATTACCACTGCCATTTTCACCCCATGCTTCTGACATTCAAGACATCTGAAAAAAATCGTCCTTTCCTGGACGTCTGACTCAACTGGGAAAACCTGAAATGAGACCTGGTCATTTTCCATCAGGACGAGATGGAGAAAAGACAGTGCTCCCAGGAGATTCTTGCAGGATTTTATTCCCTTACCTTATGCGTTTTTTCTTTGCTTTCCTTTTTTTTTTCCTCCATATGAAGTAGTTTAATGATTTCTCCTTGCACTGGGAACTCACCTACCTGCGAAGTTTGAAGATAGGGCACACTATACCAGCACCATTAAAAAGTTTGCTAATTTGGTGAGCACCATCTGTCGCTGACTGTTCTCACCAGTTATCAGAAGAGCAGCGATCAGCACAGAGCATAAAAGCCTTAAAGCCAGGCAGAACAGCTGCATTCACTATAGCCATACTAACGATTTATCACTTTTTTTTTTTTTTTAACATAAGGAAATGCTACGTGGCACAAGCAGAGCTGACAGTGAGTTTTTGAAGTTTCTGCAGGCGACCTTTGGGGTGGGCAACGTCAGAGAGCTGCAGCGTGGGAGCCAGCTCCTGATCCTGACAGTAATGGGCAACTCCAGAAGGTCACAGCTGTTGAGCAGCTAATTGTGACTTGAAAACCTGAGTTCTGGGTTATTAATGTTACTGCTGATCAACTCCCTACTACGCTTCCCCCACAGCCATTATCACTTTTATTGTATTTCTGATACTCTCCATGCTATTTACGTGGTGAGCACCAGATCAAAGCCGTTTCTAAAAAATGCATGTTTTGGTATTTCTTCTGGTTACCTCCCTTCTGGCCCAGCAATGCCTCCTTGAGCTCTGAGACTGCTGTGAGCCTACTATGCCAGCTGTGCCAAGCGTTTGGTTTGAGCTAACTTCTCTGTGCAAGCTATTCTCCTGTTTTCTGTCAGGGAAAAGACAAAGTTTCAGTCTCATCGGGGAAATGAGATCACCCGTTCCTTCAAGCCTTGCCTCATACACTTGCAATGCCCACACTGATCCTGGGGTAAGGTCCAGACAGTTGCTGTCAGCCATGAACAGGGCAGAACAACTGAAAACACGTTTATTAACTGAAAACTGTTTATTAACAGCAATCCGTTAACTAATCAACACCATAAACTAAAAGCAAATAGATTTTAGACTTGATTCAAGACCTCCTTGAAATGTGAAGTCATCTGAAGCACAAATGTTAGTTAAAATGAATATATCCTGCCTGCCACTTGTGGAAAATTAGATAGGCCATAAATGTCATTAATCCCCCAAAACGTGTACGTCTCTCTGCCCTCTGCAATTTCAGTTCCTTTCCAATTTCACTCCCTAGCTGCAAGGAAAAGCTTGCAAGTCTGATTCAGCTCTGACACGCAGCTTGCTTACCAAAATAAATAAATAAAGACACCGTGGCAGGGCTCCGATTTTATTGTTTCTGTGATTTCCATATTAAATGCCAGCAGCACATACACACAAATACCGCAGGTTTGCTGGGGTCTTTCAGACATGAAAACAGAGAACAACAACGCTTCACTGCCAGTGCCAACAAAAACTGAGCCTGGAATTAGAAAACCAGCCCCAGCCCGGGATCCATCTCTTTTTGCCTATCATCGTAAGTAAGAGAAGTTCTTCGGGCAAATTAAATCATAGCTGTTGCAATTTAATGGCATTTATTGGAGATGCACAAGTGTAACTAATTATCCATGTAGAAGAAATTTAGCAAGCCATGCTTTCTCCAACACAGCAGAGAAAGAATAACTAACTTTCTTAGCTCAAGTTTGCTGGCAGGAAGTTTAAAATATAAATATAGCAATATTGTTTTCTGCCGGGGCAAACAGGAGCTGGAGCAGGAAGGTGACATTGCATCACAGTAACTTAGTCAAAGCGGGTGATCTCTTTACCTATTAAAAAGGACATTTCCATCCAACAGCTTCCCGAGCAACCAACTGTTGTAGTCCTAAAGAACTGAGCAGTTGATGCAAAGCATGCAGCTTTTTCTTCACTGCCTCTGGAGGCAGAACCCGCTGTCTCCATAACCTGCTGAGACTACTGAGCATCCAAATCGTGACCTGTGATCCAACGCTGACGTTACAGGAAAATCCACGTGCAATTTAGTACTGGGATTTCTTTCTTTCATAAGTTTTTGCTCTGTTGAATGCTGAACACAGATATCCACAAAAGTACCAATGTTCTGACATCTTATTTATTTCCTAATTTCCCATGGATTTCAATGACAGCTGAGCTGCTTAATTATTTTCCTGGATCCAGCTGTAGCTCCCTTAAACCTCCCTGAAAATCCCAGCCTGAGTAGCAGTTGCGTGCCTGATCAGTAGGCAGCTCATATTGCCTGTGTACAGTTCCCCTTGTGCTCAGGGACTGCAGGTGGAAAAAAAAGATATACGCAGAGAGCCTATCGCCCTTCAGGCTATGTGTGTAGCATCCCAAAACTCCCTCTCCAGTAACGCAAGATGTACAGAGAGAGCATGGCTTGTGTTCTTATTAGCATACCTGGCAGCTAATATCATAGCCCAGTAACTTTTCATCAAATTTCCCCCTTTTGCCCCCCAGCACACCTATAAAGATGTTAAATTCAATTTGAGCCCAAATGCCTACCCAATTAATGTAGCTGTCATTTATCTTGGTGTTTTTGACATAAATCTTGCACTGCTGGTGATATCATGCCAATAGAATCAGATCATGTTTGTTAGGGATGCAAGAAAAAATGTTTTGTTATTTTTTTTAATGACCTCCCAGTCCAGACTGTTTAATCAAAACTATAAAAAGGAAAAAGTTTCAGCAAAGGAAAGTCTCAGCACTCTGCCGTTCCTTCCCCGTTACCATCACAACAACTGCAGTACCATAAATGTACGTGGCACCTTCCCAAGCAAATAAAGATGACACAAATGAAACGCTGTGCCCCAGAGAACTTAATTTCTGGCACATCTTGAGACAAAGAGCAACAGTTCAAGCATGAGAGGGCAAGGGATCACCCCGCAGATGAGGGAACAGACTGATGGTAGAGCAAAAAGGTAGAGAGAAAAAAAGAAGTTATCCTTTTTCTTACCCCCCCCTTTTTTTTTTTTTTTTCTTTTTCTTGCTGCACAAAGGGCAGATGGAAAGAGGAGGGGAGTAGGTAAGGAAAAAAAATGCTTCAGTGAGTACAAAGCAGGAGGAAACACAGATCTCTGCTAAAATACAGGAAGAAAGAGAAAACCAGTGAAGAGATGGATGAGACGAAGCAAGTGTTGTGGACAGAGAGAGCATCCTCATGTGTCTTACTGAAAATGTCAAGACAGTCCCAGAGCATCCACAGCACATTTAACTCCTGGCACAGAGGGTTTACAGTGACCTTGAGAGAGGAGATCTGTTTAAAGGACCATAAGCTTCTAACATTTGGAAGACAAAAAAAAGTCTTTTGGCAAAACACTACAACTGAAGTCCACTGTGCTCCCCTTCTGGATGTTAACTCCCAGCCTCATTCTTGCTGTTTTTTCTTTACCAAATTATTTACTAAGTGCATTAACATAAATGGAACCAGACGATTTATTTTTAATTAAAAAAGAGAGGAAGAGACCTAAGCACCCTGTTAATATTGCCAATGCCTTTCATGACTTCACTAAAAAATAAATTTTAAGATTCACCTTTAGTAGCTATTGTAATAGAGCTATTTTTCATTGACTCAGTGAAATTCACATTCCTTTTATTATGAGAATGAAATGTAAAAACAGATCTCATTTTTCTAAAGCAGAGACTTCCTCCAATGAGGAAGCAAAACAACTAAATTATTTAACTGCCATGTATAGGAACAGTGAAAGGAAAATTAAATCATTAGCTTTCTTCAAAACAGGAAAAGAAAGCAATCTCTCATCAGATACTTGCTTCTTCAGCTATGAATGTTGCACTAATTATATTCAGAAACACACAGCAGGATTATTAGGAGAAGAGGAGGCATTTTCTAGCACTTTCAAAATCGAGCTTGTCTGCCTGCGTCTTCCATGTTCTCCTGCACTGACGGATGACTCTCAACAGCACCCTGCCTGTTTTTTTGAGGGCAAGGAATTGCTATCATCCCTACCCACATGGATCAAGGGTAGAGGCAAACTACTGGCACAAGACCGGTGAATTGCCTCTGGGGATTTGACCCACCCGATAGAATCAACAGAGAGCCACACAGCACATGAAGGCAGCTGAGCCAGACAGTACCTGAGAAATGCATTTTGTCTGCCTTCCTCTTACCTCCCCACTCTTGACCCTGCAGTCAAGAGAAGGAGCAGCCAACGTGCATCCACCACAGGATGCCCGGCCAGTAAAATACAGGCTGCTCTCCACCACAAAGCCTGAATCAACTGCAAATTTATAAAGCTCTTTCCCAGTAATTCAGGCTTCCAAACACCGTGCATATAAACTGCTATTTACAACTATTCAAAGAGGGTCTCAGTGTCCCAAAGTGCCAAACAATGAAGCTGAGAGCTCTGAGCTAATCCAACACTTGCTGTACAAAGGACTGCCAAACTGTAAGTAATTGCAAAAATCTAAGCACAATTAATATCTTTTCCCCCACCCTCAGGGAAGAGAGAGTAGCAGAAACAAAAGGCTATTACGCTTTAGATAAACGTGTGAGGGATTATGATTTCCTTTTAGATATAAAACAGAAAAAAAAACGATTTGTTTCAAGGACAGAAATTCAAATAAGCAAAATTAGAGAACCTGTTTCCTTTGATATCCATGTCTGCATTTCATTGCAACCTATTAAACACAGAGGGCTAAGGCCTTCTATTTTTCAAGGAAGTGTGAAAACATACATATCACAACCTTACACAAACATTCCCATGTCAATATTTGCATTCATTTTATTGTAACATCTACTCCATACTCCCCCACAGCTGCACCACAGAACGACACCAGGTATTTAAACGGTGACCTGAAATTTTCTAAGAATCCATTAGCAAATTCATCTGCACGTCCACACCCAGGCGTGCCGACATGGAATACAGCGGGAACTGTGCCACGGGGACAGTTTTGCTGCTAAATCCAACTTGTGATGGAGCCGTGCTGGAGGGAGTCCCTTGGAGGGATGCCAGCTGGGCCCAGAGGCACGGCGCAGGGCCCTACCTCTGTGGCATTTGTAGCTCTGCAGGAGATACGACCCGGGAGGCCAGTTGCTTTCCAGATCATCTTTCCTGGTCTCCTTCAGGGATTTTGGTTCAGTGCCACTAGATGCAGTCAAGTGTCCCTGAGGCCTCAGAGCAGCTGCCCATCAGCAGCTGCAGGGCAGGGCCCGGCCAGGCCGTGCGGCTCCCACTGCCGAGCTGCTTGTGGATGCTGCTGCTCCCTTGGGTTTCTTGGGGAGCACGTATTGCTTTTCATGACAGAATGAGTTGTGTTTTCAGGAACCTGGGCAGTATCTCCAGGTGCTGCAGGGGCTGCGCCCTCCAAACGAGCACAGGATTGTCGGTATTCAAGCATGGCACCACATTCAGTGCGACCTGAGGCACACTCCTGTCACGTATGAACACGGGGCAATGTGAGAATACAACATATGCAAGATAAAAAAACAAAGACTGCCCCCCAAAAAATCAACACAGATTTAAACAAGACCAGGACATGGCCACAAACACCAGCATGGGATCTTCCACATGGAAGCTGTCAGCACTGGTCCCGGCGTAGGATTCACCTATAGCAACAACTTTCTTCCAACATCTGGCTACGGCAAAGGATTTAACATTGGCAAAGGACCACGTTGCCTAAGTCAGCTGCATGCAGTCACCCTGTTTTGGAGGTTTATATCTATAAATATCCATCTCAGGGCAACAGAAAATACCCAGGCCCATGAGGCATCCCAGTGCATTTGCTGGGGGACAAGCAGAGCGCATCTAACTCTCATACCAATCCCTGTGATATTGCCAAGTGTTTGGACGCTGCCATGGCAAAGGCAGCCTAAGAGCCTGAACCACACAGACAATATCGGTGGAATCCACCCTCAGCTGCCTTAGAAAATGGGTGGTCTGATCACTGCTCAAGAAGGAAGGAGTGAGCAATTCCTGGGAGTAAAGGATCTATAAGACATACTGGGGAGGGTCTGACTGAACCCAGTCAGGCAGACACAGACAAAATAAAGCAACCTCGAGATTATAGCAGCCGTGCACTTACAGCATTTATATTCTTGTTTATACAAGATAATAATTTTCAGCAGATCTCGTTATTTAAAATCCTTCAAACGCCCCCATGTAAAGCTGTGAAAAAGGTTAAGGTTTCATTCCCCCAGTGAATTCTGTACACTGGTAAAGCACTGTTTTTGTTCATTGGGCTAAATACAGACCCTGACGCATCACTGGGGATGCTGTAGATACCAGGCTCTCTAACAGCCTACCGTGTATGTTTTGGCATGGGCTGTCTTTGTGCATGCATGTTTCTTACAAGAGATGGTTTGCAACAGCTTTTATGCAATGGTAACGGTATTAATGTTTGTCTCTGCTTCCCAAAACACAAACTATACCCACTTCCCCCATCTCAAGTAGGTAATGTGACCCAGAGCAATGCCTTGAATATTTGGAATAATGACTGTAATCCTCAGAGTTTGATCTTGTGAGACTCTAGCTGCCCAGAGCTCCCATATAAGCCATCCAGCAATGAGATTACTCTGCTTCTGGCAAAGGACGCTTTATAGCACCTCACAGGACTGAGCTCTGCCTGGTCTCCTGAATCCATAAACCACGTGATATGGCTTGTCTAAATCGCTAACCAAAATCAAATCAGATCAAATCATGCACTGTAAGCATGACAGCCAAACAGAGCCCTTAATCTCAAATAATACAGCAGCAGCGCATAAAAAGCAGGAGTGATAGTGCGGATAGCTTTAAAATATATTTTTGCACTGTACAGGAGCCACAGGTTGCAAACCTATCACTGAAGGCTGAATTCTACAGACTTGCAAGATGCCATGGTACCAACGAGGGGGAAAGTGTATGTGCTGGCCTTCCTGATTTCTGCCAACCTACGAATGCATTTCCATGGATGCCGTGCATGGAAAAAGCCCCTTGTGCAGCCCTGAGAATTGCTGGGAGCAATGTTATCAAGGAGGAAGGTCGGCACGTGGTCAATCCCCTTCATCCCAAGCTTTCAGCTTCCCTTGCCCAACCTTTGCTCTAAGTAGTCTGTCTGCAAAGAGAAGCCCTTATGAGTGTGCAGAGAAGGGCTGAGTCCTGCTTAAAGCAGGGTAAACCCCTCTGCACTTAGGGTGGGAGCAGGAAAAATACAAATGCAGAGAAACAAAAGCAAGACTACATTTTCAAACAGAAATACTAAAATATATGGTATCTGTAAAAGGAGAGGTACAACAGAAGCATCACTAAGAAGACACCTCACCTCAATCAGCGTGTAAGGACATCTTTAATTGAGCCAGCAGAGGTACAGCTGGCAATTAGCCCAAAGCAACACAAGGTCTAGTCACCAAAACCCCAAGACATTACATTGAATATCTGCCATTGCAGCTCCTTCATTTCTATCACTGATGTGACCCAACAGAGATCGGAACCTGAGGTTTATGCTCAGCTGGGTACTTCCATGCACACAGCGACTGCCTCTGCAAAATGCACAGCAGTGACACGGTCAGGTCTGGCCAGCTCCCGTGTGAGACATGAACCAGGTGAGAAAAGGGTCTGTTACTCAATATTGGAGATTCAATACCTGAGGCTGTGCCTTTCTGAACACTCATTCATATGTGATTTCAGTGACTGTGTATAATCTTCCACAAGAAAGTGATATCCACAGTCAGTGGTGGTGTTGATGTTAATTACTTAAGTTTAAATACAAAACATAATGAGATGCTGTAATTCCATTTTCAGACAGTTTTACCCTGAACATTAAACAGCATTCAGCTTATAAAAAAAAACACTTTAGCACAGTCATCTTAAGGGACTCGCATGTTTTAATCATCAGTTTTAATTAGGCTAAAAAGTAGAGTATAAATCAAGGCCCTTTTTGAGGCACTCTCAAAAGGCACAAAAAAGGTTCCATTCTTTATCTGACTGAAGTGTGCATTATGCTAAAGTGTTAATGAGAGCAAACGAGAGTAACTGAAATCAGTCTCCTGTTAATTTTCATAATTTGTAATAGAACACTTTTCTAATTAATAATAGACTTGTAGAGACATCTATGTTGACAAATACACACGTGCTGTACTTCTTTACCTTTCTGGCATCTCTCCTCAGAGAGATGAGCAGCACATGTAAGGGTGATTTCATACCTTGTTTCCTACAAGCAGGTTAGCATTGAGAACTTGCATTTCTCCATGAGCCTTTTGATTGCACTGCCCTGTCCAATCATTTGTGAGTCTACTTTAGATGATACTTATATTTTGCGAGTCTGAGAGACCCAGTAACAGCAACACAATTCTGCATTCGAATATACACTGAAAAAAAATGGGCTTTACAGAAAGGTTTGTCCGGCAGAATTTGTAAGAAATAATACATTAAAAAAATGCATTAATTAGGTTTGAATTTCTCTGTCTTTCAAGTCTACAGCTTAATTATGTTGCTTACATGCCAGGAGCTGACAGGTGACACAATAGTCCGAGTTAACCTGTGCTATCAAGTGTATCATGGAAGGATGCATTTGTGTGCCTTCAGTACCTGAGGATACCAGAGATCATTAATCAGACACCATAGGTCATGAAAGGTTACGAGGCTTTCTGCTGCTCACTCTGACCGATTTTGTCTTACACAGTCCTAGAAGTGCATTAAGAAGAGAAAGGCAAATCATCTCATTCAACACAAAATCCACAAAGACGAGGCACCCCAGTCCTTGCTGTCTCTTTGCCATGTGAGTCTGACACATCACATGCGCAGTTCCCATGCTTGCAAAACCTGTCTTCCAGCACAGAGCAGCCTTAGTAGTCAAGACCAAATAACAATCAGTGTGGTAAACAAAAACCACTTCTGCTCCTCAGATGTATTTCGTTCTAGCTAGCACCCAGTTATAATCTGTTCATTGCATTTTCGTGTATAGCATGATGAAAAAGCTGCTTCCTATACACTACTTGTTACTTACACATTTCTGCATGCTTTTGCTCTGGCTCCCTGAAAGCTGCTGTACGCTGACAACAACAAATAGCATCAAACACTGCTAGAAGGCAGCGTTCATTTACCAAACTACCCCACAATGCAAATCAATCGATTGCATTCCTCAAGCATTGCCCACATCAGCACTGCAGAAGTCAGTCGTCAGGCCTAGATTTGAAAGCGTTTGCCTTGCCCTCCTAAGACAGGCAATTTCATTTCATTCTCATTTGTTTTAAAACGCTGTAATCTCTCTCAGAGCTCATCGCTTCTCCTGCCTGTTCCAGCTCTCTGACTCAGCTCACGTTCCTGCCATGCATACCACCAGTGCTTCTGAACGGCACGAGCAGCAAAAGGCACACGGGAGAGGAAGGGGCACACCGCCGAGAGGCAGAGAAAAGCAGGACGGTGGCAGTGGAGTGAAAAGCAAGGAACATAAATGTAACCTATGGCTTTGGGTTTGTGCATGCAACAGCTCGACTCCTACCAGCTCTGTAAAGAGATTTTCCTACTGCTTTATTGCTATACACTATCCACCTCACATGTCCTTTACAGCCTAAGTCCTTACTCACATAACTTTGGACAAAAAAGGTGCAGGCGGTATCTCCTTTGGCAAGTGTCCAGAGGAGGCCTACAAAGATGTTGAAGGGCCTAGAGGGGAAGACGTACGAGGAGCGGCTGAGGTCACTTGGCCTGTTGAGCCTGGAAAAGAGGAGGCTGAGGGGCAACCTCATGGCGGCCTACAGCTTCCTCACGAGGGGGAGGGGAGGGGCAGGCGCCGATCTGTTCTCTTTAGTGACCAGTGACAGGACCCGAGGGAATGGTGTCAAGCTGTGACAGGGGAGGTTCAGGCTGGATATCAGGAAGAGGTTCTTCACCGAGAGGGCTGTCGCGCACTGGAACAGGCTCCCCAGGGACACAGTCACGGCACCAAGCCTGTCGGAGTTCAAGAAGCATTTGGACCGTGCTCTTAGTCATAGGTCTGAATTTTTGGGTAGACCTGTGTGGTGCTAGGAGTTGGACTCGGTGGTCCTTGTGGGTCCCTTCCAACTCGGGATATTCCATGATTCTATGTACATCTAACCGCATTGACCACATAGAAGGGAGTCTAGCTTAGCACACTACGCTCATTTTTATCGAGCTAAAGAGTCAAATAGCATGAGTCTTACATGACGCAAACAGGAAAACAAAGCCAAGCTTACTGTGAGAGGTAACTTCATACACACACATATCACCAGTTTTGGTGTGCCCAGCTATATCTGTATGGTGATCCTGTTTGCCTTATGGAGACAGCAACTTTAAGCCATGTCTTAAAAAGGCGCACAGCACTGCACTGAGGGTGATACAAGTTTTGCTTTTTTATTTTTAAATAGAAGTTGAAATTCTAAGGTAATCACTTCTAAATATTATGTATTTTAGTAAAAACACTAAAAATCATAAGGCATGCCACAAAACGTCACAAGATATAATTTAACCATGTCAACTTTGATGCTACAGGAGAGGAGACGAGCTTTTTCTGCCTAACACGTGACACGAGTTTTTCAATTTAATAAGTCCAGCCACCACAAAGCATTTCTAAAGTTTTTAAGTGCCTTCTGTAGGTTTATTTTAAGATAACCTAGGAGTTACAAATAACTGGTTAGACTGAAACATTATTAAAAAAATCTAAAAATGAAAAATAAAACACTTTGTACTCATGATGAAATATAATTTAATCCAAAGTGTTTTTTGTCAATAGGTTTCCTCCTGGTTAGAAGTTCCAACTTAGAAAATTGATCCCCCACCCCCCCAAGGATTTAAAGAAATAACTATTTTTCTTACTTTATTGCTCCAATTTCTGGCCTGGCCTTCAAACAGAAAAATCACATTTTTCATGTGGATTTGTTTTTCTCCGTCCAATGAGGGCAAATGAAGCGTAAGAGGTTTCCAGGAGCCTTCACAATGATACAGAGCTTTCTTAACAAGCACATATTGAATATGTCTCCACCAAAACTCAGCCAACAGCTGGCTCTGATGGGAAAAATCATGCTACAGTAGGAAAAATGTCAAACCTCAAAATAGGAAATCTTATTAAAAAAAAAAAAATCGTGAGTCAAGTGAATTATTCCCTCTGTGAAAGTTTCCAGCATTTTTATAGAGTGTCTTTAACGTCAGGAGTTTCAGGAACTATTTGCATCTTAGCAGGGATCTAAGTGCATATGCTGTTTCTGATGATGACCCAGCTTGTTACTAAAATAGCTGGCCCAAAATTAGGGAAATACTTAATAAGACCCATTAAAGACAGAACTTACTCAAAGCAAATATTTTTCCTGGATGATTTTCTTGGACTTATCCAAGCTCATTCTCCACGGAAGTGTGAGGGAAGCCGTGGTTAGCTTAGGCTTCAGCAAGCACTGGGGTGTAATGAACAGCAAGACTGGATTTGACTGCTTTTACCTCAGTTCCTGGGGGAAGCATAACCCCTATATCACGTCTCTTCCATCTCTATTGATGCACACACAGACCAGCTGTTGCTCCCCTTTAGATACCACCCTGTAATACCACTCTAATTACCAGGCAAAGAAGTTATCAACTAAGGTAAGGAATAACACCAACAAGTGTGTTATTTTGACTATCCCCTCAATTTATCATCATCCAAAACCGGGCAAAGAAAGGAGGCAGCCTATTTGGTAAACAAATGAATGAACGAACAAATAAACCCTCTGAGCTTCAGGGAAATGGCAGAAGACTGGCAGGGCATAGGAGACGTACAGTTGTACTTCTTCCCTACCTGGGGATCACCTGAGGAGAAGGAACTTGGTGATAAGGAAAGGCCTCACCTGAAGCACTGACATAACGTGTTCAGAAAGCAATCCCCATCGTTTGCACGGTGTAATGCCTGGTGGTGGTGGTGATGCTGCTGCACAGTGTTCCCAAAGGCAGATTTAAATTATTACAGTGGCAATTCCTCGGTTCCTTCTCACAGCAGCCCAAACTAAGTCACCTTTGGGAGAGATTGCAGCTGAAGCCACAGCTGTGAAAATTACTCAGTGCTAGGAGTGCTAAGACACACAGATGCCTGCTCCCTCTTCACATTTTTCACTCTAACTTCTGCTTTTTAACTACTAAAATACTACTCATGCTCACATCTCCAAGAGCCAGCTCAGAAGTTTCAGTACATATCATCTAAGAATACTACATCGTTACCAAAAAGGGAGAGCTGCCCACATTTCAGACACATTCACACAGAAGCCCCATGTGAAGCCGTCAAGTGGAAACCACAGCATCCAGAAAAATCTAACAAAGACATTTGTTGCAGGGAAGACAAAATAGTTGATTGCACCACCACCAAGCAGATGGAAATAGCAACAAATGACAGATAGGAATAGATGCTGGCATAAGAAGATGAAATGAAATGAAAAACTAAATGTACTAAGACACTACATAGCCTGCAAAGATGTTATGCTAGATGCTCTGCAATTAACTAGCAAGCAGACTTTGGCTCCAAAGACTTCGTGTTTATAGCACCTCAGCAACGGGTGTCATTTTGTCAGATTCACCATGCCAAGGACACTTGGATTTTAGCATTTCGCTATTTTTCATTGTTACCTTTGCAGACTTAAAACTTGCATTAGAAGCAGAATTCAACTGAAGTAAAATCAAGATAGCACAGAACATAAATACAAGCAGCACCAAGCATATCTGTAAAGTACAGAGCACAGAGGGTATCTTCATTGTAAATTCACATTGATACATTCTACACGTATGAAATTTAAGGGACTCAAATTATGATTTAAGAGGCATACAGCCCAGTCTCAAAGAACATTGTTCTGTTTCTATTTCACGAGATTTTATTGAATTTTGCCAATAGTCTGTGTGAATTTCCACGTGATTTCCTGAACAGAAAATAGGACTTCTCTGTCCAAAAAAAAATGCTTTGTATAAACACATTATGGTATTTTTCAAAAAAAAATAATAAATTCAAAGCCTGGGAGGAATTAGTTTTTTGCAAAACACAAGAACTAAAGTATCAGTTTACTGCTAATTCACTATGCTGCAAATGCCCGCCCAAACGCAAATAAACTCTGTGTCCTTTAGGTCAGGTAAATGAAAATAGTCTTTACAACCTACTACCAATAAAAGGCATCTGTCAAATTTGCAATACGGAGATGAAAAGCATTTGAAAGTTAAATCTGAAACCCCAGACTGAAACAACACCGTGCTTTAATTTAAACACATTACACTGCATGGTTATTATTAAGCTCTTCACTCAGAGTGTAATTTAAGTGCCATTTTGATATTCTGTTTGAACAAAGAGGTGTCAAATTAAGGAAACCGGTGTCAAGTCCAGAAGCTTTGGGAAAATGAAGCTCTATGTGTAATAGTACCCTATAGGGTTTCATTTCAACAGCACTGTCGCATAGCTTCAATGGTGTTGGAGCATTTACCTCATATAGACCCCCACCTCCATGAGCATCCTCTTTCTGCTTAGCTATGAGTGCTGTTGACAGATTATATAGAATCAGCTTATTCTATACAACTTTTGCTGCAGTTTACATGAGAAGCATAGGACTGTGAATGGCGTCTGCATTGCTAGATGCGAAACGGCACGCTTACACCAACAGACAGCCTGTGTTTCCCTTAAGGCCTACTTGATATTCAAGGCTACGGAGTACTGTGGCCCCTACAGGGTTCCTCAATTCCTCAACCTTATAATGCAGAGAAGGATGAAGGTGTTGGGCCAGCAGATGCCATCCACGCAAGGAAGCAGCAGGCAGCGATGAAGCAGTCAGAAGGAATGAGGGTTTGGTTTTGTTTATTTTTGGTTTTGTTTCATTTTTAACTTCTTTTGGCTCCTTCTTTGAAGATACTGAAGCTAATACGAGCCTGCAGACTATGTCTATTGGTCAGTGTCCCCCTAATCTTTTTTAGTCTGGTGTCCATTTGGATCCCAGTTGGGCAAAATGACAGAGGGCATCAACGATTTGATTTCTGTAACTTTCAGGGACGTGAGCAGTGGAGGCAGACCCAGTGAAGAAAAGAATTCAAAACAAGAAATCAGTCTCCATTACTTCCTCTGCCCATGAAGCAAGTTATGTTTTCAAAATGAGAAAGCTTGTTTAGTATCTACCCTAAGGAACACCAGGGAAACCTCTTCAGACTATTTCCCAGAAGTTCAGGGAACTTTTCTTAAGTTTTCTAACATTTCAGGTCTTTTTGCATAGAATACAGTTATGTGAAGAAAAGAGTTTCCCCGATACCAATGTATGATCTGCACTGAAGCTGCCAGAGAAAAAATAAGATGGTTTCCTATGTTCCTTTCTTCTTGCTAAACGGATATATTGCCTGTGCTGTGCCCATAATTTCAGCTGGGGCTGCTGATGTAATAAACTGTTTACTACAGCTCTGAATTAGAAAGGGAGTCAATTAGTTAACCGGCTATCAGTTAATACGCAGCAAGGAACAACATGAAGAAAGGGATTGTTCGGAAGAACACAGTTCCTGAAACAAAGAGTGTGCGTTTAAACCAGATACCCCTGTATTCAAGCCAATAGCTCGCCTCAGCGAATGCCTATTTTAATAGATAAGCGGTCACATTTGCTAGCCATCCTGTTGACACCTATTTAATCCTGCCCCGCTTTGGCATGACAGTCTTGTGCATTCTGCAGGGTTCAAATGAGTACTCAAATGTATTCAAAGCATTATAATGCAATGTATTTGAGGGCAAAAAGGCAAAAGCTTTGTTTCCCAGAACAAAGCCTGAAGGGCAGCATCCCCTTGAGGACCTCGCAAACAAAGTTACCCTGGAGACAGTCTCTGAGGAACAGTCACAATTTTCAGCAGACCAGATGATCTTCTCGGTTTGGTATTTTAAGGGGGGGGGGGGGGGGGGGTTCTCCGTTCCTTGTCTTGGAAGTAGGAAAGGAATGAAGGTGAAGGAGGGAAAACGAAAGTCGATTACAATTTTTATAAGTTTTTTAAGGACCTTTATAATGAGAAAAGTTCTTTGCTCCCTCTACAACACAAGAGAATCATTTTACTGGCATGAAATACATAGCATTTATAGTTTATTCGCTTTCTTTGCATGGTTTTCTCCCAAATTTTGCTTTGAACTCTATAGTCTAATAACCTAATAAAAGCAGAACTTGATCAACCTCTCTGCTCAGGACTGGAAGAACTTGCAGTGTCTGCATACATGAGCTTTGTTTCGCACAGCTTATCTTAAAGGGTCAAGTCCAAAAGATTTGCCATAGATGTGAGACCGTGTTTAAGCATTTGCGTGACACCTCACATTTCATTTTAGAGCCTCAGGTAGGTGGCACAGAAATGTAACTCCTAAAATTTCTTTCAAATTAAACCTCTCCCTGTATTGATGGTATCCCATTTGCCACCTCCTCTTTTGACCTGCAAAGTGAAGGTGGGTTACCTCAGGAAACGCATTTTGGACGAAGAGACTGACCAGGAGAGGAAAACACCCGCAGGGAGCTGTGGGATTTGCGAACCACCTGAGACATCACAGCAAACGCTGTGTTAAAATAGATTTTTTAGGTTGTCAAAGCCACCTATTCAGCTTTCTAAACAAATATTCCCCCACGCTTCCCCAGAAAGAATACATGTGCTGTAACACTTCAGCACAGCTCTGGCTAGTAATACCAACCCTTCCGGATGATGCATCTCAGTGCTATACGTCTCGTACATGTATTTTGCTTCCTATGTAAAGCTGTAGCAGTTTAGGCATTATTACTCCAAAACCACCAATGGATATATTTATAAAAAGTAAGGAACATTTGACAGCTTTGCAATTGCCACCTCTGTGAGATTTTCAGATCGCCATATCCCAGTGCAAACCATCAAACTCGCAAGCTGTGGGGAAAGGTACTGAAATGGTCTTGGCATCTAACCTAGCTGTGAGTCTAGCTTTCATAGAGGTCTGTAACTCGTAACTCCTATTGACTTCAAAGTTTACCCTTTCTAATGCATTGCATTTTTATGAGTGCTAGCTAGACTGATCCCATCTCCTTGTATCAACTTTCTTGTGCCCTAAGCTTGTTCCTGTTTAAGCTTTTCACTACAATAGCGTTCCAGAGTGATATTGGATACACCATCCCTCCTCAAAAGTTATTCTTGATTGCATTTTGCCAACTGGCCAAAAAGGGATAATGAAGTTCACCATGTCAGCACTCCCCCAAGAGCTGGAGAATTTCACATCTGTCATATATTTACTATCCCCAAAGAAAGAGGCTGTATTTGTACAAGGAATAGAGCCTTGAGAAACAGGGTTGCACCAGATGTTCCAGGGCTGCAAGTCTGCATAGCCTCAAGATGTAAGGCTAATCAGTACAGACCCTAAATAATTAAGTTACTATGCTTTGTGAGATCTGCTGGCTAGTTAGAGGAGAAAGACCGCAATTCAATGCCGTAGTGAGAGAAAGACAGGAAGAGCTCAGATATTATATATGTGGATGGGAGACAATCCAGCATTACTGGGGCGGACAGAGCACAGGACACAGAACATCAATCTATATCAAGCCAGGCATCAAAACAGACTGGTCCTGCCCCCTGAAGACTGCTATGAAGTTTTTGGCACTAGTGCTACAAATCATGGCATACAGCAAGACAGCCTAAATCATCCGGGTTTCTGCAAAACAGGATTCCTGCCTCCAGTTTTACATCAGTTCCCCAAGGACGCTAAACAGAGCATACAGGTTCATCCATTTTGTTCTTCATCTCCTCCATCTTACTCTTTTCCACCCCTTTAATCTATGGCTCCCGTGAATTCAGACGCTCTCTGAAACGAGGATTGTGGCTGTCAGGATGCAAAAACACGCTTGCAGCTCCTTGTGGTGACTGTTTTGTGCCTGGAGAGGTAGAAATGCTAAGCACATGCCAAAATCCTCTCACAACTAAAGTGCTCGTCACCTCACACAATTTACAGCCAGACCTGTTTTGTCAGACAGCACAAAGTTAAGGAAGAACTTTATTTTTTGATGGCTGTCTGACACTATAACATACAACTTCCAAGCCCTTTTATCAGCGGGGCTTGGAGACTCTGAGGTGTCTGCTGATGATACGAATTCATTATATATTTGGCTTCCGATCAACAGGCCTGTTTATTTATTTATTTTTCTCAATCAAATTAAGGAAAACAACCAAACATTATTAGGTTTCTTAGGCCTCAGAATTCCCCCAGAGTAATATCTAATAGTAAGATTTTTAATTGCATATGCCTATAAAATTACAACATGCAATGACAGGCCACGTTTCAAGTCACGCCAATGAAATGAAGGTTTGTTAAGAGTTCCTTGCATTATTCTAAGTTTAGACAGATCACCTCTCTATAGGTTTATTTGTATATATAGTATGAAAATTATATATGAGCACAAATACACACACACATAACATACACAAAAAATTAATCCAGTGACGTGGATTTTCCTACAGATATTACAAGTAGGCATTCTTCCCTAAAACATGCTACAAATTACATATGCATAGATGTGAGCAGCAATTCTAGGAAGATATTAAGTGAGAAATAGGATTTGGCCATCGATCTGTCTCACAGAGAACAGCCTTGCCTCCGCTGGAGGAGTAAGAGGGGGTCCTCACCGGACCACCTCTCAACACCAGTACTGACTTCTCCTCTGCAGCAGGGGAGCAGACACGTAGCAAAAGGGAAATGCCACATTTTTGAGATGTGCATGGTAGGTAACGTGGCATGATTACCACTGCCTTTGTGGAGCACCACCCCAATTTTCCCTGACTGCAGGGAAACCACTGCCACGTGGGTTTGTTCATCTGCACCCTGAACGCCAAAGGATCCCAGCTCCCAGCTCAACGCCAACTCGATGCAGCTAGCCTAGGCAGTCTGATGTCCTTGCTTGTAAACCAACACACATATTTCCCCTCCAGCCTCATAGAGAGTGGAGCCTTACATGAGATTCTGCTCTCTTGATACTAAATCAACCCTTATTGCAGCCTCCAGCATTTCAGTAATAAAACTAAAACACTGCGAATTAAAAATTGGAGACAGGTCTTTGAGCAACAAAAGCCACAGAGAAAAGAAGAAGAAAAAAATCATTTAAATCAGCAGCACTGATGACTGCTAATTGTTCCTATAAGAGCTTGAAGGGGAACAGCATCCCCTGAGAATAAGGACTGCGTGCAGTGCTGCAGTTCTTGGGGCAGGTGAATAGCCCACGACCTGGTCAGCTCACTAAAATCTGGGAGAAGCTTTTGCAAACACAAACCCAAGGTACGATCTCTCCCACATTATGCTCCAGCTTTCCCCAGCCCTCCAGGCTGAGTAGACCAGATTCGAAGCACATTTATATGGAATGCCTAACTTGCATGGTATTTGGATCAAGCCCTAAAAACTCTGTATTAATATGCCATTTATTTATGGCTTCATGTTATGGAAACTTAAGAACATCAAACAATTTGACTGAGCTCCTAAAGCCCACCAAGCACTCCAGTTTCTACAGATTAGGACATAAGAGGCAGTAACAGTACCAGAATCACATACATCTATCCCATACTTCTTACTCTACGCAACCACCCTAATGCACAGACTGACTCAAGGATCTTTGGCATCTATGAACGTTAAGTGAATCTCAAATTTACACCTCAGGATCTGCAGCAAGGCACCCAGCACTTTGAGCCACTTCAGAAAGCAGCACCACACAGCAAAGCACGAGGAAATATGTTAAAGAAGATATTGCTTTGGGTACAATTCCTTGAGTTTAAGGTGTGTGTTCAATACCGCACCGTGACTACAAGCACATTAATCCGCTCCTACATGCTTTAGGATGGGCAGACTGCAACATCTGTGTGGTGCTGGCTGAAAACCTTTTGAGCATCCCCGGGCTTGGAGCAGATTCACAAGGGGACATAGACGGTCCTGCCAGGCACCGGGAGGGTAATTCAGGTAGCTGCCTGGCACCAAACGATTTCCTGGAAATCATGGAAATTCCAAGTGAGGGAAAGCATCTAAATGCCCTGACACGCTTTTAATTTCTTCCCTTTCCAGAGTGTCTTTCCCAGATGAGTTGCTCGTTGAGCAGCAGGAAACCTTTCCAGATTCAAATGAAACCACATTACCAAACAACATAACCAATTCAAGAAATTGTGATCGCTAAAGGAACCGACTGAACAACAGTGAATGTGCCCTAGAGTAATAAACATCAGATGGCTCTGGGATTCACTTAACATGACTGCAGAGTTGATAAAATGGATGTTAAAGATTTCTTCTAGGGAATCAGCAGTTTCATTTGCAATAAAGAGCTTCTGCTTGCTATTAGTGCTGGGCCAAGTGTGCTCTTTTTAACAGAGGAGAACAGCAGATTCGCCCTGATCCTGGGGGAGCAGGTTAGCAGCAACTGAGGAAGCGGTAAGAGAATGAAGGTGGCCATAATTCATTCCCCCATTCTCGCTCTTTTCTCATTTCAGCTTAAAGAACTTCACTGTGCCCAGCCTTTAAGGATGAAAGAACTAGGGCCAGATAACCCTGAGAAGAAATTTTTCCCCCTCTCTAACTCCCGTGGTTTAAGCTTAGCTGAAGTTATTAGGAAAAGAAACAGGAATGACATCCCATCTGTGGGAGTATTCACTTCCAGAAAAGATGTGCTACAGATGCAAGCTTTCGACCCTTTCAAATCCTAGCCATGGCTCCCTTCCTGCGCTGCTGGAAAGGTGGCTTTGCCCCAGCACTGCACAGCTACGTTGGCTGTGAAACTGTCTTCAGGTCCTGCACCTCCCCAAGCATCAGGGAGAAGATACAGCCTTTTGGCACAGCCTCATCCATCAAAACCCTGTACGCAGCCCAGAACAGCAGGCTCTCTCCATCCTCTGGGGTAGCTTACTGACATCTTCACCGTATAAAAGCTTTATCAGGAAGTTTAATATTAGCAAAGTATTAGCTAGAACTAGCAATGAGCCACATAGATTTCCATTTTCCCACTCAGGTAATAATGCAATAGGTGAAAGCAAACCAAGTAGGCAATTATCTCCACTACTCAGTACAAGTATGGTATGAGGAAAGGGAAGCTACCTGTTCCTATTCCTCTTTCTCTCTCTCCACTGCACTAGCCCTACTTAATCTTGGCACCAGTCCCTTTGGAGTATCCTACATGTCCAGAAGGACAGGGGGCAAGCTGTCCTCTCATGTCCAGAGGTAGCCACAGATGTGAAAACAGTCCTGGTGCTACATGGTACCACTGGTTGTTGGCTAAGGAATGCCTGTATCCTTAACAGTCAACTTGGACCCACTACATTTTTTTTTAGTGCTGGTTGCTTGGGCTTATCAACTCCCAAAAGTTGGATAAAAATACCATTCTGATGTATTTAACTGTGAAAAATCAGTTGTTGCTGTTGTTTTTTTAATTATAAATAATATTTACACCTAAACTCAATCCATACTAATTATATCACAGGCAGTTATTGCTTACATAGTACATTATCGTATTTTTTTCACTGGGACACTATAATGTTCCTAAAACCCAAATATCCACCAAGAGTGAAACAGTCCTAGCCCCACTAATATCCTGATCAGCTAGAAGTTTCTGGGATTATGAGTAAAACTGATTCAGAGAATAAGTCTCTTGGAAGAGTCCACTTTTAATAGCTATTGCATATTTATTTTGCGTTTAGGCAGGACGAGGAGTAGTCAAGGACAGGACTAGGTAATGGTGCTTGCTATCCAGGGATTTCTGCAGAAGAGACACACCAGGATCAGTGTGGATGAAAAAATGCAACGTTCACCTGAATCATGAGAGAAAGAAACGTCCAGGCACTTCCCCAGAGATCCTGTCATCTAACCAATCGATGTCCCAAGTATGTTGGAGCTCTTTTATCATATCATTGAAAACAATTCACTGATAGGACAGTTTTATCCCAGCTACCCTTAAGCAATTAATCCCATCAGCCTTGTTTCTCCAGTGCTTTTTCACCCTCCCGCAGACAACCCATCCTCTACTCACTCATCACTCGCTAGGACCCAAACCAAATCTGCCAGCAGTAATGAGTTTCTGATGTGCACATTTGCATAGTCTGAACCGAAAAGAGATTAGATGGCTCAAGAGACTGGTTGGGAGCTAAGGTTTCCAGATCAAACCAGACCAGGTCAGGAATAAATAAACCTAGCCATACTACTTAGCAACTGCTCGGCACCCGAAATGAAATGAATAGCTAGTGTTAGGTCAGTTTTTAGATGGCAGATGTCTGCACCACAACACCCATTCATTTCCTAGGGCTAATAACTACACAAATACACCTAAAAGCCTATAGATGCCAAGATTCAGCAAAACTTCTTCCCTCTTCTCCCAAAGCTCCTTATCCTGCTTTGTGACAAGATCTGTGTTGTACTTTTCAATACTGTGTTTTGAAAGATAACTTTCCTTAAAGAAGTTCACTAACAAAAACAGTTTCATAATCCCAGTAAAATATAATGGGAATTAAATTATGGTACAATAATTCACACTTAGCTGCACAGAGGCCATTTGGCCTTCATCTTTGTGCCTGAATGTGCTGGGCGTGAATTACTACACTGTAATTCACATGCTGTCACATCTTATAGCTCAATTAACACTACAAAAATCAGAGTGCACAGGGCTGGTCACTAGAGATCAGAAACCAGCCTTGTCAGGAAACAGTTACAAACGCAACGAGCACCAGAAGTTACAGGCCTGCAGGACAATACAACTCCCCACTTCCTATTGCTACGAGAGCAAGAACTCTTTCTGTTGCTGGAGCCCACAAAGAAACGAGCATGTCCTGCTGCACCATGCCATCAATATTCAGAAGGCTACAGGAAAGGATAACTTCCATACATTAATTTGGACCCTAGTCACTAGTCTGCTTCTGTAGCTCCAATCCTACAGCTTCAACTTCATTGCAACTACAGCTGTGCTGATGGCTATGGGTTGCACGGAAAGAGTGCTTTGGTGCATAAGCACCTAACACTGCAAATGGCAAGTGAAAATGGAAAAAGATCCTGTTTCCTTCCATAATGTAGGAAGATGCTATGAGCACTTGCCAAACACTGGAAAAAAAAATGGAGGAAAAAAAAAACAACACACACACACACACAAAACAACCATTATCAGGTTAAAATCTCCTCCTTTATTTAGTGTGAAATTTAGAAATGAGTGAAGTGGGTCTGCACACAGACCTCTGCTCATGCTTAATGGTTTAAGTGAGAATTAAGTGGTGCATAGAGTCTTTGCAAGGTTGAATTTCACCCTCTATCAGCTTATAGATTGGTCAGTCATCAGATGGAGAACTTAATACTCCCGATTTTAGTACACTCCTACTAATGAAAGCACTGTAGTATATACACAGAACAACCACCCTCTTTTGTCAGGGAAAGCCTTCCTTGATCACTTGTTCTGCTGCTGGAAAGGTGGCACTGCTGCAGGTAATACAAATTGCCAAGAATAGCAAATATTATAAATATTTCAAGGATGATTAATCTTTTAGAACAATGAAGTTAGGCAGAAGCCTGGAAGTCAGCTTGGCTATTTCACAACTAATAAAACATGTCTCTTGTATTACATTTTGACTATATGAAGAGTATTGTACAAGTATAAAAGAAACACAGCATGTATTTTAAGCAGTGACAGCATTTTCACTGCATTAAAATAGTAGTGAGGCAAATGTTCAGCTCACATTAAACGGCACTCTGTCACTGAGGACCAGCTTGCTAGCATCATATATTCCCCCAAGAAAGATAATGCTGCTTGCCTTAACAGAATCATTGTCACCAGGCAACTGCCAGTGCTAGTCAGTAATAAATATTTCCACTGTTCCCACAGAAACTGGCTCGGCATCTCGACCTGCTAATGCCTAGAGAGATCAGCTTAACCTTCCAGGGCCACCTTCTCACAGACACAGCCGTACCTCACCATCGTCATCTCCCAGAAATATCGGGACGATGCTGCAGAAGTGTAGAGGGGCACAACAGTAGACCAGACGAGGCTCTCTTTCTTGCTGCTGAAGTGATTTGAGAAGACTTCAAATTTCATTTTCTACTCTGCAAACAAGTTAGTTCAGCCCCATCTTGAAATCTTTGCTACACCTGCACCTTGCTCTATGATCAGATGACTCTTGTCTTGCCTATCCATGCTGTAATAGCAAAAACTACTCTAGTACTAGAGATCTACTGATCTGTGAATGTCAAGCTTGGCTTTGGTTATATTATCACCTAACTTTTTTTTGCTTCAGTCTTGTTGAGCTTTGGACAAGTGTGTGGTTCTGCCCCTTCCCCCAAAATCAAGTTTTATATGGAGAAAAAGATTTATAAGCCTAAGTAATCAGAGGAATCACTAACTAACCCCATGGATCATCTGGAGATAAAGTGTATAACCCACTAACAAATACAGTGTTAAAACATAAAAAATAACCCCAAGCACACTGAAGACCCCAGAGGAAGAAGGAAGAAACCCCCACCACTGACACAGGGTTTTGCTCAGGCAGGAACCTGGAGGCTAATGGTTCCCTCTCACAACGCATTGGCACGACAAAGGCTTAGCAGCAGAGGAAACGGGCAGATAGCTGTGCGTGATGATTTGATTGCATTTGTAATGATCCCCAAAAGAAAATGGGCAATTTGAGTTGTTGCTTCAATCGGAGTAATAAGCAGTTGCTCTACTTTTGGATCAGACTACTAAAGCATTACAGTGACCAAAAAAACCCTCATTCTTGGATCCTCAAATACTGTGTCTTTCAGGTGTCTGTTGTGAAACTATTTGCACAATACAATCCCTAAAAAATAAACAAATAAACAAGAAAACAATCTGATGGGATGATAAAGATCTTGGGATACAACAGGCCCTCAGCATTCTTCCAAAACCTAAGATAAGTTACTTGGTTGAAGACATGCAAAATTTCATTTTATAGGATCTTTTCTGCCGTGCTCTCAGCAGCATGCCGTTTTGAATCGTGTTATTTTTATTTTCATTTTTATCCAGTAGCCTGGAAGTCTTAAATCTCAGCTCTCAGCCACACATGAGCAGGAAAGCAATGTGACAGAGCAAGCGTACATCTCTTTGGGCTCGCAAGCTGAGCTGCTGCCTGTCACGTCTACCTCATTTTGGGTGAACTTTGACAGCACTCATTTGTCAGTAAAGAGAAATCTGCTCTCTTTGGGGTCAAGGGGAAGAAGCCTGAGGAAGATGAGAACAGCTGCTCATTCCACAAAACGCCTGTGGGAAATCCACACATTACAGGATCGGTTTGCTCAGGTGTGCATGGGGTGGATGCAAGCCAAGCAGCACTTTTCTGGGAGCCCAGGCTTTTGGGTGCTTTAGAAAAAGACTTTGAATGAGCAGCGAGGAGGTGGGGGTGCAAAAGCAGAGTCCATTGCAGAGTCTTTGCAAAGACTGACAGCATTTGCTTTGTTGTTATTTGCTATTTTTGTTGTTGTTGGTATTGTTTTTTTATTACTATTATTATTTTTTATTCCTGGGCATTGTTGTTTTCTATCTCAGTTAATTCTCTAATTTTGTATATCTGGTTTAGTTTTACTCAACAGATGGATTTACAGACTTTGCTGGAGCTTAAAAGAGGGGGAGAGCTTCCTGGGGTCTTTTGCACCGGTCCACTGGCACACAACGCTATTTTCCATTGAAGTAAAGAGCAACAGTAAAGAAAGCACGCACTACTCAAATCTGCTATTATCTTAAGTATTTCATATGTTTTGAGCATTTTCTGAGCTATGATTCAGAGCAGTCTGGGCAAAACCAGACATCACAGTGCCTCTGCATTTAGGATACAGTAGATTAACATAATCACCAAGAAACTGCAAGGATTCAAGACTCGTTCGCCTGTCATTACTGCTGTAGAACAACAGCAAGAAGACACTGTACCAGGGCAGTATTCTGGAGGATTACTTTCCATCTTGCAGATCACTGAAGTCATATAGCTGTTGACTCAACGCTTGTCATAACCCAAGACACAAAGTATACCCCCAGAAATGGGAGCTAAAAAAAGAGTCGGTCCTGTCCCACGTCCCGCCTCTCTCACCAAAAAAAAGAACAAAGGAAAAAATAATAATAATAATTTATGGAATCCATCTATTATATAACAATCACTGCAGATGAAGAGACTGTGTAAACTCAAACAGGGAATGAGATGTAGTGAGCCACGAACTGCAAAAGCAGTTTGTATCAACTCAGGTAATCGCTGCAGGACAGGAGCCCTTACAGTCCATGACACAGGGACTCGAATGTTCGAATCCCGTTAAACAAAATACAAAACCTTTCCACGTATAATGAAAGGGGATTACTAGAATGGAAAAATTGATCATTTTTATATGCAAGGTGAAGCTGAAGGAACAGAAGGAACAACTTCTGCATTGACACTGTCTTGCCATCTGCTTCATGCAGCTTTCTGTAGGTGCTTGCAGGGGGAAGGGCAGTGAGGGAGAGTACCTGAAAGCCATCAGATACTCAGTATCCGATTTCAAAACCTTGGAAGCCCTATTAGACGATTTATTTCAACTTCCAGTACAACTCTAATGCACATGCCCTTTGTTCTCCATGGGAGACTGAATGGGTTTGACTGCCCAGCGCTAGCTGATACCAAACATACTCTTATCATGACACAGCTATATTGTAGTTTTTTCCCTTTGTTTAGGATCAAGAACATACCACTCCTAAAAACCAGACACATGCTCAGTACCTGCTTCCCTCATGAAAAGCAACAGAACAAAGTTTCGAGATGCTAACTGCATCTTGGTCAATATTAGAGAACAAAACAGGGAGAGCTAAATTTGATTCCAAGTCCTTGTGCTCAGACCAAAGGTCTTCACTATCCAATACTCAAAAATGTCTAGGAGCCTCTACTGCACTCTTATTAGCGATTTACAGGGATGAGAAAACGTGTAAGGGTCAGATTTACCACTACTGACTGCTACCAAAAAAAAAAAATAACAGAAACAACACACCAAAAAAACCCACCCCAAAACAGACAAACAAAAAATACCCACAGCAGCCACCCCATATACCTACTTTGCAGAAAAGCATAAAGATTACAACTGTAACAACATTTCCAGGCGCCTAGTTTCTGCATCCCTGGTATTTGCTCATCTGTAGCACAATATGACTCTTAAGATACTTGTGACATTTTCAGTTCTTGCAACTATCATGCAGGATTTTCCAGCTACAGTGGCACTTTGATTTAAAAACAGAACTGCCAGAGGCATGTTTAAATTGTTAATTGCTTTAACTGTTAATATTGTTTAATTATAAAGATTTACAAAACATTTACCATTTAACTTTCCTGGAAAAGAATGGAGAGCACCTTTCCTAATAGCTCTTTCCATTCCACCCCAGTTGGTTTGCTCAGTTTAATTATTCATTCTAATTTTCAAGTCAGTGAGGAGTTTTGCTTGAAGAATGATAGTACAGATAACCTT
The DNA here is from genome assembly GCF_013377495.2 of Cygnus atratus. Classification (NCBI taxonomy): domain Eukaryota; kingdom Metazoa; phylum Chordata; class Aves; order Anseriformes; family Anatidae; genus Cygnus; species Cygnus atratus. Next base: position 13,184,479 of record NC_066365.1, on the reverse strand, counting down.
TGTGCACAAAGGTGTTATAAGTGATATGAGCAGACGGGTTGTGCTCTAGAAATAGATATGTTCAGCCAATTACATGGATTTCATTTTTTTTTAGCCTTCTTTGCTGTAAAACTTCACTTTAGAATCTTAGCACACACACAATAGATGCTGAGCATAAAGGCCTTTTTTTTTTTTTTTTTTTTTTTTTTGCATTTCCAATGCAGAGGCACACAGGCTAAATACAAGGATTCATCTTATTTACAGACATGCTCCCACTGAACTGAAATTAAAATGGGATACTCAGTGGAGCTCACCTTCCATTTGGGCATCAAGTAACTAGCCAAATTTTCCAAAGCTCTGCTCTGATGACTTAGGAACCTAAATCGATTACTGAGAAGAGGAGCTCCTGAACCCTTTAGCATTTAAGAAATCTGGAAATTTACTTGTGTGGCCTACATTGGAGTTTCTCACATTAAAAATAAGAGCAAACAAACAAAACAAAAACAATCCAAGGCCTTTAAGTCTTATCCCAAGTAATTAATCGTGTCATATTTCACTTAACTTTTTCCTGGCTAATAAAATAAACAAATTTTTCCACTTAAAAATATATATATATATATAATGGACACTGTAGGCAACTGAACGCTGTATGTAGACTCTGGAGTGAGAGCTAATATATCCCCACAGCATAGCAGTGGTGCCTTATCTTAGCTCAGCTCTCAGAGGCTGCCTGGTTGCATCTGCACAGTGCTACAGCTAATGACGCTGCATTTCCAGGTGGGTTACACGGTATACCAGGCTAAAGGCACCTATACTGGTTTTGGTTCTCATGGTCTGACGTGACAGTGATTAAGATCCCACCCTCGCTGGAGCTGTGGCTAAAGAGGGGGACACAGCCCCCTGTTGAACAGTATTCACAAAAGGGAAAATCATTTCCCTGTAGAGGCCAGGAGAGACAATCACAGTGACACACATACAACAGAGTAGGCTTGGGCATGAGGAAGAAAGTCTGCCTTATTGTAGCAGCTAAACTCAAGAACAGAAATCTTTCTGTGACCAGAATTCTTTGGTTCAAGACTTAATTAGTCATAACGTAGCCTGGGAATTCAAAGACCTTGGGGTGGAAGTGGGAAGAGAAAACAACATCCTGGAAAAAACAGATTAGGTAGAAAAAGTAGAGACATAATCTTTGCTATTTTCCATTCTTTCTTCCCGTCCCGGAGGCAAATTTCCCCGTCTCTCACTCACCATGGGCTAACGGTGTTAAGAGCATTGTGAAGAACAGCAGCTGTGATGACCACATGACTGTGAAGGAGGGCTTGAAAGTATCCCAGCAAACAAGGGTTCAAACAAAACAAGGTGAGCGTCCTCCTGCACTTGCTTCCAGCACTTCGACTGTTGGCCTTCGACTCACATCCGAGAAAGGGGAAAAAGCCAATCAAAAATGATAATAAAAAAAAATAGTAATAAAAAAAAATCCCACAGACAGTATCCAGAATCTGAGACCTAGAAATGAGAAAGGAAAAAAAATGTAGTTAGTAAAACACTAAGATAGGTGTTTTCAATCAAGTCTTGCTGCATTTCTCTGCTGCCAACAGCTGTAAAGGCAAACGTATCTTCCCCCCAGCCCTTCAGATGTTCTTTATGTACAATAGGAATTAAAACTTGTCTCCAAGAGAGACAGTTTGTGCATCACTAATATTCCACTTCACCTCTTAAAGCAGGGCTTAAGGCAGTGGTTTTGAACATAATGCCCATGGGCCCAGGGAGTCTACAGGCTTGAAAGGTGACTGGAAAAAGCAAGTCCGTACGGATTGCACTAGAACCTACATACACGGGACTTCTAAAACAACCTGCAACTCTCTGGGAAACGCTTGTGTATTTACAAATCAAAAAATGAGAGAAATTTCATTGCTGAAAAGGGTTTATTTGGTGCCGAGGCTCTGGGCCTATTTCTCTGCAAGAGATTAATTTCCACCCCAGCTGCTTCCTTTCCACCCAAAACCCTCAGGTACAGGGCCCAGCAGTAAAATCAAGCTCCTGAAAGAGCAAACTTGCCAGCGTGTAGGCAAACCAACAAACTGCAGGTGCCAGGGTTCACTTCACCATTTGGTCTAGGCCATACCCGTGAGCACACACGGAAGGCGCAACGTGCTTAAAATCATAGAGTCGCTTAGGTTGGAAAAGATGGATTAGTCGCAGCCTAGGGGATAAGATGCCTGCACAATAGCCCTGCTTCTCTTTAATCTTTAATCTCTATTTTTAACCCAGGTCGATGCACTGACCAGAAGTTATCAATGCACGTTGGCCATGTGTCCTGAATGCCGTGACTCAGGCAGTACCTTGGTCAGCCTCACATTTGCACGCCAACAGCATGGGAGGCCTCTCAACAACTTCCTCCTCACAGCACCGGGGTTCCCTCTTCAGAGTAATGTTGAGCAAGGGAAGGAAGTTAGGTTTTAACCTTGCTGAACTTACCAAAGCTGACTGTCCTGAAGACTTGGGCAGAAACTGAACCCAGTTCTTCCCCACGTAGCTAGGCACCATATTACTCCTTCCTACTAAAACCTTTCACTTGCTCTGTTGAGGCCCTCACAAAGATGCCAGTCAGTGGGGTCAGCAACATGGTTTGGGAGTATGTCTGCTGATAACATGCCTAAAAGCTTCTTTATCCCCTCTCCTTTGAGGTCTCCTATACGGCTCTTAATCACCAAATCTGGACCAGGCTTTGGAGCCAAGTAGAGCCTGGAAGTCCCACTTACCCTGCAGCTACCATCTCTGGTTACTGCCAGTGGCTCAGTCACTCACATCTAGTCGAGCTCACAGAATCACAGAATTCATTCACAGAATGGCTGAGGTTGGAAGGGACCTCTGGAGATCATCTGGTCCAACCCCCCTGCCGAGCAGGGTCACCTAGAGCACGTTGCACGGGATGGCATCCAGGTGGGTTTTGGATATCTCCAGAGAAGGAGACTCCACAACCTCTCTGGGCAGCCTGTCCCAGTGCTCCATCTCCCCCACAGTGAAGTTCTTGTCCATCCCACACTCTTACAGGAAGTCATGGGGAAATTGGAATCTATGCTTGAATAGAAACATTCACTCATTTAATTGCAGAAAGGATTCCAGCTTCCCATCTTTTTAATCTCTCAAGAAGGGCCTAGATGGCCACAGTGACTCAAACTTGGCAGGAATAAAACAACTGTACAGAGTTAAGCCATGGCATCAGTTTGAGACTTAGCTCCCTGCTGACTTTGAAATGATGATAAAATATGAGGAATTGTAAAGTACTTTGCATATCTGTTTTGAACTCCCTAGACTCTGCAGCCTTCACAGCACTGGTCTAATTAAAAATCTCTCAAAAAAATCTCTGATCAACAGAAGTTATTCTTCTCCGAGCAAAGAAGCTGTTTTTGCCAATTTTTGTTCTTACCCAAAACCCAGTTTGAGCCAAAAAACTCTATGAAAAACTATGCTGCATGCCATTGTGATGTGGATATATTCCTGAAACTCAGGCATGACAAAGTGGCCTTTGTTCTGCCTCCTATCTTTGCTGATCAACTAAGTCAAACCCCATATTGTTCAGCACCAAAGCCTATAAGGAAGCTGCATTTTTTCTGATAAGTATATCTGCTTGCTCTGCCAAAATTTTGTTCTCCCACTTTTCTCTCCTCACCAGTCTCCCCTTGTAATTTGTTCATTTAAATGTAGCATTTAGTGTCTGAGGCTTTTTCTCAGCTCTGACTGTGGTGACTAAAAAGCCCAAGGTCAATATGCAGGCAAGTGGCTTCCTTACAGACAAGCAAGAAACGGGAACTTGCTCAAGCTAGGACACTAGCCACTGACAATATTTAAAGCCTATTTTCCAAAGGAAGACAAGACCTATGAATATTTTAAATTATATTTTTGAAATAGTGAACAAGTTTTCCATTTATATTATAGAAAACAAGCAGTGTACATCAAAATACCCCACGGGACATTGTTTACGTGTGCTATTTCGATAGCATCATCATTATAAGGAGTTTTAAAAGTGAGAAGCTTTTTGTGCTACAAAATTTGAAAAGCTATACACAGAGATAGGGGGAAGCTGTCTGATCTCAGGTACACTGCCCTGAAGGAAAAAACTCAGTCAGGGAGTGAAAGAGTGGAGGTTTGTTTTCTAATTTTTATTAGTGTAAGCTGATTCAAGTTCTGGATAATCTGAACCTGTTAGAAAGAGATAACATTATGGTGCAATAAAAGCTTTTTGGGTATAAACTCAAGAAGTCACAAATGATTTACAATACCTATCCCAGAGAAGGGATAATTGTCAATAAATATTTACATGGTAGTCTTTAAAATAATTTTTATTTGTCTGCCTGTGTTTTCCTACATGATTGAATTCAATAACTCTTCTGGGGTCTCCTGGGCTGTGACTCAGGAAGCAAAAGGATTCACCTGCTTTTCACAGAGTCCAAACACTAAATTGGGGACCTGATGCCCTGCAACCTGACAGAAGTGCAAATAAACATTTCATCCACCAGAAGGGACATTATCCAGTCACAGAGCTCCTGTGCAAAACAGAAGTGATAGGACTAGCTCATTAGGCACCCTTTCCTCTGGTAAAAAGTCTGTCCCAATACTACATGTTCTTTCCCAACAGAGTAAAAGGAGCCAGAGACAGAGCCTGTCCAGCTGTTTCCACTGGTGGACATGGCCTTGCCCTTAAGCCTGCTCCTACAAAGACTTGTTCAAACCCTTAAGATTTGTGCATGAGCCTACCAAATCCGCAACATGCATAGAGAACTGTTGAAGTTGCTCAACAACTTCAGCACCGCTGTATGAACCAAACACATTGTAGTGCTACAAAATTCTGTTCGGTTTTGTATTTTTTTATGGTCAAATAATCGTACTCTGTTCATGAACATGAAATATGCAGGAGAACAATTACACAGAAAACAAGTGGAGCAAACCTTTTTTTAATGGTCACACAACTTCTCTCAAGAAGCACTTATGAGATGCAAAAAGAGGTCTGCAAAACAAAATTCACTTCATCTTTGGATTATCTCCACGTAATGTACAGCCAAAGGGAGAAACTAGAGCATGTACCCATGAACTTTAGAGTTCTATTACATTTATTGATGCAAGAAGGGGATATACTATCACAGTGAAAGAGTTAAGGGTTACACTTGACCTAAGGGGTTTGGATTTGAACCACGAAGATGACACAGCCCGCATTAATTTACAAGAAAGTTCTTCTGCTCAATGACCTTTCTGCCTATAGGGCTGCCCCTGACAGCATCATGGGCTGATCTGCTGCCAAACATCACCCAAACCCGATTTGCATGCTGACAGTTCCCAAAATCCAACCCAAAGTGGTACTGACAGGGTAGGAGAAAGCCAAAGGAAACTACAGCCTTGTGAGGTAGAGATATGCAATGAAGTATTTGTCAAGGCATTCATTCATAAAGGAGTATTATGGATACACTAACTCAACATCTACCCAAGTCTCTCATTTGGTAGCTGATGGGAAGCAGCACACTGGGGCATTTTCTGAGCTCACCTCCTGACGGCGTCCAGACAGGGTGAAAAAGAAAAGGAAACCAGTCTATCTAGTGAGTGAACAAAGTCTGAATTCAAAGCAGAATTTAGAGCAGCACGAGCCAAACCTGTCACAAATCCCCCTAATTACTGCCTTTGCCCAAACATGAGCATTTGCACCTGCACAAAGCCAGACACTCCTTTTCTTGCCTGGCAAAATCTTCCTGCCTTCCTCAGGCACCCAGCATGTTCTGGATAGTCATGGTGTAGCCACAGGAGGGGCAGGAGTGTTTTCAATGACATTGATTCGCAAAAGTCAGATAGAAATGCACCGCTTTTCTTTCCCAGTTTTACTTCAAAACAATTTTCTTCCCTCCCCTGAAAATGTGTTTAGCAAAACTAACTTAAAATTACAAATCACTGATGCAAGGATTGCTTTATATTCCTTAATAGAAAAGATTCCTACACATATCTCCTTCTTTGGCAGAAGTTGCTTACTAAGTAAAAAATAAGTATGTTTCAAACAAATACTGATTAAATCCACTATTTACAGGAACAAAAGTTTGGCAGTAATAAACTGTTTGAAGCTCATGGGCCAAATTGGAACCATGGATGCGATTCTCAGCATCTCAGCATTTGCTACTTGCAGAGCAATTTATACCAGAAACTATTTTCAGAATTTTACTAAGAAAAGAGAGAAGGGAAATAACCACAGCAAGAGAAAAGAAAAAAATGCAATCTCTTCAGAAGTAAATAAATTCACTGGAATTTAAAGTTAAAGAAGTCTCTTTCAAGTAAAAGAATGTCCTGCATTGCTGCTCCCATTACGAAGAGCTAAAGAATTATTGTTCTTGTAACCAAATGTATTAGTTGTCTGCAAAACACTTTTTCTTTTTTAATTTTTTGCACCACTACAAAAAAAGAAGAGTTTTGCCCTTCCCACCTTTATCCAATTTTCAATCCTTTCCCCACTCAGGATATGGCTCCATGGTCACCTTCAGGGGCAGCAATGCAACCCACCATGTAAGGGTCGTGTCATGGTACAAACCAGCGGGAGCAGGGCAGCACTTGTGGCATTTCAATGGAACCACAAGCACCTTCACTCCTGTCCACCCACCGAAGTTGCCACCAGAGGGACGGGGTTATTTATGAGTGGATTTTTTCAATGATCATTTTTTATAAGTCAGGAACACCTTACTGATACATGAACTCTGGATTGTCTGGCAACTTTTCTGTGTCTGCGTTTAGCCCAGGAGAAGATTCATCCTATATGGCAAATGCTGATAAAGTTAGAGATCTCACAAAGCTGAGGAAAACGCGTTTTGGTTACTCAGAATTAACAGCGGCAGCCCTTTTGGCGCTTCATTTCAGGTTTAAGTTTGTTAGATGGATGCCTTATGAGAGTCGGGGCAGTCGGCCCAGTGGCCCATCTTAGGGTGAGTGCGCTCCCCAGCTTGTACTTCAACCCGCTTTGTGTCTACACGTCCTTTCTGTACCACAGCCTCTGTTCCCATTCTTCCTCACGTCTCTGCTGGGCCTGCAAACATCAAAGGAAGCTACGCAACCCTCTCATCCCAAATGCACAAAGCAACAAGATATTTCCAAGTCCCCATTCCCAAGCAAGGGTTAAGACGAGAGCACCTGCACCTCCGTCCCCAATGGCACATGCCTTCATTAATATTATCCATATTGTTTGAAAACCTAGGTGCATTCTGCCCTTTACTCCTCCTCTATATCTCGTACTGTAGTGTAGCACTTTGAGAAGTAATTTTAAAAACCTTAAAAGCAGGCAACAATGGCTGATAAGTTCACATTCATTCTACGTTCTCAAATATCATCGCAGCGCTACCTACACTCCCCCAAGAGGAGCAGCAGAGGCAGCAAGGAACCACTGTCAGCTCAAACCGAGCCTCATCAACCACCTTTTTAGGCCGTAATTCAAAGTGACAAAGAACTCTTTAGATGTACTACAGGATTCACAGCAAAATAACTCTCAAGTGTTAAGTGAGTTAATTCATTTCAGATTAATCAAGCCTTTGATAGGAGCACACCCGAATACAGACCAGCTGAATCTAATAGCTTTTTTTTTTTCCTCAGTATAGGTGAAATGGGAGGTTTTTGTGCTCTCCCAAAGGTCAAAGGGGGAATTTAAGCTATCAGCTGCTTGTTGGTTTTCCCATTCAATCCAGGATCAAAGCAATTTCAGAGGAAAATGGTAACCAAACTAAAAGTGAAACTACTCACATGTCTTGTGACTACACATTGGAAGATAGGGGGGAAGGAACAGAGAGAAAAGTAAAAGTCTTGGAAATGCTTTCCAGAAGCTTTTAAAAATTGTACTGAATTGTATCCACCACAATAGCACTGCTACTGAATGCTCTCGCTTTAAGTGCCTGCCGGTTATCCTCTGCAACATACTTCATTACAGACTTAAAAGAGGAACGTACAGCATTCACAATGTCCCTAAATGTATGCAAATATACGATAACGCTTACAACATTTCAAAAGGTGGAGTGTATTATTTGAGCATGTGGTTAAACATGCAAGTATTTGTACTCCTTTACTGCTCCTGGATCAGCAGGTATTCCCAAAACTGATGACAAAAAGCTTTGTAACTCTCAGTGGTTAAGCACCATGTGTTAAAGCAGCTCATAGATTGCAAGAAGCAAGTCATCCCCTCCACTACTCCAATGCCAAGGAGAAATCCCCCCATATGCCTTGCAAATAGCTAGGTAATCCTAAAACTTCTGACCACCTGAAACAATTCCATCTCATTATCACATACAAATCATCTACAAAATAATATACTGTTGTTACAAATATGGTCTGAAAACTTTATTTTTTGGATGGAGGAGGGGGAATTAAGATCATTCTAAAAATTTATCATACCTACATCATATGCCATCTTTCTCAAATGTATTAGGTTGTAGTACATCTCCTTTACCAGGCAAATAATACACAGGCAAACACTCCTAAGAGCATTGCCAACAGTCATGATTTCGTTGCGTGACTCTCAGTATGTGGCAATTCCTCGGAATAATGAAAATTTCAGCTTCATTTTCAAGTTACTTTCTCCTTACAGAGAAAAGCTGAAAAATAGGACCCAAATGCAGTTTAGTGGCTCAGCAAATCAGTGGTAAATAAACACAACTCAACATATTTGTTTAATTTAAAATTCATATGACTTTTAATCAATCTCATAATTTTTTCTGTGAATGACTCATGCTGTTGAAAGCCTGGGTTTGACAATACTCTCATAATGCTTATTTGCATGTCACAGAGCTTTGGGCAATTCTTCTGTGACAAATAAAACATGTGGTGCACGCGTTGCAAATGGAGACAAGCTTATCTCCTGGGTCCACATAAATTTAACTTCCCTTTGCTACCATGATCACGGTTTGTATTTTGAGGCATCACCTCTCCCATACACACTGGCCCTGTTGAATATATTCAAGTGTCTTATCAATGCTGTAATTGTGATGGCACCGATTCTGCATAGGGTCTTGCTTTAAACCAAGAAAGTGACAGCCTCCAAGAAGCAAATTAGCCAAAAGAAATTACAGAAGACTCCATGAGAGTTGAAATAGCACGTCTTTAAGCGAAGTGCGATATTGGGGCCAGAGGACGCATACTCCTCAGTGTCTCTGGATGTAACCTTTAAAATAATTTTCAGTATCTCCACTCTCCCTCACTTCCCTTTCATCCCACCTCTAATTTTCTTCCTTTAGGATGGTGCACATGCTTTCAGAGCTGTTTGCTCTCAAAAAGTGGCAGAAGTTAAAGATGGCTTCTTGAAATGACCAATCTCTTTTGTGGATCATGCAGTTTGTGGGGGCCCCAGCAGCAAGGACCCGACAGACAGCAGCGTGTGAACTGAAGTACCAAATGCGGTCAAAACCACATTTGTCATAGGAAGCAGTACTTTTGACATTGCTGTATTTCCTCAGCCCTTGACTGACTCCAGCTCCAGTCACTACGTGCGTATATAACTAACTATATGCAGTAATAAAAAGGAAAAAAGTACTACTTGCCTGAGTGATTGCAGTGAAAATAGCGCCAAAGCTGTGATCTCTCTCCTGTATGTAAAATGTGTCTCCAGTGCCTTTTTATTCTGCTCTTGCTTACTATTCCTTTCTCAAATGGATGGTAACAGATATTTCTCGTTTTGCACTAAGAAAATGTAATTTCCTTCACTTTTGTGCTGATTAGGAAACTAACAGGCAGTATAACCAAGGTTAATTGCTTTTCCCATTTAAAATACACTGCTGTTGAAAGAATTAGAGCAACAACAAGAGATCACCTATACACGTGTGCACACACCTGTGTGCATGTGCACCCTATCAAATAAAAAAAATCCCTGGCAAATGAAATTAATGGGAAAAGCCAAATGAATAACACTTTTTTTTTTTTTTAGAAGAAAGTTATCTAGGAAAAAGTTAAGTTTAATTGTCTTTCAGATCTGTTATGATGTAATAAATGTCTATTAATGTTAAGCTGCAAATTGGGTTTTAATGATCATTGCTATTTTTGGCTGTTGGGTGACATGTAGTTTAAATATAAAACAGATTTATGGTTTACACCAGGATGACTTTCTCGGACGACTCTCCTTGACTTAACCTCTTCACACCCCACAAGACATTTAATATAATTTTATTTCTAATAGACTTCAAGCCAATAGGATCATATTTGCTACTACTGATGTTTTCAATGAGAAATAAAATCAATGAGGTTTATGCTGAAGATAAGTGTAAGTGATTACTTAAGTATAAGTGGCTTGGAAAATATTAGGAGGGTTATATTATTCAACCAAATGATGCAAATTAAGAAACAGTCTGGATAGCAGTAAAATGTATGAAAAACTCCTGACCTTGCCATGTAGAAGAAACTGTAGATATAGATATACGTATACATATATCTATATATTATATAGATTTTTTTTTTTTTATGTGGGCACTCTCAAAAACTGGTATTAGAAATGAAGAAACTTGGATTCATTTTTCAAAACAGGTGGTTAACATTAAGCATTCATACCTCATGGTAGGGAAAAAAAAAAAAAAAAAAAAAAAAAGCTCTTCTTAGACCCAAAGACAATAAAGCAGCCCGGTTGCTAGGAGAAAAACAAACAGCACTCAATGTAGTCTAAGAAGAACAGGCAAGCAAGGCAAAGCCAGTCCACAGCCTGAGTGGGAAAGCAAGACAGCAACACAGAAGTGCCGTGTGTCAGAAATAGTAAGGGAGAGAGATGCATGCAGAAGAGTAAATGTGGTATCTAAATTTGTGGGTGTGGTATTTTCCAGTGAGCTACATACACAGGAATAATAGAAAACCTAATAGACCACATATCAGAACAAAAAGAATTTGCAGTTCCCTGTAACAAAAGTCTGTGGAGTAATAACAAAGAGGCTGTTTTTTCCCACATTTTACCATGTTAATGACTTATGTTACATATTAATCAACAGTCCAGTCTCTTTGATCTTTGGAGAAGAAAAAGATTTAATTATCGTACTCATTTTCTGCACAGTTACTTTTTTATTATTATTTATATTTTGGTAACAGAGGTCACCATCTAACCCAAAGTCTAGTTTAGAAAGGTCCCGGGAATTCTCACAGCAAAACACATCTTTTGTCCCCCTTCCCTTTTCCTCCCTGGTATTATCCAATCAACAAAAGATGGGAGAAAAAAACACACCATCTCTTTTGCAGAAAAGTGTTGTAGAGATAACGGCTGGGATTTCCATGTGTGCCATTCTACAACTCCAAAAACAAAGCTTCAGCCAGTAAGTGGACTATTTCCAGCTGACTTTGATAACAAGTAGTAAATGTTCAGCACTTCTTTAATCCCTGAAGAAACAGCCCTTCCCAATGAAAGCAACCATACCCAAAACAATCTCTGATTAAAATATTTATTTTTTCCAGTAATAGGCAGTTGCCTTAGCGTTGTCTGTCTCCAAAGGTGCACGCTGATCCTTTGGGATCTCTCCAGACTATTACTTCAAGACTAATGTTCAGAGGCCTGCTCCAAGACTGAAGTTCAATTAGTAAACTGGATACTAAAGCTCTCATTGGACCTTCCAGAAATTAAACAACAACCCTCAGCATCCCTCTTACTGCCTTCCCGAAGATGAAGGACAAGTTTATTGCCAATAACATATAAAGTGCTGCTGCTAAACCCACCCGATGACAAAGCAAGGGCTCACCTGTGTGTGAATGTACCTCAGTGAAACCCCAAGCCCCTTCCTCAAACTCCACCTGACCGACTGCACCTTCTTTGGTTCCTTTGTAATAAGGAGCATTGTACAACTAGACATTACGGTGATTTACAACCACAAAGGGCCACTGCACTACAGCTGAAAGCCAACGCTTCTCTTGGTACTACAAAGGAAACATTCTATACCAGAAACTCTCGATGGATAAAATATTTATACAATATGGATCGCATACACTTCTCTTTTCCCTTTTGAAGTAAAACAAAGGCCAGATATTTCCAGCTGAAATTACAAGAGGGATCTTAACTAAACAGACCTTTTAAACACGGTTGGAACTTCACCAGGAACTTCCAGTTGAAGTCTCTGTGCTTGCATCGTGCCTTGGAGTTATCAAAAGCCATGTGGTGGCCAGTTCTGCTAAACGAATGGCCCTCTAATTCTTGCAAAAGGCATTTTTAAAGGCAACATACGTCCTTCCAAAAGAGAAGAGACTAACTCTAGTTAAGCATGTATTCTTTTTAAAGAGTACTATAAAATGTCTAAACAATAAAACGTTTGGGTGGGTGAAAGGCTAAAATTAATTAATTCCTTGAGTGCTTTCTTGCTGAAATTAACTGCTAGGACAATCAGGACAAACGTGCTTTTTCAGAGAACTGTCTTGGGCAGCAGCATGAGGAATGTGAGACATTCACCCTATTTTCATGCCTCATAGCTGAGGATCAGTAACAACTGACCAAAACAGAGAATACACCTGTTGGGCAATTGGTCAAACTATAATCTGCCTGTCTTGATATGCCACAAATTAAACACATTTCTTAATAGCCTATTATAGAGTATCAGTCTCTAAAATACTCGAGGGAAAACTGAATGTGATTCTTACCACAGAAGGTTGGATTGGGTATTGGGTATAGTATACTTTTATTCTACAATACTTCTATTAACAACACTATATACATCTGCTAGACCAGGCCCAGAAGAAGGCCATGTAGTTGATCAGAGGGCTGGAGCACCTCTCCTATGAAGAAAGGCTGAGAGAGTTGGGAATGTTCAGCCTGGAGAAGAGAAGGCTCCAGGGTAATCTTATTGCAGCTTTTCAATACTTATTTTTCAATTTTAATAAGTATTTTCAATACTTATAAGGGGGCTTATAAAAAGGATAGAAACTTTTTGCTCGGACAGACGATGACAGGACAAGGGTTTTAACTAAAAGAGAGGGATATTTAGATTAGATGTTAGGAGGAAATTCTTCACTCAGAGGGTGGTAAAGCACTGGAACAGGTTGCCCAGAGAAGTTTTGGATGCCCCCTCCTTGGAAGTATTCAAGACCAGGTTGGATGGGGCTTTGAGCAACCTATCTAGCAGGTGGCATCCTTTTCCATGGCAGGGCGGTTGGAACTAGATGATCTTTAAGGTCCCTTCCAACCCAAGCCGTTCTATGATTCTATATGAACAGAGCTGTAAAATGTTAACACCATGATCCACAATATAAGTTTTCTTATCCTTCTATCTTTGGTGTTCTTAGTTTTTGGAAAAAGATTTTTAAGTGAAACTTTCTACATGATTTTTTCACCAAGTAACTCCTACTTGACTACCCCTGAAATACAGATACTGAAATTAATCTTTTACATAAATTATTGCGGGACTGGAGAGACTGTATTCAACAACAGTGGTCTCATTTGTAGGTTGCCAAACTGAGGCAATGAACTTCTATAACATTCTGCATTTTTAATTACACATTGAACTTAAAATAGTCAAGAAAATATAAACGGGTAGCTCAGAGGCATCTGGCAAAAATCAATCGCCACCAGATACAGTCAGACTGAAATGTAATGGCAGTACCACCGGGACTCTGCAATGAACTTAATTATTCAGTTTCTATTACTTCCAAAAAAAAAACCAGCAAACAGTAACATTTCCATATACCCTAAATATAATAGTCGTACAATTTGCACTAACACCTTTATTTATGGTGGTACATATAAACTAGGAAAGACCACTACTGATTTTAGTCTTAATGCAGCGCTTCCACCTAGAAAAAGCAAGATGTCTCAGTAGTCAGGGAGAAACATTTAATTGTAAATATCACATTTGATTCCAAAGAAGAAATTAAGCACTTCTGGTAACTATAAAGGAAGATAATTCATCTGATGTATGGGCCTGTCTTTTATGATATTTTGCAAGGGACTTTATAAAAAAACAAAATGTAGCTATGTTTAATATGCAAGATGAATTGGTGGTGTGGAGTGCATTTTGGTACTCCCTGAAATTTTCCCTATAAGAAGCCCACATTTCTGATCCTCTGCAGGTGAGGATTTTGAAAGCACTCCTCAAATGCTAGATCATCTGAGGTAACAGGCAAAATCCCACTGATTTCTGTAGGAAGCAGCATGACCAAGAGAGGGCCTTTGAAAATATCACCCTACATATAGCAAGCAGCAAGTAAAACCTTTGTTATGTAAGGTCATAGCTGGAACTGGAACTGCAATAAAGTATTTCATTCGATTATCTGAAAAGCCATTCACGATAAACAACAAACCAACTTTTTACTACATCTTTACTTTGACTTATTTACTGTAAGAGGTGTAAACACTCTAGTTTATAAAACAAAGGGGAAACCGACCCAAAGAAATAAAAATAAATAATTAAATAAATAAATAAAACAACTCTAAAGGTTTTGCTAAAGCAATCACTCCTTTGTTCATTCTGTTCTCCCTATAAGGGAGATTCACAAGGGCAAAGAGGGAACACCAGGCTTCAAAAGTAACCAAAATTGGCAAATTGTGCAGAAAGATATATAGTGTCATTGTTTAGCACTTGGCAGCAGCGTGGATCTGAGCAAGCAAGAACACAGATCGCCTGTGATGGGAAATCTATCAGATGTAACAGAGCCAACTGATGGCTAAAAATCTAACATTAAGATCCTTTCATCCACTGCTTACCTTATATTTACATAAGCTTAACTTCCAAAGCAAAAAGACACCAAAGAGGCAATGTCTGAATTGAAAGAAAACTGTATTTCAGCTCAGAGGAAGGCCAAGATCTTCTATGAAGCCAAACTGACCACCAACAAAAAGAGCAGTACCTAAAAGTAGTGTTCTCCAAAGTAACGTTTTCCCATCCAGGCTTTGTTTGGATTGCAAGAGAAATAGGGAGGGAAGATTGAGGCTGTCTTCTGACAAGTTCCTGGCATTAGTGTCCCTTCCAATAGCACTATTTAACACTGCCTTTACCCATAAGATACATTTAGCATAAAATCAGCCAGTGTAATTCAGAAGTGTATCATACACAAACCCGCAAAGCAAGATCCCAGCCAGGCTATCTCACTACTGAAAACAGAAATAGCATTCATAAATTGGACACAATCACCATGAACACTTTAGCATCAAATGCTTTGGAAATCTGTGTAGAAAGCCAAAATGTAACATGCCAGTAGATTTCATGCTGCAGATAGCTTTGGATTGAGAAACGAGGGAGAACCCAAGCGGGACACCGCTTGCTATCAGACCCTTTATCAAAAGAGTTTCTGCGTTATTTCTTCTTCATACATTAGGAGTTAAACCACTGATGATCAGCAGCGATGATCACTGAGGATCTGCAGAGTAAAGGATGAAAAAAAAAAAAAAAAAAAAAAAAAAGTACTTTCCCACAGCTCAACTTTGTAATCACAGCTATGGAGGGAGAGGACAATGTCTGCCAAAGAGAATTCTACTGAAGGCAGAGGTTGAGTCTTCATCCATGAGGAGTTATGCCGAGGTGCCACAGTCACACATCGCACATTAACAGCAGGCAAAAAAATGCTTTTTACAGCAACCAGGTTGGGAAACTTCCAGGAACTTCCTTCCCTGTTATAACTGCCCTCATTTTTAAAAGCCTTTCCTTTTTGAGAGCAACGAGGTCCACTCCAAACAGAAGAGCACTAGGTTGTCACAGGTGCTTTTACAGGCCTGGAGTCTTTATGAGCCACATCACGAGAAAAGGAAGGAGTTGATCATCTCAGAAGCAACGAAAACATCCCAACCTACCCAGCTACAGAGCTGAATTTTACTCTATGGCTCCAAAGACCCTTTGCTCACTTGACTGGGGTACAACAAAATCTCTTCAACCAACCTGCATGTAAACAGAGATATCCTCGAAAAGTTACCTTAATCTCTTCCTTGGCAGATATAAATTATTCTCCTAGAGCAATAGAAGATACAGCTTTGCTGTGACCCCAGTACTGCTAATCCACGTGAGGTTTTTTCTGATTTTCATGTTCTCCTGAAAATAATCAGGTTACCCATTTCAATATTTTTAAGATGAATTGTTCCAATTATCCAATTAAAAATTACTCTTTCTGATAAGGTTTAATTTTATGGGATTTCATTTTATGAAACAAAGGCGCTCAGACTAGAAAAGATTTCAGTTTTGTTGAAACATTCTGGCTGGTACCTTATTTTGAAGGGGGGAAACGATCAGTTTGCTGGAGAAAATAGCACACTCCCCAGATTTTTTCTCCTAAAATGTGCCCAGTGCTTAGTTTTCTCTTTTCTATAGAGAAGATCTGAGCAATGCAATGAATCGAATCACTGTTGCATAAAATGGTCAGCACACTGGACACCCTACTATGAGCTGAAGATAAAATTGGGAGGACAAAACATCCTTCCACAAAGGAAGGCTGGTGCTGGAAGGCCCGCCCTGGCCCCAGCAGTCCCCACCCCATTTCAGCTACACTTCCCTCAGCAACGGGGCAAATCTTTTCTCCCCCTGGCTTCCCCTACTGCCAAACCCACATACATTTACAAGTGCATTTTTTCCTGCTATGATGTAGACTTCAGCCCGTATACACTTAACCTCCACCCCACTGGACTCATTCCCAAACCCCATACTTTTTTCCCTGAACATTCTGCCATGAGCCCAAGTCTTTCATTACTCTAGGCAAAAACAAGACTGAGAAGAGAAGTTACGGATCAGCCCATTGCTTAAGGCTAGTGAGTGAAGAGTAGTTGAGCAAACAATTCTCTATGGAATTATATTCTCTGTACTAAGTAATTAGAAATTAGTCACAATTAAACCCAAACAGCTAGCCGAATGATGGAAAACTCCCCGGTACCAGCTGTAAGGATGAATGCAACATGGTCTTCTGTCCATCCCTGCCAACTGCAGCATTACTTGGGCAAAAGAGCAGGGAGGTAGGGAAGAGAAGCAAAGAAATACAGCATGATCTAACATTGCCATCCTCAAGTGCTACACAATCAGTTCAAGCACTTTCCTCTGCCAGCCACACAGACTCTTGTGTTTCATTTCCCTCTACATACTTCAGTTTCCACCTGCCTTGAAATACATTCACTAATATTTAGCTTTCCAAGAAGCAAGGCGTGAGACTGAAGAGTTATTTCACTGATCTTTCTCTGACCTAATCTGGGTTTTGCTATTCTCATCTACAAATGACTGGTATCAGAGAGGCAGTGTTAGAGTCTTCCTGACCATGCATGGCGGCATTGTCCAAGTCAACATTGAAGACCTAAAAAGCTCATGTCAGGAATAAATGGAATTAAAGCTTCTATTCCAGGTTCTCTGTTTTGAGAGAGAGAGAGAGAGAGAGAGAGAGAGAGAGAGAGAGAGAGAGAGAGAAAGGATTTAAAGAAAAAAAGAAAAAGGGGGAATTCTGAATTAGATAGCATAGTACTTTTGATCTGTAGGACTTCCTTTTAATCTGTAGGCCTTGCTCTCCACAGCATTTCACCACCACTTTTGATTTTTTTCTAAATACTAATCTTCCAGTTGGCAGCAGGAAATCCACTTTAAGTGAGAATGTAAATTAGTCTGGTTTACCCTTCCAAATGAAGACATTGTCACATACATAGTTTCAGGGAATACCTGCAGTCCACGCTTCAAGACTTTACCAGGAATAAGCCTTCCTTACAGCCCTGGAGTGTCTGTACATCTCACTGCTGTAAATTAAACTGGAGAAATTCCTGTGAAACACAGCAAGCCCTAACTGTTAAAACATGTCCCTTCATCATCTTATCCAAATAACGCCTGAAACAGGCGTATCAGAAACACCACAATGTGCTTATCAGAGGCAGAAGCAAAATGATTGTTAGGATAACCACCAAAGTGAGAGCTCATCTTCACAAAGCCAATAATTCCATCCATGAGGCTAGCAATTCCAAAGGGAGTCTGTATGAAAATCACTGCAAATTGGAAACATGCAACTTTTTATCTGTGTGGTACTAAGTAAAGCTATTTTGTAGTAATAGTGGAAAAAACAAAACAAAAACCAACAAGAATCAATACTCTTCAGGGCCAATATTGGTAAGCCACTAACCAAAGAACAGCAATGTTGAACCTATTGATCCTGTTGAGCTATACTTCTACATTATTTTCTTCACAGTGTGAAATGTTCCTATCACCTTACAAAACAGAAAATAAGAGACAAACTTCTAATTAATACTTCCTAAAAATCTGTAGTTACACTTACATAATTACAAAAACCCTTAGTGGTATGCTCTGCTTTATACATTTGTCAAAATGCCTTATGTTAAGAACAAAAATGTGTTGTTTTTTTTTTATTTTATTATTATTTTTTTTTAAATGATTCAGCTACAGGTTTATCAGGATGAATAGTTAGTTATGACAATCTTAGACAGCTTAGCAAGGATACCTGAACTGGTTCATAACATGGTACAGCTGACTGACAAATGTGCTTGATGACAGCAAGATAAGGCAAATGCATAAATACCTCTTAATATTTAAACCAGGGCATCAATGGATGCCTCAAATAGTAGTAATTAGGGTCCAACTTACTGAGTTATGGTCAACTATTGTCCTGTTTGTTTACAGGTATTTATACACCGCCACAAAAATATATTCCCAGATTACTCAAAAACATGTTTTTGCTATTAAATAGTGAAAGAGTTAGGCCAAAAACCCGATTCACCTTAACACAATGTCACCTTAAGACCTGTTCATGAAAGATTAGAAGAACAAAACTGTACACATCGCTATATGGGGACAAAAACAAGTAAATTAATGCATGGGATTATTTTAACATGTGTCTATAGGAAGAAAAGCACATCAGACACCAGAGACTTGGTTGGGAGTTTGCACGTCCTGGTCTTTCTTCCCAGCCAGGTGAAAGACTTCTGAAGATGCCCTTAACTTCCCCTCCCTCACCTCCTCCTTGCTCCTTCCCCCCCCATTCCAGGGTGAAAACCAGGGCACGATTAGAAGAGAGCTCCGGGATAAACACATCGCTAAAACAATAAATACTAGCTAGACAGCTATGAAGGTCAAGAGATGTTTAGGAAGATTACAAGTTCAAAGACCACAGTTGCAGCATGTACTGACAGATAAAGCATATTTCTTCTTCTGAAAAATATATGTAAGTTGTATACAGCTAAGTTTATTATTATTATTTAAATTTTAAAAAGAAAGAAAAAAAAAAGGCCTGGAAGATAAAGGGCTACTTTTCTTACTAGTGCTGTCCTACTGAGCGCTGTCTCCACAGAGGGCTGCATGGGGAGGGAAGTCTTGACATAGTACCAGAAACCTCCAAAGGGATTTCTTTAACAAGTTACAGGTTGGGGTTGTGGATGACAGGGTGTTTTGAAGAAAGCAGTGAGGCTAAGAACTGGCATTGTGAGTCCTGTGTACCACCTGAGCTGCTTCTCAGGGGAGGCCGTGCCCTGGGCCTCAGGGAGACCATGGCCGTCACCACCACCAGTGCTGCTCGCTCCCCTCACTGTGGAGGGAGGGGGTGAAAGCCCCAGTCAGGACAGCACCACCTCAGGGCACTCAGCCCCTCTGTGCAGTCCTACTACCCTCAGGGGGTATGGGGCCTTCCCCACAGCCACCTCCCCAGGGCTGACTGCCAAAGGGCTGCCCCATTCCTCACCACCAGAGTCCCCCAGGGCTGCAAGTACCTGTCTCCACTGGTGCCCCTCTGTGGAAATCTGTGCTGAGGGCCCCAAGGGGCCCCAGCCACCTGGGAGAGGAGACCCAGCCTCTGATGGTTCATTCAGATCTAGGTCCAGAGGTATTCAATATCAATTAAACAGCCTCTTGGTATAACATGGCTTTACACTAAGCAGGTCTATGCGCATGAATGGCGAGGAATAATGGTTTGCAGAAGACTCATCATCTGAGACTCAGTGTCTTGAAGTTGTTGGGGAATCCCAAAGTGGCTCAACAAGCCAAAGTACAGCAAGAAATTGGCTGCTGCCTTTCACCAAATAAAGAAAATTTAAGTAGTGAACAAGCACCAACAATACTACTCTATAAACAATTCATCATTTGGAAAAGGTAGCCTAAGATCTATAATGCTTCCCTGCCCCTCTCCTCCACAATAATCACATTTTAAATATATCCTTTACAGCAATGGTCTAGCCATTAACAGTAACTGTTTCTTATGTGCACAGTAAAAGACATAGTGCTACAGAGACTAAATGGGACTTATGGAAAAGAAGCCATAAATCTTTGTCAGCCTCTCAGAAATGAACACTTAATACAACTAGCATGGAGTACTTCACTTCTCCCTCAGCCGAGGTACCAATTATAGTAACGCTATGATAAATTTTAATCATTGTTGTTAATGGCTCCCCCAATTTATTTTATCCCCTCTCTGCACTAATGAGCTGTGCTCAAAGTCTCATGATTCAAATACTATTCCCTCCCCACACATAAGCAGGATAAAGCAATCTTTTGGATATTGACCTATAATACTGCTGACCTATTCACTAACATATGAAAGGACTCAGAGCATTTGGGAATACAGAAAGTTTGGTCAGAAAGTATAGTTATAACACAACCAGAAATCATTTATTTCCACTTTCTTTCCCCAATTTCTACTCCAATTCTCCAATACTCCCTGTTTCCGCCATTCCCTCCAGTGCTTTAATTTCCTTATCATCAAGTGAATACTTTCTTTTCATGTTGTAAAAGTCAGTATAAAACCAACACATTGTTTAGGGCCACAAACAGAGTAGCCTTCTAAATCTCCACCACCCCCTTTAGTTACTAGCTGGTACTAATTTAACAAGCAGTTTTACACTCACAGAACGGTAAGCATGCTCTAATCTAGGGAGAAGCCTCACTGCTTCTACAAAACTTGGTACAACTCCAATCTTTTTATCACAGTGGTGCAAAGGAAACCAATAATTCAGGCTCGCCAAAGCAGAAACAACCACAGATACCCTGCTTGCATACATCCTATGCACAATGGAGACACGTCACCTAAGGTAGACACCACTTTCAAAGCAGTGTTGAAGAAGCTTGATTACAACAGATGGTTCAGGTAACCTGGACACTTGCTGTTCACCTTGCAGTAACATTAAAAAGCAGCAAATCAAAAACAGCCCGAAGAAATTCTCCCCGTCCCACCTAAGCCAGGGAACTCACTGCCACAATAGGGTGATGAAGCCAATCCGCAAAGCAGCAAATGTTTATATACCGGCCCCTAATCCTCAAGAGCTCACAAAATCCTCGTGACCAGGTTATCCTGAAACCATTTATCAGACATTTCTTTCTACAAAGCAGAAAGTTCAATGTTGTTAACAGAGGGGATGAGAGGGACCTGGCAATTCCTGTACTGCTCCTGATCTAAAGAAACGAGAGAGAAAAGTCAAAACTTTCAGGTTTGTTGCGACAGTAAGTGGGTAACATGGAAGCAAACATTCTTACTAGCTTTTGCCATCACCCCAAGGAATTCAGGACAAAAGTAATCCAAGCAAGAGCACATCAAAAACAACTTCTCTTCCATGTTAATGGCTAAAAATAAATAAGCAATCTTTTTTAAAAAAAATATAAAATACATATTTCTATTCTCCCTCCCTTTCTATACTATCGACCATAGTCTTTTCTAGCTAGTTCTAAATTTCTAAGCTTTCTTCCTGCTGTGTACCAAGAATATGGGAATTTAAGAGCCATGTCCAAAACTTTTTTTTTTCTTCTCTGGAAAATACACTGACAAAAATGATAAATATCCCCAGTGCCCTCTCTGCACAGTATCAGCCATCTCCACATACACATGATCCTAACCATCCCCCAGAACACACTGCCCCCTCCTCTGTGGGTGGCAAAATCTTCCTTATAACAAAGTTTTTCTCGTGAGCTGTTTCATCTTTTGCAGAGCTTTGGATGCTGCTGTGACAGCAGGTATCTTCAGGGCTCTGAAGACCTGCAGGCCTTCAGTTATGAAGAAGCATCCCCTTGTGCTGTACATTCGGGAGCCAGTTTCAGGGTTTGATCATGGTGGCAGTTGAGTATGGAATGGTCCCATGGAACGCAGCAACATATTTCATGGGGAATTTCCTCCTTGCTCTCAGCCTGCAAACTATGTGCCATATGGAGAGCTGGCAAAAGGGAGAGGACAGATGTCTGGAGACATTACAGTTACTACGTTAACTGCCTGTGAGTTTATTCATCAAAAGGTGATCACCCTTTGTTCTGGTAGGGATTTATTTTAACTTCCTTTGCAGCTTTGAGAGGTTGACAGCAAATCACTATTACACAGTTTTCAAAAAGTACCAAGTGATTTGCAGCCTGATTAAAAGGCACATTTCTTGGCCTGCAATACCAAATGTTAAGTAAAACCTACAAATGAGGAAAACAACTAAGAGTTGACAGCAGCAGAAAAGGATATAAATGGAAACCCTCACTGTAGCTGTCTGCACGCTTGTGTATGACACTGGACCAGGCTGGATGTCAGGGCTGCACAGAAAAGTGTTGCTACATGAAAGAGAATCTTCCTTCTCTGAATGCAGAGAAGGGAAAGTTTGAAGCACTTGAACAAAAAGAAAAAAACTAGTTCCCTCTTCTTAAAAAAAAAGGACTTGGATGTGCATGCTTAGAATAAGAAAACAAAACCCACCACAAAAGCTATTCACTTTCCAGCAGTGTTTCACAGACAGATCTCTCATGAGACACCCTTTGATTCAACCTGGAGTTCATTTCCTGTGGACTAGGGAGAGCATTAAATGCCCATGTGGTTCTTGGAATATAAAAAGTAAAACTGGAAGACTTTCTCAATTTGAAAGCCTCTTTCAACAGTACATCTGCTTTTGGAGTTTGCATCCTTTAAGCAATGCTTCCTGCAGAGGAGTAGCCGTTGGCCATGCATGTCTGCTGTCTCCTGTGCTGGAGAAGGAAGTTCGAGTGAGAATTCAGCTCACAGACAGGCACAAAGCCCAAAACTTATACTGTTTTAGGAGCAGAGACGCACAGGGAAGATGGTTTCATCCAATTCCAATTGATGTGGAGCTGAGGGGAGTCACCTGAGAAGTGAATGGATTGCAAAGATGAAACCACAGGCACTCAGTCAGAGTAAAGGGAGAAGAAGGTAACTATTCCTTTTTCCTAAGAAGGCACATTTTAGAAGAAAACTTGCAATGCTGCTCACAACAGAAATCTCAATCAACAAGTGATGGAGTAATTTGGCAAAAGGGGTAGGAATAGGTGCCATTTTCCTCAAGTTTGCTACCATCACATATAGATAGTGTTCCTCAGCATAGCACACCTATCGGGTATCTTCACTCAATTTCTGTTAAAGGGTTATAAAATTTTACCCCGTCCAAGCATGGCTGTAGAAGATGCTTTTTACTGTACGTGGCTGTGCAATAAAAAGAGAAGCCG
Organism: Cygnus atratus; assembly: GCF_013377495.2. Classification (NCBI taxonomy): domain Eukaryota; kingdom Metazoa; phylum Chordata; class Aves; order Anseriformes; family Anatidae; genus Cygnus; species Cygnus atratus. The sequence continues at coordinate 13,161,167 of NC_066365.1, read as the reverse complement.
TAAGGAAAGGAAAAGGAAAAGAAAGGGGATAAAAGGGGGAAGGGGAAAAAAAGAATGAAGTATCCATTCTTTGTTTAAGCACCACTGTATCCTAGCACTACCTTCAACACAAGAATGGTTGTGTCCCTCCCTGAAAGAGTTTATCATTTACAATTGGAGGGGAAAAATGGCTGGAAACCACACCAGCAGTTCAGGAGATAAAAAGCTGTGCAGTTCTCTAGATATAACAGCATTTGCCAGTCTATCTTCTATTTCTTGTGGCACTTGATGAAACTGCCTGTTTTTTCCACCAAAATTCAGGTCAGTCACTGTCCCTCATTCAGTGTCACAGCTGCTCTGAAAATATACATCAGAGCACTAGCTGAAATCAAACTGCCAAGCACCACTGCAATGCAGGTCAAGTACACGGACATTTTTCTTTTTTTCCTGAGCAAGAGGCCGTGCTTATCCCCCCCCGAACACAAACCCCAGCCATCAGCAAGGAGGCAGATGTAGTAGCTGAGCAAATGGTGCTGTCCTGTTGCTGTTAAGTGGGAAATAACACGTCACCTCCCACAGACCTCACCTCAACAGGTGACACGCTGGGCAGCAGCACGTGCACGCACACCCTTCCTTCTCCTCCAGGCTGCCAGCACACACAGCCCATAAACAAGCAGGGATCTTCCCAAGGTCCTTGACACACAATGGTTTTTAAACAGGTCCTTCTCCAAAGGAAAGGAGAACTTAAGAGCAAAACAGAGACTTCGATAATTAACTGTTCACAAGGGCTTTATCTCTGCAGGGGAGGGATTTGTTGGTTTTAAGTTCTCAGCCAGCAGATGATGAAACTCCTCTCCCCAGGGTTTACTGACCGACAGTAAACAGCATGCATATATGCATGCTTTTTTTTTTTTTAAAAGCTCCTGTTACCTTTATCATAGGTTTAAAAGAACCTAATATTGCACCTAAGCAGCAACGATTGCATAACAAGTGCAAAACCAAATTTCACGACTTGCTTCTCTTTTTTTTCCACCTGCTACAAAGCCCCCACTCACCTGCTCATAACATATCAGCACAGAGAAGCATGAACACAGGACAGAAAGCATTTGTAGTATCAAAGGGCTAGAGCAGGTTCCAGAAGCTGGAACCTCTGCCCCCGATGCTGAGACAAAATAAATAAGAAAAATAATATAAATAAATAAATGATGATTTTAAAAATTAAAAGGTAGGGCACAAAGGCAACCCTCAAATTGCTCTTAAATATCACTTCGCCTCGAAAATTGGGAAGTTAATTTTTAAAGGGAGAAAACCCATGCACACACAGGTACCTTCAGAACTGTTTGGACTAATTTGCCTTTTATGTCCTTCAATTGTCGGGGGCAATGGGGAGACGTACAGCTCAGAGACCAAACCTGAAGCTGCAGTTCTTCTGCAATAACAGGACTGGAAGAGCTGAGGCTTCGAGAAAGACACCAAATACAGGAAGTTTCACAATTGAAGTGCTGGAAGAAGCAATTCTGAACAGTCATTCTCACTGGCTCATGCTGCCAACAGACACCATTCCTGCGTGTAAAGGCACAGCTCCTTTTCCCCAGCTATGGTCCTCTCTTCTGAGAACACAACGGAGGGAGCCTCTGAGCTTCCAGAGAAGCTAGAGGAACCCTCTTCTCTGAAGCAGCTGCTCATTAAACTGTGCTCAAGGCCAAAACATCCAATACACTGAAGTAGCATAAAACTGCCTCAGACAGGCAAGGATTTAGTCGGAGTAGAAGTTCTTTCATCATTTTTGAATGCTGTGTAATGGCCTCATCTAAACTGCACTCTGCCACAATAGGAAAGTACTGATGGATATGAATAAGCAGGGAACTGATGCCTATCTGCAAATATGAAACATTAACTTTATTTTGGCCATCATAGTTTTTTTTTAATTAGAACAATAAATTTTAACAATAAAAAGTTCTATTTCCCAGGGACCCAATTGCTTCTACCATAATTAATGGAAGATTGTGGGAATTGGGCCAAAACAACACTCTGCCAGGAACAGCAAAACACCCCTAAACCCCATCTTAGCACTGCACGGTCCCGAATGCTGTGTTCTGAAACAAGTTATCATAGATCACACTCTCTGGTAAATCCATACACACGCTTAATTCCATGGTAAGCATGAGGTAGTTCTCACAGGAGAGCAAGCTCCTATCTCAAAGCATGTCCTATTCACTGCAGAACAACAGCAGATGTGTGCCCATGGACCATGAAGCGCCAGCACGGGGTCTCTCACTGTAATTTCCCCATGAGTTAGGTATCTAGCTATGGATATGACCTTCGTGAGAAAGCACACCTGAAATTTCTGAATTGCACTCAACAAGAGTAGTGCGAAATGCTAAATCGGTCCCGTCCCTGCTCTGTAACTCCATTTCCTCCCCCAGCCTTGTGCTTATTTTGGTTACTTGGATGAGCAGCAGACAGCTCTTACATATCTGGCCATCAGTCAGCTGCAGCCTGTGTATATTACTAATACTGTAAGATTTATAAAAATACCATAGATTCACAATATATAAAAATAAACAGAGTTCTAAGTAGCAATCCTGCACCTTATTCTTTATTTAAAGCAAAACAAAACCAGAATAGAATCACATTTAAAAGTTATTTGGAGAGAAGATGCATACTCAAAGCAGGCAGACCCTGCTGCTCTACTTCCCCACACATCCCAAAAGGGCAGGGATAACAGCAATACTTAGCACTAACTAAAACTTAGGCTACAGGGATCTAGAGAGAAGCAGCTCAATAAGTAAATAAATAAACAAAATCTCATTCCTGACATGCTGGAAGTTAAAATGGATGATCTAATGGTCTCTCCTAGTAGTAAAGACCTGTAATAGCTAAATCCAAAATGCCAGACAAATGGTTAGCCATAAATTATGTATTATCAAACACGCCAGCAAGGCGCACAATGGTTTCGAAGATGGAAACATGGGAAAAGTCAAGGCACTTGTGGCAGGCAACAGAGGAAATCACTGGCCCCCAAGTAACCCATGAGACTACAGCTCCCCATATTCCACGGGCAACTTGCATTTCTTTACTCCTTCTTCAGGTTACCTGGCAGTATTTCTGCTCTGTTTTTAAACACATACTGCCAAGATCTTATCGATCTCAAAAAAAAAAAAACAGTCTGAGGAGCAAGGAAGCAAGGTAGGTACTGCCGGACCCTCAGCTTTGGGAACGTTCCAGGGGGAAGCACAACAGCACAAATTTCTTCCTACTTGTGTCGGTTAGGTTGTTAAAAGCATTGGCTGTGTTTGTGCCATGTTATAACGTCCCTCTGAGAGGGAGAAAGACAGGTCAACAGGATCATTTAAATTGGACTCAATAGGTATGAAAGAGAGCGACCCTGTTGGAACCGATTCATTCTTGGGGGCTGAGTTACGGTCACCATTATTTCAGCCCCCCGGAGAGCGCAGCAGGCCAGAATACAAATTAAAAGATTATAAATAGCACCGAGCAAGGTTTTGTTACCATGTCTGAGGCAGCACTATGCTGACCTGCATTCAGGTTTCACTACAAATCTGAAATTCAGCTCGAGCCCCCAGAAGAGTTCACAGAAGTGTCAGCACCACCCCAGCGAGGGCCATGGGCTGGGATAACCCCTCGCTTTCTCTCACGGTGCCAGACAAGTATTTATGACTTCGACTCAAAGCCAGATGCAAATGGACAATTTTGCACAGTCTTCAACCAAGACCTGACATTCTCTCCAAGCATTTAGAGCAGCAATTCAGCATGCTCTGAGGGAACAGAGAGACAGTGCGTGGTCCAAGACCAATAAGCATATGCAAAGTTCAAATTTTCTTTCTCTGAGGTAAACTTCGGGCCAAATCAAGCTGCTTGTTGTACCCCAATGGAAACAAAGCATTCCTCTTGCTCTGCGTGGTGATGAGGAGCAGCACAGTCCATGGGAGAAGCATGAAGCTGGGATTTGGGAACCCGATTTCTGCTTGGACCTCTTCAACTCATCCATGACGTAGGCCTAAGGAAAGCTCTTGTCTGGCTATCCTGACACACTCCTGTGTCTCACCACTTACGCTATGTTTGGTTTCAGATCCCTCTTCTAAAGAGGACCACACTCTAGCTTGCTTATGCACCTCACACTGACTCTCTGATCTTTCAGAAAAAGACTTGGGACCAAAGACAACTGCTTTACCATGACTGAAAGATTTTTTGTTTGGCTGTTTGGGCTTCCGGTTGCAAAGCAAAATGTCTTCTCCGGAATAATGCCAGCAGAATGAAGACCTTAGTCCTGGCTCAGAGCCCCGTTACCCTGGGTGGTATAATGACAGTTTTTTACCTCCAAGAGCTCACCATTTCCAGATGAAATAAGTGACATCTGATGGCAAGATGCCAAATAAGCTGTAATGGCTAACCCTGCCTCTGCATAAATAGAGATCATCAGACACATTTTGCAGGGCAGGGCTCTTCACAGTCCCAACTCATTCCAAGGATGGCAGGGCTGTGCAGCAGCTCTGAATTCATGGTAACGCACCCACCGTTTTCTAGCAAAGAAGAAAAAGCAAGGCTTGGATCACTTTAAACTTGCCAGGGCAACAGCTGAACCTTATCAGTTTTGAGGTAAGACAGATGCTAAACTGACCTCTTAGTGCAATGTTTTCCAAGCCAGAGGGGAGGGTTTCTTGCTCTTGATCCTCCCCCTTTAGAGTTTTCCAGAAGAGCTGTGAAAAGTGACTGGTCTGAACAAAGGCATCCTTCACAATTATCTGGAAGCCTTTAGAGAAGGCTGATGTTAAATGTCATGTTTTATGCTGCTATCTCACAGGCCCGAAGGAAGAATGGAGCTTATGTCAGAGGCAGTGTTTGTTTTTCCTTCTGTGGAGATACACACTTCAGCGCGAAGGCTTCTCTCAAAGATACATTTGTTGAGCGAGATAGAAATATGAAAAGAAGGATGGTTTGAATTTCCCCCCCTCCCTTTTAATTACGGAGTTTTAACATAATGCTCGTGGTAATAAGAACAGACTATCCCACCAATATTTACACTGAGCAGGGCTTAGCGCACAAAAGCTCTCACCAAAACCCATGGGAATCAGAAAACCAAGCTGCTGAGTGCAAGCAGAGACCGCAGGATCTGGCTCAAAGAAAATTTGTAGAACTAACAGCCCCTCATCTCTACAGAGACCATTTAATGATAACACGACTGCCACGTAGCTCGAAGATGGCCCATCTCTGCTTAACAACATGGATGCTCTGAGAGACGTCTCTGCCGACCAAGGATTCAGAAACTCCCAGGTCTCTGACACCAGCTGCCTCTCAATCCCCTCATGCACCCACACTGTCCCTGCTCTGCTCCCATTTTTGCCTTTCTACCTCGGCTGCTGCCTTCTGACCTTGCAGGCAGGACCAATGACTAAGGGACCGGTTTGCAAACACAAGCAGACTCACGGCTCTTCCCGCAGGCATTCACCAGCACATTTTAGGAAACTGCACAGATGGCAGCAGGTTGCTGGAAAACTGTTTAATCCTCTTCCATGTGCTTTGAAGACGGCATTATGCTTCGAGCAGGCAGTCTTGATCTGTCTTGATCTGCTGTAACCAAACTATGGCTTTATCAGTGTTGGTGTAATTAGAAACTGGCAGTTCACTCTGAAAAAACGGTGCTGAGGCACTTTCCCTACACATCAGTCAGTACAAGCATGTGCCCTACAGTGGGGAGGCCAAGTAAGCTCCAGGACAGGCTCACTTCTTGTCTTCTGCCTTGCAGCAGGTGCATGCAGTCTTCCACAATTTTCTTCTCCTCTTGGAAAACACACAGCATGCTTTACAATATCCTTCCTACCCAGGGGTATGTCCAGCAGGAGCTACTAGGAGAATATCTGTGCACTTTTAAGCCATACTGCATCTCTTTTTCTTTTTCCTCCTAGGGATTCAATCTCCACCGTACAAATCTACAAAATGACCCAAAAGAATAATTATAAAAACAAACAGAAATCCCCTACCAGGAGGGCCTTCATCTGCAAAACCTTGTTTAACACCCTTAATTCAGTGACGTGGAATAAGTGACGGAGATGCATTGGAAAAGGGGCAGGAACAAAATATATATAAAAAAAAATAGTTAAATGAAGTTGAGATGAGTACAGCCTGTCCAACGCTTTAAAAAAATAAACAAACAAAACGCACAACCATTTCTTTCAAGCAGAACCTCCAGTCAGCTGCCCGATGTGCTACACCTGAGTAGAACCACCTGGGAACAGTCTGCCACGGAAAGATGAGAGGAATGGAAACCAGCGTCACGAGGAAGCAGTTAAGACAGAACAAAGTATCATGGCATGAACACTGGACAACTCTTAATGGCCATCTGGAAACAGAACAGCTCAATTAATTTCTCTTATTCAACAAAACAGCCTTCCTGTCCTAAAAGTCAGTGGGCCAGTCTTAGACAGAGGCAGGCACTAGGCACACAGATGGCTCAAACCATCTAAGCTAGAGGGACACGTGTACGGGAGCACACCTGGCTGAGCTTCCTTCCTAGACACTGCACCCAAAAAACTTTTGCAGAGCTCGTTACAATTACAGAACAAAAACGTCTAATGACAAAGGAGAAAATGGGAGAATAGAGCAAAGGCTAAATTGAAAGTGATTCTTTAGAAGAAAGCTGTTTCTTGTTTGGAGTCAGACTCAATACTGCCACTGCTCATACCTGGTGAAGCATCCACATAGGGTTTAGGATTGGGCACATATATTGGAATGATTCAAAAAAAAATGTAAAGGGGAACAAGATAAGTAACTTTTTCTTTTTTGACAGAAATATGAATCATTTCAATTTCTAGGCTTTAAGACAAACTGCATACTTTCGAAACTGCGGAAGCCTCAAGGCACATTTGTATCTCTGTCAAAGGTGAGATTAAAACATGTCGACATACCTGCAGAGTGCCTGATCGCCCCAACTCGAGTGCCAGGAGGAGTGACAAGAGAGCCTGTCCCACCACAGCTTCCTTGCCATTGCTGCCACAGTAAACTTGATCAAACAAGGTCTCACGGTACAACTACAATTAACAATACTACTGTTTTGTCCTTCACAGACTCTCAAAAGAACTTTAGCTGACTTTTTTTTAGCTGCTCTGACAATTTTCCTAACTAATCCCTCCTTTAAAGATGCTCACATGATTGGAAAGCCTAAACTGCATCATTTTTAGTGGAGCTATGGGTTCGGACCAGCATATGGCCGTACACTGAAGGTCTGAGGGGCTTCACTAACTCCAAAGATACATAATGCCCTCCTGAATCATCAGCAATAACTACTCTTGCCTCCCTTTTTCAAGAGTAGTTACTGCCCAGCCCTGCTCCCAATTCATCACATCAAATCTCATTTCTGGTATCATGCTCTGACGAGCCGAGGATTAAGTCACAAATGAGCACTACCTGGCTGTGCAGTAAGCCTGGGGACAGCAGTCGAGATGGAGAACTGACAGCCTGGCCTGAAATTAGCTCCAGAGTCAGCCCATTGCCCTGGGAAGGCATTTCATGCTACAAGGAGAGACACTCACATGCAATTAATTGTCACATGAGCTAGTTGTCCTGGCCCCCTTGTCTGTTACGGCACTGGTGAAAGGATGTTGAAAAGAAAAATTGTATCCTCCTGTTCTCTAAAGAGACAAAGCCCTCTCCTTCCTCTTTCTCTACTTGCGCTGTAGAGCCTGAGTCATGGTGCTTCTGATGCCACCTCATCCCTCCTCACCCACCTCACCGTGCTGTGCCTTCAAACTGTGACTGGACCCCTGCTCCAGTGCCAAAAGAAGAAATTACCAGCGGGGATTATAATGCAGATAGCAGTGGCCACAAACAACCTAATTTTCCCCGGAGGCAGGCCGTGTATGTTTTTTGTTGTTCAGAGCCATCTGCAAGGAACTGGATATTTGCAAATAAAAGGAGATTAGGACAAGGCATTAATCCAGCGTCTGCTGCTCATTCATGCTGTCCCCTGAAAGAGAGCCCAGATACAACATTTAAGTTGCTACATTCAGCTCTGAGCCGCTGGTAAATTAAAGAAAGAAGAAAGAAAAAAAAAAAAAAAGATAATTAAGAGATACACAAAGTTGGGATGTTACTTTCTATACCAACTAAACCCCGGGAGGGCGGTAAAACAGAGCCGTAATGAAAGAAAATGAGATTGCCTTTGAGGAGAGGCAGCTCCCCCTCAGCTGCGCCCTTATGTGGGCCCAGCAGAGAAGAAACATGTCCCAGGAAGAGGGTGGGAGCAGAAATGGTCTTAGGAAGACCTTGCTCTTAGGAAGGCCTAACTTGCTTGCTGTTGGATAGGAGCATGTGGCAGAAAATGGCACCCGCACCTTTTACAAGAAGCTATGCTCTGCACACCATGAGAGAGCGAAGGCATCAGCACAGCAAGCTCACTTTCACATTTTATTTATGTTTTTTTCCTATCCACAGTAACTACGTAGCAGTCAGTGCTGCCTTTCCACGCTAATATTATTATTATTAATAAAGCTTGGGAAAAAAAAACAAAAACACAACACAACCAGTTCGGAAACAGATGAAAAGCACTTCATCTCTGCGTACTGTCAGTTTTTCAACCAGCAGCCATTTTCACAGAGTGTTTTGCCTGACAGAGCTGATGGGCTCTCACTGCTGCTGAAGTTTTGGGTTTGATACCTTTCAGATGTAGCTGGCGTGCTCAGCGTTCAAAGGCATCGCACATGTGGCACCACCTGCATCCCCTGCCTTGGGAGCCGAGAGCGCATTTCACATCACAAACGCTGACTGTCAACCGCGGGTGCCTGATGCTTTCTGTTCAACGTTTTTCCAGCTTCGTTTTGTTTACTTTAAGATAAAAAAAAGATATTTTATTAAAGGCACTTCCCATAGCCTGCTTTAAATGTAGATGAGCCAACATACATTTTCATCATGTCTGTGTCTCTTTGCTCTACCTTATGTCTTCAGCACTGCCTTGCTGTGCCTTGTGGATCGTTATTCACTGTACCCTATTGTAATTCTACCTCACTAATGCAGAAATATCCTATGTACAGCAAGCCAAACTTTCGTCCCACCAGAATTCACTTCACTAACATCTCAGAAAAAGTTGGTCTTCTGGTGAAAATTCAGGACAAATTTCAGGGGAAAGACCTGGCCAGTCACAAAAGACCTAGGCTGGGTTCCTTGGAGGAAACCCTTGTAACAATTTTTGGAAGAGACCTAAGGGGATTTAGGAGCATGAGTTTCAGACACACAGAATAGCCTTAGCAATCGGCCCCACTACGCCACACGAACCAGGGGAAGGGGACATTCAGCCTAACGGGCTGACTCCAGGTGGCAAAGCATGGTTCCCATTTGGGACCATGGATTGCAAACTGCCTTATGAGGCAAAACAGTGTGCCAGATATCCTAAGAAAAATAGCTATTTGCAGCTGAGCACATCCAGCCCAGCACGGCCACTTTCTCTGAGGCAGATAATAAATAGGTGGGCTGGCTGCAGCTCCTGGAGTTGTCTATGGGACACACAGTAACTTTCCCAGCTCCCTCCTCTTCCAGCATTTCTGAAACCAAGCCCAAGCATCACTCAACCCAAACCGTGTTTTGGTGTTCGTACGGCATTAAAGCCACCCATTTGCTGGCATGCCATTAGTTTAAATCAGTTCTACAGCCAGTTCCACAATCAATAAAATGCAGAAACATGACTGGAGAAAGGAATTAGCATCTGTAATCCCATGATTACACAAACCCCTTTGGTCAATCAGTTATTAATGGCTGTTATATTTATTGGGGTTTATAGCAGGCCTACAAACCTGAGCCATCAGAAGCAGACACTGAAGGAGACACTAAAAAAGCCATTTGATTACTGACTCCTCACAGCAAGTGCTGACAGAATACAAATTTGGCTCGCTCTCCCTCCTCTTAGCAAGCCTGCTAATGAGCTTGCCAATTAAGAGCCAATCTGAAGACCTTGGAGGGGAAGCTGTCGAGAACACGAACCCCTGTGCCTCTGAGAAGTAGCTGCGGGACTCGTGACAAGGGCCACCTCTAAGGCTTACTGCTCACACCACCCACTGACCCCTTTATCTCCCCAAACTCATTCCCTTCGCCCAGGAAACACAAACACTTGTCACACGTGCACAGTACAGCTTCTCAGGCGTGGACACTGAAAATAAACACACGGCAATGCACAATAAAACCTCCCTTGATCCTTGACATCGCAAAAAGCTTACTAGTTCAAATGCTAGAAAAACTGGGTAAATGCACGAGCTTTAAAATAATAATAAAAACATCACTAATTAAACATCACCATGTCTATCTAATTATTTTGGGATAACTGTTTCATTTTTGGATGTGTGTGTTTCTATTTCAGGAATCAAGGACACTTTGGGCAAGGGAATTTGGGCTCCTAACTCTCTGCGGGTATTTCTGTGCATGTTCTTCCCCTCGCATCAGCAATTAACTTAATGCAGTTTACGGAAAGGCAAAAGGATAAATATCCCACCAGATCCAATTCTCTGGTAACAAAGCATTATGAGTTTCAGTGCTGCTGGCCATGGAGTGCATCACTGTGACACTTGGATGGGGCACAGATGTGATCGCTGCACAAGTCTCCCACGACAGTAATGTCCTTAGGCAGCTGTTTCCACTACACCTCTCCAGCTGCCTGGCCTCTCCCTGCCACAGCAAAATTCATTTCAGAACCACACCACACTGTATTCCTTCATAATTTTCCTCCAGTAAAAAACATGATCATTTCCAGTAGAGGATTACAACCAGCATACTTCACCCCAACACCTCCCCAGCAGCTGTTCGTAGCGGTCGGACAGTATCGGGACGCTTGCTTTGTCCAGGAGACTGGGACAGAACAGGAGCTGGACTCCTGGTCTAGATTTTCTTCCAAATTTATCAGTCGCCCATTTATTTCATCACACCACACGATGAGTAACCCTCTGGAAATAACCTTTAGCAGAAAGCCCTGTTACTGAAATAAAGAAATGCCATAGTTTCTCTGAAACCGTATCCTTCTGCTGAAACTAATTATGAGAAAGCTGTTGCTTAATGAAAGTTTGCTTTAATATGACTTATGCTATTCATAAGTTTGCTTTGGACTGCATCCAGGTTTTTAAAATTAAATATTAGCAGTCTGCTAGCCTATCAAACAAACCTAAGCATGTCAGGTTAGTGTTTTAATGGTGGTGTGGGTTTCTTTTTTTTTTTTCTCCTTCTCCCCCTCTTCTCCCAGTTTAGGTTTGGCTTCCTAATTGACTTGCTGCTTTAAAGTTAGTAAACTCAGAAGTCTGAGGAGATGTCACACTTTAATGGTTTAGGAGTACATACTTTGTCTGGGTGATTGATGGATCAAATGTGTGCCGAGGAATGCCGCAATGTTTCTTTCATCATTTCTGCTTCTCATGGGGATGAGAGCTGGACTATCTCTAAACCTCTTTGCTGCTAGCAACAATAATCAAATTATCTCATTCATTATAAATGTAAAAAGCATCTTACTGTCCTGAAGGGATGTTATTGAACTGACATTACTGCATGAGCACTGACAAAAGTATAAGTGTGAATTTATCACCTAGAATTCTGTTGAATATATGCACTGGGTCTGGTGCTCAGGCATGCTGGGCTCTCTCTGGCTCATTACGCTCCTTTCTGGTTATTGCCAGTCCCAACCTGTTTGGCAAATGAGATATGGAAGAGCTGCATTGACACAGTGGTGACAGGTCTTTCAAAAATACATGCGATAAGTGGGGTAACATTCACAGATGAATGGTAAAGGAAGGCTGACGCATTAATCGAGGGTTGCATATCTGACAAGAGACAGAAATGTAGACAGAGAGCACTTATTAAAGCAATATTTAATATTTTCAGAGTTCTTTTCAACTGTAATTATTTACTTTCAGTGCTGCCTAACCAAGTCAAGGACTGCAGTGTTTCTGATCTTGAGATAAGGGCTGAATGGTAGAAAATGTTTTAAAATAACATGTATGCCCTGCAAAGTTACTAATACAGGCTACACACATATTCACATGCTTATATCAGATTTGCTCAGCTTCTGACTGCAAGCCCTGCCAGTGAGGTGTAAAAGTGAGGCAAGTTCCTTAAAGCGCTGACATCCCATTTATTAAAGGTTTTATACTTATAAAGCTTAGTTAACAAATCCGCTGACAACGCACAAGCCAGAGTAAAAGCCTGCTCCTTCTCTGGAGCGGGGATTCACTCCCAAATTAAACGTGAGCAGAAAGTGTGTTGCAGCTCGCTGAAGTCAGGTAAAGGGGCTGGCACAAATATAATTAGGGCAAAGTTGCTGGATGGGTCCCACAAAGAGTAGACTGCAAGAAATCCCTCAAGACTCAGAGTCCAATGCACTGGAGGGTAAGTAATCAATCAGAGGAAGAGTGGGGCACAAGGGATCAAGAGTCTTGCCAATGCCTTTGGGCCCTGAAATAGTAGAGGATTTGTTAAATCCCAGGGAGTGGCCCCAGCTCTATTCGGCAAAGGAGAATACAGCAAAGCCCCAGCAGTGACGGCAAGTCTAGAGGGGTGGGAGCTTCCTTCCTGATCCCAGATCTGGGGATCACAGCTCGAGCCAAGGAGCAGGGCGTGACAACCAGGTACCTGAAACACGCTCGTGCCCCTGCAAACAGCTGCCAGCACTGAGACCCCACGGGGATTTCAGCAGGACTCAACTTGCATTTCAGTCCCTGAACAACATGGCCTTTATTAACGTTGCTCTGGCATTTGTCTACATATTAATGTAGCTCTGGCATTCAGCTACACTCGTCATCCTCGTCGGTCCCTCGAAGTCCCAATCTGTTCATCTGCAAGCCTAAAGGGAGAAATTGGGTGCTTTATCTGTGAAATCCTCCTTGACCTGCCTCAAATAGTTTCATCACAGTGCTTAGCTATGCCTCTTGTTTGTTGTTTGCTTGTTAACCATTGCAATAAAAAGGAAAAGATTCAACACTTGCTGTGATATATCCAGTCTTGTACTGCATCTGACTACACTACATACCAGCAGCAAGGAGGAATTGCAGGAGCCAGCTGTGATTTTTCCTCTGCTCTTCCCAATTTAATTTGTAGGATAGCTGTTGTATATCTTCACATTCTACAAAGACCTCCAAGACTGCTTATTTATCTAGAAATCACCCTCGCCATAAAGACAAGTCAGGAACACCAGCCCCCATCCACTCTCTATAGAAGCAGAGAAAATAAAGCACTAGCACTGCTTGGGTAGGTAGACACGTACTTCAATCGTTTTCCTTTGTAAAGAGTCAAGGTCAGGGCCACCCAAAAGCACGATCTCCCCTGCAATTTTTGCAGAGGGTAGATCGTTCCCACCAGTGTTGTGCACTGTGGTGCTGCTGATGTTTCACAGTACCACCTGCAAAGGAACTAGGGATTGAGTTGCATCCAGGAGAGCTTTGTTGGCTCACTGGTCCTAGGGCAGTCCTGCCTGCCTTTGTTACCCATCTCTTTTCTTCAAACTTGCCTGGTGCTTCCTCCCTTCCCCCCCATGCTCTGGCAGGGATGCCAAATGCTGATGAGACAATACTTGATCCATCTTCAAGCACTTATTTTCGGGCAATTAACTTGGCATCATAGAAGCACTTAAGAAACCTGGCTTTCCGGAGTGGGAGACAACTGACTAAAAAGCTAAGCAAGGTAGTAAATTGCTGTCAAATGGCTGAAAAAGAACAGGAAAGGGGAAAAAAAAATAAAAAGGAACTAACACTTTGATGGAAGATGTTTGCTGCTGCCGGACCAAGTCTGAGATGTGACAAAAAAAAGCACCCATCTAACCATTTGAGCAACTATTAGCGGGAGTCCAATACCAGCCACTATCAACTGTGTCAACACAATAATTATGTATCAATTATTGTAGTAACCGTAATTATGCTTTGCCATTCAAGGATGGATGCCTCTTTTCTGACATCTCCTCATTGTATGTTACAGATTCATCCTTGCAATAATTAGCCAACGCAAGCCATCTATCCAGATAGCTCCCATTACTCTAATGTTCAAAGACCTACCAATGACTAGTGGATTTTATTGTTAACTATTTTCACCCTGAAAAACTTCTTTCCTGCTTTCACTGGCAATAACTTACACATTATCAATGCTGTACTTATTGACTGGGTCTTAATTTCAATTCATTGAAGCATAACCAGAAGCAAATAATTCTGTTTTCCATAAAGGAAAATTCCAAGTTTTCCTTGTGGCATTATTTTCCTGTCCCCAAAAAGGACGTTTCCAAGATGCATTTGCTTTTCGCACCCTGCATGCAATTTATCCTGCTGTCTGGCCGTTCTAGCTATTGCCTCACCCCATTTGTGCACTGCTGCCATCGGCAAGAGCGATGCCTTGGAGCCGAAGCCCCAGTGCAGCACTTGCAGACACGGATACCAGGGCTGCTTTCAGAAACAAAGTGGAAGCAGGTGGGGACAGGTAGACGTAGAAAGAAATTCCCCTATTTCTCATGGCTTGCAAAACTTGCCAACTAAAAATGTTCCTTTTTCCTGACTGAATTGACAGAATAATATAAAGCCAACATATGAAAATCCACAAAGCGCACAGAAAAATCAGCCTGCCATCCTCCTATATAGCAGCTCACACAAAGAAGCAGGGATCTCAAACACCCAGTAAGTCTAATGCTGTAATTTATGACTTATTCCCATTAACTATTCAGCGTTATAAATCAAGCCCTCTGTGTTCTGATACTTTATATAAATAAGTCACGGCTCTCACACAATAGTATCCTACTTGCATACATTTACATTGTTCCCTCAAAATAAATGTATATAGAAAAAAATGTTTATTTCATGCAATACGACCCATGCAGTCCTCTTTGAAGAGAATTTAAAGGGAACAAAACCTCAAATGAAGGCAGATGACATCTTTAAGAGGAAATGTCTTTAAGAGAGATTGGCCAGGCAGCATACAGCTGTTCCAGGGCACGGGGCAAACTGAAGGCCACAACCCTAGGTACTACAATGTATGATGAACCAAGTCTTAGGTTGCACAAGAGAGGAAGCCTAAGCCAAACAGCCCCATTTTCCCCACCTGGTTCTCTTCTTTCTACAAACACCCTACGTCCTACGGGATGAGCTAGTGTTGGTCCAGAGATACAACAGGGACACAGACATGCTATTATATTCCAACATTGCCGACAGTGGATGCCAAGCCCAGCGCACCAGGACAGGATAAGCATTTAGTCACAGCCCTAGACATGCTCTTAGACATAGCCACAGACACCCTCCCCCAGACCCGAGCAATTCAGGGACCTGAAATTAGGCAAAACTCAGTTCTGCACAGAGGTCCTTCCCAACTAATGGTTTTCATTAGCACTAACCCAGCTGCAAAAATATTTGTCAGTGCTTCATTAATGCCAAATGAGCCCTGCAAGCATACAGGTTTTGTTAGGAGATCCTGAGGTACTTGAAAGGTAGGACTTTTTTTTGTTGTTAGTTTGCCTTTTTCTTCTTCCCTGTTTTGAGTTTTTTTTTTTGGGGTCCTCCCCATGAAGTTCAAAAGCTGGTAGCAATTTAGAGCAATTTACAATTTAAAAAGGTATGCACATACATATGTGCCTGTGCACGCACACAAGCCAGAGAAGTCAGCAAATCTCTTTTAGGGAATGAAATCCCATTGTGGGATTCTGGACTCGGTACTCAACAGTCAAAATGGGACATTTGCTGGCTAATCCTAATGACAGCTTCGGGCAAAAGATTTCATTCCGGCAGATGTTTCTTCAGAAAGAACACAGCCATCATTATACACTGCTATTACCAAAATCAAGTTTGGAAATGCATAAATCTTCCTGCCCTGGAGTCATACATAGCACCTGCCTATAGACCGGAGCGCTCCATGCACCAACTCCACCTTGCTACTGCCCCTGATGAGGAAAACTCAGCAAGGGATTTCAGGCCAGTTTATTAACACTTAGAGATGTAAGTATCAGCACCGTTCAGGAAAGCATTATAAAATTATTTATCCATGCAGGCATGTTCTTACCCCAAACTCTGCTACCTATACATGCCAAGAAGGACAGACCTCTCAACATCTTATTCCATGTTTGCCACAGGGCTAAAGAAAATGAAAGGCAGAAAAAAGAAGTCTAGAGACCCTACTAAGCTACACTTTTCTTTGTCCTCCACTTACGCCTATGCCATGAGACTGGATACACTAGCAACATGTTTGAATGTCATATACATAAGCATTTCTCATGGAGAACAAGCAGGCCTGTGCCTTCACCACATTTATTTGAGGTTTCTACCTGCTGAAAGACCAGGCTTAAGGCACCCAACCCACACGAGGAAAGCCTGATGAGAATTAAATCTTTGCTGGGGAAGCCAAATGAAATAAAGCAGAGACGACTGTAATCACACACAGCCATAAACCCACAGATCCTCAGAACAGAGAGCAGGATTAGAAACACTGCTCAGTTTCACCACAGAGTTTGTAGTCTTGGTTAGCCTGAAAAGGATGGATTTCAGCACATTAAAACCCTAACAGAATGCCAAAAGAAATGGCACGCCATATGTGGCATGCAATCTTCTGGTTTACCAGAGTATTTCACAAACTTCCAAAACCCTTTCATGGAAGATCCGTGGAGATTATAATGGACATCCACACTCCATTGGGGATTTGCAGATCCCTGGACCTGAAAAGACAGACTCACGGGCTTTACAAGTACTGTCGACTGGCCTGCCTAGCTTTTAAATTTCATGAGCCCTGAAATGAACAACTAACTCATGGAGATTATAAAACATATCATTTTGCTACAGCAGTTTGTCGGCTCAGTAAAACCCGAATCAAAGGACTTGGGGGCTATTTTAATTTCTACCAGAGGTGTCGCCTGCAGACGACAAACTTGGACCCAGACACATTGTATAGCCTCTATAGAAAAGAATAACGACTACTATTAAGTGTGCATATTCCTTCGGTAATGGCCAAGCAACCTCCCAAGCTCACCAAAGTACATGCCGAGATGACACAGAGCCAAAAGATGAGCCCTTTGCCTTCTTAGAGGCTGATGCAAAAGGGAAAAAAAACACAGTCTAGCATTTTGGAAACTCTGGCACCCAACCACTAGGAGCAGTTTCAAGTACTATTGCTCAATGAGAATAGACTGATGCACACTTAAATAGACCCAAGGCCTTTGTGAACTTTAAAAGATCTTTTACATATCAAAGAACCCTTTGTGAAATGTCTTCAAACCCTTTATCAGAGAAGTGCTCTCCTTTTCCCAAGCTGTTTCCTCAGTCAAGAGAGAAACAGGTCAAACCTCCAAAGGAAAAAGAACCTTCTATTCCCCCCCTCCTTCCTCCAGGAGTTGTTCTGGGTTTGGGAAAATAACAATTTATATTTAAATCGTTTCACGATCTTCCTGAAAATATTTTAATTGCTTCCTCCAGGTTCTCCATTCAGCGTGTAATGCTCAGAGACATCCAGATGGAATCCCAAGGGTTCATCGGGATTTCTAATTGCATTACTTAAAACAGTTCCCTATCAAGGATCCACACCAAAAGCAGGTTGGAGGCTTTCAGATCAAGGATATTTCGATAGGTGATGGAATAGAGATAAGAAAAAGGCAAAGGAAGGACACGGTGTTTTTATACACTATGGCTAGCTAGTGTCTGAATAAGCACCCAGGTGCAATACAGGGCTTTGTTTTTAACATCCTCATTTTCATACTTCCCATAAGTTTTCAAAACATTGCTTATTATACATCTTTGTAGAACAGGCAGACTGGGGTTGTTCACATCTTTGTAAACACGCACATTTTAACAGATCATGAGTCTACATAGCTCAGAGGTGTCAAACGAAATAAAAATAGACTGCATCATAATGAAGTTCTAGTAAGGAAAGAATTTAATTATGCATACTTCTCCAATGCTTTGGACATCGCTTTTAAAGAAGAGAAAGCGTCATAACTCAAAGGTATTTAATCTAATGAAAAACTACAATTGTTCATGCTGTTTCCAATATATTCCAATAAAAGAAGATGGGTTGAGATTTTTCCCTTCAAGAAGAAAGCTCAGGAAATTACATTCCCTACAACCCTCCCCCCATCTTTTTGTCAGCAAATCCTATAAACCCACAAAATGCCAGGAATTAAATGCTAAGGTTGGCAATCTGTCATCGACACATGCTCTTGCCATTTTTTTTTTCAACCAAGACCTAAGATAGGCCTGCAGTTTCAGCCTTAGCACGGAATTTCTTAGCAGGGGTTATTTGTTGTTTTCCATCCTCCCCCTTGCTTTTTCCCTTCCCCATCTCTAATCAACGTGATTTACTTCTCTGTCCTAGGTGCCAATTTTTCAGGAGTCCTTGGAAAAAATAAAACAACACGACTCGCAGGGAGTCAGGGCACTCAACGCATGTAACAGCATGCTCTGAACCACGATTATCAGCTTCCAGCATGACACTGGACAGCCCCACGATACGCTGCCACAACAAAATAGGTTCTTCCCTTTGGAAAACCCTCACCACAAGCTGTCCAAACATTATTTACAGTTTCGAGTGTTGCTTTATTTATTGCTGAAATTCTCCTGTTCAGTAGAGAGAGTAACTGAGTAACTTATTAGGAATGTTCCTGGGGAATGGGAGAAAGGGGGAAATGAGATCACGTGTAAATCCAGAAACATTTACAGCTTTTATGCAAAATTTGAAATTGGAGCACTATCAAAAGAAAAAAAGAAAAAAAAAACACAGCCTCAAGCTGGTAGTCTGCCAAGCTACAGGTGGGCTCTGTAAGAGGAAGAGGATTCCAGATTTCTTGTTTGGAGAAGAAAGCATGACTTCTGGGAAAATGAAATACTTGAGGTAGATATATTTACACAATATGTGGGAAGTGTGAAGAGATGCTACCTAGGAGGCCTCCCTCCTGACAGCATCTCCAGAACATAAAGGTTTTTTTTTTTTTTAATTTTCTCCTTAAAAAAATAACAAGTGTTTTGCTATAGGAAACATTGGATTTCCTGTGGACCTACAGACACTGCTATTAATAGTGTTTTTTTTTTTTCCAGTAATTAATATAAATAATTGTTGTAGTCTTCTTACCTGTATCAGTACTTCTGTGGTGTAAAAATGATGTTGCCAACACACGCACTCAGTTTGAATGTTAAATACTGTTATACGCCACTTGCAGCAGCAGTAAGTATGACTACTCCTGCTGAAATCTCTATTGGTTACGGATGTTCCCTACAACTGCAAATTCAGCCCAGACACTGTGCTTCCCAAACCAGTGGTCTGGGTTACACTCAGTGGCTACAGTAGAGGTTTTCAAATCCATGGTAGGAAGGCCTTCTCTTTCAAAGATACCCTAGGATAGAGCAAGATGAATCTCCCCCAGTGCCAGACAGACGAAAATATCAATGGGAGAATTAAGAAAAACAAACGGGATGCACACCACCAGACCTTCTTCTGTTTAGTTCATTAGAAAGCGGGGCCCGCATTGCTAATGACAAAGAAACGATATCATGATTTGTTTGCTTACAGCTACAGGCATCATTATTTTGTGAAGAGCTGGCAGCTCCCGAATAGTTGACTTCCAGAGAGTTCAGTTAAATATAACCCTCTCTGACTGAGCCAGGAATAAAATCTATTCCATTTAATGTGATTTCTGCTAAATCTGAAGAGTTAACAGCCAAAGAGCTACATATTGATTATGCCACTTCCATTCTGATGAAAAGGACTTAGAAATAGCACCCAGAATCCAATATTTTCCTTGATGCCATTAAGTTCTGCTACCAAGGGTTTTCTAATACCCCCTTTATTTTTATGATAAAGTACTGTACTCACAGGCATACTTCCAGACCCTCCTCAGATGTTTATCAACCAATACAAACACGCACATATGACTACATTCTCATGCATATATACACAAACATTCATTCCTCCACGTGCATTCCCCTTTTTCTATTTTTAGGGTAGAAAAAACAGGGAGACTGAATTTGTTTCAGTGGCTCAAACCAGCAATGAAATTGGGCTGTCAGCTAGACAAAAGCTACTCAACGCTGCTGATGGGAACAGTCACTCAAGCTGTTTTGCAAGAAGATAAATAAAGTTTGATGTGCCTATACACAAATACCATATATACCAGAGAATATGGCTAGTGGGACAACCTGCCAAGTTTCTCCTACTTCTAATGCTTCACAGTGATTTAGCTCTCTACCCTGAGGGCTTGTAGGTAGATAGACAGGCAGTTTGAAGACTCTCCCCTAGCTCATTAAAAATATCAATCAGCAGAGCTCTCTTCTGAAGCTGAGTGTGCACCAGCCATGTTAAAGTAACCAAAAGTACTTCCCATCAAGGTCCATGTGGAATCTGTCCTTGTGCACAGCCCATACAAATGCTTGTTCCTCATAACTAATCTTTATGTTGGAAAGATATTTTCCTCCATCTTATGTCACTGCAGAAAAACCATGGGAATAGAAAGAATGCCAGGATGGTCACAAATCTGACTGTTTTACTTGCTGTGGACATCTCTTAACTAATGTTTATGCCTCAAAATATAAATAAATAGAAACAGTGTTGTTCTTTCAGATACTTTTAAGATAAATGCAGATACCAACTGTGTGGGGCTGGGCTATGTAGAGATGTCAAAAAAAATTTTAAGGTAAAACTGAGGGAAAAAACACAAGTAAGGTCCGTGGCTTAACTTCTCAACTGCAAAGTAGCAGCTTTTGATAGAAGTTTTCTTGTACTTGGTATGACTCCTTAGCGTAACAAACAGTAAAGGTAAAAGGAAACTCAAAGAAATATTAGGTTCATGAAAATAGCTAAGGGTTAAGGACCAGTAAATACTCCTGCCCACTTCTTTCACCAGACTGTCAGTCGTGAGATGTCCTGCATGTTTGCTCACCATTTGCCTCATCAATGAATGGCTCTGCCAAATCCAGACCAAGAACCACACTCATGACAAAACAATCTAGGTATTTCCATTAGGACCATTACAGCACCTAGATAGCTGCAGATGAGGCATCCAATGATCCTAGCTGTACAAAGATGAACAACCCTTTCCCTGAATAGGGCTTGAGCTCAATAGATGAATAAACCCTCCTTTAGTTTTGATCCTGTCCTCTGCAGTGCCTGGTCATCTTCCAAACAAAAAGAGAAAGCAACTATCTTAACATTCACTACATCTTAAATCTAGTTTCAGTATCAAGAGAAATTCAAGTGCAGGATAACTTCTCACAATCACCTTTGCAGGGCACAGTAGCAGAGCACTGTTTCACCTCCTGCAAGGAGGTTCAGAATTTCCAATGCAAACTTCTGTAGCACGTTCTAAGTTTTCCATTTTTCCCCTATAGAAAGCTATTTGGTCCGTTAACAGGATGAAGACTGTATTTTTTGCTTGCTACATTTTCCCTTTCCCCTGCCATTTTTCAAGGAGAGATCTAGAGATCAAAAGAGGAGAGGCCCTCGAATTTCATCATTTTTGACTGGTTCATCAACCTGATTGTAAGGTTCACAAGCAGGACTGCCCAAATTTGTGGCATCTAGTTAAAAAAAAAAAAAGTCAATGCTTCCTAGATTTAGTGCCAAATAAGTCTGCAAACAGATCAGCATAAGTAACATTGGACTCAATCATGATTCTTCTGTCTTCACTAGCTCCATTAGCAGCCTTAACCTTTCTACACAGCAAACTGTCAGGTGAGACACCATCATCACAGACTGCACAAATCCTGCACAGACGAATTACAGAGAAAAATGAGCTGCAAGAAAAACAAATGTATAAGGACATCATATGTTAACCATTTGAAGTAAGTATGAAACTCCAGTAATTACGTGTTTGCTGAGAAGGCCGATTGCAAGATGTATCTAATCACCAGCAAGAGCTTCACTGGAGCCAGATGTCCCAGGATTGCAGCATCACAAGTCTGCCCCCATGATCTCTTCTCTTTCTTCGCAAAGAAAGAAAATTAAGGTCTTGGGTGTATAAAAGATAAGTGTGGCCTTTTTCCATGTTTGGCTTCCTCCTCTGTTCCACATGGAAAGCTTCCCCTTCCACGCCATACCACATCCCAATTCAGAAATCAAGCAAGTTCAATACAATTTGTTATTTGTCTCTTACTTTGTCTGTGCCAAGTTATGGGTATGTATATAACTAAAATGCTGAATGCAACATCCTAAGATATCCTAGCCAGAGTCCCAAGCAAACCTATGGAAAAGCCAGAGGAGAAGCTGTTATAAGAAAATCTTTCCTCCCATTTTTACCTTGAGCCAACAAAGTATGGCAACACTATATATTCCAGAAACATTTCTCAATGCACTTCAAGACATCCACATTTCAGTCAAATTCTCTGCTGTGAGTACTCAGCTCCTCTAATGCAAGGCCTCAAGGGTATGGCACAAGTCAAAGCAGAAATTACAGACAGCAGGGCAAAAGCAACAAGTTTTCAATCACTGAATCCAGCTTACTCTTTAACGCTGTTTAAAAAAAAAAATAAAATGCTCTGAAACCCATGTGGCTTTTGACTTTGGTTTGGCAGAAGGATAGAAGCCTGGTTTCTGGTTGCTTGAGCAATATGTTCCCAAGACCCAGGCTTGCTCCAAACATCACGTTGTCTCAGTTTTTCAGTTCACACAACTTCAACTCAGCTCCAGCCCTCAGCAACCAGATGCCAGAGGCTGAGGATTGATTTCAGCTTGCATCCAGCCTCAAGGCCCCCTCTGGGGAATCACCACAAGGAAAGCCGAGTGGGTGTTAGGGAACAGCGCACCTGAGAAACTGCGACCGACATCTGGCTCGTAACTCTGACATGCTTTTGCTCCTTGCTGCTTTGATTTAAAAAGCTCCTATTTAGGGATCCTTAAAAGAATTAAAAGCATGGGGGGAGGAATGAAACACCATTTGTAGGGTCTTAAGAACTAGCGTGTTTCCTCCATAATCGTTTTCAGGCCTCTCTCAACTTCAGTGGTACCAGGGTTTAAAGACAACCACAAATTACTCAGAACTCACTGGGAAAGCCCCAAAGAGAAACCATCTTAAACATACCCATTAACTTCGAAATAAAACATTAACTTGTTCTGCTTGGGCAGTGCAGTGGACATGAATTGCAGGAGAGGGTCCAGTGAGAAGACAGGACAACAGCCATCATTCAGCAAGGATGGGACAACGAGCAACCCAACGAGAAACGTCGTAAAACTCAAAGGACTGTACACACCTTCATTAAAGCAACAATGATGTCTGCCGTGTGCTACTTTACGTCTCCCCAGCCTTTTAATGGTAATCCTTCAGGTGCTTAAAACAACTGATGGTTCACCTTAGGTATAATGTCCTTCATCAGAGCTTCCACCAATAGTTATAAACCAGATTTTGTCCCACTTTGGAAACTGAGCACACCTGGGTTTGGCTACTGCTGGAAAGGGAGAATAAAAATTTGGACCCCAAGCACCCAAGGCAAAGACCATTGAGCCACTGTTGGTCAACCGATGCTTTTTCAACCACAGAAACATTGGACAGAGTTTCACAGTGACATTTTAGCAGCAGCCAAAGACTGTAGGAGAAATAGCATTGCCTGGACAAAGCATGATTCTCCAGGTCTTTATTATGGTAGCATCACTCATTAAGCAACTGATGTCATGAAAATCACACTGGCAGAAAGCCACCACAAATAAAAGAAAAGAAACAGATACTCAAAGGTTATGAACCTGTCTGTGCATTTCCAAGTTTCGGGTTTCAGTTCAGTGAAGGTGCTGACTCAGGGAGCCATGCCAGTGCGCTAACACCAAGCATCGGCTCAACCGCAAGCAGGAATTCAGAGCACCTAAGCCAGTCTCTTTTTAACTAAATCACGCGCAGACTCATACCGAGGCACCTCCCTGTTTCAGAGCCTAGAACAAAACACCAACCTGTTTAATGTGCAAAAATCAAGTCGCTCCAAAATTGATTATAAACATTTGCCTCACTTAGCTAAGATCTATTTGGCACAACAGTCGAGAGTCAGATTAAGCTTCCAGTCTGTCTAGCTCCATTTTCTGACTTGGAAAGTTAATATGTTGTCATATTACAGGTGACATGCTCTCCTCATTCTACTTCACATAGCAATAACTGCTGATTTTCTTCAGTACCTTGGCCGGTAGCAAAATGACCCACATACATGCCTGGTAATGTATAGCATCATGCAAAAACCAAACCCAAAGTCTCCTCATATGGAAAAGGCATGCAAAGATGGGATAAGACTTGTTTTTTTTGTTTTAATATTCATAGACACACAGACAGTTGCTGGCAGAGTGTTTTGTTTTATTTTTTGGCAAATACTTGGCCTGGCCTATTACATACCAGGCACACAAACTGAAAAAACAAGCTTGGAGCTTCCCCTCAGAGAAATCAGAAGAAATTTCACTCTGCCTTATTCCATCACATTTCTCAAAATGAGATTACTTTGCAAGGTGTAACAAACCTGTAAGTCTACAAAACTAAGGACCTTTTTTCTCTTCTGCCTCAGCAGAGTCCCTGTCAAATAAGGATAACCCTCCTTTTTTCCCCACTTTTTATCCATCTTGTCTAACCAGAGATGCATATTTTTCAGGATGGAACAGCGTTCATCTACATGCCTAAACCAATGAGGCTCTCACCCTCAAGGAAAAGAAAAATAAGAAAAAAAGAAACAAATATGAGCTATTCCACTTGCATTATGAACTACAGACACAACTTTTATTATGATTTAGAAAGAATTAAAATATTCCACTAAAAACAGTATATTGCATGATGAGGATGGGTAAAAGACAGGAACATCATGTGGAGGGCTTATCTACATTGAGAAATAATGTTGTGTTAGATCGCGATGCTTGAAGACTGTCAATAACACCTGGGATCACCTTTTCAGATGGTATCATCTGGCACTGCTCCTACAACTTTTTTCATGATACTTGCACAGATTTGCACCATGCACAGACCTTCCCAGTGCTTAAGGGACTGAGCTAACAACCGCCCTCTGAGGGTACATTGAGATATTTAGGACAGTTTAAGCCAAGTTGATCTAAGCATATTCCCCCAGAGGGAGGGAAAAAATAAAAAGCATAAAACAGTTTTAAATACTTTTCAAGACCTAAACTTTAGCCAAAGTAAACCAGCAACAAGAAGAATTCGTACAATGCTTATAGGAGTGCTGGGTCTTCAAAAAAAAAAAAAAAAAGAGTGCTATAGAAAAACTTCCTTTCAGCACTACAGGAAAATGAAATGATCAAACTGACGAAGATTTTATGGTCAGTGGCTTACATATACAGTGTGTAGGGTGGTTGGTGTAGAGAGGCACCACATAGACAACATCCACTTTTAACAGTCCCAGCACATCCTCATTTGGGAGGATCGAGCAAGGACTGACTTATATTTCCACCTCTTTGCCATCCAATCTCCTTCCAAACACATCCTGAGTTCAAGATACTGGAAAAAGTCACAGTTACCACCTTCACAAGTCTTGTTAAATCAGACAAAATGCAGATCTGATGCTCTTCTCTGAGAAGTAAGTTGTTGAAGACAACAAGAAAATGGCACGTTTCTGTAAAATATTCAGTTTGCTTGTTTTCCCTCATAAATTTTCCTCAAATAAGTGAGAGGAGTTCTACTAGAGAAGTTTTTGCTGCAAAAATGTTGTCAATATTCCTATTTTCAAAAATATGTTTATGCACTCCTTCCAAATATTGCGCAGAGATTGTGACAGAAGACTTCAATCTGAGGGCCAAAATAAAGTTCAGGGAAGGTCTGACAGGTGCTGTTCACAGGCAGAGAGCTACAAGGTTTCCTGCCTCTTCTGTCAAAACCCCGTCCTCCACTTCTCCATGCTTTCTAAGTCAAAGCCACTTTCTCCAGGCAGCGGGAGAATTTCACCCAAAGCAAGGAAAGCCTTCCTACATGCAGAAGGACAACCTCAGCCATAGATGTTTGGGTTACTTAACACTGTCATGTTTTCTTTTCCCTGTGGCAAAATTGTTTAAAAGCTTATGGAACACTACACTTTGAATCATGGTAGATTGATAGTCACAAAAAAAAAATGTTATTCCTTTTTCTTTCCTTGTGCTAACTTACAAGTCATAAAAAATAATAAATTCAGACTTACATCCTGATAAACAAAACCGCAGCGGAGCGCGGCATAATTTCTCCTCTTCTGCTGCTGTCTACCTCAGCTTTCTTAATTCATGCCATATTTAATCTACATGTAGGAAGTCCACATTTGTTTCTAATAACAGAAGGAAAGTAATGAGATGTCAAGGAACAGTTTCCTTAGGCCAGAGACTTCAAAGGTGAGTCTGGCAGCTTGTCCTGCATTTATTGTTTGTGTCAACCTTATGATTTTCTAAAGAGCAACTGCCCATTTAAAATAATTATAAGCTGCAATTTAAACCCGAACAGCACATGAATGTATGATAAAACACTTACACCATCATCCAAGTCTCAGCATCAGCCCTATATCAGAGAACACGTAGCTCCAGATGCTGGATTAAAACAATAAGTACAAGCTGAAAATGAGCAAATAATTCTTTCAGCTAATGCACAATGGTCATGCTGCTTAATGCAACAGCAATGTTAAATGAAAGTATGGACTACATTATCTCAACGTATGAGCTGCAACAACAGCTACTTCTGCTGTGCCCATCGGCTATATCTATCCTGGAGAAAGAGACAGGGACTCCAATAAAAAGGTAATTCCACCAAGGGATTATTTTTCCCTGACTACTCTTTTAGTCAAACTTCTAAATTAGAGCAGAGTTGGGAAAAACGGGGAATACATAAGGGAGGAGGAGGAAAAAAAAAAAAAGGCACCCTGCTGATTGCTTTTGTTAGCAAGCTGCTCCAGCGTGGTCCTGCTGCTTGTTCAGGACCAAGCCTTTCTGCTGCTGAAGTCAGAAGTCCCTCTGAAGGGAGCTTCAGAAGTCCCATGTCCCTCATATGGCACTGCCATACAATGCTCGGCATGCCATTCCCTCACGGAAATACCGCCTCTGCTACGCAATCTCAGCTGGATTTGGAAAGACATCCCCCTTGGCCTTGCTCTAGTCCTGCCAAGATCAATGGGGGGTTG
Source organism: Cygnus atratus (assembly GCF_013377495.2). Lineage (NCBI taxonomy): Eukaryota > Metazoa > Chordata > Aves > Anseriformes > Anatidae > Cygnus > Cygnus atratus. The sequence goes on along the minus strand of NC_066365.1, from coordinate 13,134,159 downwards.
GCACTCAGAAGAATTTGGCCAACAGCAAGCATTTCTGTAGGTCCCTCCAACCCTAAACGTACACCACATGATGGAGTAACATGCGACTGCTTGAATGGTGTGGACTAACTTCACACTGGCTCCAACACCAAAGAAGGGAGAGCCTTGCATCCTTCCGTGTTGCGGCTGAAGGGCTTTTTAAGAACTGGTTTTGCCTTTGAAGAAGGCAACTCCAAGCACAAGTGAGCTGACACCTCACCATGGAAAAATTACCTTTCCCCTCCCACAACCATTACTGTTGGGGTTGATGCCAGCTAATATGCAGAAGGAAGTACCCTTAAAGAAAAAAAAAAAAAGAAAAGGACCAGAAGAGTAGATAATAAGGATTATCTACTAGGATCCAGGTTCAACACTAAAATTGAAAGGAAAAGAAGGCAATACTTTAATAAACACAATATGAAACCTGCAAGCGCTAGGTTGCGCAAACAGTGAGACAGTCGAAATTATTAAATTTGCGTATCAGTGACACCATCACTAAACAAGGAATGTACCTCTTAATTAATACCATTTTTCGTCCCTGTGTGCGCATGTATTTATAAACACTCGCGCACTTCACTGTTTATCATCTTTCAGCACACACTCTGAGTCAGCAGCTAGAGGGAAATATGTTTGAGGAGTGTTTAAAATGACATCCTTTACAAATGAAACCATCTAAATCCGGTGTTGGGGAATTAATGAGCTTCTCATGTAAATCACGCATAATTTACAGTGGAATTTGTCCTGGTGCCAGCAGCAACTCGTGCTGCATCGTAATGAAGGCAGGGCTTTGGAGACGTGAAGCTATCCACAACCTATTTGTGTCTTACCTCTGCATTTCCCCGAGTAACCAAAACGTTATAAACCTTTTCAAAGAGCAATTATATGAGGCAGCAAATAACACAGCCTTCATCTCCTATTTCTCATTTCCACCCCTGGCTGAGGAACGTTGCAAACATCACCAATGCTCACTCATTTTAAAAACTCATCTGTTTGGGCACTGGGTTGCATGCCTGAGATGAAAATTAAGCCTTCACGATGCCCTTGAAGGCATGACCTGTATTCTAGGCAAAAGGAGGAGCAATGACAGCAGTAAGGAGCAGAGGAGGCCCCGGCAAGCCAGCCAGGCGCACATCAGAGCAGCAGCCGATGAGTGCAACAGGAACAGACTTAGCCCCACATTGCAAGCACTTGGATTTCATTTCACCCAAACCCCATCTCTTTCAAAGCTTGAGAGACCTCACAAACACAGCCCCGAAAAGCACGTTTTTTGCTGATTAACATTAAAGCTCACTAAAACACTGCCTTGCATACCAATACCCCCCTCCCCAGCAGTCCCCTCTCACCATCCTATATCAGAAACCTCCCAAAGAGCTGCAAACAGGACCCCCACGGGCTGGCAGCCTCCTGGCAGGAGAAGAGCTGAGCACCTCCACCCTGCATGCAGCTGGGAGCTATAACACCTCCTTCCAGGGGGAAGGGGAAGGTCTGGGGGCTGACGGGCACACCTGGGCAGCCTGGCCACAGACATCTCCTTACTCCCTCCCTGTTATTCCCTTCCCTTCTGGGGATGCTGCAAGTCTCCTGGGACGGACACAGTACAGCCGCAGAATGGGATGTGCATGGAAACAGCTAACTGTCCTTCCCTCCCAAAGCCACAGATACAAACCTGCCTCTGTATCACCTCCACTGCCTCTCTAAACATATTTACAAGGGCTCCCCTGTCTGTCCCTTTCTGTTATTACAAAGCAGTTATATTTGACGCCTGGGCGATACCAAAAGGCATTCACCTATCATCTCCTACCACTCTGCTTAGCAACCTTACTAAAAACAGAAAATAAAAATGAAAGCCCTTATGAAGGAAGCCTGTATTATAAAACCTGGGAAATCACACAGTTGCACTGTGCAAGGCAGCGAGACTGTACAGGAGGAAGCAATAAAATCCAGAGTTTTGACTTTTTAAAACAAAGGGCACATCCAGCACAGCACACCCATGGCTCCCAGCAGCAACAAGTGTTGGTGCCCACAGAGCAGGGGAGCAGCAGGTGGAAGTGTGTCCCCATCAGCATGAAGTGGGTGTCTGCAGCAAAGTTACAGCTGTCACAGCTTTCCCAGGTGCCACAGGTTTCCCTCAAATTGTGCTGAAGGTCCCCAGCCACAGTTCTGTGTTGGGGCACTTATTATTATCGAAGGAGGTAACAGCGGCATCTTGTTTGGCTTTCTCTATCTAATGACATCACCTGGCCAGTCCAAGTTATTTTTAGTCTTTCAAGATTTTTCCTGCCTCCTCTTGTCCTTCCAGGCGATCTCAACCGGTCAATAACTTTTATTAGTGCCAGTCATTAAACACCCAGCTCTGAGACAAGACCAGTGGAGCCCCAAAAACCCAACATACAGAGTGTGATGCACATCCCCAGGGCTGTTAAATGGTGGTGTATCCACAGGCGAAAGTAAAGCCAGAACACCACACAAAGTGCCTACTAAATTAAATGATGATTTCCCCTTTCACTGTAGTTTTGAAAACCTGATGACCAACAGACATGAAATTATACCTACTCTGACATCTCTATTTTTTCAAGCTGAGTTGTCGCAGTAAATCCGATGGGACTTTTGGTAGTTGATTCTACTTCCATGGGAGGGAAGGTAGCAAGATCTGTGCCTCATTTTGAGGCAGCAAACTCACATCTGCTGAAGCACACCCGAGAGAGAACTGGTCTCTCAGGTCACCTGCAAAACATCAGGTGTCATCAAAATCCTAAGGATATTGCTCAGGCAGATGTGAGAGCTGAGTGCTGGCCCCAGACTCACCATCACAAATGGGCTTCCACAGCCTGGTGGTCCCTCTTCTGGGATCAGTGACAGAAGCAAGGCAAAACCAGAAAGTCCAAGCCCTGTGATGGGTACTGCTCAGCTGAGCGGCTGCTACACAAGCACCTTCCAGCCTCCACTGAAATCTGCGATTTTCCGTTACCTGATTTTTCTACAAGTATCTCCCAGGCTGGAAGCAAAACGTTCGGGCAGTCCCCCAGGGTGCGAAGCAAGCCCTTGTACTCATCTGAAATAGTCATTAAGTAAAAATATAGAAATAATGGCCTCTTTGTCTGTGGGTGGTCAAGAAATAATGAGTTAAAGCTCTAAGTAGCCCTGACTTCTCGTTAGCTTATCTCAGTGGTCATTAATTGGACATTACTGGTAGAGATAGAGGCTCCTAATGCGTCCCTATAATGCAGTATTGCCTGCACACCTCCACACCATCCTACTGTTATGAGGGATTCATGGCAGACGATAAAAGCGTAATCTGATGCCATATATTCGAAGACATCGCCCTGTAAAACAAAACCGAAAGGGAAGCAGACGCCTGGAGAATGGCATCGCACAACAGAGCCAGCGAAGGGGGAGCACCTGAATCCCTCTTTCACTTCGCAGCCTTTCCTCTGGACACAGCAGCTCACCTTTGCACATCAGCAAAATTAGTTCCTACTCTTGTATTCCTCCTAACGAAGCTTCTCAGAGCAACCCAGAATTATAAACATTTACATAATGATTTCGTTTTTAGAATCAATTAGCACTTTTTAAGAAATGCTTCTACAACCAAAGCTCTAGCACCGAGCCAGGTACTTTGCACTTCTCCCTTGCAACGGCAAGAAACCTTCCTTCCACTTTCAGGAAGCAGAAAACACTGTGGTTTTGAACCCCATCAAATGACAACTGCACAAGAAAACTGAAATTAAGGTTGGGCAGAAGTTCCACCCCATTTAAAACAAAAAATCTCTGCCACTTAGCAACAAAATTTAACTAACAAAATTAATTAATTAACAAAATTTGCTAAACAAATTTAAATTTGTTTAAAACTAAAAAGCAATATGTCTCCAGATATAGTCTCCCCCCCCCCATAATTTAGGGGTGTAAGCTTTCTGCTTGTTTCCTAAGGAAACAAGAACAACACAGACCCACTTTTTTGGTCTCTTTATTTGTCTTCCTGCCCTATACCTCCGAACCCACTGGCTGCTTTCAATCATGTTTGAAGGAAGGGTAGAGAGATAAATTGATTTTTCATGATTTGTGAATGCAGGCAGCTGGATAGAGGAGGAGATGCCAATCAGCCCACTGCCTAGGGAAAGGCAGGTAAAATTCAGCTGTTAGATGCAACTTGGAAGTAGATGAGTGACTAATTAGTAGACACGAGCTCAAAATTAAAAGCTAATGTTTTACTCAAAAATGAAAACACAAGAGTTAAAACAAAACAGGAACTACAACAAGCTGCCCATGAGATCTCAGGATAAAACCATCTTTAGCGCCATAACATGGCAAACTATGCTCCTTCTGCACAGGGGAGCCCCACCATGCGGCCTCCCCTCCAAAACCACTTTATTACAAAAATTTTAACCACGATGTGAGGAGCAGCCTGGGGCCATTTTGCCCTATTTTTTAACTTCCCAGCCCCCACACCCCAATTTTGCCTTTCCCTCTTCCATTCCCTGGGATGCCATTGACTTCCTCACTGTGTCCCAGTACTCACAGGTGGCAGAGCAAGCTCTTGCACAGCTGCTGCATCTTTCCTGGGGCACACTGATAAACAGGGCACATCCTGCAGACTAGGGCTGTGTTGTGCATGCACAGATTTACCTCATTGCAGCTGAGAAGGGAGCAGCTCACGGATCCATGAAAAGCCAGAGCCCTTCCTCGTTACATTATGATTTGGTTACTACAACATCCTCTTTTACGGCCTTAAGAGAAAGTCATCTTATTGTGTTTGTTTTTCTTTCAGTGTGCTGTCCTGAAGACATCCTTTCTGCACTTTGCTGCTTTGACCACATCCCACTTCCATGTTTTTCTTTTGTGGTTGCCTCTGCTTCACGCTTTCAGAATAAATGCTGTGCTTTTAGCTCTGGGGTTTTGGGTGTGTTTTGTTGTTTTTTTTTTTTGTTTGTTTGTTTTTTCATGGCATATCTCCATCTTGAGCTTCACCTCTCACTTGCTACCAAGATGCACTTCTATTCTGCCACTAACAGGAACCTTTTCCCCTGAATCACTCTATTTGAAAAACAAAGGTGCTTTGTTTTGCAAACCCCTGGCATTACACATGCCACTAAAATCAACACCTGCCATGCAGACCTACCTGCACCTATAGTGAATTTGTATGCTGTGTTTTTAATGGGTCTTGCCTTTTGGCATGCCCAGGCTCACAGTGGATGTGGATCGCTGTCCTGTTTCTCGGAGGCTCCCAGCCCTCTTCCTCCCTTCCAACACGTTTTTACATCCTCGCCCTGTTCCAGCTGGGTCACCTCCTGCCAGTCAGAGCCCTGGTTATTTTCAGTTGAAGGCAGGAGGGGCTCAAATTAATAGAAAACAGGTAGGTTCTGGTTTTCATCCTACAGGGTTCTGGCCAGCGTGGACACACAAAAGGCTTGGACAAGGGAGGAAAACAGCAAAGGAAAACTATGGAGCAAGCCCCTGCAACCCAATTGTTGCTTTGACCAGGGTAGCATCCCTGCATCCTCAGGAGCTAGCAGCCAGGTGAGGAAATCTGGGCTTACCCCGTTTCCCCCTGCTAAGTCTGCTGCCAAACAGAGTTTTACAGTTGGTCAGATGAGATTTCCAAAATTAGCGTGCTTCACAGGGGTAAACGAGCAAATGCTGTCCTTCTGCATGCAAAGCCTTCGTACGCTCAGCCAGAGGTTTAGAAGCAAAGGCTGGGGTGGGTTGGAGTAGGGCCTGGAAATGGTCAAGTGGTCTGCGTGTGCAGGGCCAATGTTGCTTCCCACCTGCAATAATGTATGAAACAGGGATGCAATGACTGCACAGCTCGTGGAAGACTGGGAATTTGGCTATAACTAATTCTCTTTTAAAGCAAACATCACAAATGTTTTCCACTGCTCCCAAGGATTGTGCATTCAGACACATGTCTATAGATAGGGCTATTGTGCCAAAGGTGGCAAAACAATGAACTGTGTCTGAGGCACACCTACAACCGTTTCATAAAACCTATTCTTCACACTGAAAAAGAGCAACACGGTTTTGAAATACCTCTGTGTTCAAAGTAAAAATGTAGGACAGAAATGTGACTGCTTGGGCCACCTTTCTCAGATGAATTCACTTTATCTGTGGGGCTCTAATTGCCACTCTGTAATTCGGTGATGAGTGTGTACTCATGAGCCAGTGCCCACCTATGTGCTGGGTGAATAGAAATGTGCTTATTAATGGAAGTTTAACCTTATTGAGGCTTTTTTCATTATGTCTTCTTAGAAGACTGCCATAGCTCCTCTATATGTTTAACGGCGGGGATGAGACAAGTTGAGTGTTCTGTCAAATTTGGGGTCAATTTTGCAAGAATCATAAGAAAAGAAAAACAAACTTTAGGTTCAACATACTTCTGGAGTTTCTTAGGCTCCTTTGAAACCGATAAATGCTTAAAAAAAAAAAAAAAAAGCACACAAAAACCAAAACACCAAAACGAACCAGACAGTTAGACATTAACATTATTTTCTCCGTGCACGCTATATAACTTAACTAGCTATTTGGCATTCCAAACCTTGCATCTGCAAAGAAAGTAAAGGAAGACAAAATGTTCTGCAAATGCAAATATACAACTCTACATTAAGCTGAGTACCTTCTGATATCTCTATATAAAATGAAAGCAGTGCTTAAATTCTACTTCTGGAGTAACTGAACTCCACAGAGGAAAAGCAGTTCTTAAAAAGATCTATTATTGAGCAGTCTGAAGGATGACACATCTGCTTGTTAATATATAGGAGGCTGGGAAGGCTGTGGCTATGAGTGATGGATTCTGAAGTATTGCCCATGTACATCAAATCAGACTGCTTTTTGTCAAAGGAAAAACAGAGGTTTGGGAAATGGAGCTCAGGAGAGAGAAGTTTTAACAACCAAAATATAATGGTAATAATTATTAGCTTCCATTGTTTCTGCAGACAAAAGGGCACTCACTTTAATTCTTCTACATCTTGCCAAGTCTCTTATTTCTAAACTCTTAACAATTAGCACGCCAAATGAATATGAACCAGGATACAATTACTGAAGAGCCGGGAAGGGGAGGGAGAGGCAAGGGAAGGACTGCATGCTCAAATTATTCTCCTTTAAGGAACATCTCGATGAAAACAGCTCAGGCATACTATTAGCTGAAGTAAAATGAGCCAAAAAAACCTTGCGGAAGAACAGCCATGAAACCAGACCCTGAATTCCCCATCCTATACAGGCTGCGCGTGGGAGAGAACCATTCCCCCGTCCCGAACAAAGACCCTGTATTTGCCACTGCCGCACACGTCTCCTCAACGAAATGTTGATGGGAACTGATAAAAACAAAGTGTTTCTTCTTTCTTGTCAGCTGAGGTTTATCTCAGACAGACGTACACCTCATGTCATAGGTATTCTCAAATCTCAGCAATCAGTTTCAACAGCTTTTCTCTTTTAAAATCTAAATTAGGTACACGCAAACTCCATATTATCTTGCAGCTGCATGAGCCTCCCCCTCAAGATAAACATGGTTTTCACACAAATGAAGAACTTTTGTTGGTAGGTTAATATTGATAGCATTTTTAAAAGCTTTCATGGAAAAAAAAATAAAAATCTAAGTCAATTTTCAGAAAGCAAGATGAAATAAAATAAAACCATTATGTTTATGTATTTCCAGTGACATTTTCCCAGTGTTAATGTTTCCCATGTGAACCCTTACCATTGGATCTATTTGGCATCTGAAGGTGAGGGACAGTGACAGGGCATTCATGTCAGCACCTGGCTTTCAGAGCCAGGGGAAGACCTAGAAGAAGAGGCCAGAAGACGATGGGGTGAATGGCTCCAGAGCTGTACACATGCAGGTCCCCCTTTACATACAGCTCTGGGAAATCCTGCAGTGTGCAGCGGGCTGAAGTGCATTCCCTCTGCCACGTAACTGATGGGCTTTTTACACTTTTTACACAGTTACTCTACAGCCCTGTGACTTTTAACCTTTTTCAGCCTGCAGAAAATGAAAAATGTCCCAGTCAAGCTCATGTCCTGAGCCATTACCGCGAGGGTCCTTGTAGACCGGCTTGGGGTGCGACGGTGATTTTGCACCGAGTTCCCTTTTCTGCTGTAGCACAGACATATACGCTACCCACATACACATGCGCATGATTATATAAACCTTGCAAACCAAAACACTTGACTTCACATCCTTCTTTCCCCGGGGAGCAGATGAAAGAGCTCATACAGATGTGCACTGCTGGAAGCCATTTGGAAACTGCAGCGATAAGAGCCGTATCAAGAAATGGCAGAGCAGAGAAAACAGAAACACACAAAATCAAGGTGAAATGGCATGTCCACCTGGCCCCAGCAGGATGATCGAATAGACTGGCTTTCAGTTAAAAATGACCTTAGATGGAGTGTTATCAGTCCATACATGTGAATGCATAATGCACATTTTTTACAGTGGAAATGCATAAGGAAGAATAAACCTGTGGTTCCTGCAAAAGCCCTAACTGTGAACTTCCTGACAGAGCCACAGCTAAGTCTCTGCCTTAATAATGCATGTGTTTCGCATTATTTTTTATTGACTTTTCCAACTCATAAAAGGAGAAATTAAAACAAAATCTCAATGACTAGTCACACAACAGATCTATCTGGGCTCATAATCCCACAAACCTTTACAACGCGGTCTTATTTTAAACACCACAGTAATCTTGTTGAAGTCAGTGAGATTACTCACGCTCGTGAAGTCAAAGATGTGAATCACAGTGTGTCCCTGCTGGCAGGAAAGGCACGACTCCCACAGAGACCCTTGTGAAAGGCAGAGCAAACACCAGCCCCAGTGGTGAGTGCCTGGATTTTTGATTTTTTTTCTCCACATTTTTCAAGGGGAAAACTAAAATAAGAACTGATGCAAGCATGAGACGCATCAGCCTCTTGTCTCAAGTCTGCGGAAAATCAGATATGTCTGAAACGCAACTCAGAAGCCGGGGGTGGGGGGGGATGAAAAGTTAATGTAACCCTGGCCTGACCCACAGTCGCAATGTAACTGCTGAAGCCATAGTGGATTCTAACAGGAATGAATATAACAACCTGCAGCATCTTCATGGAGCCTTGGCAAAACACAGGAAGGTCACCAACTAAGTAAGCATCAAACACGGGATTAGCTTCATTTCTAAGGAAGCCACTGCAGGGGGAAAACAGACCGAGCAACTTCCATCTCCCGTGGGATTATGTCTACCTGTTTGAGCTGAAGGCAATCGACTCCATCAACAATAATTCCATTTCAGATCCGTAAATATCAGTCTGATGCCTAGGAAGAAACACGATCCACAGACATCTATGTATTTTTCCTTCTGCTGATCTCCAGTTCAAGTGCGGACCAATTCCAGCCCTGCTGCTCATTTAAAGTCACACGAACCCAGGTATAATATTTCAAGCATCCAGGTTCGGGTTGTTTAATTGCAACTTTCTGAGACTTCATGATTTATTCATCTCAGGATGCACTCAAAAGTCTACTGTATCGCCGTGATCCCTGCACAGCACACTGTTAGCTTTAAAATTTCATAAACCACCACGCGCTTGACAAGTTGAAAAGTTAACAAGGGTGATAAGGCAGCAAAAAAAGAGCACGCTGAGCTCTGATCAGCTCAGGCCCCAGAACTGCAAGCTTTTCAGAAGTGCAGCACACAGCTTGCTGTTAAAAAGGGAGACTCTATTACAATATTGGCTTTATTGCCCATGTTTCCCCCATTCCCCAGCTGAGATAAAATACGTCTCCGTTTTAATGAAAGCCATACTTACTTCATACATACTGGCTGTAAACTATCAAATAGGATCTCTATCTGAAGAATAAATGAAGTCTCACTAGCAGCCTTTCCTAAAAAATACCTTTGAAAAGAAAATGGTTTGAGAGGCTGCTCGCTCCCACACACACACACACACGTGAAGAGTCAGGAGCAGCCACAACCTGCTTCAAGCCCCACGTGAAGCAATGCCCAGCTCCGTGATGACCACCACATGCTCAGAAGCAGTCCTACTTGTGCCAGCTTCCAGCAGGCAGCCATCATCCTCCACCAAGAGGGCTTTCCTACTATGTCAGACCTCGTACCTCTTCAGGAATAAATATGTGCTGAGGCTTTAAGTGAAGGCTGGCCTGTGTCCATTTTATTTGTTCTTCAGGTTGCTCACTCTGATCCAAAGGAAACAGCGGAGGAGCTGCCAGACTGCCCAACCACCAGTTTTAACTAGCTGAGGCTCCTTTGGCCTCGAGCAAAGAAGGGGAAGACAGGAGAAACCTTGCAAATTTGGAAATGAGGGATGAAGCCTCCCATTTCCCCTGCCATCGGCTCTGAGCCATTAACAGGCTTATGTGCAGTTAGATCCTCACCAGAATTCTTAATGGCAAATCTTGGCTCATGCTGAAATCCATGGAAACCTCATTAATGATTTTGACAGCATCAGGATCTCAAATCTCTCCCTTCTCACCTCTTGCTGGGTCATCATGGCGTGTTTTATCCATCCTGGTGCAGCGGCGTGGGCATGCTGTCCCACTGTCCCTTTGTCAAAAGGACAATTTAAGACATTGTAGTTAAAATAAGAAGCCTCTTTATGGGAGATAAGTACCAAAAATTTCAGCCCGGGAAGGCAAGAGGCTTCTAAGAGGGTGAAACATGTAAGGTCTCAACCTAAAAGTTCTCAGATCCAGCAATATTTGCACTGGGACCCATGGGGAGTCGGGGTGGGTACCTTGCTGCAGGGTGTCTACAGCGTCCTGCGTGCTGTGGAGCACCACATGGAGTTTCAGAGGATGACAAAACTGTCTCTCAACTGCTCTTCAAGTCAATAAACAGCACTTTCAGAGCAGCTGACCATTTCAGTACTCCCGTGAACGGACTTTCGCAACGCGCAAGCAACAACATTCATTCACTTTCATACCAAGCTAAACAAGAGGACCACAGCTCAAACAGAAACCATGTGTGCATGACAACAAAATATTTGATTATTACTTCTGAAAATACCCAAGTAGCATGTAAATCTGCCAGCAGACTACGCTGCACCATGTTTTCATTTTCCAAATGCAAACTGAATTTAAGTGGCTCTGCAAAGCCCGTTTTGTTAACAAAATTAGTGAGCGGTATGACACTGCCCTGCCTCTCTTTTGCCTACATTAGACAGGATGGGATCGAATCTACAGGCCGGGGACACATAGGCATGGAGCAATTTGTTTTCTGCACCCAACTCAGAAATTAGGCAAGCCAGTGAGAAATTTCAAGCTTACCTGGTAAACACTAAGCTTATGAGAAAACACACATTATTAAAAATTGGGCTTCAGCAGGCTCTCCTTGCAGTAGTGATACTGCAAACTCAAACAGAGGCATAATAAAATAAAATGTAGTGGGATTCAGGCTAATCATAAAACTTGCCATGATGAGCAGACTGAACGAAATTGCTTCATCTCATCCATTATGCCTTTATTTTTTATTATGGAAACAAAAGCCGGGAATCAAAATGTCAGGCTTTTTCATCCCCGATGGGTTCCTATGGATACTGGAAAGAAAGAAAGCACCTTGATTCCTGTAGAGATAATTAACAGACTTTCGGAGTGAAAGGTAGGTAGAGGAGAGCCATTAGTGGCAGGCAGGCAGCTCCCTGGATGCAGAGGACGTGTTTTAGTCAAACTCCAAGCACGGGTATCGCCACAATTACATCCTGCCCCAGTCCAGGTGCTTGCTTTCCCAGACCTTCTGGCCTTGTCTGTTTTCATTAATGGTGGTCAAAACCTGTTAGTCTCCTGTAGAGGCTCTCCTCCTCGTGAAGGTGGGTATTTCCCTGGGATCAGAGCATCTCTGCAAATCCACAAAGCAGGCTGGGGTGTCTGCCCTTCTCTCTGGTTCATCTGACACAGACAGGGTGGTTTGATATTTGAGACTTATACAGTGCCCGAACAGAGACCTCAAAAGCACTAATAGATATAACGTTAATACTATACTAGTACTCAAATAGACACGCTCAACACATTTTCCACTAAATCCATCTGCTTTAGCATACTGGTTACGCAAAAGTAGTTCTGGAAAGAACCTTTAATAAAAAGCCAAATCTTATCACTACATTGATTTCTAAAACGAGTACATAAAAATACATTTATTTCATGCTCCTGCCATGACATTTCATTACTTTCCAGAAAATGATATGCACTGGCTCTTGTTTCTTACCCGTTAAAATGTATACTGTGATGCATTTTGAAGTATGGAGTAAAAAACTCCTCAGGCAGAGAGAGTAAAGGAAATATACGAGTCGATACAAAGCTTAATAAAGCTAACTGGCATTACATGCAAAATCTTCCTCATGCCACTCTCCCCAAACTCTTAGCCTCTCTCTTTCCAGGCTATTAAAGCTGTTAAGTTGGGTTTCTTTTAATTTCTATCCCCATGCTTCCCAGCCACAAAACAAAAGGCTGATTAAAAATCTGTGATCCTTCCCGAAATGATGCACACTTGCATCTGCCCAGGCCTTTCAGCAGCGAGCCTGCTGTCATGAATACTCGCACCATAAATCTGTCGCTACTGGTTGACTCCCTGCAAGCCTGATCTGCATGCAGAAAAAAAAATCACATCACTGGATTATTTTTTTTTAATTAGCATTATTTATGAACGTCAGTGACTCCCAGAAGGCCAAAAAGTGAACTTTGTTCCACAAGCGGAGATTTTTTACTCACCCATGTGTCAAGTTCACGAGAGCACTAGAGCCTGACTTCCAAGCCAAACTGTGCTTGCATTGCTGGTGGTGGTGTTTAAGGACAAAGCAGGCACTTAGATCACTCTCTAAACTGTCAATGCAACTGTCTTTCACTGGGACTACTACCACAGCCTGTATGGATAAAATGATTAATCGCTTCGACTCTAGCAGCCATTATTTCTAATTAAAAACTAACCCATAAATACCTATTTTATTGCTGGGTCTGTGTGGTAAATAAATTCAAGCGGTCAGTAAAACACTCATGAAGGAAATTACCTTTAAAAAATGACTTTTCATTTCCAAGTGTATCTTCCTAATTAAAATGGCTGTTTCCCATACATATCCCAGCAGCAGAGTCTGCAATAATTTAAGAGTCTATGAAAGCACAATTCTCAACAAAACCATTAAAATAACTTCTTGCCATCGTCCGTTCAATGGGAACTATAGCATTTTAATATTATATTACACTTCTCAATGTTGACAACTTTACTGCTGCCCTATCTCCCAGCCAGGCGGCAAAAAAAAAATTAAGCACAAGCAAAAAGAAAAACATGCAAAATGTGCAGCTTCCTAAACAGGCGACTTTATGTGTGCTGATTAAATTCCCACCCCCCCCACCCACAGGGCTGATGACAGACACAAGGCTCTAGGTATAATTATAAGAGCCTTGCTTTCCAGGCAAATCTCAAACCTACGAGCAACTTGGGGCACCTTGGGACTTCCCTGGTAGAAAAGAAAACTTTTTTTTTTCGCTGTAGAGAAGCGAAGAAGCTGGTTTGTAGCAAGCCCCGAAGGTGGGACTGCCACGCCAAGACACTGTGTGTGTTCAGCAAGAACATGCAAATGTTAACACCCTCCTAATCATCACTTTGCATTTAGTATAGCAATAACTTACTTTTGCGTGCAAGGAGCCCTTAAACATCTGGTCTGTCTTAGGTGCCCCAAGAGGGCACGCTTCACAGGGAGCAAAGCGAACTCCTCCGTTCCTGACAGGGACCATGGCAAAGAAATACAGCCCTGCTCCCTGGCACAGCCTCAGTGCCTGCAGCAGAAAACAGAGCCCCAGACCCTAAGACGTGTTTCACAGTTTGAGTTTCAAGAGGATGAAGCAGAAGGATGGTGCTGGGCACAGGCAATGTTTTCAGTGCAAAGGAAGGAAGGAAGAACGGCTCAATTGAGACTCGAAAAAAAGGCAAATGCTGCAAGCAAAGCAGCAGCTGAACTACCATCTATAAATATTTGAATTATTCCATGCAACGTTTCAGAACATAACAAACAGACAGCACTGGGATTTATATTAAAATTATCCCTCTGTGTTGGTTCCTGTATGTGCATATGAATCATACATATTCTTCTTCAGATGCACTGCATATAAAATTATAGATCATATAAAAGCTAAGGACCAGAATTTCAAAAGCACTCAGCACCCATTTAGATACTAACTGGCAGCAGAGTCTGTTGAAAAAAAAATCATTTGATTATTTTGAAGGTAGCAAGAATGGCTGAAACCACCACTACGCTCCTGAATTTTGCTGATGCACAACCTGGGTGCTTTCAAAACAGCTTCCAAAACCAGGCCACAGTGCTTCAATGCTAAACCGTGTGTTAAATACACTTGAAAAAAAACCTGACCCTAAATGGCCAATTTTACCTCCGTCGACTCTGTTCAAAACCACAATAAAGCTATGGCTTAACATCTAGCACAACTATAGCGCACGTGAAACATATAAAATGTGCCGTATGCATTACTTGTTATTTATTCTTTAGTCTAAACACTTAAAAAATTAATTACACGCTCTGTCAGAGCTGTCTAATATATAGGCAATCTCAACTATAAAACACCACGGTGCTCTTTTCCATAACCTCCCCCACCCTTTGAAATTACCTTCAGATGTTTGTTAAGGGACATTAAGGCCTCTGAAATCTATCAGCAGCAAGAGGTAAAGCGTTGGCCTCAGTTCAGTGCCATGTATTTAATCCCTGCATCATTAACTAGTGGCCACTAATTCTATCCTTAAATGACGATACAATTTTATGGGACTTTTCCAATTCTTGTAACTCTTGCCACTTTGGGAAGACAAAACAAAACAAAACAAGCAAACAAACAAAGAAAAAACCACCACCAACAAAAAAAAAACACATCCAAACAAGTCCATCCTGAATTACCATCCTCCACCTCAAGTGGTTTTATAAAGCCTTAGGTGATGATGGGTTGAAGTGCTACTAAGGAATTTTACAGCACAGCTCTCCGTCTGCCTGGATGGACACACAGCAAGAACACCTCTGGCAAAGCTGTCTTCAGCATCGTTTCCATTAAGCTGGCAAAGATTTCACTGGAGTTAACTGGAAGTAAAATGCTGGAGCATATGCACAAAATCACACTGGGCAACAAGGTATCAGAGAATGAGCTTGGATATACGTTTTTGAACTGAAAAAGGAAAATAGAAACATGAATATGAGTAAAACTTAACAAATGACCTTTCTTCTACTATGGGCATGATAGGAAATCATCTCTCCACTTTGGAAATTATGCAGGAGAAAATGAAGACAATGCATTTAGCAAGAGGTGTTTTCCCTATTTCATTAACTGCAGGGTGATTACCAATCAGTTGTGAAAGTTATTAAAGCAATTTGTAACTTTAGGCATCTAATGGCGTTTATGCGGGAGGGAACTGGCAATCAACACCACCTAATGCAGCTTGTGGTGTTTCTGTTTTTTTTAATATATCATAAGTGAATTACAGCTGTGCTCCTAACGATACACCACGTCTGAATCCTACCCTTTGTTAGCGCTATTAATTTGCACCTTTTTAAGCTGACTGGAGCTCACAAGCAAAATAAACACATTCCCCTCCTGCGTACGGCTGTAAGCAAAAACTGGAGATGCCCCAGTAACCTTCCGGGGAAGGCAAGGCTGGTGTCCTGTACCACCAGCTGCAATTCTGATGACAATAACTAGCCACAATGTCCAGGCAGCAGCACCCAAGGACACCATAAGACTGTTCCTTGCTCTCCTCGCTCCCTTTTTTGACATATACCTGAGAAAAGAAATACCAGTCCTTAAAGCCTCATTTTGCTCTAGAATAAATGCAATTCCTCTTGAACATGCAGAACTCCTTTTAATAAGGTAGAGAGCTATTTACAAAAAACCCTTACTCCTACTCAAATATGTGGGACTCCTTACTTCTCTCGCTTGGAACAAGATGTAGTAGAAACAAGACTTACATCGAAGCCAGATGAAGGCTATAATTAACACGCATGCTTTAAACCACAAGCAAGTCAGTGAATATTTATCACCTAGATATTCCCCTAAATACCTTTTACCCCCTTCAAGCAGACGTTTCCTATTCTTTTTCCAGACCTGAAGATCACTGAAAACATAGACACAACCTGCTGATGGATTCACCTTCGATTCTAAACACTTGTACCAAACCCTTTCACAATTGTAGTAGACAATTTGAATGACTCCAAATTCTGCAAAGTACAACACATTAAGCCACCATCTTCAGTTTCCTAGGACAAAATGTTTGCGGTGACTTCCAATTTACTATGCAGGGAAAGGAAATGCAAAGTCACACACAAACATTGACAGAAGCAGCGAGTGCACCTCAACAGACACAATCTTGCAGAATCACAACTAATCAACAGAGCAAACACAAAATGCTTATGGAAATCAATTACCCATTAAGGGCCGTTTATTTTTTTTTTTACTGTTGAATAATTCTGAACAAACAAAGATACTGAAGAGCAAAGCAGCAAAATAAATGTATTGGCTGATGCTTGCCTTATTGACATACCACTCAGTTCCCCAGGCAAAGTGCTCCTTGGGCAACTGCAGCTACTATGAGCAGAGCTGTGATTTTGTTGGTGGACTTTCTTCTAACCTTCCCAAATGAAATAAACCACTCACCGATTAATCTCATCGTGGCACTATTCATTATGTTTGTCCTGGTGTTCTGATCACAAGTCACAGCTCATCACAACTGTTGAGTGATGTAGATATGAGAGCAACAATTCACACATAACCTTGTCCTAAATCACCCATTACGGACTGCTTCCACATATGAGACTATCGGCCAGTAAGTTCCCTGTCGGAGCCCTTTTGCTAGGAAATAACTGAAATCTCAACCACCTGACATTTGAATATAATGTTGACTTTTAAATTGCTATCTTAATGCCATGGTTAAGCAGTATGAATACAAATGTGTTTTGCAGAAATAAATTGATATATTTCCATCACTGAAAAAAAAAGGCCCATGGAAGTATTTTGACTGCAGTAAACACATTACTGTTTCCCCCACTTTCTAAGATTTTTTTTTTCCTTCCAGGTGCGATAGTAAATCTGTCTTCCTCTCCTCATTTTACAGACTCCAGCCCATGGGCATTTGTTAAGGTATGTATCTTAATTTCTGACACCAAGCACTGCTGCATTTCTGAAGAACCTTTTGGGAAGGTGTCAATCAGTTCTGCATGCCTCTGCATCCTCACAGATGTGCCTCAGGTACTCAAATCTAAATGAAGCAGTCATAAAAATGGCCTTTTCTTTTTTTTTTTTTTTTAGCAACTTTCCACCAAGCAGCTTTTGTGAGGAATGAGGAGATCTGCTGACTTTTGATCCCTTTGTAAAATATCTCCCCGCAGTCTCCCATGCAATCCTCTTTCAGCCACCAAGCAGAACCTGTGAGGCTCATCACTGTATGGAATATGGAAAGGTAGAGCAAAGAAAGATCAGACACCTAAGGTGGAAACTGGGGAGAAAATAAGCACCTCGTTCTAGAAGCTGCGAAAGTCCAAAAGCACCATTTCTCACGTTAAAAACATGAGAAATATTATATCTGTTGCTTCAGCTCCGGGACACAACAATTTTTTTTATGCCTGGAGAAACGGTGCCCATTGGAGGGATTTACAAGAGTGATACTCACTTTATTACCATTACTTTGGGGAAGGAGGGGGAAATGACCAGATTAACGTCATCAGAGGTTTCATGGCTGCAAATAATAGGAGAAAAATACTCTTGGATAATAACGATATGCAGCCGCCCTCTGAAGGTTTACATTATAACCTATCTTCTGAATTTCCTCTGGGTAATCTGGCGTCTTGCCATTTGGAGAATAGTTTCTATGATTTAAACCTTAAGACCCTCGACTTTCCCCTCTTTGTACCCAGGAGGTTTAGGTGCTTACTCTAAAAGTAGGGTGCAGTTAGTGACTGTGGGATGCTGGCTGGGGTCGGGGTCAACGAGAGCACTTCTGCTCGCAGAGGGTTTTGAGAAATCCTCCTTGTGTTCTGTCATCTTCTATTCTTAGTCATCTCTCCATGCCCAGGAAGGATGAGGAAGATTTTTCCCTTTGAGAGTTTTCATTCCACGTTCACAATAAATAAATAAATAAATAAAGTTTTACTGCAGGAGGGAGTGAGGAGGGTATGGTAGCGCAGAATAAGTTGATTTCAGGATGACTGGGAAAGGCTTTTTCTTCGTGCTTATAGCTCAAGACTTAGTGAAGTTTAAAAATTGAAATGTTCAGGTTGGCTGATCCCCTCCGGGGCTTTGCATTACTGCTAAAAGTTATGACAGCAAAAAGACCTGGATTAGAAGCTGTTACAAACTCCATTTTGTCTGTAGGATAAAATTGATGGGAAAGCACCAAGGGGAAAGAAATCGCTGAAAAATTCCAGTTATTGTAATACCATGACACAGGTTATATTCCAAACCCACTCCTCTGCTTTGGTCTTTTGTTGTTGTTGTTGTTTAAATATGCTCTTTAATGCACACCTGAAACACTGCATGAGTATATACATGTAGGTAAAAGATACCCAGTGCACTGGGCACAGAGAGAAGCTGTGCTAGGGAACACAGTTTGGGTCATTGATGAGTTTGTTTGCATGTACATCAAACTGAGTTACAGACATACACAAAACATTCATGGCCAGGCTGCAGTCCCCTAGGAACAGCTCTGCTTCCCGCATGGTCCATCAAGAACTGGTTCAGGGTCCCACAAGAAAATAAACATACAATTTTTACACAGCCTTTCATCTTTAAATCATGCATTTAGATGCAGTCTGTTAATAACCACTTAGATACGTGCACACCGAGCTGCCTTTTTGAGACCTTGCTGCAGATACTGCAGAAGCTGTGGATTTTGAAGAAAATCAGGGACTATGCCCATGCAAGCAGAGGAACCATTTCACTGCAAGACAGAGAATAAGGGAAGCAGCCTCGCTGCTGTATTAACTCCATCGAACCAGGACACAACTGAAGGAAAAAAAATAATGTTCATTTAGGGATGTTTTTAGCTGTGGTGACACTCAGCAAGCCTGGTCTATAACCCACCAATACGTACTGCCTCTCTGACCTCCTCGGAATTGCTTCCAATCATGAAGATCAGTGAACCAAGCTCACTGCCTAACATGCACAGTTCCAGTTATCTAGCAAGCCTTTCCTCTAGGAAAAAAAAAAAAAAAAAAAAAAAAAAAGAGATCCAGACAAAAAAAATGTTGCAAAAAACAGGGAATAATTGGGTTTTAAAGAGCTATAGATACAGGATTTATGTATGTAATACTGGAAAAAAAGATGCTCACGCCATAAGACTTTCACCGTGGGCATCTTGAAGCGCTTCTTACTATGTTACACAGCAGTGGTTTTGTTTGTACGTTGTGCTGATTTATAGCTTTCCCTTCTAAAAACAAAACAAACTGACTCCCCTCTGCAAGAAGGGTTAAGTGTTTAAACTTGACACTTTTTCAGAAAAATTACAAATTGGGCTATGAAGCCAGTGAGAACTAAAAGGAAAAAAAAAAGTCTTAAATGGATAAGCTATTCTAGCAAGCTCTGATTGTTATATTGAAAGCACTGTCTCTTTTTTACATTGCATGAGAAATCTAATTAAATGCTTCAAGGGGGAAAAGCAAAGTAGTTCTCCGGCAGACTATATTTGACCTTTCTTCCTTCAAGGTGACAAACAAACAAACAAGATGCTAATTATTGTCTCAGCTTGAATTTGCACTTGAAAAAAGTCAAGTTTGGCTTAGGTGAGACTGAAAGGAAAGCTGTAAAGTTGCAGAACAATACAGCTCCACTTTACCTTTCTTTGGAATCTGATGTCAAACAAGTATTCACTCAAGACTCTTTTGCCAAGCTTCTAGTTTGAGCTGAGCTGTGAGTGTGGATATCAAACTTGTGTCAGCTCCATTCTGACCTGCCAAGCTGGAAAGCACTTGTTACAAAATGCAATCTGATGAGGATTGGGTATATATGAAGAACAGCCTTGTCAAAAACTGCTTTGATCAGATGTGATAAAACTGGACTTCTGTCATCACTACAGGAAACACAAGGGGACGGAATAATTCGACTTGATGTTTGGAAGAACCCATCAGAAGATATGCCTTCTTCTGTGGGATTTTAAACAGCACAGACAGCAACAGCATCCTCCAGCCAATTCTGACTTTCCCCTCAATGAGGGATCCTGTGTAGCAATGAAATGCTCCTGCAAACAGGAGACTGAACCACAACTCCTGCGATAGCACAGTGACAAAAAGCTGCTGCCGGTACGGCATAAGAAAAATTCATAAATAAATTACATGTTGTGCATGTTCCCAGCAGCAGAGGAACGTATGCGTTTGTCAATTCTGTACAACAGATCCATACAAACGATGTTAGGAAATGCTGCTGCTGAATAAAGAAAACCTGCCCTGCAAACAGCCCTGCTAATGATATGCACCTGACCATGCGCTTGTGCCATGTGGAAGCTCAACCACAGGAGCAAGCCCACTACCTGCACAGGTGACACTGCACGTACATGCAAACATTTCCATTCTAAAAGAGAATCATGGAATGGTTAAGGTTGGAAGGGAACCCTGCAGGTCAAACAGGGACACCCAGCGCAGGCTGCTCAGCTCTGGGTCCAGGCAGCCTCTGAAGATCTCCAGGGACAGAGACTCCACAAGCTCTCTGAGCAGCCTGTGCCGGTAGATATCAAACCCTTGATGCAAAGCGTGAATTACAGCCACATAAACTACCATGTGGGTGCTGTCAGGAGAGGTCAGCTCACTCCATGCAGAAGATCTGAGCCTGCATGTTTGAGGCTGCTTTTGTGTCAAGTCAGGCACTTTCCTTCATGCTCTGCCCTCGGAATGTTAATCCTCTTCAGGGAAATCCTTGGCCTATCGATGATGATGGCAAACATCCCGTTACCAGCTTGAGAGGAGGCCAAGATTTTACCCATGGAGCGTTCATCAAAATTAAAACCACCAGCGGAACCTCTCTCAAAACCAGCAGGAATTACAAGTGCAGGCTTAGCTGGTGTAGATGTGATTCAAAATTTCATCTAGCCAATCTATCTTTTATTTTTAATCAATGATATGTTCTAAAAAGCCACGGGAGCTGCTAAGATGCACCACTTACCTAGGAAAATACAACCAGTTTCCTTATTCAAATGCCTATCTTCAGGCTTTTGGGTTTATAAAACCTAAGCTTCGAAGATAGCACATGGCTTAAACGTTTATTTCTTGTATTAGTGCTGACTTGGCAGCATCAGGAACATAAAAAGGTAGCCTCATAGAGCGGAAGAGGTACCTGCCAATCATTTCAGTCCAAGGGAAAAATCATAGCTGTGAGTTAGTGCCTGCTGCCCAGAGCAGTGCTGGGATGAGAGGCAAGACGACTCGAAGCTGGGGGCCCCAGAGAGAAGCAGGATAAATAAGTGCAGGTGCAAAGCTCTTGGGACACCACTATCCTGCTTTCTACACAAGAGCTGGATCCTCACGGTGCAAACAGCATGAAAATTTGCTGAGGCAAAGAAAGAAAAGCATTCCCGTAATAGCTATTGATGTCTATATGGTATAAGTCATTGGTCACTCATGAAATGTTTCTCCTGTGAGCTGCAGTATCAGAAGGAGAAAAGGTAGGCGGCACTTCCTCATCCTACTTAATGTCAACAGCACGGATATACCCACCTGTTCACCCCTCTGCTTCAGATACCTGCTTTTTATGGGCCATATTATGGGTTTTGAAGGACGTCTCACTGGAAAGAGTGGGGTGTCCTGCTCAGGAAAACTGCCCAAGGCTGGCTACCTGAGTGCCGAAAGAAAATTGAGTCATGGGCAACGGGTCAAGGAACAGTAAGAAACGTGGGAGGAAATGCAAACAAAAAGCTATTAGAAGAAATAAATGCCACAAACACAGGTGAAATTACCAATGCTTTGTGACAGTGACACCAGTGGTTTGCTTGTGTTGTAAAAGCTCACTTGCCATATTTTGCAAAGTAAGCCAGGGTTCAGAAGAGTTAAAAAAAAATAATAAATGTCAAATCCAGGGTCAGAAAACAGCTCCTCAAAATAAAATCCGTTAGATGTAGTCAGGAAAGTGCTTTTAGAAGAATAAAAAAGCCTTACGCTACAGGTTCTTTATAGCATGTTGGGAAAGTGCTTTTGTTCAGTGAAACTGATTAAAGTATTTCTTCTCCTCCTTGATCTATGCGCCACTATGTAAGATACAATGGGAAACAATCCCGCGCACCTTTAAATATTTTATTGTTTGAATCAAAATGGCTCTTCTATGCCTAAAATGGACAGAGGTTTATTTTTATAAGGAGGAACTGCAACAAATCTTTTGGAAATCTTTTAGAAATCTTTTATCAATGTTCCACTTTGCAACATCTCTGCCATAAATTTCGCAGTGAGGAATTCATTACATAATTGGATGTGGCTCTACACAATTTATTTTAGCTTCCTGAGAATCCAAACGTAATTCATGATTCATGTATAAATTATACACAGGAGCAAGTGATCTGAGTGCAAACTGCATATTGCATTAAAGAATACTGTGCTGCTGAGCTTTGGAGTGTAACAATTTCATTTTAAAATGGGAAATAAGTATGGGAAAGATTTTTGAGCTTTCCGTAAAATGTGAGAGAGAGTGAAACACAACAAGTCCAGAGGGTGAAGTCTATGTCAATCTGAAACAACTGAAAAAAAAAAGTACATTGGTAAACATGTAATTTATATGCACCTTCAGTTATACCAGTCCAGAAAATAAGTTAATCAAGACAACCAGCCAGCAGGAGCTGGGACAGGAAATAGTTATATATTAGGAAGAAAAAAAAAGTTGTGGGGCTTTTGTGTTTTGGTTTGTTTTTTTCCCCTAATTTACTCTTTTTTTTTTTTTTTTACCCTCTAACTCAGCAGGTTAGTGTATGCCCCAAGAAAGTAAATCCAGACTTTTAAAATAGGTAAAATAATTCAGGGATGAGTTTTTAAAAGTTCTCAGCTTCTCTAGGTAAGGCCAATTTTTCAAAATGTGTCCCATATAGCAGCTCCCAGCCAGAATAACAGGAGCTTTTAAGCACTAAGCTCCTCCAAAAAAAAGTTTTGTACTTAATCTTCCAGGTGGAAAAGCCTATAGAAAAGAATACCAGCTCTGACTCTGCTTTTATTTCGACACAGGTATTTCCAAAAGGGCAAAAACTGAACTGCCTGAAAAAGCTGAAACAGAAACATTGACATTTCATCAACATCCCGAGAAGAAAAAATATTAAGCAAAAACAAAATTCCCACCAGGTAAACTAAAGGGATTATTTCAAAACCACTTAATTTAGTTGAAACAAGCCAGAACAATTTGGGAAACAGTTTTCTACCGGTCTGTCCACTACAGTGCCTCTCACAGCATGGAAGCACTTAATTTTCTCCTCTGGTTCGTGCTCCCCTGATAAAGAAGCTCTGCTAATCTATCAGTGGGCAGCATGGAAGTGACAGTGTCGTAAAGCATCTCAGGGAAAGCAGTTGGGCGGGGAGCTCAGCTGGCAGGGGAAAAGCTGTGCAGTGCTTGGGAAGTACGACAGTAGCTCAGGATGGCGTGAACCAATGTCAAAATGACCTTGGAGAGAACAAGTTACACTCTTCTGCATGGTCTTCCCTGTAAGATGGTCTTCCTTTTTTTTTATTTATTTATTTTAATTGCAAATCAAACCCATTCCCTTTCTTCCTTTGCACTATTGGAAAACAGTGAGCACTCATCACCTCTAGAGCAGCCGCAACAGGATGCTGCTGGGTCTGAAGCAAAATTGGGCAATTCCCAGCAGAGCACCCTCACCAGCACTGGAGACTCCTTCCAATGGGACATGGGACCTATGGGCCCCAGGGTGGCATGGGGCCATTTGGGACAGCTAAAATGGACTCCAACCAGAAAGAAAGAGAGAAAGAGAATGCCAGAAGGAGAATATAATGACCAAATATTTGCTGAAGCACTGAAAAAAAAACACACATAAAAGGACTTTACAAAAGGCAAGTAATAACCAGGAACAGTTTTGCTCAAACAGGAAAAAAGGAAGGTACAAAGCATTCATTTTTCACAGAGCTCCCTATCGACCACACCTCAGTCTCCAAAGGAGAAGGAAGTTAGGGAAGGGAGAGGAAAAGAGAGGGGAGCTGATGACAAGAGCAGATAAAGCATGCCATCCACCTGTCCATCTGGAGCAGGTGAAAAATAGGTTTTAGCATTTTAGGAATTCATTCCTAAGTGTTTTTATAGGGCTTGATTCAACAGCAACTGTGCTTGATTTAGCTAGCACGGTAGAAAATAATGTAGTTACTTACAGTTTCTTAAGAGCAAAAGAAACCATCAGACTTCTTTGACCTAGATCAACTTTTACCTAGGCTTCCCAGAGAAACCCACCAACAGCTGGTGAACACTTCCTTCAAGGGATTTATGCAACCGTGTCTACACAAGCATCTCGAATAAGCTTGTGTGTGTGTGCCATAAGTATTATCCTGCATAGGTGCCTTAAATATCTTCAAAGAAGCAAAGTTTATTTTATTGGTCTGGCTGAGGACTTCCTGATGCACTATTTCCATAGAACTGCTTAAGAAAACAGAAAAAAAGCAATAGTGTTGAGCAACGATCAGCACTGCAACTAAAATACCATCTGCCTCAACCGAAATACAAGTTGGGGGGGTTCCAGTGTTTACGTGGCTTCTTCACACAATAACCACAACAGGCGTTTTCATAAGCACCAGCAAAGAAATTCAAACTTTCCCAACAACAACAGATGCCATCCAGTCACTGCTGTCTGCCTGGAGGTGGAACAGTGTCTGCCCAAAGGGAACCCAGCCTTTCGCTAATCCTCTTGCTAATAAAGAGGCCCTATTGCCTGTAACCTGTTTGGCAGATATGCACGGCCACGGCCCTTCCACCTAACAAATAGATATGTTCAGTAGTCACAAAAATACTCACCAGTCTTTCCAGAAAAGGTGTTTTGTACACTTACAGTCCCAAGCTTTTGGAGCTTCCAGCATCCAGCACTAAAATCAGCCAGGGCTCTGACAGTCAGAAAATAAGCCTGCTACCAATGCTAGCAGGTACCATCTCCCAGCAAATCATTTCACACATGGATGTGATGAGATTTTCATCACGCTGTTCTCTAGACTCATTTGGAGCAGAAATGAGCTTGCAGAGTCATTAAAATGCCAGCAAACTGCCATTAAAATGCTAACAGTGTCACCACAGCTAGCAGGGGCATAACATTATTATTGTTTAAGTGAAACACCAATACAAAAGTGTTTTGTGGAAGAAGCCCGGGGCTTCGGAAATACCAAAGTCCAGTCAAGGGAAAAAAAACATCCATGACGTTATGGCTACAGGCTGACTGCAAGGTCCTCTACTTGCTGCAAAACAAAGCAGAAACACGCTGTGATAAAGGAGAAAATAGAGATCTCCTCTCATCTTTGCAGTATCTTTCAGAAAACAGTGACCGTTGATAAGAGCCTCTCCTTCATTCTTCATGAGTGGAAAATTATCTGGTTAAATACACACACACTTCCAATTTCTTATTTACAAGCACTGGGCATAATTTCTAATATAAATTAGGTCTTTATAAATAAATGCAGGGGCCTGCTAGGAACATCAGCAAACAGCTTGACTTACAGCATTTCAAATGAACCAAATCATGGCACTCAAATCACATTAAAGTAATTTTTCTATGGAAAATTGGGTTTGCAATTCTCAAGCTCTACTATAATAAAATACCCTATTAGTATATTTGTATGTCAGCTGATTCCAGGGAATGGTTTGTGCTATATGTTTGCAATTATTTAGTAAGGATATACCAATGACACAACTCTATGACTATGCAGGCTAAGCTCACCTCTAAAAGAACAACGCTTGAAACGTTTTTGTATCAATCCTCTATGAACTTTACGTAATTTATGGTTACTTAAAGTTTTACAATCCTAGAAATTCTGTGTAGACTGAACCAAATGCTAATCTTCATTAAAAAATGTATATTCTTGAACCCAACAGAGACATAGTATCATTGATTAATAACCAAATTTTTCATCGTGTCATCTTTGAAGGATAGTTAAGGAAAACTCCTTTGTGAAATGTACTTTTGAAACATTACTGATGTCTGAATTTCTTTGATTTTCCTCACTCTTTCAGTGCTCCACTCCACAAAAAGCTTCTTTGTATCCTTCAGAAATTATCTTGGTAAGAAAGTTAATCAAGAAATACTTTATATATATATCTATATGCATATTTACATCAAGCCACTAAGTCTGGCCTTTTGACTAAAATTACAATTAACAAGTTATGGGACTGAAATCAGTCTCTGAGGCAGATTCATGATCCCAATAATGTAAATTGTAATAGCTATCGTTGACCTCAGTAGATCCAGAATTTGGCGCACTGCAATTTTTACAAGAATTATTTAAGAAGTAAGTCACTAGATACCCACCCAGAAATCAAGCACACTATTTGATGTTTACTCGTGCCATATCTCGTGCACTGGTTGTACTTTGATAATACAAGAACCAACATTAGACTGTGAATTTGTATGACCTCAGTAGTATCACCCTATGCAAACCAACATGTGTGATGGCCAACTATTAACATCAGAGCATTAACTTTTTAGACAAGCTTACAAAATAATCCAGAATTAGCGTCTCACAGTACTGCATTCCATGACATTATTCTAAATGCCGCTCTATGTAGCAGCAACCTCTACAGCTGGTATGCAGGCAAGTCTTGCATTCGATTTGGTGAGAGATTTCAGAAAGTGAAGAATGAAGAGTTTTGGCCACTGACATACGAACTTACATTCTGGAATCTGACACTCACTCTTGAATTACTCAAGTGTTTACCCTCCTTTGTCATCTTCCCTAAATCTTGGTAGACACAAGGCACCTGCCGTGAGGTTATGCTGAAATCAGCAGGCAGGTCCCATGGAGGAGCTAGCTCTGATCTGCAACTGCTCCAGCAATAAAATGCAATCAGCGCCTTCTTGAGATTGCTCAGTACGCATCAGCCAAATGAGAAAATGCAGTCTGATTAGAGGCTGCATTTTAATCGAGTGCAAAAATAAAACCTTCCCTTTCCAGAGGGACACAGATTATTTATTAGTGATTATTTCTCTTGAAAACTCTTTTTTCCAGTAAATCATCTTTTCTCTCTTCACTTCAGAAAGTTTACACACAGCTTTCCAGGATGTCACTAAAGTGCGAGCAAACTATTTACATTCCTGCCATATGTCTACCGATATCCTGCAGCTGTCTATCTAATTTACAATTAGATACCAAACTTCTGCTTGCGTAATGATTTGCATACTTCCCTAATTGCATGTTTTTAACACCAGTTAAGTAGATTAATTTTTTTTTTTGATTGGACATTATTTTTTCACCCCCACAACTTATTCAATGCATTTCTCTTATTTTAAGCATTCGGTGCCCTGGGACGGGACATCAGAGAGATGGTGGTATCTCCACCAGTGCAGTGGAGATATATATAGTATATATAAAAATATATATATATATATGTACTTTTATAGCTCAAAGTTAAGATGCAACGGACCCAAAATGTAAACTCCAGGGCTGTGGTTACCCAAGAGCACCTCATGCAAATTTTTTTCTCATTGACATGATTTTCCAGTGGCCAGACACAGAATTTCCATCTCTCACCACCATGTTAGTCAAAAAAGCCAACACAGAAGCTCCATGGACAAACCCCATACCAGTGGCCATTTGTGTAGCCAGCAAGTTTTCCTTTTTGGTGAAACAACATTCTAGAAAGAAACTCATTTTAGGTTAATTAAAATAAGTTACATTAGATGAAAAGGAAAAGCCTCATAGTCCTCTTTTCCCATTAAAACACAGTAAGTCACAACTCTAAAGATAGTCACTTTACACTAAAAATATTATCAATTCTGCAAATATCAGGAAGGCATTCTGACATTTTCTGAATTATTTTTGTCTTATTTCCACCCAAAAGAAAACGTCATTAAAATTGATGAGTTTTAACAACCAATTTTGTGTTGAAGAAACAGTCTTTTCTGAGAGAAAATTGTTTCAGTGGAATTTCTTCTGGTTTGATCACTAACTAATTATTCGAAGATACTGGAGTTCTCTGATCCTGGACATATGACATGGATTATAGTGAAACCAGCTGGAGATTAAATTTCTCACTCACATATGGAGCTCATGACCCTCTTTATGAATCATCACACCGTTTGTTTAATATTTAATGCAACTCTTAGTTACTCTGAAGAAAATGTTGAACAACAGGGGCCCATAAAATTAAAATCACACAGCAAAATCACAGCTACTTGCAAATCTTCTCTCTTCTTTGGGACTTCATCACAAATCTGTCTGATCTAGGTTCATTAAGTTTATTTTTTCACTCCCGAGATGGTAAGATATGATGGAACACTAATATTTCATATAAACATATCTGCTTACAGCTTGCAAGCCTCAAGAGATCCAGCCTCGCTTTTCATGCAAACCTAGACATGGCAGTATGTTGAGCTTGAGAAGAAATATTTCTGAGTGTGTTAATCTGCTGAACTTAAAGGAAGAGTGGGAAATCTAAACAGTGCAACAGAAGAGAACCACTGCTCTAGGCATAATTTCACTATCTTAAATGCATAGACTGTACAAGATGGAAATGTAACTGCCTCAGTCGTGCTCTCTCTTTCCTCTGCTCCTGAACTTACCAACTTGAAAAATAAATTCAGAAAACTGTCTGTAAGTAACTACATATCTCAGTGAAGGCAAATCTGCATGCAGTCGGGAACATTTTATCTACCTATTTCCCCAAAGCTAAAAGAAATATGTGTTTTTGGTTTTTTTTTTTTTTTTTTCTAAACGCATTTATACAGCTTCAAAGAATCACCACTGCATTATTAAATTAGCTGTGCAAGAAGTTTAAAGTTTCCCCAGACCTCACCATCTGAGCAAGGTCAGCGAAGTCAAGCCAAAAACCAGCTCCCATTCTGTCAACCTGAATCTGCCTTTTGTTCAAAGACCTGTTTCCACTCAATATTAAGACAAGCCTTGCCTCCAGCTTTTAGACCAAAGCACAGATTTGCATCCAATCCACAGCAGACATCCAACAACCGAAATCTCTTTACAGTTGTGCTATTTTCTGACATCATACTCTCTTCTGCCTTCCTTTTCACAGAATCATAGGATGGCTTGGGTTGTAAGGGACCTGCGTGGGCTCCTCTCCACGGGCTGCAGCTCCGGCCTGGGGCCTGCTCCTGCGGGGGCTCTCCATGGGCCGCAGCCTCCTCCAGGCCACATCCACCTGCTCCACCGGGGGCTCCTCCACGGGCTGCAGCGTGGAGATCTGCTCCGTGTGGGACCCATGGGCTGCAGGGGGACAGCCTGCTCCACCAGGGGCCTCTCCACAGGCCGCAGGGGAACTGCTGCTGCGTGCCTGGAGCACCTCCTGCCCTCCTGCTGCACTCACCTTGGGGGTTGCAGGGCTGGTTCTCACTCCTCACTCTCCCAGCTGCTGTTCCCAGCAGTTTTTTTTCCCCCTTTCTTAAATCTGCTCTCACAGAGCACAAACACCATTGCTTATTGGCCCAGCTCTGTCCAGTGGCAAGGCCCTTATCTAAGACGGGGCAGCTTCTGGATTCTTCTCGCAGAAGCCACCCCTATGGCTCCCTGCTACCAAAACCTTGCCACGTAAACCCACTACACCCCGTTATGTATTGGAACGCTGCTGTAAGGTCTCCCTGGAGCCTCCTCTTCTTTGGGCAGAACAACCCCAACTCCCTCAGCCTGTCTTCATAGGAGAGGTAGGTGCTCCAGCCCTGTGATCATCCTCATGACCCATTAGCTCTCCAAGACTTATTTACCCTTGTAACACCAACAAATTGCATATAGGGGAGGAAATATACGGGCAATTCCAACGAAATCTACTCACAACTCTTTTCTCGTTTGTGGTTGAATACTCCAAAGGCCAACCCTTGGTAGTTTCATCGCTAGGGTTTACTAATGCTTTTCAGGAGAGCACCTCTTTCAAATAAGTCCTGGCAGATGGAAACTTTTGCGTGCAAAGGGCTATCTTTGCATCACAGCCCTGCCATGGCCCTTACTCTTAAAGGCTGTGAGTTAACCATGTAACTCAGTAAGGAAAAAACACAGTAAAAGACCCCCCAAAAAACTAAGCAGTTCTCTGAAAGGGGTGGAAACACACCCGATACTGGCCATGAACTAACATGCCCCAGTCGGGCAGCAGATCTGCCTGCATTAGCCTACATGGGTCTCCTGGAACTTCTTGCCCTTTCCTCCCTCATGTTTGCCAACAAATTTCTCAGGTCAAGTGCTGGGGTATGGCCAAGACTTGGAAAACAAAAAGTGCAACTTGCTAATGCATTGCCCACCTCCCTCCTCGCCTCTGCCCCTCGTCCTGTCTGTCTGAGGCACCAGCTCAGTGTTGCCTCAAGCAAAGCCCTTCTCCCTGCATCAGCTTTTTCATGAGTCTTGAAAGACTTGGAAAGAAAACAAAACTTACGAGCAAGATGCACATTTCAACCTGGAATTGACTGATACAGCATTAGTCAAATCTTATATTTTCATGGTTCGGTACTAATTACTTGGCGTCAGTAGGTGTCATCATTAAAAAGTTCCTTTTAACAATACAATGACTGGTTGAGTGGATTCAGTGGTAGGAGCTCCTCATCCTCTCCCATGCAGGTTCACATGCCCCACACTGTAAACATGGCTGATTACACGGCCCTGATAAAGAACAAATTAAGTGTTTCTGCACAGTCCATTTTGCCAGCTGTGCCATGAAAGAAATTACTTCATGCAGTAACATCACAAACTGCCCCTGCTGCTTTTTCACTCATAACAAGGTCAACATCTGCATGGCCAAAATATTTTTGCATATGCAAAGAGCCACAAGTAGTGAGCCTAGCAGCTGTCCATCTCCAAGTCTGCATGTGCAGAAAACATCTAATACATTTGTGAGATTTTTCCACGTGAAAAGCACGCAACTGCACCTTTGGCTTCTGCGCATCCTTTATCTCAGCACCTAGGAACTGCAGAGAACTTGCCTGGCTGCTGAGGTTACTGCCTCTACAAGCCTGAATCCATCTGAAGAGGTGGTTGCAGGCACAGAAATCCCAGGTCACTCTGTCTCTGAAGCAGGGCAGCAGCAGTGGCGATATACCCTCTTCCTTTCGAAGCACCGAGTACCCACTTGGTGGAAAAAACAGGCATCTTAAGGTAGGTTTTGCTCCCATGAAACCACTTGTTGTGGAGCCCTTTGCAGAATTATGTATGTAAGTACAGACCTCACA
This sequence comes from Cygnus atratus, assembly GCF_013377495.2. Classification (NCBI taxonomy): domain Eukaryota; kingdom Metazoa; phylum Chordata; class Aves; order Anseriformes; family Anatidae; genus Cygnus; species Cygnus atratus. Next base: position 13,102,870 of record NC_066365.1, on the reverse strand, counting down.
AGCCCAGAAATATTGTCCTTGCCATCTCTCCCTGCTTTGCAGTCTGCATAACTATTCCAACACCGCTTTCTTGTGAGCGCCCCAGCAGAATTAATTAATGTTTGCACAGGACTTTGAAGATGAAAGTACTATGTGAGTGCTAAATATCAGGCCAGATTCTCAGCTGGTTTAAAAACTGGCATTTACAGCATGGCATCTAGACCCACAATCACCCTGTCTTATTAGACAGGTTCTGCAGAGAATGCAAACAAAAAAGAATAAGACAAAAAGAAAGAAAAAATACATAAGAAAAAAAATATAAAAAATACAAAAATACATAGAAAAACAGCATTGTAGCAATAACTTTCATGCCTTTTCAGAGTCACTGTTTCTGCAGGTGAAGAGTACAAATCCGCAGAGCCACAGTACCATTCTCCTTCAAATCTCCTTAAAACTCACCTCTGCTGTGATGCCTACAAATCATTCGACACTGATTAGCCAGCTGATGTTCTGTGACTTTGCACATTACGCTCACCATAACCATCCTGCTCTTACACTGGCCTGCCCCAGCTGTTTACTCAACGTGCTGCTTCTTTTTCTTTCCTATCCTCTGCCTGTAGACTACTTGAGCTTTTGCAGGTGTTTTTTTTCTTTTTTTTTTTTCATATATATGGGTACCAGGTCCAGCCCAGGGATACATACATGTAGACAAAATGTCTTTCCAGTCCTTTGCAGGCGCCATGTAATATTAGGGATGTGCAAATGTCAGTCACAAAGGAAAAGACTCCATAAGTGTAGATCCACTTAAAGACATGTATGTGTTCTTCTATACAATGGTTGATCATAAAAATCAGGTTGATTTCAACTCATGCACTTTTATACATAAAGCAGCTACGTGCTTTTACAACAGGCACCACACTATTGCAGTTTAAGGGCTAAACTTACTGCTTATGCAACATTTTTTTTAATAGCAGGAACCACACTTAAAATTGCGAACACATGGTTCAAGAGGAAGTTTCATCGGCAAATCAGTCTGTCACTTGAAAAAACTACAATAGTTATAAGGAGAGACAAAGTGACTCTTTAAATATTATGGAAACTGGCAAGACTGCCTTTCCTTTGGGGGCTTAAAATAACACAGCTGCCGCCGAGCACAGAGAAAGCACCAGCAGGCTGCACGCATCTCATGCCGGGATGCCCCGGCTTACCAGGGAAGCACCTCCACCCACTGGACGTGGGCCAAGTGCCGATTCTCCAGAAGGACAGAGCACCTCCAGATCAGACCTTTCAGCTCCCTCAGCTCGACAGGAAAAGAGAGCGGGCAAATTTGAGGCCACGGGGCTGCGTTTGTGCACAGACACGTGATAAAGGCAGCACGGTGTTGTGCTGAATGGCAAATCCACAGTGCGTGCCTACTGCCTTTTATTCCCTCTTAACTGCTATCAAGTTTTTGGCATGTGTGTGTTGGGGGGAGAGGAGGGTTAATGGGTTGCATCTGGAGGGTGTGCGCTATTCCCACTTAATTGCCAGGCCTTTGGAAGCAGGAGTTACTGTGCTGGACCACCACAACACCAGTGTGAGTGAGACCAGGCTCAGAGCCACTGCCAGCCTTACAGGACAGATTTATCTGACTGTTTCTGTCACTTTTTTTAAGACAGTACCAGGGTAAACCTCACTGCCAGTCCTCTGCACAACTGGCTGGACTGGGGTCCAGTGCAATGTCCCAGCACGCCGGGACAAGCATTTTTATATGTTTTTAATAGCAGTTGCCAACAATATAACAAAGTATTGGAAGGACAGGCATGGGCATAGACAGACCACACATCACTTCAGCCCTGGTGAAGCAAGCCTGGGTATCCGTGGGGAAAGCTGTGCCACAGGGATGCTTTTCTGTGAGGTGAGATAGCCTTGTGCTTGGAGTGGCCCAAAAATACATGGGACCACTCTATCTTCCTGTTTGGGTGGTAAAGCAGAAAGGTGGTTGCTCCTTACCCTGTAGCTCTGGGAGTTCACCTCCTCTCCTTCTCGAACCAGTTCCTAGGAGGAAGCAGGATATCTGCCTACTGAAACCCTGAGCCCATTTCACAGATGAATTATATAGATGAATGACCCCACAGACTGTTTTGTACAAAAATTTCTATAATAGGCACCTCATTTTTTTATTGCAGGATGAAGTGTTAATGATGAAGATCATCTGAGGGTAGGCATTCAGAACGGATCCCCTCATTGATGGCAAATGGACTGACGCTACTTGCCTTGGATCCAGACGAATCTCATATCACGTCCACATGATCTAGGTGCCAAATTCAAACCTTAGAGGTCACTTTAAATTATCACAACTATTTCACAATTATTTCAGTAGAAAACCGTGCATGGAAAGGATGCTAATACTCTTTCCATGGTCTCCACTAGACCTTGCATTATCAACTCCTTTGCTAACTCAGTCACATGCGCTATTCATAGAGATTCGAGAAAAGAGCCCTCAAGCCTTTTCCCATGTTCAACAGCAAGACTCTACCCACACAAATACCTAAAATACTTCACTTTTAAGTAATAAAATGGAAAAAAAAGTGCACTGGAAATGAGTTCCCATAGTATGAGATTCCAGCGAATGTTATAAAACCCAAGGACACAGGCTTTGCAACAAGCCTTCTTTTGAAAGAAGACAAAATCAAAGATAAACCTGAGGCTGGCAGCCTGAAGCATCTGATTTGTACTCCCTACATGTAGCAGTTCTGCTCAAAACACAGGAGAAGATGCCCTTACCATCCCAAACTAGCAAGTCTGCCCATACACACACACTGCAGGTAGCACTGTGTTATGGATGCATACAAATGGCTTAACTTTCAAGCCCCAGCAACTCATGCCTGGGGCAAAGCTTGATATTTCCCCATCTGAGTGCAGCTCTTTCTTACCCCTCCAGTCTGTTTTGCACTCTTAATTTCCTACTGAAGCCTCTCTCCATTGAGAAACATCCCTTCTGCCTCTTCAGCATGACTTAGGCAGATGCTCTGCACTCATAGCCTTAATCTCTAGAGAGCCTGGATGAGATTTTCAAAAGCACTTAGTGTTGACCTACCTCTGCTCCAAATCAGTCTGATCATATTAGGTTAACTATATTTAAGTTTGGCCATGTATATTTTGTCATAATAAACTTACCCCAAAGGAATGCTGCTGCTTTAAAACAAGATTACTAAACCCACAACTATTTATGCATCTCAATAAGGAATCTGATTTTCCACTTCCAGTTCTGCAGATTTTTTGGAGCATGTTGAATATTTAGTACTGGCAGAACAGAGGTCAATGCAATTATATTCTACATCTTAAGAGGAAACAGTACCCTCTAAATTCAGTGCTAAAGAAGGGCTGTACTAGAGACCTGAAGGCTCAAAACTCCTAAAACTATTGTTGAAAATTAATAGTAACCTCAACCCAGCCAGAATGCTCATGTTTCGGCATCTGTGAACGGCTCTGCAAAGCCATGGCCCAAATACTGACATAAGACCTCATCTTTCTCCTCCTCCCAATTCTTGTTTTTAGGCCACCAAGCAATGAGGGTTTCTAAATGGTACAAGGAGTGACTGTCAGCTGTCACCAGCTTTTTTCCAACACACAAACACTGAAAAACCACTTCTCAATGTAGTCCATACGGCACCTCCACAATGACCAGAGTCATAGTTGGAGAGTATTGGCCATGAAGCTCCAAGTGTAGGACTAAATATACCTTTTTTTTTTTTTAATTAGTATGTTGGACCTTCTTCTGCTGCATTTTTCCCATTTTGATGTATATATTTTTAACTGAATCCATAATTGGTCTATCTAAATGATTGACACCGAAGGTGAAGGAACAGCCTGTTAGTCTTGACTGCTGGGGTAATGAATAGAGAAGCTGACATGTTAAATTTCTTCACCTCCAATTGGAGTTATAAATTATAGACTTCTTTTGCATTATCTTAATACTAAGTTCATCTTAAAAATAGAATGATTCCTTGGAGGTGTATTTATAGTGAAAAAAATACATATCTAATGCTACTGTACTTTGCATACCTTCATATTTTAATATAATTGGATTGATTTTTTCCATTTTGTTCTTATTTTTGGATATTAAGAATCAGAATCAGATCATCTTACACTTTAAAAAGGCTCCGTTTTGCTTCGGCAGGACATTCAGAAATTTTCAAAAGCTGTCTGTAAATTAGCATATCTACCTGCTTTTCCTACAGCTACTTTGACAGGTTGCATCTTCATACATTGGCCAAAGACCACTTTATCTGAGTTTCTACAAACTTTGCAGGATGGGGAAACAGGACTTGAAGAAGTCTGTAGGAACTAAAGTTTCCACCCCATAAAAATCCTTAATTCAGCCTTCATCCCCATGCAAACAACTTCTGTGAAACAAATCATCGACTTCAAATTAATCAGTTTATGTGAGAGCAAACACAGCCCATCAATAAAAAACAAAGTAATAAACCACAGGAAAATGCCTCTAAGCCAGACACAGTGCATTTAAACTCTCCAATTTATTTTGCATGGGAAGGAGGGGAGATAGCTCTTAAAACTTTGGTCTAAATTAGACTTAATTCAAATCATGCTGCTACGAAACCTCAAGGCCCAGCTCCTAATAGCAGTGCAACCGTCTGTGGAAGTGAGGAGGAGATGAAGATAATCTGCATTGTGGGATGCCAAAAGCAGGTGGGAGGCCAGCCTGGAAAGGATGAGTCCTTCCCTCAGTGCTGTAGGAGAAAGAGGAGGGAAGGAGTAGAAGGCCCAGGCCCAGGCTCTCCCCTGGGCCTTTATCTCTTTATCAAGAGATAAAACTCTTGATCCACCCCTGTGATGGCTGGGGTGTCTGCCAAAGTCATGTGAGAGGAGGGTAAAATGGAAGTCCACCACAAGAGCACCACCTCCACCACAGTGCTCACTGTTCCCCCATGTTTTCAATACCTTTAATGCATGCGGCCCTGTTGGCAATGATACTTCTTCCTCAATATCCCACAGGAAAATATCAGCCTCAAGTCATCAGCACCATGAATTCCCCTACAGCTCAGTTAAATGCTGCCTGTCTTCAATTCGAATTGTGTGCTTCTATCTGATTAAGTATTTTGTATTTCCAGAATCATTTTGACATGGGGAAGAGGAGAGGAAGGGACAGGGGAGAGCAATACACTTCAAATAAAAATTGCAGCCATTCAGGATTTCAATCACCTCAGCAAAAATATGCTTATGACACAAATATATGTATGTTATTAAGTTAGCAGGGTCTTCTCTTAATAGTGCAATTAGCTTTCATAGGAAATAGACCCCTGTACCATCTTGAGAATAGACTCTCAGGCATATGATTTTACATAACACCGGGAACACTTCTTGCAAATTAAAGAAAGCATTTGTCATCTCCAGTGTTTACACTGAAAAAGTGGCGTTTTAAATGCTGCATTAGCATCAAATCCCAAGGGACACCATGAGCAGCCTCAAGCAAGGAGCGCTCACCCAAGCAAAGGCCTCACTAAAGTGGAAGCTCTGGCCATGCATCCTTGGTTTAATATATTACCAGCAGGAGGAAAATCTGGTGCCAGCACAGCAAATTTCTGCACAGAACTCAGACTGTCTGCTGCATCAGGGCCTCTGTCAGGTCTCTGTCTTGCAAAATACCCCTGCCTCCCCCCAGCCTGGCTTGAACCTACATGAACCTTCTGCGATTCCCTTCTCACTGCTTGAAGGAGGGGAGCACTGCACGGGGCGGGTAGGCAGCAAGACCTCCGCACCTCAAAGACTGTCTGTGAGCTCATCAACAAGTCATGCTTGGGATATCTGAAAGACCTGAAGACTTCTCTTCTTGCAAAGAGGTAACAGGCCTCTGCAGTGGCCCCATCCCATCAGGACCTCCTGCAGAGATCTGCAGCTCGCTGGCCCTGCACGGACATACCACTGAAAACCTGCATGTCGCCTGCCACACTGCAGATTAGGCAAAAGCAGCTTTGTTTTATTTCAATTACTCTGGGGTTCATAAATTGTCACCCTTATCCATCAATAGGATGGTCTTCATTAGTCTGTTCCCCGTCATTTAACATGCCTATAAGCCATTGCCAAACAGATTATACTGACTATTCCATTAATATCCTGTATTCAGCAAATGGGGAGGAAATTGTATTATTCTGGTAACTGTTTAATGTTTGCCACCAGACACATGAAGCAAATGTGTCCAGGAAATGCTTACTTGCCCGATGTCACCTGATGAATAAGTCCAGACACCCTATTCATTTGAAAGGAAGCCACAAGAAATAACTGCAAAGAAAGTAGAGCTACTGCACATAGCAAGAAGTAAATGAGCTAATAAATACTGCCATACTGTATTCTCGCGTGCTAAGTAATGTTTTATTACAGCCTTTAAAATTAATGCTTAATATTTTGTTGGTATCAACACATGCTCAAAATGTATGATACTTCACACTACAAATGCTATCCGGTGACAAAGCAAACCCCACCGCAGGCACTTCATCACCTGAGCAAAGGCACAGAGTAAAAAACCCAAGTCCCCACCCTCCCTTCCCACCGTACATAACCAATATTAAAGGCGGCATGAGCCATTTTATTCCTGTCAAGATCAGTTTTCTCACCTGGCTACCACAAGCCGTGTTTTCATTTCCCTACAATAGTTTTCCCCTGTCTCCTACTTTACCTAAATATAACCTTTCAACCATGTTATTGGCCTGAATTTAACAAACAAAAAACAACAAGCAACCAAACCAAACCAAACACACACACACACAAACTAAAAAATCCCAACCACCTAATACCTGGATAGTGGCGCTTGGCTGATGGGAACGTGCTTCCTGCTGGCTCCTTCTGTGACCAGAGGAGAAGTAGGATTTCCAAGTGCACAACTCATATCTCAGATATGCTAAGTCACCTTCCGAGGTTACCCAAGTTTCTCAGCTGGTACAAGAACAGTACAAGGCTCTTCATGACAGTACCCTCAGGAAGATGCATCCTGACCCACCTGGAATTTATTTTTATTTTCCTGGTTTAGTCTTGAGATGGAGACAGGAGGATGCTGACAACAATACTCAGTTTTTATTACATCCTTTAAAATCAATACTTGATATTTTGTTGGTATCAACACATGCTTGGAACATCTGATACTTATACTCCACAAATGCTATGAAGAGACTAATCAAACCCCACCATGGGCACTTCACCACCTGAGCTTTTTGTCAGCCTACTCATTTAATATCTAGAACATCTACCAGCTACTTTGCTAGGAACTGCACCTAATTACTGCAAAATACACTGGGGGTATGTACAAATAAATTCTGGCACATCAGCAGCTCTATATCAAATAAAACAGACGTCTGACAATTGTTATGCCAGGACTGTCCATCAGTTCAGAAATAAAAGTGCCTTTCTGCAAGGTGTCCTCTAAGAGGGAAGCAAACACACAGGGGCAGGGAGGCAAGGAGAAGAGACGGGGGGAGGCAGAATGTCTGATGTCTGAGGTGTCACTGGCAACAGGACCACACTGTCCAGCAGAAATCCCAGAGGCTCCTAATCCAGCGGGGCTGCTGGCTCCTTGCTCCAGCAAACCCCTTTTTCTTTCTCAGCACAGTCACTTCCACCTTAACATGCAGAACTCAGACCCATCCTGCCTGTGGTCTTTGGCCTACCAGAGCAACTGGCAGTTCAGACCCACCCACTAAAGGCCAAAGATTAAACCCAACAGAGGCTGCATTTCCAGGGAAATGAGGCAAAAGTACACCGTGCCCCTTGTTGGAGTGGTTTCCCAAGTCCGAGCGCTCTTGTTTACGTCTGGGAGCACCAGAGGGGCACCTCCCTGAACCACCTGCCTGCACAGCCCATGCTCTTCAGCCTTATCCACATTTCTAATGGCATGTTTAACTGATCCATTATACACGTGTCACAGCCAAGCTTTACAAAAACTGTCAAACTGCAAGCCTTGGCAACAAAACTAACCAAAGATATGTAAGCGGCAATCTGAGAAGATACTCCCCAGGAATTAGATTTTGTAAACAAACATTTCAGCTAATTGCATTCTTGTTCTCAGTGCAATGAAGGCCCCATTTAGCCAGAGCATTTGTCTACGGAGTTTAGTTTCTTCCACTTAATGAATGCTGATCCTGTCTTAGCCTCGGCTGGTATATCATCAGGATCAACATGAAATGCTAATGGAGAAAGATTCTTAATATCATTTCAAGTGTTTAAGTTACAACCACAGCTATTAAAGCAAATCCATTTTACCTGTTCCTCCTCAGGCTCCCCAGTGAGACAGATTTAAAAGTTTCCGTGGGGAGAAGTGATTCATAAATGGCTGCACAGATCAGAGAATAAAGCCTTTCACTGTTAATTACAGCCAGCATTTTCCAAACTGAAGCTGGTCATTTCGCCAGCAAAACGCATAATTAGCAAGGCTCATTTTATATCATCGCCTTCACAAATTAGTCCACTTTTTAAAAAGCAAGGTGGCTGCCTCTGGCAGTAGGCAGAAGCATGCTGGCCAGACAGGAAAATGAGGCTCTGTTCTCTGCTTGTAGTCCATGGCAGAAAATCCTACAGGGTCCCCAGTTTTCAGTTCCCTCGTGGGTTCAATGTGGAAATCAGAGTTCCTCGCTGTGGCATCGCTAACATGAGACTCTGCAGTGCACCCAAGTAAGGTGATCACTGTAGTCCCACAAATCTATTTCTTCCTTGCAAGAAAAGTTTCCTCATTTCCAAACTTTCCCACTGCTAAGTCAAAGCACAGGACGTGAAATAGCCATAGCACTAAGGAGGAGACAGTGGAGGAAGAAGCACCTTTGGTTAGCAGGCAGTAGTCCCTGTAGAGGAACCACACTGGGTCCAGCCCAGGTGGCATCCATGACTTCCTTGCTTCCACTTTGGGGATTTCACAGGAATAGCAGGAGAGGATGATACATTAAAAGAGATGCTGCTGTTCACTTGCTCAGAGAGAACGCTCTCAGACATGATCTGCATTTTAAAGCAGGTCTGTTTCCTTCTTCCCGCGGCTCAGACTGCCCCTCACCTTTTTGAGGAATAACTTCACTGCAGAGGCTTCTGGTGGATGTGCCTGCCAAAATCCCCATTTTGAACAATGCACCCAAAATACTGGCTGGGACCCCGACCGCTCACCGGGCAGCACGCTTCACCTGCTGCGCTGGCAGCAATCGTTGGAAATGCTGAAGTTACCCTCGTGCAGATTTTAAAAGGCCACTGTTTATGCATGTAAATTCTGAAGGGCATTAGCGGCATAGCTGACACACACTGACAGCCAGCGCAGCTCCGGGAAGGGAATAAGCAGCAGCGACTGCCTGAATAATTGATGTGCTTTTACTCTGCCCCATGGCCCAGTTATTACATTGCTCACTCTCTTCAACTGCCTGTGGTTTCTAAATTAATTAGAAATCTTAATGTCATGGCCAGCCAGTTAAAAAAGAAAAAAAGGCATGGAGTACAAAAGAAGAGAGCGCTACTGATGCCCTTGAGCCTTGGGATCTCTTACATTGGCCTGAGCAAGCAGAGAATAAAAGCAAAATCTCAATTTCTAGAATTTCGGTCCGATGCTAACAGCTGAGCCAAGACAAGAGCAGACCCTCACGTGGCATGAAGTCGACTCCATCTGCAAAAAGCCCTCAACTCCTTCTTCGTGGGGGTGAATACCCACATGGAGGTCACCTCTCCCAGAAGATGAGGCAATGCTTTTCCAGGGGATAGACAGCACACACATGGAGAAGCTAGAATCTATTCAATAAGATGAAAATGGTGCAAGCATCTGACACGTACCTAACCTGGCCACAGCAACCTGGTGACACACTGTACCCAGCGAAAGGACACTGCTGAATCCAGGTCTTGAGAAATTATGGAACTAGTGGTTGCCCTGCTCGTACAGTCGACAGAGCTAAATGTCTCTGTGGGATCCGTTTCGTGGGCTTAAAAAAATTGTGTGTGACCTGACCTCAGAGAACAGGAGAAGCTGATGAAAATGACATATTGATCATGCATAACAACAGGGGTGGACATTTCTTTGCAACACACAAAACCTTATCTACTTACAGTATTGTTTATGTCTGAACTTTAAAACAATGCCTATAGCTTTTAAGAAACCCAGTGGGAATAATTCCCCTGTTTGAGCCACATTGCATTAAAGCACAGGGAATTTCATTGCAAGTCCTTTGAAAGCACTTAGCCATGATGAATCTGGGGGTATATTGAGTTCTTTCCTTGCTTGCAACAAGAAATACAGATTTCTTAGAAATCTCCTTAAAACTGTACCAAAAGCATAAATAAATATAAAGGATTGGATTGCCTAAGATCATTTTAAATTGCTCGGATAACTTAAAAGACTAAACTTTTACTTTTTTAAAGAAGAGAACCAAGTAATCAAAATACCAGTGAACTCCACAGTGCAGCATAGTTCTTGTCTTTGCCACTACATAGCACGTTACTGTAATCTGCAAGATACCTAGGGGGAAAAAATGTACAAAACACCTTTCCATTACTGCCTTTTTAAAATTTATGATTTAAAAGAAATTGGATTTTTGAGTTTCTCTTTTTAACATGGATAAAATAACCTTATACTCAGAGCAATGAATTGCTTGAGTCCCCATGACAGTTATTGTACACTTCCCATACACATTATAACAGTCCAAGGGCAGAGAAGAGAGCTGGGGATGGTCACACAACGCTTTACAGTTTTATGTGACACTGTAAATCCTAATGGGAGTATCCAACAAAAGAGTCCCATTCATCATCACATGGAAGGAAATTCAAAACACTGTGAGACAACACTACAGGGGAGTGTGGTTTGTAAAAACTTAATGCATTCTGTTCAAATGTTTATTTGATTCTAGAGCTTCTCCTTCAATCTCATATTTTTCCTCTCCTGTCATAATTTCCTACTAAACTGATGAATGCAGTCCACCACAAAACATACACAAGAATGAGAGCAAGTTGCAAATGTAAGCCCTTTTATTGTGTTTCAACATATTTGCTGAGAACCGAGATGACACTTCCATTTGCTGTGCAGGAAAATGGGCTTTCAAAGAACTGTAATACTGATACATGAAGGTGGCATCGGTCCACTTACATGATTTGTTTGTGCTTGCCATCTTTGTTTACATACTGCCTCTAAAATGCATGTGCTAATTATTTGAGAGGGCACTTCTTTACTGGGAGAGTGACAGAGCACTGGGACAGGCTGCCCAGAGAGGTTGTGGAGTCTCCTTCTCTGAAGATATCCAAAACCCACCTGGATGCCATCCCGTGCAACGTGCTCTAGGTGATCCTGCTCGGCAGGGGGGTTGGACCAGATGATCTCCAGAGGTCCCTTCCAACCTCAGCCGTTCTGTGAGTCTGTGACCAGTACAGCATTGCAGACATACTGAACACAAGATGTCACTCACATGCATTTTTCAAACCAAAACAATGAAATTAAGTGTCTCATAAGAAGCTATGCACTCATAAGTTAGGGGTGCATACGGAAGCCCTCCTGACCCCCACAACATTCCCTGTTTGTGCTCTCCGTATCACTTCACATCTGTGTTTTTAAATATCACCGTGCTAGCTTTTTTATATCTAAGTGTACAGACTTCACATTATATATTTCCTTTTGCTCTCCATACTGTGGCATCTGCATGTAGGCATCTCTCCTCACTTTGAAGTAATGACTTCTATACAGCTGGAGGGAAGAACTAGATGAAATAGGACCACAATTCTTCAACATGGCCATGCCCTCCTTGCCCAACTTGTATGTCACTTGCCTCCAGAAAGAAGGAAAGTGCAAAAACACACTAGGTCCTGCAGAGGTGCTTGCCTCTCAGCCTTGGAAAGAAGGTGGAACAAAATACACGAGACAGTAGCTGAACGAAGCTGCACCGCTTTCCTCGCTGCTTTCCAGAGCCTACTCTTTCAAGATGCGGCCCCTGGCAAAGTGGCTCATGAAAGTTTGATGACCAGTATTTTGTTTAACACCAGCAACTGAGCAACAGCCCTGTCGAGCTGCAATACCCAAGCAAAATGTCACGACCCAAGAGGATCAGAGGACCTGACTGAAGGAGGCAGGCTCACAGGCAGCAGAAGGCCTCACGACCCCCACAGCAGGGTGCACCACCCCACGAGTGACTTGGTCACCAAAACATGGGGAGGCTGCTGTTGTAGTGCTGAAAACCGAGCCTCCTTCGATACCTGCACCCTGTGCTACAAGGCTGTCTGAGGTGCCCTTGCAAATATAAAGAGCTCCACAGCATTTTCCATTGGCACACCTAAACCTTGATTTCTCTTTTACCTGTTTCACATTTACATGCACTGAAAAAAATTCACACTATGTTATTCCATAGCATTTTACTTCAGCATTTTTATGCTTTGCTGCCTTTGTTTCCCTGCTCCCTTTCCATACAGGAATATTTTCAAGAAACAACTGTGAATGCATAACTGAAAACTGAAATACACAAAATCCACATACAGAGACAATGCTATAGGCTCACACAACATAATCAGGTCGAGAGGTTTAATATTTTAGCATGGCTAACAAATAAAGGTAGACTTTGAGATGCAGTAATTACCTTTTCTTGTTCTTCAGGTGCTAAAAATCCATACGCTAGTTTTGCAGAGTACCGAATTCAGCATTTCTGGAAACAAAGAGAAAAAATAATTAAAAAACATTTATACTTGCCTCTGAGGACTTATTAGGCGCTCATGAACTTTCTGCTCTACAGAAATACACAAACGTCCTCTGCGACAGAGGATACAGCAAGGAACAAATGTTTTTGGACAACAGATCTGATTTTCAAAAGCCTGTACAATTTATTTTAATCTTTATGCAGCGCATCTCTGTATAGGAAGACAGTAATAGCACGCAGCTATCAAAGGCTGGATGAAAAATCAGTGGAAGCTATCATTGCCAACGGGAAAAATAAAGAAAAAAAAAAAAAGAGATACAGGTAACTTTCAAATATATGTGCACATATATGCACATATACACCATGACAGTCACCAACAGGATCTGGATAAACTACTTTTATACTTAAGGATTTATCATATGGTTTTAGAGATTTCTGCGCCAGAATATTAAAGAAACATCTGGTTTGCAAATAACATAAAATGAATTATAATTGTAAGGATGCTATTTCCTGTTCCTCAACAGTTACACCATAAATTTCCTCCCCTTATATCTTCAGTATTTTCTTCTACACATAGTGCTAGATGCTAAATGTAACGTTAATTGATAAAAGCATGAAATGCGTGGATCCAAGTCAGCCTCCTGGAAGTGCTGAGTTTACTAGCAGCAATTGCACATGAAAATTTGCTCCTCCTAGCTGGGGTTGCTACAAATGAAACTTCAGTGGGAATCAGTTTTGTCAGAGCCAAGCTGGATGGCGCAGGACCCTGGGATGCTACCCAGCCCCATTCAAGCAATTAGAAAATAAAAAAATCCACGGAAGGGATATAGCAATGACTTCACCTCCCCACATCTTGTTTCCAACAAAAGACATACAATTTAGAAGAAGTATGTTAAAATGGCAAACAGCAACTGCAAAGCCTGAAAACAGAAGGATCCCATGTTGAGCCCAGTTGCTTCCATAGACTCGTGTGTGGCAGTGGGTCCCTAAAACCTTTCCTGATATGGACTGCAGGACAGCTTTCCCCCTCCTCCTTCCATTGCCATGGCCCCAGTTCCCTACCCCACAGTCAGCTCATCCCATACTGTAAAAACTCTGCAGACAAAAACCAGCAGCCCTAGGGCTGTGGTTTCACAGCACAGCCGATCTAGAATGGTCGTCTTTAATCTCTGATGCCCCAATGAAAATTTCACCCCAGCTCTACGTATTCTTCAACAGACAATCCCCAGGGAGTAGGAAAGGAAGGAGCTCATATGGCTGAGGCATCGGTCCCCAGTGCATAACTAATCTTATTTACGTACTAAAGGAGCAATCACTTGTACGCAGTACCCTTGGAAGTCAGAAGTAAATTAAAACTTAAAACAATGCTTGAGAGTCCAGCATGCGTGCCAGTTTTTGAGTGATTTCTCTATAATAGGCAAGAATGGATGCTCGGGAAGAAAAAGAGACTGTTCCGTGCCTGTACGTCAGCAAAATTGCCTCTGTAAGCAATAAACAGGTTGTGGACAATCTAAGAAATGTACAGGCAAACTCAGGGTAAGACTGGCTATTATTTCTCATTGTACAAATGAAAAAGTCCCCAGATGTGAGCTGTTTGCAGCCTTGGATTTTGATCAAATATATACCGGTTCAGTAGGAAGAACGTTTTTGCAACTGCAGAGCAGACCAGGCAACACCTCATGAGGGCATCCATATACTTTATTTCTAGGAAAAGTGCTATTTGTTTAGACTACTCTACTTATATTTTATTGCAGAAACTCCACCTGACTCCGAGAAGCTGTTGGAGAATAAGCAATTTGATGGCAGCTGTTTAGAGCAGGAATGGTGGTTCGCAGAGACTGAACAAGTTAATGTCTGTTACCCCATTACCTTGCAATGACTTTTTAAATGAAATTAAGACAAGATCTCTGTTTCATTTATGATACTCGGGGTTTCGCTTCTGCTTAGATCATAAAGGGCTAGAGATAGCACAACATACAGTGGTTTATGGCTCTGCTGTGCTGTTTTAAGGATTCAGTGCATGTTCTCCTCACAACTTACCTTTATTTTATCATAATGTGAGCGTACTGACTGGTAAATCTTTCTTGCTTTCCCTCCCCAAATGTCAAGTGTATAACCTTGAGTCGGCCTCTGCCATATGCTATTTCTGTGCAGATTTCAAATGTGGTTTGGGGAATTTTTGTTCTTATTTTAATCACAGAAGGGAACGATACCTAGACTCCAGCACAGCAAAGATTTTGCAAAATACTTGCTAGAGAGTCAGAACTGACTGGGAGTGGGTGCAGAGCAGGAACTACAGGGGTTTAGCGTTAGATGATGCCCTAAAACATAGAATGAACACTTTAAAGGAGGAGATGTTGCTTTATCTCTGACTCCTGTTAACTCCCACAGCCTTACAGTACCTGCCCCCTGTGCAGTGGGAGCTCATTTTTATTTTCTTTCACTGCTTTCCAAATCACTCTACCAACCTGCTCTGAAACCAACAGCACTTCTTCTCAGGAAGCATTTGTCATTTCTCACCCAGCTGTACTCAGCCTGGACTATGGACTCGGGGTCACATTTCTGAACCACAAGTGCACTCTGGCATGAGGTTTCACTTCAGATACTGATGAAGTGGGGAAATCACCGTCTCCCTCTTGCTGTCACGTGTTATTTGGAGCTCTACCTGCAAAGATTACTGGTAAAGGGGTAGCATACATACTTCAACAAAGCCTGCTCTTCCTAATGTGACTGCTGGTGTTCATGCGGCTAAATGTTTCCGAATCTTCTGCTATGGTGAGTAACGCATCCGCCTGAGCAGGACACGGGCATGCTGCTCTGCCTCTCTGGATGCCAAAAGAAGGGCAATTAATCTGCAAACCAGTGCATTGCTTCACCCCTGTGCCAAAACAGAAGCAGCTATTAGGGAGAGGAATGATAAACACTGTCTGTTCAAGCACAGCAACGGCTGGGAGGAGAATCCATCACGATGGGATGGCTCACCCACAAGCTGCTGTCTTCACCACAACGCCAAATGGCCGACCAGCCATTGATGCTCTGCCTCTGTTCCAGTACAGCAGTGAGCACCCAGCGCAGTGCTTTTGGGGTTGAAAACCCATACGGAGCAGCACGGCATCACTCCTGGGCACCAGTGTCTCTGCATCAGCCCTGTGAAACCAAACCACGAATTCTCTACCTACAGTGGCTTAATTAACATGCACCCTTACAGATCTTTCCAAAACCCACACACTGACATCCTCCATTACCAGGCTTTTTTTTTTTTTTTGATGAAAGTGATTAAAGCTAACAATTATAATTTGTGTTACAGAAGCCCCTAGAGGCTAGGCTCAGACTTCATTGTTCACAGAACACAATGCAAACAAATCTCTCTCTCGAAGAGCTCATCCTCCAAGATGAGGAAATCAAAGAATAGCAGAAAGACAGGCATGGAGACAAAATAAAAAAGTTGCTCAAGGTCAAACAGCAGGCCACTGGAGGAGCTAGAACAAAGCCCATTTCCTCAGCTGTTCAGCTACACCCCCATTCATGAGGCCATGCTGACTCTCCCATACAAAGCTGATCAACTAATACACTTTATTTATCAAGTGTCAAGAGCAGTTAAAGTGGTTTGTAGTGTTCTTTGCTGTTCTCTGTTGTAATACGTGTTTTTGTGGTGGCTCTCCACGCGAAGCTAGCCATGGCAGTAAGAGTTACCTTAAGTGGGCATCACAATTGTAAGATAGTAAGGGAGGTTTAGACAAAACATGCAGTCCCCATGTGCAAAACTGGAGCCAAAAGAACTCTTTGCTTTGGTAATGGTCCAGTCCCATACAAAAATACACCTGCTGTTTCCCCAGGCCCTTTTTCCCTCTGCAAGAGCCTCTTGGACCTAAGCAGTGACCAGCTTTAAAACAACAGCCTATACTTATTGCCCCCATTGCTCAGTATCTTCAGCATCCCAAGACACACATTTTAGTAGAGGACAGACGTGTACCCAGTCCTTCGACAACAAGGCACCCAAACACTGAATCATGAAAAGAGGAACGGTCAACACAACCCTACAACATGACAAAACCCTACAACGTGACCAGCTATACATCCACCATGCGACAGAAGTGGATGAGTGCCTGACTTGTGACAAACCAAAGCTGTCACTTAAAAATAGAAGTGTGAGTACCACCTGATGGAGGACATCTCCGCCATCTCTCTGTTTTTCACCTGACAAATACACCTCAAAGACATGCAGAATATAGTCACATGGGATGCTACAGGCTTGGATCCTCTTGACCTGTTGGAGCAAGAGGGATGGAAGAGCAGGACACAGCCACAGGGAGCCTGCTTTGCCTGTGCCACGTGCCAGCTTTTGCCCCTCTCCCACCGTGCACTTCCTTTCACCTTCCATAGAAATTCTTCCCATATGTTTCAAGCACATTACTGACAGATCGATCCCCCCTCAACTTTTTATTCTTCCATCAATGCTTTCAACACAGAGTGATTGCTCAAGTGCCCTTCTCCATCTTGCATTTCCAATTCTTTAAGGAATGGTCAATCTTGGTATGCATAATTATAATTGCAAATGGATCGTTTTATCTTGTACTCTTCTATTTTAATGGGATTATGGACAGTCAAATCTCTACGGTAACATTTAAAGTCAAAACCTCCTATGTTATTCAGTTGTGTTTTAGATACTTAAAAATATTAATATGCAACTAGTGATATTGTGAAAGATTAGATTTCTAACTACCCAGACGAGATACGACACCATAAATCTTATATAGTTTTCACTGATTACTAGAAAAATCTTTCAAAGACAGTGTAACTGCAATTTAGTCAAACTTCCTGCCATACAATTAGTCTGCAAGAGAGTGCTTCTGTTACGCTTTGTATTGTGAAAGGACAAAGTACTAGTGTGCAAAGTGAGGGAAGCTTTTAGTCTTTGTAAACAACTTTAGCACATAAAATATTAAAAGCAATGCTAAACTAATCTTTGGCAAGAATTACAGGCAATTCAGGGCAACTCGTATTATGAATTCGTTCAGTTTACCATTTAAAAAACATTAGAGTCTACCATTATGGTTGTGTATCACAGTGCTGTACATTAACCTCTGTAATTTTCTAACATGGTATATTGCAGTAACACAAATTAGCCTATCTGGCAAAAAGGCTTAAAAAGATGCAATATTTAAAGTGAGCAGACAGGAAAGCTCTTCTCTCCTTCCTGCCAAAGACAGCAAGAGAAAGTCCAGTCCTCTTTGCCTCAAAGCAAATGGTAAAATCCCATTAATTTCCACTGGAACCGACAGATCCGCAGCATCTGGGAAAGGATTCAGTCTAAATACATCACAGACATAACAGATGAATGATTTGGGGTAGAGGGGTCGTCTGCTCTCATTTTAACACTTCTGTGTAACAGGAACGGAGCAGGTCATTTCTGCAAGCTTGAAAATGCTTTGTGGGCTTTCAGTAGGATTTTCCCTTCAGCAGTTTTTTGCCTTTTGTCTCCATTTTCTTCTTGTTCATATGCCTAATAGCTTTCAAATCTGTTATCTGAGTGGAAGAAGCTTAAAGCCTACCACCCTTACTGTTGTGGTGCCCATGTGGATGAAAATTTTGTCCTCCTATAATTAATAGTAAAATATTTAGATTTCATATGTTCTGTAACAATCACATCCTTTCCACTATGGAAACAAATTGCAAGCTAAATTTTCACCTACGTATTCCAGGGAAGCTTTCATTGCAAGACATCTATTTAGGTACAGAAAAACAATCACAATAAAATACTTATCGTGTTTGCAAATGACTCTAATTTCCGAAGTTGAATTTGTCGGTCTTAAATATACCTAGCGACTGAAACAGAAAGATGGATTTGATTCCAGTTTTTTAAAGATATTTTTTTCTCTCAATTTGATTCCAGTTTTTTAAAGATTTTTTTTCTCTCAATGGGATGAGAAAGAGACTTTAAGAAATGTAAAAATTACAAAAAAAAATGGAGGAAGAAAGAAGCAAAAGAAGAAAGAGAAACAAAAGAAAAAAAGAAAAACAGAACACTGCCTAGTACTGGGACAGCATCTCTCACCTAAGGGATGTTGGAATCATGCTTCTGCTCTGCATCATGCAGAACACACACTTAAGCCTCACGTTCTCCCCTACGAGGCAGCTGGGACACTGTTCTCTTACCAATATAACTACCTGGCTCCCTTCCCTCATTTTCCACTTCTAACATATCAAACAGAACCTGAGAAAACTCCATCCAAAGCCATATGCTTCTGTGAAATATATTGAGTTTGAGGATAAAAAGGTCAGCTTCATTTTGTCTCAACTGGCTCTAGCTCCCAGCTGTGGGGATGGATGGCTGCTGGGATTAAGCGAGACTTTTGTGTGTGTCTTTGGAGCAGAAAGCAGCCATTATTTCACACTGGCATCCCAGGGACTTTTCCAAGCAATATACTAGTCCCAAGTGAGTTTGGAAGCAAGCAACCAGGCAGCTATGTGAAGCTCAGGCCCTGGTATTGGAAGACCCAGTGGGTTGCCTGCAACAGCAAGTCATTTAATTTGAGAGGAGAAGGGAGCCTGGGGTCCTGCCAAATCTAATCCTGCGTATACGTGTCACAGCTGGATTTCTTCAAGCAGGGGCTATTACACTGGCACACCGCTGACCAAAGTCTTCTGTTTCATGTAAATTCCCAGCAAAGACCTTAGGAGATAAAACTGATTAATCCTAATTAAAATGAGAATCAAGGAAATGACACAGTCTGTTGAATCTACTTGATGAATCAAAAGCCTCCCTCATTTCTATGCTAATTGTCTTTTTACAAATGTGCAATACTCTCATATGCACAGAATAATGTTTTCATATTTCTCTTCACTTGGAGCATCATAGGCCAGATGTTAGAAAGCACTCACAGAGCCCTTCTGCATATTGGGCCCCCGCAGAAATGCCTAAATGCATGTGGAGTACTTCTCAGACTTCTCCTGCCTTTAAAAAAGCTCAGAGCCTGGAGCAGTGGGACAGCCCAGACCCTGCAATTAGGGTAGAGCCAGCACTGGACAGGACAGAGCACCTCCCAAGCAGGACAAAACGTTGGCCCTGCTGCTTCCAGCTAGAGGGAGACATCACCCTCCGAGCCCAGAGACGAAGCCAAGGCCTGCTAGAAAGAGGGGAAGCAGCAAACAGCAGTTCTTCGTGGTCCATTTGTCAACGCAAAACTTGAGCCTGAGCCTAGAGAAGACATGCTGCCATCCTAGACCCAGTGCACACCCATCCCACGAAAATAAATATTATAGACATTTAAACACGCCATAAAATGTGTAGCACTACACGAGCCTAGATGCCCCAGCAGCTCTGGGAAGGGAACAAGTGATGAGTTAAATTTAACAAGATGAACCCAACGAATCCTTCCTCTCAGTTTGCACAAGACTGATAACACTTAGAAGAAATACTGTTACTTGAATTAGATGAAATGTTACTTGAATTTTCGTAAAAAGGCTACTTTCACATAACACCGTACCACTGTACAGACATTTGGAAAAGCAATCAACGTGCAAAGGCATTCTTGAAATGAAGAAATGCATAACAGATCCTTTCAAAGACAGTTCAACTCAGGATGTGAATGATTTAAAGAGGAATGAACACAGCACACTGCTAACCCCAGCAAACCGAGAGGTGGGATGCATTTGGCACAGGAGGGGTCTCCTTCTCTGTATGTATGTAACACATTAAAGAGAACCACATTCAATTTGTATTCAGTCAAAATAGTATGTTGCCTAAAGTTGGGGGGGAAAACTAACCTACAAAAAGTGGTGAAGACAAACTGGATGAAATCCAGAATCTGCTGTGTTACTTGCTTAGACACCATTTATTATGGTTACGTTTTATTATACAGTAGTAAAAAATTACAAGGCAACATCCTGTGTTATTTCCCACTGGGATAAATGATACAGATGTACTATTAAATCTCAAAACCAGCACCAGTCTGCCAGGCTACATTCCATTTGTGTCTTTATAATGTGTCAATAGGCTGACATTTATGCCTTCTGATGGTAAAGCTATTTATATTATAGACATTTAAATATGCCATAAAATGCGTAGCGCTACACAAGCCTAGAACCCTGACAATCCTTACCAAAACAACACACACAAAGCAAAAATCCCACCAGACACTACCATCCGAACTTAGGAGATACTGTCTCCATCTTTTCCATGCTAAATCAATCTTCTGAGGGTTTCTTTAAACATCCTTATAAAAGAGGGTTAAAGCAACCTTTCTGCTATGCACAAGTTCAAGGCATAATTAGCTTTCATCTTGCTTTATAGACTTTTGTGTTTTCCCAAAACAGCATTCTTCAAAACCTAAATCATCGGCCTTGTGATCTGTTGGGTGACAGGACATGGCAAACCCTTAAGCAGAACTGCAGGCCACCAGGCAGCCCTATCCCAAAATTTGCAACTTAAAATAGGAGCTGCGAGGCATCTACCCAGCTCTGTATTGCCGTTGACAGCAGCTGGGGAGTCCTTCATGAAGGTCCATCGCAAACCACTGCCCAAGGGCATCCTAAACTATGCAAATACACTGCTAAGTGGATGGCCCTACAGGGATCTCATTGAACCTCATGGAGAACAACTGGGGATGGTCACTGTGGGCCACAGTTGGTGTGTGAACTAGGATGCAATCTCACCATAGTCACTGGCACCAAGGATTTGAAGAGCATCTTGTCCCATAACTCTTGAGTTAAAATGAGATCTCTCTGCCTGGGCGCCCAGCAGTTCCTTTGAAAAGGCCAACCTTGTGAGAAATCATGACAAAACGCCCAGAGATCCTGTTATTAAATGGCCCACTTGTGGGAAACATGAAGACAAAAACGTGCAAACTAACATACAGTAATTATCTTGGCCCCATTGATGGTCTCTCCATAACACTGTACCCCAAATTCTGCTAACTTGAAACAAGATGAATGGCTCTTAGAAACTGAGGTCAGAGAACCAGGTTCAGGGACACAGAAATTCATTTTCAGTGCTAGACGGTCAGAATTCAAAAGTCCATCCACAGCCTGATTACAGGAGCTGCCCAGGCCAGAAGTAGACTAGGACAGTGGTAGCAATGCACAGGGACTGCAGAAACAGCAAAGGAAACAGGGTTTGGTCTGAAACCAAAGCAGACAACCTCCCTGTGCCCCAAGGCTGTTGTTGAGGCACTTCTTGTATGTATCAAGTTCCTTAATACTGTAAAAGATAAGCAAACAAAAGCAAAGAATGAGTCCAGAAATATGCAGCCAGGGAGGACATACTGGAAGGAGGGCTCCATGCTCCAATTACTATCCCCCCAGCAACTGGCATGCAGGGAGAAGGAAAAGTTACGCGCACGCTACCTCAATAGCTTACTGCAGAGATCACATCTTGAAATGGTTATGATTGAAGTAAGGGCCGCTGATATTTCAGAGGCTTATTTAAAAAATCCTTATAAGAAGATTACCATAGAAAACAAAGTTCTACGCGTTTTTTCCTCTGAGAACGACATCAGAGCCTAACGCATTAGAAATGCAACTGCACCAGACACTGCACTAGGACTGCCTATGCTCAGGCTCCAAGAAGTGAAATGCCAGGCGGCTCCACTTCATTACAGTGCTTACAATCAAAATGAGACAGAAAGTGGTTGCTTCTCCACTCTGACAAGTTTTTAATTGCACCTAGAAATTACCTCCTACTTTAAATTTCATTTGGAGATAGTGTCTAATAGAGGCTGCTCAGGATGAGTTTTCCACACTTCTAAGTAATTATTATTAACGTGACACTAGCATCCTTCACTGGAATTTTATGCCACTTAAATAACTTTTTTTTAAAGATGTATTTATCATGAAACTTAGAATTCAATATGACTGAAATGCAAAATTATCCTGACCTTTTGATTTTGAGTGGCTCACCAGCCACAGTTCCTCCTCCATGCAGAGGCCCATCCCCTTTTCTATTTTGGTGACATTAGTAAACATCTTCTGAAGTGCAAAGGAAGACCTTCCCACATCAGAGTTTAAAGGCCTCACATACAGGCACAGCCTTAGATGATATTAATATCCAACACAAGAATAAAGACTGCTAACAGACTGCATTGTCTCAAGATGATGAGGTCCAATCTACAAGTCCCAGGATGGCCAGATTTTGATGAGTGTCTTCCATGACCTTTAAAAGAGCCTTCACAAGCTCATTTTATGAGCTTTGCAACCTGTCAAGCAATATATTGCATGCAATTCCGACACACCAAATATCACCAACTTTGGGGCATCAGCAGAGCACAGGCTTTGGAAATCCTGTACTGGGATGTGAAGCAAGAGCTTATATAGTGGAAAAGCTATTAAAAGATGTGCCTTAGCTTTTTGATCATCATTGCTTGCATTCACAAAATGGGGCATGTGAATAAAATCCAATGTGAGGGGTGAGCATGTACTGTAAATCTTCACCATAAGGATCCGCTATGAGCAGGAGCCAAAAGCCACCATGGAAACAGGAGTCTCTTTGCAGATATTCTCACAAATTCAATTATCTAAATTATCTACTATTGCAATCCAGGGGGACTGGCCCTCTAGCTAATAATAAAGATTATTAAAAGGGAAGGAAAAAAAAAAAAAAAAAGAAAAACAGAAAGCTTCCTGCTGCTTCTAATGCAGAAAATAACCCTTTACCAAAAGGACAGGCTACAAGGATGTTAAGGGATGCTACAAGAGATGTAGCATTAAGGAATTCTTGAAGGAAAATCCTTTAAGTGTCTCCCCAGTTAGAGAATCACAGAATTCTTCAGGTTGGATAGGACCTCTGGAGATCATCTAGTCCAACCCCCCGCCAAGCAGTACACAATAAGTTACTATGCAGTAAGAGTGTTCAATACCTTTTTTTCTGAGAAGTGAAATATACATAAATATAAAAATGACAGACATATAAAGACATCTCTGACTACAGCTATTTTGGAACCGACTGCAACTGTCTTTGGTTTCTTACTCCAGATACCACGATGTTATCAGAAGCTTTTTAATGTCTTTTAAGACCTTTTCCAGTTATTCCTAAATTATTAGGTGTGAATATGTGCATGTGTGTGGTATTTCTTTATTTCTGCAACCACGTGATAAACTGCGGTGCCACAAGATAAATTGCATTCAGTTTACACGTTTGACCTCCTCACTTGAACTCTGCCTGCTAATCCATTTCAGCTGGGACTATTTCTAATACACCATACTTCCAAACACCTTTCCAACAGCTGTAGGGGCTGTGTGTGTGTGTGTTATGTTTTAAAACGGATTTTGCGTTAAAAATATTTTCTTCTTTGCACCAGAAAGTGGAACAGATCAGAAACAGAAAGACGATCCACCTGGCTTTGCCGGGCTGACATCGCTTCAGCCTCCAGCCGTGCAAGACACCGCTCCACCCCGCTGAAGCCATCAGGGTCTCTGCTTTCCATGGTTTTCATTACGCGGTTCTCCGACATGCAGAGCCTGCGGTTTGCAAGATGTCACACCTCCCATCTGTAAACAGGGTGATTTATAGCAGAGCTATTTGAACAGCTGCCCTGGCTCCTAGGAGCGCCAGGATTGAGTGTCAGACACGTCTTGACCCAAGAGGCAGCAAGTGCTGCTATAGGTATTTGGCAAATATTTCTGAGTGTGCATCTGATGTTGGGCACTTGCACCTTGAACGGCGTCCCTACTAACGTCTGCTACACACCTATGCTTCCATTAAAAACCTCCTCATAAGCAAGACTTCTCTCTACAAGCATTCTCATGAAGGTTTGGAGATCCATACCTAGTCTTGATGCAGCACGCTACCTCACACGGGTGGGGTAATGTCGTAATGTCCCTAATGCCATAGAGAGACGTCTGTTGTGACCTGGGCACGCAGTTAAAACAGGCACTCAGCTGCTTGCTACCTGCTGAACTCCTGCCAAGCAGTTTGTACAATCCTCCCTTTTCAGGAAAATTGCTGCAACTTCTGGAATTAAGAACAAATAGCTCAGCTCGTTCGTTGCAATATAAAAAGTGTAACCAAGAATCAAATTGATTTGCTTTTCATTTCAAAGCAGGTAACTCTGGATTTTAATTGTCATTGCTGTTGGTACCCAGAGGTAGCACATACCCAGCTCTCACTAACACAGATTTTCTCTGTGTATTTGAGAAGGTCACTGCTTTTCAACAGCTTAATTTTTTTTTTCTTTTTTTAAATTTCCTTGCTTGGTTTCACTCTAAATTTTTTAAAAGGTAAACAATAAAGTTTTGTTTGCAGTTAGCCAGAATAAACAAATCATCTCTCAAATACTCACCACAATTTTTCACAGAAAGGACAAGAATAAGTGTTATAATAACTTGCTTAAATATCCGTGACAGAAGAGTCCTTCTGTTGCAAAGCTGCTGCTTGCATTTGACACACCTGACCAAACAGCAAAAATATCACTTTCTCAGCTTCTTCTTGAATCTCAGGCAAGATGGATGCTCCTGGTAGCACTTCTCTTTTATTTAGTTTATGAGTACATTTACTATCCATTCCAAAGCCTGAGAGCATCTAACTGCACAGTTTAAGCATGAACTTAATTCTACGTATGCTCTAAAACCCCAAGATTCACCAGTGCATGCTGCCATGCCATCTTTTATAAATGGTGTAAAACTTAAAACTTAGCATTACTGCTGCAGCAAGGCAAACCAGCCAGCCCTTCTCAGCTCCTGACAACTGAGGGGTCTCATCAGCATCTGTAAAAATACCATGGATGAAAATTAAGGATGTGAAGGACCCTGCTGTACTGGGGCCTGGCTGTATTTTTCCAAGAGAGGCTTGATCGCATCAGATACAAGAACACAACTGGCTGAAGCAATTACACCTGCATTTGTTATAAACTGCAATCAAATATTCATTTCATTTTGCAGTGTCATCAGTAGTCTGACACAAGCAAAAGCAAATTAAGATGCAGGCAAGTATTTCAGGTAAGCATATATTTTTTAAAGGAGCTAAATTACTGGTTATTTACATCACAGAGACATATTGGGTGGGATGTCTGCAAGAAAAACCTAGCAACTCGCAGACTGGTTTCAGGGAAAACAGCTTTTGTGTGGTGGTCCATCACAACAAATACACCAACACACAAGGTGACATTTCTGTACCCACAGTAAGCCCACATCACAGATGCTTTCAGCTTCTAGAAAACTGTACTCATTTGTATCCAATAGCTGTGTTTGACTACCTTCTAGGCATATAGGTTTTAGTGGACACATTTTTTTCTATAGTCACATAAATAAATGAATAATCCCTTCCAAATTAAAAATAAATAAAAAAATAAAAGGCATTAAGCAAAAGTCCATTTTTTCTTAAGTGCTCCTTTAAGGAAGTTTTGCACAAACAGGTGTCTCAATGGATACCAATGTTTTTTTTATAGCTGTCTTGTTTTCAAATATGAGAGAGGGTTCGTTGACTCTTAAAATGACGAGCACTCCTCTGGCTTTCCTTAAAATGGAAGCAGCAGTGCATTGCCCAACTTTTCCAAGTGTAACTGTTGACCGAGGCTAATCAAGGGAGGAGGAGCTTTTACTAATGGTTTGACCTGAGAAAAAGACGACAGAACTCCAGTAATTGGAGCAAAAAAGGCTTTAATTTTCTTTTTTTTAATGAACCATTACAGAGGTCATTTGTCCAAAAAGCATCAGCTGCTGAACATCTCGGAGCAATTTCTGATTATCCCCATTCCTGCTGGTGCTTCTTCGTTGATATGGAGAAGTATAAACAGAGAAACATTGTTCTAAACATTTGACCAGAGCAAGGGTATTGGTTGAAAAAACATCAAATGAATGACAAAAGGAAAACACAATCATTTAAACAGCATGAAAAAAAGCAGTGCTAGCCATTCAGCAGAATATTGAGAAGCAATATGTTTGCATGCAGTATTAGGTTTATCAGTAAAAATTCCGCTTTGAAGAAAGCTTTTCTATCATGGTTCTTTTCTTTCTTTTCCCTCTAATGATCTGTACACACACAAAGGAAAGTAATCTTAAAAGAAAAAAAAGTCATTGTGCCTCAATGGTGCATGATGTAATGGCTGGTGTTGCTGAGCACCCCTCGT
Source organism: Cygnus atratus (assembly GCF_013377495.2). Lineage (NCBI taxonomy): Eukaryota > Metazoa > Chordata > Aves > Anseriformes > Anatidae > Cygnus > Cygnus atratus. The sequence continues at coordinate 13,076,205 of NC_066365.1, read as the reverse complement.
ATATGCTGGAGCAAAATCCATGCCCTTTGTACAGGCGGATTCACAAACTCTGAAAATTAGAAGATTAGAATCAGATTTAGATTAGAATCTTAGATTTAGATTAGAATCAATTCTATGATTCTATTTTTCACAGAATTCTCAATATTCTGCTCAGTTATGGCTGTGGGCACCAATTCCCACACAGCTTCCTCTAATTCCCATAAATTCTTCCAATCTCCTACCCCACAGCTTCCAGCAGAGCTACTACAGACCAAAAATTGCAGAAATGGTTGGTAAAGTTAGGAGTGGGGGGTACCACTCTCTTGCTTTACTGAAGTTGATGGTAAAACACCACTGATGCAAAAAAGGATTAACAAACCCACTGCAGATCCCGATGCCAACCACCACGCCACACAGACTGGCTTCGGAGGACCATGCCAGCTGAAGTATGAATTTCCTCGAAAGGCAGTCCATACACAAACCTGACCAGCATCTGGCATCACGAGGAACGTTCAACGTCCTCAAATTGTAATTTATCAGGCACTTGCCAGCTGGAATCTCCTGGAATGCTCATCAAAACCACTCACATCTATTCTGAGCACTGGGTGATCTCACATTAGAAATGGGAGCAGCTCTTTGCTTGTCCATCTCAATCCCTTGCTCAACACCAGCAACACAAGGACTTCTCTATAACCCCTATCTTCACAACCTCTTTCCCTTCCCCTTTATATACTTATTTTATGTATATATATATTATAATATATAAATAATACATATAATTAAATATATAATTGTCTTATATATATACTTCCCCTTATGTTTCTGTTATTCACATCGTACCAGCAGCGAGAGAATGACAAAAAAAAAAAAAGTTGCAGTGATAAACAAAATGTATATAAGCAGAGCTGCCAGGAAGGTGTGTTTTTGCTGAGCACTATCAGAGAAATAAATTATAAGGAAATGTAACTGCTGCCTATTAAGAGACAGATTTATACGATAGCTAAAGCTTTCATAGTTTATGAAACAATGTCTAATAAAATGGCACAGCTATGATTTAGTAAGGTGTTTAAATTCGTCGTTACATATATTTTGTCTTTCAGACTGGCCTTCGCTCCCAAGTCATACATTGGCTTTGTCTGATACACACATCTATTTTTGCATATGTAATGAACTTATCAGTTTCCAGTAGAAAAGGCAATTTTAGAGCTGTCTCCTCCTAAGGTTTGCACTTAAACATGCCAGATGACTCATTCACTGTGCTAATATGTACATTGAATTAAACAAGGCGAAAAGGGTTAAAGGGTGTGACTCTGTGCAGCACAGTAGGAGGATAAGAGAATAAAGAAACTGTACTGAGAGGGACCACCTCACACAGCAAGACACACTGGGGGTGGAGAAAAATAACGAAAAAAATCTTACATATTTTTATCATTTGCTAGGACCACGTAGTTTCTTGTACGTTAAACCTTGATCAGGTGGGCAGCCTCTTCACTGCTGTCAACACAAGTCTGGGGGGCTGCGCTGCAGAAACAGAGGCTGAGATTTCCAAAATCACTGAAGCCAATCACTTTTGGTCACCTGGATAAGGAAGCTTCATCCTCAGGCGTGCTGAGGCTCCCAAACCAGCTTCCAACATCAGCAGAAGCTGGTGGGGGGTTAAGCATGTCTGAGATTTGGGAGGCTGTATTTCAAAGCCTCACTTTGGGCATTGTTCTCCTGGATCCCGGCCCAGACACACAGATCTCCAGGCTGGAAGGGACTGATGGATCAGCTGCGCTTGGGTATTCTGTGTAACACACGCCACAGGACTTCAGCCTGATACTCATATCACACTGAGTGCACTAACTGATGGTCAGTCTGTGCCCTGCTCCAGAAAGTGGGAAACTAGAGGTTACTTTATCAAAACCAACATTTTTAAGGTTCAGGGAAGAACTACATCAAACTCCGGTTCCCCTCCCTGGTCTCATCATACACATGGTTTATTCCAGCCACAAGAAGAAAACAAAATCTGCAGCATTTGGTTCTGTAGTCACAACAGAGAACCAGGGCTGGGCATTAGGACAGCCAGTTGCATACTGCAAGACCGCTTTCTTAACAGAATCCCCATAATTTCCATAAATAGTTAAATGAACAAAACCAGAAAACCACAATGAAAATGGATTGCCCAGTTACAACATTTTGAAAACAAAGTCCAAAAGACTTCTCTGTGGGATTTAATAAATGCTGAATTTCAAATGAACATTTGGAGAGAACTTACAATTTTCAGAGCACTGTGGAAATGCAACATAATGAATAATCTATAGTCCTGCTCAGTATGCCTGCAGCCCTCTGTTTCCTGAGTATCTGCATGCTTCAGCCTGACTTGTGTCCTGCATCCCTGTGACCTGAGAGCCACCAAAAACCAACGTACTGGCAAGGTGCAAGAATTTCCTATCAACAAGAGCTCCAGACACTATGCTGAAAGATCCCTGATTTGGCTCTTCTCTATGTTTTAAAGCAGTTTCCAAGTCAGAGTCAATTTGCAGCCAAGATCTAGTTAATACAGCTCATAAAATACTACTCCATTACTCCATCCAGCTAAATAGGGAAAAAAATACACAGCGCGGCAAATAAATAGAAGTGTTTTACCGCTATTATCTCTTGGACCGTTTTTGCAGCTCCCGTTTTGCGTTCTGCTTTTTTTTGTTTGTTTTGTTTTGCTGTTTCCCAAATAACAGAGGACTTCTTATGTCTATCATCAAAGATGCTTACAAGTCAGCTCTCTCTTTTAGTCACAGCACTTAGGAGAGTAAATAATCTTAATTGCCTTGCACACTGCTGACTACATCAACAGGGATACTCCACAGAAAGAAGCTGGTACGTCTCTCTTGTCATCAGGGATGAAAGAAACTCTGGAGAAAACACAAGGACTGCAGGAGCCCATGGAAGCCTGACTGATGGGTCAATGTGCCAGGACAGCTTCTGACATCGAGGCACATATTTATCTTTCCTATCTAGCTAGCCTACAAACTTATGTATGTTCAACTGGGACACTGGACACCCAATCTCAGATGGGAGACTGGATCAAAGAATCAACCACCATTAACCCTAAAGGAGGTGGATATATTTGCATGAGCCTCGTCAAACCAAAGCATGCACCTGCCTTTCTGAAAGCAGCGATGCTGCTGGAGTTGCCTGCAAGACTTGAATTAGAGCCTGGAGTGGAGGGCAGGTGAGGCACAGGCTTGGATTTCTAGGAAGAGAGCAAAAGACAAACTGTGAAATGGGGACAGATACTGTTTGATAGCCTTGTACTGCAATCAGAATCATACAGATCTACAGTTGTTTTGGGGATATTAACACTTCAACAGTGAAAATGTCTGAAAGTGCTACAAAGCCTCCAGGTTTTTGAGGGCAATCAAGAGATTTGGTATTTTTGGCAGCATACAGGAAATCCGAGCAACGCCCTGTACTTACTGAAGGTATCAGGACAGGATTGCATATCTTCTGCAAATATCAACCTTTGGCTACAAGTACGAGCAGAGACAGCTTTCCAGGAACTCCAAATTTCAAACAGGCAATCATTAAGTGCACGGGAAAACACTGCTGGGTGCACTGGGTGCTCCTTCTGGCACTACTTTGCTTTTACCTAATGTAAGAATTTCCCCTTCTGTCTCTTCCTGCTGCTCCTACTAGGGTCAAAAAAAAAATTTAAAATCAAGGCAAGGTCTGCCTGTCCTAGGGGTAAATAGCAGTAAATAGCAGAAGCTGCCCTCCCAGATTAAGCTCCTACTCTCTACTGAACAACAGCAAGAGGTTGCTGCCCCAAAGACCTCCAACCCATATGCATAATTTATGACACTTAGCTTTGGGTGACCCATTTAGCTGCCTCAGGCAGAATGGAGCACACACTGAATTACCATCCACCCTCACAAGCCCTGTGGGCCTTCCTTGCACCATTTATATGGTTGCACCAGATTTGCCAAAACAAAGACACGCCTAGGTTTGAAAACTGTTTTCCTGGGAACACAAGTGGAAGACTGGCTACTGAGCTCAATTCCTTCAACGGCCTTGAAAAGAGGCAGCTGGAAACTGGCACAGATTAAAGGGAAGACAGGCGTTTGTACCAGCTACATACCCACTGTGGCTGGGACTCCTCGCCCCACTCTGCCAGCTTCAAGACAAGGACAGTTAGCTCCAGCTTATCATCTATTCCGGTTGCTTAAGGGCAAAAATATGCTACGCTGCATGACAAAGGCAAGGGGGCTTTGATAGATACATTATGCCTAAGCCTGGAAATAAGACAACACAGAGAACACTTACTTAAGAGGAAGGGCTGAGCGTTTTACAAATGTTCTTCCCCTTTCTGTCTCCTCCGCTTTGAAAAAAGCGCAGAAAAGAGAGAAAGCAGCAGGACCCCAAGCATCGGCTTGCTTCCAAAGTCCACTCTGACTTTTTATTCCTGGAAGCAATTTTGTTTGCCAGGGAGGAAGAACTTACTGGTACCAGGAAAACAGCAGTGACAGCTTCCCAATTAGCTGTGTGGAGCCTGTTTGCATCTGGAACAAAAGCAGCCTTCCCCCCGGGAGTCACCGCAGCAGGGTGAGCAGGCACTGCTCAGCCAGGCTTCCCATCCTCTGCTGTGGCTGGAAGTCAGCCACAGGCAACATAAGGCTTCGGAGAAACCAAAAACCCAAAGCGACTGTTAAATTTTTTTACACAGATAAGTAATGGAGTATGGAGTAAAATGCCTAGAGGTAATGCTTGGCACTGGAAGCCATGGAGCCATTGCTCAGGGCTGCTCCGCTCACCCCAGCCAGGGAATCCATCCAGAAGTCTGGAAGCTACTTCTTAATCCTGCAGACATCATCTCCTGAAGGCTGACTGCTGAATTCCTGAGGCGGGGAACCTCGCAAGGGACTTGACTGCAGGAAAACGAACTCAGCTTCACAAGGAAAGAGCATATTCAGCAGAATACAGCCAGGCTTGGAGGCGTGCAGAGCTGGCAGGACCCAACGAGGTAACGGCAGATGAGTGCTGGGAGACACTGGGCGCTCAGCAACACTTCAGTGGAGATCTACTCGTTCCTCTTGGGTCTGCTCCAGCCCCTGAAAAAGGGAATTAATTCATTGCTCTGGCTTTTCCAAAGTGGACGCTCCAGTAGGATGGAGAACAGGCAACAATGGTGGAGGGGAGCTGAAAGAAGGGGAAGAGGGTCTGAGGCTGTGGAGCTTGCATGCCTTGGGGGAACTGGGCTCTATCCCTGCTGCCCACAGAGCACTCACTGATGAAGGAAATCCATGGCATGCATGCTTTTCAGAAGTGGACAGTAATTGTATATTCCTCTTTTATGGATTTCTGGATCCAGGATCTCTGTTTCAAAACTTGTGTGCACACAAAATTACAGATGAAGTCCAGAGAGCCCGTGCTTTGGTTATACAAAGCAAGACATGTGCTCACTACGTGGGCACATCCGACCGCACGCACTGCATGGGTGCATGAAGCTCACCATGTACAGCACAAGGCTCCCGTTCCCAAGGGGAGGAAGGCTAACAAATGGAGCTGACATCTCCACACTGAAGCTATTGACAACGGGAAAGGCACTCAAGCTTTTTGAACACGTCCTTCCACATGGCCTATTGCTTGCCGGATAAAATGAAGTTAGGACTGAAATGTTTTAAAGCCAAATACGCTCAGGTCTCCTAGGGGCTTCTGAAGGCATCCGAAACAGTGAGAAAAGCAAGTTCCTTGGGCAGGCAGAGAAACCAGGTCATGTCATGTTTTCAGAAAATGTTTACCCTCAGCTACCAAGCTGGTTAACCTTGTTGGGGAAGAAAGGTTTCAGCGGAGGGGAGCCCCAGCACTGTTTCATTTCCAGCTTCAAATTTCCTCCCTCCACCACCACCCGACGCACACGGCCAGCTAACAGCCTCTGGCAGCCCGACTTCCAGCCAGGCAGCTCAGCAGCCATTCCCACTTTTCAGAGAAAAAACAGGATTGTTTTTAAGAAAACCACAGCCCTCAACCACTACAGTGGATGTTTCAACCCTTAATTTCTCTGGAGGCAAAACAGTGCTCCACACCAGGCAGAAGGGAAGAAACTGTGCAAAACACTTCCTACCTCTGCTTTAAAATATAGCATGTAAACTCCATCATTTTGATTTTGCCAGTCTCATAGCCATACTACAAATTATTTCTGCACTGGGCTAGACTTCCCTTCAACACAAATTCTTGACTTCCCTTCAATGCAAACTGTAAGGAAGGGTTTCCTGCCCTCCTTACTGCAGACAGGTGTTTGCTACAACTGGGAATCATCTTTAATCTTCGACTTGCAAATTATAGTAGTGGGATGATGCAGGGTGGCATTTAACCCCGTATGAAAATATTGCAAACAAAAGTTGGAGCATGATACTGATGCATGATGACATGCATGATGCATACCTTCTAAGCAATGGAGGAAAAACCTTGCTTTGAGGACAAATGAGGCTACAGGTGGTCCCCTCGCATGAAAAAGAAAAAGCAAACATTAAAGCTCACTGCTTTTCCCCAGGAAAAAGCAGGAAAAAACCCCACCAAAAGCAGGTCCTGGGTGCCTGCTCCCTGCTTTGTCACAGGCTCCTCCTGCACCATCACGATGAGCGCCACAGCAAGGGCAAAAGGCAGCCACTGGCAAAGCTCTCGGCTCAAACACTGTCAGAAAGGTGGCTGCTAATTCCTTGTTCTCTTGTGAACGTGCCAAGGAGGGTGCAGTGGCTGTAGCTACATGATATCATTGCAAATTAAGGACCTTGTGAATAATTTATTTACATTTAGGGAGGCACTGATCTCTTCTCTCTAGTAACCAAGGATAGGACACAAAAAAATGGCACTAAGCTATACCAGGGGAGGTTCTGACTGGATATTAGTAAAAAATTCTCTACTGTGAGGGTGGTTGAACACTGGAACAGGGGTCCGAGAGGGATGGTTGGTATTCCATGCCTGTCAGTGTTCAAGAGGCCTCTGGATAATGCCCTCAATAACATGCTTTAACTTTTGGTTAGCCCTGAAGTGGTCAGACAGTCGGACTAGATGATCTTTTTAGGTCTTTTCCAACTGAACTACTCCATTCCATTACCTAGTGGATATGCATATATATACATACATACACACATCCATACTCTGCACTGGTGCGGCCTCACCTTGAGTACCATGTGCAGTCTGGGGTGCCACAATATAAGAAAGATATTAAGCCGCTCAGAGAGTGTCCAAAGGAGGGCAACAAAGATGGTGAAGGGCCTAGAGGGGAAGATGTATGAGGAACGGCTGAGGGCCCTTGGTTTGTTCAGCCCAGAGCAGAGCAGGCCAAGGGGAGGCCTCATGGCGGCCTGCAGCTCCCTCACGAGGGGAGCGGAGGGGCAGGCGCTGAGCTCTGCTCTCTGGAGACAGCGACAGGACCCGAGGGAACGGCATGGAGCTGGGACAGGGGAGGGTCAGGCTGGGTGTTAGGGAGAGGTTCTGCACCCAGAGGGTGGTCGGGCACTGGGACAGGCTCCCCAGGGCACTGGTCACAGCACTGAGCCTGCTGGAGTTAAAGAAGAGTTTGGACAATGCTCTCAGATACACGGTCTGTTTTTCTGGATGGTCCTTTGGGGACCCAGGAGTTGGACTCAATGATCCCTGCGGGTCCCTTCCAACTCAGATACTCTATGACTCTATGTTAACAGAACATCTGGCACACAGTGTGCTAAGGACTAGGGTATCCTTGCATAAAAAAAGGTATTACTGACTGTTAGGTACCATCCTAAGCAATGAAATCAGAAGAAGTTTTAGATATACCTCTGTCAAGTTTGCATCATGATCCTGAGGTTTTCATACCCCTGACAAAATGGCTTGGTTTAAGGTTTTTGTTTGCTTGGGGGGGGGCCGAAGAGGAAAGAAAAGACAAAAACAAAGCCACAAAAAGCAAATCTTTGAACTACAGAGAGGAAATGAGAAGTGCACTATGTAAAAACAGATCCACTTTAAACCCTCAAGTCCATTTGAAGCTTCTATTTATAAAAACAGCTGACTAGAAAAGAAAAAAAATTAGGCAATCAGGTCATTTTTAGGATAAAGGGTGTCCCTTTGACTATACACAACTCCTCTTCCCACCAGCCATTTCACCTGCCTTTGAAGGCTGCAGATAGCTTACTAAAGCAGAACAGAGCATTTCATCGGTATTCACTCCAAATTACGCTTGTTTGCTTTTATTGGTGAATTATTTTCAAGGGCTGCAATAAAGGCTGCAACAGACTGCCTAAAGGTTTACACTAGATTCCTTTGCCATCTTGCCTCATTTAAGGCCAGAACAAAATGACGGGTTTTTTTCCTTCTTTTTTTGTTTGGTATGACTATACTCTGACAATCTGCACATTGTAACGCCTGAGGCAAGGATATACTGTAGTAGGTTAGGAGAAAAACTGCACAGTAACATCTTACAACTATGCAGCTACCTCCTAAGATCAGTTTTCTTATTCAGACCTTAATTAAAAGAGTAAGAACTGAGATTAGCAGAGTCCCTCTTACTTGAGTGCAGTGGAAAATCCCAGACAGCTTTCCACCAAAGGCTCCCCACAGCTTTCCCTACAGGATTTCAAATAGACTTGGAAGAAGCCCAGCTACCTCATCTCCTTGGCCAAGGAGAAGAGAAACACAATGGAAATGTGTGACACCTTACCGCAGCTTGATAAAAGGAGACTTTTTGATGCAACTGGTGAGATGCATTGCCACGAGGCTGCACTTGGGGTGACACATGGGAATTTGACTGGGTGACAGCATCTCTGAACACAGCAAGCTGCGTGTTACACAGCACTTGGCAGAAATGCTCAAGGAATAGCAAGCCAGCCACGGTGAACAGTGGCACCACTACTTCTGGTTTTTCAGCATGGAGCTACATTCAGCACCTTTGTATGTGTCAGTACACAGCTGGAAAAGTGAACATGCACACAGGTATACAGAGAGTTTGAGGGAGGACCACACTCTGGCAGTAACAAGGAAGCAAAATGAACAGGACTATGGGGATTTTTTTTTTTTTGACATCTATTAAAGTTCCCTCTGCATAAGTTAGAAATATTCTGCTAATCAGGTATTTGCAGAAAATCCCCTGTCTCCTGAAGAGCTATTGTGCTAAATTTGTAGGCTAAATCTAGTCATTAAAATTGAAAATAGAAGGACACTGGTGCATGGCCCTGTTCAACATCATAGCTGTTTCTCTTCCACTTACAAACCATCTCTGCTTCTGTCCCTCAAAGGCTAGAATTGCACCCTGCGGTCAGAAAAGGAAGTGACATTCAGGATCAGAAAAGTTAAGCCTCCAAAGTTCTGACATATGGATATCAGAGCACGATTCAAAACATAAAAGTCATTGCCTAAGGACTATTTGACCTGAACAGCCATACATTTTTCCATACATTTATAATCCTTCCTAAAAGAGGTGAAAAAAAGGAGCAACAATCTTAAAAAATCATGCAATTTTTCATTACTGGAATTATTTAAATCGGTATTGACAAAGACTCTGTTAATTCCAGGAGAAAATTGGAATCTCTACTTTAAAAAAAAAGAAAAGTAAATTAAAAAGGAAGTTGCATGATAAAGCACCATTCTGAACATGGCCCACAAAGACCTTGAATTAAGTAAGCTCGCAGGATGTTATGGTTATGCTTATTCTTTACAGGCATACAACAGGCATTTTCGAACTATTTCCAGTATTTTAAAGAAAAATCAGTTGTGATACAAAATTGGTGTGGGGGAGAGGACAACAGATTTGCTTTACGTTGGAGAACATCATGTGTTTACAACCCTGCTCTCCCACTCCTGACAAGCACATATCTTAGCTACGAACAGTTGGACAAGGAGAAGTTGCCAGTGAAAGTCACACACAGACGTGCAGAAGGCACAGAAGGCACCCCCCTCCACCACCACCACGTCAATTAGGAAAAGAAAAGCTTCATCGTTTAGACACGGGGATTAAATAGACGGATCCAACCTCCTCGTTATCAGTAAAGCTGCTATTCCCCCAAAACATGGAAGATCACGGTCAAGATTTATGGTTGTCTCTTGAAAGGTGGCCATGATCCTTCCCTGTTTCTGACACCCTAGATGATACCTGGCCATACTGTGCTCCTGTCTTACCCTCAAAGTCATGGAGGGAAGAGATGAAGAACCTGCCAAAGAGTCAACAGGGCAGCATGCTGCCTCTGCAATATGCGGCGGTGCCTTTGGCCACTGAGAACATATATATCCTTTTTATTGCTGACTTACGATAAAGCAAACGTGTATTTCAGCTATTCTATCAGATGACGAAGCTCTGTTTAATTAATCTCTAATCACTTTAAAAATGATACGTTCCTGCGAGTCACTGGAGACCTGCTGGTCATGGCAACTGGCACATCTACAGAAAGGAATTCTGAGAACAAGATGAATTTGCTTTAAAAATTATTTAAAAGCCACTTGGTCTAATATACTCTATAACCATTCCCCAGCAAGTCTAAGTACAGATTTTCAAACAAGCATTTAAGGTTTTGCTCCAGTATACCCATTCAAGCCAGGATGTGTCTAAATTTGTGAAAGTTTCAGCAATGATTCCTAATCACGGCGTAACACAAACTTCTCAAGGGCACGTCAGGTTTATCTTCTTTCAAGTTTTTTGCTACACCACTGAATTTTTAAGCACAGCTTCAGTAAATAATGAGTTTACAGATTGGGACTGTTCCCAAAGCAAGGTACCTGCAACTGGTAATGAAATAAAAATGTAAAATACATGTCAGTTGCATAAGCTACATATCACTCCTGAATTGTTGTATGGACTAATGGTCACAGGAGACCATTTCAAAGCTGATATGGTAGCTTTATAGGCAGAAAAGGGGTTAGGATGGCAATGGTAATAAAGTGGGAGGAAAGCAGAGTGCAAGATATCGTTCATTATTTTACTACCGCAGTACCTAAAAATCCCAGAGGAGTCCTAAGCTCCCACCCGCTAAGTACTATACACACATACAGCAAATCCCCTTCTCCCCTGAACGATATATATTCAGTATGTCTGAGGACAAAAGACTATGAAAGAGGCAGCAACATCATCCCTGCAGCGCAGACGGCCAACCGAGGTAGCGGGAGGTGACATGCCTTGCACAAGGTCACATGAAAAATCAATGGCAACACCAGGAAGCAAGCACAGGTCATCTGAATTGCAGTCTGAAGCCTACCACAAGGCCAGCCCCACAACTGAAGCCTGTGCCAGCACTGCGAAACACCGTGGTGAGGTACTTCATGCACCTTTCTGCAATGCCACTCTCTGCTATGGCAGGCTGTTTATTTGGCAAGGAAAAGAAAAGAGGCCCAATGACTGCCCTACAAAAAGTGAGTGTTTTGGAGCTGTGCTCTGCGCCTCTCCCAGGATTCTAGGACCTAACAGATATATGAGGTAATCAAACGCCCCAACAGATACTAAGTGTGCAGAACATATGTCCCTTAACGATGGAAAACCTTCTGATAACCTCCGTTGTCAACACAGTCACAAAACTCCACACAGCACTCAGGACTCACTAAATTTTAGCAAAATTGCATAAAAACAGGAAGGGCCCCGTTTGCAAAGAAAACTTGGCACAAACAATTAAAACCACCAATCCATGACAGGAGGGGAAAAAAACCCAATGTCATGGTGCTCCCTGGAGTTCATCCTGTCTCAGCAGCATGGCTCACTAAGGGAGGAACAGAATGAAGCCCAGCAGCATTCCTCCAGACCTTCGATGGACAACCAAGCTATGCTCTATTCCCATCAACTTCACAGCTATCACTACGCTGTTCCCCTCTGGAACAACAGAAGATGGCAAGCTCTTATATTTTATGGATTCAAAAATCAACACAAACTCGGTTATGTTAGTCTTAACTGATGCAGCCATGTTTTGCTCTAAATGGTAAGATTTGAGCAGCACCTCTGTAGCAATTCCCTGCGCTAACTTTAGATTGATTTGGTGTTTTATTTACTTTGATGAAAGGATTTTTCAGACATAAACACTCCTAGTTTCTTAGGATCGTCATAGCAAAGAGAATAAATCTCATCATTTTGCTTTTCCGTCAATCACAGCTCCTTAACACAGAGGCTAAGAGTTCACCCATTAATGGGATAAGGATTCATAATCTATCAGAGTATATGCCAACATCTAATCATTAGATCCTCTATAAGCCTATACATTATTTGCTTTTGACAGATTGTACAGCTCTTTGTTTTACTCAGAATATCAAAACCTATTCTATACTCACATCGCTCTTGAATGGAAGCAAAATTGCTAGAGAAGAGAAAAGTGTTTAGTACAAGAAAACCAGAGAGCCTATGTCAGCTCCTCAGATGAGATAAATCAACACAGTCACTGACCCAGTTTCTGTGGTGCTAAACTAATTTACATTAGCTGAACACTGGGTCCATCATCAATAGATTTAGAAATGAGCAAGCGGACGCAAAAACTCATTTGGCCTTCAAATAATAAGAGCAAGAGGCTATTATGAAGGTTTCTTACTGAGGGTTTGACTTTATGGTCCTACTGATGAGTACCTGGCTTGTACACAGAGTCCATGGATCAAGCTTTTGAGGATATTATAGCACAGGGCTCTTCAAAAGCATGGTTTCCAGTATGGGAAAAAAGAGGTTTGGCACCTTGTGACTTCCACGTGCATCCCCAGGGATCAGGCTGGCTGGAGGACAGAGAGGGGTTAAAGCCATGAAGTACTCCTCTCCCTTGACTCAGCTTAACCATTCTCCACCTGAATACCCATCCCGAAGAGTTTCAGCCCAAAAAAGGAGCTAGGCCATCCAGACTTGATTGCTTTTGTAGTTCTGGAAAAGATAATCTAGACTCAAGTCAAAAGATAACTTCCATATTCAAATAGCTACACATTCTTTCAACCTATTTCAGGAGCACAGGGAAGATAATAAGAAGCTCCACTTTCCAGGCTTACCATGCTAAGAGGATAAAAAGAGAACTCGTTTTAATGCTTGTGCCTAGATTGTAGAGCATTACGACTTGGTTTCACAAAGGGATTTAGGACTCTAAGTCCCACTGAAATCAGGAAACGAATGGGACTTAGGCTCCTAAGGGCCTTTGTGAGTGCTGGTCTAAGTGCCTCCTCGTTTTGAAGCCAATGGGAACAATGCCATGGCATTAAGCAAGGGCAGAGCCTGCCCACGAAGCTTTAACTCTATTAAAAGACTAGAGGTTATCTTGTGACAAACAGGCACAACACACTTGGTGAAGTGTCTCTGGCTTGAATGCCTTTAAAGCTTCCACCACACTCCATCAAACCAAGCTGAAGCAAAGTCCATACCTGTCGATGGGAGTTTTGTAGTGAATTAAGATTTCAGTCCAGTCCCTCGAGTCAGAGGCAAAAGAGTTGCTACTGTGAAGAGAAATGCTGCCATCAACAAGTCTGGGCCATGTACTGGTACCGCACAAAGCTGTTAAGGTAGGCAAAGTGCAGGGTATAGTTTCTCCAGTTTCACCAGTGAGCCTTACTTTGCTTTTCTGTGATTAAAGCTTGACATCCTGTGGTCCACGCTAACTTCAGAAATGTTCTGTAAAGTAAATACAGTTTTGGCATTTCTACTTTTTTCATTATTGATATTTTCCACACACATTAATAAAGATCGCCACCGATCTCCTTTAGGAGAAAAACTGTTTTTCCAACATTGGTATTAACAGCATAGCTAAAATTTCCACATTGGTAAGGTGAGAAAAAAAAATGTGCCCCACTTTCTGTAATCCTGTACAAAGGTTAAGAGAAAAAAGACATTATCTAACCAAGGATCAAGTATTTAAATATTGCTAACCGCTAATAAGCTCTTCATTGTGCTTGCATAAAATGTCCCTTTTGCTTATATAACTCCAGAAAACTTGATGGACTAGTGTATCCACACATTGAATGGAAATCACATCTGAATGGCAAACTTCTCGCCAGCCAGGCACCTGAAGGTTTCATCTTCTCTTCCCTGTGCCCACAGAATGAGAACTGTTCCCTTTGTGTTGCCACGTGTGTTCATGTCCCATCCTACCGGACCCAAGATATTTCCTGTCCTACTGGGTATGTAGAAAGGTAGCCGCTGGAAAGGTCCAGATGGAAGGGCTCTCTCCTGGGCTTGTGCCAGGATTAATCCTCGCAGAGGATTAATCTAGCCCAGCTCAGCGGGGAACAGAGAGAGAACCCCAGCCTCTGCACGCAGCACCATGGAAAGACACCAAGCCACGGCAGTGATGACCCGGGACCATGCAACACACCAAAGAGTTTGCCACACCTGTGTGCAGTTCACGGCCACCTAAAATGCTTTCTATATATATACACACATCTCTATAGACCCAATGCAAGACTAGATACCCATATAATTAAATTCTGCATTTAACAAGTTTTAGTGTGATCTGTATAGCTTGTGTGCTTAGATCAGACTTCAAGGGTCCAAATATGCAAGGCTGATACGTGAAAAGCACTCAGCCGCATCTGAGGCACTTTTCTATTTCACTTGAACCACTGCACATAGCCAAGAGGACTGTGAACATATTTTACATGTCACAGCATTTTTGACAAATGGTCCTTCCTTCGAAAGCAGCCCTGAAATCAGCACACGCTGCAGACAATTTGACACAGGGTCAGGAAAGGTATTCATGTATCACTGCAGCAACGCTATCCAAAACTCTCCAGTGCATGTAGCTAAAGCTGCATCTGCTTCTTCTCTACCTAGTCTGGAGGAGGGAAAAAAAAAAAAAATCAATAAACACCAGCACTTCATCTCTGCTCAATTTAGCCCTTTCTGGGAGCATAGATAATTCCTGATGGCAATTGTCCAAAGTGTCCGAATTCAGACAGTCTGATAGCCCTTTCAGTCAGGTCAGTCCTACTGGAGACAATAATCAGGCCTCCCACGATGAATTTCATTCACAGAGCGGTGCTGATTATGGAGTGGGTCGAATCATTGCACAGTATTGACTGTAGATCAATTTTCAGCTTGAGGCATTGTGGAGAACATATAGTACACAGCTAAGCTAAGGCAGGGAGTAGGAATTCAATAGTCTACCCAACCATGTCAAATAAAAGCCTGCACAGATAGATGCTACAATTTTTACCCCCCGAAGCCTGTGTTTTTAAAGATACACACTATGATGAAACATACGCCCTCCGGAACTGTATTTCATCATTAAGTTCTGCTGCATCATTAAAACCACCACTTGATTTCTCCGCCCCAAAGTTCTTCCAGGTGATGCACTCTGCATTAAAAAGACAACTTGCCCGAATGACCGTTTCTTTGATCCCATCTGTCCGTAATTAAAATGCTCCAAACAAGGTAATGACTGCTTGTCCTGCTGCAGATGATTTCCCCTTTTCTTCACCTCTAACTGTGCCAGGCATTGTGGCTTTCAGCTCTGACCCCACACCAACGCTACCTTTGTAAATGAAAACCTGGTGATGCTATGTTCCTTGTAGGCCCCACACTCTGCATGTCGTTTGTTATTCACTTCTAGCCCTACGCATCTTTGAGAAGAAACAAGTTTAGAGGTAAGGAAATACAACATATCCTTAAAATGTGAGGGGAAGGAAAAAAAAAAAGGCTCTTGAGGAAAGATTCCTTTCCCATTTACACTCACTATAACTATTACAGGTTCACCGGTTCTTCAGACCACTTAAAATGAACTGGGGCTTGATCCGTATGAAGTTGCAATAGCTCTGCAGCAAAGAAAAGGAGGAGACGAAACCATCTGTGCTGAGCTGAAAATGCCTGCCCACAGGACTAAAAAAATGCTCCAAAAGCTGGGAAATTGCATGGCTTCCCCTCACAGCTGTTGCACGTTACTGCATCACGTATCGCACTGCAGTACCTATGGGGTCAATACAGAGGATTTCCAACAGACCTGGAACAGGGCTCTTGGAGAGACCCCACAGCATCCAGAGGCTGTCAGTGCTTGCATCCACGGGGTCTTCCCCCATGGAGGTGACACGCCAGCACCCAAAGACAACAGACATGAAAGGCACTGCTGTGCTGCTTGACAGCAGGGAAACAAAGACCATAAATAAAATTAAAAACTCTGCTTTCCTTGCTGAATTACCACACTAGACCTGCACCAAACCTGTACTCTAACCTAAAACACCACCTTCACAGCTGAAAACTTCCAGTGACATTTGCAGAGATGACTTCTGAGTGTGGCCATTTTTCAAGTGTACAACGGTAAAGATCTTCATCTTCTAGAGACTGAGGATCTCAATGCTTTTTTAACAGAGATTTTTTACACATCTGTTATTTACAGAACCCATTTTACAATTACCACAGAGCTTAAAGAACGTTAACACAATGTGTCTTTTGAAAACAGACAAACTTGAAAATAGCTAGAGTAAAAATCAAATGTAATCACCTGAAATGTAAATTCAGCAACAGTGAAACTGCTCACAATGTCATTGAATAATACTGTTATAATAGGGTTGTAGCGTAGTAAGGAGGCACAGATTTCCAGACATCTGCCTCCCCGCCAAAAGATCCAGGTTAATACAGAAAATAATAAACCACGAGAAACTCTCAGCTCTAGCAAGTGGAATTCTGACCCTTCACAAATCAGCAGCCGTACTGACTTTACCTCCCACATCTACATACAAAAAGCAGAAGCTTATTCACATGGTAACATTTCAACATTTTGCATAAGATTCGACTGTTTTCCCTTATTCTCTAATTTTCTGTTTTCTTGTTTTCTTTAAGCTTACAGAGATATTTAAGTCCTCTTACTTATACATGTAATTTCTCCCGACTGGAGCTGTTCTCTAGCCCTCTTTGGGTTCTCTCCAATCTTCTTCATTTGCTTACTAAGTCATTGTTAAACAAACCTAATTTGGTTATCAGTGGCTAAAGAAATAAAATTTCGTGGTCCTAGAAAAAGTAAATTAAATGATCCCACACAAGTCTAGCTACAAGTACCAGAACTACCAACAACATACAAAAATAAGGAGTTGTCAGAAGATTTTTTTTGCCTATTTTTAATCAGCCACAAAGTAAATATAAGACAAGGACCAAAATAAAATATCCACGACAAAAAGAAAAACCTGAAAAAAAATAAAATAAAACTGTGCTCGACATTTGAAACAAGCCAGTGAATTCAGTCTTTGGAAACTCAGCTTACAAATCTTACCTACGTTAAGTCCTCAAACAACGCTGCAATGCTAATGGGGTGAAGTGTTATAATGCATCGGAGTTGCAAACAAGGGATTGGTATCCTGCAGTGCCAGAAAATTACTGTTGGATGACAGGGCCTGCAAAGTTAAATTGTACTGCTTTAAAGGAGAAGATAAGAGTACTGCCAGGAAATGCAGGTTGCCGTACAGTAGAGCATAATATGCCCACACCAGGATCAGAGGTCTCTTTCTTGTTATTCGGCTATTGTATCGGCAAAGGCATGTCAAATGAATTAAGGAACTTCATAGTGGCTTAGAAGTAGAAATAATTTCAATTTAATAAAAATATATATAAAAAAAGACATGGCCTGGAGCTTTGCAAATCAATGAATTCCTGTGAAGTATTAAAAAAATATTAAATGAGAATTTTACCTGCTAGATTTACAAGTTCTTTTCTTCCCTCTAGAAGAATAAATGAGGCGTTCCTTCTTTTCTAATGTCAGCCAGCTACAACAGTCTTTTCTGAAGATATTTCTGTGCCTTAGTTTCCAGCTCTTCCATCTGCAGTGCTTTGTACTAGGGAACAGCACTTGTTCAATGGCATCCCCATAGTATTGTATGCAACACGTCTTAACATTTTTGTACTTCTCTCTACTATAACAAGTATCTGTCTCTCATAATAAAGAGGAAAAAATAACCACCCAAATGCTTGTTTTAAAATCAACTGCTCCTTTCAGTGTGCAAAGCAATTTGCCTTTAGGAGGATATATTTTGGTGGGGAGGGGGGGGTGGGGAGGAAGTGGTGCATACTTGCCCGTTAAAAATGAAGCCTCTTTAGAAAAGCCCCATCTTAGGCTTCTAATAAGTGTGACACACAAGATCTCTGGTCTGTTTGAAAATCACAGCCATGCCTCCTAACTTTAATCCACTGCCTCTTATCTTCTGAGAAGTTTATTCTAAGCTGGCCAGTTCAACTACCCAGCAATAAAATTAAAAAATATATGAATTTCCATTTCTGTAACATGAAAGCTTCTTTAATTGAATAAATCCAATCAGCAGTCCTACATACTGGACACAGCTCGTTTCATAACAAGAACGGGTGAGATAAGAGCAACACTTCAACACGACCCATGTTTCTACACAGAAAATTTGCTGCCAATTAAAAAGTCTGCACTTGGGGACAAACAGGGCCTTGCCTTTCCACTGCGAAAGAGCCGTGAGAGCTCCAGATGCACAACTCGGGCAGATCCTCAGATCCTCCTTACTGCTTTTACCTCTGCAGCTTCCCTGTGGCATGATTTCCAGGCAGCCTGATGAAGCTTAGCTATAGTTAAGGTACCAAAATAATTTGGTTCATCACTGAGAAGCCCTGAGTGGCTCCAGAAGCTGGTGTGCATTACCTCTGTGCCTAGCTATGGGTTTCAGTGCCCCAGGCTCTGAGTGATCAAGGTCTGTCAATACTTGCCTGCGAACCGTCTCCTGTCCCACAGCACAAGGGCTCGTTTGAAAGAATCTGTTTTGATTACTAACATGTGTCCTCACTTACAATATTTTATTTCACGGTAAAATTCAGATGCAGTTATGATTTCGAGTTTTAAAACACTGCAGCAGTGGATTTGAGTGGATAAACAGACTAAGCACAGTTAAGAGTCCCACTGAGACGTCTTAAAAAGACTAATTTATGAATATGCAAACACTTTACATGTCACTCATTTCCGATAAACTCCAGTTGCATAAGCCTGCAAGAAAAAACTAGCAAGATGAAGGAAATCTGATACTAAACAAAGCCACAAACTGTAAGAAGAACAACTTACAAAAGAGTGGTTATACTCAGGGACTCCATCCTTTGCAGAAGGTTTCCTTTCAGACAGATTGGGTTCTTGTGCTTTCCTGAAGACCTCAGATATCATTCCTTTGTGACTGGCTTTGTCCTTACACAAGCACGGCGTTAATATGAACTCTTAACATCTGCATTAAACCAGCCTACAAAGTTTTGCCCTTTCCGTGGTAAGTTGTATAAGGAAAAGAAGCGGGTCTCTTTTTTCTCCTGACATACACAAAGTCAGAAAGGTAAACGTCCTGTTGCAACAGAAAGAAGAAGATTGCTACTTGCACTCAGAAAGCTTATCACATACAAAAATACACCCTCCCTAGTAAAGTAAAAAAAGTGTCAGTGGTGATGCACAGGGCTTGCAAAATTATCTCCTTCTAACTAATGCCACCTCTGTTGAAATTAGCAGTAAAAGTGCCACCATCAGCTTGGGGGTGCAATTTTGGCTGTTGCTTTATTAGAAGCACAGGCCAACAGGCAGCACAGGCAGCAACCACCCCCCTTAGAGCAATCAAACATTAGATGTTGGGCCACAAAGCAATTTTGCTTATTGCTAGCCACCGCGTGTATCCTCTGTACTATGTGCAGTCAGGGCTACACTCTGACCCAGGCACCTGCCCTGTTTCAGTTGCAAGTGAAAGAACAGCTCTTTTATCACCGTCCTCGTGTAATATTGTTCTAGGTAACGTGGCTGATGATCAGCTGGGGCTAACGAAGCACTGATGTTAACAGCTGACTAAGCCATCCGCTCATCTTAGACCACCGTTTCACTTGGGGGACAGGAGGAAAATCAGCCCTACATTATCAGCCTGCGTGGCAGGAGCAGGGGTTGGCACAGCACACGCAGGAAAACACGGCAGCTCCTCCTGTGGCTGCAAGATGCCAGAAAGCCCACGGCCCCATACAGCCACCGGAAGAGCAGATGTGCTGCCAGCGTCCCATCAGGGAAAGAGACAGGACTAATTGCAGTGCTAAAGATCACAGGGTCCCTGCCAGTACATCCGTCCCTGGATGCCGCAGGATTAAATAAACGTGGCCAACCAGGGCTGCAGGTTAAATGGAAGCACGCTAAGTGCCCCAGACTCCAACCATGGGGGTGGATTTCCTCCTTTGAAATCTATATGTTTAATTTCTGTTTCCTCTCTCATTAGCCTGGATTGAGACCACCACCACAGGAGTATTTTCTCATTTGGCCAAATACACATAGATCTGCCCTGGGACCAGAGAGCAGCAGTCTCAGTAGCCAAAAAAATACAAAGACTGGGACAAACATGGTTTTCAGAAATGTTTTTGTCTTGCAGAAAGGACATATGCTATCTTCCCATCCTACCCTGAAGCTCACGGAGTTCACACGCTGTTTTGGGAACAGCTCAAACCAACAGGTGAAGAGGAAAGCAGGTAGCCAGGGCTGGTACCTTTCCAGGGCAATCATCAAAGCTTCAGAATGAGGACACGATGGGACATCCTGACATCACGGGGACTGGTGGGGGACCAGAAAGCAGGAAGAGGACCACGGTGAAAACAACAACACTGCCAAAATTAAAACCTCCCTTATCACATGCTATTGAGGACAGCTTAGTAATAGATAGCTGAACCAAAATGCCTTCCTGGTGATTTATGGCCAAAGCTGCTCTGCTCTGGTCTGAGATAAAAGCACCATGAATGAGGTTTTGGTTCAATTTTGTCCTTTGCTTAAAACAAAAAACTGCTTGAACTCAAATAGCTGAAAGAAAAAGGCTGATCTTTCAGGCATTTCTGAAAGATGATGGGCTCTCAAACATAAGCAGAAGTCTAAAAGCCCTAGCTGCAAGTGGTACAGGATGCAAAAAGCCAAACTTGCTTCTTTTCAGTCCGTAATGACTCATTTTCTGGCTGATTACTGACATATGATTATTAACATCTAGTATTTCATAAATCTGCATCAATAAAAGATGATGATGATATTTTAAAGAATGTGTAACTATTACGTTTTCCAAAAGCTTCTAATTTAAAAAATAAGGACTTCTTAAAGTAAAATATCATTCTTTCTTTATCAAATATTCTGCCACCTGTAAACACACCCTTAGGTTGAGGAGGAGGATATGTGAAAGGTAGCAAGGACTAGAACCCGTAACAGAAAAAAAACAGGCAAGCTCAATGACTTGGATGTGAACGCACTGATGGTGCAGACCCTAGGAAAGGAGGGTTTCAGCATGTGAAATTACATCCCCTGCCAGGCTGACTCTAGACCCCACTTGCTGCAGAAGCTGCTGCTCCTCACATAGTCCAAAACAGGGCTTTCGAGTCGAAACTGAATCATAGCCAAGGTGCTTGATTAACAAAGATGTTCATGCTGTTACGCCTCTCCTCCCCGAGTGACACAAGTTAACAAAGACAACCGCTGGTGCTTGGGGAAGAGAAGAGGCTTCCAGCAGCCAAGAAGCAGAAATATAGGTAAGCTAAACGGTGAAGTTTCTTAGCTATGCCACGTCTGAGACACAGGAGGCACATACACCTTCAGTGTAAAAGCAGATGTAGGAAACCAAAGAGAGGATCGAAGTCTGTATGACTAAGGTGCGAAAGCCAAGAAGTCAAACCAGTACCTTAAAAGTCAGCCGGTATCTAGATCCAAGGAGGAATATTGACTTTGGTGAGCAAAGCACAAAATGCAAGATTAAAAGGAATTTTTCCCTACTGACATACAAAAATGCATACCCCAGATAATCAAAACCCGTAAGATGTGGGAGATCTGGAAAGACAACTTGTAAATTTGTGTGTAGAGGGGCTGGCAGGCAAAAAGAGGGGGAGACCAGCTTTTGTGGGTCACCTGGCACACTAAAGACAAATGAAACTTGAGACAAACATGGCAGAAAAGCTCCCAGAGACAAAAGCACAGCATTCAGCTCTCATCTCTTCAAAGGAGAAAGGCCTCCCCGACAAACCAGAAGCACGCAGAGAAGGCTGGAAAGGTCTGGGTGCATCCATGGAGGTATCAGTGAGATTCAGAGCCAGGAGAGGAAACTAAAACAAGCATGCAAAGTAATAAATCAGCAATAAGTAATAAACAAAGCCAAGACAACAGCAGCATATTCTCTTTGTTCTCCCTAAGCACAGCTCATGTTCTGGGTGGGGCATCAGTCCCTGCAGGAGCAGCCAGAGCCCCCGGCAGAGATGCTCCCCAACACAGGAAAGGCTTTCCCGGGGGACCTGCACCACTGCTTCATTAAAACTACACAACCAGATAGAGCCACAGGCTGCGTACACGCAGACACATACACTTGGGAGGAGCAGCCAGCCTGGCATGGCAGGAAGCAGCCCCATGCCCCAAGGGACCCCTCCGAGCAAAACAGGAGGGACGGGACACAAACCTCCTGCAATTATCAGCAGCTGCTCCTCAGGCAGCCAGGCAGCTTTCCTCTACCTGGGGTATTTGGCCACATCTGCTGCCTTTGTCAGGGGAAAGGGATGATCAAGAGCAGGAAGACAAGGGCACGTGCTGCCACTCTGGTGTTTTGTGCGATATGCCAGTGTAACCCCAGACCCTCTCAGCAAGCGAGAGCTGCCCCAAACCTTAAGATGGAGACTCTAGGAAGTATACGGACAGAGAAACCTTCCTGGAGGCATGGCTCTGACTGACAGACAGGTTTGCCCAGAGGAAATCAAATTTCAGGGCAAGCTGTACAGGTTTAAGGGTTACCCGTACAATGGGCAGGTTAAATCCTGAAGGAGGGAGCTGGGCTCCATATAATGCCAAAAGGAAGAACCTAGGGGGCTGCAGTCCCAAAACCTATCTGCCTCTCCACCTCCTGGGTGCTTTTATTATAGTCAGCAGGGACTGAGTCAACAGTAGTTAGAGGAACCCAGGGAGGGAGTCCTCTGACCCAGATAGGGGTGTCTACTAGCATGTACAACTAGCACACTGCTTGCCAAAAGGACAGGCCAGCGGAGAACATGCTCATCTTCATAGCTGCAGCATAACTTCTGTAGCTACTGCACGAAGATGTAATTATGGCCCTTCTCAGACTCAGGTTCAATTTTGCAAACGGGGCCCCAGCCGTCAGAGTAATATCTACCAAGGGAAGCAGGTATTCCTCTTCATGCCCAGCCAGTGTTCCCAGCCTGGAAAGCGCAAACTGAATGCAAGTCAGTGCACGAGCGTCGTCCTGCCGCTGCAGACGGGCAGTGCCCTGCTCTTGGCATATGCATAAGGCTCTGCCAAGCAGTGACAGCCTTGACACTACACCACAGTGCTGGGTGAGGTCTGGGAAGCTATCATACAGACAGACATCACTCCAGCTGTTTAGGAAGTTTATACCCAAAACCTTGGGAAAAAAATTAGGTGAGAAATTCTACTAAGGAATATTTCCCATCAGGATCAATTTCCTTTTTTGTGTTCTTTCTTTAAGCATACCTAACTCTGCTGAAAGACATGGTTAGATTTGTCCATGCAGGCTGTAGCCCATCTTGCTTTATTTACTTTTATTTATTTCCTTGCTTATTTTCTTCTGTGCTCTGGATGTCCTAGAGAAGAGAGGATTTTTATGTATAAAGTTTGCCTGAAAGATGAACCACTGGAAAAGCCCTCTGTCTGCCTCCAGTGTAAAATTCTACATGAAGCCCAGCACTGAATTCACCTGTAAGGAGCCATCACCATGCCACCTCTCTGTCTCTCTGCCAGGGGAAAAATGTGCTTTTCCCACCTCATCCTCAAGCACCACTGTCAAGGCAAAAAACACACAGAAATTGGAAAAACACTCGTAAAAGCAAAAGGTGGACAGACAAAAAAGTAAGAGGAGAAGAAGCAGGGGAGTGACAAAGAACTACTTTACCAAAAACAGGCTAGAGGTGCTGGACACAGAGGCTGGGGCCCACGCCACCTTGAAGTCAGCAAATCCGTACCTTTTCGGGATGCTTCTGCTGTGTGAAGGCATAGGCTCGGAGCCTCCTCTGCAGAGGTTTGAGCAGGGAGGTGTGGAAATAGGAGGAATAAGGCTGGGAGCCAAACTGGGGTGTACGGAGGGTGTGGAGGGGGGTGGGAGAAGAAGGGCTCTTTGCTACGTGACAGTTCAGGAATGTGGCTCACGCGACCAGGCCAAGCCTGTCATCTGGGTTCGGAGTTGCATAAGGGCTCAGGAAGCTCAGATCACCCCCACACGAAAAAGAAAGAAAAAAAAGCATGCAGGTAAGTAAATAACTGGTAGTTGTGCGGCCACAGGATGCCCAGCTTGGTGGAGGCTCCCTGGGCTAGCAGCTCCTTAAGGAGAAGGGAAAACACAGTCTACCCTCCAAAGCTGCAACAGCTGAGGACACTTCTTGTAACTAAAAAAGGAAAAAGGAAGAAAAAAGTAGGGCAAGATAAGTTCTGACCAAACAAAAACAAAACTAAGGCTTTTGACACCGTTTCCCACAACATTCTCCTCAAGAAACTGGCTGCTCAGGGCTTGGACTGGCGTACGCTTCGTTGGGTTAGAAACTGGCTGGGTAGCCGGGCCCAAAGAGTTGTGGTGAATGGAGTCAAATCCAGTTGGAGGCTGGTCACTAGTGGAGTCCCCCAGGGCTCGGTACTGGGGCCCCGTCCTCTTTAATATCTTTATCGATGATCTGGAGGAAGGGATCGAGCGCACCCTCAGTAAGTTTGCAGACGACACCAAGTTAGGTGCGTGTGTCAATCTGCTCGAGGGCAGGAAGGCTCTGCAGGAGGATCTGGATAGGCTGGACCAATGGGCTGAGGCCAACTGTATGAAGTTCAACAAGGCCAAGTGCCGGGTCCTGCACCTGGGGCGCAACAACCCCAAGCAGAGCTACAGGCTGGGAGATGAGTGGTTGGAAAGCTGCCTGGCAGAGAAGGACCTGGGAGTACTGGTTGATAGGCAGCTGAATATGAGCCAGCAGTGTGCCCAGGTGGCCAAGAAGGCCAACAGCATCCTGGCTTGTATAAGAAGCAGTGTGGCCACTAGGACCAGGGAAGTGATTGTCCCCCTGTACTCGGCTCTGGTGAGGCCGCACCTGGAGTGCTGTGTTCAGTTTTGGGCCCCTCACTATAAGAAGGATATCGAGGCCCTGGAGCGTGTCCAGAGAAGGGCTACGAAGCTGGTGAGGGGTCTGGAGAACAAGTCTTACGAGGAGCGGCTGAGGGAGCTGGGCTTGTTCAGCCTGGAGAAGAGGAGGCTCAGGGGCGACCTTATCGCTCTCTACAGGTACCTTAAAGGAGGCTGTAGTGAGGTGGGGGTTGGTCTGTTCTCCCACGTGCCTGGTGACAGGACGAGGGGGAATGGGCTAAAGTTGCACCTGGGGAGGTTTAGGTTGAATATTAGGAAGAACTTCTTTACAGAAAGGGTTGTTAGGCATTGGAACGGGCTGCTCAGGGAAGTGGTTGAGTCACCATCCCTGGAGGTCTTTAAAAGACGTTTAGATGTGGAGCTTAGTGATATGGTTTAGTGGAGGACTGGTTAGTGTTAGGTCAGAGGTTGGACTGGGTGATCTTGGAGGTCTCTTCCAACCTAGATGATTCTGTGATTCTGTGAAATGAAGGCAATACAGCATGGTTGTGGCAAGAAATGGTGCAGATCAAAGCAGGGCTGTAGGTTTTCAAATGTCAGTGAGGTCCAGAGGAGACAGCAGGCTACAAGGGGCTCCTGTTGCTGGTTGAATATTTAAAAAACAATTTATGTCACTTAAAAACACAAGCTCTTTGCACCTTACCAAAAAGAACAACAGACACAAACACAATTTAAATGCTTTTCTTGGCCCTTTTTGTTGTTGTTTTCCAGTATAATTATGAAAAAGTTTAAGGAGAGCTGGGTGGGACAACACAAGAAGACAACCTTTGTATGGACCTGTTATCTGGGCTCAGAAAGAAATCCTCATCGAACCTTTTCAGACCCAGTCTTACATCTAAAATGGAGTTAGGGAGGTAAGAAAGCCTCTCAAGGGAAAAAGGTTTCTTATTTTTCCCAGCTGCTCCCCCCCAAAAAAATAATCTATGAGACCTCCCTGCTATAGTGTGAAACCGAGGAGATTCAGAGACCTTTTAAACTTCTCTCTACCGCTTTCACAATTTTTCTTATTCAAGCAGTGTTCCCAACAATTGGCTAATGTCAGCCTTTTGGGAACATCTGTTTGCTTCCGTATAGTCCTCACGCTCACTTTAGAAAAAAATAAATAAACTAGCAAATTTTCTTCCGTGCATCTCCCATAAACATCTAAATGACTTCCTCTAACAGAGCAAGCTGCTTCAACGCCATCAATAGCGGTTTTCACTTGCATGTGGCACTCTTTGTGCTGGCTAGAAGAGTTCAGCAAAAGGTGGCAACGTCGCACACAGCCTGGACGAGGCATCGGAAACTAGACATGCCTGAAAAGTTAACAGACAGCTTTCCTTTGTTGATCTCAATCAGTATTTAAACGTTGCTCGTATTTAGATGAGCAGGATGACGGCACAGGCAGAGTATATCACTTCAGATTTTGGGACGGCACGACATCTGGATAAAGGCAGTTTGGATTAGTCAGCTATTGTGGAGATTGCAGGACTGATATCTTGAACTCACGTTGGACGTTTATATTTGCATACATCTGCACAGGAAGCTAGCGCAAACTGTTTGCAAAGGACAGGGAAGGAATAATTCTGCTTTACTTTGTAAATTACATTCCTTATCCTAATTAAAGAGGAAGAACGAAGCATCACACTAACATTATTATTAGCTCTTCAGATGCACTCACTTGGAAAAATAAAAACAGTTGCACCAAAAAAACAGTACTTGTCACTCATTTGCAATCCAGCTTCCATGTCAAGAATAACCGTGTTGCTTGCTGGGCTGTGTTATCTCCATATCTCTGTGCTTATATGCTAATATACCTGCAAAGGCATCGAAGGTGAGCACTACAAAACCTCCTTTCGATTGACTGGAACATAAAAATGTCTGAGAAGTAAGACAACGTGTTTAAAACGCTCCTAGAAATTGGGCAGAATTTAAGCTCTAACTCCCACAGAAACCAGCATGAAAATTATGCAATGATTCACTGGGAAAAGTAAAGCCTTCTGTGACTTCAGCCATATCAAAGCATCCTTTAGAAAAAAAGATTATTTCCTGAATGTTGAAGTTTATTTCAACACAGATGCTGAGCAAAAACCACTTCTCCAAACTTCCAGTCAGGGATGTGTCAAAAAGCAGAAGATAGCCACATTGCTTTGCGCCTGCAAGGACCTTTATTTATTATTTTATTATTATTTTAATGCAGAAGCAGTTGTCCCAGGGCTTATTATTTGGCTGAATGAGCTGAAGTGAGACTCCCCGGGCAGCTGCTGACATAATGAATGATTGTGTGGTGAAGCTGAGAATGTGAATGATGAAGAATTTTGAAAGGCTCTGGAATTTGTGAATAACAAAAGTAGCTACAGTCCCCAAAATCTCACCATTTGTTCTCCGCAACAAAAGAGGACTCAAAGGCCTTTGTTTAACAAAATGATTCAAAAACAGGATACGAAAGGAATTAAGGGTTATCTCGACTGGCATAATACAGCAAGCAAATTGTATCCCTAAGAAGAAAGAGTTATGAATGTATTCTGTCGAACATATTGTTAACTGAATTACTACAGTTCTGTTTCTTTTATCCCTTTTCCAATACTGTCACCATGTTTCCTGTGTCAGTAATTCTTAAGGTCTTAAGGCCTTTCAATCCGGAGTCTGAAAAAGGGGAGCCACTCTCAGCAACTTCCAGGGGCGGACCTTGCACATCTGATGTGATGGGCAAGGAGGAAGCGGCCAACCATGCAAACCCCTTCCCTTCCTCCCGGCACTGCCATCAGGCACGGGCTC
Organism: Cygnus atratus; assembly: GCF_013377495.2. Classification (NCBI taxonomy): domain Eukaryota; kingdom Metazoa; phylum Chordata; class Aves; order Anseriformes; family Anatidae; genus Cygnus; species Cygnus atratus. Next base: position 13,048,470 of record NC_066365.1, on the reverse strand, counting down.
ATGGCTCACCCCACTTCTTCAGTGGTATTAAAAATAACCACACTTATGTTTCATCTAAATATTCAATTTTCATAAAACAAAACAAAAAAAAACTTATTGGTGTCTGTCAGTACTGCAGTATGGGACAAGGGATCGATGGTGCAAGCACCAGATGGGCACAGGATACACGACAGGCATGCCCCAAAAGTGTTGCACTTACCCTTAGGGGGAAATAAGTCTTCCGTTTTCGGAGCGTGGTATTATGTACGAACTTGGCAAAAGACAAGTGAACCTGAATGAAGATTCATACCACAACGACAAGTGCTACCCAAACAAATATAAATTCAATTAAAAGAACTCTGTTGTGTGAGCAATAAACCAAGAAGTGCGCTGAATGAAGGAACGGAAAGCCAGCTCACCCATGAAGGTTGTCAAGCACAAGAAATCAGACACCAGCCATGAGCCATGCTGGTGGTAAACCCAAACGGGGCGCCGTCATTCAGAAGGACGGTGCTCCTGGGTGAGGGGGAGAGGGACACCCACCAAAGGACAACTTCAGTCCCTCCTCCTGTCTGGGACCTCTACCCTACGTGAGGCACTGGCACAGGCTTAGCACCCTGGCAGCTCCACTGCCCACAGGACAAGCTATGCCAAAAACCTGGCCCCAATTCCAGAGGGTTGGCACTTCTGACCCATCATGACTCCCATTTGTAGAAGTAAGTTTAAAGCACACAGGACGATTACACCGGTTATCTCCTCTCACACAGAGCCCCCTTTCAAACCATGGGGAAGGCTTTACTTTGCCGTTTCCAGCCTAGCTTCGTTCCTCTTCTCCAGGAAGAGATCTGACAGGGTGAACAAAGCAACCTGTCCTTTCCACTAAGAGCCTGCCCCAAAGCCTCTGAGGGTCAAGCTGAAACCAGGGTGCTCTGGAACCAGGCCCCAACACAGAAAACACATTTAAAACATTTCCAAGCATTCAGGCATTCATTATATTAAGCCACGCATTTCCTACTGCAGCAGACAAAGTCAATGCTACCTGTGGTGTCTTTTTTGCAAATTGCTATAATGCTCTAGCTGCAAGCAGTGCAACAATACTGCCTGTACTGTCCCGACTGCCTTTAGTCAATGCGAATTTGGCAATCCTTTCAATGAAACCAGGGTTTCACCTTGGGATGCAATTCAGACCTGGAAGAAAAAGTTGCCCTTCCATTAATTTCTACAGGTACCTCATCAGCTCATCCTGTCTCTCAGAGGAAACACTGATTAGACTACAATAAAACACAGCAGTAACCTGTGACTAAAGAGTATCTTCAGTTCCAGGCCTCCTTCATTTCCCTGTGCACCACACAAGCCCTGGCAGTAATAGCTCTCAGAGAACATGAGAGATTTGCCAACAAAGACTTTTGTCTTTACAAAGACTTCCGTGCACCTTTGCTGACTTTCACTGCTGGATTTTGTTGCTTAAAGTATATTTTTAATGAAAGCAGAAATTATCACGAAATATTGCAATTCCAGGAGCTGTACCAGAATTAAAGAATAAAATAAAATCATGAGAAGCATGATAAAAATCACAAGATAAGACAGCAACATTGAGTAGTTGCCTAGAGAAGATAAGAGGAAGAAATCTAATATGAAATTGTCATGCCCAACATGAAATAAAGCCCCTACAAAACAATGCAGGGTTGGGGAGGCTGAAAAAGTATGCTTTCCAGTAGTGAGGACTATGAAATATGGTTTAACAGCTGTTATTAATTCTGCTGCGTGGCATATTTGCACCATTACTTCTTCCATCTCAGCTACAAATTCAGAAGATTGTGTCTCAGTCTGACATTAAGCTATGGAAACACCACAGCCAGAGTTCACCCATCCTGCATGTTCAAAGGAAAGTCGTCTTCTCTCTACATTTGCTTGGCATCTTGTATTTTGACATGCAGTAGTTTTAGCTTGCCATTTAAAAGAAAACTCTTAATTCCAGCCCAAGACCTATTATCCCTTCCTGTCAACCCCATTTTAGCCGTTTGCCTTCAGCCATGGTAATTTACGGATAAAGATATATGGCACGGCAGTAACTGTATTTGAGCTGCTGATTTGCATCGCTTTCTTGTATTGAGCCTCCAAAACCACACGTCGGTTCCCCAGTGGTTCCCTGTTATATTTGCAAGACATTTCAGGAGCAGGAGCAACACCTTTGCCTTTGTTCCTCTCTCCTGACCTTGCCCCTGCCTGAAAGACCTGTTTTTCAGAAAAGGCCCTGTTGCCTCTATTTCATTTCCTAACTCAGTTCTGAACACAGCCACTATTTAGGAAAAAAAAATAATTAAAAAGTCACTTCTTGCTTCTAATATAGCCAGAGCAATGAATAACTGCATTAAAAAGGCCAACAACTCAAGAAGCTGATGTTAAGAGGGTGGCAAGTAAAACTTTGGAGCAGACATCCCCAAACAAGGCTGCTCCTCCCAGCTCTGGTTAAATGACTGCACTCTGCAAAATTCCCATGGCCTGCATTTTTGGGGGATTTCTGCGTTGCCACAGCTTGGCACTAGGAATTACTCGGACCACAACACTCACAGCATACCCATCCCAAAATGTTCCACGGATATTTCAGTATGTTGAGGCAAAACATCTCTTCACATGGTTTTGGGACATATAGAAAAAAAAAGGGCCTGGTAACTCATCTAATGAGGGTTGCCACAACGTCCAAAGTGCGACTGCTTTTAAAGCCCCTTGACATCCTCCAAGGGAATGCTCTGGAGGAAGAAAACATTGGGGTCACACACTGCTGAAAAGCAGGCCTGCTCCATCACCACAGCCCTTCCAGAGAGGAGGATCCCATTTGCACAGCAATATGAGCAGGAAAATGGAGTCCCTGCCCAAAGAGCTTCCTAACCACAAAGCATGGGGGAAGATAACAGAGTCAGCAGTAGCTTGAGGGAAATTCAAGGGGGCATCAGTGGCCACTGTGTTTAGTCAGGCAGGCACGAACCCGCAGCAGCCCTTACAGTTTTTCCAGCATCACCCTTCCCTCACCCTGACAGCCTACGAGAATTGAGTTTGGCCCCCGAATTTTTCAGCTGCCTCTGATCTCCGTGGTTATTAATGTACAAACAATAGGGCTAGTCCTGTGTCCCCACTGCCGTGCCCTGCACATGACCTGTAATTGGCGCGGGACACAAAGGGACATAATGGGACACAATGGCCGATTCAAAGCCGCTCCTGCCGACCATGTCGCTTCTTACTTACGCTCACCAAAGCACAATCGTCGCTTCTTCCAAGCAAAAAGGTTATGGATTTACTTCATCAGGATAGGAGGATGCAGATGGTTTTGGGGACAAATTGAAGCTCCAGTTAATCTGCATACTACAGTGCACAAACACATTGCCTGCAGGGCAGGGGGTAAATAGATGCTTGTCATGAAGGAACGTACTGGCAATATGATTTTATTTCTCCAGGACATCCAAAATTAGTATTTTACCTTATGCACTAGGAGTCTACTAAATTTTGTATTACAAGTTAGAACTCTCTCTGAAGTCTTCAGGAGCATTAAAAAAAATAAATAATCATCTGTTTCTCTGCTTTCCTTTCTCAAATTTTACAGCTAAATAAAAATCAGCCACAGAATTCCTCACATCTATGAGCCCTTCAGGAAACAGCGGATGCTGCCCTTTCCCCCAAGCCCCCTGGCCACACAAGCACCTTGGCTCTTCCTAGGTCTGTTCCCCCAGCATCTCCAGGCACATTCCTTCCCCAACCATCCTTTCTTCAGGTTTTAAACATTCACCCACCTTCTTCCCATCTATTTGATTTTCATGCTGAGGATACCCTTCTCTCCCCTCCCTCGTGGACACCACCTGTACCAATCACATCCCACAGATATATTGGAAGACATACGAGGAGCAGCTGAGGTCACTTGGCCTGTTCAGCCTGGAAAGAGGAGGCTGAGGGGAGACCTCATGGCGGCCTACAGCTTCCTCACGACGGGGAGGGGAGGGGCAGGCGCCGATCTGTTCTCTTTAGTGACCAGTGACAGGACCCGAGGGAACGGTGTCAAGCTGTGACAGGGGAGGTTCAGGCTGGATATCAGGAAGAGCTTCTTCACTGAGAGGGCTGTTGAGCACTGGAACAGGCTCCCCAGGGACACAGTCACGGCACCAAGCCTGTCGGAGTTTAAGAAGCATTTGGACCGTGCTCTTAGTCATAGGTCTGAATTTTGGGGTAGATCTGTGTGGTGCCCGGAGTTGGATTCGACGATCCTTATGGGTCCCTTCCAACTCAGGATATTCTATGATTCTATGATAAGCAGAGTATGTGGTCTGCAAAGAGGAGAGAAGGCATTTTGGAGTGAGGTCCAAGAAGCTGAAACACCCCGATTCCCTGCGACTAACTCTGTTCAACAGGCCCTCCTGTCCCAACATACCTCCTGCTTGGAGCAGCCCCCTACCACCCCAACTGCTGCAATGACAATATTTGTATTTTCAGTTCTGCCACCTCTAGCATCTTATATGGCACCCCACTGTTCAAAACAGTGTGATGCTCAGTGCTGTCATACTGTCCTTCAAGTTTGGTATCACATCTCCAAAGTAATTTAACAAAGACTGAAAATCAGCTCCTAACAGGTGGCATAACCTAATCTCAGCACCCCATGACTCCTTTAAAACAGCCATAGCCTAAATGAACAAGAAGGAGCAATGCTTCCCCTGGGAAAAGCAGCATCTTTTCCACAGCCCAATCATCATCTTATTACGTTGGCTACAGAACACATTTTGAGGTTTGTACATGCTCTGAAAAACGGCAACATTTGTTCAACCATAAAACTTTCCCAGAAGTAATACTAGGGTAAATTAGCTATCATTTCTTCAGGTGGGCTGTTTTTCTTTTCTGCTGATGATTTTTATGCTTGTGGTGCACTTAAAGGTAGCCTCACCAGACAGGTATAGTGTATTAAAATGGAAATGTCAATATGGTGAAAAAGGATGTGTCACATTAAACAACATCATTACGTGTATTTATACTGCAGGAGGCAATGACCACAAGATGCAATGCAAGAGCGACTTTATCTGCATGTTATCAAAAACTTCTAGCAAGTCAGGTGCCATGGCAATGTGCTGTATAAAACCTGTTATTGGCAACAGGAATGGTCATTTATAAAAGTGTTGTATTTATAAATATATGTTATGTTTACCAGGCAGATAAATTCTGCAAATAGCTTTTGCCATAAAAACAAAATGTTTTAAGTTGCCCGTTTCATACATTTAAAGGCTTCTTCTTTCTTAAACTTTTAAGATTCTTAACACAACAATACCTCGGCTATGCACATGGGGAATTTAATTGTTTCAAACTTTAAAATTATCGAATAAACTTTCCTCCATCTCTGTTTATTTCGTTGCTCCTACTAAGATTATGGATAAAACAGTCAAGGGCAATATGTTCCCTTGTTCTCGCCTGCCAGCCTGACTTTTTGGCTGGCTTCATCCTCCTGACCCACAGGTTGCTCCCACCCTGCACGCCATCTCAAACACCCACCTGACATGCCACCCCACAGCCCACAATGGTGTTGGTCCATGCTCAGCTGCAAGGTAGGAAGCATTTGGGTATCACCATGCTCTTGTTCAGCACAGCACTATCAATATTTCACTGATTTCTGACCTAAAAACATGCTTTTCTATACTACTTTCTCCCTGGATACAAATTATTCCTGCTTAAGAAAGACATTAAAAAGAAGACTTTAGTCATTTGAGCTTAGAATTTGGGGAATTATAATTTTGTTCAGCGCACACATATCACAGATCCTTTTTAAATACCATTTATGAAATCCAGGCCCCAATGAGGTCCACGTGAGTACGCCTTTCAACCTCAATATAGCCAGGATTTCAAGACTGACAATGTAATTAAAATCTTTAGATTGCTGACTTGCTTCTGCAGTTCTTGAAGATGCAGCTGTACCGGGACTTCTTCTCTACAGCATGACAGAACAGCTTACGACCAAACTCCAAAACAGGCCTGCAGCCTTTTTACACAGCTTGTTTTCCCACTGCATGCTTGCACACAAACACGCACAGAGTTTAAATGCACCAACCAGACACTGCATCCAAAACTGGCTTGAACGAGTGAGTTTAGAAGAGAAATGCTGCAGCCTTTGAGATCTGTGAAGAGAGGAAGGGTTTATCTACCTTCTACTAGTACCCACCACCTCTGCCACTACCAGGAGAGGAAAAAATACAGTACATTTCCCAGGTAGTCATGAAAAGAGAAGCCCTTGCTCAGGGCCGAGGTTTTGCTTGGAGTGAGAGACCAAGCAAAACAGACTGTAAGAGTTTGTTTCTCTGATCTTCCCTTACCAAGATGGTTTGGCCCACACAGCGTCATTAGCTGGCAATTAAGCTAGGCAGGCACACGAACAAGCGGACATAGCCCTCTCTTTCCCCCACCTCTTCCCTGGCTCATGGTACAGTTTGGTGCATGTCTTAAATATCTGCAAAATACTGTTTTCCTAGCAGAGGAAGGGAGGTTACCAAAAAGCATCACCAGGAGGTTCTGGACAACATTTCATCACGTTTCAGAGCGTAGCATTTCCCTGCTGCTTTCATAATTTTCTCCTTTCCGTAGGGACTGTGAGCACTGCAGAAATATCAATGACCCATTCATCTTTCCAATGTGTCGGAACAAAAATATCTAAAGGAAAACAGAGAATGCCAATCTATTTCATGCAATGTAATCATTTTCCTAATTATTTTTCAGTCTACAGAATTATACCTACAATAAAAACAGTTATCTCTTTGATAGAGGTTCTTTTGAACTCTTGATTGCAGGTTAAATATTTCAACGTGTTGCGATAATATCTGGTATCTCACTATAGCAAGCAGTGTGCCCAGGTGGCCAAGAAGGCCAACGGCATCCTGGCCTGTATCAGGAATAGTGCAGCCAGCGGGACCAGGGAGGTGATCGTCCCCCTGTACTCTGCTCTGGTGAGGCCGCACCTCGAGCGCTGTGTTCAGCTTTGGGCCCCTCACTACAAGAAGGACATCGAGGCCCTGGAGCGTGTCCAGAGAAGGGCTACGAAGCTGGTGAAGCTCTCTACAACTTCCTGAAAGGAAGAAATAGCTCCTCCTACAGCTAGGGATGCTTAAATTTTCATTTCACACTGCTGTCACTTCATAAGTGATGTCAGGCTATTTGGAACCATTAAAAAAAATGGACTAGAAATAAAAAAAAAAAAAATCAATCACTGTGACAGCAATCATACAACTGCTACTAAATAAAAATAAACCCATCTCTCTGAAGATTGGCCAAGACTTTTACAAGCAATGAGCAGTTGTCTGCGCTTCCATTTTGGGAACGAACAAGTTTTAATGAGGTTTGTCCAACAAAATTGTCAAGTCTGGCTATCTGAAAGTAAAGCAGCTCCAAACCCAAGGTGTGCCAAAATTCAGGTGCCCATGTCTTTTCACAGTAATAAATACAGGGACAACTAATACTCAGATTACTCACAAAAGAGGACTGCATTTTAACCAAAGAGTTGTATTACTTCTAAACAGGTAAACAAGAGCGTTTGCATTATTTATCCATGAAGGTTAGCTTCAGTGCAAAATACATGAAAATATTGCACTTCATTTTATGGTTGAGACAACTAAGAAATACATACATGCACAGGAAGCATCCTTTTACAGATTGCTCTAGCACCAGCTTGATGATGCATTGTACACAAGTTTAGTAAACTACAGACCTAAGCAAAGATTTACTGTAGCACCACATGGGAGAGGCAAAGCGAGCAGAATGCCACACAAATTTAAGAGCAAAAAATGAAAAGCCACCTTGGAGCAAGCACCTTTGTGTCCAAATGGAGCAGAAAGCATGGCTGATGATGTGCCAGGGCTGCTAATTCCTCCATTCACCCACATGAGCTAATGACAACCAGAAAAATCATTGGAAAGGTCAAAAGCAACCTCACTCAATAAAACTCATGTCACTACAAGCGAAGTACCAGTACATCAAAATTAACAGATTGATTCAAAATTCTTCTTGCTGCAGAAAATCTGGAGGAACGGCCGACAAGATTTTTTTTTTTTTACTCAGGAAAGATCTCGAGTTTCTGCTCAGCTCCAGAGCTTTACGTCAGGGGAGGAAGAGTTGAAGTAAGCCCCAGAGGGACACATTGTCTTCAGCTCCCAGGAAGAGACAAATGGCACATGAACTCCTCACCCACCTTAGCAATAAATGCAGGCACTCCCAGGAATTCATACCAGCTCAGGATCGATTCATGCCAACCAGACATCTGCTCTGTTTTTTAAAACCAGCACGTAATTTAGCTTTCACCAATACAGCTTTATATTCATATTAAAGTCAATGGCATTTTGCTGCTCTACAATACACTTACACAATCATTCGAGATTTCACAGCAATCAAATTGATGACACCAGACAGTTTGGGAGATAAACCAGAAGTGCTATAAAAACTGCTCACTGAACATTTACTCGAAACTTAAAAATAGTTAAGAGGCAACGATGGTAGCGATAATGAGTCGAGTGGCAGCACGGAGAAAGCAACTCTGGCCTCTCAGCAGGACCCTCCATGCTGCAGCAAGCAGCCTCTCCAGAGCCACCAGCAGCACTGCCACAGAGGGACATTGAGCCAGCAAACCTTTCCCAAATTAATCTTGGTTGTTTCCCTGTTGGTGCTTCAGAGCCCCTTCTCCAGGGCTTCAAAGCTGCAAGACCTCGGAGATGCTATTGCATTTACACTGGCCAGAAGACCTAATATACTGGGTTTACACTGGCAAGCAGCCCGCAGACTCTCACACCTGGCTGACAGACTCCTGCAAAAGCTGGGCTTTGCTCCAGGAGCTGCTATCTTTACAACTGTTTCAAAGCAAGTATTTATTTAAGTCTCTGAAAGTTTCCCTTTGAAGAAAACTTGTGGAGGGGCTAAAGAGGCCTGGAGGATCTCTGCAAATAGCGGTGGTGAGAGAGGGGATAAGCATTTGTGTGTTTAGGAGGGTTATGTTATCTCTTCTACATCACCCTTTATTTTATGGCAGGAAAAACTGCTCAGAAATGTTTTGAGCAAGAAGTAAAGGGAAAGTCTTGAGAAATGGAGACGAGCTAAATTTAGCAGGTAAATCCCTAAGCTTTCCTACAGCATCCCCAAGCATGCTCTCTGGCAGCAGTATTCAGAAAACAAACCCTTAATTCCTAAATTTAAGGTATAATGATTGTTCAAATTATACTAGGAGCCAAAGCAGACTATTAGGTTGAGTTACACGCTTTCTTGTTTGTTTGTTTCCTAACTAGTTCCAGTGTTTTTGTTTATAAAAAAGTTATTTTAATTGAAAAACACGAGGAAATTCCCTCCTCCCTTTCCCCCACCACAGAAACACCACACGATGCCAACAGCAGTGTCCCATCAGCATGCTGCAATTCCAGGAAAGCAATGCTTTAAAATATTTTACAGGCACTCAGAGCCTTCTAGTAGGTATAAACACTGAAGCTGTGAAACGAGGAGATAGTGCAATCCAGGGCTGGGACATGGCTCGCTTTAACCCTGGCTCGAGGTATCATCATGAACTCCCCTGCAAGATTAATGGAGATGGAAAATGACAGTCATGCTCTACAGCACCCCTTTACAGCTCTCAGTGTTTCTCAGCCCTATTTTTTAACATTAGGGGCAAATTTCCAAAAGACCCAACCACCACCCAACCTTTCTTTACTGATTTCCCCGGCTGGAACCTGTCAACAGCCAGGGCAGCACACTGCATGCAGAAAGAGACAAGAGAGGATAAATGAGGATTGTTTTAGGAGGGAATGGTTTTCACCCAGGATAACTAAGCTGAAAACGTTCTTTATACAAGGCACCATTTCCTCTTCTGAAAGGTCATCCTGCCCTTCTTCAAGGGGCATCCTGTTTCTTCCTGAACGTGTTGCTATGAGATACATCGCTGTTCCTGCCCCAACTGTATGGGTTCGTACAGAACAAAAAAAGCGATGGAAAAAAAGCATGCTAAACTTGCAGCTCCCTCTGAAACCAAAGTAGGAGATTTTCTGCACGTAAGAATTTGCAGATACATACCTTGACCCAGGCATTCAGCAGCAGCTCCCCTATACTTAAGCAGCTGAGCCAGGGGTGCAGAAGTGCTGCGGACACAACATCCCATCCTCACTTTGAACGTTGGCAAGCTCCCGATGAGCACTTCCCCATATGCAGCTCAACCCTGGATCAATTTAAGTGCAAATTTATTTTGAAAGTCAGATAAGAATTGATCTGCCCACTTGCCTAAGGAGTGATAATAGATGCTATATTAACAGTAAAATGCTTTTCTTCTCCTCAGTCTTTATAATTAAGATTTCTATATCGCTTTAGGGAAAAGCAGCTCCTGGTGCCTCGCCTTACTCTCCGAAATATGAAGAGCCTCCATGGTTTCTACTTTCCACGTGAAACAAAATAGAAAAGGCAGTGAAAAATGATCCTTGGCCAAAGGAAGGGGCCTTTAATTTGTTTTGAATAGGAAACCCACAATCATTTCAGGTTATCAGCAGCGCCTAAGCAACTTAGTAAAACAAATCCCAATAGCTTCCAATGGGGTGTCTGCTTCCAAAGCTGTTAAATGTGATTTTCAAAGTGCTTCAATGACATAAGCACACAAATCCCACTGACTTGTAAAGTGCCTTAAGTGCTACCAGAAAGATTTTTAAAAGGTGTTTAGGCTCCTATTTCCCACTGAAATCAACAAGAATTAGGCACAGACCTTTAAAAATATTCCCCAAAGGCAATATAGAATTAAACTTTCAAGCTATTTAAAGGAGGCTTTTTCAGTTCATAAATTACCAGTACTTTCAGCTCCTATCATTTAATGGATGAGGAGAAATGAAAAAAAAAAAGGAAATAATACAAAATAATATAAAAATAAAAATACACCACGTTTCCTCCTCTTTTCTAGAAACGCTTTTCTTTACAACCCTGAAAATAACATGGAAGCAGAAAATAATGATCAATTGATAGAAGGATTTTTAAGCTCAGAAAGATACTTAGTAAAATATCTGAATTTATAACACTTAATAACATCTTCACTCATATTCCAGCGTTTCCTCACTCAATCTCATCAAGGCAGAAACCTGCCATGCAAGACTCCCATTAAGCATCCTTTTTCATAGCTGCTAATGATGGAAACATTCATTTCAAAAAAGATTTTTTTTCCTGTTTTTGAGACATTATAAGAAAAAAAACAACAACTATGTGAGATTTCAGCATGTCATAACATGTAGCGTGTAAACGGGTCATACTGTCTATGGCTTAGAGGATTGAAGTACCTGGCTGTGCGACACTACCTATATAGTGGGTCTGGGATTTACAGAGGATTTAAGAACAGTGTATAGCACCTATTGAGTTTTCCCAACCTTCAGGACTGTTTGTAAATCCTGCCTAACAACTCTTTGCAGCAATAAATTAATACCTCAGTAACCAGTGAGATAAAGTATTTTATCTCCTGGAAAACTGGTTCAGTGATTGTGTGATACTGATTCAAGACAACTTTGTCCTCTCAAAATTGTGGCAGTAAATACAGGGGCTTTGTCTGTCTCTAAAACCCTGGTCGGGGATACATTCCTGGGTAAATGCTTGCCCTGTGGATATGCAAGGAGATGAATAAGGTCAAAAGTCCAACAAAGCTCAGCTAGCTCAGACCAGTACTGGTTATGTCCTTGAGTCAATTCGGGAACAGCAAGGCCAGGCTTGCATCTGGACTCCTCATGCTCCGTAGCTGGAATAATTAAATATCCCTGTGTAGCTGCAGCTATAGAAAACTGTATTTGGCTGTCCAGATTGAGACCAAAATGCCCCAAATGAGCCAAAGGGTAGGACACCTGAATTTCTCCAAAGTTCGTGCATCCAAGAGTACCAAATGCACAGGTATAAAATTTACTTCCACATGACTTATTGCTCAGATGCAATGTAACCTAAAGCGCATCTTGTATATACGACATTTCATTCCTCATTGTCAGCAAACATCTCCAAGGAGAAAAGGAAGGCAGGTGAACAACTCTGTGCCTGGTCATTTGGTGCAGTGAAGTACCAGCCAGGAGAAAATGGAAATTTGCCTCTTGTGGAAAATGGCTACATTTGCTGGATTTTTAAGAAAAGCTACTCTAACATTTTAAAATGTAGTGGCAGATTTGGTGAAAGCATGAAATAGTTCATAGCACTGGTTATAAATTCCATCTCTGCAGAAAATACAGAACAGTACGGTTTTCCAGAAATGCTCTAGAAAAAAAAAAACTATTTATAGAAAATGAAAATATGTTGTAATGCTAACATTTTTGATTAAACAATTTACTCAAAAAGACTATTTAGTTAGTAAACCTGGGCTCCATTTTATTCCTTTTAAGGTTAAGCAACCTTTTTTCTTCTCAGGCTATATTGAGACTCAAAGTCCAAAATTACTGCTTTTAAAATGCAAGAGTACAACAGTTTCAGATCAAAGGCCTGGTACCAACTTGTTCTTCTTTTTTTTTTTTTTTTTTTTTTAAACTCTAAGTGCACTGTTTTCAAACCTACTGAAAGAATAATCTTGACTATTTGCACTCTATAAGGTCTAAGACCACAGCTCCCACAGGTGGACCCATTTTGGAAGAGAAGGAAAGGGAGCGCTTTTTGTTCCATTGAAGTAAAAAAGAGGTATAAAATTGGCCTTGGTCAGTTTATTGCATGAGCCTTGCTCCCAAGTAGCAAAGTCTTCTACTTTTTAACACCTTCTTTCCACTCATGTTCCCCTTTTCTTGCTTCTTGTGCTCACACTTGTTTTTATTTTTTCTGCATTAAGAGTAGTCACTTTCTCCCTCATTATTTTCTGCTTTAAGCCATTTTGGAAGGAAACAGTAAACTTCAAACAGCTGCTCAAAATTTGCAGGCCATACTTTCTCTACTTCCTTGTCCTGCTATCATTTCGGTTACCCAGCTGCATCACATACACATCATTTTCTTTTCTTCACCTCCTGATTTAACTATCATGCCTTAACGCTGCAAGCAGAGTACCCCCTGGACCATCACCCCAATAAACAGCTTGCAAATACCTGTCTCTGCAAGGCCGTTTCGCATTACTTTCAACACGGAAAATGAGTTGTGCATTCATTTGTCCATAGCCACAAGCCAAACACCTAACCGTGAGCTGGACAACAGCTAGGAGAAAGGGGTTGGAACAGCACCATATCAGCTTCTCTGCTGGTCCATGCTGAGCACTGCTGGTGTGTATAAAGTAATGCTTCATCTTACAACACAAGAGCCTGTGGGATGGTAAAGCATGCCCAGCCTCATGGCTTAATTACTAATGAATTATATTTACCTAGGTAGTTTTTAAATGCAAGAAGAACAGCATGCTGTGGTTATCAGATGAAAATTGGAAGGATTAATAAAAAGCTTTTCTCCCGTACAATAGAGCTAGCAGGAATCAGCCCCAAACCTACCTGAAGTAGGCTTTGAGGCCTACATCTACTGCTGGCCAGGGAACATAGACATTGGGTTTACGGGGACAGTGTCTGGCCTTGATCATGTACGAAGCTCTGCAATCAGCAGCAATAGCGTATCTGCACCTGAAGCCCTAATTTGTCACATTGGGATTTAAGGTACTGTGGAAGATAAGGCTGGAAGAATATTGCAAGTTTGTCTAGGCCTCCACTCACCCCTTCCGGCAATCCTTCAGTCCTCCTCCTACCCCTTCCGAGGAGTCAGCTCCATCTAAATGATCCATAATAGACAGTTGCCTAAACTCTTCTTTCCTTAAGCCTACAGCTCTCCTCTCTTTAAAGCCTTACTAAAATCCAACCAGTCTATGCAGAGGACACTGAGGTAGATATTCCCGACCACTGAGGACATTTAGTCCTGTGCAAAGTCACAGCGTGGGCTCTGGAAAGCCCAGCCCAGCTCGTGGCCGCACCAGCGAGGAGAAAGCAGGCAATTCAGCAACATTCATCTCTCACAAACAAAGAAATCTGATCATCCCCGGTAATTTCCTTTGGATAGATTGCAGGAGAAGCCTAGAGCAAAATTAACTGAATGTTCTGTCAAAGCCATTAGGCCTGGACTGAACTCAAAGAAAATTATGTTCGCTGATGTCTTCATATTTACTTTAAAATGCAGTCATTTTGACAGGCTCATGAGGTAGAAGATCTCATTTTATGAAGGTCTTAAGGGACATGAGGAACAGAAATATAACATGCTGCTGTCTCAGTCAGCGAAATCATTACAAAATTACTTTACAACTGACTTCCAAACCCAAAAATCCAGTTATTTTGAGTAATTTCAGCCTTTTAAAATAAACACGGTGCTTCAAGTTGACCAAAAAAAGAAGCGAACTCGGTAAGTATGACTGGGACAATTTTCCTTACTTGTAAAATAATGTTTGCTCACACAGCCACATTCATCCCCTTCAGTTCAAGAGCGATTCAAGGAGCACTGCCTCCCAAACGGGCCACCAAGCACAGGTTTCATTTGCACCATCACCTAACTTCAGGGTCTTCAGACAGAAGCAAAACCAAGGCAACTGGGAAGGCAGGAAAGCAAGAGAAACAACCTATTTGCTCCTCTTGATGCTGAAAGCAAACACCAGGTTCTTAGTGCCCTGCTCGCATGGTGCCTAACAGAGAACCTGTGGGGTGCTCAGGGTGACACACACCTTCACAGCTATGCAGCGTGCAACACAACCATTTTAAGTCATTTTAAAATATATAATACATAAAAAAGTAAATACGTAAAGCAGGCCACAGAACCAGCCACATCACCTTGTAATGTGGGCTATCTAAAAGCTGCTCTTCTCATCTCCAGAAAACACACTGTGTATGCCCAAAAGGCTGCAAAGGGTTTTGCCAAATTCAAGGTTTACCCCCAAATTCTTGCAAAGGTTTACAGGATACCAGCACTGGTCTCCTGCACCTTTGAGCAGCTGCTTCAGATCCCAGCTTATGATTTGCATCCGGAATGAGACATCCAAGTTTCTCCAACTTGTAATCCTCTGCTTGTAATTCACTGCCTGCTTTGCATCAAAGGCACGCAGCAGCCCTTTTGGGGATGACATGGCAAAAAGATAAAACAAGGAGAGGCCAACTTTGATACTAACGAAAGAAGGAAGCACTTCTCAGAGCTGGCCATTAATGCTCGTAAAAGCACTTGGCCAGTGATGCCAGGATGGGGCTTCAGAAAGGCTCACCTTCCCTGCCGAGTCAACACTTGCAAAAGCTGTGTTTCTCCTACAGAAGGTACGAAATACACAGGTTACTGCACAACACACGAACGGGAGCTCATGGAGAGCACTTAGGAGCAACTATCCTAATAGTAAAGATGGTAAACCATCTTATTCTGCAAATACAATAGAGTACAAATTGGAAAATATCACATAATAACAATCGTCTGGCTGTAATTACTGCATCCGCCAGTCCAGAAATTACCTTAGTGCTCAAAGCCTTGCTCACAGGTGGTTGAAATGTGGTCTTTCAGGAGAGACTTTTGGCAGAGGTTGCTGCTGTGCTGAGTTTTGCTGTGAACAGAGCCAGTCACACCCGACGCCAGCAGTGAGGGTTTAGCAGGACTGCTCCCAACACAGCGCTTGCCCTGGGTGCAAAGCAGCGTGGTTTTTTTGCTGAGGAGCACCAGGGCTCTTGTGATGAATTCATGTGGTGGTAGCACAGCTGCCAGAGTGCTGGGTTTGCTGGAGGACAAGGGAAGCCCATCAGAAAAGTCACCACATCAGCCCAGCCTCACTAACAAGAAGGTTTTTGTTGTTGTTGTTGTTTTGTTTGTTTTGTTTTGTCCATGCAGGGAATAGCCCAGAGCAGGAGCCAAGCCATGGGTGGCAGAGACAACGCTGGGTTATATTTGAGGCAAGAAGGAGCTATTTCTGCCAGCCCGGTGCGAGCCCCAGCAAGCCCAGGAATGTGCCACGACGTTAAATCCCTTCCTGGGAATCTGCAGCATGTGCACCCTGTGCTGCCCTAACATCACAGAGAGCCTAAACTCATTGGGGACTGGATAATTAGGCAAAACACAGCTTGTAAAATTATCAAAGGACATCCGAGTTACACACAATGCTACAATAACTGCAATATCTGCATAACACGTCAGAAACAATATGAATAAATGAACATTCCTGTTATTAATGCTGAAGTAGTCTTTAAACCCATTAAAATCCCCATAGCCTCAGACCCAGGGAGGAGAAAGGTGGCGCATGACATATGTGCTGATCACAAGGAAGAGGAATCCGGTCAAGCTGGTAGATACAGTGCTTCATTCCACACAGTGCTCGGAAAAAGTTATTATTCCTTGGTGAAAAGGAGCAGTGGACTGGACTGCATCGAGAAAATAGAAATAAATCAAGGGAAAAAAGAAAGAAACCCCCCTCTTAGCCCCCCCAAATCCCTCCTCTCCACCCAAATTCCACCCGCCTTTCCCCCAGAAAAAAACAGAAAGATGTAGAATATATTTATTGGAAATTAGATTTAAAAAATAAATATCAGTCTAGCATGGTTCATTATAGACATAAATTAGCAATAAAATAAATAAATAAATGAAACCCGTTGAGAAACTCGTGGGTTTGAAAACAGACCATACTTGTTTTTTGTTGTAATGAAGAGTGGCTTTAACGGATAAATGTTGATTCTGGCGTCCTGTCGTTCGCCCAGAAGCAGCCACTTATAATTTCTGATTACCATTAGCATTTCAAATTGCCCAGAAAGTGAAACTGTCTGAAGTTATCACCAGCAATAAACAGAGTGCCAAACCTGACTATCAAAGTGAAACTATCAAAGTGAAACGCTGATTTTCAGCAAACACCACATCCCGTCAAGCCTCCCTTGCTCAACAGGAGGACACGGATTAAGACAAGGACCAGGAGCAACAGGCAGATTTGGGATTATTACACGGAAGACAGAGAACGGCGTGCGGGTTTTGGGCACACCCGGATGTTGCAAACAGGCACACGCAGCGCACATTCCTCAAGCAGGATGGTGGTATGTAAACAGAGAGGGCTAGACCCAGGGATCACATTACAGATGGAGGTCAGGGATAAAAGTCACCTTGGGCTGAAGTTAAGAGTACATAAATGCTTTCTGCGTTGAGCACGGGCCCTAAGGTGTTCATTGCTGCTCCCTGGAGCTCTCCCAGCCCACCGAGCACAGAGCACAGCAAATCAGTTCCCTAAGCACCACAGTTTGATGAACGCCAGACAACAACAACAAAAAAACAACCAAACAAAACACAACAAAACAAATCTGAACCAAGATACTGTGGTTCATTACTGTGGCTTTTCTCTCTCCCACAGAGAAGGGGTCTTGTTTTATACAGCATAAAATGGGGGGGGGGGGGGGTGGAGGGAAGCAGGGAGTGAAAGCTGCTTTGTGGTGCCAAATGCAACCCGAGTAACCCAGCTTTGACATGAAAAAATGTGATTTTTCAGAGTTCAGCTCTTTGCAGTGATTCACAGCGCTACTTTCTTCACAGCCGGCAGCAGGCAGCTTGCTCACCAGCTCTCACAAGCAAATTGGTTTGCTCCTTGGGGCAAAAGCAACTACAGATTCTCTTCTAAAGAAATTCCCAGGACTCATCTTTTAAGGATGATTTTTTCGTAACAGGAACTGTTTATTATCTAAATAAACTTCAGGTGGCTACACATCCATTCTCACCCCAGCTACCTGCCTAGCTTTATTTCCACCTGCAGCCAGGATTGCTTAGGAAGTACACCCGGGTGCACACGTGGCAAGTGAGCTTGGCAAACGTGAGCCATCGCCCAGCTTTTTACACCTTAATGCTCCTGATTGTAGCTCCTGTCATTGCCAAGCTCTTGTTGTTAATAATGTGTTTACCTTTTGATGCTGTGAAGATCCTCTAGCATGTAATTAAGTCCAGGGAAGTCCTGCAGGCAGCAGTAGGATGAAACTGATACTGTGCTATGTAAAGTCTAGCGTGTAGGTTATACAGTTGGTGGGTATATATAAATATATGTATCTGCATATAACATCTCCATTCCTTTGCACACCCATGCCTTCTGAACATATTATTAATAGCAACAGCTCTCAGAGCACTGCATACACAGGGACAGTGTTGATGTAACATTTCACGTGTTTATTCTCAATGGATATTTGTGATTAACTCTGTGGGACTCTTCTTTTGTTTCTCTGTCAAGAAAATATTATTAAATGGAAATAAAGCCCTTCTTGCAGATGGCCTGAAGATTTCGTGTTCTGTTAAAATATTAGTTACAAATTAATTTGGAAAACACAGTAGGAAGGACAAGCTTTAGTCCTTAGTTAGAACTCTGATATAGCACAGTCCTTTGGTTGACTTTTTCCTCTGTTTTAAGGAGCTTTCTTACAGAGGAAGACGGGAATGGCCAGAGACTACAAAATCAGTTGTAAATCCCACTGACTCCTGTACTACATCTAAAGCCTGGTCAGCATAATATTTCATTTCTGTCAATTGTGAACATTGTCCTGAAGACAAAGAAATGCTTCTGCATATCAATTTTTCTTAAGAGTTCTCTAAAAAGGAGTTTACAGTGCTAAAAGTTAACTACCAAAAAGTCCCTTAAATGCATTGTTATTAATTATACTGCAAAGAATAACATCACAATGCTTATTAGCACTTAGTGAGACCACTGATGTTGACTCAGTGTTTATTTTGAGCACTAGCTCCTGATTAAAAATAATATAATATGAAGTTAACTGAAATGTCAGCCATCATCCCACACTTAATCTACAGCATCAGAATTTCAAAATGGGATATAAAGATATATCTGCCTGCACACAGAATAGATGTAGAAGGTGTTCTGATACTGACAAACCAGCGTTCCCTGCTTTTCCTCCTAAATTCTGTATTGTTTTCTTTTTATTTAAACAAATAACAATAAAAAAGATCCACATTGTGCTCAGGCAATAAAGAGGTGACCCATGGCCACCCAGATCATACATGCACACGTCTTTTTGTCCCTCCTGAGAGCAGTTATACACTTTTTATTGACTCTGAGATTCAAATTCCTGCTTCTTATTGTCAGCAAACCACTGCATGGCCAGCAATGCTGGTTTTTCAGCCATGTGCCTTGATCCAGACGGTGGGGTGAGAAATGCATGCATGGCACCACCATACAACTGGGCAGCCGACCTTTTCTTCCCTAAGGCTTAGCCAAGGTGAGACACGGTGGCTTTTTTTCCAAGGTAACTACGGGAGCTGAGCCTTAAAAACAGGGGAAAAACACTTTGCTGCCACCCTGCAGGGAAGCTCTTGGCTTCGCATGGACTTGACCTGCCCAAAACACCCATGGCATCTGCCGTTTCCCTCTGATCTTTGCTACGTGACTTATCCTCAATAGCAGAGGCTGCATCCACGTTGTTTTGAGGCCTGTCCTTCCCTAAATCAGTACGTGATTCTGCACTACTAAGCCTGCAGTGACAACCACTGCTGACTTCAACAGCTGCATGATCAACATGGACAGCAATGCTGTATATCGGCCCAAGGCCAGCATAGCTGTATGTGAACCCAAAACCCTTACTCAAAAACTGCCTGGGAACCACACCTGCAGAGATGGAGAAGCACATCTGGAACCCAGGAACCCACTCGCACAACTAGGTTATCCTGAAATTGGTGCTCCCATGGGTGAGCTGCAAGGAGAAAGCAAGCTACGTGCAGAAACACCAACCCAGGTGTGCTGCAGACACACAAAGCAGATGCAGATGTCCAAGGGAGTTAAGTGTAGGGCTTGTCCATGCCCACCTTCTGCTCTGCAGGTGCACATATTGATGTATCATGCATCTAAGGGATGGGACCTGAGGAAAAAGTGCAAACTGGAAGACGTGATAAAAAACGACAAGGAGTTAGCAACAAGAGGAATTTCATCTGGCGCCAAGAGCACAGGATGAAATCCTTTTTTTTGTAATTTGCATTTTCTATCATGCAAACTCTACCCCAGAACAGCATGAACTCAAAATATACAGCTAGGTGGGAAAAGAGGATTGCTCAGCATCTCAGATTGCTTTTTTCTTACTGTGGGTCTGTAAAAACGGGCATTAATGGGGTCCTGATTCTGGTTCATATTCTGAGAATTAGCACACTACAAATACATAATAAAAACTAGTGCAAGAGGAATTTATGGTCTGTCAGTGTATGCAAGGAAGCAAAATAATAATAAAAAATTATAATGAATACTGCTTGCAGTGCTATCTTTGAGGATAAAAGCATTATTGCTGATAGAGCTGAGGCCTGCCAGCTGCCAGACAGAGATGGGGAAGTTGTTCCTTGATTTGTATCATTGCTGCTCGCACCAAGATACTTACAGCATTGGGCAGGGTTTTGGTAAGCATTGCAATAAATCCTAAAAAAAACACAGAGCGCGATAAATCTCCATCGAAAATATTTTGCTGTTAGCAGAACTGGGGCTCAATGGCCATTTCTCAATTATGTGGCTCCAAGCACAGGCAAATGCTGGCTGCTCACAAAGGCAATGCCCATTGCCCGCTTTCCACTCCTCTAAATAGCCACGTGGGGCAAGGATAATAAATACAGAAATAAATACTGTCACATAATCTAAAGACGGTGCATTAAAACACAAACAACAACAAAAATGGCTTGCTTGTGGGGTCATGCTGAGCAGAACTGCTCTAAAATAACATTAATTGGGAACAACACAAACCTCTTGAAAATCTGAGGAAAATTTTCCTTCTCATTTTAGTGGATTTGAATTCAAGTCCATTGAAGCACTCTGGAAATCAGGCATCTTCTCCTTCTAAATAGCAAGTCATCATCATATGTACTGTAAACTTGAGAAATAGCATACCCACATACTGCAGGTGTGCATTACTACATGAGAACTACGTTTGGTGGCAGGTAAAAGATGAAGATGGGGGTACAGGAGATGAGAAGCATCAAACAGGAAAGCTCCAGCTTTGACCATGCATGAAATCACTGTCCCAGTCTGCCTGACCTGCCCTTGTACTGGGTGAGCCCTTTCTACGGCACAACAGCTTGTATCGGTGCCATTTTAGCAGCCACCAAGGATATCAGCTACCTCACTGCCTTTCTCAGCAAAGCATCCCCCCCCCCCCCCCTTTTTTTTTTTTTGCCACTAATGGGGCCCCGGTGAGTGAAAAGGAACAGCTCCAAACTGCCTTAAAACACCTTGGTTCTTCACTAAGCAAACGTGAGTCAGAGCCCAGTGTCACCACAGCCAAACTGGGACACCTCCTATGAAACTGCTGCTTTCAGTAAATTATTTTTAGCTTTCTAATTATACTGTTACCAAACATACCAGTGAGGCTGAACGGGCACCTCCTTAAGAGGGAAAAAAAAAGAAAGAGCAGCAGCAAGTGAATACAATGAAATGGATTTAGTAAGCCAAAAAATGTGACTACCAACATTGGAGACCATAATGCACCAAAATCCACACGTCTGACAGAAGAGAAACACAGCAACAAGGTTTGCAAAGAAAATACCAAGAAACACCCATTTGATGTAACACCACTGGGGCCACCTCCCCGCTACTCTCCACCCACAGAGAACTCCCAGAGCATGGAAGAGCTGAAAATTACACCATAACCTCTCCATATATCCTGGGGCAGCGGCTGACATTTCCAAGCACCTAGTGAGCTGTCAGCAGCCAGAAGGAATTGTTATAATAGATTGTCTATCAGCAGCAAAGTTGCATCATAAACTGGTAATAATATCCTACGATGGAGCCTTTTAATTTATTTTTAGTGCTTTAACGCCCAGCAGCACAGGAAGAATACATTTGCAAACGGGCCGCCTGTCTCACCACGTCTGCCCCTTCCTTCTCCAAAAGGCTTGGGCTGCTGGCATTGGGGTAAGGGGTCAATATTTACAGCACGGCAGCTGCCTGGGATAACTGGAGCCTCTTCTCACCACTATGATGATGGATCCTCCCTTTATCATCACGACATGAAGTTTGATCTCGCTTTTCTTGCAAAATTTAGTTACAGATTTTAGAAGATGGATATTGCACGGTTCAGATGTCTTGAGTAAAACCAGGTCTGGGAGGAGTGGCTGTTTCATTTTCAGATATCCCCTGAAAGAGGGGATGCCAAGATTTTTTTTTTTCCTGAAACCTCTATCACATGAGTAAATTAAAAAATTCACAGACAGTAATCCTCCCTCCCTTAGGATGGTCCTTCCAAACCAACGTGACTTTTAATGAAAACAAAAATGAACATACAAACAAGATAAATGTATTTCCCTTATGTTTTTGAGAGGCAGAGCAAGCAAGACTTCCATCTTTCATAGTCATGGTTGAAATTAGCTCCTTCCAAGAGTGTAGCACAGGGGCCTGAGATGGCTGACCATGCTGACACCTAAGTAATACGAACCAGGCACCACCATTCTGTTCCAGGAAACAGCTGATGCTCTTCTCTGCCCAAAGACAAAGCAGGAAACGACAACCCCAGCTTCAAACAAGGAGAGTTGTTACCCGCCTGTGATCTTCCTGGGCTGCAGCAAGAGCAGGTTCCCCTTCCCAAAACACCCTGTGTTTGAAGCACTGGGCATAAACCAAGCAGATCTCAGCATAACTGATAACAGCTATACACAAAACAGAGTATGTCATTAGGAAAAATACGTTCAAATTAGAAACCAGCTACTACTGGCAGAGATAATCCCCAGTCCGCCTCTGGTCTTAGCCCATCTCCATTGCTCCTGCCTTTCCCAACCAAAGACCCATTGCATTTTACCTTTCTTTCCCAGTTTTGCTTATCTCATAAGGGACTGTTATTGGAGGGCAGGGGAAGCAGCACAGACTCTTCCCCTTGACCTCATCTTGGAAATCCATTTGCTGCAACATGGCCAGTCAGTACAAAATTGTTTCTTCCTCCTATTAAAAAACAAGTGCCAGCTCTGTGTGAGAAGGGGACAGGTATTTAGCAAATATAAAAAAATTATATTAAAATATAATAGTATTATATATTATCATATAATATATATTATATAATGTAATATATAATATAGATTTAGTGATCACCATTCCCACAGTTTAAGGGACATTCCCACACCATGGTGCACTGCTGTACTTTCTACACATCAAAGCCCTGCAGTGCTCTGGGAAGAGGAGGAAGGAAATCAGTCAAATTTATCATGATTCTTTTGAAATCCTAAGGGCTTATTTCAAGCCTTCCTCTGTTCCAAATGTGCAAGTCACAGTCCTGCAAAACTCCAGGTGCTCCTTTTCTGGTCCTGCCTTCCAAAAGGGCATCACACTGCACAGCAAAGTACAGGAAAGAGCAGCTTCTTGTGAAACACAGGCTACAAAGATGCACATCTTAGAATTAGGTAGCAACTGCTACCCTGTGCTGATGATGCTCAGAAAGACCAGCATGGACTTGCAACAGATCCTCTAAACATGTGCTTTTGTAAGCAGCTGCCAGCACCTTACAATCACCAGGACAGGGACTTCTCACGTAACTGTGATGCCAAGTGAACCCTTTCTATTAGCTTTTCACCTACTACTTTCCTGCAGATTTTGTCAATGGGAAGGAAACAGTGGTTTGCAGAAGGGCTTTTGCTTGGAGCACAGGGGTAAAAGGCACAGAGACTCACAGCATCCACACAACGTATCAGCTCCTCCACCTGGGCTCCCATCTTGCTCATCTGAAGTTTGGATTCCTTTGCCTCACCTCCACCTGAAGGTTACTACTTCTGCTGACCACTGGTCTCCAGTCAGAGGAAAGGACTTGACAACACCAAAAGAAAAACAAGAGCTGGAAAAAGATCATGCTGTTACAAGTCTCAAAGCTTGTTTTGTCCAGTGAGACCCCCCTCTGCCTACACAAGGTGATTCCACCTTTCCAGGCAGCAGCTTAGTTTCGAATAAAATGGTGCAGGAGTCACCCAAAATCAGACTGCCATGGATGCCATTCACACATCCTCCTCAAAGGCTTATGGCACTGCATGGGATCTTGAATTTCTTCAAGTAACCACATCAGTACCATGTTGGGATGCAAGCTGGCATTGTTAGTGAAGTTATGGGTGGGTCATCTGAGTTATCTGCAGGAAAAAAAGTGTTTCTGAAACTTATTATTAGTGTAATTTATTGCCAGCTCAACATAATGTGAACAACCTCTAGCATAAGCACATCCTCTGTTTTACAAGTCTAAACAGATTTAGTACTAGCTGCTGGCTTGAAACAAGATAAAAAAATAAAAATAATAAATTTTTCATCCTTCTAATTGTTTTGCACCCATTTCACCAGACCAGTTTTGTACGTGCTTGGTGTGCACTACCAACCAAATGTTTTGTACCAACTCTGCTCTGAAACCTTGCAAAATCTTAGCAGGTAATTCAGCAAACTCCCTGGAATCAACGTATCTCGTGATGGAGTGTTTTTCTCCCTGCAGGTGCAAAAAAATGGAAGACCAAGTATTTTTAAACGAGCGGACATGTGAAAGGACTGAAGCAGTACCCTTCTCTCGTCTGCTGCTTTTCATACAAAACACAGACAGATGGGCGGATGACATTCAGTCCCTGTTTTACTTAGGCTCTGAAGAATGTGTATGCTACATCTTCCCTTTCCTGCTCTGCCTCTGACCTAACGTATCAGCCTGAATTTGAAGGTAACTGCTGCTATCCGCCTGCCTCAAATCGCTCTAGGGCAAAGGCTTAGGGAAAATGGGGAACCCCGAATGATGGGTTTTGAGCTTTTGTACCGAAATCACGTAGAACTTCAAGGAACAGACATGCCAGCTGCAGGCACACAACCCAGCCGCAGACACAGCCTCCCTCTCCACCCTTTCTTTAGAAATGTCCTCAGCTGTCATAAAGCATGGGAGAAACAAAGAAGCTGACACAAAAAGCACATTTCTGGCAAGAAGTCAGAAGGGTGAGTCAGCCGGGTATTAGATCTGTGATGGGAATCAAAGAACTGCCAGACTGGATCTCCATGCGCATCCACCATCCCCTCGCAAGGAGTCCACACTCAGATGGAGACGCCATCAGTTAGCGCTTGGTCCTACACCAACTATCTGGGCAACGGAGGCCAAAATATCTCTAATGGATTAGCAGAGATGACCCGGACAGAAAAGCAGGTTCTCTCTGCTCCAAGTGGTGTGTACTCTGAGGGAAAATACATAAATACTGAATGCACTTTAATGGTAATAGGAGGCATCTCGAGAGAATGGGCACAGGAAATCTGCCAAGCTTTTCTGTTGAGAGATTTCATCTTATTTCTTGAGGGGTCTATTTTAAGCCAATTTCAGTGACCTTACTTAACGGAGATTATGCTGTGTTTCAATTAATTTTTACAGCATTATAATTAATATTTTGGTGTCTGCTGGAAAGCATGCTGAGCTGCGTAAAATCCACATGCGCGGCAAGATGACAAGTGCTATTATCGAGGCGGAAGGAAGGAGATGAGAGCCCTCCAGCCTCGCCTGGCAGGGCAGAGCACCACCCCTTCAGATGCCTGCTCCTAAAGGACCACTACACCAAATCCTGGGAAAGGTCAGCATTCCTCCTCACGTTATGGATCCAGAATTGTCAGGGTGGGAATATTTCCTTGTGCTAATGAATTTGCCCATGCACCCACACTGAGCAGATCTGCTTCCCACTACCTGCTCGAATAGCTGAGCCCCAGGAGGTGAAATCAGCCAAACCATCATAGCTCATACATATGCAGTTGATATTAGCACAGCTTTTCTTTCCTGTTCAGAGCACTGAACCTTGGCTCACTTCAACCAATACAACAATTCCTGTGCACATCGATCACCTCCCAAGTAAATCATTCTCACACCCCTGTACAGGCTTCTTTCTGCTGGGCTTATTTCTATTTCTGTTGCACCCTGGGCCTACGGGAGACTTGAGGACATGGCGTGACATCACCCCTCCGATGCCATAGTACCTGCAGGCTCTCTGCTCCTAATACTTTGCATCTCCAAGACAAGACAGATCCAGCAGTTTTGCCAGGTAAAAGACGGCTTCTATACACCCATGTTTATAAACACCCATGTCTATAAAGGAAACAAAACTCAATGGGACATTGAACCAACCCATTCAAGGCCATGGGGGTGGTACTATATCCGTGGCATTCTCCCTCCAACACTCGTGTCATGCCCTCTTACACGGGCAGCCACTTTGCAGCACGTGGTGGTAGCACAGAGGCACTCAGCTGTGCAGCCTATCCCACAACACTCAGCGTTAGGCTAACAGCCTGCCAGCAGCTCATTCACTGAACGGCTCGGTGCTTCCTTATACCAAGCTAATCCAAAAATCACAGCGTGGTTAGAAATGCATCGACTTCAATTGCTGATGTTTCAGCAAGCCCCAGCTTTTGGCTGCTTTTGCAGAGCAGGACTATGGCATCGCTGCACGAGTAGAGTCACAAGGATGCTGCTAGCCACGCACTTACATCAAAAACTGCGCGGCTGTCAGGGGTCAGTACACGTGCTCAAGTCATCTGCATTTTAAAAAAGTTTAAATGCATGATAAAACTAAAATAAGTAACTTATAGTTCAGGAAATTCAGACAATTCTGCAAATGCTGAGCACTGTCATGAATGTAAATTTCAATCATCTAAACCACTGCAGGAGATTAGGATGCAGCATAGATAGGTACCACCAGCAGTCTTGCTTGAGGCTGCCTCAAACATTTCTTCACGAGTTTGTAACAAATCCTAAATCAGGAGGAAGTGAAGGAAGGTCATGCAGTGGAGAAGACCAAAGTAGCCCTTATTTTTTTTATTTTTTTATTTTTTTATTTCTTCTCCTACTTGAGAAAGACTGACTTCCATGATCAAGGAGGTAAGGAAGCAGCAGCTCACGAAGGGTTATTCACTGCAGTATTTTAAACTCCATTCTTGGTAGAACAAAGCAAGCACACTGATGGTATATAGCATGGAACACAGTCTTCCCCATGAAATGAATGGTGGGTCAGCTCAATATGGTGCGCAAGGGTTCCTTTTTTGAACAGTTCCATAGTTTAAAAAAATATAAAAACCCTGATAGCACGTATGAAATTAGAAGTTCTCTTCCAAAACAGCCTTATACCATTAACAATAAACACAAGGTTACCTGCCTAACTTCAGATCACTTACATCTGTGGCAAGCTTAGTTCATGATGTTGACTGTGGGCTGGAACCACTCCAAACATGAACCAAGAGCCATCTTCAGGACAACTCATATCTCATAATTTGAGTTCTCATTCCCTAAGCTATTCACAGCACTACCTGATGTACACAAAGCAAACAAGGTATTTCCAGTGCTACTTCTCCAAAGCTCCTCAAAAGTCTCCCCATATTGTTCAAGCCAGCGCAGGTAACAACTTCATCTTCCAAAATACCCTGAATTCAAATGGAAAGATAACACAAGTAATTATCTGCATGCACGAATTGCAGAAAATAATGTTGCTCGGATAACGAAGACTGCCTCACCATGATTAGCAAACAAACTTCAAAAATGCCTCCCACAGGTGACCTCATATTTGGGACTAGCCTGAGAAACCCTTAATCACCCAAGATGAAGAACAAGCCCCACTTTTTCTATCAATGCACAAACTGCACGATGCTGATGGGTCCATAATATGGTATTTTAGAAGTCTACCATACAGACGGATACCTTCTGACGGGCTCAGAGCCTGTTGCAGCTGGCAGGTTGTCAGCTATATTTGGCTCAGGTAGGGTACAACCAACCCAAGCACTCCGTTATTTATGCAGTGACAGATAAAGGAAAATGATGTGTAGCCTGACAAACAAGGTCTTGCCATGCACAGGTGTAGACACTGCTCATTCATTGGATTGTCAGGGTACAGCCCTCATTATAACTGGAACAGTATGAAAATTGAAGTATTCAGAACATTTCAAGGAGAAATTATGTTTGCCAGGAGCTCCAGCTCTATTTTCTTCCTTGCTCTGAAATCAATTAGACATGAGTCTGATAGAAAAAAAATGGTTTGCATCTCTGTGGATAAAGAAAACAGGAAAAATCAAATGTATTCAAATGCAAAGAATCTACCTTCAAATGTAAAGCTTTTGTCACATGCTTGTGGCTATCAATTGCTTCCTTGTCATCACATTTATAAGCAACACAGAATAAAAGCCTTAAAGCTCAGGTTCGGGGTAAAGAAGTAATCTCAACAGATGGAGCAAAGGTCTCAGGCCAGCTTAGTGGCTTGCATACAGCTTGCTTGTTGCTACCGCAAGAGGTTTTGTAACATGCCATGCTTATGTTCTAGAAAGGAGAAGGACCTACAAAAGCGCGAGTATGTTAGTATGAGCAAGCAAGCACAAAAGGAGAGCACAGGGTTGGGGGGGCGGGGGGGGGGAGACAAACTTTTTTGGTAAAAGCTATATATAAAATGGAGGGTGTCAACACAAAGTACCTTTCCTGCTTGCTTGGGCTGTTCATGGGGATTGCAAAGCCATTCCCAAAGTGGGCTTCACAATCTATTTCCAAAATGTTGATGTGTGCTCAATGAACTCTTAAAAGAGACGGAAAGAGGGGGAAGAAAAAAAAAAAGAGGGCACACTGGATCCACTTTTCTTGGACGTGTGAATTTTTTCTAAGCTTCTCGCTTTTCTCCTATAGGAAAATAAGAGCTGTTTTACAATCAGAGAATAGCTGTTCTGATAGTGGAGCCTGAGAGAACTAACAAGCTAGTCAACATAGGGCAAGACCTAAATCCTCAAATTACTAATCACTGTGCTGCCCTCTTAAAAGTGGATGTAAAATAGGGACGAGAAAAGGAACAGAAAAAGGAGAAGAAAAGGAAGGGCAATGTTGGCCCTAGGACTGCAGTATTGATCCTGCCATGAGGAAGAAACAAATGCCAAATCTATATATTTTCATTGCTCCTCACGTGAAATGATCTACGCAGTTGCTTCCCCATGTTTCTATGACCTTTAAGAACGAGCCAGGAAAAAATAGCCTCGAGAGCCACTGTATGAACAAGGCATTTCTGCAATACTACAGTTTCCACTTAAAAAGGGCGACATTGCTTTACAATTCGCTAAACAACATATTTACTTGCACACTGACTACATATGTTGTACTTAGATGTCACAGCAGATTACTTGCTAATTACACTAGGAAAAACCCAAGTAATTACCACTGACTCTTTCTTCTGGTTCAGGAGAGGTTGGAGCCAGACATTTACATGACAAATAATCACGCCTACAACGAGCTGCGGCTGCTTCCCAGAAAGGACTCCTTGCCTTTGGACACATGTCATTAAGTAAACCTCTTTATTCAACTATTTTAAACCACAGTAGAAAGTGGGCATGAACCAGAAACACGCATACTGAAAAAACAGTGCTCTCGCTGTTAAGGATTCAGTCTGCTCAGGCCAATGGAGCAAAATCAAATTCTTTCCTAACATTTTATCTGATATTTTAGGCTGATAAAAACTTCTTTTTTTTTTTGCTACTGAATGAAGGAAATCATATTACCAGAGCTGATATTCATCAGAAATATTTTGAACTGAATATGTGAACTGCTTTTAACTGAATTTAAATCGATAATTCCACTACTGTGGTTAGTTTTATTGAATTGTACATTCCAATAATATAATTTCAATTATGTTATGATGACAATATTACACTCCACTACAAGCTGTATTTATTCAGCTGGAAGGTGAGATGTACTACTTCTTCATTTAACAAATCAGACTCACCATAGCTTTTAATGTTATTTCATTGAATAATCACTCGGGGTTTATACTGCTTTGCGTGTAATGCACACTTTCCTTGAAAGGTCAACACCTTGAACAACTTTGATGTTTGATATTGTTTCTTTTTTTCTTTCAGAAATAAAGTACTGGAGGGAAGTTCAAATTGGGATTTTAAAAAGAAGATAAGGAAATGAAAAGGCTATTCTTGCAAGAGAAATTAAACCAAATTCTCTCGAGTTAAGAGATTAGTTTTCTCTTGGTGACACATCATACAATTTGTACCACACCTCCATTCTCCTCATGGAAGTAACCCATCCTGGCCATGCCCATTGACTCAATGGCCAGGCACCTCCTTCCTCCAGCTGTCTCTGGCACACTGCAGCAGTGAAAGCAGCAGATGGGGCACTCGTTCCCTGTGGGTGCCATGGTCCCAAGCACCAAGCCCCATCACTGCCTCTGCTGTCCACAAAGCATCCATGTCCCAGCAGTGTTCCGCTGTCCACCAAATGTCGATGTCCCAGAAATGTTCACCGGTTGCACTCATGTTACTCAAGCCTGAAAAGTTTTGTCCACGCATCCTGTTTCAGATCTTCAAAAGGTCAATTTTCATTTGAGCATCGTTTTTTTCAAAAGTCAGATACATTTACAGGGAGAAGGTTTCAGGCACAAACATCTAACTGAACCCCAGTACAAACAACACGTGGAAAAAAAAATCTTGAATCCCGTAACTCCATTGGGCTTTGGACCAGATGCTTGAACAGCTGAGCAGAAGTGAGTGCAGGTGTGGAAAAGAATAGGGAAGTAATGAAAGCAACTTCTGCACAGGTCAGATTCATTAAAAAAAAAAAAAGCATTTTTGCTTTGTTGTTTTCTTAACACATAACCAGCACCTCAAAGTTACACCAATCACTCTATTATCTTCAGCGTATTTCACAGATTAATATTCCCAGATAGAAATGAAGTTTCTCACCCCAAACCGCTCAACACATGGCTGTTTTTTTTGTTGTTGTTGCTGTTCGTTTTAAGGTAATGCTCTGCATGTTCCCATACTCTTCCCGCTTCACAAGGGCAAATGCTTTACCTGACTGAGGTTGCTCCCAAGGCCCATGACAGAGCTGGGACCTGTATCTGGATTATGTTTGTACCTTATGAAAGGGTTGTTCTTAAAATTAATTTAAATCTCAATCCAATTCCCTTTCAAGCACACACTCATATAAAACCACCCAAAACAGTGTACATTAATTACATATTGCTCTGCACCTAAAATTACTAAGGGCTGCTTCCACAGATCTGAGTAGGATTTGGATGCAAGGGTGGGTGGTTGGGGCTATGGGGGTGTAGGTTTTGCACACAAGTATACCTAGACATGTGAGATGATAGCTAAATCTTTATCACCTCTCCCTAGTGAGCATGCAGGAGGGGAATAGTCTGTCAGCTACTATAAACCTCTGAAAGCCTCATTACCTGTTAACATCCAGCTTTAAAGTGGGAGGAAAAAAACATGTACAGATTGAGACTTCAATTCTACATTTTCTCCCAAAATATTTTCATTTTTAAAGCATCAGCTTCACATGCATGAAGTTTGTCTTTTTCTTGTTTAACTCCAACAACATTCAGAAGACCAAAAACACAAAAACAGTGCGGGAAGCAGAAATAACGTGTCACCCTGATACACCACTTCTCAGCAATGAATTTCAGAGCACTTGACAAAGGTGGTCAGAATCACTAACCTTATTCCTATGGGCACAATGGAGAAGCCAAAACACAAAGAACGACCTGCACACACGAGCTGGGAACAGTATTCTGCTCTCCTGTCCAGCCCTGGAAACACGGCAATCTCATTTACTTACCATTAACATTATGATCATTATCATAGATGTGTTCTATAGAAAGCTCCTTTTCTTCCTCCAAGCACCAAAACTGCAAACTCTACAGCTCCATTCCCGAACTGTAATCAAGCAGCTTTTTTTTCTTTGGAGAATCAAAAAGTGGAGCTGCTGAGTTTTGTCTAATTGTTTGAGCAATGGTAACAAAAATCACCATTGGCTTCAATTACCTAGCAGCACTATAAAGGCACATACAAAGCATTTCTCCTTTACATGGATAAAGTGCTGCTAAACAGATTTCCCCACAATAACCAATCATCACCTTCTAGGTCCAACGTTACCCAATTATGTTTTCTTTTCATTTACTTTGAATGATGCTTTTCATCACCAGAAAAGAAAAAGTCTCCCTCCTACCGACATCCGTATTTCATTACTTTCTGTACCTGGGTCCCTCTACAAATCCCTAGCATGTGATAAATGCCCTGCCCTGTTCCTCACCTCTTGCTTCCTCATGGATTCCTCCTCCCTTGACTACTGCTTGGATTTTAATTAATTTCAGTGGAGACTCGCTAGAGAAAGATCACATGGAATAGCTGCTTTGAGAAGCAAAAGTCCAAAGTGCAACACGCTTTGCCCTCAACAAACAGTGCCAAGAACAGAATTAGCTTGCCTTTTTTTTTTTTTTTTTTTTTTAAATATCAGAAACATCTTCACCAGAAAACAGCAGTGGACTCTGTCCATCTACTGTGGAAAGGCCATTAATTCAAGGTATTTCAGCATGTTATCAACAGCTAGAAATTAATTTCTAACTTACACATTCACCTTTAATGTCTGTAGAGGTTTATGCTCTCAGGGAAGGAAACCAAACGAAGCCAAGACAACACTGAGTGTCACCCAGGTGTAGACAGCTAATGAGGGGACCCAAAGAGCCATACAAGCCCAGTTCAAATAAACCTTCACTTCTGCAAATAGGGACATAAAGTCATTGCTCTCTTGTTCTTTAATTTAAGGAAGTAGGACTATAAGAGCCACAAACGTCACATGCTTCAGCTAGGTCTCCTCTATCCACAAAATAACATTCTCAGAAACATCCGAGTCTGTGTGTGCTGCTGCAGCCTAGCCAAGAAACTATTACCATTTCACAGTCTTCAATTTAAGAGCATCAGTGTGTGACAATTAGATACATTAAATTCTGTTAGGCCAACAAAACTTATGATTTAACTAGCAGAACACATACCAATAATTTCTGTGTAATTTTTCTATCAGCAATTAATCCACTAGACTTCATGCATTGATCATACTTGTGGGTTTCACTTTTCCATAAAAACATTACAGATATTCAGGAAAGCGCCAAGTTACAACACTACCTATAATTTGATTCTCCTTTCTGCCAAGTTGAGCTTGGGTCTTTTGCTATGCATACAAATGCTAATTACAGCTCAACACTAATGCTAATCCTGACATCTGCTAATTAAAAGATCACATCTTCTGCAGAGTCAGCAGTGCTATTCAAATGAAAACATTAATCAGTTTAAAATTAAAAAAAAATAAAATCAATCGACAAAGCAGGAATTCTAGTCTTTGGTTCAACCAATATCAAAGTGCAAACTGGGAGTACTCAAGAGCAAGGGTCGGTAGGTTCTCTGAGAATATCTCATCCTCAATAAAAAAAAAAAAAGAAGATTTTTTCAGCACTGCATGATTTCTCTGTTCTCAGTAATTGTCCACTTTCCCTCTTATTCCTTCTTCAGTCCTCGTTTCTCTATAATCACAGCACCTCTGGAATCCAAACCCAACCCTAACCAATGGCTCAGAGTACACTCCTCTACGCAACATGAATTTAAATAGCTAAGATGTCCTACTTAAGCTTCGTGGTACCACTCTTTTCTACAGATAACACGTGCATCTATGGGATCAGGGCCCTTGTGGGCAATTACAATCCCTCTTCATTCTTTTCCATCAGCCCCCTCTTGGAGACGATAGTCCAGATTTGTTTCCCATTTAAACACACACAGTGGACAGGGAAGCAAAAGCAGGATGCAAACCAGATGCAAAAGCCACTATTAGGGCCCCTCTGTGTTACGAAGCTCTCTCTTGATGCTGCAAACAGTCCATGAATTAAACATTCAGATCGTAAACAAAAAAATGCTAAGCAACCCACACGTGCCTGTCCAAATTATACACCAAATATATATATAAAATTATATATATAACACTATTTGTGCTTCTCAGAAGCTGCTTTTTCAGTCCATTGCGGAAAGCCACTCAAGAAAGCCACTTAAAAACTTTTTTTTTTCCCCTGGAGTGGTTGCATGCACATGCCGTGGTGATCTGCCGACTACCACACGGATGAGAGGAGTAGAGCTGGCAAGATGGGTAAACCAGAGCCATTTCAGCAAAGAAACCGGTTCCTTCATCTATTAGTGTCTCCAGTGCTTGGAAATTGTGGTAGTGGTGCTCCACGGACAAAGTAGATCTGAATAGACAAGGACCCTCTTGCTCTCGGGAGTCCCCAAGTCCCAGGTCTTCTACCCATCTTTCTGGAAAGGTGAGTGCTGCACAAGTAGGCATTTCTGTTCGTTCTTCAGCTCTCTTTTGAACACCAGTGTGAAAACCCTGCCAAAATCAGAGGCATCTGCCAGAATGAAGCCTGTCCTTTGCCAGACACTAAACACCTTGGGTTAGTTTTTCCACAGTTCTTGTTAAGTTTGGATAGGGATTCTGTGAGCTGCTCTGTTCCAGAGAAATATATTTGCATTTCTGGGTGAAGAAGGAGATGAAGGTATTGAAGTATCTGTCTCTTCATCCAGCTTTTGCTCTAGAGACCTCAGGCAGGTGTGCTAGGAGATCCTAGAAGTCCAACCAAGCTCCAAAAGCACCATAGCCAGTGAATGTTGTAAGAAAGTCAACTCTGAATAAGGCCAAGTCCCATTACAACACATCCCAAGAGTCAGTACATGCAGTTTGTTTTATTTTGCTTTTAACAGAGATGGGGTTAAGTTGACACATTAGTCACTGGAAATTTTGAGACGATGATTTTAGCTTGTCTTAGCAGGGTGATAGACCCACAAGCTCAAAAGAAGTCAGTTATCATCAGGAGCTTCAAACCTAGCATTGGGCCAGCAGCAAAATAAGGCTCTTCACTCATTTAGCATGCTGCTGTTCAAAATTTCTTTAAAGTAGTCAACATTTACTGTTCTGCTGTAGCATAATGTGGGGAGGAAAAAAAAAGCTCTCTGCATTTGCTATACCAGTTATTTATAAGGAAACCACAAATCAAGTTTACTGCATTTTTAACAATGCTAATATGAAAATGCTCTTTTCACATAAGGTGCCAAGGTTTCTTTCCTTTACCTTCTCAGCTATATCCCCTGCAATTGCCATCTTACTTGCACTTTAAAATTTCCTCTCTGGGGAAGTCTTATACTGTAATATATCTACGGCTAATAATATATGTGGCCAGTTATAAATGAGTCATTCTGACAAACATGCAGCAGCCCTGAGAGGGACTTGGGGGTGTTGGTTGATGAGAAGCTCAACACAAGCTGGCAATGTGTGCCTGCAGCCCAGAAAGCCAACCATACCCTGGGCTGCATCAAAAGAAGCGTGGTCAGCAGGGAGAGGGAGGGAATTCCGCCCCTCTACTCTGCCCTTGTGAGACCCCACCTGGGGTGCTGCATTCAGCTCTGGGGCCCCCAGCACAAGAAAGACACAGATGTATTAGAATGAGTCCAGAGGAGGGCCACAAGGATGATTAAGGGGCTGGAGCACCTCTCCTGTGAGGACAGACTGAGGGAGTTGGGGTTGTTCAGCCTGGAGAAGAGAAGGCCCCAGGGAGACCTTACAGCGGTCTGCCAATACCTAAAGGGGGCCTACAGGAAAGCTGGGAGGGACTCTTCGTCAGGGGGTGTAGTGATAAGACAAGGAGTAATGGTTTTAATCTAAAAGAGGGGAGGTTTAGATTAGATACTATGAAGAAATTCTTCACTCAGAGGGTGGTGAGCCACCGGCACAGGCTGCCCAGAGAAGCTGCGGATGCCCCATCCCTGGAGGTGCTCAAGGCCAGGCTGGATGGGGCCTTGGGCAACCTGGTCTGGGGGGAGGTGTCCCTGCCCATGGCAGCGGGGTTGAAACTGGATGATCTTTAAGGTCCCTTCCAACCTAAACCATACTTCCATTATTCTATAAAAGGTCTAAAGTCACCAGTTATCATTCTGTAACACACAAGCAATATTACAAAGTCTTATTTAAATAGAATGGGCGATTCAATCAAGAAGAAAGTGTGACAGAGCCTTCCAACTGCAAAAGAATCTTAAATCATTAATGAAACTAAGAATTTAATGTATGCAAATTAAATTATATATGCATATTTCAACGGGCTAAAAGTTTATGTGCATACTTTACTCAGGAATCTGTCTTATGATACAATTAGAAAGAAATGGTGACAATTCAAATTTTTTATTACTTTGGACTGTAAAGCATTCATATAATTTATGTTCACTTAAAAAGGTACAAAAATCCATCAATTAAAGACAGATTTCAGATGGTATAAATAGAATGCAGTCCCATTGAAGGTGCTGGAAGCACTGTCTCAATACATCATTGAGAATCAGGTCTTGCTAGTCTTAGGTCGTAAAAAAAAAAAAAGCGGTTATGAAAAGTCACATTTGTAACATTATCAGTAATATCATACCCTCCAAGAACAAGTCACTCCACCAGGCATGAAACGAGAAACCTGATTTATGAGGGATTTGCAAGGGAAGATGTGGATGCTTTGAAGCCTTACAGAGGACCGATCTCATGGTGAGGCCATCACCATAACAAGATGTTGATGGGACTCTGCCTGGGCAAAAGCTTTTACAGAATTTGGAGAAATTAATTTAAGACCTCTTCTCCTCTGGCCACCAGTAATGAAATTCAGCAGCAGGTTCAAAAGCCACCAAGGCATGACACAGGGTAATCCAACCTCTGCAACTATTAAATAAGCCTCTCTCTTTGTAAAAGGCTTTTTAAGGTGGGAAAAAGGAATGATATGTGATAAAGTATTTATCTTATTGATTGTGCCGTAAAAAAAAGTTACAATCCAATTGCAGAGGATATGACATTTTATGGTTATTAAACTTCTCTTAAAAAATAGTATGCTGAAGCTCTTCCCCTTTCTAGTGGAGTAGAACGTAGAAACATCCTCTCCAATCAAACATCAAGATTTTGGACTTCTGAAACCTAACCCATTGCTTCCTGCTATAAACCACTCACTGACAAGACAGGAAAATCAAGGCAGCCAAAGGGCCCTTTATGAAGCTTTCCTCCCAGAGAGAATTGCTCTTTTATATTGATTAAAATATACACTTAAGTTACAACAGTGAAAGCACCCATTGAAACTCAGTGCAGTGCAAAACATGATGTCATTTTCCATGCAGAATTTACCTTCCAGCCCCTCTCCTCCCCCAACAGATGAACGACATTCCCAGAGCAGAAATACAGCAAAGGATAAATACCAAGGCAAATTCCCAACACGCAGCACCACTTCCAGCTAAATCTGAAATGGTGTCCAGGGAGCCCAGCTCACCAAGTTCACCAGTTCCACTGCACCACCTCCATCTGCCAAGGTGCTGAGCCCTCCCTGTTTAAAAGGAGGAAATCCATTTTGGGCTCTAACCTAGCAAAGCCTATGCTCAACTGCAAAGGAGGATTTAAGCCCTAGTAGTACATCTGCATAAATGCTTTTTTGAATTAAGTCTCTGCCCATTTACACCTCTTCCTGTTATCATTTCTCTCTGGGCAATCACCAAATCACACAGGATCTAATGACCCAATTAAAACATTTCTTAAAGCTCAGAGCATTTGTGATGCCAGCTTTCAACATAAATAATAGCAAATGAAGGTTAATAACTCGTAATTACCATACTTCTTTTAAGATTTCTTTTTAACAGAAGAATGAAAACATGAAAAATAAATCACTGCAACAAAAGAACAAACACAGACACCATTCCTGAACAGTGTTAAACAAACCAGTGCTATTGTACACAAGGCTATGTAAGCTATAGAGGCCAAATATTATGTAAAAAGTCAAGTTAATCTAATAATATAAATGTTAGAAACTGCACATACCCAGATTTTCAGCTAAAATAAAAAAAAAGCCACCTGATAAAAAAGAGCTATCAACATGTCACCTTACTAAGAGACCATTGACAATTCTCTGCAAACCAGGAATATGATATAAACCTGAATTCTCTTCAAGGTGTTAGGTTTCAACCCAAGCCCTGAAAGGCAAATACCTGCAGGGTCACTCCTTTGAGGAGGGATGTTGGGAAATATCTTCAAGATGGGAAGAGGAACAGACAAGGGCTTGTGCCATTAAGCCTTCTCCTGCCTGAGATCACTTTAATATGGTTTAACAAAGTCCTGACACTTGACGCCTTATTAAAAGCATCAAATAGCCTGGAAATGTAAATCAGCAAAAAATCTGAAAGACAACAGTCTGCCTCTGATCCACGCCTTAGACCCCAGAGTGAGTCCAGCTCATTCTCGCAAAGACAAGGAGGGTAAGCAAGCCCATTTTGTATTCAGACTACTGCCTAAGATCATTCTGTGTTTTTGCATTGTTTCACACACAGCTAGAGCTCCTTTCCCTGTTAATTAACTGCTGCAGTTTCGGGTTAGTGTACAGTAATTTACTGACATCTTGGGAAATTTCCACCAGGTCTCGTGCATGCACGTTTGGAGTTAACACTGCCTGTTTTCATGCAACATGACAAAAAAAAGGGGGGAGGGAAGGGAAATAAAACCTGAAGAGCAACCCCATACTAGTGCTAAAGCCAACCTATAGAAATCAGACTGATGGCTGCTAAGACTATTATTGAAGTGCATCCTCTAACTTCTCATTGTTTCCAGGTCTGTAAACAAGCTTGTTGTTTGCTGCAACTGTCCTTTCACATGTCTGCCAACCAGTCCCCATGCCCCAATTTTTCTAACGGAGCTCCAAATTTACATACTCTTTTAAAAAAAAAAAAAATCTTACAAAATAAAAATCAACACTACAGAAGTCAGTGCAGCTCTGCGAACAGTTTGTGTTAACAGCTGCTGTAAAACCAGAAGGAACACAAGCCTGCATTAAAATAATATTTGAGATTCTCACAACAAGAGAGTAGCAAATTTGCAAAAATACGGGATGATTTTCTGAGAGAAGTTAATGCTTGGACTTTGCTATTCAACTGTGTCGTTTGGTAGGAAAGGCTGGTCTTAATGCAACGCCTCAATGTCATTCAGGCTCAATCAACTCTTTCTTACAGAGGCAGATGCTAAAGCTGTATTGACTGGTGTCCCTAGTGTACCATAAACTCTAACCAGAAATCTAAGTTTTGTCCAATAAGAGGAGGATTTGTTCAGGTTTCAACTTTGCAAATATTAGAAAAACTAATAAAAAATAAGATTCAACTAAGATATCATTGAAATATCATATTTAATTCCCTTGGCCCCTGGCTCTGTTTGTAAGTACTGCCCTGGAGAGAAACAGGCAGATTTTGAACTCAAACTTATGAGTTCTTAATTCATAGCCTTTGTGGTGCTTACACTGTTTTTATGCAAATCAATTTTATTCAAACAGAATGCAACGGTCTTTGTGATCCAAAGACATTTTTAGGAATAGATCTGTGCAAACGCGTATTACACAGCCACAGTAGATATGGGGTAAGAAAGAAAGTATGCTGAAAGTAAGCAAAAGAGTTTGGTGCACAGATAAAACCCCAATACTTGGAGTAAATCAACGAGGCTACATTGCAAACACACCTAAAGAAATCCTAGAAATGACCTAAATCTGAGAGAGTTCATTGTAAGGAAACACACACAGTTTCACAAGATCATGGAACGCATGAATATACTTCATAGCCCATGACTTCTGAAACAAAACTACCAACTCCAAGGGCTACCAAGTAACCCAGAAGAGAATACTCCAAAATCACATCAATCAGAACTGGTCATTTTCAGCCAAGGCAGTGAAAATTTTCAAGTTAATTTTTTTTAATTTTTATTTTTTTAAGGCAATGAGTCATATCAAGTACTCTGTTGGATCCAACCCCATGTGGCTTGTGTTTGCTTTTTTAATTTGATCTGACTATTATGACTGTAAAGCACAAACTGAATTTTTAAACCACACTGAAGTAAATACTCAGCTACAACTGCTTTGTTTTCATTGTTTGTTTAAAACTTACTCGGAACAACAGAAGTGTTAATTTTTTTCCATCATTAGCTGATATTCTAAAATACACTTTTTCTATTGCAGTACTTGGCATACGAGTTTATCTACCTTGTACGCCGTAATTAAGAATGCAGAGATCACTTGATCATAATTGAACACAGCAGCTACCACGGAGGACACAAGTGATGGCATCCCATTAAATACTCTTCTAGCATGTTTGCACAGGCCAAACGAAGAGAGGCTCTAGATCAGCTTGCACAGATTCTGCCACAGCCACCAGAGTACTGCTGCTTTAGTGCAATCCTAGGAATCTGAATCTCCATCCAACTCAAAATGAAGGGCTGTTCAGGGAGTCAGGCATCTGCCTAAAAAAATTAAAGCCAGCAGCGCAGAGAAGAAATCACTACCAAATAATTAGGAATAGGGCGAGTGAATTTAACACGACGTACCTGCAATATTGATGGAACTGGGCATGTGCTATCCATTTATAGCACCGCTTTTAAGATGCAAGAAGTGCACTTTCCTCTCATGTCTCTCAAAAGTTCTGTGCAAGTTGTAAATTGAGATTGTATGAAGCTGAGGTTAAATTCTGTCCCATTTTTCTTGAGTGTATCAGAAATGGTTGGAAGGAAGAGAAAAACAACATATCTTGCATACCAAGTTATAATATATTTATACAGTGTGTATAATAATATATGCACATACACACTTATCCATACATTAAAAAAAAGGAAAAAAGAGGAGAAAAAAACAATGAGATATCTACCACACGTGTTGTAGTTCAATGAACATTTCCACACAAAAAGTGATGCTATTTTGAGCAGATCTGCCCCCTGTGCTGTCCCGTAACGTGCTAGTACCACACAGCTACTCAAAATCAGCTGTAAACCAGCCAGGAAACCAATCCCAGTTGAAAACAGCCCATCAAGAGCTACAAACCAAACGTAGGTTTTAAAATTAGAGATGCATTTCCCAGGCTGGTTCCCCATACAGCCGCAGAAACAGATGGCAAAAGGAAGGGTTTGCTTTGGGGGCGGGGGGGAAGCAGCCAAAACCTGCGCTGAAACATCTGTCCAGACCGCAGCTCTCAGTGACTCAAGGAAGGAGAGCAAAAAATATTTTTTTTTTCCAAGTGTTATGAAGAAACAGTAGTAGGATCCATGCATTCCATATTCAGAGGACATAGTTTCACTAGCTCAATCCTTCATTTGTCCAGGGGCATGAGGAACTCCAGGCTGCCACCTGGGAAGCTCTTCTGCCACCAACAGGCTCACCATCCCAGACACCTGCCCTGGGATGCCTTCCCTCACTAGTCAAGGCAGACATGTCCCCTAGCATCCGCCTTTTTAACATGTTTGCAGACATTTCAGTTTTTGAAAGAAAATGGGAGGTGAAAGGTGGAACTGACCAGGCTCATGGATGGCCATACTACACAGCCTCGGGGAAAGAAGCAGGGGTACAAAAGCATGCAGTGGGAATCCCACTCTCAATGTAGAGCACAAAACCTTGATATCCCACTAAAACAAACAGGAGGGATCACTCACATTCCACCACCCTTGCGTTTATTTTTGTGATATTTAAGGTACGTGCCTTAACACCAATGTGATTCTTAAGATCTTCTCCTGGGTGCAAGCTACACGAAGACCTGGGGCCATGTCAACTCCTCCACATGCACTCCCAGTGACTCTGCTGGATCAGCGCTGCTGTGCTGTGTACCAACTTATCACACAGATCCAAATTTAAATTGGAGATGTACTGCACGCCAAAGAGAGCAATCTCCTGGGATTCACCTCCTCTAACTGAAGGTATCCCACAACGTAAACGTCTCTGAGTTTTTCACCTTAGGCTTCCTTTACAGTTAGTTGAGAGAAATAAGCATTTTAGGGTGCAATTCCTCTGACCTATTTTAAATGTCTGCATGAGACGGAAAGAAATCAAAGCACCAATCCCACAGCAGCAATTGGGTAAAGAATAAAAGAATAGAATTATGAAAATATCAATTAGCTAAACAACTAAGCCAGAACAACGCCTGCTTCCTGTGTACCACACTTGAGCACTGCAATAAAACCTCTCTAATGACCCTGTGAACCATCCCAGGCTTACATGCCAGCACCCTACAGCAAAAACCAGCTGATCACTAACAAGGAGGGGCTGGTTGAAGCAGTGAAGGCTGAGGGCAGCCTCAGTTGTAGCGACCATGAGATGGTGGATCTGGAGGGGACCTAGACAGGCCGGGGAGTTGGGCGGGGAGAAATTTAATGAAATATAATGAAGGCAAGCGTAGAGTCCTGATGAGTCTCCAGCTGGGGCAGCCTCTCGCTCTGCATGGCTCCATGACTGCCCTTGTACCAAAAGAGCAGCTAGACTGTGAAGCTTTTCTAGATACTCCATAGGATCAAGTAACTTTATTCAATAATTTCTGGGAGAAGAGAAAAACTTTCAAGAATGCCATACTTGTCAAAAAGCAGCCAGCAGAAGCTCAAACAATTTGGAGTCAAGGTTAGATGCAAAAGAAACCAAAGCAGTTGTCAATATAAAAATACAAAGAAGTAGCATCCAAGTATCATCCACTATTTCTACACAAAATAATATTTTTTTAAAAAATTTGCATCTTTTTTCCTTTGCTCCTTTCATATCTAGCTTATAACACATGTTAACTCCGGATCAGCAAGAACTGCTAAGGTATCTCTGAAATTCACAGGCTTTGGCACGTCGCAATTTTGGTGAAGTCATTGGACACACGCACCTTTCAGCTGAAGCACTGGAACATCATTTTTAATCAGTGGCATACATACAGTTGTCTAAAAAATAACAGGCAAGAGACCAGAAAGGTCAGCAGAGACTGAAGCAAGTGCATCAGATCGATCGTGTGGCACAAGAGGATTACACCAGAAGAGTCAGTGCCACGCTCATTTGATGGGCTGAACTTGAAACTTCTTACCCTTCGGTAAGGACATCCCAGAGACATCACGATTAACAGTGTTAGCAGGGACCTGTACCAGCTGAGACATTTGCAGCGAGGCACAGGCACACTCTCCCTGTGACCTCTCCTTCTAGACAAGGTCTGGTGGGAACTGCAGATCTCCAGAAAGCGTACCTGAACTCAATACCTCCGCTGCCGGCACCAGCAGGTGATGGCCCTGTTAATCACATGTAACTAACAACCTGGGAGTAACATATCAGGAGCTTCACCTTCACTTCACAGTGACTTGGCCAGAGATCAAGATCTCAAATTCAGAACCACTCAGCTTTTTTCACTGCGCTCCTTCTACCAGCACAATAACTTGACTGCAAACCTTCTCGCACGGTTCCCCCCGCTTCCTAGCCCCCAGCCTGCGTGATTCCAGCTCCTTCCTTGCTCCTTTCACACAAACAGCCAAGTGCCCTCAGCATAAACCACACACGAGGTGAGGTTTTGAGATCCAGATGCTGCAGACCATTCAACACCGGACAAAATAATCCTTCAGGTATTCACTGAAAGCAAGCAAAACCATAACCTGAATGCAGCCAAGGCACATTCAGCTGAATACTCATGCAACAGTTTCGCAATCTTTACCCCTATGGCAAAGACGGGTAGAAGGAAATTCTGATTATCTGCTCTCCTGTTATTATTAAGATTATGCAGACAGTGTTATGGCTCAGGAACTCCTGCACCAAATACAGTACCTAAAGCATATATTTTAGAGAAGTGCCTCCTGGTGCATTCAGGAATCCCAGTGCAGAGATCTTCCCTTGTCTCTCCATCAGCTCCCCTAGCTGTGGGGAGCACGT
This sequence comes from Cygnus atratus, assembly GCF_013377495.2. NCBI lineage: Eukaryota > Metazoa > Chordata > Aves > Anseriformes > Anatidae > Cygnus > Cygnus atratus. Next base: position 13,005,078 of record NC_066365.1, on the reverse strand, counting down.
GCCTCTCTCTGTACTGTGCAATATCTACTTACAGCAAATACAAATATACTTCTGAAAGCCACAAAAGTGACAAGATGCAGCACTTATAAAGAAATTTCAATTTCCCACATATTTTAGCAATATTATGAGTCACCACTAGACTACTTTTCAAATGTATCTTTATCCCTTTCCAAATTGAAGGAAGCAGATCTTTGCAAGCATCTTGAAGCAAATTCACTCTCACTTAACCAGTAAAACTCTCATCCAAGCTGAAGTGCAGGAAAATGCAAGTTCACAACTTTCAGCTCTCAATACGGGACTACTTTTAAATAGCTACAAATGCTATATCCAACAACTTTATCAGCAGCAACTGGCCTGAATCAACACACGATTTTTGAGGAAAACAAAGCAAGCCCACACAAGAAAACCTCTGCTGGCCTCCACCCAAGCAAACTACGGGACATTTTCCTATCACTCCAAAGAGTTCAGAGAATTGGCCAAAGCCAGGCTCGTAAGGGAAAGCCAGCTTCTTCTCAATTTAAAAGAGAAAATTGACACTTCATTATACATTTATCCGACAAGAGGAACATAGAGACAAGAAAATCCTACCGACAGGAAAATCAAGGGATTACATTTTTCATTGGCCTGATATCCTAAAATGTAAATAAGATAAGAACCAATAGGCAAGTTGGTGATGGTGAAAAAAGACAAAAGAAAAAAAAAATCCCTCACAGCTCACTGCAGCCACAAAACAGCGTTAACAGCGAGGCTATCTGCTCATCTTCCTCCATCAGCACATGCTGATGGCTTTTTTTTGCTGTGAAGCCAAATCAGCACTTACAGCTGAATGCTGCAACGCAAACATTGCGAGAGAACATCAAGATATCAGAATGTGATTAATTTGTGGCTCCCAGCAGGTCTTCCCAGATGATTAAGCACCTTGCCAGCTGTTGAAATCTCAGCACCAAAGCCACAGACCTGCATTAAACAAAACGGTGCTCCTACCAACCAGTATTTTATCTTGCACTATCGATGAGCGATGTCCTCTTCCTTAATTTAAATAATCGGTCTATGCTACAATAGGATAAGTTGATACACTTATTTTTAAATACCCTAGATATCTGATGTGATGAGTCTGAAAGTGGAGAAACTATCAGAAAATAGAGCAGGCATATGACTGGGAAAAGCCTGGGGTGGTTAGACACCAGCACCTGCCTTGCTTAAAGGGAAGACGCTTGTCAGGGCACAAAGGGATCTTCATTTCCCCCCTCAATCAGCAGAAAATCAGCAAGAAGGCTAGAAATTTAACATAATTACACAGCCACCTTTGAACCTTATTACTGCAAACACACACAACAGTAACTGCACGGTTGTGATTAGTCTCTTGCTCCCAAACATGCCAAAAATTAGCCATGTGAGACTTGCATGGTTTAAGCCATAACACTCTACATGTGGCAGAGAAACAGTGAGTTCAAGAGAGGTTAGACGAGCTTTCCTGTCAACCACAGACACAACCCCAAATCCAGCAGAAGACATAGATGCTAAATGACAAGAGATGATTAATTTACACTGGAGAAAACCATCACTGTAACAAAAAAAAAAGAACACGGTAACAGAAAGCAAGCAGCACTACAAAGTGGAATAATTAGGATACACTGCAGCAAGACGCCTTGTGCTGCCTCCAGCACAGGCACTATCCCCTTTTCACGTGTTTTGTTCAACACCTGGCAGGGTCAGTTTCCCCTTGGTTTTCACCACCAAGAGGAAAAACGGTGTTGGTAAACGTGGGACCTTCAGCAGGAACCAGAGCCCCAAAGTTCACACACAGTCCTCCAGTTCTGACTTTCTGGTCGGGCAACAGGACCATAAAAGTGCCTCTTGTAACAAGGAGAAGCACAGCTCCCATGCACACTTGCCAAGGATCACCGCATTTCTCAGTGATTTCTCATCAGCAGAGCATCCAAAGCATGAACATATACAACACCCCAAGCAGGTGATGTAATTATTTTTTTAATTAAAAACATGGGATTACATTTAGAAGCAACACTAGTAAAAAAAAATGTTACATCTAAAAATTCATGATGGATTTTTCTTCTTATTTTATAGTCCCATTAAGAGTTCAAAATTAGGTGAAATGCTCTGCAGCATTTGCATAAAGATAAAAGAAAGAAAAAAAAAATACATCCAATTACCATTTCCAGTTCGTAAACTCGTTACCACAAACTCAGCTTTGAAACTTCCCTTGTTGACCACTACATATAAAGTTACTTAGACCGAGTTACTTCTATAGAAGAGCAGATGGCAAACAGACTTGAGCCTGGTCAATTTTCCATCTTAATTTTCCTGACTGACTTCAAATTCAAACAGAGCATAATGGGACCATTACTTTTTCTAGCAGGCTGTCCTTTGAAGTGCAAGCTTCACCTGCAGAAAGAATGATTTAAAATATATATATATATATACACACTGATGTGTATTAAATATTTTAATACATTTTTAATACTTTAATTATTAGAAGTTTAAATATATTATTAAAAGTGATGGTATATGTATATATATAGTGTATGTATGTGTGTGTGTCTATATATATATATATATATATATAAAGACTGGATTCTAACAGCTTCCCCACAGGTAGCCAGAGGTATGGCCCATCTGGGCATCTCTCTATGCTCATTTAAGAGCCAAGCACACCTGCCATCCTTTCACAACCAACACAGCAGCTACTAACGTGATTCTCCTTGTCTCCTCACCCCTACCTTTCCTTTGTGCACTGCCCGCTGCCATCCCAGAGGGAGGATTTCAGTGCAGGAATCACTGGTGAGTGGATTCACCACCCTCAACACCAGACTGGCCGTGGAGACACCATCCAGGACACTCAGATGGACCATGTGTGGTGTCCTTTGACCCACGGCTCTGGGCTTGCTGCCTCTGCTTCAGAGAAGACTTGTGTCCAGCTTCAGTTCTATGAAATAACTCTTCAAAATACGCCAAAGAAATAGTGCCCATAACATGTAAGGTTCGCAGGCTGTATTCTTCAGTATAGCGTATAAAGAAATCACCTTGCAAAGCCAGGCACCTTGCAAACAGAAATCATCCCCCAAGCTGAGCCAAGTGTTGTAGCAAAATATGCAGGATTTCCAGATGCATGAATTCCCCTACTTCACAACCCGTCTCAGGAGTCTATATTTGGCATCTCCTGGGATGAGCTGTGTGACAGGAAAGAAGAATGGCTCTGTAATTAAAAGTATCCAGAAGTCCTGAGAGCCGTGCAGCCTTTAAGAAAAATAACCACACTACCCAAAGAGCAGGGAAGATGAGCAGCTGGAGCATCAAATGCTAGAGGAGTCCAAACCTCGCACCTCAGCGTATCATTAAGGCATCGAGCTCACATCTTCTCCCGACTCATGTAACAGAAGGCTTTGGTTTTACCTCTGGAAGGAGAAATTGCTTAATCACCATCTAACCTGATGTAAAGACAGCTGCTGTACAATGCAGGGGAGCACTGGGGCAGATGGAGATTGATCAAAACGCAGTTTTACAGCAGAGGCACTCCGGGACTCCTTTCATTCGAAAGCAAACTTTCTATCTAAAAAAGGCCCTTTTGCAGGGAAAGACTAAGCTTGTCAGAAAATTCACTCATCTCTCATCCTCAGAGATCACCACAGTATATCCTTTTAATTGCGCTACTGGGGGAAAAATTAAAATATATATATATTTTTTCAGGTATCCATGTTCCTTCTCAGCTTCACTTTGGGAAAAGGGAGGCATGTAATCACATGTTGATAGCTGACAATCCTGTGCAGTCCACATGCTCAACAAAGTCTCTGTGAGCTGGATGGGAAGCTATCATGAAGTTGACTGTTTTGCTGGAAAAAAACGACGTATAAAATCACATCTCTGATAACGCTGACCCCAAGAGTCAACTACCAAACTGTTTTGTTTTTTTTTTTTTAGAGATTTTATTTTATATTTTTGGTTTTGATATTTCCACTTTTTTTTTTCACTTCCACAAAATCTAAGTATCTTCGCAACTCTAGCTAGAGGATAACATTATTGATACAGAGTCAGAGATGCATGTGCATCACTTGATATGCCAAGCAATACAACAACATGGAGGCCCCAAAACATGCAAACGTTGGCCCAAATGCAACTCTTAGCAGAATCAGGGCTTGACTTTGCCCGAAACAACATCAAATACAAGGTCCCAAATCTCTGGTGCAAGGTACGACAGGATAATTTCTCTACACACACATCCTATTCTCATTCCTGTGCACTTGTGTTATCTTCTGCCCACTATCACATTGCAACTCCCTACACATTTAAAAAAAAAAAAAAAGCCCCAACCCAAAAAACACGTTGCACAGCTATCTCACTGTCATCTATTATTCAAGAAAGGTCTCATTGAATAAATGTCTGTTCAGAGGCTCTAAACAAATTTCATTTCTGAACACCACTGTCTGCAGCCCAGCGGGCCATTTCACCAAGATAAGATCACACATTTAATCAAACGCTTCAAAAAAGAAATACACACCAAGTTTGCTTAATAACGTCAAATAATAAAAGTGCAGCACCGGCAGCATACTAATTCTTAGTGCTCTTTCTTCTTTGAGGGTTGTCTCAATAGTCAAGGTCAACCGTACATGGGATTTCTTCTAATTAGGGTTTCTGGTAAAGGCTAGACCTGCTTACTCTCACCACTTAACCGTGGTTTTCCCTAAAATGAAGACATCTCTCTTTCATTTTAAATTAAATCACTGCAGTATCCCACCCAAGTGTGACAGACAAAACTGCATAACTCTGCTAATTCAATACAGAATACACAAGAAAGACAACAAAAAACACATCTTTTGTGGTCAGTGAGGAACCACCCACATAAACGTCTACGGTATAAAAGAAAAACTGATTTACAGAAGAAAAAAACATGATTATCTGCTCTGTGTTTGACTACAACTCCTGTTGCAGCGCTGCACAGACTTATTTTAGTTACGAATCAGGAGTGGACCTGGCACCCCTAGGTCAACATACACTTTGCCATTCATTTTATTGCAGCAGTAAGAGGAAGGACCAGTTGAAGAAGCAGTGTTACTTTACTACATTTACAAAATACATCAATATTACTACAGATCAGACTTCCATAATATTCATCACTAATTCGCCCAGTACATCTCTCTATTATTTCATTTATTTATTAAGTTGACGGCTGTATCACAATGACTACTGATGGAACAGGCTTGAAATTACATGAATTTGGGAAGAACCCCGGACCCTAGCTGTGATCAAGCCCACTGCTTGAAAAGGGTCAGACAAAGGCTTGTATCCTCACCCCTGCAACCTGGCCCATGGGTTACGCTGGTCTGCCCTTCACTCACAGAAAGTGATCGAGTGTAAAGATGCTGGAGATGACAACTCCCCCATCTGCTGCTCCCAGAGCCAGAGGAGACAAACAGGGAGGCAGCTTCTAGATATATTCCCCCACCAAGCCTTTTTCCCCGCTTGAAACGCCCCAATGAACACCTCTTTCACAGATGCCCTGCTGAACACAGCAGAGATCCAGATTTTCCCCCCTGAATGGGAAAGTTACAAATTCTTAGTTTAGCCTGGCACAAACATCATCTTTCTATTGGTGCTGATGAGTTACCTAACATCTCAGCCCTGCTGCAAGAATGGAGCTGCTCAGTGTCAAGCACTCTATAGACCCTTATTTCTTGTGAAATCAAGGATATTTGCACAGACGTAATTATCTTGTTACATTTTAGCCTTCCTTCCAAAATCAGCAACGTTATATGGGGAAGCGCTCCCTACTCCCACAATCGAAATGCATTACACAGGCTTTAGGAAGACTCATTGCAAATTGGTGACCTACTTAAAGCGATCTATAAAGTACATTACAATTGTAACTGTGGATTGCTCGTCAAAAGGTCACAAATTATCACTCTGTGCAGCTTAATCACTATATTTCAAATACCTATCAGGGCAGGTTTTACACAGGGACATGCATCACTTCAGAGTCACACCAACTACAGCAGCCTGTAACGTTACTGTCCTTCTTAAAAAGAAGAGAAGGAGACACACAACCACTCCACACACCTGCATCCATTAAAGATAATCCAAAATGACATTCTCCTTGAAGAAGGCTGTGCTGCGGGAGTTTAAAGTGCAGTAGTCACACCGTAATTTCCCTCAGAAGAAAGTGGAATATATACACCGTGTTTCCAAATGATTAAAGGACATGATTGCAACATCCTAAATCTGGAGGAATAACAGTTTAGATCACACACGGCTCCAAACGAAGTCAAGCAGAGGCACGGCATCCAGTTTAGCAATGTCTTGCATGCTGGAGGTAAAAATGACTGTTGTCTGGATAATCTATTACATAATTACAGACCAGTTCTGTGCACCTAGCCTTAACATAAGGAGTCATTCAGGGCAGAACCCAAAAGCCTTTTGTTACTGGTGTGGGGGGAGAATTACCCAAAAGAACACACAGAAAGAAGTCGCAAATTAGGATTTGCATTACGTGGCTGATATTTCTTGATACAAAACCTTCAGTACACCTCTTACTAAAAAAAAGGAAAAAAGCATACACAAAACTCTCTCCTTTGAAAGGAGTGACAGGAATTTCTAAATGATGATGTGACAGTAACACACACAGATGCTAAAGCAGTGTAAAAGAAAAGGAGTAAGAGGAGTTAACATGATCTCTGAAGCTCTTCTCGACTCTATTCAACAGTGAAACCTATTCAAAAGATGGCTTCGATGGGTGCTTTTTTTTTTTTTTTTTTTTGCTTTTCCCCAGCAGTCCTTGGAATGGCTTTGAGGGAAGGAAGAGAAGGGGAAAAAAAAAAAAAAAGAAAAAAAAAAAACACAGAGCTATTGAAAATCTCCTTACAGGGTCAGCTGTCACTGAAATGCATTTTAGTATTCAGGCTACCCACCCATGCAGAACATCAAAAACTGGGCTCGGGTCCCTCCCCTATTCTCACAGGCTTAGGCTAACGCTCTGCTTCTGACACCGTGCTGAATAGCAACGCGCGCTGCCTCTGCAGGGCTTGTAAACAGCAACACAAGCCGATCAAACAGAACGGGGGTGTCGCTTCTGCTTAACGTTTTCCTTTTCTCCCGGTGTACTCGAACACAACCAACCGGGTACATTAAAAAAGTCAACAGCCCACAGCTCATTGTGCCAGGCTCTTTGAGCGCTCACCCACCACCGGGAGCAGACACAGAGCCTGCAAAACCTATGGACCGTCCTCACTGCTTCAGCTGCAGATTTTATTCACAATCTTGAAGCCACTTTTTGCAAGGAAACGTTTGTGTGACTGTTGAGATTTGCAGGCTCGAAGTCAGCTTGTCCTGGCCCTTCCTAGCGCGGTTAGGAATTAAAATATCTTCAGCATTGGACAGTCACGGTCTCACCTCGCTGTGTAACGATGCTGTAAGCAAAGTTCAAGCTTACTGATGCAAGTGATATCTCCTAAATGAACTCTTGCAGCATCTTCCTTTTGCTTCCTCCTTCATCCAGGTTGCCTATAGGTATGCAAGTCTTATATTCCAATATAACTGTGGAAATGATTGGAAAGAAAATACAAGACTGAACTGAAAGTCACGCAATTATATATTCGCGATATTTCCAGATTTTTTTCTTCTGCCGTATTAAGCTAAACCAAATGAAGCTTGCAGGCTGCTCAGCTTCTTGGCCCGGCTTTGCCTCTTAAACTAAATTCTCTGTCTAAGCTAGACCACCTCAAAGTTGGCTAGCATACTTATCTCTGACATATCCCCTACCCCTCACTTAATGGAAAATTTTAACATTCCCAAGAAAGCTGCAAACTGCACTTTCACAATGCAATGACACTTCTCTTCTGCTCTCTTTGAGGGCAGTGGAAAAACTTCTCATTAAGACAGGACCGGAATCAGTAATTTCAAAATGGAGAGAAGCTGCTAGAACAAATAGACAAGGACCAGCACCAACTCTGATAAAAACAGTGGTTGCCCAGTTTATCTGAAAAAAAAAAAATGTTTGTTTTATTTTGGCATCTGACCACTAACCTAGAAACTCAGTCGAAACTCTGAAACTGTAAAAAAGTGTTTTGCTGTTGTTGTCCATCACTGCATCTACATCTCTGAAACTTGATAGAGTCAGAAAATCAAGCGGGATAGAGAATTTTCCAGCAACAGAATTTTAAAAAGACCTCTATGAATCAACAGCATCATTCACAAACAAAGCATATATACATGCACGTACCTGCACACATATGTTTGGAGTATAGGTGCAGCTCTCTATTTTCCACTCCCTCAGGTTTGACCAAAAGACCAAAAAAACAGAGCTCTGTGTCTGCTCCCTAAAAGATCACAACACTCTCTAGCCCTCTAATTTTAAACAGTGTCCATTCATTCAAGTTCCTCATGCCTGCAACTAGATCTTTGGTTCCCGTGGAGTGGGAAAGGTTAAGTGTTAATAGAGAAGGGACTTATTATATAATATTGATGAGTATTACAAGTAAAGAACTCGTTGCTGGTTTCTACCAGTTAGAGCATCTCCAAAGTGTAATCTGAAGGCATCAGGTTTAGACTAGAACTCTTTTCAGAGCAGCACCAGTAACCACCAGCACCTTTGCACAGGACTCCATAGTATGGCAATGCACTGATCACATTTTAAGCACACCACTTCAGTAGAAGCACAATGCACTCATATTCACTTCATTTTACCTTTGCACTGTTGTAAGAAAATGTTCATGTTGATGTTTCATCAAAAGTTTAAGAAACACATAATTCCACTGAGAAAGTTTTAAATCAGTTACTTGGATTCTTACCTGGTGTAAATCAATGCAACTGCAATCAAATCGGTAAACTATTCCAATTAATAGTAGGAAAGCTATGATCCAATCTATTCAAAATATAGTACAAAATATTTCAAACACGTTCCCTGTAAGGTTTCCACTGCAATGAATTGAAGCATTAGGTTTATAACCACTGAAATGCTTCCTATGCAATTACTCAAGTGTTGACTAAAATGCTTATTTAAAAAAAAAAAAAAAAAAAAAAAACGTGGTAGTGTGAGGCCATACATTAATGGATGCTCTGTAATAGTAACAAATTTCTAGTCATTGAATTTTCTCTGATTCCTTCTGAATGATATCTATTCCATGCCCATTGAAACCAAAAGATGTCAGGTCTGAAACAAAAACGTCTTAATTTTATCTGTTTTCATAAGCAGATTTTAGAAGCCTGAACATTCTTCTACTTTTCACCTATTCACACAGCTTTGTTCAGTTGGAAATACACCACCTCTGGCAAGGCTATTCCAATATAGTTACTAGAAATGTGATGCTGAAGTGGGGGCATGTGTCTGAAAAAGACGCCACATCTAGGATTCCTGAGCATCAGCTCTTCTTGACTCTGACAGGGGAAAAAATCATTAACCCATCTTCACTACTCATAATTCACATTAGAAAACTAAAACAAACAAAAGAACAACCACAGAACTACTTGCTAACCAGCCAAGACCTTCAGATTAGATAAATTAGGATAGGTTTCACTAGCATACAATACGATCTGTTGCCTGCAGGTTCAGACAGGATGCCCTTCTGTTCCAGTGCATTAACTACAGATGACGCAGTATTTTGCATGGGTCATATTTCCATCACTGTGCTCTGCAATGGTATTTCTTGAGCAGATGCAGAGCTTATCACGGACGCCTCCTTTCCCTCTCCTGCACCTGAAGTTGCTCAGGCTGAAGCCAAAAGAAGCTCTCCATCGACTATAGTGGGAACTCGATCACAGCTATAGTGACACCTCCCTTGGACAGCTACAGGCCTGAAGAAGTAGACATGAAAGGTTAAAAAAAGAAAAAGCCATTTTAAAATCTTCTGGTTCCTCTTTCTCTGCTAGACTTAAACATCGTTATTACTATGTTGTAACACAGTTATTATAAATATAGCTATTGAAAAAAATACCATCTTGACCACTACTTAATAATTAATACAGTGGTACAGAACAAATTCCAGATGAAATTTTTATTGCCTGAAAAGGCTAGCTTCCTTCCTATAGCTACAAACGTACGGTGCAATGACTGGTAAATGTGCTTGACTTATAAAGTCAGAAGGCTCTTCAAAAAGACCACTGAGGAAAAATGGGCCTGCACACTGGGCGCATTTTTCCCAATCCGTCTGCTGTCTCAGTTTTGCCATATGTGCCTTCTGCAGAAATCACAATCTCTGCCCTGCTGCATTACTCAGTAGAAGAGCACCTATTCATCTCACAGGGAGCAACGACTATGTATAGACGGCTTGCAAAGTTCAAAACAGGTTGAAATTGCTACTTGGCAGAACACAGTGGGGTGACTGAATCCCACAGACTCTTACTCATTAAGGAAAATGACAATGGAAATCAAGGTGCCTTTAGACAAGTCATCTTAAAAAGGAACACTTGGCTGGCTTGCACGAACCAAGGAAACACATGCGTTTCAGACCATGCACTGCAGATATTATCTAGTGAGAAATGTAAAGAAAGCATTACACCGCAAACTTGGAGGCTAAAAACAGGCAATGGGTAACGTCTCAGATATAATCACATCGCAGATTTGAGTAGGAGGTGGTTTCCTTGTCATTAAAGTAGCCAAGAATTAGAAGTAGATGCTTAAAAGCAAACTCCTCCTCTTCTACTTTAGCAGTCTGCTTTGAGGAGCTTCCACTGCCTGCAGACATGAGAAGATCAGGGAACGTTAGAGGATCTCAGCACCTACAAAAACGAGGACATATTCACATGCATCCCAAGTGGAGACTCGAGTGTCTGATAAAGTGCTGGTGAGGATGCTGACGAAGACTTCATGACCCTAGGAAATGATGCAGTCAGATGCCAGCATGCCTTGCCTGGGACAGTTACGTTCCTACAAATAACCCAGGGCACAATGAACTGCTATAAACAACACGTTTCCCAGCTCCGTAATACAGACATCTGAAAGCACGGCCTATAGATATAGCAGAGACTGAAGTGTGTATATACATGCAAAATTTGGCAACATGGTACATTTCTAGTATTCACATCCCAGCAGGAGTGCATCTGTCGAAAAAGAAAGGGGCCAGCAGGGAAGAACGAGTAGTCCATATGAGTTACAGTAAAATCTCTTCAAAGCTTCAACGCTCACCACGTATATCCCACTCTGGTAAGCAGCCTCTTGTAAAGTGGCAGGAAAACACTTGTTTACTTTGCAGGGCTGTCCTGGTGGCTCAGCATTCTCCCAACCAACACATTAATGCTGTGATGCCTAGCTCTCAGAGCAGTATCATCACCTCCTACAAAATAATAATTCTTGAGTTGTTTTTCCAACACTCTCTTGTTATGTGCAGGAATGCTCCAAGGAATAAGAAGTTTTGTCAAAACCACCCCAATCAGAGCATTAAGCTGTTTCTACAACCAACAAGCAATATAATTAAGTTTTTTTCTTTTTAAAAGCATAACAAGCCTTGTGCCCATCCTCCATATTTTAGCTTTTCCCTGATCCATTCTTTCTCCTCGAATTTCATTTCTTTTGTTGGTCTTCAGCCCATCCTTTATACTATGCCACGCATGAAACAGTTTCCTAGTCAATCTACACCAGTCCTAACACTATTAGTATCAAAATTTGCAATAATAAATCAGCAACTCCCAGGACTACTCCATTTACAAAGACTGCACTCTCCTGTATGCATCTCATTTACTCGTATTGATGATGCAGACACTCATGCTCTGAATGCGAAAAGCCCTCAGAGCAGCATCATGCTCCCCGACTGATGTGCTGACCGAGGCTAAAGGTCACATATTTTGCTCTCCAGCGCTGGCCAATAATTCAGTCCATCTGCTTTTATACCTTTATCTGTTTTATCTAGAGAGCCTGTTTCCATGACTCTTGCTTCAAAGAGTAATGGTAACAAATTTGCTTCCATGCTTCTGAACCTTCTGCTAGCAAACTGAGAAAGTGTATCTAATTAGACAGCAGCAGCTAAATGGGTTCATATCGCATATCATTTAATGAATTGAAAAGGAAGAAACGATCGGGAGAATGCAACAGCAGACAGCCTTATGAAAACCTTAAAAAGATCTTCAGCTAAGATCTCCCACTGCATGCTTCGCTGGGAAAACAATCTGCGGTTTCACCAGGCGGAGCAGATACCTTAAGGACCACAGCCCTGGGATTGTGAAGCGTGCAGACACCCAGCTTGTCAGCTGGCAGCCTCCATGCATCTTCACCTAAAAACCTGCTCGTGTTTCCCTCCCGACCAGTAAAGGGCATTGGCTTCTTTTTCTTTTTTTTTTTTTCCACGCTCATGGGCAGGACAATTCATTTTCTGCTGAGGGAGCAAAAGTCTCTTCTGCAATTAATGCCAGGAGGCATCAGCTGAGCACCTCCACAGCATCGCCCCGGCTGCACACCCTGGTGGCATCCCAACCTGGGGGATGCACGACTGCTGAGCGCCAGCTGCAGCAAACAAAGGGCAGGGGACAGACCCAGCCCCTGCCACGCGTGGCCTCGAATGCCCTAGGGGACGAGTTTCCTGAGCTGAGAAATCACTCCACGATTTCCAGAGGGCACCAGGAAACCAAGTAACCCAAATTTTGAGCGTAATCGATATGCACCGTCACTTAGCTTGCTCTGGAACTAAATGCAAAATTAAACATATCCTCTCCTAACGGCCCCCTGAAGAAAAGGGAATTCATATTTTATTGAATAACAAAATCACACAGAAGTCGTGGGCCAATCCTAGCTTTATAAGAACTTCAGTCCCTTTGGAAACAGACGCACAAGAGATCTGTGTCAGTTTTATTTCTGCTGGCAGGTACCAACACAACAGTCACTGTGTAGCAAACCACACTAAATAAAGGAAAAGTACTCCTAACGATCTGGAGCAGCCTCCACCACAACAAGGGGATTGTAACCCTTCTGCTAATACCGCGCCTCCTGCAACCCAAGAGCAGTTGTTTTACCTCTAGAAAAATAGCGCTTTACAGTAGAGCCCTAATCTGAACTTTGTCACCCACCGTCAGCACGGGCACGCAGATTTTCTCTCTTCCTGGTCTGGTATTCTTAAGTGACGACTGTAGGCTTTCTGACAGCAGCCTCTTTAACCTGCAACACCTGGTTTACCCCATAAAACTCAGTGGAAGGATTTTTCCTAATGAATACACAGTAGAAGCCTGTTCATATCGCAAACCCCTGGAAATTATGATAAATGAGCTCTACAAGGCACATGCTACTACTCAATACCAAGCAAGCAGTATTGGCAGCAATCTTTAAGAGACGGCATTCCACAACAAAAAGAAATGTATTTATTTTTAACTCCAATGAACTTTTTTTATTTTTTTTCCCAGCTTTGAAAATCTTGATCTAGCACCCCGGAATAATCCATGCCACAATACAGAAAGAAGCTGCAACTAGCATGCTAGCAGACCACCTTTCTGCCTTATAGCAAGACATAGATGGCATTTTCACCCTTTTTCCTGCATCTCAGTCTCCTCCTAAGCAGCTAGCTGCCTGGCGAGTGGAAATGCTAATACCTCCCAATGAGTAATCTAAACAGGAAAGTAAATACAACAGACCTCCGTTGTTTTGGCTAAAGCTGCGAATACTACAGTGACAAGGACACAACAAGCCATTTCTTTTGGCCATATAAAAATCGTTTTAATTACAGCAGAGAAGAATCACATGCCTATCAGGAAAGGAGAAAGAAAGAGAGGCTCCTTTCCTACCTTGCAATCCCTCCTGCAAAAACAAACATCTGCCTATCTATAGGGAAAAGGGTGAAAAAAACAAGTAAATGCATGGCGGGGGGGGGGGGACAACGATGACGACTATGCTGCTCCTATGGACAACTCTGGACACAAGCCTGCTGATTAGACACAGACCTCAAAAGCTAAGGTACCCAGGACGCATTTCTGGGGCACTGTACCTCAGTCTTCATTAGCAATAAAAGCACCAGCTTGAGCAAGGCTCCTTAGACTGGGAGACAGGAAAGGACTGCTCTCCGGCTCATGGCAGGGAGCAATCATCAGGCTTACAAGCCTATTTCCAAGTTAAACAGTCAAAAGATGATTGCAAGGGAAAGGCAAATAAATAATTAAGCAAGCAAATAACAACTCAAACAAAGAAGGGGGGGAACGCAATTCTCTTCCTCCACCCATACATACTGATCCTTATTACTCAAAAAAATCTCTCTGCTGAATACCAGCCCTACTGTTACAGCCAGCAAACACAATCTTACAGGCAGGAGGTGAGAAGCACTAACGTTCTTAACATCTCTAGCAAGGCATCTCTCTACCTGAAGCCTATGTTTCCCTCTCTGGCTGTAAGGCAAACAGAGGCTCGCGCCTACCTGTAACCCAGGGAAGCTGGGCTGGATGCAGACCTCTGCCCTACCCCACGTCCACGCACACACAGCCCCTGATGCACCCCAAATTCAGCAACATCCCTGCCCGTGGCCCCTGCCCACCCACCGCCTCCTGCCATCCAGGAAAGCGGGTGCTTCTTGAGGCACCCTTCACCAGTTCAACAGAAACATACATCCACGAAGGGGTGAGCAACCAAGCAGCCAGGAAAACTCGGGAATTTCTCAGGATAACGGCAGCACCAGTCCAACGTGGTGGTGCCTTTCATAGAGAAAGGGAAGGGAGAGAGCAGGAACAAAACCTATCGGGGCTCTTCTGTCTACCCACCACCCTAGCTGTCCACAGCCATCCCTTCCAAACCCGGCTGGAGCCAAGAGGAGCCAAGAGGCATTTCGCAGCTAGTGGCACCCCCCGGTCCCCGCTGTGCCCTCCAGCATGCAGACCCAGAGATGTTCCCTCGTTACCTGGAGGACGCAGCCCCCCGCACCTCTCCTGGAGGCAACTATCCTTATTATGAAACCATTCAATCCAAGCGCGTGCCCAGGGCAGCCGGCACCCTTCAGCCCAGCGCTGCCAGGCGGGTTGGCGGGGCTGGGCTCGGGTGTGATTCACGGCCAGGCGAGGGCTGCTGAGCATCGATCCGTAGGGTGGTTAGTTACCTTTAGTCACCTCCGGCTCCTGAGATGCAAGTCCCCATCGGCTCCTCAACAACCTGCAGCAGGGAGCTGCTGCCACAATCCATCCATTAAAAAACGGGGGGTGGGGGGGGCAGGAAGCAGACCTGGCCACAGTACCGAAGCCCCCCCAGATACGAGGAAGGGAACACGAGAAGCAAGGACTGTCGCCCAAGGAAGGAAAAACGGAAAAAATAAAAAGGAAAAAAAAATAAAAAGGAAGAAGAAAAAGTCTCTCCTTTACAGCCTCGTTCTTCTGCAACGCTGGCTCCCTCCCGGAGGACGGAGGGTGCGTGGGGATGGGGGAGGCGACCGCTGCTTCCTCTCCGCTGTCGTCGCCGACCCCCTGGGACCGCAGCCCAGCTTTTACCTCCTCCAGGTGGGCAACTTCAGGGCAACGACACGTCCCCGGAGCCGGCACCAGCGGCCAGGCGAGTCATATGCGGCACAGTCATTGCCTGTGTTGCTGCTGCTGCTTGCTGCTGCTGCTGGGGAAGAACAGCCGCTGCCGGAGAGAGAGAGAGAGAGACCACCAAAAAAAAAAAAAAAAAAAAAAAAGGCAAGAAATCTTCCACCATCCCCCTTTTTCTCTTCCTCCTCCAGCACCAGCCGCTCTTCGCATCCGCTACCCTGCCCCCGGCCTCTCGCTCCGCCGGGGCTCGGGGACGACACAAAGGCGGCCGTACAGAGGGGGGCGGGTGGCCCTCAGCCCCCCGGGCCCCGCCGGCACCCCGAATCCTTCCTCCTCCTCTTCCTCCTCCTCCTCCTCCCGCTGCGGACACCGCCAGCCCCGGAGCGGCTCGGCTCGGCGGGCGTGCCTAGCGGGCGCGGGGGGGCCCATGGCCGCGGGCGGCCCCGTGCACACTCACACACACACACTCACACACACACACACGCAGGCACGCGGCTATGGGGGGGGTGGGGGGGGTGGCCGGGAACCGCAGCACCCGCAGCAGCGGGGCCCGGGAGGCGGCGCGGCGCTGCTGCCCTGCCCGGCGGCGGCCGCACGGAGCCGGGCGGGCGGCGAGCCGAGGGGCGGGGGAGCGGCGAGGGCCCGGATCTGGGTTGCGCGGACGCGGGCTCCACCTAGCAGCCGGCCCGCACCGCGCCAAGCCCAGCCGAGCCAAGCCACGACGACCCCCGCCCAGCAGAGAGCCATCACCCGCTGGATTCCCCGCCTGCCCATTGGCTCCTCAGCCCGTTGATCCCCTCCCAAGCGGCCAATTGCAGCCAGGATATCGGGATCAGGCTGCTCCAGGATGGATTCCCCACCTCCGGATTGGCCACACTGCAGTCCCTCTGCGAGCAGCCACACGCAGCCAGACACCTGGGCACCAATCTTCTCCTTTCTGCCCTACCTAGGGAGAGCTCCCCAGCCCCACCCCAGGTCCCCAGCAGGTGGAAAATCATTGAATCATGGAAACACAGGGTTGGAAAGGACCTAAAAGATCATTTATTCCAACCGTCCTCCTATTGCCAATACTGCCCACTGAGCTACTAAACCATATCTCGTAGCACCTTGTCCAGGCACTCCTTGAACACCGTGAGTGACGGTGACTCCACCACCTCCCTGGGCAGGCCATTCCAGTGCCTGACCACTCTTTGAGAGAAAAAGTTTTTCCTGATATCTAATCTAAATCTCCCCAGGCACAACTTGAGACCATTCCCTCTAGTCCTATCACTGGTTACCTGCGAGCAGAGGCCGACCCCCAGCTCCCCACACCTTCCTTTCAGGTAGTTGCAGAGAGAAATGAGGTCTCCCCTGAGCCTCCTCTTCTCCAGACCAAACAACCCCAGTTCCCTCAGCCGCCCCTCACAGGACTTGTGCTCCAGGCCACTCACCAGCTTCGTAGCCCTTCTCTGGACATGCTCCAGGGCCTCGATGTCCTTCTTGTAGTGAGGGGCCCAAAGCTGAACACAGCGCTCGAGGTGCGGCCTCACCAGAGCAGAGTACAGGGGGACGATCACCTCCCTGCTCCTGCTGGCTGCACTATTCCTGACACAAGCCAGGATGCCGTTGGCCTTCTTGGCCACCTGGGCACACTGCCGGCTCATGTTCAGGTGAGCATCAATCAGCACTCCCAGGTCCCTTTTCTCTTCACAGTCTTCTAGCCACTGTACCCCAAGCCTATAGCGCTGCATGGGGTTGTTGGGGCCAAAGTGCAGGACCCGGCACTTGGCCTTGTTAAACCTCATCCCATTCACCTCAGCCCAGCAGTCCAGCCTATCCAGATCCCTCTGAAGGGCCACCCTACCCTCAGGCAGATTGACACTACCTCCCAACTTGGTGTCGTCTGCAAACTTACTGAGGGTACACTCACTCCCCTCATCTAGGTCATCAATAAAGATATTAAACAAGATACTCCCCAAATCCCCTGCTTCCCTCCCCAAATGTGAATCCCCTGCTCTCCGGAGAGCCAGGGACAATCTGGGCAAGGGACAAGAACTCTGTTTTGCTTTACAGTGTGAACAGTTTTTTACAGTGCTAAGAGCAGGCCTCTAGAAATAAAGGTGCTTGGTTGAAACATAATAAATGTTTTCCTCCCTGACCTCATTGTCCATTTGCCTTTAGTTTTGGAGAGGAAGACACAAACCAAACCAAATTCAGTCTCACAAAATACAGGGTGGCCATG
Organism: Cygnus atratus; assembly: GCF_013377495.2. Taxonomy (NCBI): domain Eukaryota; kingdom Metazoa; phylum Chordata; class Aves; order Anseriformes; family Anatidae; genus Cygnus; species Cygnus atratus. Next base: position 12,987,428 of record NC_066365.1, on the reverse strand, counting down.
TGGGTGGCCATGCTGAATTACCCAAACGTGTGCACCCACCACCAACATGGGCCGGTGCCTAAGTGCTGACACAAGCAACGCACCATACTTTTTAGCAGTGACCACAACTGTCTGCTTAGATACTGTATTGCTGGCTTTAAATGTAGAAAAATTGTAGTCCAGAGAGCTGGAGAGGCCCAAAAGCGGCCACCTAGTCCATGCAACTGCCCCAGTGCAAGAACCAACACATTTATTATCCCAGTCACGTTTCTTTAACAAAATCTTAAGGATCTCCAATGGCAGAGGCTGTGCAACCTTGCAAGACTGTCCTTTTCAGTGGGATAGAGGAATTAATTCATCTCATTTGCTAGCTCAGACCACGAGTCAGAAGAATGCCAACACACGTTCCAATATGCATTGCTGGTTAGATAGGCATGGAAGTGCGTATTTTATGTTAAGAAGTGATATTATGGAAGTATTAATGTGCTGTGGAAAATTAAGACTGATACACATAAACCCTCTGTTTTCTCACTAATAAAATCATGGCCCATCTCACTGACACTGCAAAAATGAAGATAAAAATGTCAACCATGTTGAAATTCAGGTAAAAAAATATCTAAAGTTACAACAGATCTGTCTCAAGAGTTTCCACTTCCAGTAGACCTGTGTGAAGTCATATTAAAGAACACCTGGCCTCCCCCGCAAGGCTGCAGAATAACCCCAAAAGTCCAAGCAAATAGGGCACAGCCTTCTGCAAATGTTTACTTTACGTAAAAGTAGGTTTTAAAACAATTAAAAGGCCCATTGTGTTTCAAGCTTTGCATTTGGCTCAGCAAAATTGTTCTCTCTAGTAGGAAAAGCACTCACTTCAGCCTTAGGGAATCTATTGCTCCATTCTCAGGCCTTCTTCCAGGGGCCACATGGAAAATAAATAAATAGAAATAAAAATAAATAATAATAATGAAAAGAAAAAACACTACCTCTGCTTGGTGCCTCTGTTGGGGTACTCAGAGATATGAGATTCTCCAAAATATGATTACCTCTCTGATGATATTCACCACATCTGCTCTGGGAATGGAACGAAGCTGTACAAGTTGAAATTAGTTTTGCTATATATTTTTAAGATCTGTTTTAATGGAGAGGTGAGAATGAAATCAGTGCTTAGTCAGCAAGTGAAAAAGACAAATTACCACCAGAATTATAGTCCTTTTTTTTTTTCTCGTGTAGTGTTACATATTATGAAGATGAAACAAAAACAACAACAAAACAAAGAATTTCAGGGCAAGTCAAGGAAGAGCTTCAGAAAGTCACCAGCCTGTCATGCTATGGTTGCATATTAAAAGTGTGATTTGGGCTTAATATTGCAATCAAGCCAGAAAAACTTATGAGACACAAAAGTCTTGTTGGGTCATGCCACTGTAGTCTCCTGTAGAGGCAACTGCAAGATTATTCCTTAAAGGATATTTTCTTGGTACTTTGTCCAGTGAAAATTGAAAGGTGTCCAGGGATGAGGTTTCTACTAATTCCCTTGAGTGATTACTCCCTCGTCTCATATATCTCACCATTTGGAAGATTTTCCTGCTGTTCAGTCTACATTTTCCGTTTCTTAATTTCATCCCATTACTTGTGGTTATGGCCCCAATTAATCAAAGTACTTCAGTGCATGCTTAGATTTAGGTATGTGCTTAAGCTCCGTTGAAATCACGTATGTCAGTGTTTTGCAGAACTGATGGATATGTCCATGTGTTTAAGTACTGTGCTGAACTGGGACCATGCATCATCTGAAATACTTATCTGTCTCTTACATATTTTTAAACCATTACCCTTCCTTTGCTTAATTATTGATTAGATAAGGTATATATTAAAGCTACCTAATTTCCTCTTGTGTATCAGTCTTCCAAGCATCTGACATCTTTTCTTCTCTGAATCTGAATACCCTCAAGTTTGTGTTTTGTAAAAACAGGTAATGAGGTAGTGCAATATAATGCCATATTCCATATGTGAAGAAGAGTTAGTTTTTGCTGTTGAAGGATATAACCTACCTGCACTGGCAACCCCAAACTGCATTGATTTGTTTTGCTGCTCTATCATTTTGTAAGACTGTCTATAATCTACTCTGTTATCACCCTAGCATACTCGAGTTTTTCCTCACACAGACAGATAGACATTAGGCCTTCAAATTCAGTTTGGTGTTTTGCACTGGAAAACCTGTGCCAGATCCAAATTGCATCCTTAGAGGTTTCCAGAACTCTTTCTCACATGAAAAAAAATAAATAAATTCAAGTTAATGCTCTCCAGATGCATTATGTGAATGTGCTCACCCAATGCTTTGGGTTTCCAATCCATTTTCTTCTTCAGGAGTGTTTGTAAAGTACTCATGTGGTATTTTTGGCAAATATAATAATTGATCCTTTCACCCTTCCCTACAAAAAATCATGAATAAAGACACAAAATACAGCATTTGTCATCGCATTGCCTCACCAGAAACAGTCTTCACATGAGAATGCCAACAAGTGAATAAAAGCCTGTTCCCTCAGTCTGCTCCCAATCCTGGCGACAGTGTTCATACCCAAAGCAATTTGAATTAACTGCAAGAGCCAGATCTCATTTCACAAAACAGGCTGAAGCGTGCTTTGCTCATATCCTGGTGCTGTCAGTGTGGCAGGTTCCCCTCAGCCACCAATTTTGCCATTCTTTTGAAGAAAGCAGTGAAGCAGTGAAAAAGTGCCTGGGCTGCCCCGTCCCACCACTGCAGGCTGCTTGTTATTTCATTATCCCCCAGGTAGATGCAGAGCTTTAATAACTGTTACATTATTTTACTGTGGATTAAAATTAGGTTCAATGGATTGTAATTGCCTGTGACTGATTTTTTCTTCTCCCTTCGTTCGTTTCTTCTTCTTTCTTCCTTTCTTCCTTCCTTCTTTCTTTCTGAAGATCTGTGTCCCATTTACTTTCTGGCTTTCTCTCAGATTTTCATGAACTTCCATAAACAACTGTCACTGAGCCATTACATTCTGTAATGGATTACCTTACTCTCAGAGATGCATGTCATCTGCACAAGTTCATGGGTACACACTTATGCTTTTCAGGCTTTTTATTTTGTATTTATTTTTTAAGCCAGTTCTCCTGTACTAGATATGTTTCCCAATGCTTTCTTTACCTCATGATCAAGTATTATGTGGATTGCTTTTCACTTATTTTTCCAATGTGGAGTTTGTTATAACAAAAATACAACAACTGTATATATATATATATATATATATATGGCATGATACAAATAAACAAAAAGGGCTTCCTAACAGATCCTGCAAAACTCATCTCGTCCTTGAGCAACTCATCCTTGAGCAAGATTCTCATTTGCTACCTACATCACCTTCCTCCCACAGACTTCATGCCAGCAGCTGTGCTGGGTGTGCGGAGCATGCCAAAGCCCTTTGCTTCCAACTCAGTCAAGAGCAGATGGTTCCCACCCCACCCTGCTTCTCCCTGCACATGCCTGGTAGCCCAGCACACAGCTTTGCTTCAGGATTAAGGTATAAACCCTTTTCTGCCAGGTTAAATGAAGAGAGCAGGTCCTGGCTCTCTCCTCCGTCAGGAGGTGTGTCTTCCCTGCTGGAGTTGGTTTCCAGAAATGGGGGACCAGACGTGGGCCTCTTCTGAGGTCCTGCACTTCTAAATAGTAGCACACAAGTTGCCTGGGCATCAGGATACTGGTACCCCAATACCAGCCCTACATAAATCAATGGGAGTTTGACATTTGGGGCTAGCCTGGGTAGTCAGGCTGGCCATTACTCTGCTGTCTTGTACGAAGACATGAAAGCCTCTTGATGAGAGGAAGAAAAAAGCTACTGCACAGGGGCTTTTAATGTTCAAAACACTCATGCTAATAATGCTTTTTTACTTGCTATGTAGAGATGTCGTGCCATACCATATAATTTGATTAAAGCATTTTAGTCTTTGCAGATTCAGTTTAACTGTTTTTAAAAGACATTTCCCATTTTAGTCATGAATTTTTGCTTTCATAGGAATCAAAAACAAGTCAGAGGTAAGACTTTTTCAGTACTTCAATGGTACATCTCTTGCATTATTGTTCACTTTTCTTTCTATAATAAGTGAAACTCTGGGGATGTGCAATCATTAGTTTGTGGACAATTAGCACAAATTTTCCTTCTTTTTCAGTCTCTTCATGATACATAGCTTCACCTTTATTTGAATACCATTTCTCTAGGCCCATGAACATTCTAAGCGAAGAGCGAGTTTGGGACCTCCTGGTGCAATTTAACAGCTACAAGTCTATGGGCCCTGATGACATGCATCCCAGGGTCCTGAAGGAATTGGCTGATGTAGTTGCCAAGCCTCTCTGCACCATATTTGAAAAGTCCTGGCATTCAGGTGAAGTCCCTAGTGACTGGGAAATGGAAACATCATTCATATTTTTAAAAAGGGCAGAAAGAAGGACCTGGGGAACTACTGATCAGTGAGCCTCACCTCTGTGCCTAGAAAGATCATGGAAAAGATCCTCCTGGAAGCAATGTTAAGGCACGTGCAGGACAAGGAGGTGATCGGAGACAGGCAGCATGGCTTCACCAAGGGAAAATTGTGCCTGACCAATCTGGTGGCCTTCTATGATGGAGTAACTGCATCAGTTGACAAGGGAAGACCGACTGATGTCATCTACTTGGGTTTCTGTAAGGCCTTTGACAAGGTCCCATATGACATCCTAATCTCTAAATTGGAAAGATATGGATTTGAAGGGTGGATCATCCAGTGGATAAGGAATTGGCTTGAAGGTCACACCCAGAGAGTAGTGGTCAATGCTTCTATGTCCAGGTGGAGGCCAGTGATGAGTGGTATCCCTCAGAGGTCTGTCTTGGGACCGGCGATTTTCAATATCAATGACATAGACGATGGGACTGAGTGCATCCTCTGCATGTTTGCAGATGACACCAAGCTGAGTGGTGTGGTTGATACCAAAGAAGGAAAAGATGCCATTCAAAGAGACCTGGAGAGGCTGGAGAAGTGGGCCCATGTGAACCTAATGAGGTTCAACAAGTCCAAGTGCAAGGTGCTGCACCTGGGTCAGGGCAATCCCAGACAGGAGTACAGGCTGGGAGAAGAACTCATTGAGAGCAGCCCTGCAGAGAAGGACTTGGGGGTTCTGGTGGACAAAAAGCTCAACATGAGCCAGCAGCGTGCGCTTGCAGCCCAGAAGACCTGCATCCTGGGCTGCATCAGCAGAGGGGTGGCCAGCAGGTGGAGGGAGATGATTGTCCCCCTCTACTCTGCCCTTGTGAGGCCCCACCTGGAGTACTGAGTCCAGGTTTGGTGCCCCCAGCACAAGAAATATGTGGACCTGTTGGAGAGAGTCCAGAAGAGGGCTACAAAGATGATCAGAGGGCTGAAGCATCTCTCCTATGAGGAAAGGCTGAGAGAGCTCGGGATGTTCAGCCTGGAGAAGAGAAGGTTCAGGGAAGACCTTATTGCAACCTTTCAGTACTTGAAGGGGTCTTATAAAGAGATGGAGAGGGACTTTTTACTTGGGTAGATAATGATAGGACAAGGGGAAATGGTCTTAAAATAAAAGAGGATAGATTTAGACTAGACATTAGGAGGAAATTCTTCACAGTAAGAGTAGTGAGGCACAGAAACAGGTTACCAAGAGAAGTTGTGGATGCCCCATCCCTGGAGGTGTTCAAGGCTAGGCTGGATATAACCTTGGCCAACCTGATCTAGTGGGTGGCATCCCTGCCTGTGGCAGGGGAGTTGGAATTAGATGATCTTTAATGTCTCTTCTGACCCAAGCCTCAGAAAGTACAAAGAACGCCACATATTACTTAACAAATTCAATAAATAATTATTTTTGATTATTTGTAAGACATAATATCAAATAATACCTTTTCATTTAATAATAATTTTATTTAATAATAATTTGCTTAATACTGGCACATCAGCCAGTTAAAGCAGGTTTGTAACAGCTTGGCACCATCAGAACAGCACAAAGGACGGAAAGTGCCATGGAGCATCCAGTCCCTAATTTGTAGCTGACGTATTTCCTCTCAGTCCATATCAGTAATCCCAAAGTCTTGCACTGTGGAAGATGGGTTCCTAGTCTCTCAGGGGAAGAGGTACTCCTTCTGTACCCCTCTTTCTGTAAGCAGTGGTGCTGTTTCTGTGCTTCTTGAAGGGGAGGCAGTAGGGACATAGGAAGAATTTCTAGCACAGATGCTCAGGGTAGGGTGCTGCCCCCAAAAGCATGACGGCTGGTTGAAGCAGATTACCATTCTTGATGTACGTACCGAGATCCACCTTGCTCACAAAGCCATTGCAACTGGGAAGGCCATGCAAACACACTGCAGAAAACTGGTGGTGACTGGTAGCTTGGACATGGATCACAAAATAGCTCTGCATAAGAATTATCTGAGCTGCTGACCCAAATCTGTCCATAGTTGAGGTAATAATGCAATTAGACACAAAAATCATTAATAATTTAGCTTAATTGAAACTCAACAATACCGTGTTCCTGTAAGACTTTAGATGTTTGGAAAGCATGACCTATGTTGTTTCAGTATATAAATAATGTGGTAGAAAATAAAAATTGTCACTAGAACCAGTACTTAGAAAACTTGTTTAGTCTTGTCTTTCATTACTTTGATCTCTGAAATTAAGTTTGACTCCTGAATTCACAGATCTGGCTCAACATTTTTGGAGTGCTATACGCATTTTGGAAAAGGAAGGTAAAAGCCTCTCTTTGTGGGTGGAAAAGTTAGTCTGGAAGATGTAAATAACTGTTGTAAAAGAGGGGCTTTGATCTAGAAGCCATGCTAAAGCACATTGGTGTGCTGAGTACACTTCATCCAGGCTAAATGGAAAGAGCAATTAAATGCCCCTCCACGTAGTTATTGTTGAAACAACAGGAAGCAGAAATAGGAGAGGGAAAATAAGCCATGCAGCCAGAGAGGTTTCCCTGGGACTGGCAGCAGATTTGGAGGCAAGGGGGTTGATTGGTTGCAGCTGCTGGTAAAAGTTGGAAAACTTCAGGGAAACCAGGAGAAACTCAATAAACAGCAAAAGCAGCAGCTGGGATTAAGAAGAAGAGTCAGAATGACTCTCAGGACCTGTGAAGGAGGCAGGCAGTAATTTCCAGGCTGCTTGTCAATTCATTCTTTTATGACATTAGAGAAAATAGGATGCTGTAAATGAACAGTACACCACCACATATCTACTTGGCACTCATATTCCGTAGGAAAACATGTTAGTCTTAATCTATAGGATATTTGAAGCTGTATGCTGTGTGCTGCACCTTAGCATGACTCCATCAGCCAGGACCACGGAGCCTTTACATGCTACAAGAAACCAAAATCCCCCATGAAGAAGAGGAGGAAATCCACTCCTGGCATCCATTGCAGCATTAGCATGCAGGATGAATTATGCTGATGTCCAGAAGAATAAGGTTCCAGTTCACATTGCTTGCTGGGCTTTAGAGAAATTTGAGCTACTGGCAGGAATATTGTATTGCCCCTCAGGGACTGGTGGGCATGGCGCTTTTGCAGTACTTTTAGCCATGGATCCTATAATGCTTGTATCATCTGTAACCACTTATCTCACCTAGCTCCTGGTGAGCAGTATCAAGAGAAGATATGAAGGGAAAACGCTGCTCTTCTTGCAACACAGTGAGAGGATTTAAAGCCATTTGTGTAACAAAAGTAGGAAATGATCATAGCTAAGAAGTCAGTGTTTTAAAGGCTCTCTCTGAGGACTTCAACCGCAGTGATGTGAATTTAGTATGCATGGTATTAAAGACGAAACTCTAAAGTGAATAGGAAATTAACTTTCTCACTTGGGGTTATGCTGCAGGGGTAAAGCGATCCTAATTTTTAAGGCAGCTAAATCAGGTTACAAAACGAAAGAAATCAATATTGCAAGGGAAATTTTGGAAGATTTCAAATAATGAAACCAGGTAGACTAGTTTGTACCAAACAGTAGAGAAGCCCCCTTCAGTTAAACATACTTAGGCGGATACTTGGTGCATACAATTTGGTGAAGACAAACAAAACAAACAAAAGAATAGATAAGACTGAGTCAAAACAAAGCCAAAGTGATTATACATAAAATCATGGTTTTAAGAAATCAGTTGCTGTGTAAAGACAGGTGACTGATCTTTTTGGTCTCCTTCATGATCTTTTTGCCTTCTGGGTTCCATTTCAAAAATCAGTGGAATGATTTTTTAATAAGTTCACTTTTCTTTTAACTTGTATTAGTTGTCATTGAAATATGATTTTACCCCCTTCTGTACAGCTGATTGGCACATCTTTGTTTTGCACATTTATTTTATAAATCTTTTTATGTTTACTTTGATAGGATCACAGGAAAATGATCCACAATAAATGGGAGATCTAATCTTCAGATAGTTAGTGTAGTGTGAGGTGATGGAAGAGAAAGCAAACCAAACACTGAGGAACAGAACAAACCAGAAGAGATTAACAACACATAGAAAGGCCCAGTGGACCCTCACTAGAGGACTGTGTGAGATGCTGAGTGCCAGCATATTTACCATTGCAAAGATACTGACACTAACAGTATAAATAGGGCAACTTCAGTGCTAGATGTTTGTAAGTATGGTTATAGAAGAATCCAATTTGTTTTGTGCTCATTAGAGCTGAGAAAGACTTGCTGAAACACATTCTGAAAGAGAAGGAAGAGCCAGCAAGATGTATCTAACACTTTGTATGAAGGCTAATAGGCTGGACTATAAAGTTTTATCTACTAGCACACCGAAAAAAAAAAGGGGGGGGGGGGAGGGAAAGGAGGGTGTGTGCACTTTCAGGGACCTTTCAGTATCTAAATGGAAATCTGAGCTTGACTGATAACAGGAGCAGATTTCAAAAGAAATTTCAGGCACATCATCTCACCACAAGCCAACGGGACTTGTGCTCCTAAATCCCTTACACATTAATCCATACTACTTCATAGCTATTAAATAAAATAAATATGTAGAAAGACTGTAGGTAGCCTGATATTAGCATGTATAGAATGTGTCATGGTAGCATCTCCTTGAGTTTGAACTCATCATTCAGTAACTTCGCCTGAGCGGCAGTGTTTATTATTCATAACACTGAAATCCGTCCCATCCCACTTCATTTTCTGAGCTGTACAATCAATAATTCAAGTACGTCTTTTAAGATTTCCAAATTAATCCGGACACCCTAATGTATAGGATGTACCACAAATAGATTAGTATACACAAGAGTTTCTCTGAAACAAGGTGAGAGCTGAATAGTGACTTGAGGGATATGAATATCGATATAATGAAGAGAAGTAGGCAGTACTTGGAATAACGTCCAAACTGCTTTCCAGATGTGGTACTTTTGGAGACTTTGGTACTTGTGGTACTTCTGTAAACTGACCAGCAAATGGCTGGCTCCTATATCACCACACTCTTTCACTGGTCTCAGTCGACCCCCCAGATACCAGTAAACAGTGACAGAAGTTTCAAGTCTCATTTTCCAAATAAACTGCTACGTCAGTTTTGACTTTCATCCATATTTTGTGCTCTTCAGTATTACACATGAGGAATTGCAGTCTACGAAGACACCCAGATGGAGGAACAAACAGAAGGAGCAAACTCCCGTTTCAACACTCAAACACGGAGCTATAAATGGGTTGGAGACGACATCAGTTCTGTGCTCAAAACAAAGCCTCAGCAGTTGCCAGCAGGTTCTTACCTCTCAAGAGCGCTCTGTTGATTCTGAAATCTGAGGACAGCCACAAAGATGAACTTCCTTCCCCAGAAAATGTGCCATGGGGCCCAGACCTTAGCTCACTTCAGCTGATGTATATTCACCAACATGCACAGAGCATACATCTGTTTTTCTTTATCCAGGACACCTTTTTCCTCTGGTAAATCCTACTCAGCCACAACTTGCTGATCTGTGCAGCAAGAGAACTGCACAGCTTGTTTCTCCAGTGTTTCTCACCTGGTGCCACATGCCTGTTCACAATTATTTCATGGAGATGGACAGATACCCTGTATTTGGGAGTGGAAATTCCCAAATCCATCAAATTTGATGGAAACAAAATATCCACTTTGTAGTGATCCATCTGAGATAACCTAGATTTAAGTTTATGTTGGGCATGCGTTACTTGCCCATTGCTTTTTAAAGCTCTGCAGTAGTCAAGTGTTTTTAAATAGAGCCCGTAAAACTTTTTGTATTGTGTGTCTGCTTGCATGTTGAAGATAAGCACTGGCATGCAAAGAAGATAGAAGTCAGGTTTACCCATGAAATTTGTGATCCTAAGGCAGCATAACACCATTGACCACTGCAGTATTCTGCCTCAAGTCAAAAAACATGACAGCAGTACATTGGACTTCTGTTGTTGTTGTTTTGTTTGTTTTCTTTTACTTCCACTGCTTTCCTTGTTATCTCTTGCATACTAGCTGTTTGCCCTTCTGCTCTGCTATACTGAAGCAGAGATTAAGCTCTTGGATTAAGTTTTTCTTCTATTACTGCTGACTTTACCAATGGACTAGATGGTATTGTTTGTTTGCTTGTTTTAAATTGTGGAAGTGGCTGTCCTCTAACTTGAAAGATTCAAAGCTCTGGTGTTGCTTACTCCTTCATAACCGCCCAATGACTGACATATATGTGGATATGTTGTATGTTAGCTCAGTGACCAAACACCTGCAGACTTCTAGCTTTCCCTCTTCTGACCTTGAACATCCCCCTCTTCCAAGTCTCTGGGTCTCATTTATACTTTTAAAGCAAAAACATATTTACTTTTACGCTTGATTGAAAGGGAAAAGTTTTCCCAAAAGAGATAAAACTACTGTTTAATTCAGGGAGGGAAAGAGGTAGTAAGATACTGCACTCACAGTGGGGACCTTTAATTGTTGCTTCAGAAGAATAGCCCTGCATATCCCAGTCCCTGGGTTAAACAGGGGTTGAAGGTTAGATGTCCTCAAGCCACAGAATTTATCCTGCACACAGAAGCTGGAGGGGGTGAAGTGGGCAAGACAGAAGAGAGCATTTTAGCTGTTCAGGCTTACCTGTATTATCACTTATGCATGACCTTCCTGTACAAAGAATACTAGGCAAGAAGAGGCCACCTGCTTCATCAGGTTGGATCCATTCCTGTTGCAGACAGCCACATCTCAATATTCATCTTGAAGCATCCGGTTTTTCTATTCTATAGTATATAAATACTAAACATTAGTACATGTTCCTGTAGATGTATTAATAATAACCAAAGACCATTGTTACAGTTTTTATTATTTTTCCCCCTCTACTATATACGTTTTCAGGGGGTCCAGCTATTAATGAATTTGAATGCTATTACTTTGTTATTTACTTTTTTTTTGGGGGGGGTGGGGGGGAGGGAACCCATGACTTGTGTTTCTAATATATGCAGTACTGTACTAGTTTTCCTGTGCAATTTTCAAGTAATTGCATTTATGCTTTCCATGTCCTTGTTGATCATACATATTTGTCATTTCCCACATTCTCACTCTGACAATCACATGAAGTAGAAAAGCAGTATCCATGATGTTGTAGTATCCCTCCCTTCTTTTGAAGGCCACTATGCTGGATCTGCTAATGCATACCTTATGCCCATTAAAAGGAAAAAAGAAAATCTCAAATGGATTTTTATGTGTTAACTTTTCTCACTTGGACCAAGATAGCAACACATCTCCAACAATTTCCTATTGTTTTAAAACTTCTTGTATTCTGTATCTCTTGAAGAATACATGGTGCACAATCTGACAGGCTACACAATCTTTTAGGCTGCACCGTTTTAATAATCTCTAGCCATACTGGTATGATTATTAGCAGAACAGCTAATAGCCTCTGAAACCTGACTGCAATTCCCATGCTGTTCTTCCTTCCCTCTATTTTTATTTTATCGTTGCTCGTACAAGAAGCCCATTCCTTTGCAGCCATAATTAATCTCTCAGTGTCTTTTTCCAGTCCTTTTTTTTGACAGTGATTATCATGTCTTTTTCTTTTTCCCCTTCCAGTTGCTGAAACTGTCACTCCAAAATACTTCCCAAGAGCAACATTCAGGGTTGCAAAAGCAAGAACAGAAGGAAGTCCCAAAATTTGATCATCATTTTAAAGATAAGGTCCGATCAGGGAGAGAAGGCTGCTCAGTTTCAGAAGTTTTAAAAGCAGCAGATGGTTCATGTTCTGGATGAAAACAGCTTACGCACACACCACATGTTCCTCCCTAGATGTGTTCGTAAGGGTACAGCTGGAGTGCAAGAGTGGCATGAGCACACATGGTACTTTCTCCTAAATACTTTCCCACCCATTTTCTTCTCAGGGAGTTTCTCATTTAAGTATGGTTTCTTTAAGCTTAGTAATGCTCTCTGCGTTTCTCCCATATAAGCTGGTTTTCTCCCTTGAAGCCGCAAAGATGTGAGGCACCAATAGAGCAGCCCATGGTAAAACCTCAGCGAAGCTGCACCCCACCACCTCCATGGGTTTCCTCTGTGTCTGCCTCATCCTAGCATTATAGCCTACAGACTGCCAGGTTTCCTCTCAGTCAAATCTTCCCCGGAGCAAGAATTCATAGCTTGTTTGCTCATTTGTCATGGAGAAACTGTCCCACATTCTTTGGCACCTGTGTCACTCTCCTCTGAAAGTCTTTCCAGTCCCTGCTCTTTTATTACCTAGCCTCTCCACCTTAGAATATAATTTGTAATTTTTCAGTCAACCCGTGTTTTCACTTTATATTCTTTATAAGTATGTTGAACAGGACAACTCTTAGCATGCAACTTTTAGGAGCTCTGTCAGCAAGCTCCATCCACACTGAGGCCAGTCATTAACTCATACCACCTACTTTACCTACTTTCTGTCCTTAACCAGTGACATAGCCAGGTGCTGCCCCTTCATAGGGCATTTTTTTTTCCTCCCAGTTAAATTGATCTGTCATTCCCACATGTTCCTAACCTACTTTTAAGGAATCACAGCAGGTGTCTCCCTGTCCTCGCTTCCCCCACTATGACAAACTTCAGGGCACGAAACAACAAAAATACCGAAACCAACTATGTGAGAAGAATTCTCTATTCAAAATAAATGTGAGACCATTGCGTTGCCACATAAACAATTATTCTGCTACCAAGATATATTTCCCTATTCTCTAGGGACAATTAAACACACAAAGTTTGCAATACTGGAAAGTAGTCGCTTACTGATAATGCGGAACTAGTTGGAGATGAGGCTGATTTCACTGGCAGGGTTTAAGTGAAAAATAAAATAAATATATACGCCAATTGGAGTTGTCTCAATAAAGCGTGAGTGGCTTGTAATGAGAACAACAGGCAAAATAGTACTTCTAGACCTCAGCAGCAACATTTTTTTCAGTATGGAATCAGAAAGACGGTCAGGGCAAGTAACACTCTGGAAGTCATATGCTAGTTTACCACGTTTAGGTGCATCATTTCAAGCTTAAAGATCTATAAAAACATCTTTGGTATTATTCACCCCCACCCTTTGAAAAGGGTAATATCACAGATTTTAGAAAGCACTCACAGCATAAGCTTGATTTAGGGATCTAGGATTAAGGGCTGCCTTGGCAGCAAGAAGACTTGTTCTAGGTTGTCTCTGAAGCACTGCTCTCTGCCACATAAATGATCCACCTCACCACACAGCACCAAAGGCTTCCTTTTGGTCTTTGCCACATTCCCTGTCACTCCTTATCAAGAGGATACCTGTCAGACTGCAGACACTAACTCACTCTTCTCTCATTCCTTACTGATAGCTCCATCGACTGTTATAGAGCTGCTCTGATTATTCCCAGCTGAGAACCTGGTAATTGGTGCCTGGCCAGGAAATTAGTTAGAGACATACATGTGGTTCTCCTCATAAGTATGCATGGAAGATTTTTCTTCATTTGATTTAGCAAGCAATGTCATTTTATTTGGCATCCACACACCTCGTCTCTTTTGGATTATTTATTCCCCTTTCTTTGATAGTAGCATGGATAATTCTTACCAGCTGTCCACAGATTTTGTTATGTTTCTGTTTACTCCTGCTTTCAGAACATTAATGAGAATGTCGACTAAGTCAGGACCTGCCACTAAACTCTGTGTCACGCTACCTGATCACATGTCTCCATATTACGTGCTGTTATTTACCATTGCTCCTTCTGTGGACTTTTTGCCAGATCTCAGTACGCTTGAGAGCAGAGCTGGGAACAATTCATTAATGACTTTGCTTCTTATTTTCATTCATGAAGTACATACAGTCTGATTGTTACTGATTTGTTTGTTACTTGAATATTTTCAAGAAACGTGTAATGCAAACATGTTTAATATGCTGGTTGCTGGCAAATTACATTAATACATCCCAGACTAATGCTTTTTGCGATGTGATCAGTTACTTAAATGGTACAGTACTGCTTTACCTCCCCTGTGTGCTAAGTGAATATTTTAAGAACCCCAATTAAGAAACCATAAAATGACAAAAGCAAGCACCGGGCATTTATGAGACTGTTACTAAGCTTTACCAGAAGTATCTTGCAGCAAAATTTACAGAGAACAAATGAGAGTTTGTCAGTTCTTTACAGGTGTTTTTCTTCTAGTGAGTGATCACAAACACTTGGTTTTTGTATTATGCATGAATCTACTTCAGAGTCTGTAAATCAGTTTATATTTCTAAAATATAGTTCCATTAAAAAATATCTTATGAAGGTATAAAATCAATGGCACCACATTTACCAAACACCTTTTACTCACTGATTCTGTATTTTATTTTTTGTTAACAAAATACATATAAATACATAAAATATATTATAGTTATATATTATACCATATATTAAAATATAAAGCAATAAAAATCAAATAAATAAAACATTCATTTTATATTTTATATATTTTATATATTTTATATTTTATATTTTATATTAATTATATATGAATGGAGATTTATTTTTTATGGGATCTAGCAGAGATTATACATTTTTTCTTCCTCTGTGTGCTCAGATATAACTCCGCTGATATCGGTTCTTTCATTTTTTTAGAAGATTTATTTCCCTATGATGCATTTTCACCTCTTACTTTTGTTTTTCTTTCAAAAATCAATACCATATTTACCTTTCACTAATATATTGATGGGTCTCTGGTTGTTTATGAGTTCCCAGTAGTAATTGTTGTGCTATAATAGAATATCAGGCTGAATTTATTTCTTGAAATACTTCTCATTGAGAAATTGATTTTTTATTATATTTTGGGGGGAGATAAAATATCTGTTCTGTCATAAATAGCTTTGCCCTTGTCAGATAGCTAGGCTGATCAAATGAAATGTATATTTCAAGGATTCTTATTAAGGAATTAAAACACTAGATAATTTTTTTTTTTTCCTTCTTATATTATTGGGGTGGGGAGGAGGGATAGAAATCAGTTTAATACCTCAAGATCATCTAGGTCCAGTGATTTTTTCTAATATTAACACGTGCATTTCTACATACACATATATGTTCAATATATATATATTTATAATTATATATGTTTATATGTGTATATTTTTATATATATGTGCACATATATGTATGAATACGTGCATACATGTGTA
Organism: Cygnus atratus; assembly: GCF_013377495.2. Taxonomy (NCBI): domain Eukaryota; kingdom Metazoa; phylum Chordata; class Aves; order Anseriformes; family Anatidae; genus Cygnus; species Cygnus atratus. Next base: position 12,971,880 of record NC_066365.1, on the reverse strand, counting down.
TACATGTAGGTTTAGCTCACCAGTGTGGATCTTTTCCCCAGCACTCAGCAGAAACCACAGAGAAGCAAGGCTGGGGGCAGGTGTGGGCTCCTCATGCTGTCTCAGCCATCAAAAACAGCTGATCTGGTGGGAACCACAGCAGAGGTGTCCTGGAGGAGAGCAGCAAGGGAGGGAATTAGTGAAGCAGGATGGGAACTGCAGGAAAACACCTCTAAGAGCCAAGACACAAAGCCTTTCCTGTATGCAACAGCTGGGATACTTTCATATCTCATTGTGGAGTGCAGCTTTACTGACACATAGGTGCTTATGTTGGACTGGTTTATTCTCATAGCAGAAGTGGGTAAGTGGTACGAATACATATACAGCATCACAGGGTTTGAATTTAGCTGTATTTGTCACATTTTTAATGATAAAACCCACGATTTCTAGTGAGAATGCCGATTTCAAATACAACACAAACACAAAAATTAAAAACAAATCTGGCTCCTTAAATTAATCGAAAAATGCAGAGCCACCATGGTGTAAAGTGACACAATACACAAAGTGAGACCAAATCTCAGCTTGAACTGTATTACACTCAAGCACATCTGCACTTATCTTGCATTTTCATCTTGATATAGTATTTTTGTTTCATTGCCTGGGTGTTGCATGCTGCTAAGCAGTGGGTGTGCCATGCCCTGGACAGAGCTGCCCCTCACATACAGGTGTAATGTACATCTGCTGGTAACCAAAATCCAGCCTTCTGCTAAAAGGAGGATGTCTTATTTCAAGTGCCTCAGAAGTAGCAATACGTGTGCAAAACTTGGTGTTCAGTGACAGATGCTTCACCACCAGATCGTTGAAAGAGGATGAACATAGTGGAGGGAAAAAAACCAAACCCTCAAACCCAGACTCGAAGCACAACATTACGCCACTTCAGCGTATGTTCTATTTTCAGAAAATGCTAAAGGAGCTGAAACACAATGGGCGATGATTTCTTATGTTGCTCACAACGGAAAGTATTTGTACAGTAATGCAAATATGTGGCGGTGGCCTGCAGGGCTGTTGTTGAAGAGAAATGTTTACAGGAATGTTGGATGTGATTCACTGAGGCTCTGCAGCAGACCATGCTGGGATACAACATATCTGGATTGCAGGCAAAGCACGAATAACCATTTCCCCACCCTGCAGAAAGTGTGGTGGGGGGACACCTTGCAGGGTAGGTGAGGGACCACGGCCACCCTTGTCCCTTCCCATACAGCTTGGACATGAAGATGCCAAGTCTTTTCTGTTTGATCATACACTTGAAGAAAGTGGAAGACAACTGTACTTTAAGATACACAGCAAATAGAAACAGAAGAGCCAAGAGAGCTCACAAAGTTTTATCGCCAAGGAAAAATATCCGAGACATTCTTTTTTTCTATTCATTAAACGTGGAGAGTCATTGCTTGCCTAAAAGGAGAGAGATTTTGATACATGCAGCAAGGTGGCTACATAAAGAATGGTGGATGGGCTGACCAGACCCTGAATCAGACTGCTGGAGAGCTTTAAATAACACTCTTTCAATTTTTTAAGGAGTTCCTTACATTAGGGGAAACCAACTAAAGAGGAAGGAAAAAAAATAAAGAAGGAAAGAAGGAAAGAAGGAAAGAAGGAAAGAAAAAAAAAAAGGAAAAGAAGAAGCCTACTGCTGTAGGGAGTCCTACTCCATGGCGAAACACCAGTCACCCACCATGGGAGCATTAGGACCCCATTGTAAGGGAGTACGTGCCTAAGTTGTGTGCGCTTGTTTTCATCATGCTGCAAAACCATAAAGTTCTTAAAACAGTTTAAGCACTAATCTCATTATCACTCCCCCACATAGAGAAGTGGAAAAAAAAAAAAAAAAAAGAAAGAAAGGCTGGATGATATTGTTTCTTTGGTAGTAACTCTTGCCCCATCTCCCACTCTCATCAATGGAAGTGATTTTCTCAAGCCTTTACGAGTGAAATGAAAGTAGCTTTCCCTGGCATCAGGCAGAGGCCTAGAACAGGCATGCTTCCTCGCTTTTGCTTTAAGGCTCTTGCAGGGCTTATAAATATTTGGCAACTACTCTTAGAAAAATGTGAATTTAGAAGCCACCCTATTTGGGACCGGATCCTTGGCTTGTGCAAATTGTCACAGCTGAGTTGAAATTATTGGTACAATAGGACATTTTGCTTCAGTTCCCTGCTAGAAGCCATTAAATCCCAAACAGTCTCTGTGAATGGTTGTGACAAAACCCTCCCACTGTCAGCTCAGCTAGACAAACAGCAAAATCTTAGGTTGGCCTGTTAACACAGGGGACCAAGGAGAGAAACCAAAATCTGACAGGGATGCAAAACTCACAGTACACATCAGGGCAGGTTTTAAAAAGAGCACAGCACTTGTAACTGGGCCCAGATTTTCAAAGTGTTCTCTAGGCTATAGCATCCATTGTCACACCAAAGGGCTGTCAGATGCAGGCAGCTAACTGAGCACTGGCATAAAAAACTAAGTTTCTATGCCAGTGGCTTTTAGATTTAACCATCTTAGATGCTCATATGAGGATAGTGCTGGAAAATGAAAGTGCTGCAGATAAGACTTGGGTGTCCTTCTGTGGTTTGAGCCTGGATGCAACTGGAAAAAAAAAAAAAAAAAAAAAACATATTGAACAGGGATCGATGTCCCATCTCTTCCAGTTTGAGAACTAAAAGGCAAACTGAAACCAGGCAGGGCCGGGATCAAAACATGTGCTCCTTCATGGCTTGCGTCATTACATTGGGGAACTCATGGCCACAAACTGTCATAGCTGCTGAAACCTTATGTAGATAACAAAAAACAACAGGGCACATTCAAAGAAAATAAATGCTTTGAGAGTTATTAGATGCCCAGTCACCCACCCCAGGTCTAGGAATTCACCCCGCAGAGCCTGGGAGGGCACTCTAGGGAAGCACCACATCATGTTTGCCCTATGCATACTTCATAGAGGAGTGTACTGGAAGAATGTCCAGATCCAGCAAGGCATTTTCTTATACTCTGGTCCTTCTATACCATAGCCATTCTGCAATGTGGTTCCTATATTCTTATGTATTAGTAAATATTTTGCATGGTGGCTTGACCAAAACAATGGACTCTCTGAGAAATGAGCTGCAAAGGATGTCTTCAACACCTTCTTCTAGTTTTCTAGCTTTCACTTAAGTTTTTCCACTTTATATTCAATTGTCTCTGTTCACTGAATTTACCTAGATTCACAAGTAGCTTTGGGTTGATGGAAGATACATTTTTCTGTGAATAAATTATTTATGGACCAAAACAGACAAACAAACAAAAACAAAACAAAACAATTAAAAAAAAAAACACCAAACTTTCACTTCAGGCTGTTCTAATTTAAGGACTTTCTAAAAATAAACAGAAAGAAAAATATTTCAGGAGTTAACCTAACAGCAAAAGATTAATTCATCCAAATAAAGACACCTAAAGGCACGAGCCATTATAAATGTATCCATAAGCATACCTATATTAACACACTTGACACAATATATTTCTGTGGGAGACTAATGTAAAGAAACAGGTTTCCCTTGTGAAAAATCTGTGATAACACCTGCCTGTTTTACCATTTTGTGATCAATCACTTTTTACAACATATTATTCCTTATCTATAAGGTTTGTTCAGGTTGGGTTGTATATCTAGCCTTTATATGTGTGTCATTCCCATGGCAGTCAAAAAATGGGAGCATTGCCTCATTATGCCCTAAGTCAGGAATTCAGGTTTCAACTTGTTTTGCTGTTGGAAAGATTGCCCTTTTTCAAATCTTTTTTTTTTTTTTTTTCCCCTTTTTGGAGAGGCATGCTTGTTGCCACAGGCTTGCAGCAGAAGTGATTCATTCTGGGTGAGAAAAATCATCTCTGTTATGATGACAGGGGAAAGAGCAGGCTTGGGTTAGCATAGAAATTATATCTACCAGGAATTACATCTTTATTATATTTTTTAATCTATATGTGTATTATATGACACATATTTTTCTTATAAGGATGCCTGGCTTGTTTTATGCAATACCATTTTTGCTTATTAGCATTACATTTTTATTTCCTTGTGCAAATAACTCTTTATTTCTTTATTCTCAGGTAATCCTGTAAACTTTCCACCTCCTCTGTACTTATGCAATACTGGCACAGCACCTAGAAGGAGACATAGTTTCTCAGACAGGGAAATTAAATCTGAATGCCACCCATTCCCTGGCTTTCACGGGAGAAATTTGATGGTTAGCACTATGAGAGTAGGGTGGTTTTCCAAAATTTCAATATCTGCCTTCTAAGGATCAGAGGGAGACCAAGTTATTTGACATAGCCTGCCAACATTAATGACTTCTGGTTACTGCAGACAAAATATACACTCCGTATAATCATTGTCAGCCTGTGTACAAGGCTATTTCTTTGTGTCGTGACGAACTAACCTGTGAAATGAGGTGGGAGAGTTGCAAAACAGGTAGAACAGCAAAAAACTATGGCAAATACGGGTCTGTGTGGTATTCAGTTTGTTCTCTTCAAAATGAAGTGAATGCTTGCCTTTTATGGGGAATCAGATCAACAAGTAGTGGTCTGTAAAAATGATAAACTGAAAAATTAATGAGAGATGATTGCTGTACCCTCAGATTTATAATGATAACCAGGGAACCTGTGTCACAATAATTTTTAGCCTAGTTCTTTTCTTTTCTGAAGTCAGAGGTAATCTGAGCTTGCTTGACTGAGAACTGAGAAAAAACAAGACAAGCAGAATTTTACAGAACCAACTCCATAGCTCAAGAGATGTATTTTATCAAGCTAGGCACTACTCTTTAGGTAGCCTAGGTAAGGTAGTTGTATCCAGCAGAAAAAAATCTACAAGAGATATGGGACCAGACTGATTTGTGCTTTGTGATCTGGAGTCAGTTTTCTTCCTTGCTCTTTGGGTCATTCCTTGCTATAAGCAGTGAAGGATTTTGGAAGTCCATTCATTGAGATCCAGAGGCCTGTTTGTCCCATGCTTTGTGTCAGCACTTTCAGAGGATATGATAATCCTTAAACACTGCTGTTTACCATCCAGTTCATGAGATATTTTCTTCGAGTTGGTTTCCCAGTTTTCAGAATACCTCTCCACTCAACTTGGCCAGCAAACTTCTTACATTTTCTTTAAAGTTTTTTGTTCCCATTTTTGCCTTTAAATGATAGAAAACAACACCACCAATTAGCAGTGAAAATAGTATTATGTCCATGTATTTTTCAAGAAAATGACAAGGAACATTTGTCCAGGCAGGAGAAAGTTATGGAAAAAAGAGTGGTGGGGATTAAGTATTTTTCATTTTACATTCTAATGCCATTTCCAATCACTTGAGAACTGTGTGATTGCCTTTCATAGCTCCTGGGAATCTTGACTCTGAGAGAGAAATGTACTCTGAAATAATGGCACTAGTTCTAGATTTTATCCTTAAAAGTCCATTGGATCCTGATGAATCAGTTCCTTTGCACAACTCCAACCATTGTGTAAGCCTGCCCTCTGACAGTGTCTGCATGCAAATACTTCATGCACTATTCTTAGCAAAGCCTTCTGGTGAAAAGACTGCAGGTAGTTGTCATTTTCAGTAGTTCACCTGGCCCATGGGTTCACTGCCATTTTGGTTGTTTTTAATTTTAACTTATTTATTTTGGTTTGGCTTTATTTGTATTTGTATTGTATTTGTATTTGTATTTGCAATTGTATTTGTTTTTGTATTTATCTATTTATTTATTTTTCTCTGAACTATTTTTTTTTTTTGGTCTTTCTCATACCAAGTTCTTCTTACTCAAATAATTACTATAGTCCCCCAAATGTTGGGGGAACAAGTTCCTGAAACTGTGGAAAGGAAAGGAAACACAACAACGATCATTTAAAGAAAGCCTTATACCTCATACTTTAAAAATCCTAATTTACATTAATATAAGAAATTCCACAGGCAGGTCTGAGCTGGTCCTTTTAGGTGACCAGCTCTCCTACTAGACATTGGGCTACGTAGCCAAGGCACAAAGGAAACTGGCTTCTGGAGCAAAATGGCTCTGCCTTTTTACCCTTGCCATTGTTGGAACTGCCAGGGATAAACTGTCTTGAAAATGAGAACATTTTTAGATGCTTAAATAGGGAAATCAGGTTTTTGGAATACCTAACTGCAGTTGTTGCATCATGTTAGTACAAGAGGGGAACTAAAATCTATGGTTTAATTAGTATTTACATTATCTCTGAAATCACAGAAACACAAGGTACAGTCTTTGAAGTTTAATGATGAGAACCATCCTTTTCCCACTTTCATTTCCTATTTTTTAGACAGAAGGCTTACATTTTATAAGAGGTTGTTATCCTGTTATGTATGTACATCTCCTGCCTCCCCATGTGGTGCCGGTACTTCTGCACTGCTAAACCCACCAGGCTACTGAGAACACTTTTCTGGGACTCAGATTCTACTTTAATTATTTTTACAAAAAATTGTACTTAAGAAGCATATGTATTTATTATGAATTGTTTTGCTTTCCTGTATCCATGCATAATGAATTTATTACAGTCTGGCAATTTAGCACACCCTTGTTTTCAATTTTAATTGTATTGTTTTTTATGCCCATACTTAACCCTCAAGGTGAAAGATTTGATATTCCTTCAGTTGTATTTTTCTTCTTCCATTGTAGACCTTTATGTGTCTCTCTTTGTTGTGAAAAATTTAGATGTTTTAGGAGGTTATGAATCATAGAATCATAGAAGCATTAAGGTTGGAAAAGACCTTCAAGATCATCTGGTCCAACCACCCACTTACTTCCACTGTCACCCACTAAACCATGTCCCTAAGCACCACGTCCAACTTTTCCTTAAACACCCCCAGGGATGGTGACGCCACCACTTCCCTGGGCAACCTGTTCCAATGCTTAACCATTCTTTCTGAGAAGAAATGTCTCCTCATTTCCAACCTGAACTTCCCCTGACACAACTTGAGGCCATTCCCTCTAGTTACCTGTGAGCAGAGGCCGACCCCCAGCTCCCCACACCTTCCTTTCAGGCAGTTGCAGAGAGCAATAAGGTCTCCCCTGAGCCTCCTCTTCTCCAGACTAAACAACCCCAGTTCCCTCAGCCGCTCCTCACAGGACTTGTGTTCCAGGCACTTCACCAGCTTTGTAGCCCTTCTCTGGACATACTCCAGGGCCTCGATGTCCTTCTTGTACTGAGGGGCTGAAAGCTGAACACAGTGCTTGAGGTACGGGCTCACCAGAGCAGAGTACAGGGGGACAATCACCTCCCTGCTCCTGCTGGCTACACTATTCCTGATACAGGCCAGGATGCCGTTGGCCTTCTTCGCCACCTGGGCACACTGCTGGCTCATGTTCAGGTGAGCATCAGTGTGCACCCAGAGATCCTTTTCCTCTGCACAGCTTTCCAGCCACTGTACCCCAAGCCTGTAGCGCATGGGGCTGTTGTGGCCAAAGTGCAGGACCCAGCACTTGGCCTTGTTGAACCTCATCCCACTGGCCTCTGCCCATCAGCCCATACTGTCCAGGTTCCTCTGCAGATCCTTCCTACCCTCTGGCAGATCAACACTTCCCCCCAGCTTGGTGTCATCTGTAAACTTACTAAGAGTGCTCTCAATTCCCTCATCCAAATCATCAATAAATATCTTAAAGAGGATGGGCCCCAACACTGACCCCTGGTGAACACCACTGGTGACCGGTCGCCAGCTGGATTTCACTCCGTTCACCACCACTCTCTGGGCCTGGCCATCCAGCCAGTTTTTAACCCAGCAAAGAGTGTGCCTGTCCAAGCCATGGGCTGCCAGCTTCTCCAGGAGAATACTGTGGGAGACCATGTCAAAGGCCTTGCTGAAGTCTAGGCAGACTACATCAACAGCCTTTCCCTCATCTACCAGGTGGGTCACCTGGTCATAGAAGGAGATGAGGTTTGTTGGGCAGGACTTGCTTTTATTGAACCCATGTTGACTGGGCCTGATCCCCAAGTTGTCCCACATACATTGCGTGATTGCATTCAAGATGACCTTTCCATCACCTTTCCTGGCACCAAGGTCAGGCTGACAAGCCTGTAGTTCCCTGTGTCCTCCTTATGACCCTTCTTATAGATGGGTGTCACATTAGCAAGTCTCCAGCAATCACATCCCCCAACTCCCTCAGCACCCTTGAGTGGATCCCATCTGGCTCCATGGAAGTTAAAAAGCAACTAATTTTGCATGCAATAAGAATCAGAATCACAGAATCATAGAACAGCTTGGGTTGGAAGGGACCTAAAACACCATCTAGTTCCAACCCCGCTGCCATGGGCAGGGATGCCACCCGCTAGATCAGGTTGCTCAGGGCCTCAACCAACCTGGTCTTGAACACCTCCAGGGATGGGACATCCAAAGCTTCTCTGGGCAACATGTTCCTGAGTTGCTGAGTACCTCAGCCTTCTCCACATCTGTCGTTATCAGTTCATCCTTCTTGTTTATCAGAAGAGGTACGCACTCCTATGACTTTCTTTTCTGACCAATGTACCTATAGAATTCTTTCTTGTTATTTTTTGTGTCCCTTGCCAAGCTCAGTTTCATCTGTGCCTTGGCTTTCCTGATCCCATCCCTGCACATCCAGACAGCATCCCTGTACTTTTCCCAGGCCACATGTCCCTGCCCCATGCCATGGCCTGTGCATTTCCTTCCTGCACCTCTGTCTGACCAGCAGGTCATTGCACAGCCATCCCAGTTTTCTGCCCTCCCTGCTCATTTTCTTACACAGGCAGATGGAGAGTTCTTGTGCTCTAAGAAAAACATCCTTAAAGAGCTGCCAGCTCTGTTCAGCTCCTTTGTCCCTAAGGACTGTGTTCCAGGACATCTATTAGGTCTTTAAACAGCTGGAAGATCACTCTTCAGAAATTCAGGGTCCTGACTTTGCTCTTCACCAAGTCCATAATCCTCAAGATCACAAACTCAACCAGGGCATAGTCACAGCAGCCCAGACTGCCTCCAGTCTTGACCTCTTTAATGAACTGTTCTGCATAGGTGAGCACCAGGTCAAGTCATGCTTCTCCTCTGGTTGGTTTGTCTAATACCTGGACTAGGAAGTTATCCTCAACGCACTCTGGGAGTCTCCTGGACTGCTTACAGCCTGCTGTGTGGCTTTTCCAGCAGACAACCAGGTGGTTGAAGTCCCCCATCAAGATGAGAGAGTGCGAGCTTAATGCTCTTGTAGTTGAAGCAAGAAGCATCAACAGGCTCCCCTTGATCGGTAGGCCTCAAACACAAGTTCATAATAAGATAACTTGTTATAAGTGCATGTCAAAAAACTAGAACTATAGTCAATGCATTTTTGAACTCTGAGAGGAATTTTCATGTGAAAAAGATTTTTTATTTTTATTTTTTAATTTTAGCAAAATGCAAAGCCAGTTTTAAAAACAATCAGTTTTGGAATGCACATTCTACTAGTTTTTGTTGGTGGTGTTGTTTGTTTTGTTTTTAATAAGAAAGACTTGTTGTTACAGTCTAAAGATAAGACCAGAGCAGTCTGAGATAGTCAGAAATGCTTAGATCAAAATTTTAGGGGGAAATGGAAGTACTGTTAATAAATTGAACCAAATTTTTTGTTTAAAGAATTACAGGCTAGGAGACTAGGCTTCCTTGATTTTGTCTGCAGCTATCTTGATTTTGTCTGCAGCTATGAGAGAGAAAGACCTATTTCCAAACAGCAATCCGGAGCACACTCTTAGGAGTCTACTTAAATGCGATTTCTACATCACTCCTTGGAGATGACCCTCTTCCCACCCCAAGAGCCCAGTTTCTATAGCGATTGCATGAGCACTCCCCTGAGGCTATTTGGCAGAGTAAACACCGTGGTGTCACAAGCCCTGAATACCATGGTGTGAGCCTCCCCACTAATGAACCTTCTCCTTGAATGCAGTAAAACCTTCAGCAACAAAACATAGTACTCCACAGCAGCTCTGATGAAAGCAATGGGCCTGCTGATGGAGTAGGACACAACTCAGCAGCAGGAAGGCAGTTAGAGTCTCAAAGTCTAGGGTAACTTCAACTGTACCATGTTGTCAGAGCAAGGCTGTTTTGAATGCTTCTGATATCTTCTTTCAGCTCTGTCTACATAATTTCATTAATCTCTTCATTTTTAAAACATTTAAAGAGTCTGAGACAAATATTCTGTTATTTCTTTGGTGACTGTCATGCATCCTTCCGTAGTTGTATTTCTGTGTGAATTTTAAATATTTTTTTTATTTAATTCTTACTAGACTCCAGATATAGGGAGCATAACATATGATGAAAATGGTCATAAAACTATGTCACAAGATCCAAAAGATCTTGTTGATGCTGTGTTTCTTTTTTTTTTATCATGAAATCTGAAACATTTCAGGCAGAAAACTATCAGATGTTGTTCTTATTTTCAGCAAGATGTTTTGATAGAGCCAAAACCTTTAAGAGTTTAGGAGGTGGCAGGCCTATTCAGCTTAGCTGTGTCATTAAATGCAAATGGCTACATTAGTGCAGCTTTAAGGTTCAGAATTCAAACACACATAATTCATGAAAACTGAAAGCTAAGGTTCCTGCGCTGATGTTAAATCAATCCAACTGCTCAGACTGTGCACATTAAAGAGTATGTTTAATCACACAAACTAACCAGTTGAAATAACATCTACACAGTATTGCCAGCTTAACTTCAGTGCAGAGCATTAACAGCTGGATGAACTCTCCCCTTCTCTTTGATGAGAGAGCCTGGACCAAAGGGAGGAGATGGTGACGGACACACAGGTGTGTGGGGCTAGGGGTCACATCTGACTTCTGGTTTCCCCTTGACCTGAAAACACTAGGAAATGTTCCTGATACGTTTCTCCACATCTCTGCTGAAAGGTTATGTCCTCCTTTCTGTTTAGACATGAAGCAGTTCAGACAAACAAACAAACAAGGTTGTTGTAACAAAATGCCTGAGAGACACATTTCTAGACAGGAGTTTTATTTCCTTGGTCTAGAGTCGGTAACCTAAGACCGTCTAAGCATTTCAATACATGACCTCTTGTAAGGCTGGAGGGCACTAGCCATGCTGCTTGAATTTAAATAACAGAGTGAGTTCTGCTGATAATTTAAGTCATATCAGAAAGCAGGTGAAGAGTTAAGGCTCTGATATCACCCGGGGTACTGCTATTTTGAGTACCCCAATTTTAACTTGACTTTTCATGTCTATTTAATCCTACTGCTTTCTCTGTCCTCTGATCCTAGAACTTCCTCAAAAAGTTTAAGCCTGGTGAATTCTGAATACAAACAACAAGAAATGCAATGTTTTATTTCCTTACCAGGAGTTGGCACTTTTGGTGGGAGAATTAACATAGCTTCAGTGAACTTTCACTGCTGACCAGAGGACTCTGTTTTGTGCTTAAATGTGGTACAAAAGTCTACTAGCCTTTTGTTTCAACTGGTGTTGAAACTGTTGTTTGGCTTGAAACTTTATTACGTGTTCTACTTATCTTCTCCTTTATACCTGTATATTCCTCCTGCGGTAAGACAGGCAATATTTGTCTTGTAAAACCACTATTTCTAGTGACAATGCGTAAGCATAAGAAACTTGGCCTGGCTTTGCAAGCATCCCATGAAATAAGATGTGGAAATGGGTGACACACAATGAAAACCCCACTTTTACTGTAATCTTTTCCCAAGGTAAACTTTGCCTTCATGCCTTTCCCTGTGCTGGGCATCCTGGAGGGGTAACATAGGTTCTTACAGCTCCCAACCCTGCAAAAACTTAAGTGCCACATCAATAAAAGTACTCACAAGACATTTAGTATTTGCAGGACCTGAGATGTATAGGATGAGCTGAAAAAAATAATAAAAACAAACTCTTAGTGTAATACTACCCAACAGATGGTGGCACCAGCCTGTTTAGCTTCTTGCACAATTTCATAAGTAGACGTTTTTGTCCTTTTGAAGCTGGGTGAAACATTTTTTGGATTGCATATTCCCTACTGTTTTTGATAAAGCCAGCATACCATTTTGGGGGCTGATTTGTGACTTTTGGGGCTTTTTTTTAAAGCTGCATCATTCCAACAATGATTCTTGCTTGACAAATTCCTATTTCGTTTCAACATCACTGGAATGGAGCCTTCCCTGGATATTATTTTTCATATGAAACATTAAAAAAAAAAAAGAATTGATAGAAACATTCCAGGTGCTACCTGGAATGATATTTGATCTCAAATAAAGTAGCTCTAAAGTTTATTTTGGAAAAAAAAATCTTATTTTTAGGTTCACCCCCCAAAATGAGAACAAACATCAAAATAACATAAATTCCTATAGAATGGAGATCAATGAACTCTATGGATTTCAAATGACTGACAATAGATTAAAACAGAGAATCAGCTGTAAATAAGGCTATTAGTTGATAATTTGAAGTTAAATTTAACATATTTATCTTGCAATTTTCTGCTTATATTTAGAAAAATTTTATTTGGTTACCCAAATGAATTTAAATATACTACTCCTCTGCTATCAGAGTTATGACCAATGTTCATATTTCCAGTGTCAAATGAGGCTCAGTGTAGGCTGCAGTTTTCTCCTCTTAAATATTCTCTTAAAATTTAAAGAAAATTTGTTTTGCTCTAGGCCTATTAAGAGTTTTCTTCTCACTGCTTATCAGAAAACAGATTTATTTTCATAACCTCTTTGCATAAATATAATTTTTCATTTCCATGAATGTTTTCTAAAACCAAAATCAGCAGTTTGAACCGATCAATGGGGATGATATGACCCTTGATTTGGCTGCTCAGTTAAGGGAACTGTTCCAGGAAACCCTTCCAGTCCTCGGTGTCCAAGAGGGAGTGAGAAGACCTGTGACAACCTTGATGTTGCTGGAGGTTGGTGAAGGCAATACCCTGAAATACAGCCACAATTCCACCCTGAAGTATGGGAGTGTTCACTAATACCATATGACCAAATCATGAGAAGGGTGAAAAAGCAATAATTATGCCCCATGCAATTTGCATTAAATTGTATTGGATGTCTTATTACTGTCCTTGCCACTCTCTGCTTCAAAAGATACAGAAGGGAGTGTTGGGAGGTTAAAATGAGTTATTTTATGGAGGCGTATTTCTGTCTACTCTTTCCTGCTTCCAGCTCAAGCTCCAAAACTCTTCAGAGTCAAAAAAACAGGAAAATCATCAAAACTCTTAAAAGAAACTACACATTTGCTGAGAGAGTGATCAGCCTACACAACCTGTTGCCATGTGATACCCCAGCAAGAGGGTTAGATGTTTATATACGCCATCAGACCAAAAAAAAAAAAAAAAAAAAAAAGGCAGGACACTGAGGGCTTCAAACCTTGCCAGTGGAACCCCTTAAGCTCCTCCAGAAGATATCTATAGACAACTTAAGCAAGGATGCTTTTCTATTTGACATTCAAGTTCAACAGCAGAGCTCTATAAATAGATTATACACACAAAAGAAAAGCATAACTAAAACCTAAAGATAGAAAGATGTTCTTTCAGAGTTGCAGATTTATCATTAGCTCAGTTACAGGGAAGCTTATTTGGGTAACTTGCAGTGGCAAAATGCAAACTAGCTGATGTTCAATGTCCCCACAGCACTCATGATAGTAACCCTCTATAATACTCTACTTCATGCCATGCTTATTGGAGTTTAAAAGATAGGTGCTGTTAAAGATGAAACAACACTTTTTTGTTTGTTTGTTTGGTTTGTGTTTTTTTTTTTTTTTCTAGGAAATTTTGTAAAAACAAGACCTCTGCATTTAAACAAAACCCAGCGATTATTATACAAGCTTAAGAGGCCACATTCTCCTTTCAGCTCTAGCAATATTAATGTGACATAGAAGAGTTAATTCAGTTAACTTCATCTTTTCTCAGAGAAGAACAAAACTTAACCCAGATACCCTTACCACCTCTATGGAATAACAAGGACAGTCTTGCTTACCCTGATAATTACATGAATGTCCAACTGTTCCCTGTTGAAACAATATCCAACTTGTATCACAGATCACCCCCATTTCTTCAGGTATCTAATTTTTCAAATGGTTAACAGCATACCTAATGGGGGGAGTAGGAGGACCCAGGTACACAGTCAGGCATTGCTCAGACAGGAGATGTCTTGGAGATGTCCTGGCTGTGTAAGAACCAGGCAGGGCCCTCATGGCAGCCAGCTGTATTGTTTGGTGTGGTCTGGTGTTGGAGGTGGTTGCTTGGTGGGTGAAAGACTTATGTTTAATTCTTTAATATTCCACAAACTGTTCTTGGCCATCCTTCTGGAATATAGGACACATCACTCTTCTCTGCTTGATGCTGATACAGTGAGAATCAATGCATTAAAAGTCAGGCAAGCCAAGGCTAAGGTAAAAGGGAACCTAAACATAAAAGACTGGAAGTACTGTAGGTGAGAAAGTTTCCTTGTACTGCATTTCTTCTCTGACATGAGTTAAAGCAAGGTTTTAGCCAACGTCTGTGCTTAACAGATAGAGCTTAACAGGGAGAAAAGTTTGCATTGGATACATAAGGCAGAGGATGATGGCATAAGAAAAAAAAAAAAAAAAGCATTTTTTCTCTAAATTCCAAACCTTAAAAAAGTCTTAACATATGTATATCAGAATGTTAGAAAATAAATGCAAGGGAATGGAAAATACTGCAAAATTAATGCACTATGTGAATCATAACAAATAGTAAATAAGGTATAGGGTTAGCAAATACATATTTTATTAAAGGAGATTACTAAATAGTCAGCTGAGAACTCACTTTTTCTAGTAAGATGTTGGGAAAAGATCTACAAAATATCTCCCATGTGGGATTCCTGAGTGTGCACACTGCATCCTGTGTACCTTCATACATAAATTAGTGCAGAAAAACAAGTGTGAGTTTTTGTTTATTTCTCAGTAGTAATTAAAATCTGAGATATGTGGAAGAATGGGGGTCAATGTACTGGAATATATTTTCCCTGCCATTATTTACAGCAATTAGCTTAATTTCTCTCCACCATACTCTGCAGAGCTGTTGTACAGCCATTGTGGATCTCTTTCATAAGAAAGGCTGTGACTCAATTTAAATACTCACAGACTTTGCAAGTGGAAGGCATCTCATTCAGAAAAAAAATATTCTTAAAACAGAGTCCCTTTAATTTAAGGAGAGTGTTTTTTGTTTGTATGTTTGTTGTTGTTTTATAAGTGGGAAGTTGAGGATAACAGCTTGCCTTTTTCTGAAGTCAATGGGAATTTTGCTGTTAATTTTGGTGGGGCTAGGATCATAGAATCATAGAATGGTTTGAGTTGGAAGGGACCTTAAAGATCATCCAGTTCCAACCCCCCTGCCATAGGCAAGGACACCACCCACTAGATCAGGTTGCTCAGGGCCTCATCTAACCTGTCCTTGAACACCTCCAGGGACGGGGCATCCGCAGCTTCTCTGGGCAACCTGTGCCAGTGCCTCACCACCCTCTGAGTGAAGAATTTCCTCCTAATATCTAATCTAAATCTTAAACCCTCTTTTAGTTTAAAACCATTCCTCCTTGTCCTGTCATTATCTGATTGAACAAAGAGTCCCTCTCCATCTTTTTTATAAGCTCCCTTTAAGTACTGAAAAGCTGCAATCTGGTCACCCTGGAGACTTCTCTCCTTTAGGCCAAATGGCCCCAGCTCTCTCAGCCTTTCTTCACAGGAGAGGTGCTCCAGCCCCTGGATCATCTTTGTAGAGCTCCTCTGGACCTGTTCTAACAGCCCCACACCCTTCTTGTGCTGGGGGCCTCAGACCTGGATGCAGCACTCCAAGTGGGCTCTCAAAAGGGCAGAGAGAGTAGAGGACAATCACCTCCCTCCACCTGCTGGCCACCCCTCTGCTGATGCAGCCCAGGTTGCAGCTGGCCTTCTGGGCTGCAAGCACGCACTGCTGGTTCATGTTGAGCTTTTCGTCCACCAGAACCCCCAAGTCCTTCTCTGCAGGGCTGCTCTCAACGAGTTCTTCACCCAGTCTGTGCTCACGTCCAGGATTGCTCTGGCCCATGTGCAGCACCCTGCACTTGGACTTGTTGAACCTCATTAGGTTTGCATGGGCCCACTTCTCTAGCTTTTCCATTATTATTATTTATGGCTGTTTATTCAGACACTGCTGAGTACAAACCTTGATATTACAAACATCAGATGTGGAAAGTGAGGAAAAAACAACTGATGCTGTAACCCCACCATCCGATCAATTACCAGCCCTTGGAAGGGATGCAGTACCTGCAAGGAAAATCAGATGCCCATATAAGCAGCTGACCCTGTGTAGGTGGACTGGAAGGAGGCTAAACAGCAAATGTCCTGACTCTAATCCGAAACTGCCTCTGATCTCAGTGCTCCCCCTTCCGCTGAAATCTTGATCTAATTAAACTGTCATCACACCGTTAAAGTAATGCTTCCCATCCTTTTTATGGAGCTTAGATGAAGTGAAAATTGGGAAAATGAAGGAGTCATTATGTCCACGACACAAGGCATCACACACCTGTATTTTGGTATCTATTCCCCTCCATAAAAGTGAAACAGATTTAGAACTAGATGAGGAAAGAAAAAAAAAAGGAGCAATTTTCATGATTTGCTTGCCTGACCCTTTTTCACAGGATGTCACTGTTAGGCTTGACATCATGACTTTGAACCTGTCTGTGCTTAACAATGAAGAGCCGTACCAGCTCAGAGAGAGAGGAGCCCCCAGATTTTGCCTCGGTAGCACCACTGGGGTGTTTCCCTTGTGGGCACCAGGACTGAGGGGTTTCCCCTCTGGGTGGTGGGTGTGCAGAGGAGCACTGTCTTTGCTCCACTCCCAGACACTCCTCTGCCTCACCTGAGTGCTTTTCCCAGGTGCACTACAAAGGGTATGCATGCATGTATGTGTGTGTGAGACAGACTGCCCCAACTCATCCCAAAGGGATGATCCCCATAACGAAAATAAGTTTTAAGTCTTTTCCCCATTTCATTGCTTTCGCCACATTACCTGTAATTTCTTTCTTTCTTTATGGCTTGATAAAAAGAATTTGTGTGCAGACATCTGAGTGCCAGATAAAGCAAAACTATGTGATGTGCTGTTTTCCTCCCCTTCCGCCTTCTTCCACACTCTATTCTTGTTTCAGACTTTGAAGTTTCACACTGTTTCCAGTGCTTAGTGCGTGGGCTCCAGAAACCAGTTCTCATCACTGAGTAACTCCCTGTCTTTCATTTCCATTTGTGTCCTTCAACTTACTTTGGCATTCGTGTCTGTACTCTGTGTTATTACAGTAGGAAACACTCAGCGTTCACATGAAGAGAATAGGGCTTGCAATTTATTTTCACAAAGCTGTTTTCCTGATCCTGAGGTTTTTCTAATTATACCAAGAGCAAATATCTAACATCACACTCACAGGGGCCATGCTTATTTCAGCTAGAGGCCCAGCTTCTCCTGAAGTGAGTGAAGAGCCCAGGGATGCTTAATTAGCTCTTTAGTTGGTGTTTTGCATGTAGCAAATCTCCCTGTTCCGAAACTCTCTGGCTTTCACCAGCTGCATCTCTGACACCAGGCACAGCTTGAAACCCTGGGCAGGAAACCACCTGCAGCATGAAAAAGTGTGTGTGTGAAAAACAGGGCTCCACCATGCACTTAACTGCACATGCCCTGCAAAATCGCTTGTGCTTATGCTGTGGAGAAAGTCGTATTTCTGAAGGTGGGGATGGGCAGGACAAGCTCTGCCACAGGCCTGGGATGTGCTGGAGGCATGGACCAGTGCTGGCTTCATTTCCAGGCTTGTGCTTGTGGCAGGAGGTGAGGCTGCTCTTGGGAACAGCCCCGTCCTGATTCTCAGGAGAGACAGAGGTCTCCATCTGGTCAGCCGGTGCATAAGAAGTTACACACCCAAATAAATCATCGCATGACTTCGGTGCTTGGGCTGAGCTTTTGGCTGGGGCTCTGACTGCTATAGTGATTATTTTTTATTTTTTTTTTAACATGACTATTTTTAATAACTGTATATTTTCTAGGCAGTTGTTATGTGGAGTTTTTAAACATGTAAAATACCAGCGCTGAAGAATTCAAGGGCACTCACGCATGTGTTGCACCCAAATTGCACTTGCAGCGAGCCAGACTTGAAATGGCTACAAATAAAATCAGCAGGAGGAAAGCAAAACAGAAAAGCAAACCACTCCTATTCATGGGAACAAAGGTATTTTCCATCAGACACTTTCAAAAAACCTGAAGTGATCCATTATGGATCAAATAAACACATCTTTAAGGAACTGTAAATGCACACATGTATTTGCTTCCAGTACCTGTGTAACGGTGGCAGTTAAGCCATCACAACCTACCCATTGCTAACTGCCACTCCTGTAAATATTCAAAGGTGCTCGATGTGTTTATGTGTAGCCTTCCCATTCATACTGCTGAGGTGTCTTTTCACTTAAAAGAAAGCCACTGAAGGCAGTATGACTGCCGGAACAATAATACATGCTTATTTCTATTCAGATTAACACGGTGAGTCAAAAGAATTGTTGCATTAAAAAAGCAAAGAAGAAGAAAAAGCTAATAACACAAAGAGAAATATAGAAGATTTCCAACAAAACCTTTCTTTGCCAGAAGATAAGGCTTAGCTAAAATCAGAATACACTTCGGATATGTGTCAGTTCTGCTAACAATTTTTTTCAGAGGTTGGTGAACTCTTCAGTAATTCTTGGAACTGAAATAGCATGGATTTTTTCCATACTCTGTTCCTATTGATTTCAAAAGTTGATTCAGCATGTGCAACTCATTTACAAGCATGCCTCTGATATGAAATGCTCCTTAATTATTACTGTTGAACGCAAATAGAAACATAGTCTAGCTTCCCTATATGTTCTTCTATTAACTATTCTGGTCAAGTGTTTTGCAACTTGTGTACTTATTAATGCTGAAATAAAACAAATTAGTAACAAAAGCCTACTGTTATTTTGTTGATTAATTAGCTTGTTTGCTAAAGTGTGTAGAGGATGAAGGAGCTCCTGTTCAAATCACTCTGGAATTAGAAAGGAGCAAATCAGAGCAGAGTCTGTCCCCTGAGGGCTAATCCAAAGATACTTGAACCTAATGTGAGGCTTTCAAACTTTTGTTTCATATTTGTTGTAGGTAGGATTCTTAATTGTATCTTTTAATTTTTCTGTCTTTCAGAGAAAAGGGAAGAGTTTGATGGACTATTTTGTAATTATTCTCTTCTTGCTGCTTCAAATAAGTGAAATCCTGAAATTTTGGGGTGGATTTCATTTTGGTGAAAATTATTTCAGTAAATTAATGCTGTGAAAATTATGTAAAGGAGCAAAAAAATTGTCTTATTCAATATCTTTGCATAAAATATATAACAGTTTTTTCAGCTCACTATGGCATATACTTTTTAGGGAGGATTATGGTCTTTGTCTAAGCAATTGTCTCAATCCTTCCCCCCCCCAAAAAAAAAAAAAAAAAGGAAGAAGACAAAGAAAATTGTGTTGAAGTCAGAGAATTATGTAAATACAATAGCACTAATGATTTTGGCATTACTGTAACAGGAGGGGATTTATTCATGTGGCCAGGCTGCTTTACAGGAAAACCTGATGCTATCTTTAGTTTTCCTATTTAGCAAATGCATGAAGTAATATTCTGAATATGCATCTAATGGCTTTTATAACCTTTTGTAAACTAATTAGATAACAATACCTAGATGGTCTTACACATAGTCATATCTAAGAAGGTCAAAGGCAGGTGTGCACTACTTGTAATCAGAAAAAGATGATATCTTATCTTCTGACACTGATATTTATTTATTAATTTTCCACTTAAGTTTATGTTTTCTGTTTTAGCATGGTGCCAATTCCCCCTTCAGTGAGCCAGCCAAGCCTCCAGGCAGAAAAGGCTTTCAAATACCAGCCCCCCTGGGGTCTTGGTGCAGCAAACCCCTTGGACAACGCATAGAACTAAGCACAACAAGGTGAAAATTGTCCAGAATGAAGACCAAAATTAAACTTTTACTCTAGCTGCTTAGGAAGCCATACACACTGTTTGCTGTGTATGGAAAACAGGATACCATCCATGTGAACAAAACCCAGTTTTGTCAGGGGGTAACTATTTTAAATAAGCAGGTATAAAGAATAGATTTCAAGCACTGCACCCCCAGCAGGTGATGCTGTGTCTATCTGGATGCAACAGCAGCACCTGTGCGGTACCTGGTCAGCTGAAGGCTGTTTTATCCCTGTGCTCTGTGGCTGTGGGGCTTAGTGGCACACCAACCCCTACTGACCCACACCTGGGACTGTGGATAAACACATACCTGCTACATGGACTGAGGAAGTCTTTCTGAGCGCTTCTGCCAATGCACAGTGTCCGCAGGCAGCAGGCAGACTGTGCTCCCTCTGCTGGGCGACGTGATCCCGCATCCGACAATAATCAAGCTTGGCCTCACTGCAAAGAAGTTACTAAAAGCACACATTAAAACTACCCCGTGGTAATTGCCATCCTTTTTATTATTATTATTATTATTATTATTATTATTATTATTTTTAAAGGGAAGTTTCTGAAACGCTTGTGTTGATGAGAGGGAAACCTGCCTGCTGCCAGCAGACATGAAGGCATCAGGAACTGCTCTTGAATTTTCATCACACATAACTTAAAGTTTTTCTGCTATGCTCATTAGTGAGAGGTTATAAAATGTGGTCCGTTCTGGATGCACAGGATATGTATTAATGTTTAGGCAGCAAAACTGCCTGAAAAACTGGGAAGGAGGCTTGAATGGGATAGCAGACTAGGGTATCCCTCTCCCTCACTACAATCCTTCCCTCTGCTGTGACCAGTAGCAAGACTCAAAAAGCTGCTTTTGACAACCATTTGTAAACTGCCTGGTAACATTTGGGACAAGAACGAGATATTAAAGGTGAACACGAGTGTAAGAAGGTAGTGAGCCACTTAAACTCTTCCCAGGGACATTATGGTTGTAGAACAGCAGCACTTAGAAAAGAAAGTAATACTTCAAATTGTCTCATAATCTGGACAGCACATAATTAATCTCCAGAGCATCCTTAAAAGGCAGGAAGCTCTTACCAGTTTGGAGCTACAGAAGAGAAAACTGAGGCAGGTAGTTTAAGAAATTGATGTGATTTCAACCAACCCCATCTGCTGAAAATTTTCCTAAAATTGAGCAATGACTCATTGCATATTTATATCTGAATGATTTTTTTAAGTGCTAAAAATAATTTCAAAGTACAAGGTAGCAGTGGAAGACCTTTGTCTGGCAGTTTAGGATGTGGTGTTATCACTCACTGCCCTTTAAAACCAGACAGCTAAGGGGTAGCACAGGGCTAACAGTTTGCACAGGGCACAGACCAGAAGATGAACATTAATCTCTGTTGAAGATTCAAATGTAGGGGAAGGAATGCAGCAGGACTCATTGGAGGCCACTGGGACTTACAGGCCCATAAGATCTAGGTCTGGCCCAGCAGCTGCACCTCTTTGCCACCACCCTGCTCTCTTTGTACAGTCAGCCCCAAATTTTATTTTAATAATTACAAGGTAGAAGATACACAAAGGTTATTATTGTCTCTACTACAATGACAGCCTTGTTGAAAACAAAAGATGCAATTAAAAACACCCTCTAAAGCCAAACAAAGACACTGAAGATCAGTGCAGTGGCAGGAAGGTGGATAAAAACGGAAACAGCAAAGAAAATTCTGTGATTTTCAGCAGCAAAGTTGCAGCATCACATAGGTGGGAGGAGCTGAGGTGCAGGATGTGTAGAAGAGGATGCAGAGAGGTGTGCTACCCTTGGAGCCTCCTGGCTGGAGCATGATTGCCCATCCCACAGTGGGATACAGACACCACCGATCCCAGTGCAACCATCAAACCAGCTCCTTGCTGCCTCATGACCATGTTGTGTCTGTCCCCTGGGTTTCACAGTCCTGAAGGCTTTTCGTCAGGGTAAGATCTATTTCAAAAGCAGGACCCAGTGCTGAGCTCTCCCAGAAAGAGAGCAGGAGACAGGTGCCCACTCTCCCTTATGTCTCAGAAATGCTTCTTCTTGAGACTTCAGGGACACGGGGAGGGCTCTTCTAAAGACCTCCTCCAAAGGCTGATCACTGTATATAACTACACTCCTTCATCATCCTTCTTCCATTGAACAGAACTACTCTAATCTCGCCACATAAAAAAAAAAAAAGTAATCCCTTTAGTCACTGTGATGGTTGTGGCACAGTGTGATTATAAGGCAGGATATGGATGTCACAGATATTGTAGGAGACCTGCGTATATCTCACGAACAAGATGACAACAATAAAATTTATAAGCATGAAAATTTTGTCTTCAAAAACCTCACTCTCCCCTTCCAATAATTCAGTGAAACTCCAGGCTGCATGCACAGCAGTGATCAGTGAAAAGGTTTCGTACCACAGAGTAGATGAAGACAGAAGCTGTATAGGCAGTTAAAGTGCCTGGACAATCTCATTGAGAGATCTGGCTTGAGATTTGCCTGATTTACAAGAAAGTGGAGACTGCCCACAGTAGTGATTTACAAGTTTTTTAGCAGATAGATAAAGCTACAGTATTCTGAGCTGTTGAACACAGCAGCAGTGTTTGTCCCAGGCAGAGGATTATAAACAGCTTCTTTAGAAGCTCTTTAGAGTTGTTTAAGCATCTCAGTATCTTCATTAATTTATTTTTTTATGCACATAATGTAGAAAGAAAAAAAATGAAATAATCTTAAAAAGAAGGAAACAGCATGAAAGGGAAAATCAATGAGAGAGAAATAAATTATATAGGAAAAAAAGCAGCTAGAACAAAGCATATCCTGTACAAGAGATAAACTATCTGGTGTATTTTATCTCTTTGTACTCGCAGAGTATGGATGAGTAGATCACGACTTCTTTAGACTTAATACTTAGAGTCCCTTTAATGAATTACTAATCACTTTCTCAGCTTCATAACTTGGTCCCTTTTTTCTCTGTGCCTGGAAGGTATTTGCTCTTTTAACTGTAGCCCAAAGGAGCCTGAAAACCCAGTGTGACACATTTTCCTATGGACTGCATGCTGTGAGCTTTCACTGTACTGCCTGTGAGCACTGAAGTTGCCCAAGCCTGGTCTAATACCTCTGCGTCTAAGAGCAGACAGGCTTTGGGATCCAAGAAAATACAAGTTGCAATTGGGGCTTTTCTTGTAGCCAGGTTTTTGCTAACAGCTCACTTCTGTGCTGTGGCTCTGACAACTGACAAAGTGTCAGCTCATTCCCAAATCACCTTCATTTAGCCATTTCCAGCAAAACCGGTTGCCTCCTTCTACAGATTCTGCAGAAAAATAAAAGCTTGGAAAACTATGCCCTGTGTTAGATCTGCTTCAGAGAGGTCTAAAAGGTCCAGAGTTTTGGGGAGTAAGGGAACACAGAAGAATAGCATGTTTGCCTAGCCTTTCTTTCCA
Organism: Cygnus atratus; assembly: GCF_013377495.2. Taxonomy (NCBI): domain Eukaryota; kingdom Metazoa; phylum Chordata; class Aves; order Anseriformes; family Anatidae; genus Cygnus; species Cygnus atratus. The sequence continues at coordinate 12,948,482 of NC_066365.1, read as the reverse complement.
CAGGAAAATATAATAATAATAAAATAAAAATCAGATTATCGTCATGACTAACCTCTTGTGCAAAATACTTAAAAGGGAGTGGCTGAAACACAAATATTATATGAAAATGTTCTTCTATATCTAGCATGATAATCAAATAAAACTTCCCCTAACTTCGGTGGAAGCTAGCTGGCATGGCAAGCTGAATGTGTCCCCTGGTACAGCACAAGATGCAATTACAGTCCACAGTTAAACTGGTAGAGATGAAAAACAAATATTTTTCTCACCCCAGTATCAAGTTGAGTACAAAAACCAATGGTGTATTTCTATTCTCTAGATATATTTATTTAAGTAAGCACCACAAAACATTATCAAAAAGACATTTCCCCCCGATCCACTAACATTTGTTATAACTGGTATTTGATACCTTTCTAAAGAACCATGTGGATTCTATTTCAGTGATTCATCTCTGTTACCTAAGGAGACGGTGCTTTAGTTCCCAATATCATACCAGTCTTGAGCTGTCTTTTTGCCTAATTGGCTACTGATCTTATAATCATTCTTGCTGTCAAATGTGCTCTGCTCCATTGATTTCAGCACAGCTTTGCTAGGGTACAAAAATATGGGTTAATAGCCTCAGCTGCAGGATTAGAGTTTATGGGACTCTCACATGTAGGCAGTTGAAAAACACCAATTATTTTTCATAGGAACTTTTTCATCCTAAAAAAAATGCCTGAGAGAACAATCTGTTTTGTTGCAAATGAAAAATGAAACTGAAAACAGAAAAGACTGACCAAAGCAATAAGAAAGTGCATTTTCTTCCCCCTTCCTCCTATTTTGTTTTTCTGCAAGATATTTTTTTTAAAGGAAATAAAAATGATGCATGACCCATGAAAGCCCATTGTATGTAGAAAGTTTTGTTTGGGTGAAAAGATACCAGCAAGCTCTTCCAAATAAAGCCATGGAACTACTGTAGGCCACAAATAGTCAAGAGCACAGTTATGTGCAGCAGTGGAAAAGGTAATCCCTTTAGTTACTAAACCACACTGCAGTGCTGCTACTGCAGAAATTCCTTGAGGAAATCAACAGTTGCTAAAATACCAGCACCTCTCATGCATCGTGTGAGTGGTTTTTGGAAGCATCTCACTTGCCTAGGCCATTTCTTGCTTGGGTTGCAGGTTTTGGAGAAATCATAGTCAATGCTTGGCACAATTTGATAGGAAGACATCAGGCTCAAAGTAATTCTTTCAGTGACACTCTCAAACCTTTGAGATCAAAGGTGCTGACTGAAGTTGGTTTTCACATAGAGATTACAACATTATTTGATTTCACAGTAGTGAAGTCCCCAGAGAAGACGTGAGTTGATTATGCAGTAATTCCAGGAGTGCCTCAAATCTCCCAGAGATTGAGTTCCATGAAATGAATTTTCAAGAAAGGACAATTGACCCTAGTGGCATTTTTTTTCTGTTGTTTTTAGGAAAACTACAACCTTTATTAAGATCAATTGAAAATAATTGAGGCTGACAGCCCATGGCTTCAATAAGCTATCTGCTGTGGGTGGGGGAAAGTCTAGAGCCATGTTCACTCTCTCATTTGAAAGGCACACTACAAAACCAGAGGTAACAAGCAGCCTACAAGACCCTAGGGAGAACCATACAGCATTTTGCTGCAAGTCTGCAGGGAAGTTCATGCCACTGCATGTCGCATGGGATACACATGTAAGGTCACAGATGGAGAAGACTAAAATTAAGACTCTGAGTTTTTTTTGAACTAGATCACAACCTAGAAAGCCATGTACCTTCGCAGAGTGTTAGGTCAAGTTAAAGACCAGCCAACAATACAGTTTTCGAACAGGCTAACAATGAAGATTTTCATGCCAAGAATTGACATAGTGCATGGCAAAAATTATTGATACATGCTTCACATTGTCAGATTTTCTTCCTCAGAGTAAACTTTCCCCAGCCTGTTGTTTTGGGGGAGTGGGTGACGGATGGACGATGGGACACAACTTTTTCTACAGCAGCAAGAAGGCAACACTTTCTCTCCCAAAAAAGGGTCCAGATTGAAGACACACAGAGAGAGATTACTAAGGGAAGGGCTTACAGTTCCCTAGGGGCCTCCATGTGAATACACACGAAAATGTTCCCAACAGCACATACCACACACGCAGCAGTTGCGTTTGGATGGCTCTCAGGTCAGGGTGGGTAAGGCCACAGGTACATCAAGCCCACAAACCATCATTGTTTGTGGGTCTACAGATCTCCTCTTGGGCAGGCAGTCATGGAGCAATACCTCCCATTAGCAAAGGCATTGCTATTTACAAATATGTATATTGTATCCTATTTCTAAATGATATTTTAAAACCAATGTTAAAAAGCAACTATTTCATCCATTTCTGCATTATTTCTAAAGTTGCTTTCACCATATATTATTTCTAGAGCATGAAGACAGATAATTACCTGGCCTGTGGGAGGAAAATGATACAAACATCTTTTTGAAGAAAAAAAAAAAAAAAAAAAAGCACTGTAAATTATCTAAGGAAGAAGAACAATGTGCCAAATATATTGGTCATTGCCATTCATGGATCGAGTTTTGTGTAACTATTTACAGTTAGTGATGTTAAAAAAATGAAATCTTTCTCAGATGCTGGGTCTAATATTAAGTCATAAGCAGTGACTGTGTATTGCAGAATGCCAGGGCCATTGGATGTACCTGTGCACAAAGAAACGACCGACTTTCTTGTTCCAACTAGTGAACTGGAAAGAGCTGTGTTTTCCCAAGGGATAGTCTGATGCTACACAAATACTTCTTTCCCTAAGCAACATAAAATGTGAGAGACCTAGCAACAGAATATTGGAAAAGAAGCTAAATGACTGCTCCCCAGCACTTCCATGGATCCAGTATCTCAATCTTTTGAAGAAATAGTTGGAAAATGCAAAGGTCTTTGAATCACATGAACTATGTATTATACAATCTTTAATCTTCCTTTTGAGAAACAAACATGCTGCCTCTGAAGGAAAAAGACTGTAAAGAATATCAGGTGTTTTTGCACTTTAACATGCTGCTTCCAAAATCAAAACTTCTCAACTCTATTTGCCAAAAAGCAAGACCACCTTAAGATCACAGTCAATGAGCCACTAAAACCAAGGGGAGTTTGAGAAGCCCAGTGACTGAGGTGCTAGCACTTTTACATATATATGACCGATAACCAGATAAAGAACCTAGTTTCTGATGATAGTCAACTGGAGACTGACAGGGTCACCATACCACCCAGTTCTGTAGAGCTAACTATGAACATAAATGCAGGAAAAACTCTTTAATTGTTAAGTTTCTTTGCAGAAACAAAAAGCCACAAGAAAAGATTTGAACTTTTTTTCCCCCTTTTGGTAGCAGTGGCTCAAAATGAGCTGCCAGCAGGATGATCCTTCATGCAAGACCCAACGCAGGAGAAGCTAGCAGACATTCTCTAGGAAACAAGCCAGTAATCCAACAGCAGAAGAAATAGAAGCTAATTTCTTACATTATGTTGCTGAGTTGTCTGTCATCTGCACGTAGCCTAGGAAACTTTAACGATGAGAGAGATTTTTTGTGAGCAAGAAAGCTCTAACATTAAAGAAGAAATTGTTAGGAAAGACAGATGAACCCCTAGACAAATGCTTCTGAATAGCAAGGGCTGGTGGGATATTAGGGAAAGAGAAGACAGCAACAATCACCAGAACGAAGTGTGGCACCAGGATAAGATATGTCAACTATGAAAAGCATCATGCACATGGACACCAAAGGAGAAGTTATCAGGACAAAGCTGCCAGTAGTAAAGGCAGCAGGCAGCGGTTGAAAGAATCAACAACCCAAAGCTTTAATTAATAAGATGTAAAGCTCCAGGTTGTGCCAGGACACCATATGAAGAGACAACAATTACACTGATTATACATTGAGCTGCTTGGCAGAACAGAGACATTTCCCTAAAACCTTAGGAGAAAAGGGTGAGCTGACAAAGATACTGACAACCTCAAAGGCATGTGATATCCAACAGGCTGGAAGCACTAGCAATTGTGGTTTTGTCCTTGAGTCAGGTAAAGCATAAGGCCAAGGGAAATCAGCACAAATGCTGGCACAGAAGATGTAGCCACTACTGTGCCATTAAGGAAAAGATTTGGTGGCCAACAAACAGCTTCATCACAGAATCACAGAAGGGCCGTGGTTGGAAGGGACCTCTGAAGATTATCTAGTCCAACCCCCCGCCAAGCAGGATCACCTAGAGCATGTTGTGAAGGATGGCATCCAGGTGGGTTTTGAATATCTCCAGAGAAGGAGACTCCACAACCTCTTTGGGCAGCCTGTCCCAGTGCTTTGTCACTCTCACAGTAAAGAAGTGCCCTCTCATATTCAGCTGGGACTTCCCTGTGCTTCAGTTTGTGCCCATTGCTTCTTGTCTTGTCAATGGGCACCAGTGAAAAAAGTCCGGCCCCATCCTTTTGACACCCTCCCTTCAGATATTTGTATATATTGATAAGACCCCCTCTCAGTGTTCTCCAAGCTAAACAGGCCCAGCTCCCTCAGCCTCTCCTCATATGAAAGATGCTCCAGTCCCCTTATCCTCTTTGTAGCCCTCTGCTGACTCTCTCCAGTAACTCCATGTCCCTCTTGTACTGGGGAGCCCAAAACTGGACACAACCCTCCAGCTGTGGCCTCACCAGGGCTGAGTAGAGAGAGAAGATCACCTCACTCAACTTGCTGGCAACACTCTTCCGAATGCAGCCCAGGATCCTGTTGGCCTTCTTGGCCACAAGGGCACACTGCTTACTCGTGGTCAGCCTGCTGTCCACCAGGACTCCCAGGTCCCTCTTTGCAGAGCGGCTCTCCAGCGGGTCAGCCCCCAGCCTGTACAGGTTCATGGGGTTATTCCTCCCTAGGTGTAGGACCCTGCATTTACCTTTGTTGAACTTCATGAGCTTCCTCTAAGACCAACGCTCCAGCCTGTCCAAGTCCCCCTGGGATCAAAGCAGCACTACCCATCAAATAAAAGTTTGGAGAAAGCACTGCTTAATGAGACTGGGAGCACAGTGCTAAGGTGCAGTTGCATTTACAGCAGTGTCATACACTGCTCTTTTCATAGCCAATAGAGATTTGTTTGGTCTGATTTGGTTTTGAAGACAATGCATCCCTCTCCTATCATTACCCAGGATGTGGCATGTGAAACAAACATTAAATAGCATATTTAAAAATAAGCATTTTGAACAATGTGTGCACTTTGTTTTGCCTAAACTGGCACTCTGTTAATTTTAACCTAGTGATCAAGGAGCACCAAAACACTCAGGATATGTCTTTGGAAGCAACTTGGACAAAAAAAAAAAAAAAAAGTGTCCAGTGGTCACTTTAATTCTGCCCCAACCAGCCTGCCAACATGTACATTTACTGTTTAGTCTTCATATCATAGAATCATAGAATATCCTGAGTTGGAAAGGACACATAATTATCATTGAGTCCAATTCCTGGCTCCACACAGGACTACCTAAAAATTTAAACATATGCCTGAGAGTGTTGTCCAAATACTTCTTGAACTCCAGCAGGCTTGGTGCTGTGACCAGCTCCCTGGGGATTTTGTTCCAGTTCCCAACCACCCTCTGGGTGCAGAACCTTTTCCTAATACTCAACCTGACCCTCCCCTGTCCCCACTGTGCCCAGAGAGCAGAGCTCAGTGCCCGACCCTCCACTTCCCTCGTGAGGGAGCTGCAGGCCGCCATGAGACCTCCCCTTGGCCTGCTCTGCTCTGGGCTGAACAAACCGAGGGACCTCAGCTGCTCCTCATATGTCTTCCCTTCCAGACCTATCACGACCTACCTTTGTAGCCCTCCTTTAGAAGCTCTCTTAACAGTTTTATGTCCTTATACTGTGGTGCCCAAAACTGCACACAGTACTCAGGGTGTGGTCTCACTAGCACAGAGCAGAGCAAAACAGCCATTTCCCTTGTCTGGCTGGCAGTGCCGTGCTTTATGCACCCCAGGGTACAGCTGGCCCTCCTGGCCTGGCAGAGCACACTGTTGACTCACATTCATCTTGCCATTAAACAGAACCCCCAGATCCCTTTCTGCAGGGCTGCTCTCCAGCCTCTTGTCTCCCAGTCTGTATATATATTCAGGGTTGCCCTTTCTCAGGTGCAGAATATGGAAATTGCGCTTGTTAAACTTCATACAGTCGGTGATAGCTCTCTAGTTTGTCCAGACCTCTCTGAAAGGCCTCTCTACCCTCAAGAGAGTTGACAGCTTTTCCTAATTTAGTATCAGCTGCAAATTTACTTAGTATGCCTTCAAGTTCTGAGTCCAGATCATTTATAAAAACATCAAGGAGAACTGTCTGTAAAATGGAGCCCTGCGGAACCCCAGCTAGTGACTGGCCACCAGCCTGATGCGGCCCCATTTTACAACCCTTTGAGCCTGATCCATCAACCAATTGTTCACTTCTTTTGTTATGTACTTGTCTAGCTGTATTCTGCACATTTTGTCCAGAAGGACACTGTGAGAAACAATATCAAAAACTTTGTTGAAATCCAAAAAGATTACATCAACTGGCTTCCCTTGGTCACCTAGACGAGTAGCGTGTTTCCTCACCGAACACATAGGCCTACTTTTGTCAGGAGAATAATTCAGGACTACAGACATTCTTTTCTTGGTCATGGCTTTGCAGCTCTGCTGAAATCTATAGGGGAGAACATCTGTTAGAAAAAAAAAAGTTAGAGTTTGACCTTGTCTGCCCTACTGAATTCTGCTTTGGTATTTCATTTTTTTTTCCTGTGCCCAACTTCTTAACCTTACTTCTCCCTGGCTGCATAACCTCATGTGTTTTTTTCCTTGGAGGTGGTATCGTGGAACCGAAGCACTGGATAGTTAACTTTTCCTCAGGAATTTCCTCAGCCAAGTTTTGAGAAAGGCTCATTTGGTGACGTGTACACTGGAATAAAAATCACATATTGCTGATGGGGAATTTTTTTTACCTGGTGGCAAGATGAGATGTTTGCAGAGACTGACAATGTCTGAATACTTATCTTCTACTCCAGGTGCTGCCTTGAAAAGTCTTGATTTTGTGTCAGCTTTGATTAAGCATGTCTTGTCTCTCTTACATGACACTTTATGGCAGGTTTTCTATCTTTTCACCATGCTTGCTGTAGGTGTTTGCAAAAACTGGTGGATATGATCACCTATTTCTGTATTCTCAATGGTAAACTAGATGAAAGCACCCTTCTTATATTTTTCAAGACATTAAGGAAAACACTCACATTGTACTTGATTGGTGATTACTGGTGTAAACACAATATCCCACAGACATACCTCAGTCCCTCCCTTCCAATGTGTTTTCTTGAAGTTTTCCTACACACATATTTTTTCCTATGCAATGCTCAGGACAAGAATTCCTCTGGGTATGGAAGCAAAAATACATGTAATACATGTAATTTTATGTAATACATAAAACTTTTGCTCCAAGGAAAAAAAATTACACATTTCAGAGGTTTTTATCTGCACATGCTGTGCACGAGTGCAGCTTGGATTAGCAGTGTGCTGAAGAAGCATTTTTGCCAGGCACAGCAGGGGACAGTACATGAGGATGGGTGGCTGAATGAATGAGAGCAGCCCTGTTGGCCATATAGGGTGAGAACATGCTGGCGTTAGCTCCGACCAGGTGGCTCAGAGCTTCTGACTTTCCTGTGGACTTTATCTACCTTCAGTCATTGAAGCAATTTCCCAGAAAAGTGCTAACATAACAGAACAGTGACCTAGATATGGGACCATGATAGCAAGAATCACAATCAAATAATTTATTGTACATTAACTTTTTCTAATTTGCTTTTCCTTTCAATAAGAGCTTTAGGAAAGAGCATAAGTAAAGGAAGCAATAAAAGTTTATCTGGCCTAGCGTGAAAGCTGTATAATTCCAGTGAGCCTCTGCGATGACCTCAGTGAGAAGCTGGAGCCCTAAAGGGCGTTTCATTGGTAAGTCTGGGAGAAAGCAATGGCTACACTGTCTCTTTGGTAATGCCTTTCTGACCAGCAGCATTTTCCACCTTCATGATGCCAGAGCATGGCAATGTCCTTCTGTGTTGTGCAGAAGTGCCTGCTTCTGCACACCCAACACCACACCTTTAAGCTGGCCTGTCCAGGCATCCCAATGGATGCTTAATGTGGTTGGCCTGAAAGGTTGCAATACAGCCAGCAAGTGCATGGGTTATCAGAGGTACCCTGTGCTCAAATACTTGGGAGGACAATATTTTCTGGGGTTCCACATGGGGCAAGAAAGAACATTGCTGCAGCAGATGGGCATCTTCAGATGCACTCCTCCTTCTCACAATTTTTTGCAGCCATATTCCCTGCTTTGCAGACACTAGCTGGAAGATGATAAGCAGCACACCCTCCAAGTATGCAAATAGCTGGCAGAAGTGGTCCTGATTATGTCCTAGATATACTGAGTAAAATCCTTGCTCATTTTGAGTGCAGGAAAAACTACGAGCTGATTTGCTGATGTCAGGATGCTACCCAGAGACGCGATACCTCCAAAGGATCTGCAGAGACCAAGAAGCCTTGCCCTGCCATCCTGCTGCAAGGGGTGAGAGTGCTAACACCACATTTCAACTTGAGGCTTTGCACAGCCTAAAGGATATGGTACAGGTGCCTGTTGAACAACATTGCTTCACAGACTGTATTGGAGGTCTGGTACAGTCCAAGGATCTGGCCTGGAGTTTCCTATTATGGTATCAACTGATTCAAATTATTGACTTTAGTAGCTAAAGAACAGATCACCACATGCCTGTCTGACCACTGCAGATCAAAAAGCAAACCATTTCTGCACTCTGCAAAAGACAGCCTTATTCTTTTGAAGACAATGCATAGAAAATTCTTAGTTAAACATGTTAAGTCAGGAGCTAGGTTGACATACCATGTTTTGTAGTGATGAAAGGTTGGTCTAGCAGACTGCCTCTGATTTTAGCTCTAAGCATGCATTTCAACTGAAACATGACTTTTCTCTTTGAGCTCACAACTTCCTAACATTTACTACCTTTATAAAGCTGAATGGAAAATTCTGCAATATGGGGAACTCAGATTTTGATGCTTTTCTCTGCAAGAGAAGTAGGCATAAAACAAAACACAAATACAGGAACGAGTTAAACCTGGGAGAAGTGAGGCCAACCTGCTGACTGCTCCTGATGACTGAGATGTGGAAGGAACCGTTTTCCTACACAGATCATGTTTTTCAGGAGTGTTCAGACTGGGCTCTAGTTGCTTGCTGGGCATGGACTAGCAGCATTTCACATTGCTCCTTAGTGGCTATGGACTGATGGCTTTCAGGACATGACACAAAACACACTTGTTCTTTCCTCAGGCTACTAGAGACCAGGAAAGATGGAGTGATGACTGTTGTTGGATGCGACATCTCCTGTTTATCTTTCTGGTTATTTTTTTCTGGCTATGAAAATAACAGCTAGATTACTAATTTAAATATCTGTTGAGAACAGCTAGAAGCAAGGGCTTTCCCCACTTGGATGACAATGCAAGTAAAGAAATGATAAATATCCCCTTTTTGCTTGCAGAATTATGATGCACAACTCACAAATAAAAAGCATGTGATGTGCTGCAGGCTAGATCATTGAAACAATACTTTCAGACTTAGCTGTGGGTGCCTTTGTTTGTCTATTTATGTCACCGTTCCAGAAATGTAATGAATAGAGAGCTGGTAATTGAATTTGCTTCTCTGCTTCTGTGACCTGCCTTGAGTGGCCCAGTGGCCAAATTGCCTGTAAATTCATGTGGATGCAAGAGCAGCAACCAGCAGGTTGCAAAGCTTTAATTTAATCTCAGGCCTGACCAGATAACTAATAGAAAGTGATCAGGTAGTTAAGGATGCTTAAGCAGATGGAATTCCATGAAGTTATTTACAACCATGTGGCACTGAGCTTCCTGCCCTGGCATTTAACTCTCCAAATATGCCCACTGTTCAAATCACCCGACTGCAGCAGATGGGCAAAACTGCCTCAGTGGGGCTGTGACCCTCAATGACTTGGAGAATCAATATAGTCAAAAGAACCTTGTGCCTTTGATCACTTTAGCAAGGGCTAAATCACTTTAATCCACTTCCTAGTTTATCCAATTTCACCATTATGATGTGCAGACTATGCATGTGATGGCACTGACTCTAACCAAATATTCTGCTAGAAACCCCAAAACAACTCCAGGGCTGCAAGCACTATTGAGTGTGTGCCAACATACCCACATACGTGCACTGTTCTGCAAGTGATCTGCAGCAGCCTGCCCCTCCCCAGTGCGCCCTACCTAAGTAGATATCTGGATGCTGACCATTATCTTGAGTCTAAATGTTCACCTGGCAAAAGTCTAAATGACCAAAAGGCTGAGCAATTCTTGATTCCTCTGTATGCCCTCAATTCAAAGAGGCTGCAACCAGATTCGTGTGTAGCTTCCCAGCTAGCTTTGCTTTTGAAACAGAAACACATTCCCTCAAATATCGTTGTTTTGTCACCATCCAACATGAAACCACAAGGATATATCAGTTCAATAAAAAATATTCCCCAATCCCACCGCCCCCCCCCCCAAAAAAAAAAAAGATGGACACAAGATTTCTCTTGTTCAGAAAAATAACACTGATAACTTCTTGTATCACACAGCATCAGCCCTACAGGAGGAGTATACCAAACCTCCTGCACTGCTGCTGCATGGTGAGGGATACCTCTCTAACTCATTATTTTGATTCCTTGCACACCACCAGCCAGATTTTCAGCAGCAGCGAGATTTGCACCAGACTCGGAGGTGTTCACTCTCCTCAGTGTAATTCTGGCAGATCAGATGTGGTGACTCAGGGCAGCTTCTTCTGCTTTCTCCTCCAAATGAATTCTTCAGGAACTGCACAGATGACTCAGTGCTAACACGCAAACCACATTGTGAGACTATTTGACCTGAAAGGTAATTAGCAAGAACCTCTGTAAGGAATGATTGAAATACTTATTTCCAAGAATAAGGGATAAACCTCCGCCCTGGTTAGTGAAAAAATAAGAAGTTGGCAGATAAAATGCCACAGGGAGGATTTGTTATACTTTTAATATTTTAAATTCCTTCCATACGTGAAGAAAGATGGGACTATAAATTAACAGAAGGAGGAAGGCTACACTGGGAACAATCAATGAAGAGCAAAGACAAACTACTAATAAATTAGCTGTGTAAATGTATAAAAAGCCAGATTAAAAAATAAAAATAAAAAATAGTAAACCCCCCACCACCACTACAAAAACCACCACCAACAAAAAAAGATTGTCCAGATGAGCTCTTTCTGTAGTTTAAAATACATGATTTGAGAAAACGTTTTATTGCCACTCAGAGAGTCTTGTCTCAATTTTCAAACAGACCCACTACCCATCCCCAAATCTCAAACAGTACATGCCAGCATTTTTAGGTAAACACTTCCTAAATGTGTAGCATAACCTACCCTAGGTCCCACATACAACTTCTAAAAGGTTTGTACTGAAGCTTAATGCAGCATCTCTGTTTCCATTTAACTCTGCACTGTGGGCTTCCCATCCCCTATGGGGAATTTTCTTTAATATATGATTTCAATTTCAAAACAGCATCACTTTAGGGACCTATTCTGCCTTTACTTATGCACCCTGGGAGATGATTCATCTGCCTACTGATAGCGGCTTTAACCAAAAAAAAATAATATTTTCAACACAAAACTAAACAATTAATTGGACGCTTTAGAGAACAGGTACATTACACTCGTGTCATGGGTCCTGGGAGCAGCTAGACTTTAAAACTGATAAATAAGGTGTCCTTGTATTCTCTAACCATCCCACAGGAAAAGTAATTTGTAAAATAGTAAAATTGCTCAGGCACAAATATTTATCACATATCCAATAATATTTTATGTGCCTTGTAACTATAATATTGCATGTTTTATGCTCTTTCAATCTTTGGTTTAGAGTGCATCCAGTTTCTTCAGTATAGATAACTTCACAACCAGTGGAGATTTGTAAACAATATTTTATTACAGCCCCATGAATACTAGCTTCCACTATTTCCCCTGGGGTTTCAATGAAGCTTTATTCTCCCTGAACATACATTGTTCATGTCCTAAAAATGCCTGATGCAAAATGCATGATTATCTTTATTTTATTAGATTTGTCAGGTTTACACAGTTTTCAGTCCATTAGAGGTTAGCCATCATTACACAAGCATACCTATTTAATTTAAGCACCTGCCTATTTCATCTCATTCAGAACAGCTTGTACTTTTAAAAATACAGCCACAGCATCACAAAACCAAGGCAACCACAAAGGCATGCTTTATCCTGCCCCTTTGATAAAAAGGCAGTTAATGGAGGTATTAAATATTGCATCTTCAGGTGCACAGCTGAAGACAGGTTGCTCAAGGTGAATTAGTGCAAATCACTCGTGGCTGGCTGGAAGGTATAGCTTGAGTATTAGCACAGCTGTTGGAGTCAGGATCCATAGATCCCAGCCCCAGTCTTGGCTGGGGCACAGAGGATGTACCACCAGCCAGCCAAAGCTGTATTCCTGCTGAGAATAACCTCAACTGGTAAACCTACTGCAGGTTCACGTGGCATTTCAGCTGTTAATGCAGGCACTGGCTGTCTGAAAAGAGCAGCGTGGCATTAAGCAGCCACTGCTAGACCACTCATTTCTCTCTGCCATGTCAGCACAAGCAGGGAGCTGGAGAAGGGAAGTGATTTGACTACAAAATACTCCCAGTGAAGTCAGGGAAGCGGGTAGGGAGCGACTGCTGAAGCAGCACTGTTGCAGGCTATCCGGCACAGGCTCACTGAGTTGGGGAAGCAGCCCTGACTGAAAGGGGTGCCCCAGACCCATTAAAAATTAATAATGAAATCTTAATTTCACAGATATGCAGCCTCCTCTCTGAGCTGGATGTTCTGAGCAACTTGAGCTGTGCACAGAGAGACTTTGCAAACAGGATACACAGAGCAGACTAGGGTGCATCAATTACTAACTGGTTGGTGTGCATAGTAGCTAGACAGACTAACAAGCTCACAGGCTTGGAATTAACACATCCACCACCGCAACAAGGCAGCTGCTGCATCCCTCCTGGCACAGTAGGTGAGGAAGGGGATGTCTCCATTGCTGCATGAGAACAGGCTGATCCTTGATGTTGCCAAAAAGCCATGAAAATGATGCTTTTTCCTTAGGGTTTTATATCTTTGTCAAGACTGCTTTTCTTCTTTTGAATCCATGGCCTGCTGACCATCCCTGTCTCAGAAATCACACTTGGGTCATTTTAACTTCTCTCATCTTACTACTCTCTCTTCTACTCTCTCTTCTTCTCTCTCTACTTCTCTCATCTTACTACTTACATGTCTTTTAGCTCGTGGTCTTTCCCACATCTTAATGGCAATTTTTTCAGTTAAATCAGGTAAGGTCACACAGCTGCTCTGCACTAAATGGGTCTTGCATCAGCCAGCTGAAATGCGGATGGAGGTTTGGAGAGCTGCACTGTTTTATGTATCCATGCATACTCAGTCACGATCTGTTCTTTGGCACCAGGCGCAGCAAACTTCCAGCTCCACTCCCTCCCAGCTTTCCCAGCCCATACACTGCTTCAGTAGACAGGTATATAGAGCTCTCTTCGTCTTCCAGATTGGCTAAGAATGGACGTATTTTCAGTCCAAATGACCTTTGTTTTATAACAAGAGAATAACAAGTAGAATTTCCTTGGGTGAAGATATCTTAACCTCCCCTGACAGTCTGTGCAGACCATAAATAGACCCACCCACATGCCTCTGTATGGTCTCCTTGGCTTTATATTCCTCACCAATGGGAAGAAGAAGCCATTTCAAGCTGAGGAAAACTCGTGACCTAGCTGCTCTATTATCCAAGATGGGTAGAAAGAACAAGCAACAAGCTTCCTTACTCTATTTTTGTAACCCTAATCACTAGGCAGCTGAGTTGCATCTTGGAGGTGGTATGTGCTGCTGGAAGAAAGGCAGATATTACATGATTCAGGAGTTGATGATTTTTATTGTAGAACACTCCAACATAAATGCAAACAAAGCATTGCTTCCTAACTTGCATTCATAATTCTTGGTTATCCTTTTCTTCCAGGTGTGCCCAACAGTCTTGTGTCCAGAAAAAAAAAAAACTAACACAAAAACAGCAACAAAAACGTCTTTGCATGAAGCCAAAAGGGAAAATACTAATTAGTACAGGTGACAGGAGGAGTTAAGTCTTTCAAAAGATCTTACCTTAAAAACTACCACTATAACAATAAATTTATTCACTGACAAAAGATTGTGAAACTCTATGTAGAGAGAGAAAAGAAAAGCAAGTGGAAGGGGCCAGCTGAAAGGCTTAGCAACATACTGTAGCTCCAGTTAAATACAGAGGATGAGGAAGAGGAATAGGAATTAAAATGGAATGATCAGGTAGCTGCAGATGTCCTGTATTTTTCGTCAGATGCTGTCACCTGATAAAGAAGATTGATGTTCCTAGGAATCTTGTAGAAATATTGTTTAAGGAGAGACTGAGTGAGAGTTTATACTGGATAACCTCAAGAGGTCACTTCCACTCGACAGTTCTATGGTTTAAAGGGCTGGAGCACAGAGGACCAAAGACCTTTGGTCATAAGGAACTATATGAGTGAAGATGGCGACAAGAGTGGAGAACAGACAGGAAATTGGTGGCTGTTTTTTTTCCGATTAAAGAAATAAAGAAGCAAAAACAGAGTGGCCAAGTAAACTTTGTGCAAAGTTATATTTTTAGATGCTTGTCGTGAAGTCACCTTTTATGTGATCTATTTAAAGATAGCAAAATATTCTTGAATTGTCAGCAGATGAACAAGCGCTTGGAGGTACTCATCTCCCTGTCTGATGTCAGCTGGCGAGGATTGCTCACCTTCCCCCTCCCTACTAAAATTAGTCAGGAACCTCCCAGCGACTTCAGTGAAAACAGTCTCAGCCTTCAAGCACTTGAAAGCCACAATATTTTAATATGCTGATAAACTCTGAAAGTATAAGGAGATCAAAAATGAGAGAAAGGAAAACTTAAATTTATATTTTTGTTTTATATATTTTTCTTTAGTAATATAAACAAAAGGATGATTCTTTTGTTTCTGTGTAAAAAGAAAAAAAAATCTTAAAAACCCACTTCATCTATCTACACCTATTTGTCTTAAGGCAATGTCCCCTACCTCTGTTCAGACAAACAAAACACTAAAGGACTGCCCCAACAGCCTCCACCTACACTGTTAACTCTGAGAGATGACCCCACCGTTGACATATCAGGCACAGGATAGCTCACAGATGCTCTTAGAGTGGCCGCACTGTTACTGTTTCGGAAAGCAGATGGGATTGCTGATCCACTGCATTCAGTTCACTACAAATTTGAGGAGCTAAATCTTGGTAGTTCCAGTGTTTAAGTCCTTCTTCAGACCTGTCGGTTGACATAGGCTGTAGACACAGCCTTTACTTACCAAATAGCGAGATAACAAATGGAGATCATGTTACAACCATGTTTTTAAAGGGAAGGAAAACCTGCTCTAAATGTATTGCTGATTGCCATTTCTCTTCATCTCTGATGTTTCAAGAACATATACATTCATATAGCCAAGTCCTCTAGAGTATCGTTGGGCAGAAAACCAAGACAGAGAGGTTTTGCAGAGGCTGTTTTTGCCATTATGTTCCCTCCTCAATGCAGACATGAAGACGGCCAAATTGAAACTGAAGACTTCAGAGGAACTCCCAGGTCAAAAGAGTCAAATCTATGTATTGAAATGAAACCCCATCATGGATGTTAGCAACAAATGCATTATTCAAGGTAAATAAAGGTTTTTTTAATGTAGGTTACTTACATGCAGTCTAATTAAAGCTTGCTTTTGATTGATTCAAAAGTGAAAATAGTCAGGTCTGTACTCCTTTGTTTCGTTTACAGGGTTTTGACTCTTTTTAAATTACAGTATTGTCAACATCAGCTATATAAAAATAAAAGTAGGCCTCCTTAAAGAAAAAAAAATTCTCAAGACCATAAAACCCCAAAATATTGATCTCATTCTTAAAACCATTTTTTCCTTTACTCAGGGAGGGGGTTTATATTTATACCTTTCCTACGGCAACAAAGCATACTAAGGTACAGTATTCAGTATTTAGTAATACAGTGACTGTTGTAACTGTTGGTGTCTACATATTGATATAGAAAACTCCACTCCAAATATCTGTGCTCTCTCATCTAAGGTTTTCAGTATTTCTCAGTAGAATACCTGGGCTTCATTTATAGCTTGGTCTGATTTAGGGAGTTGGCTTTTATTTACTTTTTAAAAATGTATTTAATGTGATAAGGGGCTTAAATAGTGTCTCACCATCAGTAGGGGCGTTGAACTAATTGGCAAGAGCACTGCCCACCCTGCTTATATTTTTAGCAGGTTACTTTTAGTTTGACAGCACACAACACTGCTGTTCTCATCTCCTTGGCTGATTGCTTGACCTGGTTTCTAACCCTTGCAACTTTCCTGTGTCTCTCCCAGGCTGAACAATGAGGACAGCATGCTCTGTGTGATCTACTCAGGCCCTGTGAGTCATTTTATCAGGTGTACATGTTGCGATCAGATGCCTACATGAATTTTTAGTACACAGATTTAGCGAGAAACTGCTTGTATGTATTTCTAGATTGAGCACTCCCAAGACTATTTACCTGGAAATGTTATGTATTTATAATTTCTGTGCCATGTGGGAAGAACTATCAACACTCACTTTTGTTATAGGCTTGTGATGTTCTTGGATGGCACTGGTGATTCATCAGGTGGTGATTGGCTGCATTTGTCAACCATTGTCGTCGAAATGTCCACCATTTCTGATGGTCAGAGGCAGAGGCTTAGATCAACCTGCTTCCTGGGCTTGGCGTTGAGTGAACACCTATGACAAACAGAACTTGTACATAAGACACAAGGGGATCCTAAACTGTCTTATTTCTCTGCATGACAGGAACATTGCATGGGGAACTGCAACAGTTCTCTCACCCTTTAGTTTTGTTTTGTTTTAGTCTGTTCCCCCTTTTCCCCCTCATTTAACTGGAAGTCAATGTATGCTGGGTTTTGACGCTGAAGCCTGAACAGGCAAAAAGAAAAAAACAGCAGTGAACCAGGGGAGATGAGAGGACTAATTGACAGGGCAGGCAGTTGCTGTAGCTTTCATAGATAAGGCTAATGGAGACAGCATCAAAACTGTTAAGCTGCACATTATTCATTTTTATATGCTGTTAGTAGTTACACTGGGCCCTTCTCATCAACCTTTATATTATTAATACCCTCTAGCAACTCTTGATTGTTCCTTCATCCTTTGCAGACTAAAAAACCAATATTCAAATATGAAACCATTATACAGTTTTCAACAGGCATTGATACAAATAAGGTGCTTACAAAACAAAGACATTAAGATATTCCGGATGTTTTCTCCACAAAATGCGGAATTCTTTATACAGGAGAGGAATTTCCATTGACAGACTCCCTGAGCCTACAAGAACTTCACTATACCATCTGATATTGTAAGCATAGATCTCTTAGCTTAAACAAATAAATGGAAATATTGAATAGACGTAGCAATGAATCCCAACTCTCAGGGGAAAACCCACTGTTTCAGATAATAAATCACTGAAAGAAAAGATAAAAGATAAAAAATAAATAAGGACAGTACTGCACTTTTAATTTTTCACTTTCTTGCTATCCCACAAAAACTAGGAGGAGGTTATTCTGAAAACTAATTTAAGGCAGCAAAGGCACTCAAAGTTCATTTAGCAGTGTGATCCATGAAGCATTTTATAGGTGGATGCTATGAACCCCAAGTTTCTGCTGAGCTGATTCACAGCTGCACTACTCTAGTTTTATGCTGTGTGCCTCCATTGATTTCAGCATAAAACTGGAATACTGCAAGGATGATTCAGACTGCTTTTGTTTCAGAGGAAATGGCATAGAGACATCTAGGAGCAGTAGAGCATTCACTTATTTAAACCCTTCCTGTCCTTGGGGCAAAACACTGATTAAAAAAATAATACTCCTTCTGAAGAGCTCTGATCAGAGAGCGCAGCTTAATGGATGAAAGAACATACCTTTCATAACTAGATTAAGTGCAGTCTTCAGAAGGAAATGTGCCATCTCCTCTCAGACAGGATGGCACAGCTCAATCAAAGCAAGATGATGGCAAGAAACTGACATTTTAAGTGTCAAGATAGGGGCGGTTTAGAAGCTGAAGTTAACATTAAGAGACTCTGGAGCTTCAACATTTTTGGATCTCCAAGAGGTTGCTGAAAGTGGCTTTGAGGACACATTTCACTGCTCTGTTGCCCTTCATTGCATTGCATTAATTTAGGACTTTCAACATTCACTTCCAGAAGTACCAGAAGAGAAGTATTTTCTATTTTGTGCATGGAAAAAAGTTTTTCCGTAAGAACAGGCCAAAAAAGACCATTTCTTACTCCTATACTACACCTCTCTTGTGCTGGCTACTTCACAGAGTAGCTAAGCAACTTCACTGAAATTCCTGTCATCACATGGAAATAATGATATTTCTATTCTCATCCTGTGAGATGGTCTTGGGAACCAAATTAAACCAGAGAAACTGAAGGTCTAATACTTCTTAGAGAGTTTTGGCCCTATGTGGAATAAGTTAAATAACTATCTCAGACTGCCTGAAACCAGCATTAATGTATAAACCCCACAAGCACAGGAATCAAACTGCATGAAAGCACAGGCAGTAAGAAGTTGCTTTGAAGTTCGAGAAGCTTGACAAGAGGGAAAAAATAAATAAATAAATTTTGAAGTGAAATCCTTGTTTCCTGGTATGGCCTGCAGAGATGAGGCATTGAAGAGCTCTTGGCTCTTGCACCACTCACATCTCATTGAGCTGATGAAGAGTTTCATGCTGATTTGGAGAAGGGAAAACTGGAAGAGTCAGGCCCATCAGGAGTAGGTGCCTGTGGAATATCGCCAGGCTTGTTGGTGTCAAAATAGTGAGTGTGTGAGCATAAATCAGAAGAGAATTGCTGAGACTGGGCTTGAACAGGAATGTGAGTTAAATAACATGCAGGAGTGTGAATTGATTAATATGCATACCTTGCTCATATCTTGCTGGCCAAAGTACAGGACAGATGTTGGAGGTTTGCAGTTGAACAATAGGCCCGTCAGCCCCAGCAAATAAGCAATGGCTGGGATGAGATGGAAGTCTCACATCCTGATGTTGTTTCAAATAAAGCTGGGAAAGCAACTGAATGTACCAAATGTTGGCCTCAACCCCTCCTCCTTTTTCCTTCCTTACTAAACAACTCAACAAGCTTTGTTGAGAGCCAATCAGCACACAACAAATGATTTACTCCTACCTTGCCAAAAGTATAAATCTGGTTTTCAGAAACCCCCTATTTTTGAGGATGAGAACTCCAATTATTGGATGGATTGATGGGCGTGGACCTCTCTTCTTCCCAGTCAGGGATGCCTCTTTTGTAAGACTCTTGCCTCCAACTGTGTCTGATGTTACCTGGAAAAATATTGATAACTAAAGCACTAAACTATTAACTCAAGCTCAATTATTGCATTAAATGAATTTACCAATAGCAATTCGAAATATGTTATAAATATATGTATAAATATATATTTATATGCATAAAAGTATATGTAAATATAAATTACCCATCTGTTCAACTTTGTGAAATTGTCAGTGAAAGTCCTTGGCAGGGCTCTGAAACAGTCAAATGTTGACTCTAATAAGTGGCTATACACATAACCTTTTAGACATAAACCACTGACCAAGTCTGGGACTAGGACTGGATCTTGCCACACCTAGTCTCCTCTCTGAGAAGGAATTTAGAAAACAAGGTGTACATTTCTGAACCTCGTGACTCAAGGGGAGGGCCTCCCTCAGCCACACACCCTTAACGTGACAGTGCCTGGTTGAAAAGCCAGCCTAGATGTCCCAGCAGGGACATCTAATATAGAGTTTGTGTTACTACACCTTAACAGGATACCACATATGGACAGAGCTGCAAAACAAAAAACACAAGTGCATGTTTTTAGCTGATGGCAGATGTAATAGAATGACTTCACTCAGCCTGCAAGGAATGAGAATTAAGTTAAGTTGCATTACCTTGCTTTTGGCAGGGTCTATGGGAGTTGCACAGACAGCTATCGCACCTCAGCTGGCTCATGGTATCTTGATAAGCTGTGTTGTCTGGGTTGTGTGAGCCCTGAGCTGAGTTCTGAGATAGCAAATGCGCAGTGATCTCTGCTGGGAAGCCACATACCTCTCTGAGAGCATGATGAAATTAAGCACAATGGTTATTCCCATGTAGCCACTTGAGACTTATTGGAAGAATAGTTTACTCTCTGGTGGCTGTTCCCCAGCCAGTGTCTCCCTGTGGAAAAACACTTGAAAGAACACATTTTCTGCATCAGGAAGTTGCAAGAGATGCAAAAGACCCTCCACATAAACTGTGGATAGCTTGTCAAAAACCTGTAATGAGGAGACAGACTCTATTTGCTGAGGTAAAACAAAGCACCCTTTTGCTCCCTCAGTTATAAAAGTAACCCAATTAAAGCCCTACAGCTGAAGTCAGCAACCTAAGTGAGAAGATATTGTAATGAAACCCCCCTGCAATTGGTTCTATAACAACAAGCAACAAGTAATGAGAAACTAGTAATAAGTGCATGTATTTTCATTCTTCTTGAAAAATGGCTCAGCAGAGAAAGGTCAACACCAACTACACACGTGCAACTCTGCTCTGACCACAGCAGAAACATACTGAGGTAGGAGATGGCTGGAAATGGAGTGAAAAGCACAGCAGATCATCTCCACCACTGTATCTCTATCAAACCTGCTGGGTTAACTCAGTGGTTTGTCTGACTTGCTGTAGAGGCATAAATCAAGGTACTTAGAAGATTAGTGGTGGGTAAAGTGTTTTCAATAAACCCATGTATTTCTATGGGTTTATTTCCCATCCATGAACTTCAAGGCCTGAAGCACAGCCAGCTAGGCTGCAACAAGCCCCACAACACTTATTTGTTTGGTTTCCTCTTAGGCAGTTCAGTTTAGAAGCCCATAGCAACATGCTCCAAATATTGGTGAAGGGTCTTAGCTCCATTCAGTACTGTATCATCCTCTGGCAATGACATACCTTGAGTCTTTCACTCTGGAGGTAACAGCCTGAGGGCATGTTACAGGTCTTGTTGTCCCAAGCCATAGCCCAAAATTAATCTAGGTATGTTTCAGCCAACTTTGAACACAACAAACTTAAAGAGGTTGCTTTAGGGCAACAAAATTTAAACCTTCATCTTTATTTATGCACCAACACCAATCCTTGCCCTTATTACCTGTAACTCTGAAACAAATGCTATCCGACTTCATCAGTACTGTCATGATGAACATTTATTCATCTACCTCTTCAGCGAATAAAGGAGGACAGAAGTTTAAAATCGTTCTTACCAGATATGCTGTTTGATCTTTTGTCCTTGCTGTCACTCAAAAGTTTTAGAGTTCTCATCTCCAAAAGCCCCACAGTTAATAATGATAATGATAATAACAATAAATGTAATGATAATAATAGTAATAATAAATCTGCAAAACCCCACTGCTTTGAAGATGGTGACCATCCGCCAGCCTGATGCGGCCCCATTTACCATAACCATTTGAGCCCTACCCGTCAGCCAGTTATTCACACATCGTATGGTGGTTTTGTTCAGCTGGATGCTGGACATTTGGTCCAGTAGGCTCCTATGGGAAACTGTGTCAAAAGCTTTACTGAAATCCAAAAAGATCACATCAGCTGGTTTCCCTTGATCGACTAGACGGGTGATCTTATCATAAAAGGAAATCAAATTTGTTTAACAGGACCTACCCCCCGTGAACCCCTGTTGGCTGGGACCAATGACACCAAAGAAGAGAGGAAAGCGGTTTTAATGATTGTATATTGTTGTTGTTCTTGTTGTAATGCATTTATTTATTTATTATTTTTCTTATGATTATTCTATCAGTTTGTTGCCCCATCTTGGGAAGAACTGGTAACCAAGCATCTTGAGGGGCCTTTACACTGCACTCCTGCACTTCTTCCAGGCAGACCTGAAGACTTCTGCTTCTTCAGAGGAGCAGCTGTCTGTGCCACCGTTTTGAGGGATCTGCTGCTCTTCTCTGTGCACTGCCATGCAGGGCGCGGCTTCGTCTTCAGGCACCTCTTGGGCAGCCTTCTCGTCCTCAGGCGGAGACACCCCATGCCCAGCGTGGCCTTCGGAAGGGTTCTCCTGTTGCCCCGGTGCAGCAGCCCAGAGGAAGCCGAGTGCGCTCTTGCCCACTGCTTGGGACTCCGTGCAGAAGAGGTGGCACCTCTACAGGAGAGGCGGGGATGGGGGAAGGGGCGGGGAGGGGCGGGGGGAAGAGGCCATCCTACAGGCAAGCCTGCATGATGGTAACTGGATGGCCTCTCCCCTCTATTTGCGGAGGCGGAGGCATGGCCGGGAATATGGAGCAGTCCAGTCGCTTCTGCGAAGACGGTGGTGTGGTCTCGCTGGTGGGAGCCCTGGCACGATGACGCTGTGCCATGTCAGATAGGATGGAGGTGGATCCACCTCCATCAGCTCTTCCTCCGCAGGTGGATCCACCTCCATGGGCTCCACACCATCCGCTGCGGCTGCTCCTTCTCGGCCAGCGCTCCTCCGCCTCCACTTCTTCTGTGGTTCCGTGAACCACTTGGTCCTACGAAGGGGTGGGCAGCTCTTGTCCCAGGATCTCTTAATTCCAACCATTGTTGGCACTCACTAGAGGACCTGGGAGATGAGTGAGTGGGGGGCCAGGGGCAGGGGCTTTTATAGGCCCCAGGACAAAGGGGGGGGGGGGGGGCAGATGCCACTGTGACATCAGGAGGCTTCTGTGATGGCCGCTGTGATGGCGCGCCACGCCCCAGGCCCAACATGGCCATGTTGGGAGGGGGCTTGTGCGGCCTGAAAGAGGCCCTCGTGTGGAAGGAGGAGGAGGGTCGGGGGGCTGAGGGCCCCTTTCCTGGGGGTGGCTCTCTCGGGCCACTTTGCCAGGAGAGGGTCTGGCCTCGTCTGGGCTTCTGTGCCAGCACAACTCAGGGAGTCTGTTTAAAGACTGTTTAAAGTGCGTCACATTGTTGGTCTTACCTAGAACCCTAAGAAGGTTCACATGCAGATGGGTTTCGAACATCTCCTGAGGAGACTCCTTGACCTCTCTGGGCAACCTGTTCCAGCACTGTGTTACCCCCACAATAAACAAGTGTTTTCTCTCCTAATCATTTGGAACTTGCTGTGTTGCAGTTTGTGCCCGTTGCTTCTTGTCTTATTGCTGGGCACCACCAAAAGGAGTCCAGAGGATAAGAGGAGTCTACAGGGATAAGATCCCCTCTTAGCCTTCTCTTCTCCAGGCTAAACAGGCTGAGCTTCCTCAGTCTTTCCTCGTAAGAGAGATGCTTCAGTCCTCTAACTGTCTTTGTAGCCCTTTGCTGGACTCTCTCCGGTAGTTCTATGTCCCTCTTGTACGGGGGAGCCCAGAACTGGACGCGGCTTTTATAAACGATTTGGATGTAGGACTAGAAGGTGTTTTGAGCAAATTTGCTGATGATACCAAACTGGGAGGCATTGTTGACTCTGTTGAGGGTGGAAAGTCCTTGCAGAGAGATCTGGACAGACTGGAGAGCTGGGCGATCACCAGCCGCATGAAGTTTAACAAGAGCAAGTGCCGGGTCCTGCACCTGGGATGGGGCAACCCTGGCTACACGTACAGACTGGGCGACGAGACGCTGGAGAGCAGCCCCGCAGAGAGCGATCTGGGGGTTTTGGTTGATAGCAAGCTGAACATGAGCCAGCAGTGTGCCCTGGCAGCCAGGAGGGCCAACCGTACCCTAGGGTGCATCAAGCACAGCATCACTAGTCAGTTGAGGAATGGGATTGTCCCGCTCTGCTCTACACTGGTGCGGCCTCACCTGGAGTACGGTGTGCAGTTCTGGGCACCACAGTACAAAAAAGATGTGAAACTATTGCAGAGTGTCCAGAGGAGGGCTACAAAGGTGTTGAAGGGCCTAGAGGGGAAGACGTACAAGGAGCGGCTGAGGTCACTTGGCCTGTTCAGCCTAGAAAAGAGGAGGCTGAGGAGAGACCTCATCGTGGCCTACAGCTTCCTCGTGAGGGGGAGTGGAGGGGCAGGCGCCGATCTGTTCTCTTCAGTGGCCAGTGACAGGACCCGAGGGAATGGTGTCAAGCTGTGACAGGGGAGGTTCAGGCTGGATATCAGGAAGAGGTTCTTCACTGAGAGGGTTGTCATGCACTGGAACAGGCTCCCCAGGGACACAGTCATGGCACCAAGCCTGTCGGAGTTTAAGAACCGTTTGGACTGTGCCCTTAGTCATAAGTCTGAATTTGTGTGTAGATCTGTGTGGAGCCAGGAGTTGGACTCGCTGGTCCTTGTGGGTCCCTTCCAACTCGGGATATTCTATGATTCTATTATTCTATAATAAAATTGGTTCCACAATATAAAAAATAATCCTTTGAATTAAGAAAAAAAAATAAAAAAGACTCACTGGAAGTCTCCTCACAAGTAATAAGTACACTAACCTCACCACATCTGTTTGAAAAAATATATTTGAGGATCTTTTTATGCTGTAGGCAACCTGCTTTGAAGATGCCAGGGTGGAGTGGACATGAATTACGTTTAGGCAGACACTTGTAGATATACAGGGGTATATCTAAGATACACTAGATTGAAAACTAGATGCTCTTAGGATGCACTGGATGCAATGGATGCTTAGGATGGAAAACTAGATAAACAGAAGTCTCAACAGAAATCTGCTTGCACAGCTAAGAGTGAAGTCAGCCTTTCTTTAACTCATACTTGAGAAACCAAGACTGAGAAGCATGATAGCTGAACTACTGTCTCTAGCCTTATATTCAGCCCTGAGATGGAGCCACAGATGAAGCATAAATGATGCTGCCTAGATGGATACAAGTTTCAGAAGATCGGTTCCACAGTGCTCAGGAAAAGACCTGATACTTTTCTTTTGTTACCAGGCCCCACATGGATAGGAGGCAAATGCTGAGAAAAAACACACATTCATTCAGGCTTATATATTGTGTGTTTTTGACCAATCTAAATATGTTAAAGTATGCTAAAGACTGCATGCAAACTTTGTATTTATTTATAGCCAACCCAAGTGTCCACCAACACAGAATACACATATACATATACTAATACTTATATACATACCCCTTCTTCCTTCTCACAGTTAGGAAAACATTGTCAGTATCATCCTAGAAGAAAACCTAATTGAAGCACTCTGCATATATAAGGAAATGGAAGAAATATAATCCAAATTAAAATCAAAATGCATGTGTAAATCAGTGGCCTAAATAAGGTGACATAAAAATTTTGTGCATCTCAGGAATAACTTAAGCTGTCTGCAGCTAGAACAGCTGAGAGGACATGCAAGTGGAAAGGAGGTGGAAGCAATTCTAGTTTGGATGTGCTCCTCAGATTTTGAGTCATGATATACACAGCTAGCCAAAAGTACTCAGAGCCTCAGAGCACAGCTCCTAGAAAGACTAAAGAAGGGGGAGGTGAATCAGCTTAGACATTTTGTCACATTATTTAGGCTTACATCTGGATTTGGTTCAAGTTCTTGTGCCTGAAATGTAGAAGACATACCACAAAAATGCTGCTGGTGTAGCTATAAAGAGCACTGAGTTCATCCATGCTCCATCCAAATCCAGCTCAGTCACATGGGGGCATTTACAAAAGCCTTGCTTTCCAACACAGCCAAAACATGGTCCTAGCTGCACCAGAGAGGCAAGAGCTAAGAAATTACCTATGCAGCCCTCTCATACACCAACACCATTCAACTCTACTAAAGCATTACCACAAATATTACATCCTCCCCATGGATTTTGCAGAGCTCTCTGCAGACTAGAAAAGCTGATGTAGTCTTAGGCTCATTGTTAACACATTTCACAGCAATACTTAGCCAACTGAACCCCTCTGTCCACTTCCTATAGCCCATGGTAGAGACTTTCTCCTCCTCTCCTGCTCACATTCAGACACAGCACACTCCTTTGGTACTGCACAGCAGATAATACCTAACTTTTCTAGGCATCCTTTTCCCAGTTGCATACTCTTGTAGAGTCCACATCACAACCTGGCCTTGATTAAGTGACTATACTTCTCCATCCTGCTAAAATTACTTCTCTACCCATGGTAGTTCCCTGCTTCACCTCCCTAATCAACTTTCTAGACTAGATTTTTCAATGATTGAAAAACAGTAGAGCCACAATGACTTCAGCAAGGTTCTGCTGGCTGTGTCAGCTGAAGACATATTTTCTCTGGCTCCACATTGGTTGGTGGCTTCCCTTTTTTATCCCTGGCAAGTTATGTTTGCAATTATGCATCTCTATCACAACATGCAGATAGAAAATTAGTCTTCTGAGGCTCTCCCTTAACACCCTCCCCTCCACCCCCCCGCTCCCCACTCAGTCCTTGAAAAGGCCATTTGAGCATGCAATATTAATCATTTGCTGTGCAATAATCTTGGAAAAATGTAATATATTCTGGCAAATCGCAGGGCCTCCAGAGGAACTGCCTGCCTCTGAACTAACGGCTCTCATCTATTATCAGGCAGCGATGAATGCAGCTCCCCGCTTGCTTGCCCCATCAGCATGCAAACAGTGACTCAATTCAATTGTGAGAAATGGGAGGAAATGATCTGTATTAATAAATGGTGAGAGCGTGAGATAGTCTGATTTCAGAAAATAAGATCAAAACCACTGAGCTCCCTTCATTGTCTCATTTGATACCTTCCCTTTGCTGTAAATGCAGCACTGGGAGTAATTAAGCTTCTGAAAGAAGTTTCACAGTGAAGCCACATCACCCAAAACAATTAAGACAAACATTTTGTGCACATTGTCATCTGCCTTCAATGGTGTTTAAAGGTCAAGGAAACATTTCATTAGGAAAAAAAATTGAAAGAAAAAAAAGGTAAACTCCAGTACACTCCCTGGGTATGTCTAAGAAAAATGCATGCAAGGAATTAGTGTTCAAGTGAATGCACATGCAGAATAACATCCATCTGGATGGCAAATATTATGCAAATTGCTTGGTTTACTCTAATGGTGTCTGGAAACCTCAGTGAGATGTTGCGGGATATGCTAGGCCCTATACAACGAGGAGGCATGCTTCCTTGGCCCCATAATGCTCACAATCGGATCACACTAGTGGACACAAAAGGTGAACCAAAGAAGACTTTGATGGTGATAATCATATGAGTATACTTTGCCTTGGCAAGCAACAAAGCAGTTATCGCCTACTGAGAGTGCTGGAGAAATATAAGCCACTGTTACTAAAAAAAAAAAAGTTCTAAAAAAAAACAAAAAAACAACAACAAATAACCTTTATACAGTCCTAACCATCAAGAGTGATCTCCATTTTAGAAAACATTGTTCTCAATGCCACGTTGCATGTATATGGCTAGGAGAGCAGACAGATATTACTCTGCAGAACATTTTTTAACAGCAGAGAATGAAATGTTTTTAAAATCAAAATATTTCATGGGAGTATGTCAATTTCAGATTAGTTTTTTGACAGGAAAATGTTTAAATGAACCATTTCTATTTTTTTGTTTTGTTTTGATAAGGCATGAGCGTTTCATTTCAATAATGTGAATGTGTTTTGTTTCTGCATTTCCAGTTCTGTTCATTTCAGCTTGTATGGCATAATAAACTATGCATGGTAATACTGAACTTACACACCTCCTTTATTACATGTATTCAGCATATAATTTTGATACTAAATGATATAATTCAGCTATTATCAAGAAGAACATTTTAATCTTACTGAATAATATGTTTTCATACTACTTGATTGAACAGAGTAGAAGCCATCTAGGTGAACAATTTCTGAAAGTTCTGAATTCATTTTTATCAGCTTTTATCCAGTGTGAACTTTCTTACTCTGACAATGTGCTAAAACCATCGGTTCTGTTGATTGAAGGTGGGCCATCTTTCCGTTTTGCATTGCTCAGCTCCTGCCACCACCAGGTCTTGAACTTGTGGCTGATATTTGTATTATCATTCTCACCAGCATTGATTGTAATACAGATCAACAGAGCGTAATATGCTCTTTCAAGGAATCACGTCATCATTTTTGTCCCTCACAAGAGCAGTTTACAATACAGTGACAGCAGGTGCCTGAACTGGCCAGGCGGTGATCTAAACCAAACTCTTAGGGAACTGGAACAAGCCATTGCTAGCTAAAGGTTCTGCTTGGGCTGGGCTCAATCCACAAGCACCAGACAAATTTTGCAGTTCCCTGATTCCTGCTTTCATTTGCATGGCATTGGGTTTGATAGGACACAAAGCAGTGTTTCCAAACACTTCTCCAGGGCACAATCATTGACAAGCTTTGTAATGTCTGTGTTACACACTGCAAGGTTGCAATGGTTATGTGTGGAGGAACAACCAGCCTTAGCTCATGTAAATATGGCCTCCTGCTGGCTTAATCTGCTGGTACTAGATATATGACCCAGATCGGTCTGAGCCATCTATTTGCACTTGTTTGAACCCAATAGCATGTGCCACTGGCAGTGT
The DNA here is from genome assembly GCF_013377495.2 of Cygnus atratus. NCBI lineage: Eukaryota > Metazoa > Chordata > Aves > Anseriformes > Anatidae > Cygnus > Cygnus atratus. The sequence goes on along the minus strand of NC_066365.1, from coordinate 12,919,869 downwards.
TTTGCCATTCACTTTCCCTATAATGGGTTAATTCCTGGGAGTCCCCAGCAAAGTGAACAGGCCTTCTCCTCCTCAGTGGGTAAATATTATCTCTGAAATGTCAGGTGGGGTTCTGGACAAACAAGCACAGGAAGGGGTTGCACGGGGATCCACCCTATGAGGTCCTGTTCCCATTGTGTCCCCTGCAAATCAGAGCTGCCTTCTTTACTGAGGCATCTATTAGACAGATTTGTAACCTGGGAAATCTTCCAGATTTGGGGTGTTAAATATTCAAAATTAATAAAATTAAACCAAATACAATCAGCACATGACTGTTCAGTACAAGATGTGAGGGAATATAATTTAACACCTCTCTACTAAAGTGAAATCAGAAAATTATTTAAGATAGTAGCATGAAATTCCACAGTTACATGAACAGAAATATACAAAAGAAAGGGGAGAGGCATGCACCTTTAAGTGGACTGATTAAATTCTCTTAATTTTGCTAAATTAAAATTAGGGGAAAGCAGCAGCCCAGGCTTGGAAAAGATTTTTTTTCCATGTCCTCTTGGCTAACTATGGTAAAGAGAAAAGAACACACCTCAGTAATATCCTGACCCTTTTCTCTATGACTGCATTTTGATTATACATAACATTGTCATATAAAATTACATTTCTAATCAATAAGAACCATTAAAATAATTTCAAAGCATCATTTAAATCCAACTCTAATTTGATTTCGCTCAGAATTTGCTTAAGGATGCCACTTAACATGTGATTTGGTTCCAAAAAATGGCTCTTCCAAAATATCATTCTGGAGTGCTATGTTTATTGAATCATACTAATCCTGCACTAAAAGTGCTCCACTTACAAGTAAAAGGGTTCCTCTTCCTTAGCTGCTTGCCTCACTAACAGTCTGAATCATTTGTTTGTTCCTTTTCAAACACCATCATGAGTAATGAATTACTAGCAGGTCTTGCTGACTGCTTCTAATTGCCTTGTAAATGTGATTAGCGGCATGTCTTAGGACACTGTTTTCCTCCACCTAAGGTCAGGGACATCCCCTGCATTCCTCAATAACCACATTTTTTAGCTTTCTTGCCCCAAAATTCAGAGCTGGGAAGGTAGGCTGTTGCCGTTCACATTTCTCCAGAGATGGGAGCTGCTGGTCCCATGGTTTAGGTATGGCCTTTGGGTCCTGAGGCAAATTAATGTCACTCAGCAAATTTTCACTGATGTATCAGCCAGCATTTCAGCAATTCTGCTGGTGATGTGTGATAGCTGGTATCTTGGTTGATGCTAATGGCAGGACCAGGAGCCTCTGCAGTCAGAAGCCCAAGTAGTTCATCTATTTTACGTTCTCAATAGATAACGCATCCACAAAAAGCCAGTGCATTTGCTGCACTCTCCCGCTGCTTTGTTGATACTCAGGAGCTAATGGAAGCAGTAAAACTTATTTCTTGGTCTGAATTAAACCTCTGATTTTAACTGATTATGCACCAAGGACAGATACACCAAGCGAGGAGAAGCTGGCTCAGCTTTTCAGTAGAGACAAATGATTCTGAGCAATTCTCAATTTTTGGACATTGGACTTGACACACTCTCCAAAGGGTGTGGTAATCAGAAAGAGCAGAGTCCACATCTCCAAACATTAGACCTCTCCAAGGCATTTTGTGTTGCTTATTCACAACCACTTCTCACTTTTAAACACTTCAGCTACATTTCTGACAAAGTCGTTTCTCAGAGTAGCACTGCATTAAAAGAGCAGAAGAAAAATATGAACATCCAGGATCCTGGGAAATCTTTTATCATGTCTTATAATAAACCAAAGATTAGTTTTCTTGTCATTCAGCTAAATATTTTGACTTACAAAAGTTTCTAGCTGCTTTTCTTTTTCATGTAGCTTTAAAAGCACAACCCAGACACTTCTTTAGGAAGCACAGCTGAGCAACTGACATTTCCCAACCTGATTGCAATTATTTTGGAATTCATTTTATACCACAGTTAATTATACAGTGGATCAAAACCAGAGAAATTCTAGAGAACAATTCACTCCTATAGATTATCCAATGTGTAAATGTCTTTTTTTTTTTTTTTTTTTTTTTTTTCATTTTCCAGTTCTCGTTTTGTTTTGCTTGGATTACTGTAATAGTGTATTTACTGAATCACAGAATGGCCAAGGTTGGAAGGGACCTCTGAAGATTATCTAGTCCAACCCCCCTGCCAAGCAGGATCACCTAGAGCACGTTGCGCAGGATGGCACCCAAGCGGGTGTTAAATATCTCCAGAGAAGGAGACTCCACAACCTCTCTGGGCAGCTTGTCCCAGTGCTCTGTCACACTGCCAGTAGAGAAGTGCCCCCTCATATTCATCCAGAACCTCCTGTGCTTCAGTTTGTGCCCATTGCCTCTTGTCCTGTTGCTGGGCACAACTGCAAAGAGACCAGCTCCATCCTCTTGACACCCTCCCTTAAGATATTTGTATGCATTCATGAGATCTCCCCTCAGTCTTCAGTTTTCCAAGATAAACAGGCCCAGCTCCCTCAGCCTCTCCTCATCCAAGAGATGCTCCAGTCCTCTAATCATCTCCGTAGCCCTCCTCTGGACTCCCTCCAGTAGCTCCATGTCCCTCTTGTACTGGGGAGCCCAAAACTGGACACAATCCTCCAGGTATAGCCTCACCAGGGCTGAGTAGAGGGAGAGGATCACCTCCCTTGACCTGCTGGCAACACTCTTCTGAATGCACCCCAGGATACTGTCATTCTTCTTGGCCAAAAAGGCACATTGCTGGTTCAAGGTTAGCTTACTGTCCACCAGGACTCCCAGGTCCCTCTCTGCAGAGTCGCTCTCCAGCAGGTCAACTCCCAGCCTGTGCTGGTGCTTGGGGTTATTCCTCCCTAGGTTCAGGACCCTGCACTTGCCCTTGTTGAACTTCATGAGGTTCCTCTCAGCGCATCTCTCCAGTCCGTCAAGGTCCCTCTGAATGGCACTGCAGCCCTCTGGGGTATCAGACACTCCTCCCAGCTTTGTGTCACCAGCAAACTTGCTGAGGATGCACTCTGTTCCATTGCCCAGGTCACTGATGACTAAGTTGCACAAGACTGGACCCCAGTACAGACCCCTGGGGGACACCACTAGCTATAGGCCTCCAGCTAGACTCTGCACCTCTGAGCACAACCCTCTGAGCTCTGCCATCCAGCCAATTATCAACCCACCTCACTGTCCGCTCATCTAGGCCACACTTCCTGAGCTTGCCTATGAGGTTGTTATGGGAGACAGCATCAAAAGCCTTGCTAAAGTCAAGGTAGACCACATCCACTGCTCTCTGCTCATCTACACAGCTAGTCACCCCACCATAGAAGGCTATCAGATTGGTTAAGCATGACTTCCCCTTGGTGAATCCATGCTGACTACTCTTGATCACCTTCTTATCCTCCACATGCTTCGAGAAGACCTCCAGGAGGAGCTGCTCTATCACCTTTCCAGGAATGGAGGTGAGGCTGACTGGCCTTTTTTTTTAGCTTTGCTGCTGTGAATGCTTCTTCCTGAGGTGTTCCATTCACATGAGGGGTTCTTAGATGGCCTGGCATTCAGTGTTGTGATTCCTGACCCTGCTTGCAACCACCTACTGTTTCACCTTTCTCCAGAGCTTTAACAGCACTCACATCCATCAGTGATGTCCATAAATTTGTAGATGGGTTATTGCTGTCAGTCTTTGACCACATCCTTTCCAGGAATTCTGTACCATTCCATGGTTATATTCCAAGATTTGCTGTGGCATAACCTTAAAAACAAAGCAGTACACAGCCCAGTCATCAGCACACCCATTTACATTGGAAGTCCTCACTGTGGTCTACCATCTCCTCAACCACTTGGGAGAAATTTCTACATGCTGTCCTTGCAACTGAACCTGACTACCTTCTTCATAAGACCATTTATGAAACCATATGATTGCCTTGAAGACCTCTGCAAGGTCTTTTTTTTTTTTTCCCTTAAAAAACTGCAGAAGGCTAGATACAATTTTTTCCTTTATTTGTCTGTCTTTTTTTTTTTTTTTGATCCATTTTGTCCCCTGGAGTGTTCCCTAAATGCTTGGTTCATAATCTTTCAGTGTCATGTTTAGAATATGGTGATTTTTTTTTTCCCCTTGATGCATTCTATCCTGACCAAATGTCTTTTTAAAATGCCTGCATTGCACAACCAAAAGATGTGAGATTCAGGCAGATTTTCTAGCCTGACCTATGTAGTATAGAAGTGGGCCTAGAGTTATGTGAGTAGCACCTTGCTTCATGGTGCTCTCACATGAATCAAACAATTCTACAAATAAGCTTATTTCACACATTATCTCTGAGAAAGCAAACAAACAAACAAACAAAAACCCTCTTATAATCCTGAATTTGTTGTTCAAATATTTTTAAAACCAAATGTCAGTTTTTCATTCTGAAGTGCATTTTACATTACCTTCTACCATCTTCTGCTTTTTGCAAATAAAAGTGGTGAATCAAACTAAATTTCCACTATTTCATTATTTTATTTATTTATTTATTTATTTATTTTATCCGTTGTTTTGAATTCAGACCAACTTTTTTTCAGCATTTTTTCTCATGGAGAATTTTCAAATAGTCACCTCGGGTCTTAACTGGAAAAACTGAATGTCAAAAATCTCAAAATCTTGCTCTCCTTATAGTTCTAATGCAGAACATCACATTAGATGGTTATATGATCCCTTTTGGCTTTAAAAGATATTAGTCTGTTAGTTATAGATCAGTGTCAGCATTGCTGCCTTGGACTTTGGCTTCAGCTTAATTTACCTTCCTTAAAAAAAAAAAAAAAAAAAAAGTATTTATCTCTAGGTTATCCCTCATTTTGGTTCTAGAATAGGCTAAAGCTCCACCTTCTTACTTTCCTCTTCCTTCCATTGCAAATATCTTTCCTCATAATTATTTTCATGACAACACTCCACCCACTTTGAGTGCTAGCTGCTCGTGAGGAGAAACCAGTGTCTATCCTATTTTTTTTTTCTTGTCAGATGTGTACTTAAGGCTAATTTCAGGCTGATTGTTCTCTATGTTACCACCTGCACCTTGAAACATTATCAACATTGTCTTGGTTGCTAGCTGTCCCTTGCCTTTACTGCATATAGAGGGGCCTGGGAAAGTAGAAGGGAGAAGTCTCACAAGACAGCCTTCATAGGCACCTCTCCCATAGTAGCCCTCTGACATTTTCCAGAGTAACACATGTCATTTTGTATTTAGTGAAATGCAAACCTTGGTTCCTGCAGTGCCTGACTGTAAAACTGAGTTTGTGCTGCTGTCCTCAGCAGAGGACTCCGAGGAGGTGTTCTTCTGTCTGCTTGTCTGGAAAAAATAAATAAATAAATAAATAAATATGTATATTTAAAGGAAAAGGCAGACAAAGGACACTGTGATAAAGATGAGCAGGATGCTGGTCAAAAGTAAGCAGGTAGTTGTGAAAAGGCTGCTCTTGTTTTAAAGGCATTAAAGCTTCAGTGCTCTGGGCTTCATTCTCACTGGGCAAAGTATTTAGGAAATATCTGCATTGCCCAGTGTAGCATCAAGAAGAGGCCCTTGAGATGGCCAGTGTCAGCCTGGCAGTGTCCCTCAGCAGGGCTCAGTTTAGGTGCTGTATCAACACCGCCGTCCTGCTCCTGGCACCCATGCTAGTTACCTCTGACTGATAACCAACTTTGTTGTGTAGTCATGTGGACTTGTCTTTAGCATGAATAGCCCTAATGTCATTCTGCTAGCCACATTCTTAGTGTTTCTATACTCTTCCTCACCTGTCAAAAGGGTGTTAATATTTTCTTTTTCTCCTTTGTCCAGTGTTTTATGAATACTTAAAGTCGAGAGCAGCTTCCATTTGCAATCACAGGAACCAGGACTCAGTCCCGTAGCAAAGCCTCCTGCAAGATATATACATCACAACCTATGTGATAGGTTTATCGTCGCTGTTGATAGCTCCTTAGTATTTATATTTTTCTCAACAAATTCTGGGCAAAAATAATGTCCATTAAAAACTGGAAAACACTTCATTGCACTTAGGGTTTCATTCAGGTCTGCAGCAATCATTTGTTGGATACCTCAAGCTTGTCATATCACAGCAAAGCATGGTCATGATGCTTTAAAACAATTGTGCAAACAAGTTGGTTCATATATGAAAAGTTACGATGTTATTTAGCAATACTGTGACTTTATAGTGCCTGAGAGGACAGCAGTGTGCTTAAACATTTCTGGTTGCATTGGTAGAATTTCAGATCATTTAGCTATCAGAATACTCTTTGTATAACTCCAAGTAATCTATTAGAACAAAATTATGCCTTGCCTTCCTGCTCAGATTATTTTGCTTCCTCTAGTAATATGTCATTCCGCATTCATTTAGATTCTCTGGAGTCTGCAGCTAATTAGGTGTGCCTACAGCTCTGGAAAATAGGTCTTCCATCTTATTTTCATGTTTGGATTCAATTTTCTATATTGAACAATTGCTTTGCTCTGGGATCTGTCAATGTTTTCTCTTCCTGTCCTGATCATGGCTGGAGAGGTAAAAGCAGAGGTGAGCCTAAGACGGCTTAGTTCTTTTTCTTCTCTCTTTTTTTTTTTTTTTTTCCTTTTCCAGCACTCTCTGTGGTCAGTCTCAGGGAGAGCTGTTTGTTACAGATGTGTTCAAATGAAGGATGACTCCTGCCAGGCCATTGGAAGAGGAAGAAAAAATCAAAACAAAAACAAAACAACAAAACAAAAAACCTACTTTCCTGGATAACCAGAAGACTCTTCTGGATACATTTGCTGTTAAAACATGTTGTTACTTGGGTTATGAGCTCATTTGTGCATGAACTGTTTTGCATCTGCACAGTGACTAGGGAAATGACCCAGGAACAGGTCTCCAGTGATGATAATACATAATGAAAACAAGTAGTAATAATAATCACTAATGCTTTGGATTGCCCACCTAGTCTCCAAGTGCCTCTGAGCCACATTCTTGCTCAAATGGAGATAATGCTTACCTGTCTATAGAAAGTTCTTGAAAACCTATGAAAGTAAAGCACAGAAAGCATGCTATCTTTTAACAGAATTTATGTTGTAGCTTTTTTATTTATTTATTTATTTATTTATTTGATAAGAATGTGTGTGAAAGCGTGGGGTAAGCTGGGAAAATGCCCTCCAAGCAGATTCTCCATCTGTTCTGGAGGTCAAACCCTCTTCTGAGTCCTAGCACTGCGGGGTCTTTTTTTTGCTTGTCGTATGCTGAAAGGAAGACAGGGTCAATTCATATGACTTTCTGGCCTTCTCTGCTATAAGAAAAGGATGCAGTACTTAAAAAAAAAAAAAAAGAAAAGAAGAGTAAATGTACTTAGTCATGGCTGTGGGTGCCTGAGGAGCCATTAGGAACAGCATTAAATGGTGACATGCAGAAGAGAGCAGCTAGTCTAACACCTCCCCTCCTCTTCCCCCATGCAGATATCATCTGCAGCCTGCAAAGTGAACAGATCGGACACTTCAAACCAGTCACAAATGCAGGAAGCATCACTTTTTTTGTCATCTTTCACAAAATCAGCATGTGTCAGGAATTTGGCTGTTGAACTCTCTGACATCACAGAATCAATCCTATGAGAAGCTGTACTAAGCACATGCTTTTCCTTAAGTAACACATCTCATTGAATTATTTAATGAAGAGCACAGCAATCCAGAATTAATCTCACAAAGATTAAATCTGATTCTAGTACACCCAGTACAGAACCAGAAAAAAATATATATTTTCAGCACAAAGGCCACAACAAGTTATTACAGCTCTCCAAACCTGACAATCTCAATACTGCACAAGAATCCTGAAAATGACTTTGCTCTTGCCTGAATCCTGCAATCTCTGATCTTGAGGCCAGATTTTGGGTCTTTTTGGTGTTTGCTGATTTTAAAGAAGAGTATTCTCACCTCCTGCTGCCTTAGTATGTGTTGACTGCAGGTTTGCATTTAGCAGATCTGGAGAGAAAACAGCAGGGCCTTCTGAAACTTCTTGGTCTATAGCAACATTTAAGTCATCACAGTGCTCCCTTCATTCTTGCTTAGCCTCATTTTTCGATCGTTGCAGGAGTCTAAGTGGAGCAATATGGCTCTTTATGTTCTTTTTATTAAACAGTGAATAAAGGAAGAACATGGATCATTCAACATGTACCTCAGAAGACATGAACATTCAGTTTGCCTGTCAGTTAGCTGCTCATGAACGCGGAGAACAGCTTATATTAACTCCAAATGCTTTTGTCATACAAAAATAAAAAAATAAAAATATGCCACATATGCAAAATCCTATTATCAAAGACTTACCACTTGACCAAATCTGAGCTCATTTTTATCAAGCCATTCAAGAGAGTGTTCTGATGAGTCTGAGGCCTGCTTCCCTTGCTGAGTGGTATATGCCCATATCTAGGTCTTGTGAATTGCTTGTAAAACAGAAAATACTAAAACCTCTTAAAAATCAAGATCACTTTAAGGACCAGGAGAAATGCATTCTTTCTCCCTCAAAATCAGTATTCATTCATGTTTGCAGTAACACCTCTACTATGTTTATCCTGGTTTTCCAAAAAAGTACAGTTCTGGGGGAAATAACAAAAGTGCTAATGCAGGAAATATATAACTCAAACGGTCTAGTGATCTTCTCTCTTGGTGATGGTTAAATTTTAGCTGTAATAAATACAGTTGCATTGCATCTTTCCATGTTTGTTGTATAAAATTGTTAAGGCAAATCACCCAGCTGAATTGCAGTGATTAATGTCTCTCAAGCAATCTGCCCTGCCTCAAATCACAAGAGAGTATGGAAAGACATAATTCGACTGCCATCAGCCCTTTTACAACAGCGAATTAATTCCCACCTCACTGGGCTGAGGGACCAGGGTGGAGCTATCCACATACCTCAGACCACTTGGCCACAGTGGTACCATTTCAGGGAGCCCAGTCACTTGTACCCACAGTGGATCATCAATGGATGCTCCACCCAACTGACTTCATGTTAAAGATGACATATAGTCAGGTAGGCACTCACATAGTTCCTTTGTCTGGGTTTTAGATGAGTTGTTTCCATGGAAATAGGTTGTTTCTGTTTATTCATGCCTGTACTCTGCTTAAAATCCTTATTGTACAGCCCTTTCTTTCTGGAAGTGAATGAAGAAGGCATCTTGAAGCTTTTTGGCTCCATATCTTTTAATTTAGTTTTTCCCTTAAGTTTATAAACAAAAAGTTTACAAAGATCTACCATTACAGAATTGATTTGCAATATATGTACAATATTAATGAAAAATGGCAAACAGTGTTACAAACACCTACTGCTTACTTTAATAGCAGAACATATGTGGGCAGCAAAGCAAATTAAACTTTTTTTTGGTCTTTTTTTTTTAAATATTTATAAATCTCTGTCAAATTAAATCATTTTTAAAAGAAAATTTGCAAGTTCACAGGAAAAAAAGTACTTTTCTGATGGAAATTATATCAAGAAACATGGTATTTTCAACATGGTCTTTTCACTAGTGATGCAACATTTCACAGGACAGTAGTGGCAGGCCTACTGCTATGTGTCTAGCAGAGAGGTGACTAGATATAGAACATATATCACAGGAAAAACAAATACAGAAAAAAAAAAGGTATTGCTTCTCACTTACTTCTTTGGTATGTGCCTTAGCACCGTATGAAGTTTCTTGGTAGTGGTGAAATAACAATAGTACTTTTCTACATTTCTTTTTTAATCTGCAGAATCTTTTAGAAGAAACTACTGAGCTGGGTCTAATGATGCCTTTGGGAAGAAGACAGGCATTGTCTTCCTTTTACACGTGATGAAAATGATAGATGAAGGGTTTGAATGATGAAAGGGAAAAATCACCATCCCCTTTCAGGGAGGAGATTTGGCCTCAGACTTCTCAACTAAGGTAGTTTTGTTGCACACGAGGGACCTGCACTTGAGAAAGAAATACCATGCCTCCTTGCAGGACACCCCCTCATAGGTCTCCCTGGACCTGTTAAGATAAGTTAACAGACTGAGCAAATTCCTGATTCAGGGGGCACAGATGTGAAACGGAACCAAAATAAACAACGTGCCACAGCCACAGCTATTCATGAGTGCAGCTCCTTGACACAACAACAGGAGAAGGCATGCAGGTTTTGGAATGAAAGAAAGGGATTTGGGAATCTGCAGGCTTCAACTCAAATGAATGTATTTGTTCCAGAGAAACAGAGGTGGTGTAATGATACATTGTGGGGAAAAAAAAAAAAAAAAAAAAGTACATTGCAATTACTTTGTGATGTTCCCACCACTGTCATCATGTACTCAGATTAACTTCACTGTGTCTCTCAATTGCATCAATTAGAGCTGTACATTCAATTTTGGGGATAATTTTCTCAGTTTGGCACTGTAAAAGGATGCTTTTACCTTCCTTATGTTCCACAGGTCTTTACATCTTTCTTGGCCTATTTTGAGGCTGTTTGCTTAGTGTTTTCACTGCCCCCTTTTATTATTTACGGTTATTATTATTATTATTATTAGGCAGACTTTTTGTTACAGCCACATTTGTTTTGTCTGTGTACTGGAAACTTTCTCCTGTACAGTGAGCAAGCTCTTGATATTTGATGCAGCTTAAAGAACATGCATGATCCAGCAAGGATTTTTCTTTAATATAGACTTCATGGCCCTGTGGGAAAGGAATTCACAGGGAGCTTTGTGCTGTTTCACACATCTCTGAGTTAGAGATAATGAGGAAAACAGCGGTAGAACCAAAAACTTGAGCAAGGTCGAGATAAAGTAAATTGGCTACAGTGTTAAAGATGAGCTTTGGGCAGTGGCCAATTGCTGGCTGGCTCAAGGCACGTATCTGAGAGTCTCTAACCAATTGTAAGACAGATTCGGGCGTGTGGACAGCGCGTGTGGCTACGGGGGAAGTATATGTAGCAGTGAAAAAGGGCAATAAACGTCTCCTGTTCAAGAGCCATCAGGAGTCCATGTCTTGCATCCCTTCATGGCCCCATCTCCACTTCCACCATGTGGAGATTTCTTCAGCCACATCTAAGCATCCTGAGAATAAGTGGAAATGTTTTGCTGAGAGCGGGGTTTGAATACATGCCATGAATTTATTAAGTCCTCTGTGCCAAACTGCTTGAGGTAAAACTGATCCTGCATGTGCAGAATAAACATTCCCCATTGACATGGTAAATTAGCAAGCCTGCTGAGTTATCCTGGGTTACAGACTATATAGTCATTATCTTCCTTAGCACAGGACGTGGAGACCTGGTGTAAACTTTCAACATCATATCACCAACCTTCATAAATGCACCATCAGTCTGCAAATATTCCATTTTCACAATGCAAAAAGAAAATGAAATAATACCAGCAAACAAACAACAAACAAACAAAAAACACTACCTGGTCACCTCTTTGTTTGAGAAACAGAGGTGGTGAAGCTTTGCCTTTTTTTCCTGCAATACGTGGACAAAGAGGTTTCCACATTCATAAATCGAAACTGCAGATTTTGTAGCATCTGCTTGACTGTTTTAGCCGTCACTATAACAAATGACCATCCAATCAATACTAAAGAGCAAGAATTGTCAGTTCAGCTGCAGAATCCCTTTCTATCCCACAGATTAAAATGACTTGTTTTTCAGTGACTCCTTTGTATCAAGGATTTGAAGTTTGGTGGGGAAGCTGTTTTGGGGCGTGGCAAAGCTGCAGAGCAGACATGGGGATGCTGGACCCCAGCTTTGCTTTTAATTACATGGGAACAGACTTCAGAGGCCACACATTTCCTTTTGCCTTGGGTTGCTGTGACTTGGTAGCATCCAGCAGCTGCAAACAGGACCTGCGTTCGCCTGCAGCTGAAATGAAGCCACCCATGTGAGAAAACAAAGCATCTCTATAAACTATGATTTGGGAATGATTTTCTCCTATTCTGTTGGAATTTCAGGTGAATTTAGGTAGGCTTAACACGTGTAGCTTCAACGGTTTCTGGCTGAGACTGTGATGTTAAAACACCAGTCCATGGCTTCTGATAGCACTGGGCTGTAAGAATTTGTGGTTTACCACTTGCTTGAGTGACAAGGAAATCACTATATCTCCAAGGAGTTTTCAACATATTCTAACATGGGCTATCAGTCTACATTTTCTGAAGAATTCAGTTACTCAAAGCTCCTTCTGGGTAGAAAATACTGGTTGGTGATCGCCCAGCTCTCCAATCTGTCCAGATCTCTCTGCAAGGCCTTTCCACCCTCAACAGAGTCAACAACTCCTCCCAGTTTGGTATCATCAGCAAATTTGCTCAAAACACCTTCTAGTCCTACATCCAAATTGTTTATAAAAACACTGAAGAGGACTGGCTCTAAAATGGAGCCTTGGAGGACCCCACTGGTGACCGGCCGCCAGCCTGATGCAGCCCCATTTACCACAACCCTTTGAGCCCTGCAAACACATTATTGTATTGAATGGCAAATCCCACCAGGCTTTTACTGATGAAATTCTCTATTCAGAGTAAATTCCCGGCGCTGCACGGACACGTGAACTACCACGTTAAAGCTATCACTCGGGATGCTGCATCCCATCTATTAAGGTGCTATTTAGTCTTTGTTCCCTGCCGTCAGGTGCTGATGGGAGGCAGGTGCCTCGGAGTCCCTGGGTGTTTACACCTGTGGCAGAGGGAGTCAGGCTCAGTTCTGAGGCTCGGGGAGGGTCGATTTGGCCCCCTCCTTGGGCAGGGACCTGGCAGCTCCTGGCTCCTGGCCCTGAGGGAGCAGCTGCCTGAGGAGAAAGTGTGGGCTTCAGTCAGTCGCGAGCTCCCTGAGGAGAAAGCGCGGGCTGAGGGGGTGGTAGGCTCTGAGGAGAATATGCAGGCTGGGGCCGGGGGTCCCACGGGCTGTGGAGGGTCCCAAGCCCCTCCAGGCTCTGTCTCTCACTGCTTCCCCCTTGCCTTGCCCTGCCCTGCCCAAATATGATGCACAGAGGCTTGGCAACTACATCAGCCAATTCCTTCAGGACCCTGCAATGCATGTTGTCAGGCCCCACAGACTTGCACTTGTTCAGTTTCATCAGGTGGTCTCGAACCTGCTCTTTGCTTACAGTGGGAGGCACTCTGCTCCTCCAGCCCCCACCTAGAGGTTCGGGGACTTGAAAGATGTGGGAAGCCTGACTGGCAATGAAGACTGAGGCAAAGAAGTTATTAAGTACCATCTGCCTTCTCCATGTTTCTTTGTCTTTCTTTGTCAGAGGTGGTACACGTTCTCCTTAGTCCTTCTTTTGCGGCCAATGTACCTGTAGAACCCCTTCTTGTTATTCTTTGCATCCTTCGCCAAGTTTAGTTCTGTCAGTGCCTTGGCTTTCCCTATCCCTCCCCTGCATGTCCAGACAGCATTTCCGTACTCTTCCCAGGGCCCATGTTCCTGTTTCCACTGTTAGTGCATAAAATCTTTGGGGTTGCTGCACCATTTGGGAATAAAAACCAGGCCTCCCATATGACAGGCAAGAATTCTATCACTGAACCACCAATGCCAGATAAAAAGTCTTGAAGAAGGCTATGAGAAGATGGCTCTCTGAGGAGACTGGTTGAAGCAGAGAATGGCGGTAGCTCAAACTCAGACCCAGCAGTCAGAAAACACTGTTTTCAAGGCACAGAGCTCAGAGAACTGAGGGTTAAGTCCAGTCCAGATACAAAAATGCATCATAGAAATGTCCTGTGCTTATCCCAGTTGGCCTTAGGATCACAAAGACAAAATGAGACACAGGATCCTGCAACATGGAGCCTTTCAATGTGGCAATTTGCAGAGCTTTGCTTGCCCTTGCTACATTTTTTGTTTTGTGTCCTGATGAACTTCTTCCTATTCAAGCATGCTGAAGACAGGAAAATAAATAGCAAACTGGTGTTGTTATATATAGCACTGATTTCCCTGTGGGAAGCTGTCTGCAGATCATTACATTCATTTTATGTACCTGAACTGTAACTTGCACTTCCAAACCTTACTGAAAATGCACAGCCTTCTACATACAATGTGTTTCTATTTGATTCATTTACCTCAGCAAGAACTTTTAAAGTTAGAATATAACAGGAAAAAGTAAAATATTTTTAAGGTTTGTTTTTTTTTGTTTTTTTTTTTTTTCATTGTGATATTAAGATTTGGTCAACAATGAAAGAGTAAGGGCAAAAATGTATGAAAGAACAACTTTGTGAAGCTGCATGACAGGATTTGGAAAGAAAAAGCACTTTTTTGCCCTTTTCTATCTTTGATTTAGCAACAGCATTGATGTGACAAAGCAGAAGTTGCCCAAGTCATCTCATTTTTTATGGAAGATGAAAACAAGGGCATATGCATTTAATTCTCCCATAGGGCAAAAACAGAGCCCTACCACAGTTAAAGACCATTTTGCCTTTACCTTCAGTGAAGTCATGATATCAGATCCTCCTGCTGGAAGGTGTGTCAATAAAGAGGACAGTGGGAGACCAGCCCTCTGGGATACACACATAGCCTTTGCAGATGCTGTGTCAGGTTCTTGCCAGCCACAACACTGTCCCATTTGCCAGTATCCTTTCTTGCTTTGCATGGTTGCCCAGGACAAAGCAGAATTTAGGCATGATGTTCACAAAGCCTTGTAACCTTACCACAAGCTAGTGAACAATCTCAGCAAACTAAAAATGTTGTTCTTAGCAGATATTATTTACCTTTTTCCTGACAAGGTGAATCCAAAGTATAAATCAAATTTCGCAGCACAAATCTTGTTAGTTACCATGTTAGTAAATCAGCTCACCTAAATAATCTTGAGCTTTTGACAATGATGCAGCCTTCTGGAATGAAAATTCAGCTCCAGTGTGTGCAGTGAACTTGATCTACTGACATTTCAAAGGATTGAGATCCTATTTCCGATGGTTCAGTTTATACTCAACTATAAACTACTTTCGGCAGTACTGAGCTGAATACAAACAGCTGATGTTCAGGTCTGGAGTCAAACAGTCTGTCTCGTCTAGCCTAAGTAGAGTAGGTTAGGGAAAGCACATCATTTGTACATGTTTTCCAACAGAAAATAACAAGCAAACACAGGAATACATGGAGACAAATAATGCAGCACATAGAAAGAATGCTCCTGGGAACTGCTTTTTGTTTGTTTCAACTTTTCCATTTGGAAGGCAAATCTGATGTTTTCAGTCCATACCTTCAAGCTTATTCCAAGAATAAAAAGCTTGTGTTAGAGTTATGTGATTTCTGATTTTCGCAGAAGGTCTGGTATTGTTTGGCAATAAATTGCATTTTATACAGATACAGTTACAAATCTGCTCAGATCTGACAGCCCTTAATTATTCAAGACATGAACTAATAAAATCTACATCTGGAAACAATGTCACTGATTTTGGCACTGGAAAATCTGACTTAATGTTAAACACATAGTTTTAAATGCAAAGCTTTGAGAGATATTAATACAACTGAATAGTCCTTTCACAGTAAATTTTAAAATACACTGCACATACCTTTTATTTAATAGTTACAATGTTTCACCACATTTCAGTGTGCTGCATTCTCTCCATAAATCTACCAGCTGAGTTTTCTTGTCCCCAAAATCTGATGCTTACTCTTGTGTGATTCTTTCAGCGTAGCTGTGACAGGGAACAGTACTTTCCAGGATTCAGAACTTGGCTGTTTTCACACTGCTTGACTCGATTTTCTGATATACAATCAAGATCATATCTGCATCGCTTGCAAATATGCTTGTCAAGATGTTTACTCTTCAAATAGTCACGAGGAAAGGAAAACAAGGATTTTCTGTTACTGTCCTTTTCACATATAGCCAGGGACGTTTTGAAACTAATACAGAATTGCTTTAGTAAATAAATATTCAACTTTAGAAAATCTAAGCTACTGGATGAGCCAATAATTAATAGATTTGAGGGTTACTAGAAAATTTTCTAATGGAAAAAGAAGCTCATTTTTAAATAAACTCTAAGGAAAGCCAGATACCAGCCTCAGCTCAGTAGTGTTCATAGCATGTGGAATAAAGTTTTCCAGACCATTTGAATTCTGGGCAATTTTTTTATTAAAATGATAGATGATTGAAATACATTCCTGCCATATTCACCAATGGCATTGCTGGCAGAACTGTCAACCACAGAAGATGCCTTCAGACTGAGGGTTTTGTGGCGTGTTTTTTTTCCCCATACTAAGACTGGTAAACAAGTCTAATAAGTTTAGCAAATACCTTTCTGCCTCAGCTTAATTAGACTGGCATTTTATAAGAGCTTGTTATTGTAAATCATCCATCGCTTTGATTAGAATCCATATATATGGAATAAGGTGGAGTCAGTTCAAAAAGTATGGTGTTACGGACACACTAGGGTGTGCTTGGAAACCACACTACCACCTGCCATACTGATTAGATCATCTACTGGTACGAAGAGTTTCAAACCTAACTTCCCAATAGTATCTGGTAACACAGCACTATCAGCATTGCTGGCATGAAAGCACAGAACAGCTATTATACAAAATGGAAACAATCAAACCCTGGCAAAGTGTGCTGTGACCAGCCTGTTGAAACCCAGTGGGCTTTACTGCTGAGTTCCATGCAACCCTGTCTGGAAAAATACTGCAGAGTGAAAGGACGGGGCTCTTTAAACGATGAAGTTTCAGTAGATAGCTTTCCTCTTGCTCATCGAATTTTCATTAAAACTCCTAAAAAGCTTTAAATATTTAAATAAGCACATCAGTGTTTCGAACCCCGAAGCTGTTTTTCTCAGCAGGTTACTTATGAAAACACATGGTGTTTCTGAAGGTACACTGTACACCTATAAGATCTATTCATTCGATATAAATTCCTCTGTCAGTCCCCAAAACTTGGAAGGTGCAAACATAGTTTTAGAATGGCATCACTTCCATCCACATGTAAGCTCTGCAATGTATTTCTTGGCTGTGTTCTGCAGCAGGCCTGCGTAGATGTTTTTTAACATACTGATGTCAAGCACTGCTTATTGATGAGTGGTTTGTGAAGTTGCTCTTTTTTTTTTTTTTTCTTTTGGTTTATTCATCTATTTTTACATTTATTCATCAAGCGGGAGGTAAAAGAGTCACACAATGGTACAGAATGAAGGAACAAAGTTGTTCACAGCAATTAGAGCAATTATATTAAAAAATAACAGCTTCTACCCTTAAGGCCTCAAAGTAATCAGATCAAGTATGCTATTTGCAATGTACGAGTTGTTTGAATTCATACAGGGAGTTTTGCTAGCAAAAAAACACACAATAAAGGGTCAGAGGGCAGCCCTGGAGAAAATAAGAGAAAAAAATGCAAAGTTTGGGTCTCTACTTATTTTCCTTCAGGCATGCTTGGTTCATATTTTCCAATCTGTCCTTATAGACGTAGTTTAAGCAAAAACTATGATCTTAATATAAAGCTATGCATTGCCAGGAACTGGATTTAAAGTAAATCTCACATATTGTAATGTAAAGCACAAAAAATCAATGTGTCAGAGGCAATATCTGATCTTGGTTCTGATGTGCAAAACACATACTCCTTGTAGCATTCAAGCACAAGTTCAACGGCATTCATGTTTCCCAGGAGAGAAAAATGAGGGCTCTGTCACATTTCATAGTCAGTTACTATATTTGAGTGAGGGCTTCAAGTTTAAAAGTACCTAAGTGTCTCCAACTAACAGCGACAGTATTATCTTTCTACTATAGTATCATATACCTGCTTACAAATGACATGATTTTAAGTAAGATTTGGCATTTTCAAAGCCTTTCTTTCCCTCTTCTGGAAAAATGCTGACATTGAATCAAAATCAGACAAAATGCTGAAACTGAATCTGTGACATGGGTATTGTTGCAATATCAACAATGTGATGTCATCATCACAGATTTGTGACTTCACTGCAAAGTCCAGAAGAAAGCAGGGGTGTGCCCTGAGAACATTTAAGCATTAAAGGAAAATTAATTTGGACCTCAAATTTCTATTTCTTTCTCTCTCTCTTTTTTTTTTTTTTTTTGTGGATTTTATTTTATTTTTAAAGAACAAAAATAAGGAGTTAAATCTGTATTTCATTAGCCAACCACCCTCTTTTCCCACTGCAGATAGCAATATCAGCTAATTATTTCACTGGAAAACATCTGCTAACCTTTTTGTGAATGGATATATTTTAAGGGGTACTCCCTCTTTCCCATCTTAAATACAGGGTGTCATGTGAGTTCTTCTGCATTCCTTAGACATTTTAGCTAGCATCAATGAAAATATCACAAATGTCTACAAATGGTTTGTTTTTTAATTCCTTCTGAGATCCTCTTCTATCATGTCCTGGAGCTATCTGAAGGTTCTTGACTGATCTAATTCCTTCCTGATTCTTCTAGTACCTTTCTCACTTGTTAGCTGTTTTTCTCCTTCCCTGTCTGCATGCAGCAGAAGTATTCCTGCTTCCTCAATTTTCCTTGGTGAGCACAGATACAAGGAAGTCATTGAGATTACTGGTTCTGTACGCTTGCTTGCCCTGTCTTTCGAAGCCTAGAGTGTTGCCCCAGCAAGACTACTTTGTAGGACTGCAAAATCTTTTATTCATCTTCACAGCTTCTGCAGTCCTGGTTTCATTTCACTAGTGATTTTCCAAGGCTGTTCCTTGTATTCATTGATCAACACAAAGGTAGTGTTTCATCTACAAGGTTAGTGTCTTCATACACACTTTTCTTTATCAGTCCCTGTGTTTCCCTGTTCAACCATGTCTGTAGTTTACTACTTTTAGTAAATATTTATTCCTTAATGTGTTTTTTTTTTTATTTTTTATTTTATTCTATTTCTCACAGAGGGCTTGGAAAGCTGCTTCTCAGTGCTCAGTTCTGCTTTCATCTGCCTTATTCTTATTTTATCTAACAGCAGATTTTTATCAGTATAAACTTTTCTAAGATTTTAATGGCTGAATTGGACACTGGTGTTTTCATTTGGGAAATGAAATGCCACTCTTTATTGCTGACAAGCACAGGCCAACTTGTGAAATCCTGATGAAGTTAATCATTCGATTCCACTGGTGCCTGATCTGTAAAATCTGAGCCTGATTCCTTCTTACTGCTGTGTATCCACATTGAATTAAGTGGTTTCTGCAAATGAAAATGAAGAAAATATGCTCATGATTAAACAGAGACAGAGAATTGCTGTTTCCTGTCCTCCTGCCGCATCTTCTGTCCCAGCCAACAGCACTTCATGCTCAAAAGTGCCTCAGGCATCAGAAAGACCAGAGATCGTTCTGGGTCTAATCACTGCCCCAGGTGGAGAGGACTTCCCCGTATGGGTTGATAAGGTTCAGCATTAATCATATGAGGTGGTCTACAGTGTGCCTTGACTGTTGCAGTCATGGCCTGGCTGGGGCTACATACATGTCAGGATTAGTTGTAGACAGGTTGTTGGGGATCATGGGCTGGATCCTCGGCTGAACCAGGCAGGAATCACCTGGTGACTTCACGCTCCCCAGTAGATGTTTGTTCCTGCTTACTCACTGCTGTGTCTTTGCACAGGCTAGAGAAGCGGTCAAACTACAGTTTGACCTCTCAGAAGGTTTAGAGAGAGATGATCCTGGAGGAGGACGGAACCCCAAAATAGTTTCAATTTTGTATTACTCAAATAATGTCTAGGGTTTAATAGCCAGTCCCCAGGAGCAGATGCCACAGTGCTGAGATAGGTACCAGAGATGAGGCCTCTGCATGTCTCAGAAGAGGAATTTCAACAGAGAATGTAGACAGGGAACTCTTCAGCCATCCAATACCAAATGCTGGTGAGGGTGGACTGGCAGAAAATGTCTTTTTTAATTAGGTGCACCAGAGAAGGTGGCGGAAACCCACTCTGTGCTCAGGATAAGTTGTTAGGCTCAGTCTTTTTCTGTAAAAGATGGGTGGAGGAGTTCACAATTTCTATAATAGCAGAGGTTAGAGCTGCTGATAAAGGCATAAAGCAGAGGGTGGAGGAGGAGAACTGTCCCTGTGGTAAATTCCCTAACCACCTGGCATGAAACAGGAGCAACAGTGCTGCTGAAAATTTTTGTCTAACAGAAAGGAATTCAAGTCTCAGGGACCAGAAAGAACAGGAGAGGGAAAAGACCTGGTGGTAAACGGGAACCCTGGCTGTTCTCATGGATTTATTTGCAAGTCTTATATGAGAGAGCTACAGAAACAAGCCCATGGACTCTTTCCTAATAGCTAATCATTACCAGCAAAGACACAGCTGCCTGGGATCCCAAATTCCTCCTAGAGTGGAGGGAGAAGGTCAGCAGAAAACAAATTCACCAGATGTTCTTCTACTGAGGGGTCTGGAGAACAAGTCTTACGAGGAGCGGCTGAGGGAGCTGGGCTTGTTCAGCCTGGAGAAGAGGAGGCTCAGGGGCGACCTTATCGCTCTCTACAGTTACCTTAAAGGAGGCTGTAGTGAGGTGGGGGTTGGTCTGTTCTCCCACGTGCCTGGTGACAGGACGAGGGGGAATGGGCGAAAGTTGCGACAGGGGAGTTTTAGGTTGGATGTTAGGAAGTACTTCTTTACCGAAAGGGTTATTAAGCATTGGAACGGGCTGCCCAGGGAGGTGGTGGAGTCGCCATCCCTGGAGGTCTTTAAAAGACGTTTAGATGTAGAGCTTAGCGATATGGTTTAGTGGAGTACTTAGTGTTAGGTCGGAGGTTGGACTCGATGATCTTGAGGTCTCTTCCAACCTAGAAATCTGTGTCTGTGTCTGGATTTCACAGTTAGTGCTCATGCTTAAAGAAAGCTATTGTATGGGAGTGGTGAAAGACATGATTCAACACTTGTGATCAATTTAGAGGTTAACGAGCTCTTAATTGCAGATTGTGCTTTTTCACTGCCCATTAAAGTAAGGTAAAATTCCTAAAGAAACAAAACAACAACAACAACAACAAATCAGCCATAATAACCCAAGAGTCCCTCTGATCTTAAATCCTCTCATTAATGGTTTGTTAGTTTTAAGACACATATCATTAGCAGCTCACTGCTGAATGTAAGCTCTTTGGCTCTGGAGCAATAGCCCAACTTCTGTTGTGTGAATCGGTGTACAAGTTTCAGGAGGCCATTTATTTCAACCTTTGGCTATGACCTCACGCAAGCCCACTGATCTCTTGCTTCTTCCTGTCACCACAAGGCACATCTAATTCCTTCCCTAATTTGGGAACAAAACACCCTAATACAAAGAAATCTCAGAAGAGCAAGGTGCAGTAGGCACACTGCAAACAAGTAGGATATACAGCAAACATACACATTGAGCTCATTCCTTGCACGATGGCTCATTTCTGCAAGCATCCACTTTGGAAAGAGTGTTTAAAAATGGTAACTTCAATCTGTAGCTGTAGACATAAGCAAGCCATACACTTACCCTGTGTGAATAATCTGGCCTAGGAACTGGAACATTTTTTCAATTAGATGGACTCAAAATTTAGCTTCTGTGCAGCTCTTTTTTGATTTACTCTGAATCCACAGACAAACTGATCTGTGAATAGCCATTGATTTTGCAGAGGGATTTGATTTGAGGAATTATGGCCTAGATTCATCATATCAATGACAGATTTTCATACTTTGGATTTTATTAATGGCATGTTCTATGCTTGTTAACATTCAAAGGAGATCAGTCACAAGGTATTCTGCTGCTAGAGTTTTCTGGAGCAAGGACAGCATATATGGAGACAGGAGTACGTCAGCTTGTACCAGCCTCAGAGAAACACAATGCCTTTACTGTCTGGGAATAATCGGAAACGGGTCTAAATTTCAGCCAGTACAAGAATATCACTGGTCTCTTGTAAAATTCTGCATGGACTGAAATGCATTATTATCAGTGTGATTTTGTTCACAATGCCTTGATTATCCCCCATCCGCAATTAATGGAAGAAAACATAAAATTTTGTGCAAAGCTGTTCAGGGAATATACATTTATCAAGCACTCCTGATAACCAATACTGTGCTCTGGTTACTAACCCCTGGTGCTTTTCTCCATTGATAGACTACCCAAATGAACTCTCCAGTCTTAAAAGCCTTGGGCCCTACTTATTCTCTGGAAAAATCAGCTACCACTTTCTCAAGCATGCATCATTTAACTCCTTGAACCTGTGCCAAAGTAATCAGTACTATATAGGAAAATTGTATTAATGTTAAGTAACCCTTTTATACAGCCCATGCTGTGCATTTTCTTTTCAACATTTTTGGCATTCAGTGCTGTAGTTTAAAAACTTTCATTCACAATTAAATTAGCTGACTGAATAAGCTCTATGAAAGCTCTGTCCAGCTGCAGAGAAGAATTGAACACTTAAGTTCTGCAAGACTGTTTTGTGTAAGATCACTGAAATAACTACCTAGTATTTTTCAATTCTGTTAATTTTGGGCAAAACTCTGTGTGATAAGAAGTCAAAGTTTTACTTTAGTGACCCAGCCAGCCCCATGCCCGGGAGACATCAAAGCACTGAAATGGTCAGTTTGCTGTTTGTCAGGCACTTCAGAGCATGGATCCAGCTTATTAGCTTCAGCCTCCAGACAATTCCCAAGAGCACAGAAGGCACAGGACACTGAGGGAATGGCATAACGAATGTAAGAGACTGATGAATGTGTTGTCCTGGCTTTAGTGTTAGCAAGTTTCTTAGCAACAGAAATAATTCAGATGATCACATTCCTAATTTGGAAAGGCTGAAGTATTTAGCTGCCCAAAGGATACTTAAAATAGAATATAATTTTTATTTTATTTTATTTTATTTATTATTTTTTATTTTATTGTATTTTTGATGGAAGATAGCAAGAACAGGATGTATCAAGGACTGGGCTAGTTGATCTGCACGGTGTTCTCTTAAGTGTGCCATTGGTTTCCCTTCTGGACTTTTGGGGAAAAAAAGGCAGCACTTTTCCCATCAAACCACTCGTTCTAAGGTTGATATTTTTTCCTTTCCTGTTGATTCTCTTTGAGCCAACGGTTTTCTTCTGGCCTTACTTTGGAATTGCATGTATATTTTTTGAGTGCAAAGCTGAAAACAATATACTGGCACACACAGAAAATGGACATTCAAAATGGGTGTTCTTTTAATCCTTAGGAGTTTTGCTGCATCTCAGAATTTGTTCTGAAGTTAATGCTATTAATATATAATAGCATTATATAGCATATATAGTATATATAGCATATATAGCATATAATAGCATATATAATAGCATATACTTTACAGGTTGCCTAGCTGATTTTTAAGGTCCCTTCCAACTCAAACCATTCTACGATTCTATGATTCTATGCTCCTTGTGGGGTTGAGAGGAGGAGACGGGGGCCTACGTGAAGGCCTGTACTCTAGACATCACCATCACAGGTGGAGCATGAGATGTCACTGCACAGTCAATGGGGCTATGCCCAAGTGCTGGTACATGGCCTGCTAAGGGAAAATTTGAATTGGCTGAAAGGGATCTTTCTGGAAGGAGCTCCTTTCACCAAAAGTGAAAAGTGCCCATTAAGCAGGGCAAATAGAAAGTGCAAATATTCCACTTTCAGGCTCCATGAACTTCCCTGAACTATCATTTATCAGATGACATCCATAATTTTTAAAATTGATTTTTCCTACCTTCACATAGTGCTGAACAAGATGTTTACTATGCATATTTCTCTTTAGAGATGTACATGTTTACAATTGTGTGCAACTGGTTTAACAGCTGGTTTCAAAAGGAGGTGGGGATAAGTATATAACTTTTCATTATTCTAATGTATATTGGCAAATAAAATTGCCATAGCAAAAACTATCTTTGACTACAGTCATGTGCCTAAAGCCTTGGGAATATATAGGAAAGCAGTGAAAATGTAGATCATACCTGTTTGATTAGAGGCCATCTCCCAAGCCTCATGTCAGCCTCGCAAATACATCATTGTGTGGCTGTACTGCAGGACTTGGGATGTGCTGAGCATGACGTGCATTTCAGTTTATAAGTTCCCACCTGGCTTTTGTCCAAATGATACTTTAATTCAACTGTAAGTGGAAAACATTCAATTAGATGAATATAGATCTTAATAAACTGCCTGCTTCACATCACCACTTGGAAAAAACGTATGCTAAATACTGGTTGAAAAATGCAGTTTCACATATGAGGACTTAAAAGATAGTCTATTTGTCCTGTAGTGAGGACGGGCTGGTTAACCTGCTTATTTGAGGCTCAGCTACAATTGTAAAAGACACATGTTAACAAGCTGAGACTGGGATGACTATCTTCATTTTCCCAAATCAGCCCTTGCCCTCTCTATTGGCGAAGATCAGGAATAGAATGCACAAAGCTGCAGCAGATGTTCTTTGTTACCAACCTCAAGATGCACAGCTGAGGGTCAAAATCTCACACTGTTCCAAACCCTGAGCTTTCGCTAAATTCTGCCTGGGTGGAGGGCATCGCCCAAATCTCTGTAAATAGAAATGCCTCTGTCAGTCCAGTGTAGTCTGCAAGGACTGTGGGCTAAGCAAATGCTTTATCTTTTTGTCAAGTGTCTTATGTGTTTAAAATTACATCAGCCCGTGATTCATTCAACAAGAGAGAGGGGAGGGAAATCATAATAGTAGCAGTAGTAGCAGTAATAGAAATGCATCCCTCCTTCTCCACAAAGGCATAATGACCTTTATGAACCTAGTTTCTTACTGCCTTTATTACATGAGAGAAAATAGACGCTGGAATGTGTTTTCATATCTTATTTTGAAAGACAAAATTCTTCTTAATGAAAGTGAAGATTAATTATAAGCAACAACATAAAATATTACAGATCACAGGTCAGCTCTCTTCTCCCTCCCCAAATAACAAGATTGACTTAAAGGACACGAGTATTGTTGCTTTCTTCCCTGAATAGATGTTGCATTCTTATTTGTCCCCTCCACATCAGGGGAGAACCATCTACTCAAAGCCTCTCAGTAAATGTAAGGAGCTGCCTTACTTGTTCCTGATTTCTATGATCTATACCCAGAGGGAAGGGAGGGGCTGCATTTTCTACATGCGAAAGGAGGAAGAAGCAGGAGAAAGAGGAAGAGCACTGAATTTTTCCAGATGCTAGAGCCAACAGATCTTTCAGTGTTTTTGGCATTGCCCACCTCCAGCAGCAGTCAGGTTGCAGCAGTATGTGCCATAGCCCAGGATCCACAGCTGAGTACGGATCTTCAGAGGTCAGATCAAAAGACCTCAAGGTCAGATTAGAAGGCCTCGAGTTTGCTGTTTGTTGCCTGATGCCCAAACTAGAACTATCACTCTGCACATGCAGCAATAAATATTACCGAGGAGGCAGAACGTTGTCAGCAGCCAGAGCAATGGCTGAGCATGGCTGAAGGGGAGGCAGGAAGCGGCCTGCATCTAAACTGGTCTGACTGTGTACCACTTCCAAAAACAAGATAAAAATTGTGGCTTTCTGAACCTGATGTCCACAGGGAGCTGTACAGCAGAGCACTTAGCTACAACACTTAGCTCAGATTGACTGTGGAAAACCAATTGCCTGTAATACTGGATTTCAGAAAGGAGCTCACTGACCAGACCATATGGAAAAACAGCAAACAACAGAAAGCTCCCAATACTCCCCAAAGCAAGCTAAAATGCAGTGTTACTGGTCTTCTCCAGACAAGGGGACGTTGGAAGAAAATGGCATTCTGAAATCACTTTGCACGAATAGGTGGCAGGCTCAGCTTTGCAAATCTACCTGTACACTGACAGCAGTTTCAAGTATTATTCTCTTCCATTTTTGGTCTGCCATCCACAGAAGCTGCTTTATATGCTTTTAGGCACAGCATGTCACTCATTTGTCATCTCCAAAAATGTCTCCACGTCTGAGTTTTATTCTCTCTCTTTTCTCAGAAAACAAACAAACAAATAAAACACATATTTTTGTGAACACCTGGGTTGTTTATTCCTTCAGCAGACTAAGAGTGAAGGATTTGTATATTTATTATTTTATTTTATTTTATTTTATTTTATTTTAACTGGTTTATGTCACCAGTTCTCCCTAAATGGAAGTATTAGAGAAAATGACATTAAACAGGAGAGTTACAGTCATGTTTTTCAGGAGCTTCTTCAAATGCTTTAGGTGGCTGCTTTCATAGTCATTTTACTTCCAGATTATGCCAATAGACTGAAATATTCCCCTCTGAAATTTGAAGGAGGTGGATTTGTTGACAGGAGGCATGACAAAGTTACAGGATCTCTTTATTTTCAATAATAAAAACAGCAAGTCAGACTGAACTTATGTTTCAGCTTCTGGCCTCAGCTTCTCCTTTTTTGATTGCCTGCCTTGATTGGACTGCCCGGACCCACAGTCTTCATGCCAACCTGCTTAACCTAGGGACAGAAGAAACCACAGCAATGACAGACTAACAATGCCTTTATCTCATATTGTTACAAGCTTCTTTGTAGCTTTGCCAAACTTCTGTAGATGCAAGCAGAAAACTCGGTCACACACGGGAATATGACAGTATAATATTAAGTGTCTGAACTGTAGATTATTCAAATAATTAACTCAACCATCTACTTGGTGATCTACCTTAAATGATTAAATCTCTGGAGATACATGCTGAATCAGATTTAAAATGACTGATATGCTTAATTACAATAATTGCAAGCAGAGCACATATGAAGCATTTTATTACAGACTTTTGTGGACTATGTCTGGCTTAATTGATAAACTAATTAACCAGCAGAAGGCGGCTTTGGTGAATTTATGTAAATGACAATAGGCTGGAAGGGTTTTAAGGTTTTCATCCTCTGGCTTTGCCATTGGGGCTTTCTGAGGGTATTGATGAAATTTACTCTATATACTGTCTAAGGAAAATTAAAGCAAGAAGGCAGAAGGGTGTTCTTTATGCATTCATATGCCCAAACTTACAGTGGCTCTAGTACTATTACCAGCTTCTGGCACCTGATTTCTCTGAACATCTGCAGAAGCAACCTTTTGCTCATAAAACTGTCTGCCAAAACAATATGCATGACAGAACAAATCTGCTGAGACCATGTAGCTGTTGAGACTCAAGAGACTTACGTGGTCAAGTGAAAAAATTGTAGCCAAACTGGGGGCTTGCATTTTCCAGAATCCCTTATGATTACAGGAGAATCTCTGAGGATCTTCTGCAGAGTGCTTTGCTAGAACCCCTTGCTATGATCTGGGTGTCCAGCTCCAACAGATCTTCCTGGAAATCCCAACCATGATTGTCAATGAAAGAGTAGAGAATATCATCATATGCCAGTAGATAAGTTTCACAACATAAATATCAATTCATCAGGGATAAAAAAAAGTCTACAAAAAATACAAGAGATGCGTTTGTATTAGGGACATAAACACTTTTCATGTCATGCTCCCCATATGGGATCCTGATGATGATCAATTCATGTCTTTAAACCACAAATTAGGGCATTCTGCTGAAAGACCAGGGAAGAGATACTAATATTTTCAGAACAATTGAGTACAAGATTTTTATATCATCCAGCATATATCTCCTTTATCCATAAGCAATTTATTAATCAAGAACTAATAAGCTCAGTATACTGAAGTGCTCGAATTCAAAAAAATAGAAACAAATAGAACCTGGAATGTGACAGAAACTGTGAGGGATTCATACTCTTAACGTTGTGATTCTTGGCTGTATGATGTGGATGATAAATTGACTAACTATGTTACAATATGGATTGCCAACATCTGCAAAATTAATTGGTTTGAAATTAGAATATTCCACTTCATGTATTTTCCATTCTATGTATGAATGTATGTATGTATTTTTTTATTTATTTCGGTAGAGTCTTAAAATGTATATATATGAAGATTATTTTAATGTGTTTAATTAAGCTCTCAAACCCATATGAGTTTTTTTTTCTTCTTGGAAGAAAGAAGAAAGGGCAATTTCTATTCTGGAGCTACAATAACGGATCACACTGCCTTCTCCTACACAACAAAATAAATAGCATACAGCACTAGTCTGAAATGAGATAAATAATCTAGAGCTCGAAGGTCAACAGCATGCCTGTGGGAGAGAAAAATGTATGTTAGAAACACCCTTCAAGGCATTTGTATGTATGTATGTTCTGGGAGATCTGGTTACGGATGGTATTCCCCAGTAATTCCTAGAACAGGGAACAATGATGAGTTGTGCCTCTCTAAATGGTTGTAATTAATAATGCAATTGCAACTGCAGAAACAACTGCAAAAGGTATGCAGAGAGTGATAAATGTGGAGTTATTAGAACGCATACACCACAGCCATCTGTGAGCGGTGAGAGGAGGAGGCTGGGGGAGGAAAGGGACAGAGAGGAAATCAGTGCAATGAATGTCTCCAGCCTGCACATGTGAGAGAACCCTGCTCAGTAAACCATTTCCCCTACAAAAGAGCTGGTTGTGAATAAACTTGACTGTGGGGATTGATCAGCCTTTTGTCCTCAGACAAAGGAATTGCTACGTTTTAAGCCTGTCTGTAAACATCTTAAAATGATTGACATTAGTATTAGCATATTTGACTTCCATTTGTGACTTGATGGGTTTTGAAATTCTATTATATCCTGTTTGCAACATGAAAACAGTGGAAACGAATGGATAGAAAAGAACAGAGAATGAAAAAAGGCAGGGGGAGAACAAAATAGAAAGTGTTAATTTGGGCAGATATAAACCAAACTTTTTAAAACCAAAAATCCACCATAAAAGCAATGAAGTGCTTTTGCAAGATGCTGGCCAGCATCAAAGTAAATAAACTACCCTAGAGTTTCAGATTGCTGATTTTTTCTGTTTTGAGTTATGAACAGCACTCCCAGCTTAGAAGTTGAAACCTCTACATTAGAAAACATTGAAATGCTTTGATATTACAGGCTACAGTTTTTCTTCAAAAAATTGTAATCTTCAGCCCAAAAATTCATGAATTCACATTTTTGAGCTTACTATCTTCTGAAAAGAATTTGCCCAGCTGTATTTTCAGACTTCAGTGAAAAAGCATGCCTCCTTCAAGTCTCAATGCATGTTTTCTGAATTGATGCCTTTAACATTACCACAGCATTGGACTGGCAGCAAGTTTCAGACATCTTCCACACTTGTAATCCAGAAGACACTTCATGTTGTAATGACAGTTTCTAGGGATAGCAATTCTAGAGACATTTATCCATCTCTGATCTGCACGTCTAGTTTTTCCAGTGGAGGTTTGGATCTCTATTGATTGAATTCAGTTTACTGAAAAATGGCCTAGTTTTTATTGCCTTTTCCAAGGCTTACAAATAGTCCATATATTTCCCAATGACTGCAATATGGAGGAACACTGAGCTATGCAGAACAAGAAGTCTGTATTTGACTGGCTGGGCTAAGTCACATTTACATTTAAGCACATCATGTAGGAACTGTTGCAGTGGAGCCCTAATCTGTCTTTTCCAATGTATGTTATGCCACCTTTAGCATGAAAGAGATAAGATCAGTATTGGCTTTCACAGCTTTCCTATGCACAGTGAGTGTGATCAGGTTCTGGCAAATTATACAGAATGCGGAGGTAGCAGCAAACACACAAGCAGCAAATCTCAGTGGACAAGACTGTTGAAGCCTAACCTCTTTACCGAAATTGACTGGAATAGATCAAATATTTCAAAACAAAGTACTACAAAGAATCTCACCCAGTGTGTTCCACCAGAAAAATAAGAGTTGCGTATCTCCCTATTGCGTAAGTTCAGCCCTAGGAATCTGAAAAATGTAGTAGGTGCTGACACTCTGTGCTTCTGAACTGTGGTTGTGTTTTAAAATATATATATGTAATTGCTCTTTGCTTTGGCTCCACCTCTGTGCTCTAAGGTAACACTAGAACCTGCTAATTTTTTCAGAACCTGTCCTTATTCTTTCATTACCTCAGAAGAATGTCTTTATTTTTAAATTGTGGATGGATGAAATTGTATACTCTTGATTTTTGCTAATACTCTATACCTGCATTTTATCTCTTAATTACAGCAAATAGAAAATCTAGACAAGCATGAATACAATAAGAGAATGTCTCTTAACAGCGACTAATTAAACCACAAAACAAGACATGCTATTTAAGAGATAATGTTCATGGCACTTAAACACATCAAGCAATAAACTGTGTTTGTAGTTGATTAAATGTCAGAGTGAATGTGAAGCATTAGATAATTGCAAAAATCAGTTTCCTGCAGGTATGCTAATAATATGAATAGGTGGAGCTTCACAATGGATGGAGTATGGATGGAAACATCCTGGAATTACAAGGTGGAGGAGGGGTTTGATCCAGAACCAGTGGTCTATTGCTGAGCTGTGGACAAGTATTAGATGAGAAAGCAGTGCTGTGCACACTTGAGACAGCACTCCTCTGATCCTGTATTGCACCAGTCCTTTTGCAAGGTGAGAAATGGGTTGATTTCAGCCCTGTTTGGATGTTTTTGTTTTCTGAGGAATTCAAGGGGACATTATATACTCCTGACATTTTCTGAAAAAGTAAGGACATGAAAAACATTGTGGCAGAATGTAGACAGGTCAAGGTAATAGCTCCATGCTTTCTCAATTTCTTCTCATGGTTATGATTTAATAAGTTAAGATCTGAGTCTTTCCCTATCTCAGTCTCTAGTGTTGCTTAGACAATTCACCAAAAAAAAGAAAAAAAATTCATTGTAAGGTTAAAAAAAAAAAGAAAAAAAAAAACACTTTATTGCATGTAGCATTAGTTTACAATGCCCTGTAGGATATGTATTCTTAAGCAGAATTATTTGTTGTAAAGGATCATGTATGGAAAGAAGAAATTTCATCTACTTTTCTGTTGTGGATCTATAAACAGTACTTCTCACTGATTATTAATACACTTGCTGCCATTTCTTGGGTCACTGGTCTCAAGTATCAGTGGATAAATATTAATGAAAGCTTTCTGTTTGGTGACGTGTAAGCTGCTTGATCACATTGGTGCATATTTTCTGGACCCAACCTTATTTGCTCACAGTCGAAACTATGCACACTGTTGCATTGTGGATAAGTTTCAGACTCATTTTAGAGTATCTGTTATACAGCTTCTGGCCCACAATTGGCTATAATCCCTCTCCTGTCATCATGTAACTCTATAAAGTGTCTTGAAAAAGGAGAGATCTGGCTAACAACATCTCAGTGCCATATAATTATCAGACGGTAACTGCCCACACTGATTACCAGTCAAATTAAACAGGAGTTTAAAGATGGATTTGTGTATGTACGTGTGGGTGGTGCTTGTGGTTCATCTGTGCCCAGTCTCTTTGGCAGTAGGAAACACAGGTACTATATTTCCTCAAACAAGAACACTAACTGAGAATTCCTAGCTAGAGCACAGGAAAAGAAAATAGGGCTCAGTCCAAACTGTTTTAAGAGGAAGAAAAAAAAATATTTCCTAACTTGGCTTGTTTAACATCAAGGGGAACTATTGCTATGAAAGGGTCTGTGCTGAAAGTTACTGCATTCATGCAACTTGCTCTGTTTTCCTTCTGCTACCTCTTGGCCACGTGAGGGTTCATTTCTGGGCTTGTAACAGATCAATATACATTGCTGGAGAGAAAGTGAGGTCACAGAGCCCAGTCTGGTTGTTTTTGCTCACAGAGCAGGCAGGTGCTCTAACTACGGACTGGATGAGAGCAAGAGGATGTAGTCACCAAGTCAGGGAGTAAAAACAACAGCTGCCTCACCATTTAGCCCCTTAAGGATCTCCAGCTATGCAATACACTGCATTAAAGAAGGAATCATAAAAGAGCCTTGACTATCTTTGTAGCTGTGGTCCTCACAAGTGTGGATGACTATACATTTCAGTTATCTCTCTGATACATTACACAGATTTTTAACTGGGACTTCTACCGATGTTTGACCAGGTTGCCACATCTATCAAGTTTAATAAGAACATTATCTACAATGGCATTAATCTTCCAATATTTTTTTTTAAATAAATGAACCTAAATACAAGTTCAATTCTTCTAATCATGCAATTTACAGTAAGGTGATCTGTGAACAGATGTGGAAGACAGAATCATGACAGTGCATCAATCCATTTGGAAGGGGATTATTTTACAGTTTCTGTTATTACCTAGATCATCATCTGAGAGGCAAACCAACTTCACTCCAAAGCACAACTGTAGTAGGCATTTCCATTTCCAGACTTTTGATAGAAGATAATGAAAGAGTTTGGATGCTTTAAAAAGGAACAGTTAGAGTCTGGCAATCTCTACCTGTAAACACTGTAATTTTCTGTGAGCATTTTTCAAAAGGAATCTCAAAAGCCTATTTTTAAAGAATGGTGATGACTTTAGAGATCTGGCAAATCTGGATGCTTTTGGAAGTAGGCATTTTGGATTTTGGGGCTTCAGGTTTTCCCCTGTTAAATCCTGGTCTTATTAATAAATGGTATGGGCATGGACAAGAAGAACAGAAGTTGAAGGGAAATTACAGCAACTGTCAAGCAGTCTTGGACATTGTCAGGCAGAAGGGAAAAAAAAAAAGTTACAGGGTTTTGTGGGGGACCAAGATTGTTACTACAATATCTAAGGTCATTTTGGTTGGAAAGATGAGGTGTGCATTTAACAGGTTTGACTTGCCTCAATGTAGTTGGGGACAGGGAAGTAGTTGGGACAGGGATGTTGTAAACATGACTGTTCTAGTGAATTCTAGACGAATACTAAAGAAATCCAGCTGGTACAATGTGATTAAATATCATATTGACAAAACAGGAAAAAAAAAAAAAAAAGAATCAAGGCCATTTTATTACCATTAAAAGTGGGTGTATACATGTTAAATGGTTAAAGCCACCACACCTCACTCCAAGGTATACGATAGCCATCTTTCCAAACCAAAAAGGAAAAATAAAAAATAAAAAGAATGGCAGAGGGTATTTATCTGATCTTTGGTGTACTATTTCTCATAGAAAGACTACCTGGCCTTTTTCTGAATAGGTACTTCAGCTTTACATTCTGTACAATATTAGATGAAGGCATCACAGCTCAAGGGAAAACTGTCATTCAAGAGTCACTGCCTCTTTTAACTCAATGTTACAGCAGTGGTATCATCAGATATGGGGTCAGATTTCTCAGATGATATGGGTCAGATTTCTCAGATGATATGAGAAGAAATTCCTGTCATTTCCAATTATACAATGTTATAAAGTTATACCACTTTCTCTTATCCAGCAGTCAAAAGCTTGGAATGTAACTTCAAGTTATAAATTTAGGACTTTTGTTTTTTGTTTTTTAGAATTTCTGCTGGCATAACTTGGTTTATAGCCCTATTAGTTTGAGTTGCTAAAGTGTTACACAAAATAGCAGTAGTGTTCAGATAGATTTTGGAGGTGCAGAGCCATACATTTTGACGGCATTTTATTTGATGAAAGTAAATAGTGTCATTTTCCACTTTATGAACTCCATTTGACATACACTCTGATCTTAAAAATTTATTGCATTTGGAGAATGGAGAAGATGGGCTGTTCAAATTCTCCATGACCAATAATTTATCAAATCTATCTGCCATTTTTTCTTCACTTACAAAAGACTCTTCTGCTAATATCCTCCAGTATTTAAAGCTAATGGGCTCTATTTGGGGTATTCTATTATGTAGAATATGTGACAAATATTAAGCATTAAAGATGTCTGCTGAAAGGGCAACATGATTTATTATTAATCAAAAGCATAAATCAGGTTTCCTTCCTCTTTGGCAATCCTTGTCTATTTAAAATGGTTGCTAATATTCCATTTCTCACATCTCATTGCTAGTGAAGCTACAAATGTTTCTGTTCCTGTGGGGTTTTAAAAAGTTTTCACCAATTCAACATCTATGTCCCTATAAAAGGGACATCTACAATTTCTGGTTCTGGACTGAGAAGTGCAGGACAATAACTGAATACTAGGCATCAGTATCAACGTTGCATTTTTTTGAGAACATATTTGTGTTCCAAGAAAAAAAACATCATTGCTACTAAAAAGGCTGTTTGTTGGGTAAGCCTTACTTTTTTGTTCAATGATCTAGAAGTGCAATGACACAGCTGAGTGCAGGTCAGATATGGGACTCAACAAATATCCAGTGATTCTAATTCCTCTCTTCAGCTGCAGCCTATAATGGGAAGAGACGTCTGTCCCCATCATATCCAGAATATGGGGAGTACACTGTTTGCACAGAATCATAGGATCATTAAGCTTGGACAAGACCTCCAAGATCATCTGGTCCAACCATCCCCCTACCACCAATGTCACCCACTAAACCATGTCCCTAAGCACCATGTCCAACCTTTCCTTTAACACCCCCAGGGATGGTGTCACGACCACTTCCCTGGGCAACCCGTCCCAATGCCTGACTGCTCTTTCTGAGAAGAAATGTCTCCTCATTTCCGACCTAAACCTCCTCTGGCACAACTTGAGGCCATTCCTTCTATTACTATCACTGGTTACCTGTGAGAAGAGGCCGACCGCCAGGTCCCCACACCTTCCTTTCAGGTACTTGTAGAAAGCAATAATATCTCCCCTGAGCCTCCTCTTCTCCAGACTAAACTGCCCAGTTCCCTCAGCCGCTCCTCACAGGACTTGTGTTCCAGGCACTTCACCAGCTTCATAGTCCTTCTCTGGACATGCTCCAGGGCCTCAATGTCCTTCTTGTAGTGAGGGGCCCAAAGCTGAACACAGTGCTTGAGGTGCGGCCTCACCAGAGCCAAGTACAGGGGGACGATCACCTCCCTGCTCCTGCTGGCTGCGCTATTCCTGACACAAGCCAGGATGCCGTTGGCCTTCTTGGCCACCTGGGCACTGAGGTGATTGAGCGACTTCCTCCAGCTGCTTATAGAACTCCTCATCTGTCTCCTCATCCTGGTTTGGTGGTCTATAACAGACCCCCACCAGGATCTCTGCTCTGTTGGCCAACCCCATAATCCTTATCCACAGGGACTTTACCTTATCATTCCCAACCCCAAGCTCAGAGTATCCAAGGGGAATACAACTTCTAATGAACTGATGCTCCCTGAGCCTTTCAGGAGTGGAGACAAAGAGTTAGTAGATCTTCATGAGAGGAGTAACAGAATACAGCTTTTTCCACTGCCTCAGCTTCTATTTTTTCTCTTCTTAACATGACAATTGCGTGCAGATACTCATATACCTGTCATAAACCCTAATTCCCACTTCATAATCCCTTGGTGGGCAGGATAAGGGGCTATTTAGTTACTGGGTGGGCCTTCATTGCAGTGCAGTGAAAGAAGGTCAAATCACATCAAAAAAGCTTTAGGAATAAGAAGGCTGTGGTCCATAGAATGTGACTGCTGGGAAACACTATCAAAGGCAGACAAGCATTTCCAGCTGGGAAGACCTAGTTCCTCCTGTTGCTGGAAAGCAAGATGAATACAAGATTTTTCTTCAACATCTTGTGCTCCTACCTAAAGATCCAGTTAGATGATACACAACCTGATGAACCTTTTATAGAAACCAATATGGCAACATTTATGTGAAGAAATGCTGTTTTGGGTTGATCATAATTTCACAAATTATCTGACAACGTTAGATGGGAAGAAGAGCTGTGGAAATCAGACTTCCAGTCCACTACATTTTCTGTTAAATATAGCTGTGCTTAGTGCTCCCAGTTGGCTTTTCTCCCTCAAGGCAGAGATTCTATTTCAAAAAGAAAAAAAAAATCCAGACAGTTTGGGGAGGAGGCAGGGGAGAAGAAGGCAAGGAAAAAAACAAATCAAAACAAAACAAAACAACAAAAAAACCACAACAACAACAGCTTTTGACAAACTTATTTTCTGATACTCAGTGTGTTTATTCTGATCCCTAGCGTCCAGCTCCTCACTGGGAATTGCAATTTGATTAATGATACCATGACTGTTCTGAACCAAGAAAAAGTAGACATGAAGCTAAGCATAAAGAGCTGTTGGACACCCCAGCCCAGTGCACAGAACTGATACCATGCCCAAAGACCTAATGGTGCTTTTGCCCAAGCACATGTACAAGTCATATCAGTGAGAGCTCTTTAGGGAAGAGATGACTTTTTCTAGCCCATCTTTCCTTTTTCTCCTCTCCACTCACTAACTTTGGGTTATGTTAAAGCCACAAATTATTTCTCAAAGAAGGGGAAAATAAGTTCCTCTTCTATCCTCTCTGCAAGCAATCTTTAACTCTGGTCAGTCAGTCAGTCAGTCTGATCAGTATTCAAAGGGATATTGCCACATCATCTACCCTCACTATTCTACTCCCAAATTACTCTCATGAGATGCCTACTTTGACCACCTGGACTTCTTACATGACTAGATATTCTGATGTAGCTGAAGCCACTGATGCCATATGGGGATTTTAATCCTCATTCCTTTCTGTGTTTTGATATGTGTTTCCATCTGTATTGTTAAATTAAAATAGCACGAGAAAGGGTAGAAAATGAGAAAACATTAAGAGGATCTTCTTAAATATAGCCTCAAGTCTCACGCGAAGACCTCACTATGGAGATAAAACATTTTTGTTATTTTACTGTATATTTTAGGAGAGAATAATGTTTCAATTCTGGGCCTGTAATCACTTGCCTTTGAGATGTTTAGAAGTCTTGCTCCCTGCCACAACATAATTATACAGCATATAATAATTATTCTACAGTCAATTAAGTACACTAAATGTGCATATTTAAGAAACCTGATTTAAACATCATCTCTACCATGTTGCATAGAACACTTGTAATTCCTCCATCTATACCACAGATCAATTACATCACTAATGAAGCTCAATGGTTCAGCCACCTTCTAAAGCAGTATTTGAAAGTTCCCTTTCAAGAACCTGCCTCAAAGCTTGTTCTAGCTTGTGTATTGCTAAAATCAAAACTACAGAGAAGCACCATAAAACTTACTGCTTCAATTCCAAGAGTAAGATTTCTTGTGGCAAAGCAATACATTTTTAAATCACATATCCCATGAGTCAATGAAAATTTACATTTTTGTAGCAGACCATATTCACAGGATGCACAGGTACTCTGTTTTTGTTAATGGCTGAACAATGGTTTATGAAAAGCTCTTATTAAGAAAGATAACAGTCATGTAGAAGTGATCTGGTGTTGGGGGGTTGTTCTCCAAATGTTATTATAATATTAGAAGAATGACTAATATTACGGTGTGCATAAAATACTTTCATCTTCTCTGGTGCACAAGTTCTTTTAAGTCTACAGATTAACTAATATGCATGTGAGGAGGAGAAATACGTTGATGCAAGATGGAAAGTTAGCTGCTTTTCCACCCAACATTTTACTACACTACTTAGATAGAAGACATCTGATATGGCCACTAGACTAAGTAAGGGATGCCACTGACTTCAAACAGAAGCAGAGCGAGAATGAACCAATACAGACCAATACAGTGAAATAATAATAATAATAATAATAATAATAATAATTCTTTCAGTGAGAGTCGAGGCACTACCTGAAACAAGTTCTGAATCTTGAATGTTTTTTCCAAGTATATTTAAAGAAAAAAAAATGCTTTTCTTGATTTTTTTTTAAACTCTACCTGCATCTTAATTGTTTATTATTTACTATGTTTTACCCTTATCATCTACTTGCAGTAGGCAAACACAAAAGTGAACAACACAACCCAAAAGGTCATCAACTATCTAGGGCTTTTATATTTAGCCAACCAAATGTTCTGTTAGTAGCACCTCTCTCTACTTAACATAACTGTATTATGGGGGACAAGAAGAAAAAAATTGTAGTACTACAAGGTTCCTGTCCTGTTCTGTGATCAGTCCAATTAAATCTCCTGAAAACCTCTGTCACTTTAGACATTTCTAAAAATAGGGATATCATTCTGACAAGGATGTCAATGCTAAATGACAAGGGTTATCTCTTGATTTCACTGAGCTGATCCCAGCTCACATACCCCAAACCTGGTAACTTCTAGGATGCCTGAAATGTTCCCCCACTCTCTAACTCCCCAAGCAAAATGTCCTTTTATTCTTTCCTTTAAAAAAAAAAAAAAAAGCAAACAAAACAGACTTAAGACATACTCCTGAAGCAACCTGGATTGTCCCTGTTCTTTATCAGGAGCTAGCAGCCCAGTAGAGTGAGTGTGATAAATTAGATATGGGGTGAAGGAAAACGATGAATGAGTGCAGACTCTGTCAAGGTTTTTCTGGTAGAGGATGTTAACAAAGTATTTGGAGTTTTGTGATAACTCTGTCAGATGGTCCATTACTGGGAAAAATCTTCCCACCCAACACCATACCAATGTAGCTGTGGAGTCAGAATTTAGAAGTAGTGGCACTTGCACAATGCAAAGTGAAGGTAGTTTTGTTCTCTGGTGCCCAAATAAAGGACTGAAACAAAAATTTCTCTGTTTTGACTCTCATAAATGCAGTCACTGTACCTAAGTGAGAGCAAGGTATATAGGGCTTGTACAGCAATTCAGGCTGTTTTGTAGGAGCACAAATTCAGTGAGTTATCTTTCTGGCTGTACAAACAGACATTTCTTAAGCTATTTATGTATGAGGGAAATGAGATGAACAGCCACCTCAAAGGACTTAAAATATATTAATTACTTGCATTTTTTAAAATATAATTTAATTTTAGTATTAAGATAGGATTTTAATCCAGCTGCTCAGAGGAGATATCTCCCTAAGCTAAGTGAAAAAGGTGAGGGGAGACAACCCTGTTTCATGATTCAGATGTCAAATAATTTCTTCATTCTTTCAAATTTAGGCAAAAGATTAACATGATCTCTCATGGGTTGCTGAGGGCTCTCCATTAACTCCAGAGGCCAAAGCATTTTTGCTTTGAGTGAATATGCTATTTCTGCTCTGCAGCATTAATTTTTCTACTCAAATGCAATGAAATTCCTTTAGCTAACCTTGAAATAAAACCGGATTGATTAATTCTGTCTTGAAATGAAATACACTTCTGTATTGAAATCAACACCCTGCTGTGTGAGGGGTGGCAGAGAAGGTGTGTTGAAAAAGGGCTTTATCTTAAAAATTTAATGTTGCTTCCCTTGTGTAAGGGAAAACAAAACAAAACAAAGCGAACAAACAAACAAAAAGTACTTGCCTGTGTAAGCATAGCTTTAGATGTCTTATGAACTCCAGTTTATACAACAACTATCTCTCTGAAAGTTGTTCTGGGAGTATCCTTGCAACTGTGAATTTATAATATTCCTTACCAAAGGCTTAAACCTGGGAAACAAATCAGAATAGTCTATATGTTAGCTGTTTAAAAGTAATTTTTAAAGCATAAGGGCTTGATGTCAGTGTACATTTTGTGTAGCTACTGTATCTTTTCCAGCTGCTAGAGCCTGATCAAAACTTCATCAGTGATCATTCTTTACATGACATTCTGAAAGAAAGTTCATCAAAGAAAGACTTTATATGTAAACACCACTATTCCAAATTTGAATAGGCGATATTCATCTAGAAACTCACTGGATATAAAAGAGAACAAAAGAACAGGACACATCATTTGAGTTTGTATTCAAAATGCAAGTGCTCTAATAGAAGAACAAAATCAAAATAAAACTGGGGGAGTCTTTGGCAATTGCAGTTACACACACACACACAAAAATAAAAATAAAAGATAAAGAAGTTTGCAGAATCAAGACTTGGGAACTAGTAAATGCTAGAAATATGAGTATCTGTGGATTATATTCTGCTCCCAAACAAGTATGATTTTAATGAAGCAATTACAGACTATTTCTTTTCCCACAAGACACCTGCCTCCTCCAGAGCACAGGAGGGATGGTGTCTGTGGATGAATCAGGCTTGTGGAGTGAAGGAGACTGTGGATTTGCCTCCTCTCATTTGATCAAAGCCTTGCCAAGAAAATTCTGGCATATCTGTACTTTTTAAAAATTGCTCCACCAGATGGTTATTATTCAGCTTACGGGGGAGGCACTAGGGGAGTTGTTTAGGAAACCAGAACTTTTGTGTGTGCATGTCATCAAATTAATAAGGATTGTTTCTCTCAAAAAAGAACTTGGTCTGATCTGGTGCAATGTACGGGCCTCTGGTATACAAGACCAGAAATAGTAGTGTGATGCCAGTATAAGCTGCTTTCCAGGCTGGGCTTTCCTCTTGCTATGGTACCTTGCATTGGCTATATTCCTTCAGTAAGGTGGGATGCCCACAGAGATACCTGGTAAGGAGTGAGGATGTAGGACATTAAAACATAAAAACTACTGAGGGGTCACTTATTGATCCACCTATCTGAGGGCCCCCTGAGGGTCTTGACTGGGAACTCCCGTGGGCAGAGCAATATATTCACAGTGCCTGCTGGTAGGCAGTGTCCATGGGGTCTATTGTGGTTGCTGGAGAGAGACGGAGACTCCTGGTGAGGTCAGTTCAGACCAAGTTCACACCTTGACTACCCTGAACTGCCCTCCATGGAACCTACTTTCCCTACATTGACAGCAGAAGGGAGCAGGGGAAGAGAGGCTCACTAGATGTACCAAGGGCTATTCACACAGAACAGTACTGACCTAGCATTTCTGCCAACCACTCATTGTGCTTCTAGACAAAAGAGGAAATGGAGATATTTCTAAAGTTGCTTTGACAATAGGAGAGCTCAAGCATATATCTGGAGTCAGACCAGAGGTCAAACCATTCCACCTGAGCCCAATGTGGAATAAGAAAGTGCAAGCGTGCTACACTTCATGTGGGGAAGATGGCCAGGAATTGGTGTCTCCGTGTTTAGATTTTCATAGCAAAGCTGTCTGATGATAAAGTCCCCAGTGTCAGGGTTTGTTCCTTCTATTTATTTATTCATGTATTTATTTATTTATTTTGAGTCCACACTAAGACTTTTATTTTAACATCCTCCTTTACTCAGAAATATTTTTTTTAAAAAATGAAGGAGGAGAGAAAGAAGGGGTGAAATATTTAAAAGTGTCTACTTAGTTGGGTTTGAAAAACCCAAACATCTGTGTGAACATGGGAGAATCTGTGGCTGTTTACTTGCTCTGAGTGCTGTTCAGATGTGTTTTCATCAGTCAATTTTCATTTATAACTTCAAATGTGGCATGTTCTGCAAGTAGTCTTTGATAAAGAAAATTTGCTTCTCTAAGACTGAAATAAATATATTAATTAAAATATGAAATAATTTCAGTAAAAATGGTCAGTGATATCTTGGGAATATCCAACAATTTTTTTAATGGCTTCTGGTGGGTGCTGAATCCTATCCCTTTACCCATGCAACAAGGCCATGCAATATTTCTGCATCTCTGCACACAAGAACTAGTGACCAAGGATTCATAAAAATACACTGCCATGTGCTTACATCTTTATTGAGTTACTCAGGTAGTCACATCAGTGCCTTGTTTTAGTTTAACTCAGTTAAAAGAAGCCAGTAGGTGTTGAAAGTCTTTGCAAGTTTAACAGATTTGTTTTCAGACAGGCTTTGTCTGTCTTGTTTAGATAAAATTTTTTGAATCGTACTGTGTCCTTCTCTGGGCCCGCTTCTCAACCACGGAAGCTAGGAGATTTATCTTGTCAGATTTATTTTTTAAAATAAGATTTATCTTATTTTTTGCAGGAGCTTGGGCAGAGCCTATTGTGTAGGACTTGGTGTCAGTAGGGTCTCCAGTAATACTAATGATTATTATTAAAGATAATTAATTTCTGTAGGCAAGGACTGACTATTCTTTAAAGAAGTTGCTCCCAGTTGTAAGCACCCACTCATCATTGTCCCGAATCTGCTGGCACTGATATTAAGAGAAGACCCCCCCTGCAGTCCAGATAGAAGATACAGGCCAATACGAAGTGCTTCTGAATATCCCAGTCTTACAATCCTTTTATTTGAATGGATGCATTCTCTTTGAAAATGGAAAACTGAACAGGAATTTTAAAGGCAAAATGTTAATGTCATTAAATATGTTGGACATTTACCCAACATCTTCCAGCCCAAAGAGTAGAAATACACTCAGCCTATATATGGAGTGCCTCGATATCCTGATGAACAGTGAATACATCATCAAATTGTTCTGTTTGTCAGCAAATGGGTAGGCAACTCTGGTACACATCAGTTGCTGGGTTGCTGAACAGTTGCTATGAATGAGCCTTAAGGCAAGAACATCAAGATAAAACACTGTTCTCAGATATTATCTCCTGGAAAGTTTAATATCTGTGCAAAGAGGCTAGGATGTGACTTCTTGAACTCCTATCTGGAAAATCCCCAACCACTGCCTACCTACTTTTGCTGAATAAAGGCATAAATTCACCCTGCCAGGATGCATAGCCATGGACTGTAGAGGCTGGTAGGCATTCATCCCCAGATATGGAATGGCATGAAGCTTCCTGTCTGAACAGCTGAAAAATACTGAAATTTTATATGTGTGGAAGTATGGAGAATTGCTATCATTGTGCTGTCATAACCTCTTATTCTACAGTAGAAGAGTACAGCAACAAACATGGTACAGATGGGCAAAATAGATATGAATGAAACTACACGTTAGGGGTATAACAACCGAAGTACTGATTGTATAAAAACATGGTACTTCCACATTTTATGCCACAGGCATTGCCCTACTTTCATTTTACAGTGCACTTCATAGGCTCCTGAACTCAAGTAACACCTAGAAGAAAAAATAAAAGCTGACGAAGCAAGAGTTATCTGCCAGAGGAAAGGGAAAAAGGACTGCCAGTGGATAGCTGCAGGTGTCTGTCTGCAGCTGGAGGAGATGCAGGCGGCAAAGATCAGGAAAAGGGAGAGATTCACATAATAAGATCTGTAACAGTAGAGGGTCAGTGGAAACTGACCTAAAATGTGGAAAAGAGCAGTAGACTGGTGAGGGAAAAATAGCTGCCACTTGGAGACTTCCAGAGTGAGTTTTAAATATTGCTGAGACTACATTGCTCAGAAGCTAACTGAATTGTCTGGGCATAAAATTTCATTTAGCACACTGCATTAAAGTGCTGCAGCTGTCTGCAAGGGTGGCAAAGTTTTTTATGCAGTCTTGTGCATTACACCCATCACAGTGATATCTGGCAAGTTTGTGCGTAACGCGATCTGACATGTATCTCTCAGGTTATTCCTCCTTCCAGTGGGGCAATTGCATGTGTATTATTAATGGATAAATTGTATATCCTGTTGGATTTTATTTTGTTTGTACTTTTCTTATTAGATCAGGAGCAAACTTAGAACTAGCTAGGAAGTAATATGTTTCCTCTACAAAAGTCTTAATTCAAAGCAATTTATTTTCACTTTGTTTTCACTGACAATTACATTTGAAATGCGAGGTTTTTACCATAAAACTGATTTTGATTAAAAATATTAGTACAAGTTTTCACTTCTCTGAAAGGATATTTTTTCATAGGAAAAGTAAGTTTTTGACACAATTCTTTAACCAAATTAAATAATAATGAGTTTCTCACTGTGATAGAGATCTACCATAGCACTTGTCACCCTGGAAGAGCTCAGATTTAGTAAACAGGCATTACTATGAAGCAGCTTGGGAAATATTTTAGCAGCATAAAAGGCAGTGGATGAGGTTAAATTGGGAATATAATCTTTCAAGTGATGTAAAACAGGATATTTAAATATTGGCATATTACTTAAGTTGGAACCTTAACCTTGCCACAAGCTCGTATCTTGACTGAATGTGAATTCTAACTTTGCATTGTTTAACATACCAAAACCCTTTTTCTTTATCTGAGTGGTTGGCAAGTAGGAGTGAAGATGAACATTAATATAACTGTTTCCCTTATATTTACAGGTGTCCAGAATGTTGGCAATTTGTGACTTTAAAAGTGTAGTGGAAGTGTATTGGTGTAAAATACCAATGAAATGCCCTTGAGAAAGACAGAATGATTGAAAAAAAAAAAAAAACTGTTTACCTGTTTTAATCTGCATTGTAAATTCACGATAAAGCACTGATGGATTTATTTATTTATTTTTATAAATGAGAAAATCTGTCAAAAATTTTAGAGTTGTGAAGTTTTAAGAGGCCTGTTAATTCAGTGCTCAGCTTATCTGCAGTTTCTGTGTGCAGCTGCAGAGCACTATTGTGACAAATGTATTAAAATGAGGCACTGCTTTAGTAAAAGGAACTCTGGAGGAACTGATGAAAGCAATCTCTTGAAAAAAAGAGGGAAATA
This sequence comes from Cygnus atratus, assembly GCF_013377495.2. Lineage (NCBI taxonomy): Eukaryota > Metazoa > Chordata > Aves > Anseriformes > Anatidae > Cygnus > Cygnus atratus. The sequence continues at coordinate 12,875,876 of NC_066365.1, read as the reverse complement.
TGCTTCTCCAGAGCTCTTAAAAGGGACACTTTAACAATGCTCCAAGCAAATTGGAAACTCAAATGAAAACACACAAAGTCTGTATCTTGTAGCTATCTGTGACAAGGTAGTTATGAGATGCCATAACTCAGTACTCTTCTTATTCAGAATAGATTATCATGTGTTCAACCTTAAGACCGAGTTTAGGTCTTGCTGATTTCACTGGAAGTTAAATCCACACCTAAATTAGAAGCACATCTGAGAAATACAAAAGACTTCGTGAGATGCAGCAGATATGTGTGGAAAAATTGCCTGAGGTGACTTGGAAATTAAACTGATATTCACTTTTTAAAGAAAAGGTACAGCACTGAAGAAGCTTCCAGGATGGATTTCAGGGGAACTTGGTGTGCTGACTCTAAGAGGAGCAGTAGGGAGTGTGGAGTGGATTAAATGGATTAATACAATGGATTAAAATCACAAACTAGATATTCTCAGGCACTTGCATTCAGAAGCTGTACCATTTTTTTTCAACCTCTGTTTGAATGCTGGTGTGAATGGGATGAATTGTTTCTGCTCCAGAGATGGATGTGGTGGCATGATGGCACATTACACCAGATAGACAGCGTGAAAGTCTGCTTGAACATATCAGGATCTAAGCATCAAAATCAATATACTAGAAAAGTTACCTTTTAAAAGAGTATCTTCAGGCTGCTTTGATCACCTCCTTCTGAGGACACAATGGAAAGCTGCTGCCCAGACAGGCAGTCTGGTATCTTCTCTTCCTGAAGTTCAAAGGAAGGTAGAGTTGTCCTTGGCTTCCTGCCTTCAGATGCAAGCAGATCCTTCCTCCTCCCTCTGCAAGCCCCTATGCACAGCTTTCTTCACATGAAGGCTGAAAGCTCGGTAAATTTTTCACCTAACTTCATGTAGTCACAAATGTTTTGTTGGTATAAATAACTCAACTCTTTTAAAATCCCATTAAACTCTTTTTTTTTCTCAACTATTTCCTGTGATACTGAATTCTATGGGCTGATAATGTTCTACTTTAAGCAGCTTTCCCTTCTGTTCATTTCACATTTTCCGTGTGCCAATTTCATCAACTTTTCTCTTGTACTTGTGTTATGGGGCTGGGACTAGCTGTGGAGTAATACCAAATCTCTTTCACCTAAACCATACATTATCTTTGGTGCGCCTGCTTAAAGCCTTGCTTTCTAAACTGAATAGCCTTGGTCGTTTTAATCTCTGTCAATACTTAATCTCTCCTTCCCTCTGTTTTCTCCTGTCCACCTAAAGCTTTACTGTTTGTGTTACACTTTAGCTGCCACAAACTACTGCGTGTCACAATATTAAGGGAAAGAGTGTATCACCAAATTACAAAATCCTAATCCTGCTCCAATATTTTCTTTAGTGATCCATGCCAATTTTAATTATTTTGCCCAATCGTTTCCTTTTTTGGTTGTTGTTGATTTGTTTATATTTTCATCAACATGTCAGCATACTAATGACGAATACTAGATCCTATTCCTGAAATACTCTGGGTAATTTAGATCCCAACATTGTGTGAATAATACTTAGGATCTTTCTCCTACTTCATATCACTTTGCATATATCTAGTTTAAATTGTGGCTGCCACCTAACTGCACTGCTGATAGGTTTGTTCTGTCCTCTTGGAGCTCAAATATCACCTAGCCAAGTTGCTATCATTTTGTTAACTCTAAATTAACATTACCTTTCTACTCCCTAGAGACAGAGCAAAGCTAAAGACATAATGAGTTTAGTTTCAGAGCCTAGACAGTAGAGTGTTGGGGGATTGTTTGGCCTATAATTTGTCTCATGCAAAACACACAAAATATATGTAACCCTTACCTTACCACACAAGATATTTGTTGCCATCAGAGTATCTAGCCAAGAACATGTGTCAAGGATTTTTTATGATCCTTTATTTTTATTTTTTTTTTTTTTTTTTTTTGCTAGTAGACCAGTGACAGGATAGTTCTTGGGGCTCCATTTGCAAGACAACTCAGGACCCACTTAGTTTAATTTTGGATTTGTGTTTTCCTTCACACTTGGTTATCAAAGCTTTTCATGACAATTCTTTGAAGCTGTAAAAAGATGCGTTTGGGTTAGAGGTCCAGAGAATGATGGCTAGTGAGATGTAAAACATGGTCTAGCAGTATATCCTGCTCTACTGCAGTAATTAGGTCAAGCTCAGATCTTTTAACTATGCATTTCTTTCAGACTTTGAATTCAATGCAGCTTGAATCTAATACATTGGCTGGTATGCACATATGAATCAAAACTGAATGTAATGGCCAAAGAAGAAAAGTAGTGTAAAACTGTCTGTCTCAGTGTTTTTCACAGTGTCTGTTACCATAGTATCTAAACAATTATGGCGTATCAACACCTGCAGCTGCTGCTGGTTTTAAGAACACTTCTAGATTCTGTGATTAAAAAAAAAAAAAAAAGGATTTTAGATCAACAAACATGCAAGACGTTCTTATTAACACCCACCCACAATTTTTTTTTCTAGTGTTCAGCAGATTTTTACACAAACCTGATAGGATATTGTAGCCAACAAAATGAGAAGCACCAAAAAATGTAGCAAGCTTTCATTCTGGCATCATTGCACTCCTGCATGGACTGCATCAAACATATCCTCACCAGGTTGCTCAAAGTGCTGACTGCAAGTAACCTAATAAAATATAGCACTTGTTTTAATTGCTTGAGGCACTCATTAGTATCATATTCACTGTTAATGAAATAAAGTTCTGTGTTATATTAGCAGTTTGATCACTGATAATGAGATAAACTGGCAAAGTTTCTTAGTGGTTGGCAGTTTGATTGCCTTTCATTTTTCAGTACCATGTAAGATCTTTGTTGAACTGATAAGAATACCGGGATGGTAAACAATGATAGTTCATCAACCACGTTTTCTTTTCAGTTAACTGCAGGTGTATGAAAGTAATGCACTGCTTTTCTGTATGTTGTGTTTTAGCCTCAGCAGGCAGCTCAGTACCACACAGCCACTCACTCACTCTCCCCGGGTGGGATGGGGGAGAAAATAGGAAAAGTAAAACTGCGAGAAATTGTGGGTTGAGATAAAGACAGGTTAGTAAGTAAAGAAAAGGCTGTGCATGCAAGCAAAAGAAAATAAGTAATTCATTCACTACTCATCAGCAGGCAGGTGTTCAGCCACTTCCAGGAAAGCAGGGCTCATCACATGTAATGGTTTCTTGGGAAGACAAATGCCATCACTGTGAACACCGCCCCCCCCCCCCTTTCCTCCTTCTTTACACCAGTCTTTACTGCTGAGCATCGTGTCATATGGTATGGAATATCGCTTTGTTCAGTCTGGGTCACTTGTCCTGGCTGTGTTCGCTCCCAGCTTCTGGTGACCCTCAGCCTTCACACTGGCAGGGCAGCACAAGAGGCAGATAACTCCACAGCTCTGTGTAAGCACTGCTTTGAAACAGCTAGAAACGATGGTGTGTTACCACCACTATTTTAATTAAAAATCAAAACCACAACATCATATGAGACTCTATGAAGAAAATTAACTCTGTCCCAGACAAAACCATGACACTATGAAACATCAGATGCTGTATTGAACTTCTATGGTGAGGTTTTGGTGGCAGGGGGCTGCAGGGGTGACCTGTGTGAGGAGTCCAGAATCTGCCCCAGGTTAGATAAGTGCCAGTTCCAGATGGCTCCAGAAGGATCTGCCACTGCCCAAAGATGAGCTAATGAGCAAAGATCGTTACACCTCTGTGACAGCATATTTAAGAAAGAAAAATCTGCTGTGCAACAGCAGCTGGGAGAGGGGAGTAAGGAACTGAGAGATAAACATCCCTGCAGACCCCAAAGTCAGTGAAGAATAAAGGGGAAGAGAGACTTGGGACCCATGGAGAACCATGGTGGAGCTGCGTCCCACAGGATCCCATGCTGAAACACGGGAAGAGAGTGAAGAAGAAGGAGTGGCTGATGACAAAGTGTTCTGAACTTACAGCAACCCCTATTTCCCATTCCCCTGTGCCACTTGGGTGGAGGAGGTAGAAGAGGGTGGAGGGGGGAGGATGTTTTTAGTTTCTTTTTAATTTCTCACTGATCTAGTCTGTCAGCAATAGGCAATAAATTATATTAATCTCCTTACACTGAGTCTGTTTTACCCATGATGGTAATTGTTGAATGATCTCCCTGTCCTTATCTCAACCCAGGAGCCCTTTTTCATCGTATTTTCTCCCCCTGTTCTGCTGTGGAGGGAGAGTGAGGGAGTGGTGTAGTGGAGTTTAGCGTCATCATTAAGAAACCACCACAGATGTGGAACAGGACAATATAATTTTTTCTGCTTTGGAAATTATTGGTAATTTGTAAACATACAGATGAGATTGATAGAGGTTGCTTTGACATTGTACCTTCAGAGCATCTCAAATTTTTAAAGGAATTGTGATAGTTGATTATAAACTCATGAAAAGAGACAGTGATCTGCAGAGACGGATTAAGTTCTTGAGGTTTTCAGTTCCTATATGACTGCCTTCACTCTCATCTCAACTTCTATTGAAAGAACACAGTCATTTTTTTTTTTATCTTTTTCAGAAGAAAAATCTTTACAAATGTAGTTTAACATATTAGATACTGTTTGAATCTACAGAGGGCCAGAAATGATGGCCAAAAAGGGCCACTGGACAATGTTTCAGTGAGTCAAACTGTACAGACAAGACAGTAGGGCAGAGCTAGAGAACAGCGTATGCTGTAGCATTTTGTAAGCATCAGACTTCCACCAAAGATACAACTTCCTTTCTCCAGCCATTCTGCCTGGCCTTGGGGACCTGGGATTCCTGAAGGCCAGTCTTGCTGGTGAAGAGTGAGGCAAAGAAGGCATTCAGTACCTTGGCCTTTCATTGTCCTGGGTATCCAGGTTTCCTGTTTCCTTCAGGAGAGGGACCACATTTTCCCTAATCTTCCTTTTGTCATTGAGGTACTTATAGAAGTCTTTCTTGTTGCCCTTAATGTTCTTGGCCAGATTCATTTCCATCTGGGCTTTAGCTTTCCTAACTTTTTCCCTGGCTGCTCAGACAATTTCCCTGCATTCCTCCCAGGTTACCTGTCCTTGCTTACACATCCCATAATGTAATGTACTTCAGCAAGTATAACAAATATATACAAAGAAAATACATGAGTGAAGGCAAACAACCACTAAACACCAGAATGAGTGAAGAACTGAAGAAAAATAAACATACTCAAAGATCTGATAGAGAATATTTCTCACAAAACAATGATTTCATGTTTGCCTTTTCAGTTCTTATCCTCAAGGGAAACCTGTAAAACTGAAACCTTCAAAATAAGTCCCTGGGAACTAAAATTCATAATGCTATTGGATGCCAGAAATCACAGATTGGCTAGAGATATACTAGTTTTATGGTAAATTATGCCTTCTTTTGCACACACCCAGTAACTCCTGCAAGTTCAATTGATGATAAATTTCCCATCTCTTTCACACAGGAGATAGCTATCTTATCATCTCTTCTGTTGCAGGTGTCATTCCTCTGTTCCAGAGGTACCTGCTGCCTTTCCTCTCAAATGATCTGCCTGATTAGCAAACTCAAAGTGATAGTTCTCAGCTTGTATTTAACTCCAAAGATCTCTGCTTCTCTTTCAAGCCTGAAGAAGGACTTACGTGCTTGAAAGCTTGTCTGTTTTGCTTCTATCAATACTTAAAACAAAAACCAACCAAACAACTAAACCAAGCCAAACCAACAACAACAAACAAACAAACAAACAAACAAAATTCCCTATCCTTCAAAACTTGCCTAGTTTAGGAAGCATACCTACATTTTTAGACAGAGTCAATTATGTAAGTTAAATGTCATAGTAAAAGACTGGGTATTTTTATTCTGCTTGGATACACACTGAAAAATGAAATAAAATCTGTTTTATCCTTTGAAGTAATGACATCCAATATCATATCTTACTACAGGAGTTAAAACAGTGCAAAGATAAATAGAAAGCTGATGTTTATAGAAATACTGTTCTGCAAAAGGCTAAAGGAGATAAAATTCTCTGATAATTGCCTCCTGCTGTCTTACACATATTTAATAAGCCATGTTGGGCCATATTTGAATGACGTAATTTACCATACGCAAATCTTTTAACTGCTCAGATGTGTGCAAAAAGCATTGTGTAAACATCACACAATGATAATCAGTCCAACCACTCATATCTCTTAAAAACATTAACAGTTTTCATTCATCAGGAAATACATTTCTTCCCCTTGTAAATCTCTCTGAACACAAAAACAGTTTGTTAAATTGGACAAAGCCTATGCTTTTAAATAGAATGAATACATCTAAATATATATTTTGTTTTGTTTTGTTTTGTTTTTCCCTAGTGATTGTACTTATTTATTTGGTTTTGATCCAATTTACTCTTTTTTTTTTTTTCCTTTTTTTTTTTTCCTGATTGCTTAAAACTCCGTTATGGTTGGCTTGATTCTGTTCTAATCGTTTGGGTAGCCTGTACTTTGATTCTCAGTGAATTCAGACAGATACGTGCACAACAGTCGTCTGAAGCACTTGTGGATACATAGTTAAGTCTATCTACCAGTTACTATCTAAATGGGGGATATTGATATTGGCTTTGGTAGCAGCGCTCTGTCTGGGCCTCAAGGTTCAGGGCCTGGCAAGGAGGTAAGTGCCAAGCCTCTGGGGAGCAGGGAAAGCACGAATATGGAGCCTTTGTAGTGGCAAGGCACTGTCTTGTGCATTTGTAAAAATGCACAGGGAAGTTCAGAATGGAAAGAAAGCACTGTCTGCAGAGGGTGGCAGATGCCATCTGTGCCATCTTTAGCTACATTCCCTGCACTGTTCGGCCCTGCCAGAGACTTTTCCAAAGAAGGCAAGTGCTCTTCCTGCCCACTTCTCCCTCTGCAGAAATATTTGTTTGAAAGATTTATTGGTACTTACAGAACAGGCCAGCATATAATGCTGTCTAAAGTCATCTATTTTCTACATTTCAAAACACAGTAGGATAAACTTAGGGGGGAGTGAATATAACACTGAACCCCAGCAGTTGCAGCTTAAATCACTTGTACACACCACGGTCAATTCTTTCTTAATGTAGCTGCACTTACTGTGGGGGAATTAGGTTAACTTTGCAACAGAGTATGCCGCCTTACATTTACAGGTCTCGCAGCCTTGGGCATAGGAGAATTGGAATTTAAATACTTTTATAAAAACAACCTAAATATAAGTGCTTGCCCATTTTCTCCTTCCCACCTCCTGCACAAACTGCTTTTCTGAGAGAAAAAAATAGCACTGATTCAAACAGAAATAAGTTGTGTTAGTTGGCACATCCAAATCCACAACATCAAAAAAGATGAGCAACATAGAAATCCTCCTGCCCTTAAATATGGTGAAACTTCAAACATCCCTGAACTCTGCACTGCACCAGCTGATGGTTGGGATGAATCAGAGTAACCATATGGCAGGGAAAGAGCTGCAGTTATGAAGCAGGAGGCTTAATTTGCTAAGCTTAAGAAGGGATGTCAAATAGCCACTAAAATAAATAAGGGGTAAATAAATAAATAATGAAAACTGCCTGAATTCAAGTGAGAAAGAATGTTTTGGGATGAATACACACCCAGGAATATAATACAAACACACCCAGTGCTTTTCTAGTGCTGTGCTCTTCTGCTCTTTTGAGCAGCCGGTCGAACACATTGGGTATATAAATATCCTGCTCTGTGAAGCATTCTGTATCTTGTGCTTGTCATTACAGCAAAAAGAACATGTGCTGGTTTGTTGTGGTAGGGTCAGCTTGCATGCAGTGGTAAATCAAGTGGGTTTTGTGTCCCATTTGGGATTTTTGCACATAGGGATGTATCAACAATCTTATTTCATGAAGACACTAGAGTGCATTATTACCATGACTCTTAATTTACATACAGCCTTTGTTGTTTTAAGATGACAGTGTCCTCTTCAGGGTACTGCTTCAGCAATATCTGGGCTGCTCTCTGGCCATCTAGCTAGTAAAAACACCAGGGAAAGCCTTTGACTTTTTTTTTTTTTTTGGCAAAGAAGACACAGCTTGTAAGAGTAAGCAGGAAGAAGAAACTGATATAGCTCTTTATATGGTCTAAAGCTGCTTGATTTGAGTCCCATCTATTCAGCATCCATTTAAAGAAATAGTACTGGAGTTTTCTATAAACTTGTGAGGAACTATAGTCCTCCCCATTAACTATGTCACTTCACAGAAAGAGTCTAGATGTACCTCTTCTTTGCATTTCCACCAAGTCTTTTTGATACACCTTGTATACAACACTGAATCACATCTAAGTAGCTGAAAGGGATGGTACAGATTCTTCCTATTTCCACTACCAGGGAACATGCTTCCTGAGCCTGCAGAGTATCTCTAAAAGCCCTCTTCTCCCTTATAGTCACACACAAACCACATCAAGGAACAACAAAGCTCCCATTTTCTTCCTGAAGTTAAAGGTATATTGTTCTGCAAGCGCTCAAAAATATTGTCACACATCCAAAACTTTGTCATCTCAGACTATGACTTCTTTTCACATACCATAAGCAAATTTATAGTGTTTTTCAAAGCTGGTGCATGTGCCAATAATTCTCTATTAGCAGAAATATACTCAAAAGAACTCAAGATTTTGGAAACATTTTAATTGCCAAAATGTCCCCTGTTGAATACAGGGCCATAGATACTACGGATCTTTAAGCTGCAGGAAACAATATTTTGGACTGTATTTCATAGAATCATAGAATCATTCAGGTTGGAAAAGACCTCTAAATCATCTAGTCCAACCTTAAACTAGTACTGACAAGTCCACCACTAAGCAATTTAACTAAGTTCAACATCTACATGATTCTTGAAGACCTCCAGGGATGTTGACTCAACCACTTCCCTGGGCAGCCAATTCCAACATTGCGCAACCCTTTCAGTGAAGAAATTTCTCCTAATATCCAACCTAAACCTCCCCTGGTGTGACTTGAGGACATTTCCCCTTGTCTTATCACTTGGTGCTTGGGAGAGAGACTGAACCCCCCACCCTGCTACAACCTCCTTTAAGGCAGTTGGAGAGGTTTATAAAGTCTCCCCTGAGCCTCCTTTTTTCGAGGCTAAATAACCCCAGTTCCCTCAACTGCTCCTCATAACACCTATTCTCTAGACTCTTCACTAGCTTCATAGCCCTTCTCTGGACATGCGCCAGGGTCTCGATGTCCTTCTTGTAGTGAGGGGCCCAAAACTGAACACATTATTTGAGGTGCAGCCTCACCAGAGCCAAGTACAGGGGGACAATCACCTCCCTGGTCCTGCTGGCCACACTATTTCTGACACAAGCCAAGATGCTGTTGGCCTTCTTAGCCACCTGAGCACACTTCTTGCTCATATTCAGCCAGCTATCAACAAATACCCCCAGGTCCTTTTCCATCAGGAAGCTTTCCAGCCACTCTTCCCCCAGCCTGTAGTGCTGCTTGGGGTTGTTGTGACCCACTTGGCCTTGTTGAACCTCATACAGTTGGCCTCGGCCTATCAATCCAGCATATCCAGATCCCTCTGCAGGGCCTTCCTTCCCTTAAGCAGATCAACACTCCCACCCAACTTGGTGTCATCTGCAAACTTACTGAGGGTGCACTCGATCCCCTTGTCCAGATCTTTGATAAAATACATTGAAGAGAACTGGTCCCCAGTACTGATCCCTGGGGGACACCACTTGTGACCAACCTTCAACTGAATTTAGTTCCATTCACTACAAGTCTTTGGGCGCAGCTGCCCAGCCACTTTTTTACATAACAAAGAGTGTACCTGTCCAAGCCATGAGCAGCCAGCTTCTTCAGGAGAATGCTGTGGGAAATGGTGTCAAAAGCCTTACTGAAGTCTAGGTAGAAAATATCCACAGCCTTTCCCTCATCCACTGAGCATGTCATCTTGTCTAGAAGGAGATCAGGTTTGTCAAGCAGGATCCGCCTTTGATAAATCCATGCTGAGTGGGTCTGATCACCCAATTGTCCTGTAAGTGCTGCGTGATGACACTAAAGATGATCTGCTCCATTTGGAGTCCTGTGACTCAAAGCCTCATCTATTCATTCCTGCACAGCAATGTGTGTGACATTTGCTACCAGAAAGGGGTCCAACTAATTTGACATCAGGTGTCTCCCTCATCCTGCTCTGAAAACAGAAACAAACAAACAAACAAACAAACAAAAAAAAACCACCCTCTCATTTACTTTTCATTTTAGTATGATTCAATATCAACTAAATTTTCTCATTCAAGATCTAATGTACTGCTGGTCAATTACAGTCAAAACCAAGTGGCTATGCAGGAGAGCTGCACTGGGAGTGTTTTGCTTTGGCACCCAGCAGTACTTTTTCATTTATTGTAGCAGGACTGTTTGACAGTTACCACAGTAAGTAAGATCACATACAGCATCTTGACAAGAACCCAGAAAGCAAATTCTATGGTGTTTAATTAAGTAACCCTCCCACCCACACCACACTTTCTGAGGAAAAAATCATCCAGGAGATTTAAAAAATTTTTTTTTTGGATCAATTTATCTTTAAGCTCTAAATTGAAGCTAAATGGTTAATTAATCATTGATTACAAATCTTCTGTAGTACATTGAGTTTGTTGTGTTTAACTTTAGGAGGGAAAAAGAATCTGAAAGTCAAGTGAGAAGAAAATACCAGTAACATTTCTATGAGCCAACAGGGGATTTACAAAACATTCTTTTGTTCTATATGCCAGTATCCAGCCATAATTAACATGTTCTGAAAATAATAAGACAATCTCTTAATTATTTATATTTGCGTACTTGATTATTCGTTAGAATGTGTTGGTTGTAACTTTAAAGATGAAACTCAAAAATTTACTGCTACCAAACCTATTCAGGTAATGGATCAATGGATCAAAAAATGGATCAATGTAAGCACAAACATCCTTTTCTGCATGCAGAGGACAGTATGGAAAACAAAAAGAGAGCAGTCGAAGATGTAATAGACTGAATTTATAAAACAATACATGTACATTAGTTGTATTTGTTAAGGCTCTGAGCCTGCAATCATTTATGCCAAGGGACTATTTGGAGTACATAAAGTCTTTTAGTATCTCAGCCTATGCTTTTGAACTCAATATTTTGTGTTGAACTCAAACATTTTGGTGCCTGTTGCAGAAATGAAAAAATGTAGCAGTGTATATATAGGTAACAAACTATTTTATTTTATTTCATTTTATTTTATTTTATTTATGTATTTTATTTTATTTATTTTATTTTATTTTATTGTATATTTTTATTTTATTGTATATTATTTTTCTGAACAAGGTGTATCTTCAAGACGCCTAGTCTCATCATATACTTTTTACATGTAGGTTAGGTCCTTGGCTGGCATAAAGCAATACAGCTCTGCTGAAGTAAATGACTCTTTTCCAATGCATATGGAGTGAACTTTTAGCTCTGAAAGCAGATTCAGGACAGCAGAAAATACAGCAATTGAAATTCCCCTGCAAGAAGAGGTAGATCAATCACCACAGAAAGAAAGAAAGAGGCCCAAGTCTCAGGAGAGATGATTTAAGACTATATCAAAAGAGGGCTATAGTACATGGAAGGAAAAGATGGACATGTCTGAACAGGGCACCTTCTCATAATTAAACATGATCCAGAAATTTGGCATTTCTCTGTGTATGTTCTACAAGGAATTAACTTGGGAAGTCTACTGGGAACCTCTTTACCATACAAGAGGATTAGATGTCTATGAAAGGTCCACATGCCTGCCTGTCGTTTTCTGCTCAAGGTACTGCTGGAGGAATCTCCTTTTAATGTGGGAGCACTCACCTACATTTTGCTGAAAATGCAGGCCTAGTTTAGTATTCTGCCTCCTGTGATTCAACTCCACCTCTTTATTGCCCAATCGAGAAGCATAGCTATCAGGCTTTCTGCTTTTCAGAGGGGTGTCTGTGTAAAACGGTGTTTTCCGCTCCTTATGTTGGCTTTATGCAGAGGAGACTACAGCATTCATTTCGCCAGAAAAACAGAGTGAAAACATTTATGACCTTCTCTCCTAATGGCAGTCACCCTGGATAGTTAATGCTAAGTGTTGTACAGCAGCTGGGGAACAAACACAGGTTTTCTGGGTAAGCTTATTCTCTCTCTCTCTTTTTTTTTTCTCTCTCTTTTTTTTTTTTCCCACATGAAACAATCACTTGATAAAACTGTGAAAGTTAAAGCATAAGAGCTTATGAAGTACATTACCATGCGTGATTTCATCTAATGACTCATTCAAGCAGAGTAGCAATTTGTAAAATGCAATGTTTAATCTGTTGGTTACTAGAAAGAATTCAGTCAGATTCTAGACAATATTAATGAATTAATGCTCTTTTAAATTCTTACTTAATGTTCACTCTTCAGGCAGTGGCACTTAGCTCTGAGTGGGTGTTTTAGGTGGGGCTGAATTTCAACCTTACTTTGGACTGTGGTATTGAATATTTATTCACTTGTTTCACTGGGCCCACTTGGAGAATAAGGTCTTAGTGGAGGGCACCAAAACCAGACTCTGCTGAAGTTCACCTAGTGGCTGAGAATAAGGATTCTACTGAAAAACACCCATGTCTTGTAACACAAATTTATAAGGATTCTTCTGAAAAACACCCACCTCTTGTAACACAAATTTAATCTTAGTTGTCCTTCCAATTTAATCATCTATTTTTCACCATTTCTGATGATCAGTCTATAATAAATTAATGGTGGAAAACAATCAGAAGATAGCCTTGCAAACACCGAATGCTCACGTGAAATATTCTGTAACATTTACCCTTATCTGCTTATTAATAAGAAAAAAAATGGTGTAATCTTAGAGCCTCAGTTTCTTATGAAGATGTTACATTCTGGTGGTAATGATGCATCATGGTACTTGCTGCTGGAAGTTATGAATTCAAATGCTGCAGGCGTTTTCTGATCAACTGGATTATGTCTGTGATTTATTGTTATTGTGATGTACTGATGTTTGAAATCTCTTATTAATGTATTCAATGTAAAATGAAAGGCTGAGTGATGACGGCAGTCCAGCAACCAGAGACTGAAAATCAGAGGAATTCTGAAGCAGAGAGGAAAGGCTGTCGACAAGATATCTAAAATCTCAAATTTTAGGGCTAGGTGCTGCAAAGTCTCCTGTCTATGCAACCAGACCTAGATTTCCTCCTAATGTTTTTAAGGAAAGTGTTGTAGTAAGAGGTGACAGTTGATCTAAATACTTTTTACTCATACTTTCTCATTCTGCTTCACTCCCAGACCCAGAAAGAGGTGTTACACACAGTGTGTACACAGTGTGCATAAAGCAACAGAAACACCGCTACAGGTCTTCACTGAATTATTAGTGTTGTTGTGTGGAGCAAAGAGGGATCTCACTAGGGTTCACTACTGAAATAAGGTAAAAGCATTTGTTCTTTGCCATATAGCTTATTACAGTCTATTTTTTGCTCATTTTTGCAGGGTATTTTTGCTTGTATTGTATTTAATTATTTTGAAACTATGTGTATTTTTGTATGTTTGCTGTTATCCAAAACTACAATATAAGGGAAACAAAGCGACAGAGCATTAAAACAATAAATAACATCTAACAGATCTCAGAGAGAACAGACATTGCTTTTACAAGAATGAAAGGGGAGATACAGACATTGAACAGAAAATAGAAGGAAGATTCTTATGATGGAGTTTAAAACAAGGATCAAGAAAGTGATGGTGGGAGCAAAGAAGTCAAAAAAGTTGAACTTGAAAGTGAAAGCAGTATTTAGGAACAACAACAGATAAGAAAATATGCCAAGGTCATTTGACAAGAATGAACCAAGAAAGACAAGACAGGAAGCGTTTGTTTGAGCACAGCAATTTCTATGATGTTGAAGGCTTTAAAACAATAACAGTAACAGAAATGAAGCCAATAAAATGAGAAAAATAAAAACAAGACACATGAAACAAAAGATACAACACCACTTAACCATGCAGTCCAGTCATGGCTGATATAAAGTAGAGGAAGAAAGACATTGAAAAGGCCATTGAATGAGCTGGCCTTCAAATGAGTGGAATATCACTCTGGCTGGCTTTTATACTTTGCTGTCTTGAAATAAATGTTTTGAACTGCAATGTTTTGGATAGGGTAACCCCAGGAATTATCACCGGAAGAAAGTGTTGAAGGAAGAAAGTTGTCTCCAAAGATGGAAATACACAAAGTTTCATTGTAGTGGCCTCTGGCAAGCTACAACTAGAGTAAGCAAGTAAAAATAGAAGAGCAGATAAAGAAAGTAAACAGATTAAATAGAAGAATAAAGCAAATAAATGCAATAATTAGAAAAGCACAGATGCTCATTCAGAAACATACGTGTGCATAGTTGTTTTGTCTCCACTGAAATAGTAGGCAAAGCAAGAGATTTTGAAATGTATTTATATGAGAAGAGGTACAGCTTTTTTGAAAAAGCTGCCTGGCAGTACATCTGACTTGCAGATAGTTTAGAAATGATGATAATAAACTGTGAATGTGTTTCTGGCCAATCTTGATCTCTGGTAAGGATGTATGGCTAGAGTTTTTGTTTGAAAGTTTTGTCTGGTTAAATCCTTATAAAGAAATAATATTCTGTATGTGAGTACAGAACACAGGAAATCCTGAAATACTGAAAAGAAAACACACTGCTGTTTATCAGTTGTTCCAGCAAAAAAGATTACACAAATATTTAATGTAGCATTGTATGCTACTCTCAGTACAAGCAAGGCGCTACACAGAACTCTATGTACTTCCTGTATGTGCTGAAGAGAACTAATAAACAGATTTCCAAAACCACATGAATGCACTGCTATAGTTTTGGAACTTACGATCAAAGTATAAGCATATCATTTCCAGACTATTCCTTATATTGTGATGCAAAGAACAAGCTTTTCCCTTTTCTTTGAGAGCACTGTTTATGCCAAACCCCCAAGTAACTTTGGTCAATGGCCTTTGAATACTCTCTAGTGTAGTGCCTAACATGATGCTGATTTTACATTTGTTGGAATAATAACACAAAGAAATCATAAGAGGCTTTCTAAGTGAAATGATAGCTCCACCCATCTGGAAATAGTTATAAGGTTTATATATGCACTTCTGATTTTACTAGAGTGTCCCTATCAAGCATTCAGTGCAAAACTCAAGAGTACAAGAATAATCTGCGTATGTTTGCTTCTCTGTAAGTGTGACACAAACAAGAACTTTTACATGCCTCTTTTTTTTTTTTTTTTCGAAATGGAAAAAATCTTGAGTGTTTTTGCAGTCAATGGTAGGAGACTAAGTAGTCTGTCTGTGCTGCCAGCCAGCACATCTCTTTAGTACTTCACATGAAAAGTATCACCCAATCTGTGGGTGCTGGCTGATATCCTGCGGCATCACTCAGTAGCCAACGTTTCTACCTGACCATTCCCCTTCCCTCACTCTTTGCAGTGAAGACTTTACCTTCAGACATTGACATCCCATTGGGACTAAAACCCCATAATTTCTATGGGCCTTAATTTTTTTATTTTTATTTTTATTTTTTCCTGAGCACTACTGTTCTCTCCTCCAGAACTTTTGGTGAGACGCTTGCTTGCTTCTGAAGAGCTCATGGTCCAGTGTAGTCAGGGCAGTCCTGCAGGAAGTGAGACAAAAGTCTGAGAGGGCCTGATTCAGAGCCTTAGACTTCAGTATCACCCATCCCACATGAGAGTAGGAAATTCCAAGTAACTCACTTCCTGGCTAGACAATCCTTCTTACTCTCTGAGTAATGATGAGTTTTATCCTAATATATTGAACAAGGCAATCTGTAGCTGAGAAATTTTCAGAAGACAGAAAAATCATTTTGCAGTTCTGTTTACGACATCTGGACTTGTTGATGCTCAGCTTAGTGGCAAACTTTTTGCTGATGTTTTTCTTGCTGGCCAGTTCTCCATTGACAATACTTCTGGAGCGCTGAACTTGTGACTGTGTCTGCTTGTCTTCAGCTGAACTTCTGGTTAAATCAACTGTACCTATTTTAAGCCAGAATTAACTTGTAAGGGATGGGTAGCTGCTGACAACTAAGTCATTCAGACATGCAATCCATTGACTCCTGTCCTCAACACAATTGTTTGCTGCCCTCTGAATATCTCCCTGAAAGTTAAAAGTGGATTGAATCTGCTAGGCTTCACTGTACAGTATTGGATCTGAATTTCCTGTATCCATTTCCATTTGAATCAGCAATCCTAACAATGAGGTTACCCAAAGCTCCCGAGGGGAACATGCCAGGGTGAGATACAAAGCCTCATTGAGAAGAAGTTATCAATTAGCAGATTCCCATTTGCTATTCAAGCTGCACTAGAAAGTAATTAAATTTAAGCAGTCCTTCATTCAAAGCTGCAGGGGCAAGTAAATAAACTCAACAGAAGCCACAGCTATTAAATGAAGACATATGGCCCAGGTAGTCAATGGCCGTAAAAGACTCCTGAGAAAAGAAACTCTTTCAGCTTATGGTTGAGGAGGAAGCATAACAGTGGACTCTGACCAGAAAAAAACTTGCTCTAGATTTTGGAAGCACTTGCTGACAGCATTGTAAAGTTGAGTTTTGTTCTTAACAAAGGTCTGGGGTTATAAAAAACACTATGTAACATCTGCAAGTTGACAGCACTTATTCTCTGTTTACAGGATGACTTTTCCTATGAGTTACAAGTAAACCATTAGTTTACAATGTCAACGAATTAAATGGAACTCTCCAAAACACGTTAACTGTTATGGTGTGGGTATGCATAGT
This sequence comes from Cygnus atratus, assembly GCF_013377495.2. Taxonomy (NCBI): domain Eukaryota; kingdom Metazoa; phylum Chordata; class Aves; order Anseriformes; family Anatidae; genus Cygnus; species Cygnus atratus. The sequence goes on along the minus strand of NC_066365.1, from coordinate 12,859,111 downwards.
ATGCATAGCCATGCAAAATAACTTCTCTTTGCTGATGCCAGTGGAAGGCAGGGAAATAAATGTTTTTAACACAACATTTTCATTTCATTTGGGTCAAAGGTATCCAAAGTGCTTTTGTTGAAATCACCTTGGCATTACATGATATTCCAAAGGGACAAGATAAAATTTCACTAGTGCCAGGAGTACCTCTGTGGTTTATGAGTAGCTGGGATAACACTGCAGGAAACTTATGCAGCTTTTCATGTTGCATATACAAATTTGACAATGTGGGGTCATGTATATTAGGTTCTCTTGAGCATAGCAGTATGAACAAAGTCATACTGTGTTCTTTATTCTACTTTTTCTCTGTTATCAAACTTTTAAAATTACACTGAAAACATTTGTTTTAGGACCTTTTCATGTGGAATTTGCATATTTATGGAAAAATTGCCTTTTCTTTATCATCTCCAGATTTATGTCCGCTTTCCTCTATCTAAATTTTTGAATGTGGACTCCTGTCCTTCTACAGTACATATCTCCGTAAAACTGGTTTCAGGGATATTTTCAACCTACATCTGTTTTCTACAAAAATAACAACATTTGTTGTTTTTAGCTCTGTCTCAAGGTTGGATCCTACTTATGTTTGTGATCAAAATAGGAAGCAAAAAATTTATCATGCTCCTTATTCTTGTACACTCTTGACTGAATTTTTAAGGCTCTTTATGCTCTCTCTGTTTTGCTTTGACTCCGTGATTTGTGATTTGGTAATCTAGTTCACTGAGCACCGAGCTTTCTCTCCAACATGTTGAGACTGATCTGTCTCTATCTTATAGATTGACACCATTTTCCCTTTTTTTTTTCCTAAGCCTCAGTCAAGATCTTCTAATTGTCTTTTCTGTATGACTCCTCAGAAATCCCCCAGAAAATAAGCTTGCTTTTCTTTCTCTTAACTAGGCTGTTAAACAAGTATAATGGCACTGTCTTGATAATGTTAAAACAAAAAGTCCTCTCTGCTCATCTTTTTCTCTCGAACTTCAGTTAATTTTCCTACTTAAACAGCTCCTGAATTTCTGAGCCTCTCCTCACTACCTTCTCCCCAGTGGTTCTATTTCTTACGATTAGGCAGTGATCTTTTGTGGAAATCCTCACATTTCAGCATGTAATAAAAATAAGTATTCATCAAAGTAGTAGGTTTAAAATACAATAGTGATAAAAATTGTTTAAAAGGGGTAAGAATGTAGATTTGTCTCCTAGTTAGTCTAATTAATGCTGGTACTGTTGATAGTACCTCTGGGAACAGATTTCCTGGCAAAAAGAAAGATATTGTGTGAGGTTCCTGGCCTATCCTTGTAACTTGATGGCATATTACTTGGAGTTCGACCTCCATTCCTCTACGTATATTTGGGCTGAAACCTCTAGATGGTTCAACCTGTAGCTTTCCAGAGCCCATCTGTAGATCAGCCCTCAGTACTATGTCCAGCTGCCATATAGTATCATCGCAAAAGACAAAGTCAGGGAATCCATGAAGCTAAAGCAACATGAAAAACAAAGGAAATCCTACTTCACTCTCTCCTAGAGCAGAGTCAGCTACCAGAAAATACCGGTATCTTTTGGCTCAATCCTGCTGCCATCATCAAGGTCCATAGGAAAATAGAATGAAAAAACCCCAAAGCACACAACATTTAGCCTGACCTTTCAAAACAACACTTTTAAAAAGGTGGTAACAGTTTCAGTCTTAGCACTACAGCTATAATTGTGCACATGCCTCCACATTAAACAGAAATCAGAGGAACCATTAAAACTCGGGTATAGATGTCAACCTTCTGGTGGACGTTTATCATTTATATGTTTTTTTTTTGGAGGGGGGGGGGATTCAAACAATTGTTTCTTTTATCTGAAATCCTCCAGATCTGTAATGCCTTGAAATGTTTAATATATTTGACATGATGTATTATTCTGTGTCACTCTGTTACACAGGATGCTTCCTTACATTGTATGACAGTGTCACAGGGGGAAAGATATCAAGGGGAAGTATCAAAAAGGCAATATGCTTTTGATTTCACCAGGGCAGCCAGAATATGATGCAAGGAAAGGTGCATTGTATGTGTGATAGTATGTAGAGTAAGGTCTTTACAGTAGACAGGGAAAGGAACAATTTTGGGGTGGCTGTTCTACAGATCAGAATCTTTAAAATGATCATTCTCCATGGTCAGGACCCAGATATTTAGGACTGCTCAATGTAGAATCATAGAACAGTTTGGGTTGGAAGGGACATTAAAGATCTAGCTCCACCCCCCCTGACATGGGCAGGGACACCTTCCACTAGACTGGGTTGCTCAAAGCTCCATCCAATCTGTCCTTAAACACTTCCAGGGATGGGGTATCCACAACTTTTCTGGGTAACCTGTTCCAGTGCTTCACCACCCTCAGAGTAAGGAATTTCTTCCTAAAATCTAATCTAAATCTACCCTTTTTCAGGTTAAAGTCATTACTCCTTGTCCTACCACTTCAATCCCTTATATAGAGTTCCTTCCCAGCTTTCTTGTAGGCTGTTACAAATCGCCAAACCAGGATGAAGAGATGGATGAGGTGTTCTATAAGCAGCTGGTAGAAGTCGCTCAATCACCCGTGCTTGTCCTCATGGGGGACTTCAACTTCCCAGACATATGCTGGAAATACAATACAGCCCTGAGGAAGCAGTCTAGGAGGTTCCTGGAGTGTGGAAGACAGCTTCCTGACTCAGCTGGTCAGTGAGCCTACCAGAGGGAGTGCCCTGCTAGACCTGCTGTTCATGAACAGAGAAGGGCTGTGTTGAGAAGGGCTTTCCCAGAAAAGGGGGGTGTCGATCTGCCGGAGGGTAGGAAGACCCTGCAGAGGGACCTGGTCGATGGGCAGAGGCCAGTGGGATGAGGTTCAACGTGGCTAAGTGCAGGGTCCTGCACTTTCGCCACAACAACCCCATGCAATGCTACAGGCTTGGGGCAGAGTGGCTGGAAAGCTGTGCAGAGAAAAAGGATCTGGGGGTGTTGGTCAATGCTCGCCTGAACGTGAACCAGCAGTGTGCCCAGGTGGCCAAGAAGGTCAACGGCATCCTGGCTTGTGTCAGGAATAGCGCAGCCAGCAGGAGCAGGGAGGTGATCGTCCCCCTGTACTCTGCTCTGGTGAGGCCACACCTCGAGCACTGTGTTCAGCTTTGGGCCCTTCACTACAAGAAGGACATCGAGGCCCTGGAGTGTGTCCAGAGAAGGGCTACGAAGTTGGTGAAGGGCCTGGAGCACAAGTCGTGTGAGGAGCAGCTGAGGGAGCTGGGGTGGTTTAGTCTGGAGAAGAGGAGGCTCAGGGGCGACCTTATCGCTCTCTACAAGTACCTGAAAGGAAGGTGTGGGGAGCTGGGGTTTGGTCTCTTCTCACAGATAACTAATGATAGGACTAGAGGGAATGTCCTCAAGTTGCACCAGGGGAGGTTCAGGTTGGAAATGAGGAGACATTTCTTCTCACAAGGAGTGGTTAGGCATTAGAACAGGTTGCCCAGGGAGGTGGTGGAGTCACCGTTCCTGGGGGTGTTTAAGGAAAGGTTGGACGTGATGCTTAAGGACATGGTTTAGTGGGTGACAGTGGTAGTGGGGTGATGGTTGGACCAGATGATTTTAGAGGTCTTTTCCAACCCTAATCATAATATGATTCTATGATTCCTTTCTTTAGTAAGTATAACTAAATCTCTTTCTTTGCTGCATACAGTACATTTCACAACTTCAACTGAAGCTTTCAAGAATGATGGTGACCTAGAAAATGATTTGTTGAATAGTACAAATGCATCAGTTTTAACTACGGTGCATTTGGACTGCTCTATGACACTTTTTTTTTTTTTTTCCCAGATAAAATGTTTTTACAGTTGGAAGGAGCAGTGCATGCCTGGGATTTCTGGCATTGACCTTTCAGCTTGGCAGACCTTTGGTTTGACTCTGAACATGCAGAAGTGCCAGTCAAATGTTAACTGCAGACCTGCTATTCTTACTCAATAAATCTAAACGCTTGAGAATTCCTGTGAAGGTACTGCCCACACACAGAAAATCAGACACTTCACACAGGGTTAGATGGAAGCATGAAGCACATGCACATATTTCTAGCTAGGAAATGCTAGGAGAAAATGTGTGGCTGCTTCACCATACTCTAGGGTCACCATCTGTTTGCAGTGTAAATACAGGAGTTTTGTTATCTTTGCCAATGCACAAAAACAACCCAGTCAAACTACTGAAGGAGAGGGGTTTTTAATTGGTTGTGTCTCTTATCAGGTAGTATGATTAGTATTATTTTGGTTTTCAGTTTCCCAAATGTCCTTTACTCATCACTGAAGGTAGTGGGACACCTCCTATCAATTAACAACTGCAGGAGTGCATGGCTCTGTCCTTCACCCCCAGCTCCAGGGTATTTTAGTTACCATCCTGAAAACTGCCTATTACAACTGCAGAGTAGCTCCTTGTCTGAGTCTCCACCTTTTAAACCCAACAAATTATTTCTTTTAGTGAGCCCAGCTACCCTCCTGGGTCTTTCAAAGACCTAGTGCTTTTTGAACTCAGGCTTTCCCAAGGTCTGATTTTTTCCATGTGTGAATGTCTCTACTGCCAAAAAAGGCCAATTCTACAACCATGACTCTGCATGATCTGGCCTTCTCCCAGCATCCTTGTTCCTAGCGTTTATTTGCAGAAATATCTGCGCAAGAACATGCTTGCAGATGTCAGAAACGCTATGCAGAGTGTACTGTTACTATCTGTATATTTAAAAAGAGCCCTAAATCCCTTAAACAGACTTATTCATTTATTTTGCCCTTAAAGTTTCTATTTTCTCTATGTGAATAGCACATACTTGATACATGCAATTTTGTTACCTTTTCTTACTGGTATAATAAAGTTGTATTGAGCTTTGTAAAAAAAAAATATATATATATATATATGAAATATAATGAATGTTAATTCTGTTTTAGAGTAAACCTGTTACAATTTTAATCCTATTTTATCAAGTTGACTCTTAAAGCTTGTTTATAAAAAGTCATTCTGGTTTCAAATTAGGCATGCAAAATTCTTAGGCAAAATAAAAACAATTAAAAGGCAGAAGAAATAGGCTGGTTTTGAATGATACATGTTAGGTCAGAACAAACACGCCAGTTTCAGACATCACTGTAAAAAAAAAAAAGCTATAACTTGACAAGGGAGTGGTTAATCATATTTCTTACTAGGCTTTTCAGTTAGCTTTCCAAATGAATTTGATAATGACATTGAAAAAGTTATACTGAGAGGGCACAGCAGTGTGACACAGATAGTTTTGTAGGTCTGTTGTCACCAAAATACGTAGCTACTTCACTTTGCAGGTGCGAATGCTGTTTGCAGAACTGTATCCATCTGTTAAATGAAAACATCTCTGAATGAAATGGATCCCAATGTAAATTGTTTTAAATACCCATATAAATAAATGCTTGTATGCTCTTGTAATGTACCACTATCTAGGAAAAAAAAATCCTCATTCTGTAAAGCTTTTTTTTCATGTGCTTAATATCATGTCTCCCAGGTGAGACATTTTAAGATGGATTTTGAATTACTACAGTAAATTATAGAATGGAGAGATGTGCAGAAGACATACTTTAGATAACCTCTGCAGACCAAGACTAGGCTGTGATTTAAATCAACTTGGATAGTCAAGTGACAATTGTGTAATCTGCCTTTTGACAAACTTAAAACCAAGATAAGCATCATATACGTAGATTCAGATCTCGCCCCTAAAATCGTTGACCAGCACCCACAAAAGATTCCCAAATAATCAAATTCAACACCTTAATTAATCCAAATATAAGCTTCTATTCTGAATACACCAATACAACTACCTCATTCCAAGAAGATAGTACCGAAAAATTGTAGGAACTAAAGCACAGATGTGAGTTCGGTAAAGAAAAATGATTATTAAAATCCAGGTAAAGTTTATGATAATAATTCCAAAATAATCCTAAATATTTCTCTTTGAATTTTGCAGAAATGTCCTCATTTACTTTCAGTATGATCAGGACAATTTTCCATTTAAAGCTAACTTTACAATAAAAATGAAAGAAAATGACTAATAAAGTTAAAATAAGTTTCAATTATCATGAACAAAGTCTGTAACTACACTGTGAAAGAACAATTTAATATTTCTTCAAAAAATAAAATTGTCTGTTAAGAGGAAATACCTAAGGGCTTGCTTCTGACAGGTGCTGAGTGCCTCACAGAAGAAGCTCAGAAGCTGTCAGTATCCTACTCAAAATGTATGATTTTCACAGAAGAGCAGAATAACTGTGAAAGCACATTTCTAACCTCAAATAAACACTAGTTTACCAACTTCACTTTCTAAACTAAACAAAACCAAAAACTATTACTTATGCTTAAAAGACTTTTTTCTTTTTTTTTTTTTTAATTTAAGTTTTGAATTTATGGACAGGAATGTGCTTAATGTTAAGGAAAAATTAAGTTTGTTTGCTTTTATTTTCAGTTTCTCATCACGGAAACTGGAGAAACTGAAAAATTCTCATGAAATGCTAATTCATCTGCATCTTGACCCAAACTCAGGATATGAATGAGATGCAATGTGAACATTTCTTTTGCCATCAGTCTGTTTCAGAGTAAGCCTCTGGCTAACTGAGTAGGATCTCCCTCCAAACTTCTCCAGACCTGTTGCAATCTGAGCTACAATCAAATGCTAACCTTAAGAACTCCCAACTTTTGCCATAGCCTTGGTTAAAAGGTTATTAAAATGCTAGTGAATACTGCTGAAAGATGACAACTTCAGCCATGAAAATCAAATTATCATCATTACTCTTTACTTTACGCTTATGAAAATCAATGAATTAATCATGTCTTCAAGTTTGTGCTTTAAGACTTTCACTTCATTTGAGCTACAACTTTACTATGACCAAAGCATAATTGTTTTCAGATTGCCTTTGGAATCATTTTTACATGCTACCAAGTAAAGTCTCAAATCCAAAATATTTTTGTGTACTCATATGTTTGTTTGTTGCACTACTTTTTGTAAACTGTAGAAAATAAACTTCAGATTGCTTTGATAGATTATATCAAAAAATTTATGCAGGGGGAGGTATTCAAGCAGATCTTTTTCTCCCTCAGATTAGATATGAATTTCTTAGAAAATCTTGATTTTCTATGCATGAGACAAGGTAAAGAAGAAAATTAACACAGCTTAACACGTTCTGTTTAAATTTCAGTCCTTAATTTTATGCAGACTACCATGTAAACACAGCTAAGTATAATAAGACAGAGTATTGCTGAAGACTATTAAGGTTTTTGTGTACACGAGAAAATTAATTGGCACTAGAATAACTGTGGGGGAGCTATACCTTAACAACTCCCTGCATATATGATTCTGAAATAAAAGTGATTTTATTCTGGAGTGATTATTCCCCTTTGGAAGAAGAGTAACTATTCTGGAATAAAATCACTTTTATTCTGGAACTGAATGTCCGCACTAGGGAGTTATTCCAGAATAGTTAAATTGTACCAAAACAGCTATAATGGAAGTTATTATGGAATAGCTCTACCGGTTAATTTCCCCCGTGTAGTATAGGCCAAAGTTTGAATTGCACCAGAACGTATTATACATAATTATGTGATCGATTGCTGTAGAGTAAGAGGGGTTTTAAGAGAGAATAACTCCCATTTAAGGCCATTTCTCCTACTCCTCCTCCCCCAAAATGTAAAATCCCAGATAATTAAGTACTGCAGCTTAGAAAGCTTTGAGAAAATAAAAAAACTGAATGGGTTCCAGATCAGGACATTAAATTACTGTCGCAAGTTCTACCCAAATTAGAAGGACCGTCTGCAATTGGCACTACCTTGTTTACTGTCTCATACATCTGTCATCCATATCATGTTGTCCTCCTCTACATTCGCAGTGACAGCTGTCATAGTATTCAGGAAACAAAAACATCTTGCATCTGTTCTTGGTAAACTATGGCTGTTTCAATAGGTTTTGCTGTATGTCCTGTAAAGTGTGAAAAATCAGGAAACATCATTTGAATTTGCTTTTCTGAAGGAAGCCTTTCACTCTGTGCCTCATCTAGCTAATGAGGAAGAGAGAAGGAAAAGAGATGGATCTTATAGCATTTAAAAACAGGTACTTAGCAGTAATAAAATAGAATAAACTACGGGCTGTAGATAAGACAGATGTCAGCACAGTAGGTAGAAAATATAGTGGGGATAAGCTTGAGGGATTTTGTCAAGCCTCTACCTAAGGCTTTTGTTGCCCTTTCAGCTGTAGGAGGTGGGTATCAGGGTGAGGTCCAGGATTTGGACTTTATAAACTGACCTACACTATTAAGGCTGTGGAAAGCATTTTAAAACAAGAAGTATTCACTTGCACTCCAAGAGCTTATTCCAGTTTGAGGTGGTGTATACCAGCCCCAGCTCAAATGTGTGCCAGGTCCCCTGACTCCCCAGCTGTGTTAAATGGGCAGTACTGGGATGGGTATGGTCCCATGCTGCAGAGTTCTGGCATGGCTCTGGAAGCTACTGAGAGACACTGATTTCCGTTAGATACACTGAAAAACAGCAACTCAAAGAAAAGGTGGGTGGGGGGAGAGACTAGGAGCTTGGTGTATCTGTGCATTATCACCCTGGAGAAAAGGGCGTTGCAACAGGTTGTTCCTGGATCTGAGATCTAGGTGTTTTGGCTGGCAGTGCTGTGCAGAGGCTGGCTTACCCCCATCTGTCAAAATCTGCCCCAGTGAGTTCTACTCCCTGTCACTCCTCCTCTCTTTCCTGGAGCCAGTGTAGGGCGCTGAGGACATGAACTTCTGTTTCTCATCCCCTTCCCCAGCTCATGCTCTGACACAGAATTTCTCCTTTTTGTGCAAGATAGATAGTCTAATCCTTGCTGGTTATTTGGCATTAAGCCTTTCTTTTGCTTGCTGGCAACCCCCTTGCAGTATGTTGACGTTTTCTTGAGAAGTAATATTTGCTGGCTGTTATTATTTTTAGTGAGAATGAGCACTATAAAGGAATGAAATCTCACTTGCAAGAGAGAGACACTTATAAATATGATGAATGTTTTATTCTGGAAGTCACATTCTCATCTGCTCCCAGGTGTTTTCCAAGTAATTGGATTAATCAGATTAATCCTGCAAGACCAAGAACCTGTGACTTTCATGATGGCTTCTTTAAAATTAAGTCAACAAGAGCAATTTAGTTATCAACAAAAGGATGTATAATCTTGTTGCTGGAATGACTACTACTTTTGCCCAGGTAAGGGACTGGGAAGGCCTTCAAAGCTACAGGGAAAAAAAAAAATCAATGCAGTGGCACCCAGGTTGGGCTGGTCTGTTAATCCATGGTACTATTAAAAATAGGAAGCTAGGTGTGCCTCGTGGTCATCAGGAAACTTTTGAAAATTTAAGATCAAAGTCAAGTAAGATCTTCAGTAAGTACTGAATCGTGTTACCTGGCACTGGAATTAAAGTGGTCCAATTATTCCAAATGGGAGCTGCTGAGTGTTGAGCCCTTTGGAAATCTCACTCACCAAGTAGCCTGATAAGTGAAGAAGTCTGATCCACAGCATATATTAAATTTCACTTCAGTTTTTGTCCTCTTTATACTTGTCTCACTATGTGTACAAAATTTTGGGTGTTCATATTCCTTTCTGCATTCCTCCTCTCAGAAAGTCAGGTAAATTGCACATGGACTTTCCCAGCAGTGTTCTAACATGACATTTATCAAAAATGGATGATCTATGTTGCAACTTTAACTATTATTTCTCAGGTACTACTTCAGGGTGAATGTACCAGAGGGAACTACTGTGCAAAGCACCTGCTAGGAGGCTGGGATGGATGGGCAAGTGAAAAGACTGTACAGAATATAGGTGTGAGAGAAAAAATATTTCTAACTATGTATCCACTTCTAATTTATTATCTGGCTTTTCCAGTAACCTGATCTAAGGAATTTTTCAAAATATGTATTGACACTGAACAGGGCACAAAGATGGTATTTCATCATGAAAACATTGCATCTTCAGTTTTAAGACTTTGATACAACTTTAATACTGAATTTACAGTTTTAGTCTTACATTAAGACACTAGAAATTTAGTGTGATTACACAGTCTTCAGCTTATTAAGTGTCCTTGCTGCATATGTCTACTACTTCTGGGATGTCAGGCAGCAACAACAGGTAAGAAGGCAAACCACAGCAGTCATACATTAACTGATCACCAGATTAAAAAGGAATAGAGTAACAGGCAATACAGATCATATGAAGTAAGTGGCTTCCAGCGCATGACCTTGCTAGCCAGCCTTCCCATTGCTAGAGAAACGGAATTCCTGTAACTAATGCAGTGGCTCATCAGTCTCCACTCCATTTTGTTTGTTTTCTCAGACCCTCTTTTCTAATGCATTTTTTCCTTTTAAATTACAATATTGTTAACACTGAATAAAAATTACCTTATGAAATATTTAAATATTTAACTTACTTTAATCAAACAGTAGATATATTGCCTCTTCTTAAATGTCCTTGTCATGAAGGAATTCAAGTGAGTCACTTCTGTTTCATCTTTAGCTTCTCTCCTGAGAAACTCCAAGTCTGGGACTGCTTGTCTCTTTTTTTTTTTTTTTTTGCTACAGTGTTATTCAGGTCTTTGTTTCATATAGTCTTGCACCTCTAGTTTTACCTTCTCCCATCCACAGAAATCAAGAGGATGATGTGCCACCTTTCTGTACCGACATAGAAGGGGCAACAAAGAGTGAATGCTGTATGCGGTCTTCTGGTTTAAGCAAAACAGGGTCTATGTACACAGTATGGTGTTTCTGAAGCTACAGTCAGATCCAGAGAAATCACTCTTTCCGCACCATGGCTGATTACCTGGCACCTGCTATTAGGTTCCCTTCAACTGTGTGGTAGCACTGAAGTTAATTTGCCATTTTACACCAACCTAACATGCTGGTCCCAAATCCATGGTAACTTGGATTACCATCTTACTCCAAAAATGTACCATTGAGAAGTGATCCAACAGATTTCATAAAGTCAAAATATTCAAGACTACAGGGTCTGCTATGATCTTTCAGTATAACCCCCAGCACCAAACAGACCATACTGTTTATACTTCTCCTTGGACTATGTCTTTTCAAGGACCAAGCAACTGCCAGGAAAGCAAAACAAAATGCTACATGCTGGGCATTCTTCTCCAACTGACTTGATTACCTCTTTACCCATAAGCCACAAATCTGAGGACATTTGGTTTCTGCCCTTTACGAGCCTCTCAATTAACAAAAACAGATTTAAGAAGGACAGCACTCTTTTCAGGACAAATTTTGATAGATGCTAGAACATTAAATGTCAAACAGAAGAGAAATTTCTCATTGGGGTCATTTTCTATTATATTGTATTGCGCAGTGTGACTGCTTATCTCAGGTTGCAGAGGTTATTTGCTGCAGGGAAGGCTGAGAATGTCGTTAGTGCACTGTGCCCTGAGATAACCTGCAGCATATCATTAAACCATCTAATGGCTGTATGGCCCATTGACCTCCATCACTCATTTGCTAACAATGTTTGTTATTTACAGGCACTAGGGAAATTACTGTTGAGTTATTAGTCACTCTTCTCTTGCTGCTGCCACCACAATATTTGGTGATATCCAACAGAAAAAATTAAAAAGCCAGTTAATTGACTTTAATAACATGATCTGGTGTGCACACGAATTAATGTGGGTGTGTTTAACCAGTCCTCCCTGTCATCTGTTGCCCTCCCACCCCCAAATATTCTGGTAGACTGTTGCTGTCATTGAAATAACGTTTTCGCTTTGCAATGTCTTTCCATCCAGCTTTGGAGTCCAACAGGTGTGCTTTTCTTTTAAAAGCATGTTATGCAACAATCTGGTATGAAAATGAATCCAGTTTTGGAAGAAGCTAAATGATATCTGTGCTGAATATGTCACTTTAACCCAAGACTCTCTATTTCTGCTGGTGTGAGGTATTTGCTGCCACTCTTATTAAAACAGCATTGCCATTAATCCAGTTATTTTCAAAGGCACTTAAGGCTATTAGCCATTTAAACCTCATGGGAACTGAAAGGTATTTGGCTCTGATTTTTTTTAATTATTTTTTTATTTTTTTGGTTTTGGTGCAGAGGGGTGGAAGGCGAAGAGAGTAAAGACAGTATATTATTTATTTTTGGTTAGTTTACTTATTTTTAGGTTATGTTACTTATTTTTCAGTTTATTTAAGCTATTTTTTAGTTAAAATGTAACAAAAAAAATCATGTTGTTTTCATTAAATAGTAATCTTTGCTTGTAGTTAGAGGCCTATTCAGCAGGCTAAATTCATCTGCTTGAACTTTTCATCTGAATTGAACTTTTATTTGAGGTAAATCAAGGCTAAAGAAGAATGTGGAATACACATGAAGTAGTATTCCAGTCACGTGCTTGCTTGAAACCTCACAGAGAGGGGTATAGCTTTCACCGCCTTCAGTGAATTATGACAGAACAGAACAAGGCGTTGTGTACTGCTAGAATTAATTAGCATCACTGGCTCCATTCAAGGGTGACCAGATGTACACAGCCAAAGCAGGATGCCTATCACTGTCTGCCAGGATTTCAAAAGTGATAGGACAACAATGTGGAAATAAAGCCACATTATGTTGGTATTACAAGAAGTGCTTCGGCTTTTGGGTTTTCCTGTGCAAAAGGAGAAGTGACAAAAGCAAGGGTGCTCCTATGGCTTCAGTGGTGTTTCTGATTGAGAGAGTTTGATTCAATTACCAGAGCTACTGAAGTTTTCCTTTTTGAAGCAAGAGTAAGTACGCTGGGTTCATGAAAGTCCCACTCACTACCACTTCATCACTTCAATTTATCATCTGTAAAGTGAAGTTAATAAATAATATTGTACAGGTAACAGTGTTCAATACACTGGATTGTATGTCTGGGATACAGGTCCAGCAACAGCAAATAATCTGTCCAGCCAAGGACATTCTGGGCACCAGCTCAAAGCAGTCTATAGAGCACCATAACTTAAGGAGGTTATTAATAATACATGGTATTAAGAAACCAAGTAAAGTTTTACAAAGCTAAAGAAAGTTACATTCAAAACGTATATTGTTGCAGACTAATAATATGAAAATGATCCTACTCTAGGATACACCAAGAGCTGGGAAAAGCTTAGCATGAAGATGCACAACTTAACACACCTTAATGATATATCATGCATCAGCTGACCTACAGGAGCTGACTATAGCAGCATCCTTTACCACCAGCAAATGCTATCCAGAATGCATTAATCTAAACCACAGTGCAATTGCTAAGCTGTAGTAACTTCACTTTATTTTGTTTCACAGACCTTTAAACTTCTCACTAGGTTTCATTAAAGCCAGCATGGATGGCTTCAAAACTCCTGATCCTCAAGGCAGGGAATTCAGTGGAGAGAATATCATTTAACTTCATTACATTCCAGAGTTGGAATCATGGAATCATTCAGGTTGAAAAAGACCTTCAGGATTATCTGGTCCAACAATCACCCCACTAACAATGTCACCCACTAAACCATGATCCTAAGCAGTATGATGTAGAGAGCCATGCCACCACCCCTTCTTATATGCCTGTCCCTTCTGAAGAGCTTGTAGCCATCCATTGCAGCACTTGAGTCAGTGTGGTCCCACCACATTTCAGTAATGGCAACTAGGTCACAGTTTGCCTGCTGCACAATGGCTTCCAGCTCCTCCTGTTTGTTGCCCATGCTGCGTGCATTGGTGTAGATGCACTTGAGCCTGGGGGAGCAGTCCCAGGGTTGAGGGTGAGGGCAATGGTGCGACTCCTCTCTATCTAAAGTCTTATTTCCCCCCGTCCCTCTTCATACCTAGTTTAAAGTCCTCTCAATGAGCCCTGTCAGTTCCTGGGCTGGGGTACATTTCCCTCCTTGGTACAGGTGGGACCCATCAGCAGCCATCAGGTCAGGAGCCAAGTAAACCTCCCCATGATCAAAAAAAAAAAACAAAATTCCTGTGAAAACACCAGTCTCTCAGCCATGTATTGATCAGCTGGGCTTTCCACGTCCATTCAGTTATCCCTCCCCACCACTGAAGGGATAGAGGAAAACACCACCTGCACACACACTGTCTAGTAACTGCCCCAGTCCCCTGAAGTCCCTTGTGGTAGTCTTCAGGGTTCTCTCAGTTGTTTCATTTCTGCCAGCCCAAATTATCACTAAGGGGTAATAATCAGACAGACAAACAAGGCCAGGATGTTTCCTGGTGTTGTCACTGACCTGGGCCCCAGGGAGGCAGCAGACTTTCCTATGGGTAGGGTCTGGATGACATACGGGGCCCTCTGTTCCCCTCAGAAGGCAGTCACCTATGACCATTACCCTTCTTTCCTTCTTGGTGGAGGAACTCTTGAGGTGTGGAGTCGACTTCCTTGCCCCAGACAGCCTCCTGGGTGGACTTTTCCCCACATCCTCACCACCCTGTCCCTTGAGCTCCATGGCCTCAAACCTACTGCAAAAGGGCACCTGGGGAGGCGAGGCAGGTAGGGAGGGGGCTCACCTGCAATGCCGAGCCGGGACCTGTTTCCATTCCTCTCCACCTCCCAGGTCCAATCCCTCTGACTGACAGCAACAGGGCAGGGGGCTCACCACTATTTCGGGTGTGTGTCCCCGGTGCCTTTCTCTCAGGCACGGCAGGGAGTGACTCCGCCAGGCCTAATTCCTGCTCACGCTCCCTGATAAGGGACCCTAAAAAACACTAACATCACCAGTTTCTTCCAACAAAAAAGTGCTCCCAACGGAAGCCTTTGGGTACATCTCAACTCCCTTCAGGAGTCTTTATGCAACCCCACACACAATAGAACTCTGCACCTTCTCTCTTTTCAAACTGGAACTGCCCTTCATGGTGCATGCTCACGGTGTACCTGACAGACCCCCACACACACCCTCTCTCTGCCTGACTGCGACCAATCCTGAAAGGTCCCATCCGCTGCAACGACTTAAAAGCACATATCCTTGCCCTATGTGTCCATTCACAACCCCAACACAAACATAGCATTTGCCCCCTTGGGAATGCTGGGAGGCAGACTCCATCCTCAACAAGGAACACAAAGAACAGGCAGGACATTGTTTCAGGCACAAGGCTCCTCTTCACCTGCAGAAACAAATCACCATCAGGCACCAGCACACCAGCCAAACTTCTTCCAATGTAACACCCTCCTCAGAAGCAAAACAGTAGTCAACTGACCTGCTCTGCTACTTAAGTCAGATAGACCACTGGTAGACAACTCTCTGCCTCCCCCACTAACCACCCCCCACCACACACAGTATTTGCCCCTTGACTTGATTCTCAGGGGTCAGAATCCATCCTCAGCGTGGACCCATGGAGGCCTACTAGGATGTTGACAGTTTTTTCTTCATCCCCTGTAAAGAGGAGTCACCCAGAGGTGGATCGATAGACTACCAAACCGAAAACCACACCCATTTTCCAACTTCTCTCCACTCACCTTCCCGATCGAGGTTTAATGCTTCCATTCGCCATGCCAAGCCAAGGTCACAGTGGTTAGATCAAGGAGAAAGAACAGTAAACATGACAATCCACAAAACAGTCTATACCCACTCCTCTTCTTTCCTCCCCTACTCCAACAACCAAGCCCCAGACCCATGTCCCCCAACCCAGTACCACCGCTTCGCTCACCTAACATCCCAAAGAGATGCATCACACTCCCTGCTCCTCTTGCACTTTGAGGCTTCTCCAGTATTTCAGGAACTGGAACCATTGATGTCTGGCGTGACACAGGACTGTGGCAGGAGATGCACACTGCTGTCGCAAGGTGCTTACCAAGCCTGCCCACCAGGCAAAACAGACTAACAAAACCAACCGACCAACTCATGGCCCACAGTGCCATCCACTCACCCTCGTGCCTCATTCAAGCTTCCAGCTTAGTCTGTGCCTATGACCTAGGCCACAAGAAACAAAAAGAGACGGTCGGGACACACAAACAGTACAGCTCCTTGCACAGGACTCAAGCACAGAGACCAGAGCCAGAAAAAAAAAAAAAAACTCAGGTCCACAAATGCCAACAGACCATGAATGCACAGCAGCCCCATCAGGGGTAATCATGGACTTACCCTTTACAGCTAAAAAAGGTGACCCTGCTCAGTCTCTTGGTAATACTGCACCTATGTGGTCAAGCCCCTTGTGGTGCATACTAAGACTCTTTGTGAATCCTCTGGAGTGTTACACAAATGGCTTGATATATCTAGAGATTAAAATATAACCCAAAAACAGAAGCATACCCCACCGTGTCCCAAAAACAAGTTGGCCAGCAACTTCTGCTAAACATCCCTCTATTAAGTGAATTCCAAATGCTTAAAATCTAGACAGCTACAAGGTCTAAAGACTCTACAGCCAGCAAAACAGCAGGAAAAAGCTCCAAAAATATAGCAAACTGCCCCTAACCCTGAAAAAGGCTACACCTTACGTGCCTACTGCTGCTGTTTTCAGATACATTCTGGCACAGGGAACTTGGACAATATATTCTTTTCCCCTAAACCCTACTCCCTCACTTTACCACCTAGGTTGTAACTGATAATATTTGACGTACAGATTAAGACATAAGGGCACGTTCACAGTAAGCCCTGTAATTCTGCAAAAATCAGAAGAGACCTAGAACCACAAAGCAAACACACAAAGTAACGTTGTCATCCTATCTGTAAATGTGCTATAAGAATTACTCACCTGAAGAAGAGCTGCATGCAATAAAGGCATCTACTACTATATAGATTGCTTTACTCTAAAAGATCCTACTAGTTGTTACCTCAAAAAGATGTGCTTACCTCTCTCAACTTGGAAACACCTCAGTCCATAGGCTCTGACCCACCTAAAGAACCCTGCAACAGACTGAAGGAAAAACAAAGCACTTACCCCAAAGAGCAGCTCAGACAGAAAGAGCTTTCTGATAGGATGCCTGTGGCTCATATACCATCAGGCCCCACCTGACACACACCCCAATCACCTGGGAAAGGAGAGGGGTGAAGCACAAGAAGGGAGAAAGACAGCAGGAGGAGCAGCAGCTCTGTGTGTTTACTTATTTATTTATTTATTTATTATTATTGCTATTATTATTATTATTTTATCTGGCTTAGCTCAACAGTGTGCAGAGTGCAGACAAGAGAACTGGGCTGTTTCTAGAAGCAACAATTCCCGGGCTTTTGCTTCAGCTTTGAATATTAAAAGGAGAATATGACCAAGCAAGTAACTGAAACTATTTCAGCTGAAATTAGCTCAAACCTTTCTTTACATAGGCAGAAATAATCTAGAAGCATAACAGATTACACGCCAAAAAAAATCAATTCAGGGTAGTAACATGACTCGCAGGAGAAATCAGGCACTTGAGTAAGCTATCTGAAAACCAAAAGGCTATGCTGATGGGTCAAAACATACTACAGGACACTGAAATCTGGCCTTATGCTGCACTGACTTATAAACTACCCCCACACTCACCAAGGCACAACCCCAACTCAAACACAGACACAGCATTTCAGCTCGAGCTTGGCTTTGGGGACTGCTGGAAAGCAGGCTTCATCCTCAACGAGGCATGCTCAGGCTACACGGGATGGGGCTTCAGGCACCTCTTCACCTACAGAATATGACTGCCATAAGGAACTGCAATTCCAGACAACCTTTTTCCTCTACAACACCCTTCTCAGGAACCGTGCAGCATTCAAGTGACCTGCCTTGCTCCTATTCTAAATTCCCACCTTGCCTGTGGCACCTGCTAAACAAAAGAGAAAGCAACCACAGCAGCAAAAGCCACAGCACTCCAAGGACAGTTACTCTCATCCGCTCCTTTACCTCAGCCGCTCACTTGACCCCAAGACAGATGCTTCCATTGGGAGCACTTTTTGATGGGAGAAATTGGCCTCCTGTGGTTCTCCGTTGTACTCTAGATCCTCTGCAGGTCTACCAGGGCTACCCAGTGCCCTCTAGCTCCCCTGGAAAGCCTCCCAGTGACACCCTGTGTCCTCTTGGATGCCCTAGAGGTCTCCCAGGGCACGCTAGGGTTCCCTACAAGCCTCCTCTTGCAACCTAGAGGCAAAATTAGGACTCTTCCAGGAATCTAATGGCCTCTGGAAGCCTCGCAGGGCTCTCTAGTGCACTCTTGGGCACACTGCAGGCCTCCTGTGGTCCTCTGCTGCACTCTAGATCCTCCGCAGGTCCATCAGGGCCACCCAGTGCCCTCTAGCTGCCCCAGAAAGTCTCCCAGTGACACCCATTGTCCTCTAAGATGCCCTAGAGGCCTCCCAGGGCACTCTAGGATGCCCTACGAGCCTGCTATTGAACACTAGAAGCAAAATAAGGACACTTCCTGGAATCTAGTGGCCTCTGGAGGCCTCGCAGGGCTCTCTAGTGCTCTCTCGGGCACACTGGAGGCCTCCTGTGGCTGAACAAGTATGGAGGAGTTGTGTAGTATGTCATAAGGTAAATAAGAAAATTATCTGCTTTCGCTCCCCAAACCTTGGTGCTGCTGGAACAAAGGTCAGTGTGAGAACTGGTCCTGAGCACATCCATGGGGGGAGCTGGAGGGCGGGGGTGTGTGTGTGTGTGTGACCATGGGAACGGCCATTGCCTCAGTGCAACAGTGACAGAACCACGGCCAAGAATTGGGTCCCTGGGGGAGCATCGTGGGGACGATCCTGTCCGTCCCTGTCCAACCTCATCCCCTCCCCAGCCATAATGACGTTGGTGGCGGGTGGCGAGCTCTACGATATTGTGGACATGGTGGGTAAGGGGACCTTCGGGGAGGTGGTCAGGAGCTGTCGGAGGAGCACGGGAGAGATGGTTGCCATTAAGATCTTGAGGAATGAAGGCAACCAAGGCCAGAGCACCTGGAACGAGGTGAAGCTGCTGCGGGCGCTGCAGGCGGTGGACACGGAGGCAGTGCACATCGTCCGCTTCCTCGAGTCATTCCAGGACAGTGCCTGCACCTACCTGGTCTTTGAGCTGCTGGAACAAAGCCTCTTTGAATTCCAGAAGAAGAACAACTTCTCGCCGCTGCCCGTGCGGCACATCCGCACCATCGTGGCGCAGGTGCTGGTGGCATTGGCCAAACTGAAGGAGCTCGCCATCATCCACGCTGACCTGAAGCCAGAGAACATCATGCTGGTGGACCACACACGTCACCCTTTCCGCGTGAAGCTGGTGGACTTTGGCTCAGCCTGCATCTTCAGCGAGGTGTGCTTCATCAAGGAGCCCTACATCCAGACCCGTTTCTACCGGGCGCCTGAAATCCTGCTGGGGCTGCCCTTCTGCGAGAAGATGGACATGTGGTCCTTGGGCTGTGTGGTGGCCGAGCTCCACCTGGGCAGGCCGCTCTATCCAGGCAGAAATGAGGACGAGCAGGTCCGCTACATCTGCAAGACGCAGGGTTTGCCTCCAGGGAGGCTGCTGTGCACTGCCCGCAAAGCTCAGCGCTTCTTCCGGCGGGCGCCGGATCTGGCTGGAGCTTGGCAGCTGAAGCCGGAGGTGACGGTGGTTGGGGCAAAGGTGACGGTGGGGCAGAGGAGATACATCCTCTCCTCGCTGGAGCAGATGGTGGCAGTCAACATGCAGCCGCTGCTTGGCGCCGGGCAGGAGGCACTGGCCGAACGCTGCGACCTGCATGGGATGGTGGAGCTGGTGCAGAGGATGCTCACCTGGGACTCACACGAGAGGATCGCGCCCAGCACTGCCCTCAAGCACCCGTTCATCTCCATGCGGCAGCTTGAGTCCAGCTTCCAGGCCACCCAGTACTACCAGCTGTGCCAGCAGGCCACCCAGGCGTCCCGCGAGGATGCTGCTGGTGCCGCTGCCCCTCCGACTGTGGAAGAAGGCATCACATTCCCACCAGAGAAGCATGGCCGTTGCAGTGTGCAGAGAGCCACCACCCAGATGGACAACCTCAGCCTAGGCGAGGAGAGCCAGCACGGCGCCTGCCACCCCATCCCCTGCCACTATGGGAGCTGGCACCAGGCAGTGCAGCACCCACAGCGCCCCAAGATGAACACGGTTTCAGGTAACCTGATTGTGTTGGGGCCACGGTCCCTTCCTGGTGGCGTGGCCAGGTGGCAGCTAGGAGCAGAGCATGCACGGGGGAATGTCCGCCTCGCCCCATGCCAAGGTACCACTGTGGGTCAGGGGGCTGGCACAGAGTCCAGGGTGCTTGGGGTCCCCCGGGGGTTTCAGGTGCCTGGGTGATCCAGGTGCCTGGTGCTCCATGTCCCCTGGTGCTCCATGTCCCCCAGTGCTCCATGTCATAGGTGCTGCAGGTCCCTGACGCTCCCTGAATCCCATATCATGACTGTTGTGGGTTCCTCAGGGCCCCAGGTTCTCCATGTCCCCATCAGCCCCACATCATGGGTACTGGGGTCCCTGCCATTCCATGTCCCCATCAGCCCCATGTCCCCATCAGCTCCACATCATGCATTTTGGGGTCCCTGCCATTGCATGTCCCCATGTGCTCCCCACATCATGGATTCTCCCTGTCCCTGGGTCCCCAGCTCCACACAGAGACCCACACCACGGGCTGTGACACGTCCCCCAGGCCCCCCACACCGTGCTGCTCACCCCCTGGTGCTTTTCTCACCTGCAGCGAGCCCTGATGAGGCGGCACAGCCCTGACACCCCCTATCCCATCACCGGCCCTGAGCATGGCTCATCGGACCAGGACTCACAGCTCCTCCAGGCCCCCCACAACCTGCAGTGCCACTGAGCTGCCAGCGAGAGACAAGAGACCCTGCGCCCGCCTCTGAGCATCCCGGACCTTCCTATTCCTCACCTCCACACAACCCCTCTGCTCCGCTCAGCACCGGGTGCTGCTGGGGGGAGTGGGCGTACCACCCTTGTGGGCACTGGCCATTGCAGTGCTCCCCAATAAAGCGTTTGCTGTTGAATGAGTGTTTTGAGTCTCCTTGATGGATACAAGATGGATTTGGGACCGCAGGGTGTCCCAGGATCGCGGGGTGTCCCGGGACCGATGCTCGCTTACACCACACAGGGTGGCACAAAGGATGCAGGTGCTACCCAGAGGTATGGCACCCACCTTTAATTTCAACACAAAGTCTACAAAAAGTGCTCTGTACCCCCCAGAACACCCAAAGCATAGTGCTGGGATCGGCTGGGGTCTGCTCCACCTCACCTCACAGCAGGAGCTGCACAGCTGCTCCCAGTGCCCCGCATCGCCGATGTCCACGCTGTACAGAGAGCACCAGTCCCACTTGAACACTGCCCACAGCTGTCCCTGCACAGTGTGTCCCCCCTGGTGTGACACCCCACCCCCCACCCACCCCCGGTGTGTCCCCCCCCCATATGTCCCCCCCAGTTCTATCTCGAAATAATTGTTGCATTTGCACCCAGATGCCTAGAAAGGCTGAAAAGGCCTTGTCCCTGATTGCTATTTCCAGCAGCAACTGTGTCTGGATTCTCTAGATTTCTAAGGACAACAGATCATACTCAGTCACAGGCAGGAATAGATTTTGAAGTTGAGCTTCCTAAATGTATTGGGTTTACGTGGCAAGGTTTTGGTAGCAAGGGGCCCACAGGGGTGCCTTCTGTGAGAAGAATCTAGAAGCTGCCCCATGTTAGGTAAGGACCCCACTGCTGACCAGAGCCAAGCCAATAAGTGATGTTGTTTTGCGCCTCTGTGAGAGCATATTTAAGACAGGGAAAAAAATGCTGCGCCACACAGCAGCTGGGAGAGTGAGATGAGGAACAGCCTTGCAGGCGCCAAGGTCAGTGAAGAAGGAGGGGGAGAGATGCTCCAGGTGCCAGAGCAGAAGTCCCCTGCGGCCTGTGGTGAGGACCATGGTGAAGCAGGCTGTCCCCCTGCAGCCCATGGAGTACCACGATGGAGCGGGGTTCCACGCTGCAGCCCATGGAGGAGACCACGGTGGAGCAGGTGGACCTGCATCAACAGAGGCTGTGGCCTGTGGAAGACCCCTGCCGGAGCAGATTCCGGGCCGGACCTGTAGCCTGTGGAGAGGAGACCATGCAGGAGCAGGTGACCTGGCAGGAGCTGCTGCCCGTGGGGGATCCAGGTTGGAGCAGTTTGCTCCTGAGGGATGGACCCCGTGGTACAGACCCATATCTGGAGCAGTCCTTGAAGAGTTGCTGCCTGAGGGAAGCCCACGCTGGATCAGTTCAGCAAGGACTGCATCCCGTGGGAGGGACCCCACAGCACAGGGAACAAGAGTGACCGAGAAGGAGCAGCGGAGAAGAAGCGCTATAGACTGACCATAACCCCCATTCCCCCGTTCCCTTGTGCCACTCGGGGGGAGGAGGTGGAAGAGGGTGGATGGGGGGGAAGGTGCTTTTGTTTTTTTTTCCTTCGTTTCTCACTTCTCTAGCTTGTTAGTAATACGCAATAAATCTTACTATCTCCCTATGCTGAGTCTGTTTTGCCCGTCACGATAATTACTGCGCGATCTCCCTGTCCTTATCTCAACCCATGAGCCCTTTTCATCATATTTTCTCCCCATTCCTCTTTGAGGAGGGGGAATGAGAGAGCGGTTGTGGTGGAGCTCTACGATATTGTGGACATGGTGGGTAAGGGGATCTTCGGGGAGGTGGCCAGGAGCTGTTGGAGGAACACAGGAGAGATGGTTGCCATTAAGATCTTGAGGAATGAAGGCAACCGAGGCCAGAGCACCTGGAACGAGGTGAAGCTGCTGCAGGCGCTGCAGGCGGTGGACACGGAGGCAGTGCACATCGTCCGCTTCCTCGAGTCATTCCAGGACAGTGCCTGCACCTACCTGGTCTTCGAGCTGCTGGAACAAAAACCTCTTCAAATTCCAGAAGAAGAACAACTTCTCGCCGCTGCCCGTGCGGCACATCCGCACCATCATGGCGCAGATGCTGGTGGCGTTGGCCAAACTGAAGGAGCTCGCCATCATCCACGCTGACCTGAAGCCAGAGAACATCATGCTGGTGGACCACACACGTCACCCTTTCCGCGTGAAGCTGGTGGACTTTGGCTCAGCCTGCATCTTCAGCAAGGTGTGCTTCATCAAGGAGCCCTACATCCAGACCCGTTTCTACCGGGCGCCCGAAATCCTGCTGGGGCTGCCCTTCTGCGAGAAGATGGACATGTGGTCCTTGGGCTCAAACCTTTCTTTACATAGGCAAAAATAATCTAGGATCATAACAGATTACACGCCAGAAAAAAAAAAAAAATCAATTCAGGGTAGTAACATGACTCGCAGGAGAAATCAGGCACTTGAGTGGGCTATCTGAAAACCAAAAGGCTATGCTGATGGGTCACAACATACTACAGGACACTGAAACCTGGCCTTCTGCTGCACTGGCTTAAAAACTACCCCCACACTCGCCAAGGCACAACCCCAACTCAAACACAGACACAGCATTTCAGTTCAAGTGTTAACCCTAACCCTAACCCTAATTAGAACCCTAAAAAAAACTCCTTAATCTCTCCACCTTCTCCTTGAGCTCTGCCACCAGGCTCCTCCACCTGCTTTCACCTCACGCAGGCAGTATCTCTGTCAGCCTCCATTGGTAGCAGCTGGCTCAGGCACTCCCTGCAGCCAGAGGCCTGAACTGCTGCATCTTTGGGCAGGCACCCGGTCTGTGTCACCACAGTCTTTTTGGTGAGTGCTTAATTGAGTGTTTGCCAGCTGGTGGTGACCATGGCTGGGGTTGCTGTCTGTACGG
Source organism: Cygnus atratus (assembly GCF_013377495.2). Lineage (NCBI taxonomy): Eukaryota > Metazoa > Chordata > Aves > Anseriformes > Anatidae > Cygnus > Cygnus atratus. Next base: position 12,835,432 of record NC_066365.1, on the reverse strand, counting down.
CCTGGCTGTGTAGGCCCGGGCAGAGGGTGCTGCCGGCCCCGCCCGCGCCTCCTCAGCCACCCTCACGAGGGCTGCCAGGCCATGGCAGCTCCCTCGGTTGCCTTGAGGGGCCTCGGGGCAGGAAAAAAGCCCTAAAAAAACTAAAAAAAGCCCTGCCCGCCACCATCCCCCACTCCGCTGCCGAACGTGTCTGCCCCGGAAAACCCTCATATCCAGATTGCCAAACTCTTGAGGAAATACTGACCCAACAGAAATTGTTGCCACCCTATCTATCCAGCAAGTAAAGCATCCGTTCTTTAGGTCAGTAAATATTCCAACAATCAGTCCGGCCTGTTTCTGACTGCAAGCCTCAGAAGAGGACACACGCTGCATTAAACTTGTAACTTCTGTAAGCATCATCAGGTCTTTCAGGGCTCACAAGATTGTTATGAAGATTTCAAATGACACAGATATCATGGCCCCTGCCAAATCATTTCAATGGTTAACTGCCTTTCCTGTATAAATCAAGGGTTCCTTTCAATCTGAGATATAGTCCTGCTTCAGTTATCAGATACTGGAGTTTATTATGGCTCCTACTGACCTGTTAATAAGCCAGCTCTTCAGGTCTCTTTATGCTTTTAGGTGTGAAACTGTAAAATCTCATTTTGTATGAGAAACACCGTCTGCTTTCTCTGTTATCTTTCACTTCTGTGGTCAATGAAATTTTGAGAGTTGACATATAATTAACATGAAGAATAATGGCGTAAATGACTCTCATCCAAGGAGAAGCCCAGTGAGGAACTGAGATGGTAACAGCACAGAGAAACCCCAACCCTACCCTGAAAGGGAACAGTTCTCTAGCACAAGAACTTCCTTGTAAACAGCTGTTGGTGTAGCATTTTAAAAATGTAACAGAAAAAAAAAAAAAAAAGTTGTAAGGGGCAGTCAGTCTCCTGGCAAGAAAGGAGAGGCATGCTTTTGTTGCAAGTGGATCTGACTTAGCTAGTGAATGAGATAGGTGGTGAACTACTTGTGAAAGAGAGCTTGTGTGATACAAAGAAAAAAAAAGCAAAAAAAAAGTCAAAATGAAGGATACTATGTTCCTTCAAAAATCCTCACCTACCTTCAAAGGATGACCAGGCATGGTGAAGAACATGAGTTAGAGAAATGCAACAGGACTGTATATATCGTTTTTCTGACAGATTTCAGAGTAATTGTATAGAATCACTTATGTTGGCTATGTGTCTATATGCTATTAATTACCAGATGTACTCGGAGGCTCAATTCATAAATCTGGAGAAACTGCAATATTTGGGAGATGAGAAAAAGCGTGCTTAAATTACTAGACAATCTGGGAGCAATAGTCCTAGGGTTGTGGGACAGCATCACAATATAAGCTTGTGTCTGGCAGGAAACAATGTGGTGGAGGAATTGTAAAGAATGTGGAATTAAAAAATGGGATTGTACTGTTCTGAAGTTAAAGTAATTTATGGAACTGGCTTCCTGGGATTTGAACACATCAGCCTGGCAAGCTTTCAGGTAGGGAAAGCTCACCTAAAGCTATGTGAAAGATACCTTTTCTTTTATAATTACTTGCAGACTGTGACAAAGCTATTTCTTGCCCTTCTCTCAGCTCAAATAAGGAGGAAAAGAAGTCTAAGGCTGACCAGTCAGAAGCCCAGCAAGGGGTGCAAATCTGAGACAAAATAATGTGAGAACAAAAGATCATAGAATCATAGAATCATAGAATATCCCGAGTTGGAAGGGACCCATAAGGATCATCAAGTCCAACTCCTGGCACCGCACAGGTCTCCCAAAAGTTTAGACCATGTGACTAAGTGCACAGTCCAATCGCTTCTTAAATTCAGACAGGCTTGGTGCAGTGACTACTTCCCTGGGGAGCCTGTTCCAGCGTGCAACCACCCTCTCGGTGAAGAACCTCTTCCTGATGTCCAGCCTAAACTTCCCCTGCCTCAGCTTAACACCGTTCCCGCGGGTCCTATCACTGGTGTTTACGGAGAATAGGTCACCTGCCTCTCCACTCCCCCTCGCGAGGAAGTTGTAGATCGTCTTTTGGCTGGGACTTTATCTCTTTTGTATGCAAGCCTCTTTGGATTCTATCATTAAAAGCACAACAGTCTGTTCTTCAATGGTGCTTACATGTAGTAATCGGTGCAGTGCTGGTGTTAAATATGCTGGATACTACACTTCGCTTTTTGGTATCCTTCAGTACTTTACTGCTTCCTTGGCAGTCTACAGAGGTGATAATTGTGTGTGGATTGGGTTTTTTGAAGGTTTTATTTTTAAAAAACTTGGTAGCTATTGTGTATTTCTGTCACAGCTCTTATTATGTTCCAGTGATGGTTTGACAACTTTTATTTTCAAATTGACAGTTCCGATAATGATGTACCACTCAGGAAATCCGTAAATCTTCTGGTAGATAAATCCACTGTATATTTTTGTTTAATGTATTTGACAGCATTATAATGGATTTAAAATTACATTTATTGTGTGTGTTACTGTGTGACAAGGGATGGATTTCAACCATTCATTTCCCAGGAAACACAGCATTATTACTTGATGCAGAAATACTGCTTTTACATATAGGCTACTTATCACAATTTATACTTGCCCTCTGACAGTGATTCACATAAACCTTGCATGCTCTGTGGCCAAACCGGGAAAGCTCAGCAAGCACTGAGTATTATCAGACTCTCATGCTGCAAGGGAAAATGTAGGGATTATGATTATATTAAAGCTACTGATCCTGTTTCATGCTGTACTACCATAATGTTGCCAGATCTAAGAGCACCTCTCAACTCTGCCCAACATGGAGCCTTTCTTTCTGACCATGTGTGTTCTTCACATGCATCTGACTGCAGCAGAGGATCAGGGAAAAGGGAGCAGCAGGGCAGGACACCTAGCATCTCTCTGCTCTTGCACACATCCAGGAAAGATATTTGATGAGTCCTAATAATTCAGATTTGTTATTCAAAACTGTTTTTGCATGTGAAAGTATACTTCATCCTCTCCTGCTTGAGTAGATTTAACAAACAAGCCAATTTCACAGGCTTATACCATGGGAAAGGCCATGATATCATTACCAATTTAAAAATTATGCAAGAGTTCTTTCCATCAAATTCCCTTTCAGATCTCTTACAAATAATTCTCCATCTTTATGTAACACCTTTCTTTGTACTGGAAGACTTTTAGTGAGATACCTTCTGTGAGAGGGCTTTCAGTACGCTGGGGGTACAGGGACCCTAGCCCACAGGACTTTTGATTAGCTTTCATGAGTTAAGTATGAATCATCAATTAAAGTTCCATTTTTGTGTGTCATTACAACAGATTTGCTTCAACCCACACTTACCTATTCCTGGCAAAGCTCTTCTTAACAGCAGCTTACTGCTTTTCTAGATGCCCACTAAACTGTACTATCATCAGTGAGATTTACAGTTCTTGAACAGACTCTCTTATCAAATGAACACCCTTAACTTTGTTAACACAATGAATGTATTTGCCTCACACAGCTTGTTCATAAACTATGTCCTTCATACTGCTGGCTTGTCAGTTAATTAGCCAGCACAGGCATCAGATGGACTTTCATGCTCTTTCCCATCTTATCCTTCCTTATCCACTGTACCTCAGAGAAGGGCTGCCTGTGTAAAACTATAGATCCTATTAGCATGTGTGGTGACATGCTAAATTGAGTGCACAGCTTCCTCTCTCTTCTCTACCTGTGGTTCCCCCATGGCTCATATCAGGCTTGTGGCTACCAAGGATAGAACATTCCCTCTAGATTCCTGCCACTTTTGCTCTCTACAAGCAAGCAAACAAAGAAACACAAAACGTCACCACCACCAAAAATTCATTCCTAAGTGTTCCAGAAAGGGAAGGGGAAATGGCAACATTTCAATTCAATCAGAATATTTTATTTTGGCTTTGATGCTTTTCCCCAATGATTTAGACCTGTCTTTCCTTAGTTTTCCTTTATTTAGTATGTGGGTGAGAGGGCAAGAACACAGAGAAAATTGATTTTCCCCTTTTTTCTTTTTCTATTCCCTCCGGTGAAACTTGGAGAACAGTTTTTGTTTTGTTCCATTAAAAAAAAAAAATCAGCAAGTGGCAAGAAAACCCCTTCCTTTCACTTTCCAGTTTGAGAAAATGAGGTGTTGGCCTGTTTTTACTCTAGTGAGATAACGTGTTGTTACTGCACTTTAAAAAAAAAAAAGTGCATTAAAAAAAAAAAGAGTGACTTCTTCTCTAGTAAAGTATTCTCTGATGCATGCATTACACCAGTATATTGATAATGGAATCATTTTCTTTCTTACCAGCAGTAGCAATAACTGCAAACTTTGCTACAGAATCGTAGAATCATTTAAGTTCAAAAAGACCTCTCAGATCATCAGGTCCAACCATTAACCTAACACAGCCGTCTAATCCTAAACCATGTCCCTAAGCACCACATTTACACATCTTTTGAATATCTCCAGGGATGTTGACTCAACAACTTCCTGGGCAGCCTGTTTCAATATTTCACAACTCTTCCAGTGAAGAAATTTTTCCTAATACCCAGTCTACCCCCTTCCCTTCCCTCCCCCCTTTCCTGGTGCAACTTGAAGCCATTTCCTCTTATCCTATCACTTGTTGCCTGGGAGAAGAGACTGACCCTCACCCTGCTGCAACCTCCTTTGAGGTAGTTGTAGAGATTGATAAGGTCTCCCCTGAGCCACCTTTACTTGAGGCTAAATAACTCCAATTCCCTCAACCACTTCTCATAAGACTTGTTCTCTAGACCCTTCATCAGCTTTGTTGTCTTTCTTTGGACATGGACCTTGATGTCCTTCCTGTAGTGAGGGGCCCAAAACTGAACACAGTATTTGAGGTGTGACCTCATGAGAGCCAAGGAGTACAAAGCCTAGTCTTGCTGACCACTCTATTTCTGGTAAAAGCCAAGGTTGGCCTTCTTGGCCACCTGAGCACACTGCTGGCTCATGTTCAGCTGGCTATCAACCAATATCCCCAGGTCCTTTCCCATTAGGCAGCTTTCCACTCACTCTTCCCCCAGCCTGTAGCACTGCATGGGGTTGTTGTGCCCCAACTGCAGGACGTTACTTGGCCTTGTTGAAGTTCATACAGCTGGCCTCAGCCCATCAGTCCAGCCTATCCACATCCCTCTGATCTACTGTCAAGCAGATCAACACTCCTACCTAATTTGTTGTTGTCTGCAAGCTTATTGAGGATGAAGTCAGTTTCCTGGTCCAGATCACTGATAAAGATACTAAAGGGAACTGGGCTAAACAAGCCATCCCAATGTCATACCTGGACTGCAGTTTTGCAGAACCCTTTTAGACAACTGTCCTTGTCCATTTATTTCAAAGGATTTCTGTGGTTGCCTAGCTAAACATATGGTAGGGTGATTAATATAATCTAATCTTTTTAGACTGTCCCATCACCACTAAGGGCATGAGGTTATGCAGTCTTAAAGTGCCTTGTAAACACTGAACCAGAGAGCCTAATGAATCTGAATTTATGTGGTTAATTTGAATGCAACAGTGAAATCTGAGTTTACAATGCTGGAAAAGCTGATACTGTCCTGAGATGGAGATAGTATTGCCTCAGTGCTCCCAGTTGTCTCCATTCATCCTTTTTCAGGATTTTCTATTCTATCTTTTCTTAGTCTGATGATGATAACTTATTCGAGAGTTGTTAAGGAGTTTACACATTCTTACTCTCCTTTTTTCCAGGGACTGAGGCTCATTAGGAACATCTAGTTCCAATGCAGTTTTTATCTCTTTTTTGTCTATAACTTATTTGCTCTTAAAAAAAAAAGTAAAAAAAAAAAAGTAAAAAAAAGAAGTAAAAAAAAAAGTAAAAAAAAAAAAGTAAAAAAAAAAAAAGGTTAGTATTTCACTGCAGAATTCACACTACCAATGAAAATTTCCCAGACAGAAGTTAGCGGAATATATGTTATAAACTATATCAAGCCTCAAATAGAAGCATTGTATATGGTAAAATTTCCTAATACAATTCAGTAGACTACAGCCACCACTAAATCATTCATGAAGCTATGAAAATTTTAAAAAATGATAACTTTGATGTTATTCATTGGGACTTTAAAGAGAGTTATTAGCATTTTTTTCTCCCTTGACACCATGACTGGTTTTCCCTCATCATTCTTTCTTGAAAAAAATCTTCTCTCAGAAACACAACTAAATATTATGAAAAATTAACAAGAAAACAAATGTGGGTGAGTAATGTTGACTACACCAAGGGCTGTGACATAATTTCTCTCTCCCATCAGCAACTGCTTGCACAAGCAGGCAAAGCACATTTAGGAAAGTCACAATCATACAATCTGTTCCATTGAACAGATGAACTTTTGACTTTTTACCTATGAGTTCCTTTTACCCTCCATTACTCAAAGGCTGTGATTACTTGTTCTCTTCTAGAGCAGAGGATGAGCGTTGAAGAGGTTAGTATGTCTTGCTAGCAGCTACTCATTCCATTTTGGGAGGTTACTGTCCTTAAAGATTTCCTAGGGGAAAAGTCCACGAGTGCTCCCTCATCCAGTTCAAGCTAAATTGATCAGGTTAGTTCATCACTGGGCACTATTTGGCACCTTAAAGCAGATTCTTCTTGCCTGTATGGTGAAAAGGGTTCTTTTTGCTTAGTCTAAAATGCTCGTCATCTTATCCAAACTGTCCTTTGTGTATTCCCCTCATGGTCTGTTGCTACAAATATTCATCACATATCAGTAGACTGAATTGCCTCTATGATTTTCAAAGTTCCTTCATCAAGTGTCCAAAGAGAGTCTAGCTGAGACAAAACACCTGTTTTCAGATGGTGAAACTTAGATGAGATGAATCCTACCCTAAAGTAACATAAATTGCACTAAGAATCTTCCAAACTGCTTTTTTAAGTTATTATTTTTTAAATGGTATTATTCCTTCTGTGATTTAAACAGATCATTTATTTGACAGTGGTTTATAAAAATCCAGATTTGTAAGAAGAGAGACTTTAGACATACTACATATTACTCTATAACTTGGACAAAGCCAATTCTGTGCACTGTTTCCAAGTGGCCTGACTCAAAAATCCATTTAGGTCATTTATTTTTATTATTTATTTATTTATTTTGTTTGTTTGTTTTTATTTTTTATTTTTGACTTCCAATAAAACTATTGAGCAATTCATTTTTATAGCTTCAGGCTATCGTCTAGTAATAAGCGTTATTTACCCATGCCATGGGTAGAAATCTAGCTAAAATAAGCAGCCAAGTATTTTGGTCCAATTTTTCATGGTCTTCATGGAAATGAAAGAAGGGAAAAAAATCCACTTATTAAAGCTTGCTCTTGTCCATTTAATTCAAATCGGTCACAGTTTGTTTCATAAGATCCTAAAAAGTTATACTTCTGCTAGCAATGATTCCAGAACTTATTTAAGTGAGCAGGGATAAGACTTATCCTTATCCACAGTGACTAATTGTGAATGGACACCTGTTTATAATGCACTTTTAGAATACTTCTCTTTAAAAATATTCACAAATATGTTAAAATTGAAATCCTACATCCTTTTCTTGGACAGCATTTTCAACATGACTAATCCATTTCTAACTCAGCTCTGTATTACTCAGTGAAACACATCCAATTAGAACATTCAGTGATATACATAAAACAAGGTAAAAGACATAAAAACCCTCACACTTCCTCCTTTAAGATTAACCAGATTAGAAATTGATTAAATAATTTAAATAAATAAATAAATTGTTGACACAGTAAAACACTGAAATAAAATTCCTAAACATATCCATGCTGAATCTTGCTTCAGATGAGTGGAAATACTTCTCTGGAATGGATTTCAAAATGTAATTATGAATGTCAAACAGGGAGTCTACACAATTTTGTATCTGAACATTTTATTGTCTCTCTCCCTCCCTCTCTCTCTTTCTTCTGTTTATATTTTTAAATTCTTAAAAATAAAATAAATTAAATTCAAAAGCTATTAAGTAAGGGCTTTGAGTTTTTTAAGCCATCACTCTGATCATAATGTAGAAATCCTAATGACTTCTGCTTGCCATCCAACAGAGCTCTTGAAACTGCTAACAGATGTATTTTGAAGAAGAAACTCTCTTCCTTACATTACCTTTTTTATGGATCATCCATAGCTGAATCTAACTTTAGCCTTTGCCTAAACTTTGTCTAACTTTAGCCTTTGCCTAAAACTCACATTTCCCCATTTCAGTGAAAGCTGTTTGATCTCTTTCTTCCGTAGACAAAATAAATATTCAGAGGACCAATACCAAGCACCTATATTTGAAAACCGTGGTCTTACAAGCATGTGTAACTGTCCTTAGATACACAAATTTAAATACATGAATTCTGTCAGTACCTTTGAGAAAAAAATCTTTCTTGAACCATAAATTAAGCTTTTAAATTTATTTTGCAATTTGAGCTGCCAGAGAATGAGATCTTTATTATTTATTTATTTATTTATTTGTGGCAGCTTTGGAAGCTTCCAAATATTTCCTTGTTCACTAGAACACAATGAGGGACTCCAAAGGTGTTTGGGTATTAGGAACTTCATGAAAACTTCTGTCTATACTCATAGTGTAGTACTTTCCATCAAGAAGAGATTATTGAAGAGGGAAATCTGAAGTTGTCAAAATAGTTTGAGTGAAGCTTTCCAGGAAGTAGTATGTTTTTAGCATTTTTTGTATTTTTACCCACATTGAGATGTGGGAATTAGAACTGTGACTTTTGTAAAATTTTGAAAACTTATAAAAATACTCTTTTATGAAGATTTTTGTTTATTTTTAACTTCACTGAATTAATAGAATAGAATAGAAAATGATATGTAGCATAGTCAAGCCGTATGGGCGGGTGTGGTGGTGGTTTTATTTGGGTGGATGGGCGGCAAGATGTTATCTTAGAGTTCTATTTCTAAATTGATCTGTGTGTCAGAGGCTGTTCAGATCTTGTTAATGATGCCTGTAATTGCCATGGCTAAGTCTTATATAGGATGGATTCTGAAAGAAATGGAATAATTCCATACTCACTTAGGAAACCACAGGGGAATATTATCATGATGTACAGCAAGTATTGTATCAGTGTCCTATTTCTCCACGCCAGTGCTACTTTTAAAATCACTTTCTCTCTTTAGAGTTCAAATATATGTTTTTTTTTTTTTTTTTTTTTAATTTCACAAATTGACATTTGTCCAGATTCTTCGGAAACTAAACAATCTGTTAAGAGACAAAGCAGCAACCTCAGGCTAGATACCATATCTGGACTGTGATTTTATTGGTCCTGGTTATGGCTTCAGGCATCTTGGCAAAGTTTTGCAATTAGGTTAAGCTGTGCTTTTCAATCCCCTGTTCACTCATCAGTGGAGGGTTAGAAAAATGGTAAGCAGGAAGTTCACATTGCTAAGGAAATTAAGATGATTTTGTATATTGATTCTGCATCAAAATTAAAGCAAGACCCTTTCAAAGCTTTTCATCAAAAACCCCAGTAAGGGACACATGCTCACGTCTTTCTCCTCAAGGACTGGAAGGAGATTAAATTGTGAGATTAGCCCTCTAGTGTTTCTTCTGGTGTCTGCTTCTGTCTCTCAACAATGTCCTCCAGGTAAAATAACTTTAGGAGATTTTTAATCCTAGTTTTGACACACCATGGAGGTAGGCAGCCTGCTCTTAGCTAGGATGCCAACATATTGCCTCCTTTTCTTGTGCTTTCACATACAAACAGAATTAAGCTATTGTAAACAAGAGTGTAGTAGCCAGTACTCGCTGAAGAGGAACGATTTATTGCTGAATAGATGTGCTGGCTGCCAGCACCTAGTCTCATTTTTCATCTGTTCTTCAGGCTATTAAATTATCAACTGGTATTCACTAATGGGAAGAGTCATATGGTGTCGATGTGGCAATGCTAACTCATTCTAACCCTGGGTTACCAACACACATTCAGTGGGAGGTACTGTGCCAACAAGGCTGTGGAAAGCAACCTCCATGTCTCTTCCTTAAAGACACTGCAGTTTTGTGTCCCCTGTCTTGTTTTCTCCCAGGAGTTCCACATTAATGGCAGTTCAGTTTATTTGTGTGGGTATCAGCATCCAGGGAAGACAATGGTAGAAAGCCATCACTGAGGGGCTGGCTATTTACCTTGGAGTTTGTCTAAAAATGTCTGAATATCCATGCTTTGAAGCAGAGTTTTTCAGAGGATTAGATAAACATATTAACATTAACTCTAAGCTCAAACTAAGAGGTATTACCTCAATTAAAGCAGGGAATTGAAGCCAGGTTTCCAAGTCTATCAACAAGTGTCTGTGCCATATATATTCTCATGGTCATTTAGGTTCCTCTCACATATAACATTGAAAGCTCTTTTAAATTCCTCATGACAAATAATCTCCAAATGTGGGTATATTCTGTGTAGTGAAGTTATTATTTTCACAATAGCCTTGGTCAACATACATTAAGGAAAAAGGAGCTGTCCAAACATGCTTGTTACTAACACAAGCCAATATCCAAAGATACGCCAATCTCTTTTGTGAGACTGTGAAAAAGTTTTCCGAATTAGCGAAATGTAAAAAGACAACTGGACTGCAAAACAGGCTCCTTCTGATGCTATGTTCTTGTCTTATAATTTAAGTAACATTATGTGATCTAATATTCCTTTCTAGCTTTAAGAAATAAACAGGTCTGTGATCTCCCATGCTTTTGATGGGAGGGTATTAATGAAGATTTGTTACCTTCATGTCCAAAATTCAAGAAAATGGTATAAGAAAACAGCCTCACATATAAGGTGTATTTGTACAAGTGTGTGGTGAGAAGGTTACTATGCTTCAAAGAAAAGGTCTTACAGAAAGGCCACTGGTCGCTATGCCTCAGAAGCACAACACAGAAGCAGTGGTAGGGTGAGGAGAAAGGCACAGCTTGTAGTGCTGAATCAGAGGATTGGTCCATTCCTGAATTTCCTCTCAACAGCAGCTTTTAGTTGACATTTCAAAGGGAAATAAGGCTAATGATCAAATACTTAGGCCTACATTACTTCTAAAGACTGTGTTGTTGATACAGTATAAAACTTTCAGCAGTTTCCTTACCTATATCTATTAAAAATGGATTCTCCTATAGCTGTAGTATGGAGCATCATTATTTTTTTTAGCCAGGAAAAAATATTGTTGTATAGCTTCTTCAAATGCTCTATGCATTCAACCCCATTGAAAGCATCTCTAACTTCAAAATGGGGAAAAAATATATTTTTTAATCTAATGTAGCATTTTAAAGTAATTATATTCTGATCTTAAGTTACTATATCTATTCTACATTAAATTTCCACCCCTCAGCTTACTTATCCTAAGTAAACCTAACTAAACTGATAAGTAATACATATGGTTCTCTCCCTGATGGAATAATAGAGCCAAATCTGAAATGCTTTATGAATGGACAGGCCAAACCTTTACTATGTTTAATTATGTAGAAGGAGGTTTAGAAACTTTATATGTGTAGATGATGACCCAAGCCTGGAGGATGTGTTTGAAAAGATTAAGTGAGGAACTCGTGGTCTGCATATGTCCTTGGCCATGTAAATAGCTTAGTATGCATGCCTAAATTGACTATTGACCTATGAAGGAACAATGGAAGAACCTGAAAGACTACCAGTAGAAATATACTTTAACAAGTTTCAGAAAATAGTGTGGATATGTTGACTATTTTTTTAATTTAATGAATATGTATGGTTTGATTGTATATAACCCCTGTAGCCTGGACATTTTGGCACACACACTGGGCAGAGTGATCTCTTGTGCATCTGGCACCACAGTTAAAGAATGTCTGCTTTCTAAAACTCCAAATTGAGTCTTAGAGAGTTTCTTTGACCGAGTTTTACAGCAACAAAACCTTATTTCTGAATTTCCTGCATTTGTAATATCTAAGCTGGAGATCATTGCAATGCCTCTGATGTTTGTTTGGTCTCTTCCTTAAATTGCTTCAGTGTGCTTTTAACCTCACTGTCACTTTATCAGTTTCTGTTAGAAAATTAATAAATGCACTAAGTTAGGCTAACCCTGACAAACCACCTCTGTGTTCCACTATGCTAGCCCTCTGCCCTGAGGAAACCATTTATTCCTGACCTTTGCTTCATGTGTCACAGACATCTCCCTGCACCTTTATTGCCCATGATGGGATGAGCATGAGCAGAGCAGGACACAGCACAGGTGCCCTATTGTAATCCTGAATATACAACTGTGCTTCGAGGGGTAACAAACACAGATCTCATTTGCTGCAGAGCTGCCTCTTAATGACTTATCCAGCTGGCTTCTAGCTTTGCCCTGGACTGTACTGCTGGTGGAGGACAACAAAGTTGGGACAGTTATGGCAGGTACAGCAGCTGGAGCAGGTGTGGCATTTGGGAGAGTTGGGGAGGTGTGCCAGTTTGATACAGTAAAAGTATGTCAAAGAAACTCTCTAAAACTCATTTTGGAGTTTTAGAAAGCAGGCATTCTTTAATTGCAGCGCCAGATGCACGGGGGATCACTCCACCCAGTGTGTGTGGTAAATTGTCCAGGATACAGACAGTATATACAATTAAAGCACACATATTCGGTAGATTTCTGAGAGATAATTAACATATTCCTATCATTTGCCATAATTTGTTAAAATATGTAAATGTTCCTGGTGCATGTGCATTTGTTTCCACTAGTGGTCTTCTGGGGGTCTCTGGTGGTCATCGGTAGTCTTCCTCACTATGTTCTTGTGCATGCTCAGACCATCTCCTTCTTTCTTATCTTGTTGTTCCAACTTAGCCATGCATACTAAACTAAGCCATTTACACACCCAAAGAGGTGCATACCATGAGTCCCTCACCTATTCTTTACAGGCACGTCTTCCAGGCCTAGGTTATCTTGGCCCCCACTTCCCCTGTCCGTGTTACAATTCTGTATGGTCTTACAGATAAGGCTGGTTCTTTAGTGAGTAAGGCAGCATTAGACATACAAAGTGTCTAGTCTTCTTTCTAGCTAAACATAGCAAAACATTTCAAATTTGGTTCTATTGTTCTATCAGGGACAGAACCATATGTCCTTCTGACTCTGTATAAAGCGCAGTTAGGAGGTGCAGCAGTTGGAACAGGTGTAGCAGGTGAAGCAGTCAGGAGGTGGGGCAGTTGGGGCAGTCGAGGCAGGTGCAGTAGTTGGAGCAGGTACAGTAGTTGGGGCAGGTACAGTAGTTGGGGCAGGTGCAGTGGCTGGGGCAGTTGGGGCATGTGCATCAACTGGGGGAGTTGTGGTAGTTAGGGCAGTCGGGGCAGGTGTGAGTGAAAGGCTGGCAGAGACCTGGGGCAAAACAGGGTGTGCACAGTAGCTGTTGCCAGCATTGTTGTCAGCTGCATTGCATCAGGTGCCAGATAGCGCAGTGCTTGCAGAACAGCAAAGGCAGGAACTCCTGAATTAATTTTTAGTCATTGAAGATGCATTTTGGGGGGTCAAATCTCTACTCCAGTGTGAACGCCCATGTTTTCAGATCACTATACTGCTGTTATAAGCAGTGCTGTCACTAACTACATACTTTTAACCAGGCTTTTTTTTTTTTTTTAATAATATTTTGCTACATGGGAATGGTTCTTAAGAGATTTCAGGACTGGAATGGCTGCAGATGCACAAGTCTTTGTTGCAGAACTCTTACAAAAATTGGAGCCTCCCTATGAGGCCTACAGAAATGTAAAAACTGCTGCTGGTGGCAGCACAGAGTAGACAGTTATTTAAAATGCTATTAACACATGGTATATCACAATGCACCAGTGCTGTAAACAGACCCAGCATGTACACCAGTGGTTCAGTTCACCTATAAGTTTTCCCTATAGCAGCCTATATTAGGCTACATTCCACTGGGCTAAATTTCAATACTTCCAGCCAACACCTCCTATAACAGTTTGCCCCAGCAAAAATGTTTGGTTTATTATATTTTCCTTATTTGATAAAATTATTTATTAAATTAGGGAGAATTCATTGCTTGCTTTGTGCTGAAACATCATAGCTGTTTCTGGAAAGAAAAAAAAAAGTTTCTTTTTGTTTCTGATGGGAGCTTGCAGTATGGCTGTCTGATCTCAGGGAGATGCGTTCCTAGACAAATTTAAGGTTGTCCAAGTTCAAAGTCTCTGACAAGCCACCTTTCGTGTTGTGTTTAATAGAGATGTGCTTGCACCTAAATCCCCTGAGGCCTTGCACTGCCTCTGAACACATGCTGGGAACATGCAGGAGCAGTGCTCCAAGCACGAGTAAGGGTGTGTGTGTGTGTGTGCAGGCCCTCTCCAAGTGGCCCAAAACAGGTACCTCAGCACTGAAGGGTTGAACAAAGCTTTCAAGGCTACTCCTCTGCTGAATCATATATATATATCTATTATATATTATGTATATTTTATATATATATTTGCAATTTGTTTTAAAAATTTCAGGGCCTCTAAAGCAGGTTTCCAAGCCAGCAGGTTGTTTTAGCAGTGAGGGTGTTGCCATGTATTAAGTGCTGGACTTCACTGCCTGTTTGTAAAATGAATCCCAAGGAGTTCTGACATTTCCAAATGAATGCTTAGCTTTACAATATTTACTTTGTTAATACTTCTAGCACACTTTTAAAAGAAAGAATAATGTTCATTAGGCTGAATTTTAAGAATGATGTAACGCATTTTTACATTTGTGGTTTAGAGTGGGTGTGTGTCTCTGAGCATGTGGCGCAGTGATGAGCTGCAAGGCCAGGCTAGTATTGCACTTCGCATTTCTCACACTAGCCTCCTCATTGAATTCTGTACAGACAATTTCCTACCCAGTAACAATTACTCTGGTTTCTTTCTAATTGATGCAGTTTCTCTCCTTTCTCTCCTACAAACCTATCTGAGGCCCAGGATAGGTAAAATCTGCTCTTTGCCTGGTAACAAAGCAAAAGGCCAAAAACCTAGATGTAGGAATTTCTGAATCATTGTGGAAATGTATGCATACTACATATGATTTAGGTCCGGTAAGAATCAAAGATGGCTGTTTTGGTTTAGCATCTGCAGGCACTCACTGCTCACCAGGAAAGAATAAAACAGTAATACAAAAAATGGTATCTAGACCTCTTTTCTTCTATTTACATTCAACGCAAAAAAAGTCCTTTCTGTATCATCCCTCTACACATACCTACCTGGATATCAGTTAACCGATGACTAGCTAACCATTTGGCACCTCGGCTAGTTTGTAAGGTAACTTAATAAATAGCTAGAAAAATGTTCGGGTGGCTTTATATAGCATTCATTAGTATAGCAGTAACACCATAGCTATTTGAACAAAATGAAGTTACTACCAAACAATAAAAAACTTTTTAATTTGGTTGAAGAATATTTCTGCTTTATTTTGCTGTTAGTGATTATACAGGAAAGTTGTAGTTTATTGTTCAAGTTGAGTGTTGAGTGGTCTCGTTGGTATAGGTCGGCCTGCTGCATGGTAGAAAAACAGAGAGGAGTCCTGTACTCCTGGAATTTGGTTGCAGGGTTTTGGTTGCTACCAGAAAGAAAAATCAGTTGCTGAAAATGAGGCTTTGATTTTATTTTATATGTTTTATTATTTGCAGGAAGTTAACACTGTGCAAAGCACCTAGCCTGTACAATGCCTTCTAGCTATAAACACTTAACAAACTAGCCTAAAAAATATGCAATAACAAAGTCACTACTGCTTTCCTTTCCTGTGATACAGACTAGAACAACTGTTGCTGGGAGTCCTTGGTCAAGAAAGACAGTAACTCTGTGATAATAATATGATTGTGTAAAACCATGTGATTACCACTTAATGTAAAAGCATGTGCTCTGCATGCAGTTTGATAACGAGAATGCAGCAGACACTTTGCACCACTTTTCTACTCTTTAATTTCATTATTCATTCACACTTTCACCTTGCCATCTTTCTCACTCCTTTTTCACCTCTTCAGTGCAAACCGTGCTGTTTTATCAGAAACAAAAAACATATTTTTTATCAGAAAAAAAACCATGTCTGTTTTATCAGAAGTTTCTGGTTAGTTGTCTTGTCCTTTGGGGCTTTGAAACGGGAATATGCAAATGGAAGGATACCCTAATATCAAATTGAAGTGTTGAGCTCTGGTGAGCTGCCACCCTTTCCATGTACCCAAACCACAGATCAGACAACAGCATTAATACATTCTCCTTATCAAGTTTTAAGAGAACAACAACAACAACAAAAGAGCTATTGTAGGTTTTAACTGCATACTTTAGAAGTCATTTCCTCTTAAACCTCACACTACATCAGTAAGTCCAACTCCAAAGATTTCTGCATTTTGTCACTACCAATAAATAAATCATAGCTTTATTGTTTCCAAAGCTGATGGTAAAGTATATGTTCACCAAAAAGAAAGTTCAAACACTTTTCCATTTTACTAATATTTTCAAATGCAACAGATCATCATTAAAATCTTAGTTCTCAATTCTGTCTTGCTAAATTAAGAAGTTTTCTTAAGAGAAACAAAAGATATTTGAGAAAGATTTACCATGACGTTATCCTTTTGTCCTGAAGTTAACTGACAGTTGCTCCTTCCTGACCATGTTTCACTTTTCAGGGATGTTGTACTTGGTTTTAGTGATGCTCTGGAAGTGTAATGTTACCATGTCTGGAAAAGAAAAAAAGTGAAAAGAGTTTCAGTTTAGACATTCACTTTTACAGTTAAAAACAATTCTTTTAAATCTCTCGTGTGAAATAAGAAGAAGATATAAAAATAAAGTTTAGTTTGAATTAATGCTATGCTCAGCCTATGGGTATAATATGAAAATCCCTACTGTATGTAGATCCTTAGATAAATAATATTTTTTAAAATGTTGCATAAAAATTCAATTTTACATAGATCTGCAAGCTAGAATATTTCAAAAAGGCGACATTAGGAGGCACGCTTATTGCTACTGCAGGAATTGTAAAAAGTGCAGGAAGCCCACTGTGATGGTTCTATACTGACTACACTTGGGAAAGCTACATTCATTCCTGGTTTGGGAACAACATAGTTTATGTGTGTTCATGAAAAATTTACTGTCATTTTCAGACAAGACTGTGCATATAGGAGCCTAAGGGAAGTTAAGAGATTTAGGTACCTATGTACCTGGGACTCAACTCCAATACGATGATTGATTCAAGCATGTACTGGCCATGGGTATTTAAGGTCTGGCTCCCTATGCAGTTGATAGAGAGATGTAGTTACAACTTCTGAGTTTAGGACCTGTAAGGGGTCTGACTGTAGCCTCCAGGCTATTCTGGAAATCCTTATCGGCATCTCCCTGTATCTTTTGATGCCATAATACCTTTAGATTTTCCAAGTCAAACTGTAACAGATGTAGCATGACTTTCTCAAAACTGCCAAAGGTTTCCCCCTTTCCTAAATATATTAGTATTCTTTCAGTTATTGTTATGAGAAGGCAGTTGTGCTAAGTATAAGGATGAAATACCGATAGAAATACCTTGTTTAAAATTAAAAAGTGCTCATAATAAATTATTTTAAGTTCTAAGAATTCAATAGTTTGCTTATAATTATAACATTTCCTGCTGACATTTTCATAAACATGTTATACATGATCTTATTGGTAATGTACCTTAGGATATCTACTAATGAACTATTACAACTTCAAAAGCATTTATGATTATCTCTTCCACACAGAATGAAGCCAAAAAGGGCTTATTTATCATATGAAAATATATATTAACTAAAAATTGCAGTGAGCCATGTGGATAGGCATTGCTGTATGCTTTCATCTATTTTGAACACAATCTTTTGCCTCCTTTTTTCAGTACTAATGAGTTTAAAGGCAACTAATGCTTAAATGCTACTTGATGTGTCAAGTAGCATCATGCTGAAAAGAGACAAAGGAAGACAGTTTCTAAGAATATTACTGCTTTAGAATTGCATTTTATTGACTGATCCACTGATTTCTTTATTGCAGCAAAACAGAATCACAGAATGGTTTAGGCTTAAAGGTCTGGAAGTCATCTTGTCCAACCCCACCACGCAAACAGAGTCACCTAGAGCCAATTGGCTCAGGACCATGTACAGAACTTTTCTAAGTATTTCTAAGGAGGGAGACTCCACAACCTATTGGAACAACCTGTCCTCAGTCACTGTCACAGTAAAAAAATATTTCCTGATGTTCAGAGGAACATCCTGTGTTTCTGTTGGTGCCTGTTGTCTCTTGTCCTGTCACTGGGCACCACTGAAAGAATCGTAGAATCATTTAGGTTGGAAAAAACCTCCAAGATCATTAAGTCTAACCATTAACCTAACACTGCCAAGTCTACCACTAAACCATGTCCCTAGGCACCACAACTACACATCTTTTGAATATCTCCAGGGATGGTAACTCAACCACTTCCTGGGCAGTCTGTTTCAATATTTCACAACCCTTTCAGTGAAGAATTTTTCCTAATATCCAACCTAACCCTCCCAGCTCAACTTGAGGCCCATTTCTTCTTGTCCTATCACTTGTTGCTTGGGAGAAGAAATTGCCTCCCACCCTGCTGCAACCTTCTTTGAGATAGTTGTAGAGAATGATAAGGTCTCCCCCGAGACTTCTTTTCTTGAGGCTAAATAACCCCAGTTCCCGCAACCGTTCCTCAGAAGACTTGTTCACTAGACCCTTCACCAGCTTCGCGGCCCTCCTTTGGGCACACACCAGCACCTCGATGTCCTTCTTGAAGTGAGAGGCCCAAAACTGAACACATTATTTGAGGTGCAGCCTCACCAGAGCCAAGGAGTACAGACAGTCAATCACTTCCCTGGTCCTGCTGGCCACACTATTTCTGATAAAAGCCAAGATGCTGTTGGCCTTCTTGTCCATCTGAGCACACTGCTGCTCATATGCAACCAGCTATGAACCAATACCCCCAGGTCCCTTTCCACCAGGCACGTTTCCAGCCACTCTTCCTTCAGCCTGTAGCATTATGTGGGGTTGTTATGACTCAAGCGCAGGACCTGTTACTTAGCCACGTTGAACCTCCTACAGTTGGCCTTAGCCCATTGATCCACCTAGTCATTTTTTTAAGCAGCAGAATATATGATCTTCCATGCCATGAGCAGACAGTTTCTCCAGAAGAATGCTGTGGGAAACAGTGTCAAAAATTTTACTGAAGGATAGGTAGAGAATATCCACAGCCTTTCCATTATCCACTAAGTCTGTCACCTTGTCATAAAAGTAGATCAGGTTAGTCAAGCAACCCGCCTTTCATAAACCCTGATCTGGGCCTAATCACCTGGTTGTCCTGTATGTTATACATGATGACACTCAAGTTGACCTACTCCATAACCTCTGCTGGCACTGAGGTTAGACTGACAGGCCTGTAGTTCCTTGGGTCCTCCTTCTAGCCTTTCTTGTAGATGGGCATCACATTTGGGATGGTGCCTGTCTCCATCCTGTGCTACCTCCTTTCAGGTATTTATAGACATTGATGAGATGCCCCTGAACCTTCCCTTCTCCAGGCTGAACAGTTCCAGCTCTCTTAGCCTTTCCTCATATGAGCAGTGTTCCAGTACCATACATCGTCTCTGTGGCCCTTCACTGGACTGTCTCCATATCCCTCTTGTACTGAGGAGCCTAGAACTGGACACAGTACTCCAGCTGCGGCCTCACCTGTGCTGAGTAGAGGGCAAGGATCATACAGTAGAGGGGAAGGAATACAAATTATTTGGCTTAATGCTAATTTCAATCTGCCAAAAATAAATACATTTTTAAAATAATGAATAGCTTGTCCTTGGTTAGTAACATGGCCTTCAGTAACGGTATCTACATGCCAAGCTTGAATTCATTATTTTAAAGAGTTTCTTTCTGTCTTCCTTTATGCCTCCTCTTTTCTTTCTTTCTGTCTACAGTCTTTTTCACTTCCATGGAAGCTGATTTCCCACAGCTTTTTTCTCACTTTCTGCCCGCAGCATTACAGATGCCTGTGGCATATAGGTTTCTTTGTCCTCTCAAAACTTTCACCTCTGTTATTGCTCCCCTGTTATTCCCATTTTGTTCAAACTTGCCCCATGTTTGACTGTATTTCTTGCTATAGTTCTGATTGTACTGCCCCCTGGAGCTTGGAGGATGTAACCCGGAGCTCCTTTCTGATGGTGAGCACTCAGCTAAAACAAGATGCAAGTTTCCTTAAGATTTTCCTTTGGACTATACTTTACAGTTCCACTACCAACATCTTCACAGACTGAGCCCATGTTCTCCTGATGGCTGGATAGGCGTATGCAGGGTGAAACAGCTTCTGCCTGGAAGTAGCAGAGATGAATTTTACAAGGAAAAAAATTACCTGTTGTGCTATGTCTACTTCCTCCCTTTCCCATTAAAAGGTCCAAACTCTTCTGCCATTGTATCTGAAACCTCTGCTTCTGTTCAGCCAAAGATAGTTTATCCTGTTCTCTGAAGTGTTTCTCTCATTTAGCTGGAGTTTGTGGAGCAGACTCACAAAGGCCACAAGTCCACTACATACCTTCCTTCCTATCTCTGGGCTGCTTAGATAGTGACAGATTACTGCAAAATGATAGGAGCCAGATCCATGACACATTCAGACTTCTAATCAGTCTTCCACATATTTTTATTTTCATTTACTCTCTATTTCTATTTTGCCTATTACAACTACCTGTTGCTTCTTATAATCCTAGGGCATTTTAGTTTGTGTTTCAGCTGCATTTTATAGGGCCCCAAGCCAAAAATCTCCAATACTTGTTTGGGCCCTGTGAATTCTACTATAATATTTAAATACTTAAATGTTTGAATACTTTGCGTAGTTCTGGGCAAATATTTTAATATTCAATTTGTCCTAGTTACTCTGAAGTAAGAAAAATATTTCTTGTTGTTTCATGGTCTGTGCTACTCACACTATTACTTTCAGACCCAGAGCTGGCAGAACAGGACGGACTATGTAGAAGATGATGGATGACAGAATAGGAGTGCTGAATCACAAGAAGGGTATCAAACCTTGCCACAGCAATCCAAATAAAGCCACATGATGTTGGGAAAAACACTCGTCTAATCATGTCTTGACATTTATACATGCCTTATTGTAAAGAGGCATTTCTGAGTGAAAGACAGCCCTCTGCTGTTAACGCAGGAAGCAGAGAAAGAGAAAATGAGAAGAAAAAAAATTATTTTATTTTACCCTGTAGTATGTGTATATATGGGGTCTGTTCTTTTTGTTTGTTTGTCTGTTTTGTTTTGTTTGTTTAGTGTGTGTGTGTGTTTTGTTTTTTTTTTTAAGTACATATCATTTCATTTCATTCTTCTTATTTTAATTTCTTCAAATATGTTCATTCTTTCACTTTTATTCCCCTCAGCCCATCAGTGTGGACTGAGATTCTTAGTATTTCCAGTCTCATTTGAATGGTACACTTGCTACAACAAAGTATTATTCAAAATAATCAGGATGGACAGAATCTTCCCTAGCACTTTTCAAAGGAGTCTTTCTCAGGGTTACAGAAAGAGAAATATTTTGGCTGACTATCTTCTTTAACTTCTGCCTACTTAGCAGTCTTTGATATTCAGAAATTACTGAATTATTTATATTATTTATATTATTTATATTACCAAGTACTGTCCACTTCTCTAAGGGGCTGTATGAATAGGAAATGTCTCCTGCACAAAGCAGTGGTGCTTTAGTAGAACTGTTGCTTGGCACGTTGCTGTGCTTTATGCTGATGTGGTGGGGTTCAGTAGCTGTAATTGTCACTTTGATGGTATTCTGTGAAATATTATTGTGGAATATTGCACACACTAATGTTGTTAACTATCTTGACCTGTTTAACATGCAGTGAACGTGTTTCTTATCATGTTTGTCAGAGTGAATTCCATTTCTGTATTTTGTTTCTTTCCTTTTCAATTTGAAATTCTCTGTTTTCCTTCCATCAAAACTAAATATTAGGATTAAAATAGCCAAACATACATACATAGGAATGGGTAAGTTTCTCTGAAATATTCTGAATTTCTTATGATTTTGAACATTTTGTTCCGAAAATACTAATTAAAATTAGGCTCAGAGTTTACTATCAATCTTTGCTTCTGTTGCAAAGGATGTATTTCTGAAATTAAACATTAGCCTTAAATGTATAATTAACTATAGCAAACTATTAGCTATTAGAAACTTCTATTTCTGTTCTATAATAAGCTCAGATCACAGCTAACAGTATCATCAGAACTCCAGCTGTGTCTCTTGACTTTGTTACATTTCTAACCCTGCTTCTATAAAAACAGTGTTGGTGTTGGCACAGGAAATATCACACATTTACCCAATGACATCAACATTACTTGCATCTTGAAATGCAGCTGCCTTTCTCCTCTTCTGAGTCCAGACTGACTGCTAAAAGTTCAGTCATTCTAGGCACCCATCTACATGCCATTTTTAAAAATAAAGAAGCCATGGTTAGGTGATTAAGTTTTAGGTCTTGTGGATGGGATAAAATGTAAACATCTTTTTTTTCAACCAAGTTAAAGTGGGTAAGAACTGTAAGTGAACACCAACTCTGAAAATCAGGGCTCACCACCAGCTTTCTAAAAGGACACACTCCTCAAAATTTCTGGCATAAGCATTAGAAGAAATGGATATTAAACAGGTTTCAACATCATTTCAGGTTCATAAAATAAGCTAATGTTGGAATTGCTGGAACTGCTAAGCATTTCTGAAAGTCTACTTTTTACATAGGTTTTTCAGAAACATTACATTATTTTTTTCTTCCATAGACCATAACACACATGTTTTCCTATTGCTCCAAAGCTAGGGAAAGTATGTTGTGGGCTCTTTCTAAACAATACTATTGCTTGTGAGATTTGTAATTTCACTTCCGATCTGTTTTACTGGTTCTACTTTCCTCCAAGGAAGAAATAATTCCTTTATTCCCTTGGGATATTGTTTGACAGGGATGTATTAGAAAATTTAGCATATAACAATAATGGCTATTTATGGAATACAAAGTACTCAACAAAAATTACCAAACCTACTATTGTCTTAATAGTAATAACACAGGAGGTCTTGGAGACATATGTTAGGCCACTTTTTTTTATTATTTAATGTTGGGATTTTTTTTTCTTTGAGGAATTGATTCCTTCCTTTCTACTTCATAAATCATTCTCAGATAGATGGAATTGTGCATAAATTATTAATTCAGGTAAACATTATATCATCCAGTCTGTCTAGGCAAGTGCTGTCTCATCTAAACTTTTCACCAAGTAACAGACAACCATTTTCTCATGTCAAGAGAAGGTAGAGATGAGGAAATAACAATTAATGACAATTACAACAGCAGGCCTCTCTTGGGATTTTTAGTATCGTGATCAAAGGTTAGAAGGAGCTGCTCTGAACTGATGATTTGTGGACACAGTCCCTAAACCGGACAGGCATTGCTTCCAAACAGGTAGATTTCAGTCACTTCCGAGGCACAGAGTATTTTAGATTGTCAGTAATGGAATACTTACAATTCATTAGACCCCCCAGGTGCAAAGATGTCTTCTGAGTTAGACAACTCACTTCATAATTCCTTGGCCAAATGCAGCAAACGTGGAAAACTGGACATTTGGCTTTCCAACACAGACCTTTCAAACCACAGGCATTTAAATATCACACCTGCTGGCCAATTCATAGAATCACAGAATCATAGAACCATTTAGGCTGGAAAAGGATTCTAAGATCATCAAGTCCTATTATTAACCTAACCTAACACTGCCAAGTCTACCTCTAAACCATGTACCTAAGCACCACATTTACACATCTTTTGAATACCTTCAGGGATGATGACTCAACCATTTCCTGGGCAGCCTGCTTCAATATTTCACAACCCTTTCAGTGAAGAATTTTTTCCTAATATCCAGCCAACGTGTCCCCCCCCCCCCCCCCCCCGCCCCAGTTCAACTTGAGGCCATTTCCTCTTGTCTTATATTTTGTTGCTTGGGAGAAGAGAACATCCCCTGTCCTGGTGCAACCTCCTCTGAAGTAGCTGTAGAGAGTGATAAAGTCTCTCCTGAGCCTTCTTTTCTTGAGGCTAAATAACTCTAGTTCCCTCAACTGTTCCTCATAAGATTCGTTCCGTAAATTCAGTGAGCTTGTGAGCTTTCTTTTTAGTGATAGAGATTTTCATAGCATGTATATCAGTCCATGGTGTACCATGGCAGGGCAGACCTCCACGCTGCAGCCCGTGGAGGAGCCCCCGGTGGAGCAGGTGGATGTGGCCTGGAGGAGGCTGCGGCCCATGGAGAGCCCCCGCAGGAGCAGGCCCCGGGCCGGAGCTGCAGCCCGTGGAGAGGAGCCCACGCAGGAGCAGGGGATCTGGGGGGAGCTGCCGCCTGTGGGGGACCCGTGTTGGAGCAGTTTGCTCCTGAGGGATGGACCCTGTGGTACGGAGCCATGTGGGAGCAGTTCTTGAAGAGCTGCTGCCTGTGGGAAGACCATGTAGGGTCAATTCAGGAAGGACAGCATCAAGTGTGAAGGACCTCCTCATTCCCCTGTTCTCCTGTGACACTCAGGGGGAGGAGGTAGAAGAGGGTGGATGGGGGGAAGATGTTTTTATTTTTTGTGTGTTGTTTTTTTTATTATTATTATTTGTTTGTTTGTTTGTTTCTCACTTCACTAGCTTGCTAGTAATAGATAATAAATTACATGAATCTCCCTACGCTGAGTCTGTTTTGCCCATGATGATAATTGCTGAGTGATCTCCCTGTCCTTATCTCAACCCTTGAGCCCTTTTCATTGCATTTTCTCCCCCTTTCCCTTTGAGGAGGGGGAGTGAGAGAGCAGTTGTGGTGGAGCTCAGCTATCCAGCTGAGTAAAGGGACCACAGATAGAAAGTTTCCAACTTCATGCTGGACTGGGTGGGTTTGCCACAAACATATAGATCATATCAAACAGATGGGAATTCAAATTCCTGCCCATGGCAGGGGGGTTAGAATTAGATGATCTTTAAGGTCCCTTCCAACCAAAACCACTCTATGATTCAAACATACAAGAAAAGCAAGTGTGCATACAAAACTAAATCTCAGCAGGGCTGGGCAAAGGACTGAGCTTCTCTAAAGCCAGTCTAGGGTGCAGAAATGTGTACATCGCTATGCTTTATTTAGCTCAAACATCAACCAACAGGAAGAAAAACACATTAGAAGTTATACCTAAGGAATTCTGTTCAAGAAATTGAATACATAGCATGTCCCTTTCTTCCTTGTGCTCCAAAGTACTCTAGAGACTTGAGACAAGCATTCACCACCCTCTCAGTGAAGAACCTTTTCCTATTATCCAGCCTGAACCTCCCCCAGTGCAGCTTCACGTCTTTGAGGTCCTATTGCTGGTCACTAGAGAAAAGAGATCAGCGCCTCCACATCCACTCCCCCTCATGAGGAATCTGTATACAGCAATGAGGTTATCTCTCAGTCTGCTCTTCTCCAGGCTGAACAAACCAAGCGACCTCAGCTGCTCCTCATACATCTTTTCCTCTAGACCCTTCACTATCTTTGTTGCCCTTTGTTGGCCTTTAGAGAAGGACATTTATATTGAAATGCAGCTGCAGCACAAGTATATCTTTTGCCTTCTTGGCAAAGAAGACTTCCTTATCTTCTGAAAAAATGCAGCATTGTGCCTGTATTTTTGTGTATACTCTCTTGACAGGGAACAAATATGGCTTAAATTTTGAAAATTACCGGACCTTAGCACAGTCTCATCCTGAAAGAAGGAATCCCAGGAGTGAAATCCTCCCTTTTCAGCAGGATGTTAATTTGGCAAGTATTTTGGAAGCCTGCATTAGACATGGAGAACCTTCTACTTGCAAAAGCTTCCCACCAGATTTTATAGATTTCAGTCCAAACCTAACAGCTCTTGAAGAGCTTCCTCCTACACTCTTTTCTCCTTTGGCAGCCTCTACACTAGTCATATGGAGCAAGGGATGGTATTTCAAAATGTTGTGGCTGGCTTGCACAACCCTATTGACCACCTTCTGAAAGAATGTTGCAGCAGTATTTCATATGCCTGTTGTCTAGTGGGCTTTTAGGAATTCAGAATCATAAAGATTTTGCCTTAGACTAGCAGGTGAAGTTAGCATAATGAGATCTTTAAACAACTTAACAAAAGGCAAAATCAATGCAGACTTTTGCTTGATCTAAAGCTCTGGTAAGAGAAGACATTGAAGCAGGAGGATGTCTGAGGATAAGGAATAATATGGAAACATTTATAAATGTCATTCTTTACATTACTAATTCACTCTCTCCTCAAAAGCTATGTTCAGTTGTGGGTACTTGATCTCAAAAAGCATAATAGAGAATTAATTGAGGTTCGACAAGAATGAATAAGGGTATGGAAAAATGTTTATAAAACAGGAGGCTGAATTAATTGGGGCTTAGAGATTAGGTGTGTGGCTGCTGTAGTTTAAAGTAATGCTGAAACTGCCATTAATAGTAATGGAACAACATCAATGAGCAAACCAATCTGAAGATGACACAACAAAAAGGTGTAAAATAAAGAAAGGACATTGTAAAAGTGAATCTGCAACAGCTTTACAAACAGGAACTAGGAACACTGGATTGTAGCAAGTAAGCTTAAGCCCTCTGATGATACCTGAGACCTTGAGGCATTTAGCATCTTCTACATAACAGACCAGGAGAAAACATTGTTAAGTTTTGAGCTGTAACTGCTGCTTTATGGTTTCTTACACATGCGGTGTAAGATGACAACCCCTCTCCCAAGAACAGAAGGTTGTGTTGGGTGTTCTGGGATCTGCCAGGCAACTCCTGTGTTTCTACAGCCTGGAAGTGGAAATCTCTCCTAGGGTCTGTTTCTTCTGAAACCATTGATGTTAAGCTGAGGACACTGAACTTCTGCATTTGTTCATTTCTAATGTAGCTTTAGAAGTTCTTCAAGAGTCTTCATCTATTGAATAAGGAAGGAAAGGAAGTCCTGGCACCCTGAACTGTTGTTTGGGTCAGGGCAGTGAAGTAGTGTTCATTATCATAACTCTCCTTATTTTAATGGCCTCCTTCACCTCCTTGTCCCTTAGACCCTCCCCACAGCCACATCCAAATCTTACTTTTAAATTTTATTTGCTTCCAAGTCCCCTTCTGTAACTCTATCTTCAAGGGTTGATTGTTGTCATTCCTTTTTATATAGTCACATGGTAACATTCTCAAAAAGGGCCCTCTTGCAGGCAAACAACACAAGCTCCTGTTTGTGTTTTGAATTACACGTGTATTAAATCACCACTGGCAGTAACAGAACTGACCCCTGTCTGCACTTTTCAGACACTGATGAGGCATTCTTTGATGTAAGCTTTACAGACTCCTGATTTTGGCATCACACAGGGGCCCTTAGTGCCTATGGCCATGATTAGAGACAAACGTCTGTTTGGTATTCAGTGATCCCAAGACAATGTATGGTGGCAGATATGTTTAGTGAGGTTTTTTTTTTTTTTTTTTTAAACAGGAATTTTGCTCCTTTTTGGCTTTTATTTTGCCTCTGTTCCTGTATATGGCAACCATTTTGTTTCTGCTTGCCACTAACTTCACAAAGGTGCTTGTCAATCATAACATTTTCCACTGGTTGTTTACTTTTTTTATTGCCTTTAAAAAGTGGATTATGGAAAAGGAATTGGGGAAAAAAATGGTCTCAGTCAAAACCAGGGTAGAGAAAAAAATAGAGGAAAAGCTGTTCTTTTTAAAAACATTATCCAGATGAAACAAACAAACAAACAAAAACCTGTAAAGAAAAAGAAGTATGATTCTGTATAACATTCTAACCCAGGGTTTGTTTCCATTACCTTCCATCCAGGTATCGTCTACCACAGTGCAACCACGTGACTGAACTTGGAAATTATCCACCTTGATTAGCATGCCAGGTTAGGTAATGCCCTGGTTTCATCTGGGATAGAGTTAATTTTCCTCCTAGTAGCTGGTATGGCACAGGTTATTGAACAGGTTACCCATGAATGAGAAACATGCTGCAGTCAAGCAAGACAAGTGGTCAAAGCCTCTCTGGTGTGGAGTATGATGGCTGAAAAGGGAGGCTGGCAGATTGATTATATCACACTCTCTTAAATGTACAATGGCAAGTACCACGTACTTACAATGGTGGGAAAGCAACCATTGGATGGCTGGAAATATATCCTATGCCCCATGCCACTGCCTGGAACATACAATTGAGCCTTGAAAATCAAGTCTCATGGCAACATGACACCCCAGAAAGAACTGAAACCCACAATGGGACTCATTTCCAAAACAACCTCTTAGACACCTGGGCCAAAGAGCATGGCATTGAGTGGGTGTATCACACCCCCTATTATGCACCAGCCTCTGAAAATCAAACAGTACAAAGGACTGTTAAAGACCACACTGAAAACAGTGGGTGCTGGGACATTTGAACATTGGGATACGTATTTATCAAAGGTCACCTGGTTAGTCAACACTAGGGATCTGCCAACTGAGCTGGACCTTCCAAATCAAAACTCTTGGGTATTCTAGAGGGGAATAAAGTCCTGTAGAACACATAAAGAACCTGCTAGGGAAGACAGTCTAGGTTATTCCTGCCTCAGGCAAAGGAAAACTCATCTGTGGTATTGTTTTGCTCATGGACCTGGGTGCATTTGATGGGTAATGCAGAAATATGCAGAATTCCAATGTGTACCTCAAGGAGATTTGATGTTGGGTGAGAATAGCCCATGACTAGGCTATGAATTATATGATTTTAATTGCTATATAATACTGTATGTCATCACTACTATGGTTACTATATGCCATATTAATGCTATTACAGTAAGAGTCATCCAGATAATGACAAATGAATTTTGATAGACAACTGGACAAGCACAGTGGTGATGGAACCAGAACTGGCTTCAGCATGCAACAATCCAGCACCATGCACCATATCTTCTGCCCTGAAAGACTGTCATCACAGATGAAGACCAAAGTCACGGACTAAACAAACTCAATGGACGTTTTTGAAGGATGGCCCAGAGAATATCTCTGTATATATATATATATATATATATATATACATACACTTACAGAGAGAGAGACAGGAAAAGTGGTGATTACTTAGGATGTATAAGAAAGTGTGGGATGCAAGCATGAGATAAATGGTATGAAATACCATTGCCCAGAGAGGTTGTGGATGTCCCATCCCTGGAGGTGTTCAAGGCCAGGCTGGATGGGGCCTTGGACAACTCATTCTAGTGGGTGGCATCCCTGCCTGTGGCAGTGGGGTT
This sequence comes from Cygnus atratus, assembly GCF_013377495.2. NCBI lineage: Eukaryota > Metazoa > Chordata > Aves > Anseriformes > Anatidae > Cygnus > Cygnus atratus. Next base: position 12,806,235 of record NC_066365.1, on the reverse strand, counting down.
GGAATTAGATGATCTTTAAGGTCCCTTCCAGACCAAGAATCATTCCATGATTCTACGAATAATGGGTGGATATTGTCTGGGACAGAGTTAATTTTCCTCCCAGTAGCTGGTATGGTTCTGTGTTTTGGATTTAGGATGAGAATAATGCTAATAACACACTGATGTTTTAGTTGTTGCAGAGCAGTGCTTACACTGAGTCAAGGACTTTTCTGATTCTCTGCTGCCCTGCCAGCAAGGAGGTTGGGGATGCACAAGAAGCAACCAGGACAGCTGATCTACACTGGCC